>NC_064925.1:323155761-324550136 GCF_023897955.1 Schistocerca gregaria | reverse complement strand
CTAGCGCCTTTCGATCCGTCCTTTGGTGGCATGGTGCAGAGATGAGAAGTTGGTTTACGCCAGCAGGTAAGACGGAAAGAGGAAGAGACAGAATGTAGTGTGCTGTGGAGCCGGGCGGTGTATGGAGACTCGTAACGGTCAACAGGACGTGGCCAAGCTGTACCCTGACATTGCCTATGTGGAAAGCAATGCCTTTTTCTTTTGTCCAGAGAAGACACCAGCACACAGCCAGAAACGAGGAACCGTGCGGATTTCAGTTTTTGCAGAAGTGTGTAGAGCATCAAGTGTTGTGCTTTTATGTCCCTCGTCTATTGGAGGGTGAGGGACAGGTTTTGTCCAGCTAGTGTGTAGCGGGTAACGAAGTAGTGAAATCAGCCGGTGCGTGTTGTGGTATTTTCAAACACGGTGTAGCAGTTACAAGTTCTGAAGTCCGGACTGCAGGGCATAAGCCGTGGTGCACAAGAGAGTGCTTTTACTGCACTGCGATTTTTGTATTTACGTAGAAGGCGTGATGCAGTGTTGTATACAGTCAAACGTTTTTCTGTAGTTTCTTGCTTTCCTTTCTCAGTACGACAGGCATTAACAGACTTTGAACGCGGAATGGTAGTTCGGCCTGGAATGTCATTGACTAGAATAGAATTCTCTTCAGTGATGACCCCGCTTCGAAATGAGCCCAACCTACATAGGTAGGAATGATCATCAAAATAAAATAAGAGAAATCAGAGCTCGAACAGAAAGGTTTAGGTGTTCGTTTTTTCCGCTCGCTGTTCGGGAGTGGAATAGTAGAGAGATAGTATGATTGTGGTTCGATGAACCCTCTGCCAAGCACTTAAATGTGAATTGCAGAGTAGTCATGTACATGTAGATGAAGACGTGTCTGGAGGCGCCCCAGAAAGAGATGCGATACAAATCTGACTTGTCGCCCACCTCACGGCCCCACAACCCGCAGTGATGGTCAGGGGTGCCATTTCTTTCCATAACAGGACCCTTTGGTTGTTATCCGCGGCACCCTTACAACATGGCCGAGTGGTTCTAGGCCCTACAGTCTGGAACCGCGCGACCGCTGCGGTCGCAGGTTCGAATCCTGCCTCGGGCATGGATGTGTGTGATGTCCTTAGGTTAGTTATGTTTAAGTAGTTCTAAGTTCTAGGGGACTGATGATCGCAGTTGTAAGTCCCATAGTGCTCAGAGTCATTTGAACCCTTACAGCATAGCGGTACGTCGACGATATTCTACGCCCGTTTTATGGCAAGCCATATTGGGCGTATATTTCAGCAAGATAATGCCTGCCCGCACACAGTCGTAGTATCACTGCTTGTCCTAGTGTTTGCCAAATCCGGCCTTGGCCGGCAAGGTCGCCGGATCTCTCCCCAAATGAGGACGTTCCGGGCATTATAGGCAAGGTCCTCGAAACAGCTTGGGATTTTAACGATCTAAGTCGGCAACTTGACAGATTCCGGGACTATATCTCTAGGAGGACATTCAATAACTCTATCAATGAATGTCAAGGCAGCTGAATAACTGCTAGCCCTTTCTCTTGAATACATCAACCAATTTTCTGAAATTGTAATCATTTGTTTGTCTGTACATGGGGACCAGATCTACCGATTTTCGTCCCATTCGGATTAGTCCTTCGTGGTGCATCGCTTGTTTTTGGTCTTAGAGAGTATATAGGAAGACCGTAACGAGTGGAAAAGCCTAGAGTCTACCTTAATGCAGTAGCGTATGCCAAATGGCTACAGATGTTTATAATCTGTAATTAATATAAGATTATGGCGTTCAAAAATAAAGAAGGTAGATACGTATTGAAGTAAATAGTGCTTCGAAAGTGAGATAGCAAGGTATCCAGTGTCTGATGTTTATTTAAATGAGAAGATCTTGGGTCCCACGGACTGTAGGAAGAAACTGAATGTACGTTGGGCCGCCGGCGCGGAGGTCTGCACCAGCAAGGCGCGCAAATTTAGCGGCTGCAAGTATTCTCGACTTAACAGACTGTGCGAACTGTGCGGAAAGGGGCTCCACTTGGCAGAAGAAGTTTTGGAATTCTATCCGCCTGCTGTTATGAACTCTTCATCAATCTTATACTTCGATAAAGCTCTCTCCCTGTCGGAAATTCGTAGCTGCGCTGAAATTGTTTTCCGCTTATCGAAAATGCGTACAAGAAGTTTGGATAAACACACTGTGCTCGCTTCGAAATCGCTCTCCAGCACTTCTCTTCGAATAATTTTACATTTCCTCTTTCTACTGAAAAGCTCTGCCAGAAAGACGGCATTGATCTACTGCTTTTCATGGTAGTTTCCTTCGACCCACATCACTATCGACGAATGAAGGATGGTTGCGTCCTTACTAGCTTTAAACTCTAACACACGGACCATACGGATTGCCTTTCTTCGACTGTTAACATAAACACTTTTGAAGATTAGAAGATCTCGGAGAGCTGTTGACTCGGAAACGTTAGGATCTTATTAAGATGGCTACCAATAGATTAGCACTATGCTTTTAATAACATTGTCGTCAGTAGCCGAGAGCGTAAAGTACAATCCATGTAATCACAAAGCGGGTTGTTCGAATATCACTAGTAGCAAATTTTTCTCTTTATTTATATTCAAATCTGTATTTATTAACAGACAGAAATGTTGATTAACAAAGATTGAATCACAATTTTTAATAAAAATAACCACTTTTTTTTAAATTTCTGGTATTATAAAAATAAATTAAAATCTAATAGAGAGACACTAAATGTACTATTGTTTACTGAAAAAGTGATCGAAAACAGCCGGACGCCTGTTAGTGGACGTTGGCAGGATATGTTTTTTCCCTTCACCTCCATGATTGCTTGAACTCTTCAGGGGACACTTTCAATGACGCGCCTAAATGTACGTAGAGAGCGGCAGCCCATTCTTCCTCAAGAGGCTAAATCAGAGTAGGCAGTGCATTGGACGCTGGGGTCTGGAGCGAAATCGACGTTGTAAGTCATCCCAAAGGTGTTATACTGCGCTGACGTCGGGTCTCCGGGCAGGCCAGTCCGTTTCAGCAATGTTCTTGTCCACAAACCATTGCCTGACAGATGGTACTTTATGACATGGCGCATCGTCATTCTCATACTATAGTCGTATCCTAAGGACCTCTACTGTACACGGTATACAGTGCTGTAAAGTTCACGTTTTTTAATCGCGAAAAAGTACCCCCATACCGTGACACCACCTCCTCGCTACTGCTCCGTTCGCACTGCCAAGGGATTGCCACTGGGCAAAGTGTCGTCGGAACCGCGCGACCGCCACGGCGCAGGTTCGAATCCTGCCTCGGGTATTGATGTGTGTGATGTCCTTAGGATAGTTAGGTTTAATTAGTTCTAAGTTCTAGGGGACTGATGACTTCAGCAGTTAAGTCCCATAGTGCTCAGAGCCATTTGAACCACTGTATGGTCCATCACTCCATATCATTCGTTTCCAGTCGTTCGCTGCCCAGCGGCGTCGCACTTTACACTACCTCAAGCGCCACTGAACACTGCCTACAGAAATGTGTGCCTTGTGAGGGGCTGCTCGACCATTCTTCTTTTCAACTGTTCTTTTCAACTCCCCACACACAAACACGCTGAAAAATCACATTCTCTGTTCTAGTAAGCCGGGAAGTTTTACACTGTAGTTACATAATTTTAGTATTAAGGCTTAGTTTTCGCAGTATTGATGCACTTTTTTTACTGCTAGCTTCACAAATGCGCAGACGTGAAACTAACCTGAAATGGCACAGAGTTCGCCACCTATACATAAAAGTCGGGGTGGTCCATCTCTCCCAGACAGTACTGAAAGATGGACCAGTGGTTCTTAAGGGAGATGGATCACTTGTTTTAAAGTCGGAGACATGTAGCACAATTAAATTTAGCTTCAAGTCATGTGAAATAATCCCACTGAAGATGGTCGCAGCATCAGACTATGCTTATTTGTCGGAAAATAAGTCTGTACCAACAAACGTAAGAGCAGAGTCTCACTCGCAGACCAACCAACCACTTCAAAACACCTACTGATTCCAAGCACATCAAAAGAGCAGCGTTATCTGCAGCAGTCACATTTCTTCAATAACACAACTTCAGGTTCCACTCCTACTAAAACTTGCAACATTACCACCTCAAAACACATGAACCAATACAGATAAATATTGAAAGAAATATCACCTGTTCTTTCTGTTGATAAAAACCATGACTTTAAGAGGAGGGCAGAAGCTGTATCCAGAGGGCTAAACTGTGCTGAAAATATTGAACCTGTAAAGAAAGAAGGGGACATGAAAAGAAAGGAAACAGAAAAATGACACGAATAGCTCACCGAAGGGAAAAACTAGTGAAGAGAAAAACAGACTGAAGAAGCTAAAAAAGAAAAATACTGCAAATAACTCACCGAATTCATTTGATGCACACCCTGTAGAAGATTAGGAAAATAACTTTGATAGATGGGATGAACATGAATGTGTTGGATGTGGTGAAATCTATTGCGGAACTAATGAAAATGGTGATTGGATTCACTGTATTTCCTTTCCCCGATCGTTACAAGTTGTTGTTTGAAAGTTATGTAATTGCTGTGCTAAGATAAAGACAGGAGCATGCATGAACATAACTAACGACTCATTGGAAAAGCTAATGTTTAATCAAAATTTATAATAAACTTATCGAATTGTTTTGAGTAAAATATTTAGTAATTCAGTGAGGCACCAAAGAAACCAGTACAGGCATGCGTATTCAATTACAAAACATGCAGAATAAGGCGCTGTAGTCAACAAGCGTATATGAAACGACAAATGTTTGCTGCTACAATGGCAGGTTATCAAGATATAACTGAGTTTGAACGTGGTGTTATAGTCGGCGCACGAGCGATGGGAAACGGCATCTCAGAGGTAGCGATGAAGTGGGGATTTTCTCGTACGACTATTTCACGAGTGTACCATGTATATCCGGAATCCGGTAAAAGGAAAAAGACCCTACAAGAACGGGACCAACGACAACTGAAGAGAGTCGTTCAACGTGACGGAAGTGCAGCCCTTCCGCAAATTGCTGCAGATTTCAATGCTGGGCCATCAATAAGTGTCAGCGTGCGAACCATTCACTGTAACATCATTGACATGGTTCTTAGGAGCCGAAGTTCACTTGTATACCCTTGATGACTGCACGGTACAAACCTTTACACCTCGCCTGGGCCCGTCAACACACATTGGGTTATTGATGACTGGAAACATGTTGCCTAGCCGGAGGAGTCTCGTTTCAAATTGTATCGATCGGATGGAATCGTACGGGTATGGAGACAACCTGATGAATCCGTGGAGTCTGCAAGTCAACAAGGGATTGTTCAAGCTGGTGGAGGCTCTGTAATGGTACGGGGCGTGTGCAGTTGAAATGATATGGAACCCCTGATACGTCTAGATACGCATCTGACAGGTGACACGTACGTAAGCATCCTGTCTGATCACCTGCATCCATTCGTGCCCATTGTGCATTCCGACGGACGTCGGCAGTTCCAGCAGGACAATGCGACACCCCAACACGTCCCGAATTGCTGCAGAATGGCTACAGGAACACTCTCCTGTATTTAAACACTTCCGACAGCCATCAGACTCCCCAGACATGAACATTATTGAGCATATCTGGGATGTCTTGCAACATGATGTTCAGAAGAGATCTGCACCCCCTCGTACTCTTAGTTTATGGCTAGCCCTGCAGGATTCACGGTGTCAGTCCGTCCAGCGCTACTTCAGAAATGGTTGAAATGGCTCTGAGCACTATGCGACTTAACTTCTGAGGTCATCAGTTGCCTAGAACTTAGAACTAATTAAACCCAACTAACCTAAGGACATCACACACATCCATGCCCGAGGCAGGATTCGAACCTGCGACCGTAGCGCCTAGACCCGCACGGCCACTCGGCCGGCTGCTCCTTCAGATGTTAGTCGAGTCCATGCTACGTCGTGTTGCGGCACTTCCGCGTGCTCGCAGGAGCCCAATTCAATATTAGGCAGATGTACCAGTTTCTTTGACTCGTCACACTATAATTCTGTATCCATAGACCAAATAAAAATGTGAAGTTTTAATTGACTCTGTTCTTCAGATCTCTTGACTTTTAAGTGGCAGTGGTGGTGGTGGTGGTCGTTAGTGTTTAACGTCCCGTCGACAACGAGGTCATTAGAGACGGAGAGCAAGCTCGGGGTAGGGAAGAATTGGGAAGGAAATCGGCCGTGCCCTTCCAAAGGAACCATCCCGGCATTTGCCTGAAACGATTTAGGGAAATCACGGAAAACCTCAATCAGGATGGCTGGAGACGGGATTGAACTGTCGTCCTCCCGAATGCGAGTCCAGTGTGTTAAGTGGCAGTGTCTCAATAATATATTACAGTTATGTGTGTATGATGCACTATAATAATATGCTGCCAGAAGTGGAAAAAGTTTAAAAAACACGGAAATTTTATGCTGAAGAAAAAATGTAGTCGAGCTTTTCCAGACTTTACCGTATGAGTCGCTGCAAGATACGCAAGCGTGGGACCAGTCGTCTAAACAAGAACAGGCTAAGTGCTGCGAGCAATTGGCTGTCGGAAAGAAGCAGCCTTGTGAGTGGGAAGTAGAGCTGGAAGTGGGCGCTTCCCTCAGTATCCTGCTGTGAGGCAGAGGAAGAGGCGGAGGAAGAGGTGGAGGCCCAGGCTGCCGGCGTCTTCCGCCGTGTGCACCGTGCACCGGGCTGCCTCGCCGTGCCGCTCGATGGCTTCTCCAGGGCGAGGCGGCCGGCAGAGCAGAGATTACTTTCTGACGGGCCGCCGCGCCGCTTTTCACCAGAGGCGCAGAACGGCGCTCCTCGCAAGTTCGGTAATCGCTCAAAGTCAGCCGCCGACGTCCTGGCCGTTTCCACAGATGGCGACTATGCCGCTGGGACTTGGGAGAGATTCTTAGAAAATCATCGACACTGGCTGAAGAAAAAAGAAAAAAAAACTGTAATCTTCCTTAAATTTTCTGTTAATACAGCGTTCCTATTTTTACGCCGAGATATAATCCTGTAATCAATGAAAACAAGCAAAACAACAACAAAAAATGTTGAAACCCGACCTACTATTTATAAGTACGAGGGCTATCCACAAAGTACATTACGTTTTGGAATTATAAATAAAGTATTGGAATTTTTTTATTATATACAGATGAAAGCCACACTTAAATACTACTTTTCTATATAGTTGCCATTTAAATTAAGGCACTTATCGTAGCGATGGACGAGTTTGGAAATTCCTTCGTCGTAAAATTCGGCCGTCTGCGCCTTCAACCACGTGGTTACCTCTTCTTGAAGCTGTGCATCGTCATCAAAACGCTGCATAGCCAACCACTTCTTCATTGCTGGGAATAAGTGGAAGTCGCTCGATGCCAGGTCGGGACTGTACGGCGGATGAGGAAACAACTCCCACTTAAAAGATTCGAGAACTTCACAAGTGGCATTCACCGTGTGCGCCCGGGCGTTGTCGTGAATCAGCAAGATCTTTGAGCCCAACTTTCCCCTGCGCTTGATTTGTATTGCTCTTCTGAGGTTGTGCAGAGTTTGGCAATACCTGTGAGAGTTTATTGTAGTGCCTCTTTCCAGGAAATCCACAAAAATCACACCTTTCCTGTCCCAAAAGACAGTCGCCATCACCTTCCTTGCCGACATTGTCTGCATGCATTTCTTGGCTTTTGGGGAGGAATTTGTGTGCGCCCACTGCATTGACTGCAATTTTATCTTGCAGTTCACATGCTTAACCCATATTTCGTCACCAGTAACGATGCGATCGGATAATGAGTCGCCATCTTTCTCGTAAGTGTCCAAAAACGTTAACGCTGATTTTTGTGAATCTCTGTCAAGATTTTTGGTATCCATCTTGCACAAAACTTGTGGTAACCAAGCTTTTCGGTAATGATTTTGTGCAACAAACTTCGTGAAATTTGTGGAAAACTCATAGAGAGTTCCGTTATTGTGAAATTACGGTTTTCACGGACCGCGGCATCGACTTTTTCGACAAGTTCGGCAGTCGCTATGCTGCATCTTCCACTTCGCTCTTCGTCGTGAACGTTAGTTCGGCCATTTTTAAATTTTACGACCCATTGACGCACTCCACCTTCAGTGATTATGTTGTCCCCATACACTTCACAAAGCTGCCGATAGATTTCTATCGGTGTACAGTTTTGCTATCAGAAACCTTATTACAGCACGCACTTCACACTTCGCGGCATTTTCAATTAACGCTGACATTTCAAACTGTCACAGTAACTCAACGGAGTACAGCACGAACCTCTCACTAGCACGGCAGGATGCCAACTGAGCGGCGGAATGCCATGACACCAAGATGGCCGCGCTAGCCCCGCCCCTAACGGACACAAACGAAAACGTAATGTACTTTGTGGATAGCCCTCGTGTATATGCTGCAGGGAAAAAAAGTAGTACACCTGGGAAGACGTCGCCGATTTTGATCAGATGACCGCCAACAGAGAGGGTAGTCATATAGGTACTAGAGTGCCATCGCCATCTATGTCTTCCCTTTAACAGAGAATGCTCACAGGCAGATGTCTCAGTATGGTGATAACGTATGAAGAAAGGAGTCAGCCATACCATGGAGACACATTAGTACTTCCTACAGCCAACTGAGCGAGTTTAATAGAGGTCAAATAATGGCCTTCCGAGTCACGGGATAGTCTCTTCGAAGAATTGCCACACAAGGCTGGCGTCAGTGGTCAGGTGAATATTCTCACACCCATAGACGCAGTTCTGGAGGTCTACGCAAGCACAGATGCCAGCCAGGATCATCGTATTGTAAGGGCAGGTTTGGCAGATCGTACAGATACCACAGCACAGAGGAGTCAACACGAACTGCAGTGAAGCAGTTGTTGGCAACACCTCTAGCCTGTCTTCTAGCCATACTAGAGCATCGACGTGCACAGCTCGACTGGTGCCGCCTGATGATCATTTGGAAGATGAAACGGTGGGCCGATGTCTTCAGTGATGAAAGCACGCAAGTGATGGTCGTTTGTATGTACGACGTAGACCTGGTGAACGCTGCGTCGTAGCGTGTGTTCATCCACAACACAGTGACCCCACCCCAGGCCTTATGGTCTGGGGTGCGATGAACTCCAACTCTCGTTCACTTTTGCTGTTTCTTGAGGGGACGCTAACCAGCACTTTGTACGTGCAAGTAGGGGGGCTACAGCGGTACCAGCACATTTTGTTACTGCAGGTTACCTAAATCAGGGGCAGGTTTGCACTCAGGGGCAAACCTATTCTTCTCCTTTGATTGACAGGTCCTTAATCTATTGTTGTGTTCAGTAATTTTCCATGTCAGCACACTTAACCTATTGTTCCCCCCTCAGAAACCCCTCCCTTCACTGCTACAGGTACACTTTCAGATCTGAGTTATTGAAATAGCCCCAGTCACTACTATTAGTTTGATTGACTACTTAATTAACCTCTCCCCTCTGGTAAACCCCCTCCTCCTTCCCCAGAAAATGGCGGGAAAAAGACTCAGTTGATCGGTCATTTGGAGGGAAATCGTTTTCTCTATATGGAATATTGTTTAAACAATTTAGACAATGTATGGAATACATGGAAAGGGTATATTTTTTATTTATATAAGATTCAGTTTGTTGTTATTGGATTTCTCCTGCTCATCATTCTCTGCTGTTTGGAAACATCTAGATCTTGCAGGAAGCAATTACATGGGGCTAACTTGTTGCATAACCTAATGTTCGGCACTTTACTCTGGGTGTCTTAACTTAATGTTAGGTCCTTTGTCAGCACTTAACCTATTGTTCTGTTAAGTGGTTTTCCATATCGGCCTCATTTCCTTAAACTATTGTACCGCCTTTGATGCCAAATTAAGTAATTAGAGTGCTGTCGTCCATTTTGTGATGTAATCCAAGATGGTGGGGGAAATTGCAGGAAAGTGACTCTGCCTGTGCTGGACATAAGTTATTATTTTTCAGGCAGTGTCTCCACCACGAGATCTAGACTCCAACTGACCTAGTACACAATACGGCCACCAGAGGGTACTGTCATCCCAAACATAATCCAAGATAGTGATCTGGAGGAGAAAAATGGTGTGAAAATGACTCAGCTTGCGCTGGGCTGTTGGAGAGTGTAAGGAAGGAGTGTACTTGATTTATTTTGGAACAATGTATTTAGGGATGGAGTATATTTATCACACTGATACAAAACACATGCTTGGGGTCACGCCACACAACCCAAAGACCTGTAAACTACTCCTAAATAATGCTCTGCAGACACGCAAACAACTCCTAATTTACTGAAATAATTTCAGTACAGACAAGCAGACTCCTCCTAAATAATGCAGCATACTGATAGTAGACACGATCAGTAATCGTAAAGTGTCCAAATAACGCATAGCGCAGCCTACAGACCTGCTTGCAAAATAATGCAACAGACACGCTCACAACGTCCGCAGACACCGTCCGCCACCATCTGTCCAGTAGGTCGCACAGGAGGCTACCTGCAGCCCCGAGAAGTGACACGGCCCTCAGCTGTCACACTTCGTACACATGTCCTCAAGCATGAGGTGGCGACATCCCTTTCACACTTGTTACCTGAGAAATTCCTCTCGAAATACGTGTTCACCTAGACACCGTTGCTGATGCGACCAGGTGGGAGTGCAGGCACTCAAAGGGGCGCACATGCCAACACATCCACTAGCCGTCATTGGACGCAGTTGAAAGTCGTTTCTTTTTTTGGGTATACAGTAAGTGTTATACTGACGTCACAGAACTCCAAGGCATACTCACGCTGGTTTCATACGCGGGGCAGCAAGTGTCTTTACCATTGATGACAGAGTAGCACAGGGCCCATTTTTCCTAGCGCGACATGAGAGATGCGTCTAACCGTGCTTAATTGCCCAGCGTGACTGGCGCAACGACTCAAAATGCGCGCATAGCTACAAACCGTCGCAAGCACGTCTAACAAGGTTCTCAATCTTATCCTGATGTCACATGGCTATGTAAAAATAAAAACCGAATCGACCTCGTGGAAATTGTATAGTGTCCCAGAAGTAGTTAAAGCTCGCGTTCTTTATATCTCAGCTTGTATGCACGGAAATTCTTGCCTTAACAGGATCTGTTTACGAAAATAGCGCAGAATAACGTCGAATGCAGTCTTCCTCACGGACGTAACATAGTACCCTATCTATCACTTCCTGCTTTCAACACACACAAACGACCCCCCCGCTATGTAGAGGCTTCTATATCCCAGCAGAAAGTATGTGAATGAATCGAGCATTATGATTGGCTCTTATCGAATTTACCTGCCGAATTACTGATGCTGCTGGTATCGAAGCAACATCTGCCTTTTTTCCTTCTGCAGACGAGACTTTGGCGGTTATTTTACACAGATCGCCATATTGCACTGACAATGAGATGTTACAAACTATCATACAAATAATCAAATATGGAAAGACTCTCACTCGTTTACACTGCTCTCCCACCGATGACATGAGCTTCAATATTAGAACGTGAAACTGACCTGTGACCGATCAATATATCACTGCGTACCCTATATAACGTCAAATGCGGAAAGACTCCTACTGAATTACACTGCTCTTGCACCGAGGACAGGAGCTTGAATGTTAGTGCGTGAAACCGATCTCCAGCCCAGCAATACATCACTGCGTACTGTATCGATGAAGTAAACATACAATTCATATCCTGTGCCAAACAAAATCATCTCTTTTACATCATTCGTACATATACCGTGAAGATGGACAGTACCGTATATACTCCTCACAGCACTAGATATTTTCCCACAGCCGACATTCAAAACTCACCCACCCACAACAAGCAACCAGAGTACCCTCAGTAGACCGAAGTCGCTATCAGAACTTATCTACAAATTTGGGCTCGTTTCTCCTCAGCGCAAACACGTTACTGTTTCTGGTCCAAACCTGCTTCCTTGCTGGCTGGCTTTTCTACACATATCTTCAGACTCGGGGATAACAAGAACGCATATTATAACATTTTCGTGGTACTTCTCGATATCAAGCACTTCGCTAGCGCAACATAATTCCCAAGATATAGGCTGGAAATTATTTCTCTACAAACCCGAAAATTTAGCTAGGTGGGGCGTGCTGTAAACCACTGTCTAACTACAAACTTGTCACGTCTGCGAAGACATTTACTCGACAAGTATTTTGGTGTCACAAATCAACCGATGTTTTTGCTTCCACTTCATCTGATTCCACCTCTTCCATCCTGCCACAACGGTACACAAACGTCTAATGGTGAGAATTTTACAGAAACATTATTTTCCCGTTCACCTGCATATGCAACTAGTTATTACATCAAAAACTGATTTGCGTCATGTCACAGATACTACAGAACAAACAGTTTTCAGAACTGAACTTGTCTCTGTATCTAATTGTAATGGTAGAGACAAAGACGATTTGTATCGTGTGTATATCACGAACGAATGCACGAACAGCAAGTGGCTCTAGAAGCACAGAAGCACATATTGTAGGTGTTGGTAGCTTGCTGTAAACTCTACACCTACTGTCACTGGCACTCAGTAATAATTAGCCTTCCATTTAGTAATTTCTCCAGCACAGCTTATCTACATGACTTGCACATGTGATCCGTACAACACCTCATACTATGCTCCTCATACTGTGCTTGCTCTACTGTGCTTACCCCACAGTGTGTTCATCCCACACTGTGTTCGTCCCACACTGTGTTCACCCCATACTGTGTTCGCTCCATTGTTCTGCCTGTCATCTGCTCAACTCCAGTGCACCAGTTCCTGTGCGTCAGCTTCGGTGCTTCAGCTTCTGTGTGTCAGCTCCAGCTCCTGGGCATCACTTCCAATTCATAAGCCCTTGCGCTCCAGCTCCAGTGCTCCAGCACATGTGCTCTAGCTCGTGTGTTGTGTTCCTGTGTTGTGCTTCCCCTACTGTCCTTTACCTATTGCGGTGCTGTTTCACCCCACGATTCCCTTTGCACGATCATCGGCCTTATTGTATATCGTCAAAGCCCATAACACAGAACTTTGACTGCAGTAAACGGCGATGTCTGACAGTGGCTTCCACTCCTTGCCCTCTGACATTGAGACGCACCGGGAAACTGTAGCTTACGTGGCGCATTCGCACGGGGGAGATTCCCACTGTGCTCTGCCTGCCGTCAGCGGGCAGGAAGAAGTAGCAGCACATTTTACAGCCAGTGTAAACTCATCCCGAGGGCCGGGACGCAGGGCGAGTGTGTGCGGTACCCGCCGCCGTCCGCCGCCTATTGTGTGTCGGTCGGCAAACAAAGGCGGCTACCTCCGGCCAAGATCTCGCAGCGGCGCGCCGCTCGCTGGTCACAGCTCAGATTTACTACCGCCCTTCCTGCCGAGAAGTGCGAACAAGGGGCGCCGCCAGACAAACGTGAGAGAATGCAAATGAGCGGGATTACCGGGTGGCGCTAGCCCACCCCGCACAGTGTTTCTCGGCTATTAAACTCGGGCCGGCACCGCCGTAATGAATTCGTTAGCGCCCCGCCCGCCATAAAATCTCGCAACTTGGCAGCCCGTGAGCCGACTGCCGACGTCGCAAGGTGCCGTGCTGGTCTCTACTAGGTTTTAATGAAGCTGTTTATCTTCCCGAGTTAGCCTCTTACTGTTTCCTGAGTGTGTGCTCCGCCGCCAGCAAAATTTGTGTAAAGAGCTAAACAAAAGGGAGGAGCTAAGACCATTCTAATGGGTATTTCCTTGAAGCGCGAATCCAGGGTGAATCATTTGGTCTTTGCAGACAAAAGAGTCTACAGAATAAATACCCCAAAGACCGAAGAGTGAAAGCTGCGTAGACAATTGTGACGGTAATCAAAATATCCACGGGTGTACTGCCGGTCTACAGTGTCCAACGGGCAGTGTGGGGACGACACGTTCGTCATCTGGCCACATGGTATGGATAAACTCCTTGACTTCCTTACACATCTCAACTCCATACACCCCAACATCAAATTCACTGTGGAGACTGAAACGGAGGGTAAATTACCTTTCCTTGACGTCTTGGTCAAGAGAAGGGCTGACGGCACCCTATGTCATGGGGTGTATCGGAAGACAACGCTCACTGATCTGTATTTGCACGCAGACAGCTGCCACCACCCTTCACAGAGGAATGGGATACTTAAAACTCTAGTACATAGGGCGCGCACTATCTCTGACGCAGAGAGTCTACCCCAGGAATTGGAACATCTGAGACCTGTATTTCGAAAAAATGGGTACTCAGAGTGGCAGATTCAACGTGCTCTCCTCCCAACCACTACAGCAGAACCTGTGGAGATTGATGAAATCACGAGGGAGGAGGCAGGCACTGTGTTTATTCCATATACAGGCGCACTCTCGGGGAAAATCGCCAGCATTTTGAAGAAACACCGGATCGGAACTGTGTTTTGTCCTTCGAATAAAACTCGTGCACTGGTGGGGAGCGCCAAAGATGACCTCGGTTTGAGGAAGGCCGGCGTGTACCAGATTCCGTGTCAATGTGGCAACTAGTATATTGGTCAGACGATGCGTACCGTCGAGGATGGATCCCGTGAACACCGGAGGCACACTCGACTGATGTATCCGAGCAAGACGGCGGTCACTGAACATTGTTTGTCGGAAAATCACGCTATGGAGTATGAATGCACGAGGATTCTGGTACAGACGTCGAGATACTGGGACAGCGTTGTTAGAGAGGCCATCGAAATTCGCACCAATGACGACCTCATAAACCGTGACTGTGGCTACAATCTTAGCAAGGCTTGGGAACCAGCGATTGGGTTAATCAAGAGTAAATCGAGCAAACGTATAGTTGTGACGACCACGGCGGACAGAGCCATCACACCGACGTCATCTCAGACGTCGTCGCAATCTGTTCCACCGCGCGACCGTGGCGCGGGGCGCGGACGGCAGATGGAGCGCGCCGCGGGCGGGCCGGCGGCACCGTGACCGAACCCAGTTCCCCATGGGCAACCATAGCGTACGGATCTCCGTGCCGGCACGTTCACAGGAGCTCAGTCCGTCAGTTCACCTGATGATGGCGACATGTTTGATCGCCGAAACATTGTGCCCGTCGGATACTGTAGACCGGCAGTACACCCGTGGATATTTTGGTTATCATATACGCCGGGAGAAACTCAAGACTCACAATTGTGACGGTGTTAGTCAGGATACATGTCAGGAGCGGAAAATTGTGGGCGTTGAAATAATTAAAAGTAATTAAGCATGAATGGACCATGTTTATTCCTGTAACGATGGTACATGGGTGCCTACGTAGGGCTGAGCAGCCCCAAAAGAGGGGTTGCCGCCTGTTCATCAGGAGGTTTGAGGAGAGAGGCAGAGGCTAGAGGAGCGACCACTCGGGGCCGAGGTCTGAAGCTAAGAGGGCGCGGAGCTGTTTCCAAGCCGCCCTCGCTGCTTCCGGCCGCCTCCGCACGTGATCACACGACTAGTCTCTGATTGGAGGGTTGGTTCCGCCAACGCGCCTTGCTAGTAGCGTACCCTCGCCAGCACAACCAACCCGTGGGACCAGAGCCTGACCGAGGAGCACGTGGCAGGAATGTCCCCACCACGGTCTTCCGGCCAGCATCTTCCACCACAGTATTCCCAGGCCGGCTACGGCCGTACATTATGAATGAAAAAAATTATTTAATAAAATTTTATCGGCAATGATCCCTCTTGTGGGGTCTCCTCCCTGCGCAACGGATTCGGGTAACCGTCAGTCTTCGTAACAACCATCCTAGTACTAATAGTAGTATGGATAATCCCCCAAATTAATTTTACGTCATACACTCAGCATAGGAGGCAGCTAAACTCTTTGTATGGAGTAATTTTCTTAAGTGGAAACAAGCTGCAAAAATGAACTCTGAGAGTATAAGGAACAAAAATGATCATTTGGACATACGACCAAAAATGCTTTCTGAAGGAGGTACACCCAGTTGAAGGTACAGATAAAAGAGCTCGGGCAGTGAAGGCGGAAATGAAATATCATTGGCGGGGAAGGTGAAAATAAAATGTCACTGGCAGTGATCTAGGTACAGCATCATTCATGCGGCCCGTCGGCATAGGTAAGCCTGAAGACTGTGCGAAACATTCTCAACCACAACTGCCAACATCTGTACCACGTAAAGCACGTGCAGACCTTATTACTTACGGATTTCTCTCCACGGCGACGGTTTTGTCGCTGGTTCGACGTACAGGCGACAGCGGTATTGGTATTTCTGTCATCCATCGTATTCACAGATGAGAGTACCTTTGTGAGGAGCGATGAGTACCTTTACGAAGGGCGATATCGTCAACTTTACAGGACACGCCTGTGAGCTATGAAGAATCCACACTGTATGGTGACGACAAACCC
This sequence comes from Schistocerca gregaria, assembly GCF_023897955.1. Classification (NCBI taxonomy): domain Eukaryota; kingdom Metazoa; phylum Arthropoda; class Insecta; order Orthoptera; family Acrididae; genus Schistocerca; species Schistocerca gregaria. The sequence continues at coordinate 324,533,778 of NC_064925.1, read as the reverse complement.
TCAGCGAAGGTTAATTTTAGGGCGAGTATTATTGGCGACTGCCTCGTGGGACCACTCATCCTTCCACAACCCCGATCACTCGAGGCATATTTGTACTTACTGCTGGTAACTTGCCTTTGTGCCTACTACATAATGGTGCTCAAGCTCATTGTCTTCTTGAGTGTGGAGATAAAACATACAGAGTGTTCTCACGTGTGCTTCCAATCATTGAAACCTACACTGGCCATATATCCATATGATAATTTTTGCTAATTATTCTCTCTTGGATCCATGGATCATTTCCTGCAATTTGTACACATGTTGCAAGATCATCCTGTGTACGTAGATGGTTCCTTATCCGACCGTGGCAGTTGTGATGTGCTGTTCATTTCTTTGGAAATCTATGTGTAGAGTCTCAAGTTAAAGAACTGAATGTGTGCACGAAACTCATGGTGTTTAAGGCGAGTCTCAATTTCCTGTGGTATTTTTTTAATGTCATCAGTTTTTCAGTTCGTTTGATGCTGACCTTTATGTGTTTCTATCTTGGGCAAATCTTTTCACCTCTTCGTAACTGCTACACCAACATCGTCAGTAATCTGTTTTACATATTCAGCTCTTTCTATGGCCCTACTATCACCCCAGCCCTCCAACTATCCGTTTTACCCCGTTTCTCTACATCTACAGTTACATCTGCATGACTACTCTGCAGATCACGTGTAAGTGCCTGGTAGAGGATTTATCCACCCACCTTCACACTAATTATCTATTATTCTACTCTCGAAGAACGCGCGGAAAAATGAAGTTCGGCGTCAACAAAATATTTTCTCGTGCTGAGGAGGAAGTTGGTGATTGACGCGAAAAGATCGCGCCGCAATAAAAAACGTTGTCGATTTAATGGTTTATATCCCAAATCCTGTATTATGTTCGTGACACTCTTTCGCCTACTTGTCGATAATACAAAACGTGCTGTCCTCCTCTGGTTCTTGGATGCACTCCGTTAATACTACCTGGTGAGGATCCGCACACATTCAGCGCCAAATTAACTTTTGCTTAATGTCTACTAACCTGTCCCTTCTGCTGGTAAGGGTCTTCCATAGATTCCTTTCCACAGTGGGATTTAAGGCTGGGGAAGGGACAGGCCAGTCTATTCGACGAATGCAGTTTCGTACCAAGTGGTCCTCCGACGAATACACTCTTGAAAAAAGTCCCATGGGAAAGAAGTACAGTGTCACACAACAACGGTGACCAGTGAGTATACCGTATTCAAAGATGTTGAGGTCTGTACACCCATGTAACATTATAATTGCCCATACTGTAAAACCCGGACCACCGAACAGATCATCTTCAACACTGTTCCTGTTTCAAATGGCTCTAAGCACTATGTGAATTAACATCTGAGGTCATCAGTCCCCTAGACGTAGAACTACTTAAACCTAACTAACCCAAGGACATCACACACATCCATGCCAGAGGCAGGATTCGAACCTGCGACCGTAGCAGCAGCGCGGTTCCGGACTCAAGCTCCTAGAACCCCTCGGCCACCGCGGCCGGCCACTGTTCCTGTGCGTATGATGTACCTTAATATGGCTGGAGGTGGGAATATGTAATACACCTGGGAACATTTTCGAACATGGTCGTTGTGATGGACCCAGTGTTCAAGGTGTAGGGAGGCATAATGTTACATGGGCGTACTGACACAAATGTTGGAACACAATACACATACCGATCAGCGTTATTCTGACACTGTACTGCTTATCCATGTGTGTCCTTCCAGGAATGTATTCGCCCCTGACTTTATTTTTATGGGTGAGGATGCACGTCAGCATGGAATAGCGCACGTGGTAGAAATCTTGGCAAAGAATATTCGGCGAATGGAGTGCCATGCTCGTTGCACCTATCGAGTACTTGCAGGATGCGTTGCAAGATGTATTGCAAGACGTCTACATGCACCAACGACTACCCAGCAGGCGTCAACCATGATAGTGGAGGTACCACAGGAAGTCGATACGAACCTTGTGGCAAGGATACGTGCACGTTGCAGAGTATGCATTGCCGCCTGTAGTGATCACACACCGCTCTGCTGCTACGGCCGCATTTCGAATCCTGCCTCGGGCGTGGATGTGTGTGATGTCCTTAGGTTATTTTATATACACACAAAAAGGAAATCTCTTGGAAGTTCTGAACTGTATATAGTGGGTCTTTTCAAAGTTTAATGACAGTGAATTGGCTATGAACCACTTATTAATGTCAGTAAAAATTTGATTAGCTGCCCTTTCTAAATTTATATTTAATTTACTATTTATTGCAATGTTTGTATCATCTACAAATAAGACAAACCTGGCATCTGGTAATGTCATTAATGTTTGCTATGGCATTTTCACGTGCAAATGGCCGACAACAAGGCGCGGCCAACTGTGCAGTGTGAACGCCCTAACGCAAACCGTTCAAAAGTTATGACGATTTTATTTCATATGATTCAATAATTGGCACCCTCTCTGTCACATGGCAGTAAAAAGTCATGCTAAAGTTACTTTCGTCCTTCAGTTTTGCACGCCGTTGTAACATTTATTAATACACTATGTTAACTGCCATGTAAAGTCCCTTAATCCGAGCACGAATGTTGCTGACCGTTTGAGAATTATGACAGACTTCGGAGCCCACTCGCTGTATGCACAACAGCCCCCCACCTCACGTTTCGAGCGTCGTGCCTCTGACACGGAGCTCTGTTGCAGCTGGAACGATCCGCCGCGGCCGTGGCCGTAACTCGACAGCGTACCGGCTTAACGAGATGACAAGGGAGTTCTATGTGCAGCGCTCCGCCAGGCGCACAGTTTAGCCGAGTCCGCATCAAAGCGAGCGGTGGTGCTCTACGCTGAACTCGGCTGCCAGCGACTCGTGGGAGCATTCCTGCGGGGCGAACACTGTGCGTGCCGCTCTTCCCGCTGCTACATCTCTCGGCACTATAGGTGGCCCGAGCGCAGGTGCACGGTGGAGCCACTATGTACTTCGGCGGTTAGCCGTGCTCCTGGAGACCGCTCGGGCATCCTAGATGATGTCCGTAGCAGCGAGGCGAAGTTACGCTGCCACTTGCTCTGTAGCAGTAACTTAGACGGACCTTCGTGTTACTGCCGCACTGGCGACAGCAGTCAGTATTACACTGTAGTACGTGGCTGCTAATAACATTGTATACGCTCTCCGTTAAGAGGTGCTGTTACATTTAATCCTTCCAGGACGTTGATATTGCTGTAACCATCAATCCCAATAGTGCCATAAAACGTTACAGTTCAGAAGTCGCATCAAGTCTGATACGGAGACCATATGGCAATCTGATTTTTGTGTTGTTCCATATTTGCGGTGCGTGAAGTTCAGAACACAGATGACAAGTCTCCAAAGCTGTTCGTTGCCACTCTCAAAAATTATCGACACAAAATCAAATTTGGTGTTTCCCGAGTGACTTTAATACCCTAAATTAAGAGCAATTTTTCGGCATGTATGGTGTCCTCGTGGTAGAATGCTCACCTGCCATGTAGCGAACCTCATTTCGATCCGTGGATGATGTAAATTTTGAAGCATAAAATACATAAAGATGAAAAAATTGGATTTTTTAAATTTAAGTAATCTTTTATAAAAGATTGGTGATTAATAATTTATATTTGCAATGAAGTTTGCTCATTGTGGGCAGTGTGGAATTAGAAATGACAGGCATTTTTCATGAAAATGACAGATTTGTCTTCGATAATGGTAGAAGCTGAAGAAATGAATTAAAATTTGTGTCACGGCCAGGACTTGAACCCAGGCCTCCTGCTTACTTCGCAGATGTGCTAACAGTTACACCACCAATGCCGTACGCCTAAAACAGCTGCGTTAACTACCCTAGTACAATGCCCTCCCTAATACAAACTTCAGTTCACCCCTTCAGCCAATTTTCCACTTAAATCGTCAGTACTGCTGAGACTCTCCAGCATTGGATTAGTACCCCAGCTTTGTACGTCATTGTTAGCACATCTGTCTAGGAAGTAGAAGGCCTGGGTTCCAGTCCCAGCTGAGGCACAAATTTTAATGCATTTCTTCAGCTTCTATCACTATCGAAGATGAAGTTGAGAGTCATATATCTGAAGGAAATTGTAATTTCATGAGATCAGTTAGATTTGTGTTGATTAGCCTATATATGATAAATTTTATATTTAAATGACATCGCATTAGGAAAAACTCGAAATTAATATTGACTGAAACGAGGCTCGAAACAGCCATCCAGCAGAGATTACCACTTTCAGGTTGTAATGACTTTTTCCATGTTTACATATTTTACGCATCACGGAAATGCTCGTAGAACATGCACCTTCCTTTAAAATTATGGACGAGCTAAGAATCGAACCCACGCCTACTACATACCAGGCGACATTCTATCGCAGAACCACACCGCTTGTGAAAAAAATGGTTCAAATGACTCTGAGCACTATGCGACTTAACCTCTGAGGTCATCAGTCCCCTAGAACTTAAAACTACTTAAACCTAACTAACCCATGCCCGAGGCAGGATTCGACCGTAGCGGTCGCACGGTTCCAGACTGCAGCGGCTAGAACCGCTCGGCCGTCCCGGCCGGCACCACAACAGTCAATTCTTCCTGATGAAGGTGGAGAATTTCGTCGAGAGTTCCATATTGTACTCACAAGGAGACCGAATGGCAATTGGATGTTTTAAAATGATTTTACACTATACATAAAAAAGTCATTTTTCATTCACGCCGTGAGGTCTATTGTATAATATAGAAAGAAATCCAATGTAATGATGGTCAAACTGTTACTCAAAATTGCAGCTGTATGAAAAATGAGATTACTTTCTATAAAAACTAGAAAATTAGGCAATAATAACAAAGCTGTCTTGCAGTTGTGTGAAGAACACTTTGATATTTTTTGAAACTTGTGCTAATCACTATTTTAATTGAAAATGGAAGCGATCGTGGTGGGCAACATTTGGTCCACTCGGTGAATCTTTCGATGGCGGTGGAAGTAATGCGGTAAGTTTGGGCAGTCAGCGGGGTCTGCGCACACAGCAGTAGCTGATTTCGCTGCTCTCCCGAGAAGTCCGTGGCTCCGCGCCGACGCGAGCTGTCGTGCGCGGCGGGCGCAGACAGCGCCTTATCTTCAATACGTCGTCAACTGAGGTCGTCTGCGAGACGGATGGCGCCCCAGCACACGACAGAGCCGAGACCACGCCGGGAGCTTGTACCTGTCTGTCGAATTCAGCAGTTTGCACATGCATCGGGAGAGCTTTGTAGTCATCCAGCGACAATGGCCAGATAAGCTGCAAATTTTTTGCGTTCTGGGAAGTCGAAAAAACGTCCACGCCGTCTTACGCGTTGACCGGATGATGTACGAAGCATGAGAGGTAATAATACCGCAATCGGTAAAGAAAACACTTTAATCGTCGATTCCAATAAGCTTCCTACGCTCTTCAGCCGACTTGTTAAATTCTTATGGTAAGTATCCCAGTTCCGCTTTGTCACGTATGACAAAATCAGTTAGTGAGTACTTATGTACGACAGTCTTAACTTTCAGAACTCTGGATCTGACCACTGAATCGGAAATAGTACACGACTGTTTCATTTAATCCCTCCTAACTTGTTCTTCCCGAAGATAGTAGCATGTCAGGAACTAACACTCTCGTAGTCTCGTGGGCGGAATACTTCCACGCAAAGAATAGCTCATTTTCATTCAATATGGCAGCGATTGGCAACGACATTAGTACACTGTACACGTCGAGAAAGTCATGGCCTTTCCACCTACAAACATGCTCCGCAAGCCAACGTACGGGTCATTTCCTTTCTTGTTCCACTCGGAAATGTTCAAAATGTTGCAACGTGTGTGCATTTCTAAGGGACCAAACTTCTGAGGTCATCGGTCCATACACCTACACACTACTTAAACTAACTTAACTGACTTATTCTAACACACACACACACACACACACACACACACACACACACACACACACACACACACACACACACACACGCCCATGCCCGAGGGAGGACTCGAACCTCCGGCGGACTCGCAGATGCAGTATGTATGCCTCCGTATGAGCTATAACTCTTCTTCTTTGTTCTCCCGCTCCTTTTGCGAACTGTACGTTGGCGGCAGTATAATTGTTCTGCAGTGAACTTCAAATTCCAGCTCTCTAAATTTTCTCAGTATTGAAAAGTAGTACGTCGTCTTCCCTCCAGGAATTCCCATTTGAATTCACGAAGCATTCCGTAGTACTCGCGTGTTTTATAGAACCTACTGGTGGAAAATGTAACGCCGAACTTTTGAATTCCTCCGATGTCTCTATTTAATCTGACCTTGTGAAGAAACCAAACAGTCGAGCGCTACTCAAGAATGGCGTGCGATCTCCTTCAAAGATGATCTAACTTTCCTAAAATTCTCCCAGTAAACCCAAGTCGACCATTCGAATTCTCTACTGCTAATCTTACGTGCTCGTTACTTTTTTATCGTTTTGCAACGTTACGCCAAGATATTTAAGCGACGTGACCACGCCAATAAGCACACCAGTAATACTGTATTCGAACATTATGGGACTGTTTTGCCCACTCATCTGCACTAATTTACGATGTTATCAGCAAACAGTGGCAGAGTGCCGCTCACACTGTCCGGCAGATCATTTATGTGTATAGAGAAAAAAAGCGGTTCTGTCATATTTCACTAGGACAATCTTCACGATACCCTTCTTGTCCCTGGTGAACGTCGCCGTCCAGGAAAATTTACTTCAGAAGTCTTCGAGCCACACACATATCTAGGAATCTAATCTGTACGTTCGGACCTTTATTAATAGCATGCATTGAGGCACTGTGTCAAACGCTTTCTTGAAATATGCCTGTTGCCTTTCACTCATGCTCCGTATACAAATTAAAACGCCCCCCCCCCCCCCCCACACACACGGCTTTATTTTCTTTCTGGGAAATACTGATCTAAAGTTAAAAATAGTTCCCGTTCCTCAATTATTGGCTGATTGGTGGTAAATACTGAAACGGCAAAGGCCCCCGCATTATTAAAAAAAAATTGCCTTCTGGATCATTATTCGAACAGGCCATTCTAGCGAGATAGTGAAGTTAGTTTAATGAACCACTCTAAATTTTATCCTTCAGTCAAAACTTGCTATTAGCTTAGTAAATAACCAAATTACAGCCTATCCCTGATTTGGATCGCAACATTTCCCAAAAACTGAAACTTCTGCCTTCCACCTCCTGTATACTATAACCTCCTCCGTGAATACTGCGACCTATTCCAACACTTTTCGAGATTTAAGTAGTTCATGAAATACATGTTTGTGTCCTTCAGCCAATCCCTATTGTAGTTAGATGTATAGGTTTTTCTCACTGAGTCTGTCCCCCTCTTCCCCTAACTGCATCCATATATTTGGTGCTGGCACATCACTGGACTTCTTATTGATGTTGTTTGCTTCTTATTGTTCGTTTGAGAAAAGAGGGATGTATGTATATGCCGATTCACAAGTTCTTGTGTGTTCTGCTAACATAGGAACCCTTCTCAAAACAAACTCGTCCTGGGCGCGAGAAATCGACACCATCAATGGTACGGCAAGAAACGTGTCCTTCATTTGTGAGCGACCCCACATAACTCTTATGAAAACTCACTGAACACGTATACAGTCTCAGCGACAAGAAATTATGTCCTTGCTCTTTTGACAGTGTAAGGAAATGCACATCTTCAATTAAAATCTTCATCATGGTGTTATGTTGTTCTAATCATCATCATTTCATCCCCATCGACGGGCAAGTCGCCGAAGTGGCGTCAAATCGAAAGACTTGCACCCGGCGAACGGCCTGTCCGACGGGAGGCCCTCGTCATAAGCCATTATTATTATTATTATCGGATAATTTGGTGCTAAATATCCATGCCATATAAGCTTTGCAATGAAATGTTCACAAAACAACGCATTTACACTGACGTCAAAACAGATTTGTGCTCTCATTTTAACAATGTTCATCGCCGTTTAAGAACTCCTTTGCTCGTAACATTCTATATGTGGAATTACCATGTGTATATCCCGCGCAGATTAAAACTGAAATGTGAGGTATGTGTACTCCACCCAAAAGTGAGTAAATGGTCTGAAGAGTGTCATCTTACTGTATATACATGATACAACAGAAATGAAAGACCCCGATTATGTTGTAAAATGATTTAGTCCTTAAGTGCGATGTAACGTAACCGATGTAAAGACTGAACTGGTTCAGTGACTAAGACACTCTGAAATTTGTCCACATTCTTCCATCCTACTTTGGATTATCGGTTATGGCCGGGCTTCGACATGAGTGGAGAGACAATGTGTGCTTATAAATTTGTAGTCAGTCTTGTGTTTGCTGTTGCCTTGGTTTTATATTCTATACAGCTAGGTTGAATGCAGTCCATCTTTCACGAGTAATTAAAAAGTCCTGTATCAGTTCTAAACTTATCCTCCGACACATCACTGTTGGAGCCGGATCTTCAAAATGTATAGCGCTGTAGCTCGTGTATGAAATTCTTCTTCGTCACTGAATGCCTCTGGTTGGACGTCGGCTTTCGAACAACAACAATTCCACCACTTATTGAGATTAAGTTCATCCAGGTTTACATAGCTAACCAACATCGTTAGTTGTACATTAAATAGTTCTTCTTCGCTTAGCTGACAGTTTTTCAGTGTATATTCTGGATTACAATTATGCTACCAATATTTTACCAGCTATTTTCGACCGACTGAGATGCCACGGAAATTATGAAACTAATTGTTGGGCAGAAGCGATATTCAAGTCACAACCCGTTCATCGTGCTTTCATTGACTTCGTTCAAGCGAATATGAGAACGCGCCGTTATCTTGGGCATTATAAAGCACGACTGGTTTTTCTGTAGAAATGCCACGTCAGCAGAGAAAATCACATTGATTGCATTTTATAACTGGTTTAAGTTGCACAACTATCATCCTCGCGTCATGTCAGCGTATTAACAGATTGTTGCATTTTGAACAACTGAAACCGGTCATACGAGTACAGTGCACTTCCCCTAATTTTCAGTTATTTTTGTTTTCTTCATTAAGCTTACTGCAAGTAGAGATTGGAAACAGTATTTGCGTATAAATTCGGCGTTTAATTTACTTACGATGATTTTTCCACCAAATTACATGTTGAAAAATTCACTGCTTTTTCATCTATGTTACCGGAGACTAAGGTTTAAAAATAGAAGATGAATGTGCGCCCGCCCCCTCTCCCCCCCCCCCCCCCCCCCCCACACACACACACACACACACAAACACACTTTTTTTTTTTTTTTTTTACTTCTGCCGGCGCTAACAAATAGGGTAAAAGTAGTGAACCTCATAACATGTGAACAAGAGGAAAAAAGAAAATCGTAAATAGACTGAACGCCAAATTTAATCTATCAGTAACAAAATGTAGAAATATTATACAGCATATTTCAAGAATAGCCGCCCGCATCTCGTGGTCCCACGCCCGGGTTCCCGGGTTCGATTCCCGGCGGGGTCAGGGATTTTCTCTGCCTTGTGACGGCTAGGTGTTGTGTGATGTCCTTAGATTAGTTAGGTTTAAGTAGTTCTAAGTTCTAGGGGACTGATGACCATAGATATTAAGTCCCATAGTGCTCAGAGCCATTTCAAGAATAGCCGTTGAAGATGCTGTGTAAGCAGAAGAGAAAAAATGGCGAAAACCATTCTTGTCTCACTCCATTGCTACGTGGTGAGCGCGGCTGAATGCCGTGCAGAGGACCCGGGTTCGATTCCGGGTACTGCCAGGGATTTGGCGTGTGATGCCAGCTGAGGAGCTTCTTTTTGATTTAGAAATGGAGGCTCCAGGTTACGAAAAGAGAGTATTGTGTTGGCCTGTGCCCGTCTATGCCGCATCCAGTTCCATCATTGGCAGAGGATGACACGGTGGTCGGTCGGTACCGAATACCAATAATTTATGTATAACAGCTGCTACTGAAGGTAGCACTGATAAGAAACACATTTTGATAATAATATCTTCTGAATCTTTTGGCTGCGTCGTATTATTCCTTTTGTCTGTTCGGATCTTCCTCGGGATTGGTAAGATCCTATGGGACCAAACTGCTGGGGTCATCGGTCCCTAGGCTTACACACTACTTGATCCAACGAAAACTAACTTACGCGAAGGACAACACACACACCCATGCCCGAGGAAAGACTCGAACCTCCTACGGGGGGAGCCACGCGAACCGTGGCAAGGCGCGTGGACCGTGGCAAGGCGCTAGACCGCGTGTCTACCCCGGGCGGCCCTTGGTGTTCCACTCGCTTCCCTGACAGGCTGAAAGCTGTCAAAAGTGTGTGTTGCACTGACTTATGAAAGGCCATTTGCGCGTGCTTTGAGAAACGCGACACTGTCTTTCGACAGAGTTGAGCCATCGAGGGGGACACTATTGGAATCCTTAAGGAGATCCGAGCAGACGGATCGAAACGTCGAGTGTTGAAGAAGTTTGGAGAGCTATATGACAAATCCAAACGAGTGAGAAGAGGTTCAAATGGCTCTGTGCACTATGGGAGTAAACAGTTGAGGCCATCAGTCCCCTAAAATTTAGAACTACTTAAACCTAACGACATCACACACATCCATACCCGAGGCAGGATTCGAACGCGCAACCGTAGTGGTCACGCTGGCCCGGACTGAAGCGCCTAGAACCGCTCGGCCACATCGGCCGGCGGTAAGAAGAGTTTACCGTCAATAACGACGGCCACAAAATCCCACAGTTTTATACATAAGTTTTTATTTGTTGGATAGGCATTTATTAATATTCTAACGGACGGGAAGAATTTTAGGTCTCATCCATACCAGAATAAATGGTAGAGATCACAAGGTGTATGCGCAGTAAGAAGCAGCGATTTGACGCCAGAGTGAAAGCAACTGGCGCTCTTATTTGCGTTTATAAGAGGTTGCAAGTTTGTTTTGCGGGAGTTTTATTTTTTATTAGTAACTGATTGAGTACAGAGTTACGCAGTAATTATCAGTGTATTGAGGGATTTCTCAGAATAAGTTTTATAAGTGAACAACAGTGGTTTGTTACTCATCGCACAGCAGACAAAGTAAAAGTCAGGAATTAAATTTCTTCTATTTCCAAAAAATAATGAAACGAAACAATAATGGAAATGCGTGTAAACGTGCTGATTTATTTTCAGTTGAAAATGCTCATGTCTGATCAATACATTTAACTGATTCAGATTATGAAAGGCATTTGAAAAGTGAACTGTTGAACATTCCTTCGAAAAGCAAGTTGAAGACTGATGCTGTTTCAATGCTAAATCTGCCTTCCTGATTTAGGCCGTAGTAATGAGCCCAGTAATAAGAGAAATATCTGGGCATAAAACGAAGTTAACGTTTTAAAGTAAATACATTACCAACTAATTAAGAAATTACAACTAGTCAAAACTTTAACCGTGACAGCCTACAATGTTGTGAATGCTTTAATGCGTGCGTACGCCAACATTTAGAAATTATGGGAACGAAGATAAAAGATCTTAGACAGAAGAATGCAGATTTATGGGATCGTCTTTCTAAATGCACTCGCTGAGTTACGGAAATTAAACATGGTCGAAAAGTCATTCACGGCTGTTTTCCTGACTTCAGCAACAAGTGGTTGTGAAAGGACTGTATTAACTATCATCTGAAGGTATACAAAATGCAGAAACTTGACGTTGCCTGTCTTATAAAGCGTTATCTTTTGTCAGGGACATAGTGACATATCCTGTTCCTAGTGAAGTCACAATTAAAAGAATACACAGGCATGAAACATTCACGGACTTCTTCCCGCGTCAGTTGAGAGTAAAACCTCGAGCTTCATTCCTCTTCGTCTGGAGCAACTGACTGTCAAATCTGTTGCTGTGGTGGTCTAATGTAGCCCGTAGACCGCTCCTAATTGATCGGTAGTTACGTAATGCTGCATATACAAACGATTGCTTAGCATTATACTATAATTTAGATGAATTAGAAGTACTAGAAAGGCGAATTATGAGGAAAATAATAGGACCACGAAGTACAGAAGCAGGCTGGAAATTACGAAGTAATACCGAAATATACCAAAATATAGAAAATATTTAGAATGTAATGAGAAAAGAAGGCATGTTTTTTGGACATTTATTTCGATTGCAAGACAATAGATTTACTAATAAGATTTTTCAAATACTTGTGTGGTAGGAAGTCCACAACAAGCTGGGTCAGCGAAGTAAAAAAAAAAAAAAAAAGAAGGGGTTTAGAAAGGAACGATATAAAAACGAAAGATATAACGAACACAGAAGCCATTTCGGAGAAAGTATTGAAAATGGAAGGGTCCAAGGCAGGGTAGCTAAAAAGACTGTTCAAATTGGTCCGAAGACAAAAAGAAGAAACGTAGTGAACAGATGAAAGCGTACTGGAAGAAAAGAAAAGAAGGAACAGCTGAAATTGGAATATGGTCCTCAGCTGGCATATTCGAAAAAAAAAGAAAATCATATCTGGGTATGAGTTTAACATTCGTACGTTATGTGCCTATAAGTTTCATTGCAATGCGGCGTTGCGAGATGGTTGACAGTGACTTCACATCTCACAGCCCGCTTGTGCGTGAGCCCTGCCGTGCATTCTGTGGTCTCAGCTTTGTCCAATTAGCCTTTAGCTCCGTCTCTTATATCCTCATTGTCGGACTGTTGTTGAAATCTAGCCTTTTTGTGCACTGACGTCGGCACGAAGAACAAGGTATTGGATGAGGTGCATTATCGCAGAGCAGCGGGCTGAATCGCAGAAACGGAAGCGTAGAGATGCACCTTCGGCCCTGCTCATCGCGCGCGTCGTCCATCCGTCGCCGGCTGTATGAGGGAGAGGCGGCGGTTATCGGCGCGGACGTCGGCACCGGTGGCTGCGTGTCCCGCGCGCCTCGCGCTGACAGCAGCCATCTACCCGCCGCTCTGTATCGGACCGGCGCGCTCGCAGCAGCCAATCAACAGCTGGCCGCGGCCTCACGCCCTCAGGCGCCTGGCGTGACGTCACAGATGACGCATTGCCGACTCAGCGGCGCAGCCCACCCGAGCGGACGCCTGACGGACGCAGGCACGCCTAACAGTGCTGCGTCAGCTCTCTCTGACATGCCGCGCCGCGCCGCTCCGTCACTACTCGGAATCGAGTCGCGGGGTCATTGAACCGGATGGCCAGCGATTAAATTTATCACGAAGTCCGTGACGAAGGGACAGACAAACAACGCTCATCGAGATGGTTCGGACAAATTTGTACCAAAGCTAGAACACGATGTTCGTGGCAGACAACACCTTGCTTCCAAGATGTTAAACTAATTAAAGGTAGTGCAAAAGGTGGTGTTAGTACAAAACGTCGATTTTTATTCTTATGGAAAATTATTGTTTGGAGTTTTCTCTTATTGTTGTTGTTGTTGTGTTCTTCAGTCCTGAGACTGGTTTGATGCAGCTCTCCATGCTAATCTATCCTGTGCAAGCTCCTTCATCTCCCAGTACTTACTGCAACCTACAACCTTCTGAATTTGCTTAGTGTAGTCATCTCTTGGTCTCCCTCTACGATTTTTACCCTCCACGCTGCCCTCCAATACTGAATTGGTGATCCCTTGATGCCTCAGAACATATCCTACCAACCGATCCTTTCTCCTAGTCAAGTTGTGCTACAAACTTCTCTTTTCCCCAATCCTATTCAATACTTCCTCATTAGTTATGTGATCTACCCATTTAATCTTCAGCATTGTTCTGTAGCACCACATTTCGAAAGCTTCTATTCTCTTCCTGTCCAAACTATTTATCGTCCATGTTTCACTTCCATACATGGCTACACTCCATACAAATACTTTCAGAAACGGCTTCCTGACACTTAAATCTATACTCGATGTTAACAAATTTCTCTTCTTCAGAAACGCTTTCCTTTCCATTGCCTGTCTACATTTGATATCCTCTCTACTTCGACCATCATCAGTTATTTTGCTCCCCAAATAGCAAAACTCCTTTACTAACTTTTCTCTTATTAGATGTATATTTCACTGATTCTGGACGTCTGATTTTTAATTTGTTTTGAAATAATTTACTGTACCGTAATGTCTACAGGTTCCACAAGCAGCTACGACTAGATATCTTGGAAGCCGTTAACTGTAGAAGACACTTGATTTATAGTAAAAACATCCAGCAATAGATGCTGGCCACATTGACTGCTGTGATATCATTTCCTGTTTGTGATATAATGCATAGTATCGACCACGTTTCGTACGACGCATTATACCTTTCGTTTCGTTTCAAATGGGAATTCAGCCAGGTAATATTTACCGCTGTAAATATTACCTGGCTGAATTCCCGTAAGTTGTTTGAAAACCTTTCGTTGTGTAGATTTAGAATTGTTGCTCATTCAGATGTGTTTCTCTCTTTAGTATGACTCCACCAAAGGGAAAGTTTAAGAAGAGAAGAAATAAGGGAAATACCGGGCGATCAAAAAGTCAGTAAAAATTTGAAAACTGAATAAATTACGGAATAATGTAGATATAGAGGTACAAATTGACAAACATGCTTGGAATGACATGGGGTTTTATTAGGAAAAAAATACAAAATTTCAAAAAATGTCCAACCGATGGCGCTTCATCTGATCAGAATAGCAATAATTTGCATAACAAAGTAAGACAAAGCAAAGATGATGTTCTTTACAGGAAATGCTCAGTATGTCCACCATCATTCCTCAGCAATAGCTGTAGTCGAGGAATAATGTTGTGAACAGCACTGTAAAGCACGTCCGGAGTTATGGTGAGGCATTGGCGTCGGATGTTGTCTTTCAACACCCCTAGAGATGTCGGTCGATCACGATACACTTGCGACTTCAGGTAACCCCAAAGCCAATAATCGCACGGACTGAGGTCTCGGGACCTGGGAGGCCAAGCATGACGAAAGTGTCGGCTGAGCTCAACGATCATCACCAAACAACTCGCGCAAGAGATCTTCCACGCGTCTAGCAATACTTCGGTTTTTTTTCCTAATAAAGTCCCATGTCATTCCAAGCACATGTCAATTTTTACCTTTCTATCTACATTATTCCGTGGTTTAATAAGTTTTCAAATTTATACTGACTTTTTGATCACCCGGTACCTTCTATAGAGCTGGAAGTTTACATTCAGAGAATAGGATTATTGCCAGCAACACTGAAAAATGGCCTTCCCCGCCAAGTGCTTCTAAGAAGCTTGTGAACAGTAATGAAGTGTACAGTGAAACCAGTTCCAGTGATAACATCTTAATAATAAGTTTAAGTGTACTAAAAACAATGTTTAATAAAAGTGCATGCTGTGATTTGTGTCGTGGAGAAATAATTTATGAAAATGTTTTATGGACTAGGATGCCCAGAAACGTATTTTTGCGCTTGAAAACGCTGAAGACTGGGATCAATGACGCTAAGATCGCCTTCAGTGATGGAGACGCAGGCAGAATGAAGGTTCTGGAGCAATCTGAAATTATGTCTGCACGAATTGGACAGAGAGCCTCGAAGGCAGAAGTTATGTTAAAAATACAACAGAAGCAGCAATGTCCCTCAGAGAAAGAAAGAAACTGCATCTGGTTGATCGCAAAGCAGATAAAGATTACAAAGCTGCCGACTTTTACACAGTCTCCTCATTCAGTAGTGAATTTTCCTTTACTTCACTTTTCAAGTGCTATTTCTGATAAACTTTGCTAATGTTTCACATTGAAATTTTTATCTCTTATTGACAGCGGAATTATGTTTATGTGGATCTTCGATGGTGGAAATAGCACTCATAGTTTTACCATAAAAATATTTTTTAGAAAAATTAGATAAATTTTTAAGGTCTTTATAGAAACATTGATATGTTGATTTCTAACAGTTTAATACTTGATAGTAAATCAGTAGATGTATAAGATATTCCTCTATATACGGGCAAAGTTTTGCTTTATTATCTTAAGTAATTCCTGAGAAAACGATATAAATAGTTTAAATTTAACATTATCCGAAATGGGCATTGATTCTCCCCTTAAATAGATATAAGAAAAATGCAGCACAAATGAAAATGTTAAGTCAGGAACACTAAAACAGTCTGTGAAATTATCCAGAGGCAAGTAGTCATTATTAAAGTATAACTGATTATTACAGATTACAGATTTAATAACCGTAGAAGAAATGGAAGATCTAACTAAAAAACGAAAATGAAAGAAATGCCCAGGGTATGAGTAGACGTGGTGGATTATTGCTACGGTCATCATTTTACATTTAATCTGTACCTATTGGCTAAACACTAAAATTCCAGAAGATTTGTCTTAGAGAAAAAGTGTTCTCACTCTTTAAAAAAAGAGGACCGCAGCCAAATTTCAAATTATAGAGGTATCGGGATGTTAAACACGGTGTGCAACATATATTCAGATGTATTAAGCAACAAATTAAACATTATCATAGAACCGTTACTTCCAGAAGAACTAAGAGGCTTAATAAGAAAAAGTTAGTAACCTCGCCCATTACTAATCGGTTAATGCGATAATATGACTGTAATCGCATATGGCTGATAAATTTGATTTTGGACAACGCTATCGTTTCCGAAAAAAATATGGTCGGTTATTGGAGAGAAGTGTAAAACAGGTTGCTGTAATGAGCAACCAGTTCTACTTTCCCACTTTCTACTTATTTGGGTTTTTGTGTAATAATTATAACAATTTCATCGCTCACATAAAATACGAAACGGAAAATGTTACCATGTGACTCAGAGAGTCTGCAAGAGATCTTTTTGAAATAATACAGAAATCAATTAATATGGTCGCCAATCTAATTAGACACTGTTTGTTCACTATCTGATCAATAATGCAGACAGCAATGAATACGTAACCTTTCTCTGCACTTGTGTCAACAGAAGGTTGACACACGTTTGTGACAATACAATACGTTACGAAATATTGGTTCAAATGGCTCTGAGCACTATGGGACTCAACATCTGTGGTCATCAATCCCGTAGAACTTAGAACTACTTAAAGCTAACTAAGGGACTTTATTGAAGTGTCTCGATGGCAACGACGAAATAGTAGTAGGTGTGCCGTTGTTTATCTTTGCGCATGTAGAGTCTCTGTCGCATTCCGAGCAGAGAGGAAGCAGAGCAGCTAGAGTTATGAAACGGTGCGTAAGTGTTTGTTGCGTGTCTTCGCTCTTACGTCTCATAACCAAGTTAATATCTTGAGCGTTCTGCTCTGATGTCACGACGCGTCCAGAGACAGCGCTCCTACACACGTTTTTACTCTCTGCCAGCGATATAGCTTTTCCTGACCTGCCCTGAAGGCATTGACCCAGAATAAATACATCACAATACAAAGTAGTTTATACAGGTTACAGCACATTTCTCATTTCTGATTAACACACAGTGTGTAAAGATTTGTAGAATAAAACATCTAAATAATATTTACAATAAATATAATGGGTAAAAATTGTAGGTTGCACGTCTGTATTATGGTGTTACAAGTTCATGCAGCGATAATATATTTGATGTGCGACAGGTAATTTAGAAAAGAAGGTAATGTAACTTACCAACCTACCTAGCTTCCACACATTTTGAAAAAGCATTTGACAGATTGAGTAGAGAGGACATGTGGGAAATTAGTGTAAAAGGTGGATACCAAAATTTCCTAAGTAAACTGCATCTAAAGTATGTGAACTGGAACTTACGTTATACATGAAGTCTAGAAATTCCACAGGGGAAATGGTTTTAATAAACGAAGGTGTGAGACAAAGGTGTATTTTATCGCCTGTTCTTTTTAATATTTTTGTAGCTGTAGCCATCAGAAACTGAACATAAAAAATGCCAGAAAGGCTCCATATCAACAAGAATAAATATATTGGACGTACTGTTATACTAATGGCATATTCTGAAGACGAACTACATAACTCAATTCATCTTCTAAATTTCATTTGAAAGAATTATAACTGTATACCTTTCAGACCTCTGACTACAACTGCGAACATTAACTTTGACTGTGTCTTAGCTGCAAGTATTTTTTCCTATTAAAAACCTGAGGTGCACATTTGAGAATATTCGGCTTTCTCATCAAGCTCAAGTGCTGCCAACTGTTGGGCATCAGTATGAAAATGCAGTAGTGCACAGCAGCTCGTGTCCACCACAATACATGGATGTGACTGGTTCGCTGTATTCCGTCCGCAGCTCGTGGTCGTGCGGTAGCGTTCTCGCTTCCCACGCCCGGGTTCCCGGGTTCGATTCCCGGCGGGGTCAGGGATTTTCTCTGCCTCGTGATGACTGGGTGTTGTGTGCTGTCCTTAGGTTAGTTGGTTTAAGTAGTTCTAAGTTCTAGGGGACTGATGACCATAGATGTTAAGTCCCATAGTGCCCAGAGCCATTTGAACCATTTTCGCTGTATTCCACTGTGTCACTAAATATTGTTGTTGTTATTTTGCATGATAATTATTGAATGACCGTTCTACTATTTGTTTCAAAAGAGAATATTTCGTTATTTGTTATTTTAGTCCATAAGATGAATCCATGTATACGAACTATATTTTGTCAGTGGGTGTATGTTTTTGTATAAATCTTGCATCTGAATCAAAAAGTTCACCTAAGAGCATTAGCACACAAAGAAGAATTTTCATTCCTGCAGAAAAAGAATTCAGGTCTGAAAGGGTGAAGATAACTGTAAATAGAACTAAGACAATGTATTTTCGTGTGTTTTATCCAATATTAATAAAAACTGGAATTGAAGATCAGACTTTGGAACTATTTCAGCACTTCAGTTACATAACGAGCCGTATTGCTTATAACGTAGATAAAGGACGTAGATATTGAATTGTAGATATATTAGGGTATATGTGACGCTGTAAGCAGATCATTAAAGAATGCACGGAGAGAGAGAAAAATGAAATTTTGTACATGGCTGTACCTGTTTTACTGTGCGGAAGTGACACCTGGATTATGAAGAGAAAAGATTGTAGCCATGATCAGGAGGCTGAAGTGAATTTTCTACGAGGTGTCAAAGGTTGCACTAATTTGGAGTTGATTCCTAATGAACACGTTGAACAGGAACTGAGTATATTTTTAGTAAATGACAAAATAGAAAGACATAAACAAAACAGGGAGGAACATCTTGAACGAATGGAAGAAACAAGGATTGCAAAAATGGCTTTACAACACAAACGTAAAGAAAAGAAGGACGTTGGACGGCCAGAACAGTTCGACAGACCTAATCTGTGAAAAGTTAAGAAGAAGAAGATGATGATGATGAAGAAATTCCTTCCATTTCTGTTTCGCTTTTTGTCTCCATTCTCAACTCGTTTTACATGTGTAGCCCTAAGTATAAGTTCCAGAGATAATTCTAGGTTCGGTTCGACGAATGGGGAACTGAGAACAGTATCGCTGAACCTGGTGTATGATACAGTCAACGAAGGAGTACTTAGCAGTTTCTCCAAACTGGCGACAGTCTTTATATTCCACTGATTGTGAGAAACCTGAACGGCACCTTCTTTGTGAAAGAGGCGCCTTGTTATAAAATGTCGTTCGTTACTCGTTGGCGCCTAGTTAGGTTGGGAAACCTCTGAGGAACGGAGGCATTTTATTCTTTCTATGTTTCAGGAGTACATCAGAATATTTAAAACACTGAGCGCGGTGACGCATTAGTTAGCACTCAGGACTCGCATTCGGGAGAGCGACGGTTCAAACTCGCGTCCGGCCATCCAGATTTAGGTTATTCGTGATTTCCGTAAAGGGCACAGTCGATTTCCATCCCCATCCTTGACAGCCTCCGTGGTTGTGACCCGTCTCTAATGATCTCGATGTCGACGGGACGTTGAGCACAATCTTCCTTCCTTCCTTTCCAATAATTAAAAACTTATCCTGGCAACAGACTGCCGTTATCAGCTCCGATGGAGAAACATCAGAAGATATAAAAATAACTCCAGGAGTAAGAGAAGGCTGTGTTGTGTCCGCACTACTACACTATATGATCAAAAGTATGCGGACACCCCCACAACATGTGTTTTTCATATTAGGTGCATTTTGCTGCCACCTACTACCAGGTACTCCATATCAGCGACCTCAGTAGTCATTAGACGTCGTGACAGAGCAGAATGGGGCGCTCCGCGGAACTCAGGGACTTCGAACGTGGGCAGATGATTGGGTGTCACTTGTGTCATACGTCTGTACGGGAGATTTCACCACTCCTACATTTCCCTATGTCCACTGTTTCCGATGTATTAGTGAAGTGTTAACGGAAGGGACACGTACAACACAAATGCGTACAGGTCGATTTCGTCTGTTGACTTGACAGAGGCCGCCGACAGTTGAAGAGGATCGTAATGTGTAGTAGGTAGACATCTATAAGACCATCACACAGGAATTCCAAATTGCATCAGGATCCACTGCAAGTGCTATGACAGTTAGGTGAGAGGTGAGAAAACTTGGATTTCACGGTCGAGCGGCTGCTCATAAGCCACACATCACGCTGGTAAATGCCGAAAGACGTCTCGCTTGGTGTAAAGAGCGTAAACATTGGACGATTGAACAGTAGAAAAACGTTGTGTGGAGTACGAATCACGGTACGTAATGTGGCGGTCCGATGGCAGGGTGTGGGTATGGGGTATGCCCGGTGAACGTCGTTTGGCAGTGTGTGTAGTGCCAACAGTAAAATTCGGAGGTGTTGGTGTTATGGTGTTCAAATGGCTCTGAGCACTATGGGACTTAACATCTGAGGTCATCAGTCCCCTGGACTTAGAAGTACTTAAGCCTAACTAACCTAACGACATCACACACATCCATGGCGTATCAGCACCGCGGTTTCGGACTGACGTGCGTATAACCGCTCGACCAGAGCGGCCGGCTGTTATGGTGTGGTCGTGTTTTTCATGGAGGAGCTTACAGCCCTTGTTGTTTTGCGTGGCACTATCACAGCACAGGGCTACATTGATGTTTTAAACACCTTGCTTCCCTCTGTTGAAGAGAATTCGGGGATGGCGATTGCATCTTTCAACACATCGAGCAGCTGTTCACAATGCTTGGCTTATGGCGGAGTGGTTGCACGAGAATAAGATCCCTGTAATGGACTGGCCTGCACAGAGTCCTGACCTGAATACTATAGAGCACCTTTGGAATGTTTTGGAACGCCGACTAAGTGCCAGGACTCACCAACCGATACCTGTCCTCAGTTCAGCACTCCGTCAAGAGTGGGCTGCCATTCCCGAAGAAATCTTCCAGCACCTGATTGATGTGCTTATGAATAACTCTGTATACTGGATATCTTTTGATTCACACACACAGAGCGCTAGCTGATGGTGGGGTGGTTGATGTTGCAGCAGCAGCTGCCGGAGGAGAACCGCGCGCTGCGACTCAAGGACGGCGGCACGGTGGCGGTGGCGCCACAGGCGGCGGCGGCGGCGGCGGTGGCGGCGGCGGCGGCCGCTGCGGCTGCGGCGGCGGCAGCGGCGGCGGCCAGCACACGTGCGGCGCCCACGGACTCGCGGCTGGCCTGGGGCTACTTCGACGAGCGCGCCTACGTCCAGAAGGGCGCCCTGCGGCCCGGCGAGGACCCCTACGCCCGCAACAGGTTCAACCAGCAGGCCAGCGACCGCCTGCCCAGCAACCGCGACATCCCCGACGAGCGGAGCCCTCAGTGAGTACTCGTGCCGCTCTTCCATACACCTGTCACTTTCTGAGAGAATAGTGAAGCGTCCAGGAGACGTGTTCGGATGTCATCGTAAATTCTTGCACCTACACACTATCGGCGGGTGTGTAACATATTAGAGGCGCAATTTTTTTTCACAGGTAGAACGGCCGCCAACGTGCGTTAGTGTTGACACTGGTTCCTAGGTCTGTTAGACTATACATTGCGATGACAAAAGTCATGAAATAGCGATATGAGTATGTACAGATGGTGGTGGTATCGCGTACACAAGATATAAAAGGGCAGGGCATTGGCGCGGCTGTCATTCCGTGTTTCACGTGAAAAGGTTTCCGAAGTTATGATGACCACACGGCGGGACTAAATATAATTTTGAACGCGGAATGGTGTTTGGAACTAGATGCATGGGACATTCCATTTTGGAATTCACTAGTGAATTCAGTATTCCGAAATCCACAGTGTCAACAGTGTGCCGAAAACACCAAATTTCAGCCATTACCTCTCACCACGGACAGTGCAGAGGCCGACGGCCTTCACTTAACGATCGAGAGCAGCGGTGGTAGAGCTGTCAGTTCTAACAAACAAGCAACACTGCATGAAATAACCGCAGAAATCAATGTGGGATGTATACGTAAGACGAAGGTATCCGTTAGGGTAGTGCGGCGAAATTTTGTGTTGATGGGCTATGGCAGCAGACGGCCGACGACAGTGCAATTTGCTAACAGCACGACATCGCCTGCTGCGCCTCTCCTGACCTCGTGGACATATCGGTTGGACCCTATGCGACGGGAAAATCGTGGCATGGTCAGATGAGTCCCGATTTCGGCAGGTAGGAGCTAACGGCTGCATTCGACTTTGGCGCAGACCGCGGGAAGCCATGGACCGAAGTTGTTAACAATGCACTTTGAATGAAAGCTGGTGGTGCACCATAATGGTGTGGGCTGCGTTTACAGGGAATGGACTGAGTCCTTTGGTACAGCCGAGCCGGTCATTGACTCGAAATGATTGTTAGGCTACTTGGAGACCATTTGCAGCATTTCATGGACTTCATGTTCCCAAACAACGATGGAATATTTGTGGATGAGAGTGTGCCAAATCACCAGCGCGGCTGGCTTGAAGAATATTCTGTACCATTCGAGTGAATGATTTGATCACCCAGAGCGCCAGACATGTGTTCTACTGAACGCTTATGGGACATAAGAGAGAATTCAGTTCGTGCACAAAATTCTGCAGCAGCAACACGTCCGCAGTTATGGACGGCTCTAGAGGCAGCATGGCTGGAGGGGACTTTCAGCGGCTTGATGCCACGTCGAGCTGCTGCACTACGCTGACAAAAAGAGGGTGGGTGTGAAATTCCTAAGGGACCAAACTTCTGAGGCCATCGGTCCCTAGACTTACACACTACTTAAACTAACTTAACGCTAAGGACAACACTTACACCCATGGCCGAGGGAGGACTCGAACCTCCAGCGAGAGGGGCCGTACGATTAGTGACATCGCGTCTCTAACCGCGCGGTGCAAAAACAGGTCTGACTCGATAGTAGTGAGCATCCCATTTTTGTCATCTCAGTGTCTAAGGGGCTTTAACAGTGCCAGGTGCTGTGTGAACACGGTGAAGTAGACGGAGATACGGCGTACTCATGCGAGACAGCGTTATCAACACGTGCAGAGTTTCTTAAGTGGCTCATTGTTAGTGTCCATTTGATGACTGGTCGACTGGTGCACTGTTCAGATATGTGGGGCTTTGGATGTGACAGTGGCCCGATGTTGGGCTGTCGGCAGCTCGTGGTCTCGCGGTCGCGTTCTCGCTTCCCATGCACGGGGTCTCGGATTCGATTCCCGGCGAGGTCAGGGATTTTCACCTGTCTCGAGATGACTGGGTGTTTGTGCTGTCGTGAGCATTTCACCATCATTCATGAATGTGGCAAGATTGGACTGAGCAAAGGTTGGGAATTTGTACGGGCGCTGATAAGCGCGGAGTTGAGCGTCCCACAAACCAAAAATGAAGGAATTTAAATTCTGCTAGTAGTGGATTAAAACTATTGAAAAAAATTGTTACGTAATTGTAACTGTTCATTGAGGATGAGGCTTTCGTTCTTAGAAATACCGTACACTTGAAAACCTAAAGCTCTCCGAGTACGTCAAGGGTATGACCTTTCTTTATGTAAAATAGAAATTTCTTCAGTGCTTTTCGGTTCGTCACCAGAAATTTACAGATGATCAGCAAAATAGAATGGTGTGCGTTAGTGCCTCTTTTTTCCCAATAAACGTTCTTTGTACCTGACACTAAAAGATTATCCTCGCGATTTAATTTTACGTAGGTAACGTATGTACGTCATGACAGTTGTCATCTTGCTTAATCTGTTTTTTTTTTGTCATACTTAATTTTCTATGTATTATTTTATAGGGTTTTTCAAAATTTTATTCTCATCAAGACACCCTTAGTAAGTGTCGAAACCTACGCTAATGCACCAAATAGTTATTTGCAACCGGTTGGCTGTATAATGCCTATGTCTGAAAATATATATATATATATATATATATATATATATATATATATATATATATATATATATATATGGTTCCTGAGAAACAACCATGTTTAAAGCTGTCATTCTAGGATGTTTTATGACTCTTCTGGTGTCCACGTCTCTGTTCCTTCGAATTTTTTCTTTTGGTTTCCCAGGCAAAATTCGTTTTGATTTTATTACTCAGATAAGTCTTAGTTTTCAAATATTTATTGTTAAAATAGTAAGTGCTGTCCACATTTTTACTCTCGAATATGCGTCAGTGAGTCAAAAAGTCGTTCACATACTAAATGAGGGTACTTAATATGGGTTTGCATTAACTGACCCTTGTTTACTTGCTGGGAGATTTACCGAAGGACCTTTGTTGTACCACTCAAAAATACAAATTAAAAGGGTCCGAATTGTGTCAGTTTATGATACTAAGATCTGCATTACCAATTTTTTTACAATAATAAAGTAAAACAACCTCAAAAACTTAATCTGTACTTCAGCGCAGTATACAATTTTTTCGTCGCCATACCACAGCGCGCAACCAATGCTACGGGTCACAACGTAACATTGTTTACTTTCTTACATAATTATTCACGTCTAGATGATTAGCAACAACTTTTGAAGCACATTTGCGTTGAGGAACATATTCAGGATCTTTATTTGAGTCATAATTATCCACATCATCCTCGGTTTCGTAAAAATTGTCACTGAAAAGCACTTGTGTTGCATTAACACTGCACACGTTGCTACCACTGGTAGCTGTGTTTTTTTCACTTACCACTGTTTACATGCACACATCCTGACAAAGTTTTCTTTATTGAGAATGTGAAATTAGAAACAGACCTGCCAATGCTTGGCTTATCGTGGAACTATCAACTAATATGAATAAAGTTCGTCACTTACCCTCCTTTGCATGCAATAACTGTTGCTCATCGACTGTCTCTAATCATTGTTTACAGCCGAGGTCTTCATATACTAATATCTGACTCAATTGATCGCTTCTCTATACCAGTCTGGTTTGATTCTAAATAATTCCTAGATCGGTCCAGAACACTGGAAACATTCATTGCTGACAACCTCCGACTGGATCCTCGCAAGTACCTCGGCAATGTATGCAAGGAAAAAATATCTTGGGATAATAAACAATTCAGACGGATGAAGACCAAAAAGCCCACAGCAAAATAAGTCACTCCAATTTCCTCGGAAGCAGTGCGGTTTATAAAGACTTCATTAAATTGTTTCTTTTCCCAGCTACCGTGTCCGCGCTCCAACAAATAACAGCCGCCGAATAACACCATCAGTTTTTGCTACCATTGAAGAACGTTTGCTGCAGCAGAGGTACTGCTATAGTCTGGCGCATCATTGGTGAACTGATGAAAGTCCACTGCTGCCAAATGACACTCTGCATCCAAGTCGGCGTGGACCTATCTATCTTCTTCGTTACGCTAGGGATGGCGAGCGACTCGCCAAAAGGCGAGTTCAGAATTAAACATTTAGTCTTAGCTAATCTCCCCTTCTCCCTTCCGGTTCCCTACTCCCGAGATTCGGAGCGCCTCACGAAAATCTGTTTGAGACTCGTGCCTGCCGCATCGACTACAGCGGCACGCCGCCAAGAAATTAGAGGATATATAATTGTATTCTTTTCTTTGCTTTTTTGAAATCCATACTGAATAATTTCACCTACGACAACTGACTGATATCCTCATGAAAAGGTACGCTACAACCGGATAAACTCCATTTGGCTTCGAGGTTTTTTTTTTTTTTTTCGGTAAACTGCGTCACCCAGTAAATGAACTGGATCTCTCAGGGGAAGAAGGGAGGGCTTACCACCCCGAATACGTTCACTTCTTTTAGAACTGAATCATATTGAAACCCGTCTTCGGGATGACGTGTCCTGCTCCTCTGACGAAGTACTAACTCACTTTCGGCCGTCCGTCCAGAGAAGGTTGCGTGTGATTTCCTTGAACTGGCTCCAGACAGATGCCGATTTCGTTCTACATCCTTTCGTAATCCGAGCTTGTGCTCCGTCTATATGATCACCCTGTCCATGGGACATTGATCTCCAGTCTTCCTTCCTTCTTTGTCTTTATTTAAATTGTCTTGAGGAATTACTTCAAATTACCTTTGCGTGCAGCAGACTGGATTCTCATCAGTTCGTAGCAGCAGTGCAAACACACGGAAGGCACGTGACCGACTGGTTTTGGGTGTGTGTCATCCGCACGAGGCTTCCGGCAGGCGGCGCTTTCGCTGCGACCTTGGAGCCGAGGTCAGCGTAGGAGGAAACGCGGCCTTGACCGCCGCATCCTCTTCGTCGACCTCTCACCGGCTTGGCGACGGAGGCTGTTTGTCGTTTCTGCCGTTGTAATTCTGTGTAATGCACACGGAATTAAGGCGGCAGGCAGACGTAACGAGCGAGGAAAGCTCTCACAAAAAGGCAGAAAAAAGTAGTGTCTCAGTATATTAAATTTTGGCCTAGAAACCACAGAGTAATACTGAGCACAAATGAAATGTTAAGGCTAGAAGACGTAGAAGTGCACTAATTTTAATCGTTATGCTGCAGTTGGCTTTTAGAAATGCACGCAGATAGTTTAAAAACCCAAGGTATTTATATGAAACAAATATTCTCTCATTTACGTGGCAAACCTAGAATTTAGGCTGGTAGTAGATGTAGGAAGGTAAAGGAGACTATTTAATTTAACAGTATGCTTGCTGGCAACTTTTTGTTTAAAGAACACCCAGCTAGGAACCGAATAACGCGTAGTGAAGGTGCCGGCCAGTGTGGCCGAGCGGTTCTAGGCGCTTCAGTCTGAAACCGCGTGACCACTATGGTCCCTGGTTCGCATCCTGCCTCGGGCATGGATATGTGTGATGTCCTTAGGTTAGTTAGGTTTAAGTAGTTCTAAGTTCTAGGGGACTGATGACCTCAGATGTTAAGTCCCGTAGTGCTCAGAGCCATTTCAAACATTTTTTTTAGTGATGGAAAGAAGTTGAGACGTCCCCTTTTTCAGCAATTTTCTTAATTGCGGTCTGTCTTTCTTGTCTACTCGTTGTAATTCTTCTTCATACTTCGACTTAAAGTAGCAACTGCAACTTAAAGTAAATGATAAATGTTAAACGTTTTTATATAACGTCATTTAGTTGTCTAGATCAAATATTTTAACAGTCATTTCATTAATACCTTCAGCTGAGCAATGAGCCATGTTCAAATCAGTTAATAACATTAGAGCATTGTCTAATTTCGGGATTGGATGAAGACACATTGTCGTCAACAAAGTAAGTAAGTAAGTAAGTAAGTAAGTTCAAAGTATGCATTTGGGGTTCATATACCACTATTAGATAAAAAGCGAAGAATATATTACAAAGGATCCTTCATAATGTTTCAGCTGTTTTTTATGTAAGAGGCAGTCGGTGTAATTATATGCCTTGTCTTCATAATGTCCTGTAATTTGCTGTAAAAATAAATAAGTAGTTGCGGGGGCGACAGGATGGTGTAGCGGAGTAAGTAATTGGTCGCTCCCAGGTATGTAATATACAAGACATTCTTCTTCATGCAGTGATACAAAGGATAAGCTATTAACATGGAAGTTTAAAGATATCGTCACTGCTATGAATGCTTAATTAGTCGTTATACAAGTTGCGTAGTGCGTAACTGCACTGAAGTCACGCGCTTTAATAACGGACTGCCATTACTTAGAGTCAGTCTCAATACTTTCAGCGTCAGCAGGCGACCTCAATAGCCGTTTGAGTTGTGAAGCGTCCGGTAAGACATGTGATGACCGTTAAAACATATATCCATGAAGATGCCGTCGGAGATAGCTCAGTAAATGTCAAGATTACAATCGTGTTTCACAGGTTAGAGATAATCTTGGGAAAAAAGGACATAAATGCAGGACGTGGTCGAACGAGCTGAAAATACAATCAAGACAGCAATGATATCTGGCTACAGTTTCATCAACCGAAACATCGCAAAAGGTTAAATGCTATTCTTATCTAGAAATGTTTTTCCAAATTAATTTCCGAACAGTTTAACTGCACTGATTGGCTGGGGGAGATGTGAGGTGGAAGCGGCAAAAGGGGGACGTGGAGTTAGGTTGGAGAAAGTGTATTTGATCTTTACCCAACATTCCATGAGAGTACACCTTCCCAATCACTTTAAACTTGAATTCCGTTTAAAAAAATTACATTATAAAAACTTAATAAAATGGATTTCCCAGTATTATGGAGCTATAAAAGAGAGCAGTCTTTTCCATTAAACATGGCGTGCCATATAAAGTATATCAAGTAAAGCCAGACAAAGTTTGAATATTAAAATGATACAGCTGTTCGTACATTCTTGAGCACATAATAAAGTTTTTAAATTATGAAATATCACCTGTTGCGATCTTCTAAGACATCGATTTTGTCAATCATTATATTCTGTTAGATAAGTAAAGTTTTTAT
Organism: Schistocerca gregaria; assembly: GCF_023897955.1. Taxonomy (NCBI): domain Eukaryota; kingdom Metazoa; phylum Arthropoda; class Insecta; order Orthoptera; family Acrididae; genus Schistocerca; species Schistocerca gregaria. The sequence goes on along the minus strand of NC_064925.1, from coordinate 324,505,198 downwards.
GGAATGCTTAGTTCAGCACATGCCTGGTTTAACTATTATTTCGAAATTGGACAGGAGATAGTTACCCTAGACTCTTTGAATAACAGTAGCAGGGACATCACATTTGCCACATGGGAAGACATTGGAATGAAAGTTGCACAGGGTTGGATTTTTAGCCCATTACTGTTTTAGCTTTATGTTAATCATTTTGTTTGAATGAAGAGGTAGATCAGTCCTGTATGCAAGTGATATTTCTTATGAAACCGAGCAAAGAAGCATCAAAATCTGCAAAGAAGCATCAAAAGAGAAAGTACTAAATGATGTTCTTATGAGAGTACTGGTTTTAGAGAAAATTGCTAGCTTAATATTTAGAAACAACACAACGCATCCAGTTTTGTAGTTTCAAATATATCTCATCTAGCTTTAACTCTGATTAGGCTTCGACTTGAAAATTGTTATTAACAGTCCATCCGTGTTTGAGAATGACAGAGACCTTCACACAGTGGAAGTAAAAATGATCTTTGTTACCTTTTAACGATCCTAACTTTGATACAGTAGGGGTTTAAATGTGAAGCTATTGAACTCACCAACATACTGTCCATGGAAGGAGAATACAGCTTAATGGTACTTCTATTGACAACACATGGTATACCATAAAGGACTTTTTGACTAGAATAATTAATACAGAAAAAATACCTGTAAATGGCGAGGATGTAGCCATATAAATTTTTTTTATTTTTTATGTGTTATAGGTGGTGAATCACCTAAATGTTAACACCGCAAATTTTGCGGAAATGGAAAGTCCTATTGATGTGTGTTTCTCACGGAATTTACTGGTAATCAGGCGCTAGTATTGTAAACTAATAAGGAGCTTGTAATAATACTTAGAAAGTGTTGTTTTTTTTGGTAAAAACATACTGTTTTTTTTAAATGGAACATTAAGAAGCTGAAAGCAGGATAAGTTGTAATGTTGGTGGTTTCGTTACATGATTCTAGTGTAAGTCGTTTACGTATCGTATTTCGAAAAGTTTCCACACCAAGACTTGTATATGCCATTGAACCTGCGTAGTTGCTAGGTGCGATGTTGTTATGTTTGCTTACAGAGTGTGTGTGTGTGTGTGTGTGTGTGTGTGTGTGTGTGTGTGTGTGTGTGTGCGTGTGTGCGTGCGTGCGTGCGTGCGTGCTCGTTCCTTGTTCTGCGACTTGCTAATCAGTTAGTGTGTGACAGTCCAAGCAGTGGACCGTGAGTGGATGGCGGGATTTACCAGTGCAGAAAAAGCCGACCTGCTCATGGTATACAGAGAGTGTAGGAAGAATGGAGTTGGTTCTTGCACTATGTATGAGACAATATATTCTAACAGTCATCAAACATCTGGGCAATTATTTATCCTCTTCAACCAGTGGTAGTGTAACGCCCATACAACGCTATAGAAGGAAACAAGTCACGATAGAAGAGCGGAAAATTAATGTTGATCAGCACGTTAGCTCCCTCGAAGTCGCACGAGGAAGTGGGTTGAGTCGGACAAGTGTCCTACGCATTCTCCGTGGACATAGTTTCTATCCTTGGCATCTCTCTCTCCATCGAGAGCTGCTTGGAAACGATTATGAAAATCGTGTTAACTTGCCTTTCAGACCTGAATTTTTGCTGAACGGAGGAATATTTTACATTATGCTGTTATGCTCTTAGGGGATTTTTTTCTGATTTTAGACGCAAGATTTATACAAATATGTGTACCCGTTTTCAAAATCATAATTTTTACATTTGCCTTCTTTTTATGGAACAAAATAGCTAATTTTTAAATATTTGCTGTTATAATAAATTAACATATCATTCACTGTCACGCAAAATAACAACAATAATATTCAATTATGCAGTTAACTGTAACTAATCAAGCGTTTCCTTGTATTCTGGCGGTCAAAAACTGCTGCACGCTGTACAACGATTTGTTGATATATATCTATAGTGACGCCCAAAAGTTGGCAGTACGTGTACATGATGAAAAGACTGAACATTCACAAATACATATATGAGGGTTTCATCGGGGAAAATATTTCTGTTGCAGCTAATGCGCATTAAAAGATAATGTACACAACTGTAGCCAGAGGGTCTGAAAGGGTCAAGACAGTGTACTGCAGATGAATCATGTATTTTGTTTAGTTATCAAGCCACGTTTACCAATCATGGGCAGGTAAGCCGCCGAAACAAGCACTTTAGATCTGTTGACAATCCCCGTGGCTTCATCAGGTGGAACGCCAGCGTCCGTGGATTGTCAAAGTGTGGTTTGGGGTAGTGAACAATCAGTTCATAGGACCGTTTTTCGTAGACGGAACACTAAAAGCGTGCAAGTATCGCAATATGGTAACAGTCCATCTTCCACGGATGCCAGAAGACATTGCTCTGCAGACTAGAAGGTACCTATGGTACCAACGTGATGGCTGTTCAGCCCATAGTGTGCGAAGTAGTACAGAATGTCTTCACGAATTGTTTCCAAATTGTAGCACTGTATACACAGTACTTGTACCATGACCGGCTCATTCCACGGATTTCACGCCTGTAGATTTCTTTTTGTGGGGAAAGCTGAAAGACGCTGTCTTCAACGACATACCCACTATACCCGATAGTATGGAACGATGTATTGTTGCAGCCTGTTCGGACTTCTCCATTGAAATGCTAGCAGGTGTGCAGCAGTCATTCCATTCTATATGGCATGCGTGTATTGCCGCTGCCGGTCGTCATTTTGGAAACAACCTGTGATGGAAAATTGTCCTGCTACTTCTCAAAATGCGCTTCTGATGTTCTTTAGTGTGTACTACTACAGGCATTGTACAAGTGTTGGTGTGAGAACTTTTCAGAATGCAATATCTTGTAAACGACTCGCACTAGAATCCTACAACAAACACCACTGATATTCCAATGTAGCCTACGCTTAGCAAGTTAACGTCAGGAGGCATTGTTCCTTTTAAAAAGTGTATGTCTGTTCAAAACATTCACTTTCTAAGTATTATTACAATCAGTTGATTGACTAACAATACGAGCCCCTGACTACCAATCTATTCTGTGAAAACCGTACATCAGTTTTCATTTCCGCAGTGTATATAGTGCAAGTTGTAGGTGATTCACTCTTCATATTTTTACGTACAACACGTTACACATTATAACATTTACCATGAATGTGATGCCTGTAATAGGTAAGTGACTAACTCAAAGATGCTATAGCGATAAGGACGATGAGAAACCGTTTCCCGTGCACTTCTGTTCAGCTACACAGTAGTCAAAGCTCGATGCAGGAAGCGAGGTCAGCAATTTCCCTTCGATTCAGTGTTCATTACACTCGGGGCACAGAGTGACACAAGAATGGGAAAGAATGAAAAAAATAAGGCTTTGTCCTTGTTGAGAGGGACGCCCTATTACTCATCTCAAGTGACTTAAGGCAAACTTGGTAAAATCCCCTCTACTCTAGGTTCCTAGGTAATATCAAAATCTGCAAGATCTATCCGTAATATGAGCGCCACTCATCCAGTGTCTGGTGGCGACTTGATCGGCTGGCCCCTTGTCTTCGTACCTGCGGTGAAGGAACCAGAGCGCTGTGACGGCGGCCTTCACATTCAGAGGTTTACCCAAAAGGGAGGACAGGCCGGCGTGAGGCCGCCTGCTGACCTTTGCTTGCCACCGACTGTACCGTTGCGATGGCCGTCTGATGGCTCACACTCGAGAATAGCGATACGTGGAAACACGGAAACACCGCTTAAATTTAATACCAAATACGTAAACATTATTTATTGTTCTATTAATATTTGTTTATATGGCAATGTTTTTGATTTACTAGGCCATTCTACCGAAAGGGTAATGACAATCTTGTAATCATGCGGGGTTGGAACACGGTAGTAGGGGAAAAAAGGCAGACGGTTTCTGCAGAGCATTTTCCACATTCATTTATCAATGTTATGAGGTTTTGGAGAACGAAAACCTCCCCTGTAGAAATAACAGCCGGCCGGTGTGACCGAGCGGTTCTAGGTACTTCAGTCTGGAACCGCGCGACCGCTACGGTCGCAGTTTCGAATCCTGCCTCGGGCATGGATGTGTGTGAAGTCCTTAGGTTAGTTAGGTTTAAGTAGTTATAAGTTGTAGGGGACTGATGACCTCAGAAGTTAAGTCCCATAGTGCTCAGAGCCATTTGAACTATTTTATTTTATTTATTTATTTATTTATTTTTTTGTAGAAATAACAGGCATTCCGCAAACATAGATCTTGCGAAACTCATCTCACTCCATGAGATCCACAACAGCGCTGTAAACATTGGCGTTCAAGCTGACGTGTTCCAGGACACCAGGAAGGCGTTCGATACTGTCCCGCAGTGCCGGACACTGAAAATAAATGAGTAAAAAGGTCCGATATCGGACCAGATTTGTGACTGGATTCAAGACTTCTTGCAGATAGAACTTAATAAGTCGTTCTTAATGGAATAAAATCGACAGATACAAAGATAGTTTCGGCAGTGTGTCAACGAAGTGTGATAGGACCATTACTGATTACAGTGTACATAAATGATCTAGTAGAATGCTTCGGAATCTCTTCAAGACTATTCGCAGATGGTGTGGTTGTCTACAAGAACGTCCGGAAGATACAAGGCGCCAAAAGATAGAAATGATTTGCACAATGACCTACAAAGAACTGATAAATGGTGCACGGACTGGCGGTTTCCCCTGAACGTCAATATTGCGCATGCGGAGGAAAATAAATCCACTTTTATACACCTAGACTGTTGATGACAAATTTATGGAAACAGTGGCCACCGTAAAATATCAGTGAATATCTAGAATATCTATCCGGAGCGCCCTTAAGTGGATTGACCACTTAAAGGAAAAGCAGATGCCAGACCGACACGGATTTGATGCGCTTCAAATATGCTGTAGAGGCGCTTACCCTAAGTACCTGGCTATCTGTGGTTTTAGCGACGGGCCTTGGTTTTTGAGAAGGCGATTTTGAAGTTCATCGTGCACTTTGTATACCCGTAACATTGCGTATATTCCGAGCAAGTCAGCGTAGCGCAGCAGTAAAGGTTCAGGGCTACCGTTCTGATGGTACCGTGTTCGAATCCTGCTGCCATATTTTTTGTATGTATGCAAGAACCGTCTGGAAAATTTGGTCCTAACGTTCAAAAACTAGTAGCCGAATTAACTGGGAAATACAGAAATGTAGTCGTGTCCTGCACGAAATGCGGGAAGTTCCCAAAACTTTTGTAGGAACAACTTTTGCGTTCTGTAATTCTTTCTATGAGAAGTATCACCCATAATATTGTTCTGGCACATCAAGCAATGTGGACGATGAAAAGTAAGATTTTTGAAGATTGTATGACAGAAAAAATTAATAACTGAATATATCTTTATAATTTTGCACACCTTACACTGTTTGTTGATATTCTTTGAAATAAAATTGAAAAATTCGATCAATTTTGAAAAAAAAGTACAAGAGCAGGATTCGAACACGGTATCTCCAGCGCGGTAGCCCTGAACCTTAACCACTGCGCTACGCTGACTTGCTCATACGTAGTGTTCGTGCGCATACAAACCGCGCAATGAACTTCAAAATCGATTTTCTCAAAAACTAAGGCCCATCGCTAAGAAACCGGATAGCCAGGTACTCAGGGTAAGCGCCTCTAAAACATACTTGAAGCGCATCAAAATCCGTGATTTACTGTATGGAGGGTTCCCTTGTGAGATTCATAAGACAAATTTTACGTCACGGATCGTTTAGTTCGCGCGAGAGATTTACAGAGGTGCTCGACAAACTGCAATGGCAGGCGCTACAAGAGGAGCGTTGTGCATCACGGAGAGGTTTACCGTTGAAATTTCGAGAGCGAGCTATCTGGCAAGAATATCAGACAAAGTATTACTTCCACATACGAAAAAATGCGAGAAATTAGAGATAACACAGAGGCCTATCGACAGTCATTCTTTCAAGCGCTATTCGCGAATGGATCAGTGAAGCCGGCCGGAGTGGCAGAGCGGTTCTAGGCGCTACAGTCTGGAACTACGCGACCGCTACGGTCACAGGTTCGAATCCTCGGGCATGGATGTGTGTGATGTCCTTAGGTTAGTTAGGTTTAAGTAGTTATAAGTTCGAGGTGACTGATGACCTCAGAAGTTACGTCCCCTAGTGCTCAGAGCCATTTGACCCATTTTTTGATCAGTGAAGGGAAGACAAGTTAGTACAGTCGTAGTTAACTTGGTCCCTACCGCCCACTAACGCGGATGATGACTAAAAAGTATTTGCAAAAGGTTTTCATAAAATTTTGAAAAAAGTGTTTTATAGGTAATTATTATTTTATGCTTTAAAACTTGCTGCAGCTCTGCTTTATAAGTTTTTCCCTGCATTTTAAATCACCATTACTGTTGAATTGGTGGGTGGTTAGAAAGTGAGATAGAAAAGTGGGTGGTTAAGTAAACAAGGTTGACCTGAGTTCTATGTCGGCGATAGCTGCGCAGAGACTGTCTCCACGTACGCATACACCATAATGACTCTACCACGCCAACATTTGGGGTACACTCGTCTGGTATGAGACGAGGAGGGGGGGGGGGGGGAGGGGGCCCACCGAGGGGCGAACCTCACAATAACTCTGGGTTCGGTGTGGGCGGCGGCGGGGTGAGTGGACTGCTGTGGCCTGTTGTGGGGTTGTGAACCACTGAGGGCTACGGCGGGACGAAGCCTCTCCGTCGTTTCTAGGTCCCCGGTTTCAATACTCAATACACGCCCCTGAGTTGGCAGTACCATAAGTACCCTCCACCAAACTCCTTCTGATGACTTGCAGATTATTGATATAGATGAGATCTGTAGTAGGAATGAGAAAGGGACAAGACAAATTCAGTTCTGCAATAAATTTCAGCTGTTAACAGCGAATACCTTTTTCAGAAATCACAGGAGGAGTTGGTATACTTTTATAAAGCCCGTAGACACAGAAATATTCCAGCTGGGTTAAACAGTGAACAGAGATTCCAAAATCAGATATTAAACTGTAAGACGTACCCAGGAACAAATATAGCCTCTGATCACAATGTAGTTATGATGAAACGTAGACTTAGGTTTAAGAGAATCGTCCATAAGAATCAGTGTGTAAAGAAGTGGGATTCTGAAATATTGAGGAAAGGTGAGATACATTTTGAAGTTTTGTAAGGATTTTGGTTGTACGTAGCATTTCTGTGTGTGGGCTTTGTATCTACTTTTCAACCGTGTTCGTGGTAAGTCTGTCCGCCTGAACATATACGTAACTGCACTTTACGTATATCAGAGTTCACTTCTGCTCAACACGTGCTGGAGGAAGGTCATAGATAAAAAGTCCACACAAAAGAGCTACATATAGCCAGAAAAGGATAAAAAAATGACTACAGAAGCGCTCGAAGTAAATAAGCATTTAGTTCAAAATCCCACATTGTTCTAAATGATCAATTATAGCTCTGCACAGCCCACTCTTAAGCTTCATATGTTAAGATCAATCAGACACGTATTCCTAGACGTCAATCCCAATGGTGGTGATTATCACCAAAAGCTTTTAGCACACCTGAGCTGTCATATAATTTACTTTGTTTCATATAACTTGTGCCCTACAGCATTGTGTTATTGTGCTATATACTATGTTTGATTCTATAAATCTTGTAAATTTCAATTTAACACTGTAATTGGTCATTACATGAGTGATGAGCTTTCGATTTCACGCTCTTCACTTAATATTGTGATCAAAGATTCTGCACATGTTTGCAGTATCCATTTATAATGTTTGGGTGTCTACGCACTTGTCTCTCTTGTGGAGGCTAGTCTGTTCGTTCCTAACAAAGGCCGAATAAGCCGAAAATCGGCACAGTATGAACCAATATTAGTAGAACAACGTTGCTGTTTTTGATATATAAATGTGGAATGGGTATAAGTGCAGATATTTTTACTGTTGACTGAGAACAGCGTAATAAACACCATTACATCGGTATTTACTTTATTTGCAGACTATTAATTACAGCTATTAAAATTAGTACACCCTGGAGAGAGGAAAAGGAGAGCGGGCATAAGTGTATCTGGAAGAAAACGGAACTGAAAAGTGGTATGAGAAGCTTTTGACTTTCCATTCAGGGTGGCTATTTTGAGATATCACACCGCTATTATCTATTCTCTCTTGCAAACGAAGAACAACATGGTCTGGTCATGTTTGCAAGGCCAAAGATACGAGAATAGATGTTTGAGACGACGCGAGGTTGTGCAAACAGTAGTTCAGCTAAAAGGGACTAAACGCAGCGTGTACGGTGAAACAACGATGATAAAGAGAGTAAACAACTGAAAACTGTTTTGGTCCTCGTGCAATTAACGATTCCACTCATTATACATCGGAACAAATTTTAAATGTATTGTTTGATACGCATACGTCAACTGCATTAACTTTAAAAATGAGGTTAATGTAACTGCCTGAACAAAAAATGCTCTTCCTATTCGTAACGAATATTATAATGAGAATGTTTTCGATAGAAAAGGTGAGTTAAACGTTCGCTAAGTAAAACAAAAATTTCTCTCGCTGCGTCGAACGAAGCTAATTGTGCTTGGTGGCTTTTCCCGTGCGTATATTTGAAATTTTGTTAAATGTAATAAGTTCTGCGTAAAAGCTTTTATGTAATGAAGGAAATGATAGTAAATAAAAGCCTTCAGATATGTAAGTCAAGACAAGACTGGCTACCATAACAACACTTCACATAACCATATTTGTAGTAATGTTAGACGCAAGATGCATTTTCAAATATGCGTAGTTATTATTTCAAGATAATGCTTGAGAAATTTTGTTTGATATTATATACACTTCCTCTGCTTCTCATAAAGATAAAGATTTCATTACAAACTTACGCCTTCATTCTAATGGTTTTTTTAGGGTCAGTGTGTAACGTATCACATATAATAATTTTTTCGTTATTGGTCACTTCGATAATCCTCCCTATAATAGGAGGGGTCTGGGGAGGGCTCTTTAGTCTTAGATGTTTAAGGTCAACTTATTTTTGTCCTGTTAAGAAAAATAAAATAAGAGGATTAAAAAATGATTTCTTTTGATAGTATTGGTATTAAAATACGGCGGCGGTGGTTTAGCTGGTGCTATGCTGCAGGTTATAAAGCTAAATATGTCTAATTTTTGCATATAAACTCCCAGTACGTGTCGTAGGGGTAGAATAGAGAAATGTTTGGCAATATCGGTGAAACACTGTGTCTGCTAGTAATGGATGAGGTGGGGGAGGTAAGGATATTGCGCTGGAAAGTGTCAAAATTGGGGCTGAAAGAGAGCGCGTGTATGAAAGAGAAATACACAAGACAGAGCGAAGTGCATGGTGTTTTAGAACTTGTAAGTACACGTAAACTTTTGGGGGTGCGGGAATCCAATCTGCGTTGGCCAAAGTAAGGCTGGATCACATTACCCTCTATTAATGTGTGGTTTAGATGTGAAATAACTATAGGCGCAGTTTTCTGGCGACTAATTTTTGGTCAAAATGAAATAAAACTCTCTCTCTCTCTCTCTCTCTCTCTCTCTCTCTCTCTCTCTCTCCACACATACACACACACAAAATTTTGCACGCTCTGACGACGGTCTGCATCATGCGGCCTATCAGCGCTGGATGCCATTGTATTAGCTGGACGTCATTATTTCCACCGCAAATGTAACCTCGCTTTATTTCCCCGTGTTGTTATGGAGCGCGCTCAATTTAATAATCTTGTTTGATTTTGTTAGGTGGAAAATAAATATTAAATCGTCCGATTTGGCAGTCCTTTCTGTTTTTATTTACATTTGTTTCATTTACAAAAAGTTTTGTTTTAAATGAGTCTTCGTGTTTTATTTGCAGTCGAATTAACCGACATTTGACTTCACTTCCATTCGAGTAGCATATATGCCGTTATGATACCCATTCTTTGCATGATCTAATGAGATTCATTAGACACACACACACACACACACACACACACACACACACACACACACACACACACACACACACACACCAACCACGTGGAAAAGCGAATGTCGTGCTCAGTGCGTCTGTCAATTTCCCACTTGTATGCGGAAGGTTCTGTCGCAGTCCATTTTGCTAGCCGTGTGTGACGTTGGTCCATATTTTGAATTTCTTCCTAGCAGCAGTGATAGTCGTTGTTCAACTGCAAATAGTTATTTTGTAGACTAACAGAGATCCAATAAATTTTTTCTCGAATAACTCAACCTATAGGACATGCAGAAACGTGACACCTGCCCGTACTGTAATGTGTTGTACGGAGCATAAAGATAATTTTTTTCGGTGTTCCTGCTTTGTACGTAAGCTATGTCTCATTTAGCAGGACTTGTAAGACGAAACATCTCACTTAGGACTGTGCTATTCTGTAGGTGTCTTGCCATCTAAAGTTCACAAGAACCGTTGTTTTCCAGATTTTCCGGTAAACAAAGGGTTTGGTATGATACTAGACCTCTCGTTGATAAGAGTGATGATGGGGTGATATTTGTTGTGGTTGGCAGGAGAGCCAACACCGTGTTCCTAGAGGAGGCCGAAAGGCACGCGTTTTAGCTCACGCAGGCTGGCGTGAGGTCTGGAACAGGACAAGGAAATTAGAATTTAGAAACAATGGACGTAGCTGGTGGAATACTTAACTTTAATCCATTAATGGTGAACGTCGCTCTTGACATTACATGATTGACAATATCAATAGTAACTGATAATGGCGCCTTGCTAGGTCGTAGCAAATAACGTAGCTGAAGGCTATGCTAACTATCTTCTCGGCAAATGAAAGCGTAGAAGTCAGTGAACCATTGCTAGCAAAGTCGGCTGTACAACTGGGGCGAGTGCTAGGAAGTCTCTCCAGACCTGCCGTATGGCGGCGCTCGGTCTGCAATCACTGATAGTGGCGACACGAGGGTCCGACGTATACTACCGGACCGCGGCCGATTTAAAGGCTACAACCTAGCGAGTGTGGTGTCTGGCGGTGAAACCACAATATTCGTCCTATTTCGTAAGCAAGTACGGTACAGAAAAGCTGTCATCAGTTCGAAGATTTGTAATAACGTCGCACGGTTTCACCTGGTTTCCGATCTGCGATGTGACTTACCCTGCTGATTGAACGGACACATACAGTTTAACACAGAGTGCAACGTGGTATTTTTCTCATTAGCAAATCTTACCCTCAGTGAAAGAAGTGATAAGTAGCAGATCAAAATCCTCGGGCTGTTAAAGGCTGAACTGCCTTTAGATCGTTGGCCTGCGCTCAAGTACTGAACCTCCGAGCCACAGGTCATGAACCAGAAAATGTTTGATCAAATGAACCTCCTGATATCATCGAATGAGGTGGTACATTGGTTAGCAAACTATAATTGGTTTCAGGAGGAGCGCGCTCCGAATAGCTAACCCATAAAGACTAAGTTCCATGATTTCCTTAAATCACTTATGGTGAATTCAGACGTGGTATTTTGGAACTGACATGGTCTAGCTCCGTTCCCATCCTCGTGCAGTCCGCACTTGTAGCTCGACTCTAACGGAAGTAAAACCGTAATACATTAACTCTATTCGCAATTCCGATTAAGGGCAACCATCAGCTGTAGAATGGAATGACGACGATGAAAATTTGTGCCGCACCGAAACTCGAACCCAGATATCCCGCTTATCGCGAACGGTCGTGGAGATCCGTGCACGACTCACTGCCAGACCCAAACTTCCATATGTCGTCAACCATGCCTCTACAACCTGTACTCGTACATGCATTATGAATATTCCCGTACAGGTGAGACATTTTACTTGAAAGTCGCTTGTCCGGTGTCGGCGGAAAACTACGATATTGCAGTGCCTATGTTATTCTGAATTACGATGCAATATTAAAGCAACATTTCATCATAATTCAGAACAACACAGACACTGCAATATTTTAAAACCTTAATGTTTCATCCTGACTGCACGCTTGAAATCAATATATGTCTTGATCGACGAGCGTAATTTTTTGACCACAGGGTACGTACTGTTGACGAAGAGGTATCTGCAGTCGCCACGCAACTGGAAAGATGACTGATAACGTTTCTTCAGCTTTATTTCAAATTATGAAGAACCTTTCCTGTCACTCCTATCATTATCATTTATTATGTAAAGTGTTTCTCCACACTCTCTTATCGAAATTTAACGACTCAGAGATAGGGAATGTGACAGCATGCACATTTTTACATATTACATCATTTTGAGTGTATCAGAACTGTAGAAGTCAAAACCTACATCATCCAGTTACTTTCAACGAGCTGTTCTATTGAAATGGTTGACATGGCTCAGAGCACTAGGGGACTTAACTGCTGAGGTCATCAGTCCCCTAGAACTTAGAACCGCTTAAACCTAGCTAACCTAGGGACGTCACATACATCCATGGCCGAGGCTGGATTCGAACCTGCGACCGTAGCGGTCACGCGGTTCCAGACTGTAGCGCCTAGAACCTCTCGGTCACTCCGGCCAGCTAGCTGTTCTATTCACTGTGTTTTAGTCACTTCACTGGAACTTCACACTTGTATTTACATGCTGAATACTGGAGAATTAAAAGACTCACCACGAATTAACTGAATTGAACCAAAGTCGATAGATGTGATGTATATGTACAGACAAACAAACATGATTACAGATTCAAAAAAAAAAAGTATGATTCATTCAAGAGAAAGAATTTGACGATCTGAGCAAGTCAGTAATGCGTTAGCCCTTATGCAAGCCGTTATTCGGTTCGGCATTGATCGATAAAGTTGTTGGATGCCCGTCTGAAGGACATCGTTCCAGATTCTGTCCAACTGGCGCGTTAGATCGTCGTCATGTCGAGTTGTTGGAGAGCCATGCCCATAATGCCCCAAACGCTCTCATTATGGGAGAGATCCGGCAACCTTTCTGCCCAAGTTAGTGTTTGGAACGCACGAATGCAAGCAGTGGAAACTCTCGCCGTGTGTGGTAGGGCACGATCTTGTTGAAATGTAAGCCTATGTGGGTTGCCATGAAGGGTAACAAAATTGAGTGAAGAATATCGTCGACGGCCCGGCCTGCTTAAGGATTCCGTGGATGATATCCAAAGGGATCTTGCTATGAAAAGAAGTGGCACCCCAGACTATCGCTCCTGTTTGTCGGTTCGGGCGGCAGTCGGGTTGGTAATCCACCGCTCTCCGTGGCACCTCCAGGGCAAATCTTCGCTCATCATAGGGGCTCAGTTCAAAGCGGGACTCGTCACTGAAGACAATTCTACTCCAGTCGCGCAGATTCCAGGCCGAAGAGGTGTTAAGAGATGCCCTGGACAACACTGGGAAACCAACCTAACTATTGTCCACTATATGGCCTGACAGGCAGGAGTGATTGTCTAGGGTGTCATTTCGTTTCATAGTAGGACCACTTTGGTTGCCATCTGCGACACTCGTACAGCACGCCATTACGTAGACGATATTATACACTCCGTTTTGTAGCCCTTCACAGCAGACTAGCCTGGACTTACATTACCGCAAGATAACGTCCATCCACACACGGCGAGTTCTAATGCTTGTGTTCGTGCTTGCCAAACCCTCCTTGGCTCGTCACTTAAGAACAGTTGGAGCCTGGTCCTCCTAGCATCTCGGGATTATGACTATCTAACTCTCCAGTTGGACAGGATTTAGCATTATATCTCTCACGAGGATATTCAACAACTCTATCAATCAAATGTCTTTATTCCAGTCTTTGATCACAATATAAAGTCCTTCTATGTGACGATGCTTTGCTGAGTGTTTTATATGTTTTGACGATGCCATTACAGCTTTTTATCACATTAGGACATGGTGTAGAACAGGTCTGAAGATGGTCATTACTGACTGAAACCGGTCATCGTCGAAGGACTTTATATTATGATCAAATATTGGAATAAAAAAAACATTTGACAATACCTGGATCACGGTCTGCATTCGCGACTATGTCGCAGCTTGTGACTCAATCAGTCAATGCCAAGCCGAATAACTGCTCGCATAGGGCTACAGATGGACAAACGCACTATTGATTTGCTGAGTTGTTGAAACCCATTCAGTTGTATAAATCATCAAAGTTTTCTGAAATTGTAATCATTTGTTTATCTGTAAATGTAAATCGCATGTATACGATATCCGTTCCATTCGCATAAATCCATCGTGTTGCGTCGTTTTTTTTTTTTGCCTTAGGTGTATTTTGGGAAGCACACGTTCTCATCACAAGTATCCAGCCACGCCTCTGTAATGCGAAACTGACCAGCAGATGTCTCGGGAGGCGGCCCCGACAGTATAAAAGGATGCCTGAAGCACTGTGTTGTCAGCAGAAAAGCAGTAACAGTAGAATGGGTCGGTCAGAAGAGGTCATTGACTTCGAATGTGGACTAGTCATTGGATGCCTCTGAGTATCAAATCCATCTGGGTCATTCCAACCCCTTCTGAATCTGGCCAAGTTCACGGTTGGTGAAGTGACTGCCAAGTGGAAACGCGAAGGAAGAAATATAGCTGAACCAATACAAGGCAGATCTTATGTACTGACGGAGAGGAACTGTCGAGCAATCACTCGTGAGTTCCAGAATTCTGCCACCACTCCAGCTAGCACAATGAGTGTGCGTAAGGAGTTAAAAATAATGTGGTACACTAGGCGATCTGCTCCTCATATACTCCCCATTTCTGTAGTCATTGTTAAGCAACGCTTCAAGTGATGAAAGAAGCAACGCCATTGGACAGTAGATGGATGGAAATGAACGATTTGGAGCGGAGAATCGCACTATATTCTAGGACAGTTCTGTGGAAGGGTCTTTTGTTTGGCGAATGCCGGGAAGACTTTACCTTCCATATTGTGCAGTGCCGCCTGTGAAGGACAGAGATAGTGTTATGTTATGGGTTGGTTTATCGTGGGACTGGTGCCCTTATTGCGCCTAAGAAAATGCTAATGCGGAGGATTGTGAACACATTTCAGGTCATTGTGTACTGTGTAAATTAGAGGTAAAGTTCGGAGACGCTGATTGTTTGTATCAGAATGACAATCCAACCTGTCATAAAGCAGCATCTCTACGGCAATGATTTGTGGACAGTAACATTCTTGAAATGCGCTGACTTTCCCAGAGTCCCAACCTGAACTCAGTCGGACGCTTTCAGGATGAGTCTGAACGTCGACTTTGCTAGAGACCCCAGCGTCTGTCACCACTACCTCCTCGGTTTCGGCTCTTGAGGAGGAGTATGCTGCCATTCCTCCCCAAATATCCAGAGGCCTCATTGAAAGTGTCCCAGCAGAGGTCAAGCGGCCACAAAGGCGAATGGTGCACACGCCACACATTTTAATGTCCACTAATCGCTTTCCACATTCTTTTGATCAGAAAGTTGATGACCCTGTAAAGACTGCGAGTGTTTGTATGTATAGTGTCAAGCAAATGTTTTCGTTTTTCCAGACTGAGATTTTCACTCTGCAGCGGAGTGTGCGCTGATACGAAACTTCCTGGCAGATTAAAACTGTGTGCCCGACCGAGACTCGAACTCGGGACCTTTGTCTTTCGCGGGCAAGTGGTCTACCATCTGAGCTACAGAAGCACGACTCACGCCCGGTACTTACAGCTTTACTTCTGCCACTATCTTGTCTCCTACCTTCCAAACTTTACAGAAGCTCTCTTTCATGGTAGAGCACTTGCCCGCGAAAGGCAAAGGTTCCGAGTTCGAGCCTCCGTCGGGCACACAGTTTTAATCTGCCAGGAAACTTCGTTTTCGTTTTTGCTAAAGAATATCTCATTGATGACTCTGGTGAATCTGCTGATCGTGATTGTCGGTATTGTACGGTATTGTTCGTTCAGAGAACAGTGTTTCTTAATGTCTTTAGTTTTATTAAATTTCAAAGAACGATTGTACGAAAGTGTAGCGTTTTACAAGAAATATTCAGAACGAGTGATAAACAGGTATGTCTTTGAATTTTAAAATAGTTTTATTGGGTTTTAGCTGTCCGAGCTGGAATACTTCCATTGTTGGGACCCTGCCAAATGCCCGACAGTCTGCCTGTGTAACCTTGCCTTTTCGCCGAACATGGAGTTCCCGGTTGAATCTCTTGAGTGTACGACACGGCGGTCCGCCTTCCAAACGCCTTTTGCAGTACCCTTTTCCATCCAGCTTTTGATATGCGGAAACTATTTAACACTTGCACTTGTGTGGTGTTTCTTCCAGTTTCAAATCTCCATCTGTGTCTGCTGAGGACTAGTGGAGACCCGACTCATCGATGGGATGGTCAGTGCGAAGAGAACACTTCCTCGGGCTGGACAAAGATGGTGTAAGGAATAGCCTTAACTGAAAAAAACCCTGTAGGGTACCTTGCTGAAAACCTGAATCAGTGTTGTCGCTCTATCTTGACTTAGATCTTGGGTGGTCCATAGATGACATCAGTCAAATGCCAGAGTACTATATTTTTATTTCCAACATATTCGAGTTTCTGCGCAGTCTCCGATGATGTCCCTCTCCTTTGAATTGGCTGGCATCTTCTTTGTCTCTCTCGCCTCGTACTGCTTTTTGTTTCAGGCAGTATTGCACCCGATTGATGACGATGAAGCTGGTCTGTGTCTAAAATAATTACGCATAATTTCGTCATTTACGCCATCCAACCACTATCACTAGAGCCCCTAACGCTCACTTACTCTATGTCGCTACACTCGGATGAAGTTTAATCCTGTCGATGGTACATACCTTGATCATCAGTACGTAAAGGTGGAGAACTGATGGTGGTCTCTTGAAGTGAGTGTCTGTGATATTGTTGTTGGTACGACACACACATTTATTTCTCAACATGGTGACATTGTAGACGAACACCTTTCTTCGTACGAGAGAGAATTTCTTAATACTGCCACTATAGAACGATTGACTTTGTTGACGGAGTCACAACCTTACCTCCGCTTCCACCGCTTCATCACTATCAAAGTGTTCTTTAAGTTTCGGAAACAAATAAAAATCTAATGAAGCCAAGATGGTACTGTACAGTGGATGAGCTGTGACTGTAGGCCCGAGGCATTTGTTAGTTACAGCTGTCGCAGCGGTCGAGTATGGTCCGACATTGTCCACTTGTGGAATAGCTCCTCGAACTCGAAATTCAATTAAAGCATACTGTTTCTCACGCTCCGACGTAGTTACCTTACAAGCTGGAATTCGGAGCTCTCTAGTGGCAAAGGACTGCAAACATGTAGAAAATTGAGGTGACACACTACTTAATCTAACTGAAACTAACTTAAGGACAAAACACACACACACACACACACACACACACACACACACACACACACACACACACCCATGACCAAGGAAGGACTCGACCGTCCGACGGGGGAACCGCGGAAGCAAATATGTAGACGCGAAGAATAAAAGTATACACTGTTAACAACGTTTGTTTTATTTAAAATGTTGTAAGACTTACCAGATAATAAATTCAAATTCCTTACTTTCAGCCGGCCGCAGTGACCGAGCGATTCTAGGCGCTACAGTCTGGAACCGCGCGACCGCTACGGTCGCAGGTTCGAATCCTGCCTCGGGCATGGATGTGTGTGATGTCCTTATGTTACTTAGGTTTAAGTAGTTGTAACTTCTAGCGGACTGTGACCTCAGCAGTTAAGTCCCACAGTGCTCAGAGCCATTTGCACTATTTTCTTCCTTTCAATCACGCTGTTACACGACACATTACTCTGTGCACCACCTGCAATGGAGCTTAAAAACCTCTTCTAAACCACTGAAGCTGCCACAACCAGTAAGAACAGTAGAGGATGGCATGCGGCTGTGAGGTGCACTGAAATTTAGAAACTTTCGTCAATTAATTGAAATACTCTCTGCGGAATCGTTGAATGTGTTATTCAACTCCCAGAGCTCCACCGGACTTCAAGTTCTTTGTGGGTTAAGTGGATCTATATCCTGAAAGAGTCTTATACTGCCAAGGACAGTAATGGAAAGTGATTATAAGGTGTACCGGGAAATAACGAGTTGTCCAGTTGGTACACTGCACGGGGAAGCAGACAGCGCTACGCCCGGTAACTCGGTCGGCCCAGGCTCTTGAGTTACACTGGCGGCGACGCGGGCGTCCGCGTCCACTTTCGCCAGCTGCCACGTCCCGCGACGCTAGCTTGTCAGCCCAGAGCGCGGCGCCTGTTGCGTCATCACACTGTGTCATCCCGTCTCTCTGCCGCATCGCGGCGCGCTTCGCTTTCTCCGCGCAAGACGGCCGCGGAGAAACTCGAGCGACATGCATTACCGTGAAGAACGCATCGTAGGGTCACGGGTCACCGTTCCGGTCCGCGGACGAACACCGACCACGTTTTCTCTCACAGGAATGTGGATCCTTTGGAATGTGGTTTCTCTGGAATTTAGAACCTTCAGGATACAGAAACAGCGACGGCTCCATCCCATATACACTGTTGGTCATTAAAATTGCAACATCAGGGAGGATAGAACGCCATTTTATTTATTCTGCATATGCGAAGTGCAGCTATAAAATAACGGAACTTTTGTTGTCACGGAGTAGGTACGCACGTGCTAGAGATGAATTAGCGATAGCTGTGAAGCGTGATCCCTTCTCAGTGCAAAGCGGAATTTCTGGTGTCTGTAGAGAGCCGTGTATGTGCCGCTATTTTGTTTTGCTGGAAATACAATAAGTGTACCTGTTGTAAAGTTTCACTTGAAACTTGGAGGAACTGCTACTGAAGCCTATATGTTGCTAAAGGAAGTGTATGGTGAAGACTGATTATCATGTACGCGAGTTTATGAGTGCTTCATGAGTTTCCAAGATGGCTGGGAAGACGTGTAAGATGACTGACGTCCGGGTCACACCTTAACATCAAACATTGATGATAATATCGAAAAAAGAGATAAAATGATTCGATCTGACCATCGGTGGAGTATTTGATCGAATGCTGAAATTGTAGAAATTGACAAAAAATACGTAAGGCAAGTTTTGCATCAGCAGTTTGTCACGCGGGATTAGCCGAGTGGTCTAGGCGCTGCAGTCCTGGACTGTGGCGCTGGTCCCGGCGGAGGTTCGATTCCTCCCTCGGGCATTGTTGTGTGTGTGTTTGTCCATAGTATAATTTAGGTTAAATTAGGGACTGATGACCTTAGCAGTTAAGTCCCATAAGATTTCACACACATAAGCAGTTTACCGCGAGAAAAGTGTGTGCGAAACTGACGCCGAAAATTCTCACGATCGAACAAAAAAAAAAAAAAAAGCTCTTTAACACTTTCAGTACCACTGAAAATGATGCTGATTTCTTTGAAAGAGTGATAACGTGACGAATCTTGGTTTTTGACTCATGATCAAGAACTAAGCGCCAATCCACGCATTGGAAGGGACTAACTTAACCGAGAGCGAAAAAACCTCGAATGAGCAAATCAAGATTAAAAGCGACGATGATTTTTTTTTCGATATTGATGGAATTGTGTATCTTTACTGGGTTCCTGAAGATCAAACTATTAATCAGCTCTAATACCTTGAGGTTATTGCTCGGCTACATGCAAAAATAATAAAAAAGCGACCGCACTGTGGAAGAATGGTTGATGGTTCTGCATCATGACACCGCTTCGGCTCATAGAGCATTGTCTTTAGAGAGATTTCTAGCGAAGTACCGCATCCCAGTGATAGCCTATTCACCTTAACCGTCTGGCCTAGCACCATTTGACTCTTATCTATTCCCTAAAATCAAATGTGCATTAAGAGGAATAAAATTTCAATCTGTTGAAGCTGTGAAAGGAATAGCGGCACGGGTTGTCAAGGAGCTTGCAAATGAAGACTTCCAGCAGTGTTTCTGTCATTGAAAAATTGTCATGGAGCATTGTAGGGAGAGAGGAGGGAAGCATGTAGAGGGTGAAAGTAACTAAATATGTATGTTTCTGACATAAAATGTTTTACAACAATACCTTTCTTTATTTTATAAACACTCCTTGTATATTAGAGTAGGAAGAATGAATAAATTTGTAGGTGATTTTGGGCTACACAGGAAATGGAATATAGTAAACAGAGTGCAAGCTCTGGCAGCAACAAAGTTTCTACACCGGCCTGGCATCAAGTCGAACTGAGATTTGAATACAGATACGTCCTTCCATGCTGTTCCGCCAGTTGTATAACTCTTGGAAACCCATGCCCAAATGTTTCCAGTGGGTGAGAGATCTAGACATTGTCTGGTCAGGGCAACAATGTATCACCCTTTTTATCGAGGAACGTCAGGGCATTAAGTACACTATGCGGTCGTGCGTTATCTTGTTGAAAGATGTCGTCATGGAGACCTCGAAGATAGAGCAAGGCACCAACCTTAATGGCTTCAATCCAGATTCCAGCGATAACTTATGTGCTTGTGGTATGTACCCAATGACACTCCACTGTATCGCCAGGTTGTGGCTCAATGAGACGATGAAAGAATCAGTCTGACAAGATTCGTTGACGTCAGAGCCCCCACACACGAATATATCCACCTTGATGCTGTGCGGAAGACTAGCGTAAGACCATTGAGATCTAATATGCTGTTGAATATGGCCCACCTGAACCCATCGATTTAATGTTCAGGTGACAGTCGTGGGATCTCAACCAACGCGACCTCTGATATCACGGTCCGGTAAACCACAGACTCTATGAGCCACGATCCCGCCAATGTCGAATACAGACACATATTTGTTTCTCCTTCTTACATGGGGTGTGATACAGTACTCCAACAAACGTCCCTCAAATTGTGATTCCTGAGTGCGAAATATGCTGCATAATCTTTCATTATACACGGTGATTCAGCTGCTCCTAACGATGTAGTTTTATACAACGCGAAATTCTATATCTGTCCTCATAACAGCTCGCACGAGGGTTTCATATTCTCTCGCTCGTTACGTGCAATCTGTTAATGCTACAAAAAATGTACAGAACCCTTTTTCAGGAAACTTAATGTAGTTAAATTTTGTACAGGAATGGAATTTTGACAGGAATGGGGGAGAGAAATACAGTAGAAGAACAATGGGTAGCTTTGAGGGATGAAGTAGTGAAGGCAGCAGAGGATCAAGTAGGTAAAAAGACGAGGGCTAGTAGAAATCCTTGGGTAACAGAAGAAATATTGAATTTAATTGATGAAAGGAGAAAATATAAAAATGCAGTAAATGAAGCAGGCAAAAAGGAATACAAATGTCTCAAAAATGAGATCGACAGGAAGTGCAAAGTGGCTAAGCAGGGATGGCTAGAGTACAAATGTAAGGATGTAGAGGCTTATCTCACTAGGGGTAAGATAGATACTGCCTACAGGAAAATTAAAGAGACCTTTGGAGAAAAGGGAACCGCTTGTATGAATATCAAGAGCTCAGATGGAAACCCATTTCTAAGCAAAGAAGGGAAAGCAGAAAGGTGGAAGGAGTACATAGAGGGTCTATACAAGGGCAATGTACTTGAGGACAATATTATGGAAATGGAAGAGGATGTAGATGAAGATGAAATGGGAGATATGATACTGCGTGAAGAGTTTGACAGAGCACTGAAAGACCTGAGTCAAAACAAAGCCCCGGGAGTAGACAACATTCCATTGGAACTACTGACAGCCTTGGGAGAGCCAGTCCTGACAAATCTCTACCATCTGGTGAGCAAGATGTATGAGACAGGCGAAATTCCCTCAGACTTCAAGAAGAATATAATAATTCCAATCCCAAAGAAAACAGGTGTTGACAGGTGTGAAAATTACCGAACAATCAGTTTAAGAAGTCACAGCTGCAAAATACTAACGCGAATTCTTTACAGACGAATGGAAAAACTAGTAGAAGCCGACCTCGGGGAAGATCAGTTTGGATTCCGTAGAAAGGTTGGAACACGTGAGGCAATACTGACCCTACGACTTATCTTAGAAGCTAGATTAAGGAAGGGCAAACCTACTTTTATGGCATTTGTAGACTTAGAGAAAGCTTTTGACAACGTTGACTGGAATACTCTCTTTCAAATTCTAAAGGTGGCAGGGTTAAAATACAGGGAGCGAAAGGCTATTTACAATTTGAACAGAAACCACATGGCAGTTATAAGAGTCGAGGGACATGAAAGGGAAGCAGTGGTTAGGAAGGCAGTGAGACAGGGTTGTAGTCTCTCCCCGATGTTATTCAATCTGTATATTGAGCAAGCAGTGAAGGAAACAAAAGAAAAATTCGGAGTAGGTATTAAAATCCGTGGAGAAGAAATAAAAACTTTGAGGTTTGTCGATGACATTGTAGTTCTGTCAGAGACAGCGAAGGACTTGGAAGAGCAGTTGAACGGAATGGACAGTGTCTTTAAGGAAGGTATAAGATGAACATCAACAAAAGCAAAACGAGGATAATGGAATGTAGTCGAATTAAGTCGAGTGATGCTGAGGGAATTAGATTAGGAAATGAGACACTTAATGTAGTAAAGGAGTTTTGCTATTTGGGGAGCAAAATAACTGATGATGGTCGAAGTAGAGAAGATATAAAATGTAGACTGGCAATGGCAAGGAAAGCGTTTCTGAAGAAGAGAAATTTGTTAACATCGAGCATAGCTTTAAGTGTCAGGAAGTCGTTTCTGAAAGTATTTATATGGAGTGTAGCCATGGAAGTGAAACATGGACGATAAATAGCTTGGACAAGAAGAGAATAGAAGCTTTCTAAATGTGGTGCTACAGAAGAATGCTGAAGATTAGATGGGTGGATCACATAACTAATGAAGAAGTATTGAATAGGATTGGGGAGAAGAAAAGTTTGTGGCACAACTTGACCAGAAGAAGGGATCGGTTGGTAGGACATGTTCGGAGGCATCAAGGGATCACCAATTTGCATTGGAGGGCAGCGTGGAGGGTAAAAATCGTAGAGGGAGACCAAGAGATGAATACACTAAGCAGATTCAGAAGGATGTAGGTTGCAGTAGGTACTGGGGGATGAAGAAGCTTGCACAGGATACAGTAGCATGGAGAGCTGCATCAAACCAGTCTCAGGACTGAAGACCACAACAACAACAACAAATTTTGTACTGGGGTACGTTTTCGTTAGAGGACTTAGTTTTCGAGCTGATCAAGGAAAACGTATAAAAATGACTTTCAAACGTACCCCCACTCCCACTTCAGCCCATACCGGTCAGGATTTTAGTATGTTGCTCATAGGACTGTCTCGTAACATTGTACAAAAATTTCGGATTGTAGAAATTATTTCCAACTTTCGATCTTTTTTGGTCTTCATGGACTGGACTTATTGTCTCACAGGCTTAGTCGAGAACTTACAGATTCTAAAAGTGACGTTTTTTTAAAATTTTACCTAAGAGTTCTTTGAATTTTAACAGCATAAAACAAACAATTACATCGTTGTATTCGTCAGGCCTTCTGACTGAGAAACTACTGTGCTTGCAAGGGTTAAGTTTGCAACGAATTGTGAACGTAATAAGTTTTAGTGTAACGTTTACAAAGGTCGTTTTTATTTCATTAACCTCATGAGTACATTTAAATTAACAATGTTGGCAAAATAGTGAACAATGCTGGTGGTGTAATAGCCTGATAAAAAAGAAAGAAAGGAATGGTCGAATATCAAGAATAGTTCATGTAGTCAGAAATTATTGTACAACGTAGGAGTCCCACGAACAACATACTAGAAACCCTGACTGGTGAGTGATGTTGGGGTGGGGGTGCGTTTGAAGTTCACTTTTGTATGTTTTCTGGAATAACTCGAAAATAGTGGCCTTCATTGAAAACGTATCCCGGTAGAAAGCGTAGCTTCATTGAACTTCCTTTTAATTATTTATATACTACTAATAGTTCACGCGTAGCGACCGAGAGAATATGAAAATCTCGAGCATGATTTTTGAAGACCAGATACAGAATTTCGGGGCTGCACAAAACATTGACAGTGGCACCTGAATCAGCCTGTATACGTAATGTAGACGGAGTTACTCTGCCTACTTTCTGCTGAAAAGCTAACCATTTGCACACGGAAGCTCGTTGTATATTTCATGCTAATGAGACGTAGGTCGCCATCTCCAGGATACTGCAATTCAAAGCCTAGCAGCGCAGACGCATCAGACCGAGTCAGGGCTTACGAGAACGGTGTCATTGGCCCTTAAAGGTTAATAAACGTACTTCTTAAAGTAAGGGTGAAGATGGAAAGCAAATGCCATTTTCGATCAACATTGTGCCGAAGTGTTGTTCAGTGTATCCCATCACCCTGTTCCAAAATTGGGGGCGTCCAAATTTGTACACTACACTTAGACCTATTTATACCGAACTAACCTAAGGACATCACACACATCCACGCCCGAGGGAGGATTCGAACCTGCGACTGTAGCAGCATCGCAGTTCTGGACTGAAGCGCCTAGAACCGCTTGGCCAAAACCGCCGGCTAAACTGTTTATTATTTCAATAGTAATCGCCATAACTGTAATACATTTATCCCTCTGTGAGACAAGATGGTCAATGCCTTCCTGAAAAAAATGTCTACGATTACCTACAGAAGTATGATTGTACTCATGTGTGCACCTCTTCTTGCGAAGCAAATCGGTGGCCGCGTATGTCGTACTGCACGGCTCGAAAAATATGCAAACTGCAAGCGGAGAAATCAGGACGGAATGGAGGATGTGTAAGGACTAGAGCACTGCAACTGCGTGGCTTATCCGCGTGTCCCTCACTGCGCTGTGCTATTGTGAGCGCAAATACGCTCCGCGAACGTTGGCGGAAGTTGCCGAAGATTGCCGATGCTAATGACAGCCGGTTGAGCGCATGAACACCGGCCACGCGGCTGGCGCATCCGCGTGTGGGCTTGTTCGCAGCCACGCGGGTTTCACGTACATGCACCAACTTGCACATAGGTTGCGAATTTGCTGTGTGTGGATGCGGGATGTGCTTCACTTAACACGAGACTTGGGCGAAATTTATGCAAATGACAAATAACGAACCCGGGGTAAATAACTATTCTTTATTCATGAATAAGAAACATTATTTGATATATTATTCAGTTATATGAATAAAAACACTTATTTGTCATCTTTGAATAAAAAGTGTTAACAATAACAGATAAAACTGAAATAGAATTGCATTTATTGCTCCAATTCTTTGTCATTTGTTAAGTGAATGTACTTTTTGTTTGCTTTAAATTAATTCTCAGAGCAACTCTTTTTTTGAAACGTCTCATCAGAAACTTCTGTTGATTTACAAAGATTAACCATTGTGTCACTAAAGAAAATATGATCTACACATGCAATGTACTCTTGAATTCATGACTTAGATGTATGACTTTCAGCTCACAATCTTACTTAGGAAAAATTGAGAAATCATCGATCCCATTATAGCGGTCGCGCTGTTCCAGACTGAGGCGCCTAGAACCACTCGGCCACACCGGCCGGCAAAAACAAATTCTTTTGCGTTAAAACTGTCTCGGAGGTGTATGTTGTTATACCTGGGAAGAATTCTCACATTTCCATAATGAGGTTGCTAACTTAATAAAATGTTTAAACCAACAAAGGTCTATTATGAAACAAAATACGTTATAATTACGTGTCAACCTGAGTGTGAAAATCTGCAAAACTGTCTGCATCTCTACCTCTGCCGACAGTGCCAGATAAAAATTACGGTATATTGTGTCTTTAGCGCGCGAGAAATAATTAAATAATACTAAAAATTTGTTTTGTTACCTGCGTTGTCAGGGAATATGAAACCAAGCCATATTCAGTGCGACTGCTTCTAAATGTGCGTTCCACAGTTTATTCCCTCTCCTCAGACAGCGTTGTGTGGCACTGGAGGAAGTGTGCAGCCATGTAGGGCAGTTATGCACACATGCAAGTCCACCGCTCACATGCCGACTTCCTAGCTGTCCCTGCTCCATAACGAGCTGTGTCTCAAGTAGCCTGTTCTGCCTTCAACCACTTGGGGTAGGAAAAAAAAAGAAGCTGAGTGTGTAAAATCTTGTCGGAAGAAGTCGTATTGCTACAGAAAAACAGTGCAACAGACGTTTAGAGGAAAGTATGAAAACATTATAGCCCCTAGTCGAAATCGAGAGCATTAAAGATGGAACGGCAGAATAATTAATTAGTATTGTGGAGGGGTTATTTGCCTTACTGAATAAACCACCACGAATGAGCCTGATTTAGGAAAGTGCAGAAAACTGAAAAACGAGATATTCGGACAGGAATTAGAACGTAGTTCCACGCCAGTACCCAGTCTGGCCACGTATGTGCACTTTTAAGAGGGCCAGGAGCCGGAGAACAGTGTGTGTTCTTTGCAGAGTTGAGCATATGAACCACATATTTATTTATAAAAAACTGTGAGCACATTTATTAATTGAACCCTATTTGTGTCTAGATTTTCCCCAAGAGCTAGAGACAAGAGCAGCAAATATAATTTGCATTTTACTCTGTCTCTAACATTCCATAGCGACCCATCTGCGCCTCCCACTCGCCATTCTGTGTCGCTCATTGCGTTACTCGCATTACTGCTGTTTTGCATACGTCTGCCTCGTCGAGTCGAGGCTGCAGAGATGCGTACTTCATTCTGTTAGCCGCAGCATAATTTTGTAAGCAAGTTGCTTCTGCGTTTTGTATCTTTTAATTTTATAGAACAGATAGCTATCCGCTGTACCTATGTACTCCGTATATTTAAAGTGGAGTCGGAAGAAAGGATGGAAAGGGAGTGAACTAATGATATCAGCTGCATCGGGACTTTATGCGAAATCAGTGGCGTCGATTAAAAATGTGTGGCAACGGAATTTGAATCCTAGGCAGTTGCGTTAACCAGTGCGCCGCCCGGACATAGTGTTAATCGCAAATGCGCTGAGTGTCTCGACAGCTAGTGCCGCCTACCAACAGTCCCTGTCCATTCCTCCGTGTTTGCTAGATTCCCACTAGAGGTCGAACGTAAATGCGCATCCTGACTGAAGGTTGTGGATTCATTGTCTATCGAGGCAAATCTATTATGTGGATGCATGGTATCTGTTCCTATTCATGTCAATATGTTCTGCCTGGTTACTAGGTGAGTGCAGTGCGGATGCTGAAGGCTTTCCGCTGCTGAACTCTCGATATTCATCCGTGCTGGGCCTTTTCTAATATCAGAATGATTCCGTGACATCTGTCCTGTAAACGCTGTTTCACAGACCTTCAGACCACTGTGACTTTGTCTTCCGGGTCACTTTCACAGTTTTTGGCTGTTGAAAGACAATTCTACTAGCTACAGAATAGTTTAAACTCCTACGCGAAGATCAGACTGACCTTACGCTTGTGCAGTAAACTCTGGAACAATTACGAGGTAATAGATTTTGAATAACACAGTGTAGCTACTATAGTTTCTGTTTGATTTGTTTTGTAGTCATAATTTGATGTATTCGTGCATCCCATCCTGTCTTGAGCCCAATACTTTTCGTTTCTTTATTTCTACCAAGCCCAAAACTATCTTCGAGAGCCGGGCCTTGTATCCGAGAGGTTCTAGTCGCTTCAGTCCGGAACCGCGCTGCTGCCACGGTCGCAGGTTCGAATCCTGCCTCGGCCATGGATGTGTGTGATGTCCTTAGGTTAGTTAGGTTTAAGTAGTTCTAAGTCTAGGGGACTGATGGCCTCAGATGTTAAGTCTCATAGTGCTTAGAGCCATTTGAACCATTTATCTTCGAGAAAATGTTTCTCATATATTAAGTCTACTTTACCATTAAAATTTCTGCCATCCACTTTTATTTCCCGTTTGCCTCGCCTTCTTATAAGATGTCTTTCTAATGTCCGTTCTACAGATAAGTATTTCCCATTTATGTTTGCGTACTGTTATTGGTATGTCTTCATTTCACACTTTGTCGTTTATTTATGTTGTAACATTTTCCCGTTACACATTGCAGTTGCTTCCACCTTACTGCTTTTCTTGACTATCGCCAAGGGGAACAGATTAGAGGAAGGACAGATGCCTCATTTTATGGACGGCATTTCAGTCGCAATGTTGTCTTAACACCTCACATCGGAATGTCACGTGTGGGTTTACAGAGAGAAAGTATCATGGAAACATAAAATGCTTTCTTTATGGTGACTTGTGAAGTAATGCTAACCAGTACATCTTATTTTCCTTTACTTTGTGAGAGGCGTTAAACGAAGACAGTTTTCTAGGAGCGGTACTGTCTTCGATATTGTTGAGTAATAACGAAAAGAAGCTAGTGTCGAGATAAATACTTCTCTGCTGCTGGCGCATTATCCGGCGGAAAGTTACGACAAAACGACAAAGAGTTATCACTTAGGAGAGGGAGTACGACTCTCATACTGAGGCCGCTTTGCGTAAAATACCAACAGTGGAAACATTTACTCTGAAACGTGCACCGGGCTCCCAGCCACCAATGCCCGGCCATATATATTTAAAATTTCAGTTTATGAAGAACAATGGCGTAAACAATTTAGTAATATATAAATAGCAAACATTTTTCGAAACGAAATATTTATTCAGTAAACCGTAGTGAAATCGGTCAGAACGTAAAAAATCTCTTTCCGTGAATGTACTTGCACTGCGCAACATCCGCATGTACACAACCGTTCAAGATTTTTTATAATTTTTAATCAGCTGTGACAAAAACTATATACATTATTTCAACGCACAAACACATTGTACAAACTGAAGAGACCAACAAAATAAATATTTTCACTCTCTTGCAGTAAGTACGGTGTAATATGTTTTATATTTTAACCTCTTCAAAATATCCACCCTTTGCCCTCAGAACAGCTGCTCTAGGCATCCTGGAGGTAAGATTTCGCAGTGTTTCAGCAGATATTGCTGTCCTGCACGCCTGCAGATTATTCAATAGAAAAAAATGGTTCAAATGGCTCTGAGCACTATGGGACTTAACATCTGTGGTCATCAGTCCCCTAGAACTTAGAACTACTTAAACCTAACTAACCTAAGGACATCACACACATGCATGCCCGAGGCAGGATTCGAACCTGCGACCGTAACAGTCGCGCGTTTCCGGACTTTCGAATACTTCAAACTTAGATCCGTCGTTGAACAATATTTTGCAGCATTGCTGCACAGTTTAGTTTTTGTGTATCTATGCCCACTGCACTCTTTTCACCTTATTCTGTTTGCGTAATCAAGTTTTATTAGCCGCTATCCACCACTTTGAACCTTGTTCACAAAGACAGCGCAACACTGTTGCAACAGAGATGGGAGCAGCTCGCATATTATTTACATACTCGCGAATTTCAGGTGCAGTACGACACCTCTGACGTCAGCTCTTATCACGTATAAACCTATCTTCTTGGCTTCTTCCAGATCGCGAAACACTTGCATTAACACCAGTTTGTTGAACCGCTGCAGTGTATACTTCACTGTAGATTGGGATTCGTCAACATTTGTTGCTATTGTCCTACTGGATTAGCCCCCCTGATGCAGAACTTCAATTAAAGTTCGTTTTTCAGGTCAAACCTGTGCTTCCGCCTTATTAGAGGGTAATGTGGTAAGATCATTTTACAAAGACACTGGTAGATGCAGACAATACACTGTAAACCAATACGAATTGATTGCTACACAGGCAGCTGAAGGCCTGAGGCCTATTCGAATAGAAACTACGAGGGTGAGTCAAATGAAAACCATAAACTTGAAATAAGAATTCGAAATTTCGAGCCGTTATGCTGTGTGTTGGTAACCGTGCTGCAAACAGCGTGCAGAATGACCAGTAGGTGGCAGCATAGTGCAGATGCACTCATACCGTCGCAGTATCAATATAAAGATGACCGCCCCACTTGCGACTTGCACCAGGGAAGAACAGCGTTACGTTATCCGGTATTTGCGTAGTGAAGGTGTGAAACCTATTGAAATTCATCGACGAATGAAGGTTCCATAAGGCGATGCATGTTTGTCACAGCAGAAAATCAACTAATGTAGTGGAAAGTGCGCAAATGGTGTGACTTCAGTGGAAGATGCTCCTCGTCCAGGCCAGGCACAATGAGTAGTGGTTCCACAGATCATTGCAGCAGTTGAAGCCATAGTGAAGGAAAACACTGAATGACATTCCAGCATGTTTACAGATTAGTCATCGGTCAGCACACCACATTGTGCATGATGTGCTCCAGTTTCACAAAGTGTTTGCAAGATGGGTGCCACGGCAGCTGACTCCAGAAATGAGAGAACGACGTATTGATGCTTGTGAAGAACTTCTTTGGTGCTTTGAAAATAAGAATCGTTACTGGGGACGAAACCTGGGTTCACTTCCACCAACCGGAAACGAAAAGAGTGAGCGAGAAATAGCGCCATTCCTCATCACCAAAACCAAAGAAGTTTCGAACAGAACCATCAGCAGGGAAGGTTATGTTGACTCTCTTTTGGGACGAAAAAGGCGTCATTTTGGAGCATTACATGGCTAGAGGGACCACTGTCACCAGTGCATCATACACAGATCTCCTAAAAAATTATCTGCAGCCTACAATGAAATCAAAGCGACGTGGATTGCTGTCAGCAGGTGTCCTTTTGCAACATGACAGTGCAAGGCCCCACACTGCCCATACAACAGTTACAACAATCACAGACCTGCATTTTGAGTGTCTTCCTCATCCACCATACTCACCAGACCTTGCCCCAAGTGATTTCCATATGTTTGGAACACTCAAAGACGCAATGGGAGGAAAGAAGTTCCCTTCTGATGAACAGGTATGCCACGCGGTGCACGAGTGGTTGCGCGGACTACCAAATAATTATTTTCTAAAGGAATTTATGCACTTTGTAAGCGCTGGAGGACTTGCATTGAGCGTTGGGGAGATTGTGATGAAAAGTGATACAGCTTTGTACCACTACTGCACAGTAAATAATATTTAAAAAAGTTTAAGGTTTTCATTTGACTTACCCTCGTATTAAAAGGCACGTCAGCGTTGTTTTGGATACTCACCAGAGCCCCTCTTTGCGAGCAAACAGAAGAAATATATATATATAGTATCGGTCATTCCAATTGCAGAGTATGAAGCAATGCAAGAAAGTGGATTTGGTAGGATACGTCTTGATTCACACAGATTCCGACATGGCCGAGTTAACATCCCTAGACGGTGGAGGTTCCGTGATGATTTGGCCAGCCATTTTATGTTACTAGTATCAAACATAGGCTTTAATTTGAGGAATAAATTTCTAAGAATGTATGGTTGGAGCGCATGGTAGTGAAATATGAACGTGGAAAAACCAGAACAGAGGAGAATCGAACTGTTTGATATATAGTGCTACAGAAAGTCGGGTGGAGTGATACGGTAGCAGTGAGGAGGTTCTGCGCAGAATCCGCAAGGAAAGTCACATATTGAAAATACTGAGAAGAAGGCAACACTAATGTCATTCAACACTGTAATGTGGAGTGTAGTTTGTATTTTTATATTGTGTGGCACGCGACATACTGTCTTTTACAATAACATCTACCTTCCGCTGTGTGGGGGAAGTTACATCTGGTACCACCGTCATTTCACACCATCTCTGCTCCATTGACAAGGCAAATGGTACGTGGTAAGAACGGCTGTACATAAACTTCCGTATGAGCTCGGATTTACTTTTTTCTTTTTGTCCTGGTCAATTCGCGACACGTGTGTGGAAGGAAATAATATGTTGCTGAACTCTTCTTCGGACGTCTACTTTAGGAAGTTCAACAGTAACCCTTCCTATAATATACAACGCCTCTTTTACAGCGACTGTCACTGGATTTTGTTGAATATCTCCGTAATGCTCTCGCGCTTGCTAAGCCACCTCGCGATGAAAAGTGTCGCTCTTCGTTGGATCTTCTCTGTCTCTTCTTTTAATCCTACTTTGCGAGGGTTCCAGAGTGAGGAACGATACTTAAAAATCTATCATTGTTTCCTAAGCCCTTCTTTTCGTGGATGAATTTAATACCCTCAAGATTCTTGCAATTAATTTCACCCTGGCATCTATTTTTAATAGTTTTTTTATATCCTCATTCCACATTACGTTCTTTTTACTGGCTCCAAAATTGTTCACCAATAGTGTACTCGAACAGTAATGGATCTGTTTGCCTGTTTATGGACAGAATGTCAAACTTATTTGCCTTTAGGTTCATCTGCCAATCTCTGGACCAGCTATCGATCCCTGCAGGTCTTCATGCATTTGGCCATTAGTATGTTCCTCTACACAAAAGCTTCATCTGCAAAGTTCCTCGTAGAGGTTCCCACGTTATCCGCTATATCATATACACGGCGTCCCTCATTGCCAAGCGCGTTTTTTCTGCTATTTCTGCAGATATTTGCAATTTCGTTTTTGCGATATGCAGCTCGAGTCAGCCCGAACAAAATTTGCTCATCACGTCTTCTATGAACGCCCGTTGTGGGCGGAAACCGTCGGTTTGTTCCGCCGCCGCACAGAGTGGCCGCTGGTTATGAGCGCCATGTCACTGATTGTGCGGCCCCTCTCTCCGGAGGTTCGAGTCCTCCCTCGGGTTAGTTTAAGTAGTGTGTACGTCAAGGGACCGATGACATGTGTACGTCAAGGGACCGATGACATGTGTACGTCATGGGACCGATGACATGTGTACGTCAAGGGACCGATGACATGTGTACGTCAAGGGACCGATGACATGTGTACGTCATGGGACCGATGACATGTGTACGTCAAGGGACCAGTGACATGTGTACGTCAAGGGACCGGTGACATCTGTACGTCAAGGGACCGGTGACATCAGCAGTTTTGGCTCTTAGGAATTCACACACATTTGAACATTTGTTTTTGTTCCACATTACGACCAAAATGATTTTCAAAGCGGAATTCTGTAGAGGGAACCCAAATTAGTCTAGTGCTGCATTCAGTTTATCAGTGCGCATTAATAGGGACATTAAAACACAAAGGGTAATCGATACTCCAGCACCTCGCGCTGGTACCACCCTGCAGCAGAGCTACTCAGTCACCACAAGAGTACTATTTATTCTTCGTGTTTTTCTTTCCGTCTTAATACAAATCGATCAAATAAACATCGCACTAGATTAATTTGGGACCGCTCTATCAAAATGGCACGTAAAATTCCGATTTAAAATAATTTTCCTCGTAATGGGAAAAAGCCGACGTTTTATGCAACACTGGGCGTCGCATGGAAGACGTGATCAATAGTATTTGTTTGGGCTGTCTCCTGTTACATACTGAAAGAACTAAATTTCAAGTATCTGCCCGCCACAGAAAATGCGCCTGAACACTCTTAAGAGGAATATCTTGCATGTTGTTAGCAGTTGGGGAGAGTCTTGCAGTATCAGCCGGCGTAAGTCTTTTTGCTTTTCTGTGTAGTTGTGGCAGTTAATCGGAATATTAGTATACTACACTGATAATCCAAAACATAGTGACCATTGCCCACCGCAACGTTGGACGCCACCTGGTGGAGTTGCAGGCTCGTGACGCGGTAACAAAAGTACACTCCTGGAAATGGAAAAAAGAACACATTGACACCGGTGTGTCAGACCCACCATACTTGCTCCGGACACTGCGAGAGGGCTGTACAAGCAATGATCACACGCACGGCACAGCGGACACACCAGGAACCGCGGTGTTGGCCGTCGAATGGCGCTAGCTGCGCAGCATTTGTGCACCGCCGCCGTCAGTGTCAGCCAGTTTGCCGTGGCATACGGAGATCCATCGCAGTCTTTAACACTGGTAGCATGCCGCGACAGCGTGGACGTGAACCGTATGTGCAGTTGACGGACTTTGAGCGAGGGCGTATAGTGGGCATGCGGGAGGCCGGGTGGACGTACCGCCGAATTGCTCAACACGTGGGGCGTGAGGTGGCCACAGTACATCGATGTTGTCGCCAGTGGTCGGCGGAAGGTGCACGTGCCCGTCGGCCTGGGACCGGACCGCAGCGACGCACGGATGCACGCCAAGACCGTAGGATCCTACTCAGTGCCGTAGGGGACCGCACCGCCACTTCCCAGCAAATTAGGGACGCTGTTGCTCCTGGGGTATCGGCGAGGACCATTCGCAACCGTCTCCATGAAGCTGGGCTACGGTCCCGCACACCGTTAGGCCGTCTTCCGCTCACGCCCCAACATCGTGCAGCTCGCCTCCAGTGGTGTCGCGACAGGCGTGAATGGAGGGACGAATGAAGACGTGTCGTCTTCAGCGATGAGAGTCGCTTCTGCCTTGGTGCCAATGATGGTCGTATGCGTGTTTGGCGCCGTGCAGGTGAGCGCCACAATCAGGACTGCATACGACCGAGGCACACAGGGCCAACACCTGGCATCATGGTGTGGGGAGCGATCTCCTACACTGGCCGTACACCTCTGGTGATCGGCGAGGTGACACTGAATAGTGCACGGTACATCCAAACCGTCATAGAACCCATCGTTCTACCATTCCTAGACCGGCAAGGGAACTTGCTGTTCCAACAGGACAATGCACGTCCGCATGTATCCCGTGCCACCCAACGTGCTCTAGAAGTTGTAAGTCAACTACCCTGGCCAGCAAGATCTCCGGATCTGTCCTCCATTGAGCATGTTTGGGACTGGATGAAGCGTCGTCTCAGGCGGTCTGCACGTCCAGCACGAACGCTGGTCCAACTGAGGCGCCAGGTGGAAATGGCATGGCAAGCCGTTCCACAGGACTACATCCAACATCTCTACGATCGTCTCCATGGGAGAATAGCAGCCTGCATTGCTGCGAAAGGTGGATATACGCTGTACTAGTGCCGACATTGTGCATGCTCTGTTGCCTGTGTCTATGTGCCTGTGGTTCTGTCAGTGTGATCATGTGATGTATATGACCCCAGGAATGTGTCAATAAAGTTTCCCCTTCCTGGGACAATGAATTCACGGTGTTCTTATTTCAATTTCCTTGGAGTGTATATGTGAGAGGAACAAACACGGACGGGGGATCACCTTAACAAAGATATGGGCTTCAAATGGGGAGATACAGTGAGCTAAGCGACTTTGACAAAGAACATTATTATTACGCAGAGCCTGTGGACGAGAATCTTGAAAACGGTGAAGCTGGTCAAATGTCCACGCGCTACTGTTGTGCGCATATACAGAAAATGGAAGGAGGACAGTAAAACTACTACTAGGCACTAAATGGTTCGACGCCCACGACTCTTCACAGAATGTGGGGTTCGGAGACTTGTCTGCTCAGTAAGATAGGAGAAATGGTGATCTGTGGCACCTCTGCCGAAAGAGCAAATTGCCGGTGCACGCTCAGTTGTTTCGGAGCACACCATTCCTCGTATATTCATGAAGATTGAGCTCCGCAGCAGACCATCCCTACGTGTTAACATACTGAGCCAACGACATCGTCAGTTACGATTGCAGAGGGCATGGGACCATTGGAATTCGACCGTCGATCAATGGAAATATGTCGGCTCTTCGCTTGATTCGCATTGTTGTTACACTAGGTCGATGGTCGTCTCCACAAAACGCTTTCATCGAAGTTCAAATGGTTTAAATGGCTCTAAGCACTGTGGGACTTAACATCTGAGGTCATAAGTCCTCTAGACTTATAACTACTTAAACCTAACTAACCTAAGGACATCACACACATCCATGCCAGAGGCAGGATTCAAACCTGCGACCGAGACAGCCGCGCGGCGCCGGATTGAAGTGCCTAGAACCGCTCGACCACATCTCAAGTGAAGGACGGCTCGAAACCTGCAGCGCGGCACGGACACAGGCTGGTGCTAGCAATGTCATGCTATGGGAGGCATTCTCCAGCGCTTGCATGGGATTTGCGGTAGTAATCGAAGACACGCTGACATCTGCGAACAACCTGCATCGTGCTTGACGTCTTCCCCAACGGCGATGTTATCTTTCCAGCACAATTGTCCGTGTCTGTAGACAGAACCATGCTACACTGATTTGAGGAGCGTTACAGTGAACTCACGTTGATGTCTGGGCGACCAAATTCGCCTGATGTAAATCCTACCGAACCCATCTGGGTCGCTATCTGGCGTACACAAATCAGCGGTCCATAAGTTACGCGAATTACATAACCTGTGCGTAGACATCTAATTCCACAGACGTCCACAAACCTGCCAAAGAACTCTAGAATTCCTGAGACGCAGAATCAGTGATGTACTTTGTCCCGAAGGAGGACTAACAAGCTATTACACAGGTGGTCATAATGTTTCGGCTCATCAGTGTATTCTCTTATCTTAAGACATGTTCTATGAATTGCACGGTGTAATGATTTGTATTTTTTGTTTATAGTGCTTAGGCACACCAAAATTGAAGAGGTACACTTACAAGGCTTGAAGAAAGTAGCTCGCATTATCGGCCATTGTCTTTTCTTTGATGATATCGGTAATGATACGCTTTAGTGATACACATTGACTATAACAGAACACGTAAGCAGAGGAACTTACTATTTCATACACTTGGTCCAAAAATATTTTGCTCACTGTTTTACAGAGACCTGCAAATAAAACACAAAATATGCTCCTGATCCACACATCCAACTTGTACCCAGCCTCTACATTTGGTTCAGTGCACACAGTCTTCTTCGAATGGCTCCAATCACATAACGAACTTTCCAGTCTCTTCTGTAGACCCATTATTTCCGGTAAATTCCATTCTGTCGTCGCTTTTTAATTGGCTTTTTATGGCTATTCTCCGCGCGTTCATTTTTTGTTTCTTTGAACACTCGACTAAAGTTCAGCTATCTTCAATTCTATTTCTAATTTTATTTTTTCCGCTGTTAATCCCTTCTATTCGGTAGCGATCTTTCCCTGGCGATCTTCTTCTCGTCTAATTGTCGTTTAAAAGGCGATGATATAAAGATCTCGCTTTTTTGAGTTCTTGGTTTCCCATTTTTTATCTTCACTTCAGAGGCCTTTGTCGTACTTTTTTCTCATTCTCAGCCATGTCAATCTGAAAAGAGGTAAGGAGAAAGTATAATTTAAAAATGGAAATTATTTCTGGCCGATAATGAAAGACAATCGTGTGGCAGGTACTGCACGACAAACATGTCGTATTATCTAGTCATATTGTACGTTCTTTTATGGAAATGATCATGAAATATAATGTAGATAACTGAAATATAGCAACGAAATTAGTCACTTACCTTAAAAACGGATACCACAGGCCTCAAATTATTTTCCGTGCTCTAAAAGCTACAGCAACCACAGTCGGGCAATCAGAGCAGACAATAGCACCGAAGAGAGGAAGAAAACATCCGACTCCAGTGCACACGAATACACAAGCTTGCTTATGTTTACTGTACGCTACTGTCATCTGCAGGCACGACTCACCCCTGCTGGTCCTGTAACACCCCCTGGAATACTTCAGAAATTATCTTTGCATCTGTTGGTTTCATGCCGCTATGAGTAAACTTATTGAGGTCTGTCTTTTAGAAAGTCCTGAACACCGTCGCAAATCTGTATTCGCTAACCTCGTATTTTGTTCACTGAATGACAGTGCAAAACTGTGTCGAATGCTTTCCGGAAGTCAAGGAACACGTCATCAGTCTGAGCGTCTTTAGTTATGTCTTGCATAACAAGGGCAGCAATGGTTTGGTCATTGACGTTAGATAATGGAGACCGACTATTGTACTTAACCTTAATGGTTCGTTGGTACTACTCTGCTACTTGTTTCTTCTTCCTTCGTTTCTATCTGTCTGCTTATTGTTTTTCCAGGACTCGTTTGGCTGTTTATTTATCATCAGTCAAAATAAACAGTATATCATTACCCCCTCAGACAGTTCCTTATGATAGTTTTTTGCTGTAGTTGTTTGTGTAATTGTAGTTTTAGTAAAGAATTGTTTTTGCGAATATGACAGTTCGC
Organism: Schistocerca gregaria; assembly: GCF_023897955.1. Taxonomy (NCBI): domain Eukaryota; kingdom Metazoa; phylum Arthropoda; class Insecta; order Orthoptera; family Acrididae; genus Schistocerca; species Schistocerca gregaria. The sequence goes on along the minus strand of NC_064925.1, from coordinate 324,467,548 downwards.
CACAGAATACTCTCATTACCTCTTTTCCTCTAGATCTCTGAGAATGTACAACTTCACTTCTTTCGGAGTCATTGTTTGATTTTCACCAGTTCGCCGCAGCAGAAGCGCACTATCCCATTAATAATAAATGGTCACTTGAACTGACGCCAGAACTTAGCCAATAATAAGCGACTGAAACAATATCGACGAAAGGTCACGGGTTGTCCGTATGTTGATGCTTCGCAGGTTCGCAAAACGAAATAACACGCCCGCCAAATGGCAGACAACAGCCGCGTGTTGCTGGCTGCTCGTGATTAACGGGCGTTCTATACCCGGGCGTGTTGTTGGGAGCCGTTATTACGGTTAGGAATATTTCATGGCATTCGCCCGCAGCGACGCGATTACATGTTAACCCTATCCAGGGCCCACATACGTCACATGGGCTCCCAATGAACTATTTTAGCAATAACAGTCGACCAAACGATCTGTAATTAAACTATACTGCATATGTGAGTACATTAATCTGTAATTGCGGAAGCCACCATACAGACTTCATTGTTTGTGAGACACTAATAGTAATCACTTTGTCTGCTCCTGGGACCATTGCTGCCATAACGATGCATAAGGAAGGGAGCGATAACACAAACAAATCAAGCGAATTGGTGATGATTATGGACCTCATTAATCCACAGCATTGGTTGTATTTTCTTCTCTTTCTGCTCAGTGTGATTTAGATTTTTCAGTAATACCCTATTTTGTTTTCAGGTGACAGAGAGGATTATTCACTAACGCGCTGCTGTTTCTACGATATATCAGTGGTATAGTTTGATCATGTAGGGAGCTTTGTTGGGCTGCTCACTAATATTACACATAGGTAAGTCGCAACTGCAGATTATTATTGCTAGGGGTGCGAGTGGTAGGAGGGGTACTTCGTAATACCGTGTCGGACCTCCTTTTGCCCGGCGTACTGCAGTAGCTGGATATGGCATGGACTCAACAATCCGTTGGAAGTCCCCTGCAGAAATGCTGAGCCATGCTGCCTCTGTAGTCGTCCATAATTGCGAAAGTGTTGCCGGTGCAAGATTTTTGGCACGAATTCATCTCTCATTATGTTCCATAAATGTTCTATGGGATTCATGTCGTGTGATATGTGCTGCAAAATCATTCGCTCGAATTTCCCGGAAAGCTCTGACGCGGCTCAGTGTCATCCATAAAACTGCCATCCTTGTTTGGGAACGTGAAGTCCATGAATTGCTGTAAAACGTCTCCAAGTAGCCTAAAATAACTATTTCGAGTGAAAGATCGGTTTAGTTGGACCAGAGAACCCAAACCATTCAAAGTAAACGACCCCCACAATTATCGATCCACCACCAGCTTGCTAAGTGTCTTGTTGACATCTGCGTCGTATTGGACTCCCACCATCAGCTTATCAGTTGAAATCCTGACTTATCTGACCGAGCCACGGTTTTCCAGTCGTGTAGCATCGAACCGAAATGGTCACAAGCCCAGGAGAGGTGTTGCAGGTGATGTCGTGCTGTTACCAAAAGCACTCGCGTCGGACGTCTGCCGCCACAGCCTATTTACGTCAAATTTCGCCGCTCTGTCCTAACGGATACGTTCATCGTATGTCCCACACTGATTTCTGCCGTTATTTCATGCAGTGTTGCTTGTCTGTTAGCACTGACAACTCTACGCAAATGTCGCTGTTCTCGTCGTTAAGTGAAGGCCGTCAGCCACTGCATTGACCGTGGTGAAATACGTATAACGCCTGAAATTTCGTATTTTAGGCAGATTATTGATACTGTGGATTTCTCAATATCGAATTCCCTAACGCTTTCCGAAATGAAATGTCCCTAGCGTCTAGCTCCAACTAGCAAACCGCGTTCGTATTCATTTCCGTCGTGCGGCCATAATCACGTCGGATGCCTTTTCCCATGAATCACCTGAGTACGAATGACAGCTCCGCCAATGTCCTGCCCTTTTGCAGTTTGCTTACCCAATAGTACCGTCATCTATATATGTGCCCATCGCTTTCCCATGACTTTCGTCCCCTCAGTATATGTTAAGCATTATTATGGCAGGCCAAGTAACTTCTATGAAATACTTCATTAACTTCTAAGAGATACAGATACACGAGACTGCTTTTAAACATAGTCATTAAGCCTCATTAACCAACGGTCAGAACGTTCTACCAACGGTTCAGTAACTCGTGGACAGCAATCCGCTCCTTGGTCACGGAGCCATTCGAGAACAGCCTTGTGAACGTCTTCAGCTTGCAGTACGTTAAAGTTGCCACGCAGGTTCATTTGTTCACTCTGAAGCATCAGTTATTTGCACCACAACAAAACTCTCTCTACCGTCGGCCGGGATGGCCGAGCGGTTCTAGCCGCTACAGTCTGGAACCGCGCTGCTGCTACGGTCGCAGGTTCGAATCCTGCCTCGGGCATGGATGTGTGTGATGTCCTTATGTTAGTTACGTTTAAGTATTTCTAAGAGACTGACGACCTCAGAAGTTAAGTCCCACAGTGCTCCGAGCCATCCATTCTGAAGACCGGGCGTGGTAGACGTCAACAAGCAGGCGGAAGGACCTTTTACTATTTGATTACACAATTTTTGAGTAATCACTAGAAAAAGTTACAGCTGTAAATATATATTCGGTTGCAAGAGAGCTTCGAACTGTAGCGTGTAACTTAGCGGTATATAACGTAACCATGCCGGTGCGTGAGAAACATCGGGGTGTGATCGAGTTTCCAATTTGAAGGGTTCGTCCACTCAAGGAGCACCTCTTCATTCAGCATGATAATGCCAGAACACACACGAGCGGTGCGATGTCTATAGCAACCAGACGCCTTGGGACCACTGTCGTCGATCATCCTACGTACCGTCCCGACGTGGCCCCATCCGATTTTCATTAGTTTCCAAAGCTTAATGAATATGCTCGGGGAGTGCACATTGATAGTTTGAAGCGGTGGAGAAGGTGTGAATCCGTTAAAATCTCTCGCTGGGAGAAATGTGTTCGCCCCTAGGGTGACTAAGTTGAGAAATAAATATGTAGAGACGAACAATAAAAATGTAGAATATTAACATCATTTGTTTTATTTTAAAACCTTTAAGAGTTTCGGAGGTGGCCTCGTGCATGAACCGTATGGGAAGTTACGAGAATAGAAATACACCGTACAACGTTCCAGTTGCAGAACTCCGTCCGTAGTTTCATACTAGTAACAGAATTTTCAATCATATCAGATAGTGAAATTGCATGAAGTTTAAGGCAAACAGTGTGTCGTTAGTAGTACATACTAAAACACGCCATTAGTGTTTACACTTCTTCTTACTTTCAGTAACAGGGTACCACAGAAAACAGACGAAAGTATGGAGCATTAAATCAGTCACACGTCCAATAATTTATCAATTCTTTTACCCGTAAGCTAGCAAAAAGCCATGCCCGATTCATAAATACAGAAAAGAATAATGCAAAATACAAAAAAGTAAAAAAGTGTACTCACTTTGTTAAATTGTTTGACAATTCTAGTAAAAGGTTTGAAAGTTACAAAAAAATGTTTACTCAGGAAATTTGTCGTGCGAGTAAGGAATGGAAGATTTGCATTTGTTGGTATCTTTGAAACATGAATTCTTGTAAGATCTTTCTGCTGTTTAGGAAAACAGAGCACTAGTAATACACAAAAAGGGACGTGAAGAAATGGTAATGGAGGGTATGCTCTAACGTGTACCCGAAAAGAAGGTTTACAATGTGTCCCAGAACGAGTAGTTGAAAAAAAGCACTGATAAGTGAAGTGAACTATGAAATAATAAGGAGAATGAAAGGCAAAATTTGATAATACGAGGAAGTAGTTGAAATGATCGTACTTCATTATCACTCATATCAGAAGAGAGATAAGGAAAAAGAAGAAAGTCATAGGTGTGGGGGATGATTGGAATGTGCAATGCTTTTCGTTGCTGGTCGCCGTTGATTCTTCCTCCTCTTTTGCTTTAAGCAAATACTGTACTCTATAAGCCGCTATCAACTGCAGCATTTTTTTTTCTTTTCTGACTCGTGATTTTGCTCATTCAACCAGTAACAAGAGAGTGGTGGTTGGATGACGAGTATGGCTAAATGTATCATTAGTGCAGGCTATTGTGGCTCCCTGTTAAATCACGCTATACTTTCCAATAAAAAAGCTTTTGTTGTGCTTCATAGTCAGTTTAATTTATTAACAGTTTACCGAAAGTGTTTCCTGCTGTAACAAATATGAAGTAAGCGGTCCAGATTATTTAACACATACAAAACTTGCAACGCAGCTAAAAGTGATCTTAAAAGCGAGGGAAGGGTGGAGGGCACATTAGGAATCGTACACTTAACTTTTACGAGCACTGATTGGAAAATCAGCTGACACACCAAGCTGTAACTGAGTTCAACCCAAATGTTCTTTAATTGAGGGAACAAGGGGTGAGTGTTTCGTGCCAAGGACGCGGGCCAAGTGCTACAAAAGTAGGGGATGGGAAAGAGGGGGGGGGGGGGGGTTGGCGTTGGGGTGGCGAGAGAGAAACACGGCTGGAGTATGGAAGGGAAGTCAAGCAGCAACCGTTCCGCAAGGAGTTTAGTTTGCAAAGACACGTCTTTTCTTTCCAAGAGATCTGTGTAACCCGCCGTTTGCAGGCAGTGGACATCCGCGAGAGCACGTGCAGGCAACTCTTCAAAAAGTACTTTGGCCCAACGACGCGGAAACTTTCCGCATCCGCCAAGCGAAATACATCCTCCTGGGAGCTCTGCGCTGCTGTTCCAGTTCGTACGCCCGAGTCGCGGTCCACTGCGGGGGACAGAGAGAGAGAGAGAGAGAGAGAGAGAGAGAGAGGGGTGGTCCGGGCACGCCGTTCCGCTGTTACTGCGACGCCTGTTCAGCTCTCCCGGTCGTGACGCGGAGATTGCCGCTATTGGCCCAATAAACGCAATTAAGTTCCGAGTGGGCGACTGGTGGCTTAGTGCTCGGACCGCGACTAACGGCCGCCGTTAGAAAGCGGACGCAACATGGAATATTGACAGGGTTTGATTTTTATTGTGGCCACGGTTGTTGTGCTCACTTGATAGAGCATCGCCATTAAGCGGCGAGGCTTACTTGCAGCCTCGCGAGATGAAACTTTCTTTTGTACTAAGTGGATCGTGATCATAAGCCCAGAGCCTTACTCAGACATTCCTAGGTTGAACCTGTGGTGCAGCCCCTACCAGTGGATCTTTTGTGAAAAATAAGTTGGAAAAGTAGCATTTTAGAGTAAATTTTGAATTAAAAGCGTATAAAGCAGGATTTGAAATTTATTACATACTTGCATCAAATTATACTATGATTTAATCAATCGATGAGATTCAAAAACCAAGGAAAACCAATCGGAATCATTAGGATATTCAAAACGATTATTATGTTTTGTCTTAAAAGATAAGAAAAAATCCGTCTTTTGCAACTGAATGTTTTATTTGTGTGTAGCAAATATGTTTCGACTATTCATGCTAGGTATCTTCACTGGTCTACAATATAGAGAAAATTATTCGATTGTGCATATGGCAATAGATCTACAAAGGTTCCTAGCAGCTCATTGTAATTATCTTTTTACAACCATATGTTTGTATGTTTTGCACTTAAATTAATTCTTATATCCATTTCGTGCATGCATGTGTTCTTTTGTGTACACGAGGTGCACATAGTACAGGTTTCGTTCAGTTGGAAAAGAGGGAATTTATTTGTTACCTATGTGAGGAAGCATACTTGAAGATTCAACTTAAGAAAAATGGCTGGAAATATTAGCAATAATATTCAACACGCTTTATTAACATGGCTACGAATATATATTTGTATGCAATTGCTAGCAATATTTCTATCATAACAATAAATATTTTTCTCATAAAAATGCAACTATATTTTTTTTAAACGAATTTGTTTACTAACTTTTGAATTTCCTCTAAAATTCTCACGGTCGTCAGGTGAGTTTACTGACCAATTAGTAAGCTATCTGCCGGACGTAAAACCTTCCATTATAGCTTCAACAGATCGTGAATCCGCTTGTGGGGGCAATAACTCAAATATTTTGTAAGTCCTGAAAGTAGGTGTGGAAGAAATAGGGTTTCCGTGAAACGGAATTCACTTCAAACTGCCGAAATTGCTTCACCGTTCTTTCAAAAGCCTTGGCGATTTTGAAAGCCGGACGGCGCTTGGAATTATACGCCGTAGGCTTTGAAGGGTGAATGCTGACGTAACACCTGTCTGCTGATATGCTCAGCGGTGTGCTCTTCCCCTTTGTGGTGTGTTCCTCTAGATAGCTCCGTCGCTTTTTCTGCAGGCGGGCCGGTCGGGACCGTCCGACCGCCATGTCATCCAAAGCCAACGGCGTCATTTGGGTGCGGTGGGGAGGGGCCGCGAGTCAACGCACCACTCTTTGAAGACCTTGGAGCTGCTGCTTCTCAAGTACTTCCTCAGTCGAGTCACGTGCCTGAGTGGACATCTTTCCTGTCTTCGCACAAAGAAAAAATTCCCAGCACTACAGGGAGCTAAACACGGGTCCGCACATGGCATCTGCCTACGCTGGCCACTCAGCTATGGACGCGGACGCAACCTAGGCAACCTGAAAGTAAATGTGGCGCTGTCTGAGCCAAGGTACGGACCGTGCTGGTTATTTTCGCCGTGAAATTGCCAGTTCGCTCTTTACTCTGGTAGTGGATCGAACTTCCTTGTTTTACGAAATACCGTCAGATTTGAATCGCTACTGACTATGAGACTAATAACGCGTAGTTAATGGCTAAGCCCTCAATAGACAGATCATGTCCAAATGTTTTCGCCACACAATATTTGTTCTACCTGTGACGTCATCGCACCAGTATAGGCGCATGCGGGTGAATGTTTCCAGCCCGCCGCGGTGGTCTTGCGGTTCTAGATGCGCAGTCCGGAACCGTGCGACTGCTACGGTCGCAGGTTCGAATCCTGCCTCGGGCACGGATGTGTGTGATGTACTTAGGTTAGTTAGGTTTAAGTAGTTCTAAGTTCTAGGGGACTAATGACCACAGCAGTTGAGTCCCATAGTGCTCAGAGCCATTTGAACCATTTTGAATGTTTCAAATTAGCTTTCTGCAAAGTTATAAATTAGTGTAGCGTGGAAACGCATTTAGCTAGGACATTGTCCGCTTACCGTTGTGAAGAGCTTGCATACAATAAAAATATTCGCCGGCATGTACGTGAAAATGTGTATTAATTTGAAAATTACAAATTAATGAAAGATGTCGTCTCATATTACTCGTAAATATGCTAGGAATTATAGAATGCAAGTCAGAGGAAAGCTCACGTCGAAAGAAATGCAAAAACCTGAACAGTCCAAAGAAGGAAGGAAGCAAGAATCGGGCCTAACGTCCCGTCAACATCGAGATCATCAGAGACGGTGCATACGCTCGGATTGGTGCGAGGGACTTCCAGTAAGTGATGAAGATCACCTTTTCTCGTCCAATTCCGGTTTAAAAAACTGCAGAATGTGTTGTGGGACATCGTGGAATATTTCCGTTTCAGCCCCTGTAATTTCATGAAGTTCCGATGGGTGGACGCGACTTCAATATGGCGTCTGTAACAGAGATGCGTTCCAAGCTGAAAAATGTCATTGCGTTTCTTTTGGCGAAAAACCAGAGAATCTCACATATTCATAGGATCTTGCAGAATGTCTACGGAAACCTGGCAGTGAGCAAAAGCACGGTGAGTCGTTGAGCGAGACGCCTGTCATCACATTAACGCCGTGCAAAAATTTCCGATCTCCTGTGTGTCTGGCGGCCACACGCAGCTGTGACTCCTGCAACGTTGGAACGTGCGAATACTCTCATTCGAGGGGATCGATGGTCACAATCGAACACCTCGCTGTTTTTGTTGGTAGTGCTTACATATTCGTCCACCCACTGGACTGTTCTTCCTCATCCACCCTACAGCCAAGATCTCGCACCTCCCGACTACCATCTGTCTGGCCCAAAGAAGGCTGCACTGCACGGGAAGCAGTACGTGGATTGTGGGGACGTTACTGACGTAGCAAGACGCCGGCTCCGACCTCGACCAGTAGAGCGGTACCGTGCGTGAATACAGGCCCTCCCTGTAAGGTTGTGGCCCCGACGATATACGCTTTTGCGGAAACTGCGTCATTATGCCTGATGTAATTAAAAAATCATCATTAAACTATGGCACATAACCGCCGCTTTTATCGGCGTTAATACACAGAAGGTTAAAGTTCATTAAAATTAAAATGCTTTAGTAAAATTGCATATTGAAATTATAAAGGCCGCTTTTACGGACGGTAATATACAAATGTCAAATGAGCAACAGGTTATTAATGCCATTAAAATTACCCTATATTGTAAGTGAGCATAGATTAAACGTACCAATCAGACAGTAACATGATTCCTCTTTCATTTACGGTTCACTAGAGTGCAATACAGGGTGTTCGGAAATTCGCATTACAAACTTCCAAGACTTAAGAGTGTAGTGAGTGCATAGTATTTTGAATCAGAAGCCATGTCCGGAAATGTCATCCAACGACGCTATAGAGCCTCAAAGCTATAGGCGCCGGCACCTGTAAATGTGTGTATATACAGAGTGATTCGTGATGATGATGCAAACTTTATAGGATCGCGAAGACGGATAAAAGTATCAATTTTAGGTAAGAGTTACTGGTTCGGGAACTAACGAGTTGAAAGTTAGAAGCGAAAATCATTCTGAAATTGGAAATTTGTGGTAAGGACTATGGGACCAAACTGCTGAAGTCATCGGTCCCTAGACTTACACACTACTTAAACTAACTTACGCTAAGAACAACACACACACACACACACACACACACACACACACACACACACACACACACACACACACACCCATGTCCGAGGGAGGACTCGAACCTCCGGTGGGAGGGGCCGCGCAGTCCGTGACAAGGCGCCCCAGACTTCGTGGCCACTCTGCGCAGCACTAATCTATCGAACAAGTGCCGATAGCTCTTAAGGCATGCATTTTACAGCCCATGTGTACTGGACATTTTTTCCTGGTTTGGTCCGTACTAGTAGTTCTGAAGTTGCACGTCCTACACTTAGCAACAACACTGGCGGTACATGTATTCCACTGTCAGATGTATCGTAATAGTTTTCGCTTATAACTTTCGATTCGTTCTTTTGCGGTACGAGGACCATTACCTCTAACTGATAAAATTATCCATCATCTTTGAAACTTTGTAACAATATCATGCAATCACCCTGTGTATACATACATTTACAGGCGCCGGTGACTATAACCTTGACGCTCTGTAGCGTGGATGAATCACGTTCCCGGACATGGGCTCTTGTTCAAAACATTGTGTACTCGCTACCCTCTACAAGTCGTAGGAATTAGTAACGGGAATTTCCGAACACGTTTACAACATAAATATTTGACACATACCCATAATTTTGTGTACTCATTAATCCAATAAATAGCACTGTATAGTTCTGCAGGAGAGACAAAGTCAAGTTTATGTTTCGTTTTCAACATCGTCACGTTTACGTGAATGTTCATATCTCCGTAAAGACCAAAGTTACAAGAGTGGCAGTCATGCTGGATGGTGCTCCAGTGGCAGCTGAACAACATTTGCATGATTTTTTTTTTTTTTTTTTTTTTTTTTTTTTTTTTTACTGTGCTTCTAGGCAAAAAGATATTTGGAGTGGTCAAGATAAATAGGACACCATATACGAAAATCTCTTAAAGTGGATGATTGCATTTCTCGTGTGTCCAGCAAAGCTCTGGCACGGATTCTGCATTGCATGTCAATGAAACCTGGGTGGTCCAGAGGGGGGCGGGGGAGGTGATGGGGTAGAGAGAACTTGAGACCTCGGAAGTAGAAGGCGAGAGGACCGGGCGGCGAAAGTGGTGCACGGCGGAGATTGTGTGCACCGAGAGCGGTCCGCGGGGGTGGAGAAAGTGGTGCAGCCAGGTAGTTACTGTCCAGTTACCGCTGAGAGCGCAGCCCAGCCCGGCCTGCGAATTCACGCCCTTCACTTTCTCTAAGCGGCGAGAAAAGCGAGCGGTTGGCCCCGACTGCCGTTTTCGGGGCATTGTGTACACAGCAGCAGCGGCAGCAGTAACGGTAGCAGCGGCAGTAGCAGTCGGCTGGCGCTCAATCTGGGCCAGTGGCGTTCCCTCTCACGCCTGTTCCTTCTGCACTACCTTTCTCACCCAAGCTGTCGTGTTTCTTCTCTGTAGACTGGTGGATAGGTTTTGCTACCGCTGATAAACATTCAGGGTATCTGTATCTACACCTACATACATAATTCGGAAGCCACCATACGGTAAATGACGGGAAGTGCTTTGTACTACTGTTCGTCATTCCGTGTCCTGCTCCACTCGTAATCGAGGGACGGAAAGACGACTACCTTCGAGCTCCCGTACGATCCCTGATTTCTCCTACCTTGTCTTCGCGGTCCTCAGATGAGATGTGTTCGATTTGCAAAAGTATCTACCTGCAGTCTGTCGCAAATGGTGATTCTCCAAAATCTCTTTAGTAGTGTTTCTCAAAAAGAACATCTTGCAGCCGGCTGGTGTGGCAGAGCGGTTCTTAGACGCTTCAATCTGGAACCGCGCGACCGCTACGGTCGAAGGTTCGAATCCTGCCTCGGGCATGGATGTGTGTGATGTCCTTAGGTTTAAGTAGTTCTAAGTTCTAGAGGACTGATGACCTCAGAAGTTAAGTCCCATAGTGCTCAGAGCCGTCTGAACCATTTTTTTTAACATCTTGCAGAGATTCCCATTTGAGTTCACGTTGCATCCCGATAATACTAGCTTATTGATCGACTTTATCGCTAACAAATCTAGCAGCGAGCCTCGGAATTTCTTCGATGACTGACTTCAATACGACCTTATAAGTATCCCAAACACTGGAGCAGCACTCAAGAATGGATCGCAGAAGTACGCTGTCTCCCGTACGCGCTGCACTTCCATACAGTAAGAAATCAACCTTACATCCTCGTTTCATTTCATGTCGCTTTGCAGTTTTACGCCTAGAAATTTAATCGACGTGACTGTGCCTAGCAGCACACTACTCATATTGCAATCCTACATCACGGGATTGTTTTCTCCACTCATCTGCATCAACTTACATGTATTACACATTTGTGGCAAACTGCCATTCATCACAGGTAACAGAGATTCTGTCGAAGTCCTCTTACGTCTTTCTACACTCACTTAAAGAGGACACTGTCCCATACACTTCCGCGTCACCAGCGAACAGTCGGGGATTGCTGCTCTCCCTATCAATCGGTCAAAGTTACTGTAATAGCGACATACTTTCACAAAGAGTTTCATCGCCTATTTCATCTCCTTAGCGATAGAACATCCAAATCTCCTTTACCCGATGAACAGCAGGGCGAATTCTTGATTCCTTACTAGAAATGGAGGAAAAAATGTCCTATGAACATGTGTCCGAACATGCATCCTTGCCACGGTAGATGGCGCTGACGAGTGACATTTCCTCCGGCCATGTGCCGTGTGTTGTTTGTGTCTTGCATGCTGTGAGATCGACGCAACGAACTGTAAGCAGGGGAATAGCCTGGTATTCATGTAAGGAAAAAGCCGAGACGGTGTTTGTGTAAAGCGAAGCAGATGGAAAAGGTCGAGAGGGAGTAGGGCTATATCGAAACAAGTAGCCTCACGGACACCAGCCACATCACACAATATTTCAAGACCATTTTGGGCGTTTGTCCTTTCAGACAGACGAACGTGCAGGGAGCCGGCGGACTGTGCTTACACCAGAGTTGGAGGACAGGGTTTCACAGAATACTGAGACGAACCCTAGTACACGGCCCAGGCAAGTGCAGCCCCCCCCCTTCCCCCATCCAACATGGTGTAAGGTTAAAGTGGTTCAAAGCAATATAGGATTTAACATCTGAGGTCATCAGTCCCCTAGAACTAAGAACTACTTGCAGAATTCGAACCTGCGACCGTAGCAGTCGCGCGGTTCCGGTCTGAGCGCCTGAACCGCTAGACCACGCGAGGCGATTTGTGCGACTGTTTTGGCAGAAGTGAGTTCACTGATTGAACGTTGAGTTGAAGATCTCAATTTTTATTGTTGCTGTAGAGGCTATAACAAGACGTCCGTATTGTGTCCGCTGTGGAGGGACCTGGGAGAGGGGAGAAGGAGATCCGCACGGAGGGCGGTGACTGCAGGCACATCACCACCACGAACACGGCCGACCGCGTTCGCCGTAGCGTGGGATTTCACTTAGCGGCACCCGCTTCCCGGGGATCTGGCGCTAAGCCCTGCGAGGCGCCGCGAAAAATAGGGCGCCGCGCTATCGCCGACCGCAGGCGGAGGCGTCAGGCGTCGCGATGTCCATTTCACGGGCCAGCTGCGGCGGCGCCGGCGAAGGGACGGGCGCTCGTGTCTTGGAGACCCGGGGGCAGAGAGAGAGACACCGGGGACGGCAGACGCGTCTCAGTAGCTCTGTCCCGCTACAACGGCCGTCGCCTACCTACGTCGGCACAGATCGCTGATGCTGTGCGCTTGACTTCCACCTGTTTAGTTTATAAAGGTCGAGCTCCAAAGCGGTTCTCAGGCCAACAACTGCGGTGGATTTACGTGGAATATTCCCACTTCAGCCTCCACAGTTTTACGAACTGGCGGAGCTACGCGTAGCCTTCTAAATGGCGTCTAAGACGGAGGTGCGTTCCAAACAGAGCAGTCTCATTGAGTTTCTTCTGGCACAAAACCAGAACATCGGAGATATTCATAGACGATTGGAGAACGTCTGCGGACACCAGGCAGCGAACAAAATCACGGCGAGTCGTTCGGCGAGACGTCTGTCATCACTGTAGCCAGGTCGCACAAACCGATCTCCCGCGTGTCGGCAGGTTCAGCTGTGACTCCTGCAACGTTGGAACGTGCGGACACTCTCATTCGAGGTGATCGACGGATCACAAACAAACACCTCGCTGCGCTACGGGACGTGCCTCTTGGCCATGCTGACACATCCACCAGTTGGAGCTCTCAAAAGTGTGTGCTCACGCGTTCCTCACCGCCTAACAGAAGACTATAAAGAACAATAAAGGAACACCTGTTTGGCCCAATGAAGGATGTACTCCGCAGGAAGCAATACGTGAATAATGTTATGGTTACTGATGCAGCAAGACGTTGTCGGCGACATCTACCTGTAGAGTGGTACCATGCGGGCATACAGGCCATCCTGGTAAGATTGTTTAAAACTGTCGCACTGAACGAAGATTGTGTCGAAAAATCGGGTTTTGTAGCTAAAAGACGGGGAATGATCTGATGTATTGAAATCCTGAATAAAATCAACCTACTTCCAGCAAAATAAGTGTTGCGTTACTTATTGAACGTCCCTCGTATTTTGTATCCCGCCTGGAAGGCGGTGCGTGGGTCTGCTCCTGTAAACTGAAAGGCTGGCCGAATGAAGCAAGTGAGTACGAGCAGGAAAAGGTAATATACGTCGGTACTGCAAGAAAGTAAAAGTGATTTACTGGTGCATAATTATATCCAGGGCATACATAACTTTGTACGTGGATGCGAAGCCTTAGACCCTTCGTAAGTAAAGAGAAGCTGAAGCGAAGTGTTCCAGCCGTCTGCTATTGATCAAATGGGGTGAATCTGGAGCGGAGCTCGTAGAACTCTCCCGCTCCGGCTATAGTGCGCTGTCGTCGGTGACTGTTGTAGTGCCAATCTTGCAGAGTGCACCTATATTATGGCATAGTAGCTATCGATACCACATCGTATCTATATCGTTGGTTTGTCCAAGGTTGCAGTTCCATGGCGAGGTAAGCGATGTGGCAGCTTAATGGTCACATAGTCTACATCCAAAATAGATTCTCTAAATTCACCCAGAAGAATTTCGTCAGGACTGCGTCATCTGTCTTCGAAGGATTTCCATTGAAGTTCCTACAGCATTTCTGTTACACTTTAATGGAGACTATACCGACCTATTACGATCCTAGCAGCGCGTCTCTGAATTCGTAGGACGTCTGTTGCTACGCCTACTTGATAATGTCTCCAAACATTGGAACAACATTCTAGAATTGGTCACACTATCATCTTAGATGCGAGTTTAGTTAGAGATGATACGCAGTTTTTCATTCTATAGCGTGGTGGTGCAGGAACCAGTATGTAGAATGAGGTTGAAATTGCTACTTATTTTTTCTTTAATGAAGCGCGTTTCACTTAATTCGAGGCAATTCCGATTGACCTTCATTAAAACACAATCGAATTACAAATGTTTGACCCTACCTTGGGATTGGACGAAAATTAAAAAGTAGGTTTACTAGTACACGTCGATAAGCAAGTTATGGATATCGACAATAACACATCCGTAAAAATAAATTGCCTTTTTCATACGCAAGAAAAATAGTTGATGTACATTTATGCTGGCATCGTGTATTAAAAGTATAACATCCGATAACCGTGAAATAAACAGAATGAATTAAAAAAAAAACACAAACTGCAACTGGACATTTTTGTGACAGTAATAGTCCCCAAAGTGAAGGAGGAGAAACAGAAAAAGATGTGAAGAAATTACCTTGCCGAGACTCGTAACGCGATCCAGTGAATACAAGGCAGGACGAGGCCTGTACAGACTGTCAAATGGTAGACATGCGGGGCGGGGAGCGTCGTTCTACAGCCTGCGACCACATACACAGTACTGAACACTAAGGCATATCAGGCCTGTGGCAAGTAAGCGTTGACCACATTACACGGCGTCAGTTTACCGTGAAATATGAAGCGTTTTTTTAAGAATATTATTTACAAACTTTTATAAATAGCTAATAATATAATGTTGAAACAAAGAATTTTCTTAGTATTCTAAGTATTTGAAAGCTGAAATATGATAAGTTAAATTTCCGCGAAGGTAACTGAGGATGTAAAGTCGTAGGGAGCTTTTTCAATCAAAAAACAAAAAACATATAAAAACAGAAGATAAACAGTAGGTGCAAATAGTCACTTAAGGTAGACACTGTTGCGTAGGTCAAATAATAGCGCCGATGCAAGGGCATAAAATGAAAATCCCCAATAAAGTTATATAAAAACGAACTACTATATAATATTAATGAAATTGCAGCCTAGGGTCATTTGTCTCGTAGATACTCTTTACATCAAAATAGCAAAAGAGTAGGTACAAAGTGTAGTTATAATTGTACATGGGAGGGGACACGAAGTAGGAACAAGTCCATGAATAAAACTATTTAAATGTTCGGCAGTAGCGCCTATACAGACCCACACGAAGTAAATCCTGGATTACGCTGAAATGCTATAAGAGGCGCTAGGGGCCTGACATGTGTAAAACATAAGATTGACAGGACTTGCATAGTGCAATTGATGTGCTCAACATGTTTGCTTCTAATCCTAATCAAGATGATATTCATGCTTTTCCTTTGTTATAGACTTATAGGCAATATATGCCATTCATTGCAGTAAGTGGAAATTTTGCACATCTCTTCCACAATTTCTTGTGACCATCCGACGATGATACTTCCCTGTACGCAACAGCATCGTCACCGAACGAACTTATACTGTAGTTACGCTGATCGTATCTGTTAAATCGTTTGTGTGTAACGAGAACATCGGATGCCGTATTAGGCTGCCTTGAGGCACAGCCGGTGTTCCTTTCTGTGGAACATTCGCCATCCATTATGACGTACTGGGTCCTGTTAGTCAAACATTCCTCGAGCCAATGACATACTCCCAGAAATACTTCGTATATTTTGGTTAATAGTCTTTGCTGTGATACTGTGTCGAACGTCTTTCGGAAATCCAGGAAGACGGAACCTGCCTCCTCACGCGCATCGTTTGCAAGCTGTCATGTGTGCCTTGAGAGAAGCTTGTTTCTCTTCGGGAACGTAATAAAGTTTGAGTTTAGAGTACGCTTTACAATCCTGCAACAGGTGGACGTTTCCGACATCTGTCTGTAATTCTGCTCATGTTTTGCCTATTTTGTACACAAGAGTGATCTGCACTCCTTTCCAGTCAGACAGTGCTGTTCATTGCACAGGAGATTCTCTATCAGTATCGGCGAGGAAAGGAGCCGATTCCGCAGCATGTTCAATTTAAAATCAACTATCGGAATTCCGCCACAGGCTATTTGTAATATTGATATCATTTTATAATATATGTATCCATCTGTGCGCTATGTAACCCTTTCATGTCGACTTGTACCAGCGGTGGGTGGTGCTCGACTATCAACTAGGCTACCAGCAATATAGTAACGTATGATATAAAACCTATCTGTCAGGCGCACTGGATGACACTGAATACAATTTTGTGAGATCTTTCCCGGAGAGAGCCTTCTGAAAATGAGGTATCATATATATGTAATATCTAAATTATTTTTCGTGATCCATAGTTGTTTTAAAATAATGAACTTGCGCCACTTTCAAAATAAAAGATTTTTATATTAAAATGGTAACCTAGTTCATTTGAATGCGCGCACTGCCGCACAGCGAGAAACACAATTCTCACCGCTGACAGGGATGTGTTAACGGAAATCAGTGATACGCAGTTGCCTCTCTCTTTTAAGATCCTGCTGCGCGGGGTAGCCGCTCGGTCTGAGGCGCATTTTCACGATCCATGCGGCTCCCTCCGTCTTAGGTTCGAGTCCCCTCTCGGGCATGGGTGTGTGTGTTGTCCATAGCGTAAATGAGTTTAAGTTAGATTAAGTAGTTAGTTTAAGTAGTTAGATTAAGTAGTTAGATTAAGTTGTAGGGAGCGACCTTACCACAAATTTCCAAATTTCGTAAGATCCTGTGAAGTTTCGCACGAAAGAGGCTGTGGTGTCTGTCCGAAACACGATCTACTCACCCTACGTACTAGCATCTTAAAACAGTCTGAAACTCACCAGTTGCACCACCAATGTAAGCGCTGTCTCGTTGACTGCAGTATTTCCAACTTAAGTGATGGATTTCTGGTGTATAGATCCTACCCGAACTAAAGTCACTGTGGACGTCATTATTCTGGATCAAGTGTCATCCTTCAGCTATTTGAGCTCTGGAAGTGGTCTGGACACAGTTCCATGGTTAATCGTGAACTTTTAACTATTACTTCGAAAAAATAAAGCTAAAGAAATGACTTCTCGTATGTTTACTGGTACATATGTGCAGGTCTGGTACACACTGAAATACCCGCTCCACAGTACAGTATCACGCGGTAGTAGGGCCAAAACAATATGTTGCAGTCCATTTCTACTTTAATTTTTCGAGGCGATAATTAATACTTTATGATTATCCTACTCGCATAAATCAAGCCTGCTTATATGTAGATATGTACGAGTGCATACGACACCATGGGTAAAACACAAGAGCACATAAAAAAAGAGCAAAATTCGTGTAAAACTGAACTTCTCTCTGTACTTATTTATGGAAGTAAATGTACAGTTCTTGCATATAGCTTTAGGCAGAACAGAATTTACAGAAGTGGAATTTCAGGGAATGTGGAGCTTATTGAAGTACAAGAGCAGGAAGTATAGCAGATTAAGTATGCAAAGTAAAGAAATGCTGATACATTTGGTACGACAACATACAGGATGTGGGTAACATATATCTTCACCAACAGGCATCATCTTGTGAAGCGGCTAGCAGGGGGGCAATACAAGTGTTCACGATAGGATGATACCAGCATTTGTGAAAGCTGAAGGCAGGAGCGAAGGCCATCTGTGTTGGCTAGAAACAGGCAAATTACCCTATATCAAATGTTGTAATTTCTAAAATACCTTGGCATTTTTGAGATGCTGAGTTTCCATGTTAATTTATTTGCCGAAAGTTAGCTCAGAAATTTGTAGACTGATACATATAAAAATGTACTAATATACAAGTCGATCCAAAGTATCCAGACACATATTAAGGGGCATTAAGATAGGACGCGTCCGCCTTTCGCCTTTAAAACGGCTTTTACTCTGCTGGGGACACTTTGAGAGCAGTGTCTGAATGTCTGAGACCATTCTTCCTCAAAAGCCGAAAACGTAGAAGCGAATGATAAGCGACGCTGAGATCTGGAGCGAAGTCGATCCCAAGTGTTTTGCACTTGGTCTCTGGGCAGGCTAGTACATCTCAGGAATATTACTGTCCACAAACTATTGTCTCACAGATGCTGCTTTATAACAGTGTGGATTATCATCTTGACACAAAAATCATCACCTGCAAATTATTCCTGTATCGTACACAGTACACAGTGCTGTAAAATATGGATTTAGCGTTTACTTAAGTGCAATAAGAGGACCACATCCTCGCCTCATAAAACGCCCCCATACTGCGACACTATCTCTGTTGGCACTTATATGCTGGCAGGTAGCGTTTTCCAGGTATTAACTAAACTCAAACCCTTCCACTGGAGTGGCACTGGATACGGCGTGAGTCTCTACTAAAAACCACCCGCTTTCAGGTATGTATTGACCAGTGGCGTCGTTCTTTACACCACCTTAAACATCGCTTAGCGTATGTGGCTTTGAGGAGCTCCTCCATCATTATATCCCGTTCTTTTGAGCTCACGAGGGATTCCTTAGGCTTATTTCATACGATTTCTTACACCCAACGTCCGCAGTGGTCCCTGTCCATCTGTACATGAGGTGTGCCTGTTCTTTCCATTAGCTGTGGTTGTTGCTTTCCATTTTACAATCACGTCACCAGCCGACTTGGACAGATCAGAAGGGTTGCAGTGTCCCTGCTGGATTTGTTACTCAGATGACATCCAGTGTTGGATCAGCTTAGAACTCACGGAGCTCTTGTGGCTGCCTCCGCCTGCTGTTACTCCTTCTTTACTGACTGCTCAACACCCCTTTTCTGATGGAGAGTTCACATCTAGTGACTTCTAGCTGTCAGTTCCGCTCGACATAGCGGTGCCCACATTTGACTTGATAGTGTACGAAATTGGTTATTCGAGGGTATCATGACCTCCCCCGACTCCCCTCCTCCCGCTCACTTCCCCTTTGGCTCCGCACTTGAGCCAGAGCTGGAAGAAAAGTTCGAAATCCTACGGAAGACTTGATTGTAGCGCTGATTATGACTCGGCCTGATAAAAAAAAAAGAAACTATACAGGGTGATTCAGCTGCCCCTGCCGCAGTCGTTTTATGCAACCTGCTATGTTATATCTGGCATTCAAATTCCACCCGCGAGATTATCATACTCTATCGCTTGCTACGCGCAATCTATTACTCCCACAGAAAAAAAATGAACAAGATCTGTTTCGTAGGAAATTCACTGCAGTGAAGTTTTGTACTGTGACACCTTTTCGCCGGAGGTCGCAGTTTTCGAATTATTCGAGAAAAAAGTGAAAAGTGACTTTCTGACGAGCTAACACCCTCACATTCATCCTTCACCACTCAGGATTTCTAGTAGGCAGGCCGTGACTCTCCCTCATATTACTGTACAAAAATTTCCGACTACACGAACTATTTCCCTTATTCGGCCGTTTTTTTCTATTGACTGGGCTATTACGCCACCAATAAAGTCGGCTATTTCGTTAACGTTATCAATTTAAATGTGCCCGTGAGGGTAACGAAAGAAAAACAACTTTCGTAAACTCCACGCTAAAACTAATGACGTTCAGAATTCGGCGAATCTTAACCTTTAGAAGCACAGTAGTTTCGTAGAATGGTTGATGAGTACAACGATGCAATTGTTTATTTTACGCTCTTAAAATTCAGAAAATTCTTAGGTAAAATTTACACAAACATCAGTTTTATTGTTTGTAAGTTCTCGACTAAACCGGTAGCGTAACGAGATCGATCAGTGAAGACCATAAAAGGTCGAATGTGGAATCTAATTCGTGCAGTCGCAAATTTTTGTACTGTAGTAGGAGGGAGTGCCATAAACAACATACTAGAAATCCTGTCCGATGGGGGCTCAGTGCGAGAATGGCGATACATTTGGAGGTAACTTCTGTACGTTTTCCTTGAATAAGTCGAAAGCTACGTTTCCTATTGTCGCGGTACAAAATTTAACTACGTTAAATTTCCTAGAAGCTAGATTAAGAAAAGACATATCTACGTTTCTAGCATTTGTAGACTTAGAGAAAGCTTTTGACAATGTCGACTGGAATACTCTTTCAAATTCTGAAGGTGGCAGGGGTAAAATACAGGGAGCGAAAGGCTATTTACAATTTGTACAGAAATCAGATCGCAATTATAAGAGTCGAGGGGTATGAAAGGGAAGCAGTGGTTGGGAAGGGAGTGAGACAAGGTTGTAGCCTATCCCCGATGTTACTGAATCTCCAAATTGAGCAAGCGATAAAGGAAACAAAAGAAACGTTCGGAGTAGGTATTGAAATCCATGGAGAAGAAATAAAAACTTTGAGGTCCGCCGATGACATTGTAATTCTGTGAGAGACAGCATAGGACTTGGAAGAGCAGTTGAACGAAATGGACTGTGTCTTGAGAGGAGGATATAAGATGAACATCAACAAAAGTAAAACGAGGCTAATGGAATGTAGTCGCATTAAGTCGGGCGATGCTGGGGGAATTAGATTAGGAAATGAGACACTTAAAGTAGTAAAGGAGTTCTGCTATTTGGGGAGCAAAATAACTGATGATGGTCGAGGTAGAGAGGATATAAAATGTAGACTGGCAATGGCAAGGAAAGCGTTTCTGTAGAAGAGAAATTTGTTAACATAGAGTATAGATTTAAGTGTCAGGAAGTCGTTTCTGAAAGTATTTATATGGGAGTGAAACATGGACGATAAATAGTTTGGACAAGAAGAGAATAGAAGCTTTCGAAATGTGGTGCTACAGAAGGATGCTAAGGATTAGATGGGTAGCTCACATAACTAATGAGGAGGCTACTGAACAGGATTGGGGAGAAGGGGAGTTTGTGGCACAACTTGACGAGAAGAAGTGATCGGTTGGTAGGACATGTTCTGAGGCATCAAGGGATCACCAGTTTAGTATTGGAGGGCAGCGTGGAGGGTAAAAATCATAGAGGGAGACCAAGAATACACTAAGCAGATTCAGAAGGATGTAGGCTGCGGTACGTACTTCGAGATGAAGAAGCTTGCACAGGATAGAGTAGCATGGAGAGCTGCATCGTCGGCCGGTGTGGCCGAGCGGTTCTACGCGCTGCAGTCTGGAACCGCGTGACGCTACGGTCGCAGGTTCAAATCCTGCCTCGGACATGGATGTATGTGATATCCTTAGGTTAGTTAGGTTTAAGTAGTTCTAAGTTCTAGGGGACTGATGACCTCAGAAGTTAAGTCCCATAGTTCTCAGAGCCATTTGAAGCATTTTTTGAGAGGCGCATCTAACCGTTGCCTGGACTGAAGACAACAACAACAACAAATTTCCTACAAAAAAGGTGTTATTCATTATTTATGTAGGATTAATACATTGCGCTTAGCGAGCGAGAGAATATGGAAATTTTGCACGTGATTTTTGAGGTTGAGATGTAACATTGCGGCTTGCACAAAATGATAGTGGTAGGGGCAGGTGACTCGCTCTCTATAAACGGCGGGACAGATGTTAACTTTCATCTATGTGTTGGGCTACACCTATAACAATTACAAAACACATTCGATGTTGTCTAGGAATTCTCATCTACATTTAGCAGCGCGCAACTCGCTTTTATCACTGAACACTCTGTGAAGGAACATAGGAGGGCGAAACTGCGGGGAGCGTATGCTCGCGCGCACGCGTGCTGGCTCCAGTATGGACTTCAAAGGGCACTTTACGCAGTTTCTGCAGCGCGCATTATAATTCGGGAATATTAAAAGCTTACACGTGCGCGGGGCGGGCTGCTCTAATTAAAGCCCAGGGCGAGAACCGCCGATATTTCTCGCAGCCGGCGGGCGGCCGCTTAATTTGGATGCCCGGGGCGGACGTGCGCATAGTTAGCGGCGCCACGCTGGCTGGCTGGTTGCAGACTCCTCAGGAGGCAAGGCCGCCGGCCAATGGTGCCGCACCGTACCGGAACGAGCCGGCGCCACGCAGCCGCAGTTATAATGTCGCCGTTCGACGTTCACTCTCGCGAAAGCTAATGTAATTTTAAAGGCAAAAAGGACAAACGGAATTAGCGGGGCCGGCGTCCATTAAAAGCGAGTACCGTGACGGATTTTTGAGATTTTTTACGATGGCGAAGCCGAATTTATGAAGGTTAGATTACACGAGAGTCATACCACTGAACGAGAGAGGGAGGGAGAGAGAGAGAGAGAGAGAGAGAGAGAGAGAGTTGTGTTTTTGTAAAACCTATGCTACTCACGCGAATACTCCCTTGATAATTCATACATTCTGTCAAATTTTGTTTACCTCTCTTAATTGCGTGATATGATCTCTCCCGCTCACTAACGAACTTCAGGCGCAATTCTTGGCTGGAGCCACCTCGAATCGTGGTGACGAAAAGTTTACAGTCCGCAGGAACCTGAAGGATGGTTTCGTACAGTTGGGTCAAGAGACTGAACGTCTTTTTAATTTATTTTTGATTTTTTGGTCATAAGTTCTTTTCCTTCTTTGTTGGATCTGTTTCACTGCTGGTGATTTTATTTATTGAAATTTTATTACGAAATTATTTTCATCGCGAAATTATATCTGTTAATTAAAATCGCGACTCGTGGCGAGAGCGATGATGTATCTCTGGTGCTAATTCACTCCCCGGGCAGTTTTAAATTCATTATTCAGTTATCAGACGTACGGGTGATCTAGGTACGAGTTCTGGCTGCTAATTTCTTACTTACGAGATCATCCGATATTTGAATGATGACACGGTAACTGAGCTTTGAAACTCATTTAAACTGAAGCCTCAAGTTACGATAGTAAAATAAAAGTAAGTGGTTAATGCACAGAAATCACACAGACAACCGGTTGCAAATAACTGTTTGGTTCATTGATCTAGGTTTCGACATCTTTAAGGATGTCTTCATCGAAATGAAATTTTAAGAAACCGTAAAATTGTTCGTTGCAAGGCATACGTGCCAAACACTGGCACATGGTTAGTTTTAATTTTTGACTTGAGCATTTGTGCTCAAAAGGTTGAGAATTGCTTTTTAGCAACGTAACTTTACGGTTTCTTAAAATTCCATTGTGATGAAGACATTCCTAGAGGTGTCGAAACCTAGATCAATGTACCAAACAGTTACTTGCAACCCGTTGGCTGTGTGATTCCTATGCTGAAACTTTTATGCGGCTGCTGAGAGACAGCCATATTTAAAACTGTAGTAAAAGGTTAACTCCGTCCTCATTTTATAGTGGGATCAAGACTAAGTGTTTAATTAATCCTGCTTTACGTTTAAGAGTTTGTCGTGTCTACATGTTAAACGGCCGCTGCTGCTGCGAGCAACTTATTGGTCATTGTATGAAAATACACTACTGGCCATTAAAATTGCTACACCACGAAGATAACATGCTACAGACGCGAAATTTAACCGACAGGAATAAGATGCTGTGATATGCAAATGATTAGCTTTTCAGACCATTCACACAAGGTTGGAGCTGTTGGCGACACCTACAACTTACCGACATGAGGAAAGTTTCTAACCGATTTCTCATACACAAACAGTAGTTGAACGGCGTTGCCTGGTGAAACGTTGTTGTGATGCCTCTTGTTAGGAGGAGAAATGCGTACCATCAAGTTTCCTACTTTGATAAAGGTCGGATTGTAGCCTATCGCGATTGCGGTTTATCGTATAGCGACATTGCTGCTCGCGGTGGGCGCGATCCAATGACTTAGCAGAATATGGAGTCGGTGGGTTCAGGAGGGTAATACTGGACGGCGTGCTGTATCCCAGCGGCCTCGTATCACTAGCAGTCGAAATGACAGGCATCTTATACGCA
Organism: Schistocerca gregaria; assembly: GCF_023897955.1. Taxonomy (NCBI): domain Eukaryota; kingdom Metazoa; phylum Arthropoda; class Insecta; order Orthoptera; family Acrididae; genus Schistocerca; species Schistocerca gregaria. The sequence goes on along the minus strand of NC_064925.1, from coordinate 324,443,792 downwards.
TGGCTCTAACGGATCGTGCAGCCACGTCTCGATCCCTGAGTCACCAGATGGGGACGTTTGCAAGACGACAACCATCTGCACGAACCGTTCTACGACGTTTGCAGCAGCATGGACTACCAGCTCGGAGACCATGCCTGCGGTTACCCTTGACGTTGCATCAGAGACAGGAGCGCCGTAGATGCTGTACTCAACGACGAATCTACGTGCACGAATGTCAAAACGTCATTTTTTCGGATGAATCCAGGTTCTATTTACAGCATCAAGATGGTCGCATCCGTGTTTGGTGACATGGCGGTGAACGCACATAGGAAGCGCGTATTCGTCATCGCCATACTGGCGTATCACCCGACGTGATGGTGTGGGGTGCCGTTGGTTACACGTCTCGGTCACCTCTTGTTCGCATTGACGGCACTTTGAACAGTGGACGTTACATTTCAGATGTGTTACGAGCCGTGACTCTACCCTTCATTCGATCCGTACGAAACTCTACATTTCAGGAGGATAATGCACGACCGCATGTTGCAGGTCCTGTACGGGCCTTTCCGGATACAGATTATGTTCGATTGCTGCCCGGCCAGCACATTCTCCAAATCTCTCACCAATTGAAAACGTCTGGTCAGTGGTGGCCGAGCAACTGGCTCGTCACAATACCGCGGTCACTACTCTTGATGGACTGTAGTCTCGTGTTGAAGCTGCATGGGCGGCTGTACCTGTACACGCCATCCAAGCTCTGTTTGTCTCAATGGCCAGGCGTATCAAGGCCGTTATTACGGCCAGAGGTGGTTGTTCTGGGTACCGATTTCTCAGGATCTATGCACCCAAATTGCATGAAAATGTAATTACATGTCATTTCTAGTATAATATATTTGTCCAATGAATACCCGTTTATCATCCGCATTTCTTCTTGGTGTAGCAATTTTAATGGCCAGCAGTGTATATGGGACAGTGAAATGAAAGTGAGACAGATGGAAGAAAGTAAGTAAACCGTTTATCAATTCAAAAGTAGTGGCCGTAATTGTTAATACACTTACCCCACTGTGACAACAGAGGGTCGAGGCCCTCATTGAACAATGTTTGCTGTTACCTACAGAAGCATTTCGCGGAACCAAATCGTGCACCTCCTCGTCCAAATCAAATGGACGGCCACTAATGTCTTTCTTCTGGTTCCATAAACATGGAAATCGCATGGGAAGAGATCGGGATTTTATGGAGGATGCGTGTGAGCTTCCTAGCGAAGCTTGTACAGTGTAGTCGAAGCAACGTTAGCAAGATTTGGGCAGGCGTTATCCCACAACAGAATGATGACGTCTGCCAACATCCTCAGCACTGACCGTCTAATGCCACAGTGGGATGTATGTATAGTTACGGGTATTACTTTTGAAATAATAAACAGTTTCATTACCTTTTCGCGTTGGTCTCGTTCTCAGACTGTCCCTTAAACATTCTTAGAAATTTCTTTTTCAAATTAAAACCTCTAATTGTTACTAGTATTTCTTTGACAAGGCATGATCTCTTTGCCAATACTGATTTGGTTATTTTTCTTCCCAAGTAGCACTACTACTTCATTTCGTCTACCATCTAGTCCCCAGTTTTCATATTAAGTCTTTTGGTAATTCCATTTTTGCTATATCTCAATCGTTTCATCTCGATTTGTGTTACTGTCAATTCATATTCTGTGATCAGTAGACAGTTCATCCCGTTCAACAAGACAATCTACTCTTCATTACTTACACAGAGGTTGTCTCTACAGAGAATCTTGTAATTAACATTCTCTCCAAGTAGAGAGGATATAAAAATGCAGACTAGCTATGGCAACGAAAGCGTTTTTGAAGAAGAGAAATTCGTTAACATGAAGTATAGACTTAATTGTCAGGAAGTCGTTTCTGAAAGTATTTGTATGGAGTGTAGCCATGTATGGAAGTGAAAGATGGACGATAAATAGTTTGGACAAGAAGAGAATAAAGGCTTTAGAAATGTGGTTCTACAGAAGAATGCTGAAGATTAGATGGGTAGATCACATAACTAATAGGAGGTATTGAATAGAATTGCGGAGGAGTGGAGTTTGTGGCACAACTTGACAAGAAGAAGGGATCGGTTGGTAGGACATGTTTTGAGGCATCAAGGGATCACAAATTTAGAATTGGGGGCCGGCGTGGAGGGTAAAAATCGTAGAGGGAGACCAAGAGATGAATACACTAAGCAGATTCAGAAGGATGTAGGTTGCAGTAGGTACTGGAAGATGAAGAAGCTTGCACAGGATAGAGTAGCATGGAGAGCTGCATCAAATTAGTCTCAGGACTGAAGACCAACACAACAACAACCAACATATCGCTTCATAAACAGCATTACACACTACGTCACAGTTATACTTAACTGTACTTACAAAAGAATATTCTTAGCTATCGAAGGAAAATGGTCAAGGATATGTATACATGTCTTCCGCTTATCGGCCAAGAATGGCATACGACTCGATGAGAACACTGTAGAGGATGCCACTCCTAACAGCCATCAGACGCGTTTTGCCTAGAGTTTCGGCAGAAAATTACTATTTTATTTTTTCATTGTGTAGCTGGAGTCATCTCAAACAAAGACAGCTCATCAGGTCCTTCATTCGATGCGCAGTGTCGGAGGAAAGCACCGATCTGTTTCCATTTACATACAAAATTATTTTTAAAGAGGGATTTTACGCGACCACTCTATAGAGCGGTACCAGATTAGTCTATTTTGATGTTTGTTTCATCGATGTGTATTAACAGGAACAATAAAACACGAAGAATAAACAGTATTCCAGGAGCGACTGAGCAGCGCTGCTGAATGGCGGTAGTCACAGCGATAGAACGAATATCAGAATAGATTGTTTGGGACCAATCTGTCGAATATCCACGTAAAATTGTGCTTTATAATCATTTTTTAACTGGAACCAATTCGACGCTTTTCTTGAACACTGGGAGACGCCTGAAAAATGCGAGCAGCAGTATTTTGTGGGATGCCTCCAGTTACACATTGCAGAAACAAAATTACAAATATCTGCGGACATAGTAAAGAAAATTTGGTGGCGAACTGTTTGCAGGGACACCCGGTCTACTGAGTTTCTGACACAGAGATATTGTAGTATTGACAGCAGTTTCAGTGACGCGCTGTGTTTATTTTATTTGACACCATAAGTAAGAACGTTGTCATGGAAGACTGGAGTAAATAATTGATTGGTGGTGGTGGTGGTGGTGGTGGTGGTGGTGGTGGTGGTGGTGGTGGTGGTGGTGATGGTAGTGATGATGATGATGATGATGATGATGATGATGATGATGATGATGATGAGGAGGAGGAGGAGGAGGAGGAGGAGGATGGTCGATGCAAATTAGTAATTAATAAGGCCTTATTTTGTTGTTGACATTTCTGCGATATGACTTTTTCCAGATACCGTGGTTCCCGTCGAACTTCGAGGACAGTAAGTCAAGTGGTGAACGATAGTAAATATTCCTCGAAAAAATAGAAGTGTCAGATTAAAAATTTAAGTGAAATGAGACCGCGCAATTTACTTGAAAGTCATTTAGCACTCGATGATGAGCCCTTTCTATACACTAATGGACGTGCAGTGCAATGCAGTGGCGTCCAATTCCGGGCCGGTAACGTCGACACGGCAGAGGCCAGCGCCGCAAATACGCAATCGCGTCCTTCAGTGCAGCCAGCCTGCCAACCTTTAGAGCAGAGTAATTGCACGCGCCTCGCTCTCGCGAAGCTCATTAGGCATTCCATTACGTTAGAGCTGGCAGGCCACAGGCGGGTCCATCTGCGGCGTCCGAACGGCGCCCTCGCCTCTGAAAATCAGACTGATTAGGTCGACGGAAAGCCGCAAGCAGTGGTCGGACAGGCGCGCTGACTCTGGATGCCAGAACTCGGAAGTGCAGGCGCCGCAACGAAGGGAAGAACAAACGGACCTATGGCAACGCGAATCGCTTTGGGATTAATCTCGCCATCACTATTTTACATGTTTCCCACGGCGTAAAGGTAACAAAAGTCGTGGACGGATACCATTTTTCCCTGAGTAGTGCAGCAGTTTGACGTGGCATGAACTCAACATGTCGTTGGAAGTCCCCTGCAGAAACGTTGTACCATGCTGCCCCTGTAGCCGTCCATAACTGCGCAAGTGTTGCCGGTGAAATATTTGTGTTCGACCTGATTATTGTGATTATGTCCGATAAATGATCGATGGGATTCATGTCGGGTTAGTAAATCATTCGCTCGAACTGTCCAGAATGTTCTTGAAACCAACCGCGAACAGTTGTGCCCGGCAACGTGGCACGTCGCCATCCATAACAATTGCGTCGTTGTATAGGAAGTCCACGAATGGCTTTAGATAGTCTCAAAGTAGCATAACATAACCATTTACAGTCAATGATCGGTTCAGTGGGACCAGAGGACTCAGTCCTTTCCACGTAAACATAGCCCACACTATTGTGGAGCCATCACCAGCTTATACAGTGCTTTCTTGACAACTTGGGTCCATGACTTGATGGAGTCTCCAACAGACTTGAGCCATAGCATCAGCTCTTAAGAACTAAGATCGGGACCACGGTTTTACAGTCTAGCCTCCAACCGATGTGGTCACGAGAAGCGGTGCAAGAGATGTGTTGCTTCAGCAAAGGCGTCAGTCGTCTGCTGCCACAGCCCGTTAATGCCAAATTTCGACGGATGCGTTCGTTGTACGACCCACATTGATTTCTGCAGTTATTTCACTCATTGTTGCTTGCCTGTTAGCACCGACAACTCCACACAAAATCTGCTGCTCTTGGTCGTTAAGTGAAGGCCGTAGGCCACTCCGTTGCCCGTGGCGAGAGGTAATGTCTCACTTTTGCTATTCTCGGCGCACTCATTGTCAGTGTGGATCGCGGAATATCGAATTACGTTCCGAAATCGAATGTTCCCTGCGTCTAGCTCAAACTACCATTCTGCGTTCAAAGTCCGTTAATTTCCGTCGTACGGCCATAATCACAATGTAAACCTTTTCGCATGAATTACCTGAGTTCAAATGACAACCCAGCCAATGCGCTGCTCTTTTATACTTTGTGTACGCGATACTACCGCCGTGTATGTATGAGGATATCGCTTTCCGACGCTATAGCACATCTCTTGCACCGCTTCTCCTGGGCTCGTGACCACATCGGTTGGACGCTGGACTGTAAAACCGTGGTCCAGATCTTAGTTCTTAAGAGCTGATGTAGGCTCAAGTCTGTTGCAGACCCCATCAAGTCATGGACTCAAGTTGTCAAGAAGGCACTGTATAAGCTGGTGATGGCTCCACAATAGTGCGGGCTATGTTTACGTGGAAAGGACTGAGTCCTCTGGTCCCACTGAACCGATCATTGACTGTAAATGGTTATGTTATGCTACTTTGAGACTATCTGAAGCCATTTGTGGACTTCCTATACAACGACGCAAATGTTATGGATGGCGATGTGCCACGTCACACTGTCTTATTAGCATTTTCCTGATCTCTCTTTTGGATGCTTGCGGAATGTTAGCAGGGCATGTAAACACTAGAAAAATGTCTACCCCCTCTCCCCTGGCCCCTAATGCCATGTATCAACGCCTCTACCCGTGATAATGGCCTTGTTCGACGAGTAAGATAGACAGCTATGTCAACTTGTCGTGTTACATCTCATCTGCCCGCAACTTCCGCTACCAAATGGCACCCAATGGAGGCGCTGCCATACCGCGTGACTTCTTAACTCACTCGAGACTAACTGCAGGCGCTAATCAAGCTGTCATTTTGAATTTGGATTAATCCAAGCGAATCTAGGGTCGTAGGTGAACAGCAGCGGAAGTGTCACAGTCAGAACGATGGCAAGAATCCAATGCTGACTTCGTAATTGAGATTCACGAGAGCTATTCGTTGATTAACGTCTGATTTTTCATATAATGCAAGCCATAGTGAAAATCAGAAATGTTGTAGACTCAGGTGACAAAAGTCATGGGATATCTCCTAATATCGTGTCTGACCTTGTTTTTCCCGGCGTAGTGCAGCAGTTTCACGTGGCACGGATTCAACAAGTCGTTGTAAGTACCCTGTCTAAATACTGAGCCATGCTGCCGCAATAGCCGTCCATAATTGCGGAAGTGCTGCCGATGCAGGATTTTTCCCACGAACTGACTTCTCGATTATCCCCAGAAGTGTTCATTGCGATCATGTCGGGTGATATGGGCTGCCAAATCATTCGCTCGAACTGCACAGAACGTTCTTCAAACTAGTCAGGAACAATTGTGGGCCGGTAACATGGTGCATGTTGTTTAGGTACATGAAGTCCATGAATGGCTGCAAATGGTCTCCAAGCAGGCGAACATAACCATTTCCAGTCAATGACAGGTTCAGTAGGGCCAGAGGAGCCAGTCCATTGTTTATTTCTGTTACATTTGCACTGTTTATTATTATTCCACTTTTTTATACACTGTTCACTGTCAACCATGTACTGTTTTTTTGTTTCATTGCCTCAATAGAACAGGTTGGAAAATATCTATTGGCATAGATTTTCTTTTGAAAAATGCTTTTGTTCTATTGCTGTTATTGGTTGGCGCTGTCCATTGGAAGAAAGAAAATTTTGTAATTGGATTGTGCGCACGAAAGAATCTTCCATTTTTCTGACGTTTTTTTTTAAAAAAAAAACAGTCTGTCACTTTAGCGTCTACACATTACAGAATAATTTCAATAGCTGCTCATGTATTTGCGTTTTGTTACGAGCAATTATAACTTGACAGGTCCTCTAATTTGCAGCCAGAGGCATCTGGGACAATTAATTAATGAAAATAATGTTAGCCGGATTCGAAACGCGACATAAACTTGAAACGCTGGATGGCTTCAAGCGATCGCGTTACAAATATGCACAGAGAGCAGGTGCTTTACAGTGCGCACTTGTTACGTGGTGTGTGCTTCACTGATTATCAAAATAGCAATTATACGAAATAAAGCATCGCTGTTGTTTACAGTGGGCTGAAATTCAAAGAAACGATTAAAGTTAAAGGATAAAAACAAAGAAACAGTGTATCGTGCTGCGGCCATGTGCTTCGTGAAGAGATTTCCCATGTCACTACACAGGATCAAGGACGAGGCTCGACAGCGTGCACCCCTGAACAGCAGAATTACAGCACACTACATCTTAATTTCTAGTACTCCGATTCGCCCAGATGGCGGCGGCGAAGAGACGATAACAGTGCTGAGGAAACATCCTGCTTCATGACCACACAACGGTCACCCAGAAGCTGGATGGAAGTCTCGTACGTCTCGCTCGATTGCGTTCCAGAAACGCAGTCCACCGTCCTTTGCGATTATTTTCAGGTGGTTTGGATGTTAACCGAAAGAATATAGTGTACGTGGAGCGTTCCTTGTACCATTTTGATAGCGACGAGGTGGTTCATTGTCTTGCTGAATTTACAAACCCCCGTCAAATTCTTACAGGCATGGCGGATGATTGGACAGCACCTTCTTGTACAGTTCGCCGCGAAAAGAAAGAAACAGACAAACACTTTTAGCACCTGGGAGAATACTGCCCTGTGGTTTAGCGGGGTGCATTGCCCTTTTTGGTTCGCTAGGAACTTGATGATTGTCATCGGCGCACACCCCTGGGTAACATGGCTTAACAGCCCATGTAACCTGTGTTCTAAAGTCTTATAATGACGCTGAAAGTAACATACTCAATATTTTTAGCAGGCTGGCTTTGCTACTTCAATTTAATTTTTTTTTCTGAACCAGTAGCTTCTTCCCGACAGCGAGTGACCAGCCCGCCTCATCTGCTCATGTTGCAGGTGCCGGATGCGCAAGTGGCGGGAAGACCTGCCGCCCACGAGCGTCATAATTACCTATCACAACGAAGCTCGCTCCACACTGCTGCGTACCGTCGTCAGGTGAGTCCTCGTGTTTATTTCTTTATCTGTTCATTTAGTTCACTCTAGGCTCATCTCACAGTGATACAGGAGTTGTCACGATATTACAGTACAAATTAACAGCTCAAAATATAAACTGAAGAGCCGAAGAAACTGGTACACCTGCCTATGTAGGGCCCCAGAAGTGACGCAACACGACGTGGCAAAGACTCGGCTAAATTCTGAAGCAGTGCTGGAGGGAACTGACTCTATGCATCCAGCAGGGCTATCCATAAACCCGTAAGACTATGAGGCGGTGGAACTCTCCTGAACAGCACGTTGCAAGGCATCCCAGACATGCTCAGTAATGTTCACGACTAGGGAGTTTGGTCGACAGCGGAGGTGTTTAAACACAGAAGAATGTTCCTGGATCCACTCTGTAGTAATTCTGGACGTGTGGAGCGTCGCACTGCCCTGCTCGAATAGTCCAAGTCCGTCGGAATGCACAATGGACATGAATAGATGCAGGCGATCAGACAGTATGCTCACGCCTGTATCAAGGTCCCATACCACTCCAACTGCACACGCTCCACACCATTACAGAGCTTCCCCCAGCTCGAACAATCCCCTGTTGACATGCACGGTCCCTGGGTCCAGGAGGTTTGCACGCAACACAATTTGAAACAAGAGTCGTCCGACCAGGCAGCATGTTTTCAATCATCAACAGTCCAATGGGCGCTGATCGGTCCAGGTGAGGCGTAACGCTTTTGTGTCGGGCAATCATCAAGGGTACACGAGTAGGCTTTCGGCTTCGAAAGCCCATATCATGTTTCGTTGAACAGTTCGCACTCTGACACTTGTTGATGGCCCATCATCGAAAAATACAGCAATCTGCGAAAGGTCTGCACTTCTGTCACGTTGAACGATTCTCTTCAGTCGTCATTGGTCCCGTTCTTGCAGGATCTTTATCTGGCCGCAGCGATTTCGGAGATTTGCTGTTTTATCGGATTCCTGATATTCACGGTACACTCGCGAAACGGTCGTACGGGGGTAATTCCCCGTTTCATTGCTACCTCGGAGATGATGTGTCCCATCGCTCGTGCGCCGATTATAACACTACGTTCAAACTCACTTAAATCTTGATAACCTGTCATTGTAGCAGCAGTAACCCATCTAACAACTGCGCCAGACACTTGTCTTATGTAGGCGTTGCCGACCGCAGCGCCGTATTCTGCCTGTTTACATATCCCTGTACTTGAATACGCATGCCTATACCAGTTTCTTTGGCGCTGCGGTGTAGATACTTATATAATACTTCAGTAAGCTATATGTGGACAGCACAAGTGATCGGCCGTGATCCTGATGAAGGATTATTCTGGTTGCCTGAAGTGACCTAGCAAAAATACGGAACACCCAAATAGTATGGGCGAACATAGCGAATACCATCTTCGCGAATATGAGCTGAGTGCCTTAACATCTGCACCGCCTGATTCGGTTGGTCCTTATTGTAAAATGATCTTCGATTTTGAGTTAAAAAGTCAAAGTTGCCAAGTATTCCTTTATTAACAGTGCGTGTCGTTTCAGATTATCTATTGGGATTGCACAATAGGCAAAAATTAGGGTATTGTCTTAGCTTGCAAAATTCAAAATGTGGAAAAGGAATTGCTACTGACCTTAAAATTTTCGTTTTATAACATCTTAAAAACCATAAAATGGGTCTGTGCTACACTGGAGCACGCGTGGAACTAGATGAATCCTCAGAGACCTAGTCAAGAATAACTAATACAACATCATGGAACCGACAGAATGCTAAATAAATAGTAAGATTTACCGAGACTTACCTTATTATCATCGACCGCAGGTCGGAATGGTGCAATTTTACGGGGTTTTATTTAGTTACTGACGATATTACTATTCTACCTTCTTGGAGTAATTTCAAGATTTCTTAATGAGCGACTGTGTTCTGATTAATAGTAATCATTTAATTTCATTGTAGTGAATAAACCATTTTCATATCCTTTTTGTAAACATTAAAATACTGAATGTCACGTAACTGCATCGAGCACCGCCTATATGCGTCTTCTGTGGACATTATGTACAAGCATCTTTGTCTGTGTCTCCGCTTGACACTACTGCTGTGAAGTTAGGACGGCAGCAATGTGTATTTGTGTGAAAATCTATATACTTCTTTATGAGTGTGGTTCTACCATTGCGCCATTCTGCTTTGCTGGTACGACTTTCATAATGCATGTTTCGTTGAATTGATATATTCTATCTCGCGGATACACGATATTATATTAATTATTTTTGACTGGGTGTCGAAGGGTTCATCTGATACGAGGCGTGCTTCACACTTACACAGAGCAGTTTTATGAATTTTTGTGACCATACCCTAAAATTTGCTTACTTTGTTATCCCTATAGATAATGCCCCACGAAGGCGAAATGCCTTACTAATAAAAGAATAAGTTGCGACCAAGACTGCTTTTAATTCAAGATATTCTACATACGGTTGCTCTACCAGTCGACCTAATGGAGTGGAAATTTTTTTACGAAATATTCTTTCATTCACCCACAAATATCTTCTGATAACTAATAATATGTTTTGCTGTTCATCGCCGAACAGTGTCTGTTTTGACTCTCTGCTCTAACAGACCACAGTACAACTGTTGGCCATGTCACACTGTACGTTAACGGAACGGAACAGAACTTAATGGAAGACGAGGTCACCGTTGAACGGTGTTGTGTTCACACTAGACGGAACGTAAACACGTTGTCATTTCGCGTAGCCCTGTACCAACGTCTGACGTTATGAGGTACCATCCGTGATACAAAAAAACGTGAATATAGTATAAGAATTAAGGAACTAGCACTGGTATAGTCGTGTAGTGGACAAAGCAAACTCCATAAAGCCGGCCGGTGTGGCGGAGCGGTTCTAGGGGCTTCAGTCTGGAACTGCGAGACCGCTAGGGTCGCTGGTTCGAATCCTGCCTTGGGTATCGATGTGTGTTATATCCTTAGGTCAGTTAGGTTTAAGTAGTTGTTAGTTCTAGGGAACTGATGACATCAGATGTTAAGTCCCATAGTGCTCAGAGCCATTTGAGCCAAACTTCATAAACTATGTTCTCGATGAAGTTTGTGTAGTGAACTGTTGAAAACTGAAAGATGTTGTCCTGACATATCGAAACATGGATATTTATGTGCTCTGGAGTGGCAATAGAGGACAAGAAAGAGGAAAGACGGATTCTTAAAATTCGAGCTTAAGATGTCATTCACGCAGGAGGATCGTAGAAACATGCCGTCGTTTGACCGTACCACAGACTTTCGAATGCAATAAATAGTAATAGGCAGCTCCGGCGCAGAGAAGTAACTGACACACTTGCAAAGAAACAAGTCGCCATCATGAAATGGAATCGCAGTTCCGTTCTGCTGAGTTTACCCTATGGCATTGACCCCTTATTTAGCGCGCAGTCCGGAACCGTACGACTGCTACGGTCGCAGGTTCGAATCCTACGTCGGGCATGGATGTGTGTGATGTCCTTAGGTTAGTTAGGTTTAAGTAGTTCTAAGTTCTAGGGGACTGATGACCACAGCAGTTGAGTCCCATAGTGCTGAGAGCCATCTGAACCTTACTTAGTTTTTATCTCTCGCCCAGTGCAAAGTTCCAAACGACTGGAAAAAGCGCGGGTGACTGCTGCAGCCTACGTCCTCAATTATTTGATGTAGTAGGCCTAAGCCAATCTCTGTCTTCCTCTATTGTTTTTTCCCTCTACAATTCCCTCTAATACCATTTATTCCCTGATGTCTTAACAGATGGCCTGTTAGCGTTTTTCATATATACCCTTCCTCGCCGATTCTGCGGAGAACCTCCTCATTCCTTGCCTTATCAGTCAACCTAATTATCAACATTCTTCTCTGGCACCATACCTCAAATGCTTAGATCCTCATCTGTTCCGGTTTTCGCCCAGTCACTGTTTCACTACCATACAGCGCTGTGCTCCAAACGTGCGTTGACCGAAATTTCTTCCTCAGATTATGGCCAATGTTTGATACTAGTAGACTTCACTTGGTCAGGAGCGCTCTTCTTGCTAGTGCTAGTCTGTTTTTTATGTCCTCGTTATTGTCTAGGTAGCAGAATTCCTTAATTTCGTCTACTTGGTGAACCCCAAATCCTGATGTTAAGTTTCTCTTTGTTCTCATTTCTGCTACTTCTCATTACTCTCGTATTTCTTAAATTTAATCTCAATACGTAATCTTCACTCGTCAGGCCGTTCATTCCATTCAACAGATACTGTAATTCTTGGTCACTTCCATTGAGGATAGAAATGTCAACAGCGAATCTTGTCATTGGTCTCCTTTCACCTTGAATTTTAATTCAATTCTTGAACTTTTCTTTTATTTCCGTCAGTGCTTCTTCGACGTATGGGTTGAACAGTAGGGGCGAAAGACTACTTCCCTGTCTCACACCCTTTTGAATCCGAGCACTTCGTTCTTGGTTTCCCAGTCTTATTTTTTTCTCTTGCTTTTTGTACAGATTGTAAATTATCCGTATACCCCTATTGCTTACCCCAACATTTCTCAGATTTTCGAACATCTTGCACCATTTCAAACTGTCGAATGCTTTTTTTTCTAAGAATGTGTCTTGATTTTTCTTCAGTGTTGCTTCTATTATCAACCACAACATCAGATATCTGCCTCAGAGTGCCTTTGCATTTCTAAAGCCAAACTGGTCGTCATCTAACAGATCCTCAATGTTCTTTTCCATTATTCTGTATATTGTTCTTGTCATGTGTATAATCAATTTGTACAGGAAGGATTAATAGTCGAAGCGAAGAGTCGTCGTCCGATCCTGTTTGTTCTCCGGAACCTATTGAAGCGGTAAGAGCTGCTCTACAGACAAGCTCTGACAAATCACGTAGAAAGGCAGCAGTGCAACTCGGCATATCCAGACCCTTCATTCGACGGATTCTTAAAAGTGACATACGGATGTACCAGTACAAGATGACGTCTGCTCAGAAGCCTACTGCAGAATACGACGGCCGATATTACTGTTTCCTCGCTGGGTGTAGGATAGGAAACAAACTCTCAACAACGCTTCGTTTTCAGACGATGCGCATAATCATTTGGACGGCATGGTTAACTAACTAAATGTACGCTTGTGGGCTACTGAAAATCCGCAAGTGCCTCATGAACGACAACAGCGTGCTCCGAGGTGCGGGCTGCAATTTTCAGTCATGGTCTGGACATTTTATCTTTGAAGATACTGTAGCAGTGTGTGTTATCTGTGCATTCTCCACAATAACTTCGTCCCGCAGCTTCTTCTTAGTGCATTGTCCCTCACGATGGTTCATGCAAGATGGGCCAAGGCAACCTACTGCCAACACTGTGTTGGATTTCTTACAAGAACGTTTCGGTATGCTGGTCATTTCACACATATTTCCAGGTCGTTTCAATGACTGACAATTTTGGCCCCCAGTGGGCCTTTCCTGAACACATATGACTTCTTTCTTAGGGGGTATCGAAAGGAAACAATTATCCGGAAACGTCCAAAGGGATTTAATGGAGCTCAGACGCCTTATTCTTCAAGCCTGTAGTGAAATCGCGCAACACATGGCGTATGGTTACCGCTAATATCAGTGATCATGTGAAGGAAGTTAGGAATCAAAATGGTGGACATACTGAGCATTCGCTGACTTAGAACAGTCCTGCGTAAAGTGTTGTCCATGCTAGTATATGTTCCTTTGAGTTTGCCTTGACAATAAAATGTTTACTCAAAAACAAAATGATGACACCATCCTGTGTTAGCAGGTCTTTGTATTCGAAATGGCTGATTCTAAAAGTATGTTATTACAAAAAACTGTTTCATTAAATACATTATCCCAAAAACGCATCGTTGTTAGTATAATGTAATATAATGAAATCATGTAATACCACAGTGCCAGTTGTAAGTATTAAAGTACTTCTAAGTACAAAAATATACTTCTAAATTTTCCCCAGAGGCTTTGCTGCACTAGTGGCCATCTGTATCCATTCTGAGGTGAGCTGCTAAGTGGCGGAAGGAGGCAATTGCCAGGACAGCCTTTGAACAAGTGGAGGAATCATGCAGGAATTCCATATCTGTTAGCTTAGTGCCCTAAATGATGATAATCGTGCCATATACACTGCCGGCAGTATACTCTTAATTTTGACTTATTACTTTGGATCACAAAAGTTCGTTTATTATCTATGATCGGCTTCACTTCTCTTCGAAAGTCATTATGAAATCTACAGTTGATATATTCAATGAATTTTCATAACTCAAACTGAAATAGTATGGTGATTGGATTTGGGTGCTGAGCAGAAATTAAAAAAAATAATATTTATTTACCTCAACGGCATTTTAACATCGCGTCACAAGATACGTTATGACAGCCATTATAAAGTCGTTAATAATTCCTCATGAAACTGACAATATTTAGCAAATACCTTAAAACTCTTACACACAAATTTCAGACACGATAAAGTCACGAGTCTGGAAACAATAAGTTACAAAAGTGATCATAACAAACGATGCGTCAACATGAGGTGACCAGCTTGAGCAAACTCAGACATGGCCTTCAAATTTGAAAGAGACGCAGAGCACACATTAAAATCATACAAATCGGACGCCAGAGTATCTCAGACTCTTACAATTTCAGCTAAGTATGCATGGCACGGGACAATAATTTTGAATTAAACACATTATTGTAGCAAAAAAAAAAGACATAAACAAGAAAAATAACGTCTATCAACACATATCTGCCACGATAAGAAGAACATTGAAGGGTAAGACTAGAAGAGAAACGCAAATTAAGTTTTCTAAAGGCACGGCATTATCTCCCCCCACCCCCCCCCCCATTCCCCCGCACTGTATAGACCGGTAAGTTGGACATTAGGATCAAAAGATCTACGACAATCTCAGAAATAAATATCACAGATGAAGTTCCTTAGATCAATGAAAGACTGCACAAGAGAAGACAGGATAATCAATAAAGAAATAAGGAAAGAACTGGGGGTACAGCCATTAACTGAAAAAGTAATTCAACCAAAGGAGGACTGGAAAGAGCATGTACTGTGTTTGTCGACAGGCGATGGAATACAATCCTTTTGGAAGAAGGATTGTAGAGGGACCAGGAGAGGTGGCGAGGCCGGAACTGACCAAGAAGCTTAATCCTCTATTAGCAGGAGGAGAAAAAGGCTGTTGCAGTTTTAAGGAAAACAAACGACACATAACGAATTGAGATTGTAACATTTGAGACGTTAAACGAAAGCACGTAACTCAAAAATCAATTTCTTATGAATGAGTACGCACAGAATTTAGACTTTCACCAAACAGTAAACGCGAAAATATAAAACTATGTTGCATCTTACAGGTAGCCTCAGAGTAACTCAGATTTGAACTATTAACAGATGATGTTGATCCTCAAAAAGTTCCGAGACTGATCACTGAAGTAAACTAAGACACGTCATACGTGAGAAGTAAAACCGAATTTCGTTCACGAATTCTAACAACCTTGTAGGTCCTGTAGGTGTATGTAACAAAAGTGCTCACCATATTCCTTGTTACGCCTACCTTTGGCCGCAAGTAAGTACTGAGCACAAAGTGTCCACAATTAAAGCAGCAAAACTTTGACCGTAGAGGCAGAGAGAAGCAATGATTCGTCAGCTGCCGTACAGACACAAATTCCTTTATACTCCAATCCTTGACTGCGAGTGAACACCGGTACCACAGTGTTAAAACATGACGACCAAGGCCTCGGTACCCGGTGAACGACTCTAATACTATTCGAACGGTTGAGAAACATTCAGAGCAGAAAGGGGAACTCATATGTTTAAGCGGGCTTGGTGAGCGACTCTATGCCTTCTCTCGAGACGCCGACCAACCTGTAGCGTGGAAACGCTGAGACAGAAATTTCATTAGCGACAGAAATCGATTCTAGTGCGCGCGCTCGGCGCACAAATGTGTGATAAAGCAGAAGACAAATTAAAATACGCCTATTGCAGTCTTTCAGTGTTCATTGATATTACACACGTCGTCACCCAGGTACCATGTGCAATTATACTGCAGCAGTTAGGTCTGGGGGGGGGGGGGGGGGGGGGAGCGGTTCTAGGCGCTACAGTTTGGAACCACATGGCCGCTACGGTCGCAGGTTCGAATTCTGCCACGGGCATGAATGTGCATGATGTCCTTAGGTTATTCAGGTTTAAGTGGTTCTAAGTTCTAGGGGACTGATGACCTCAGAAGTTTAAGTCCCATAGTGCTCAGAGCCATTTGAACCAACTTTGGTCTGGGATTAAGAGAAGATAACAAAATAACATAATTTTCTACTAGCTTGATGGTGTCCCCGTATTGTCATATAGTCAAAGTATGATACAATACAAAAATATATAAAACAATAGTTTACACATATAAAACACAAGCTATAGTCCACCCATTACACAAAAAGGAAACGAATCAAATCCCGGCAACTATGGGGGGGTTTCCCTTGGATATCACATATAAATTCATGTCCAGAATTATATACAGGCATTGTAAGGATCAACTTGAGCTAGTAGAATACTAGGGGTGATTTAGAAGCTGGAGATGCTGCTCAGAACAGATAGTGACAGTAGATTACTACAAAAGAAGACAAAAACAAGAAGTCATAACCTAATGCTTATGATTACATCCACAGATCTTCAATGATGAATATACTAAGAAATTTCCGTCTCCATCCGAAATAAATAGAAGCAATAAACTTAACTGCAACATAACCCAAATTTAAATATCTGATCCTTTTAAGTTAAAACAGGGTTAAGAGAGGAAGATGGTTTATCGTCATTACTTTGCAACTGTACTGTGAAGTACGTGATAAGGGGATGGCAGAAGGGAAGTCCTAAAACCACAAGAATTGGAACCAACGAAAATAAAATAAACTTAAATTACTTGGTATTTTCAGATGTCTTAGCATAACTAGCTAGTAAAATTCAAGAAACCAGAAATCAAATAACAAGTATACGAAGTGTAGCACAAAAAATAGGACTCTAGATACTATTCGAAAAGACTGAGATAATGGTATCAGACCTACTAGTAATCAACCACAAAATGGTAAATAAAAGGAAAGTAAAAGTAGTGAAAACAGTTTAAATACGTAGGGGAAATTATGCCATGCAACTTGGAGGGGAAACATGCATTCTAAGAAAGAATTAACAAAATGATAGTATCTCAAAATTAACATGGTCTACATACAATAAAAATGTCTATAAATCAAAATAATATTAAAACATTACAAAACATTGATTCAACCAGAGGCGACATACAGAAGGGAAACTCTTTTCAAAGTCATCCAGAAAAACAAAATCGGCAAAATCCGAAAAGTTGCGATAAAAATAGCTTGAACATGCATAGACCTGAAATACCAGAAAGATGGACAGTGGCGGATAATACCAAATGTAGTGATATTCGGCGAACTAGAGTCCATTACACATACAAGACAAGATATCTTTTTTTTTTTGCCACTTTATGAGGACAATAGAAACGGGATTACCAAGAAAAATTGTAGAGAAACTTTGGAACATGATGCAATAAGTAGGATACATAAAGGAAACCAGAGAAGATATGAAAGAGCTAGAATTAACCCGGAACGATTTGTAAAACAAAACATACAATTAAAACAAACTGAAAAACGTATAAACAAAGTTTAAAGTAAAAATGGGGAAACGACAAACGATAAAAAGGTTATTTGCAGATAACGAGCAACTTAAAAGACCAGAAAGAATGAAAAGACATTGGGAAATTCGAAAGAACCTATTGAAGAAGATAACAGAAAATAACTCAAGTGCTCCAATGAGGCCGGAAAAGCAGAAGCAAAAGAAGAAGAAGAAGAAGAAGAAGAAGAAGAAGAAGTAGAAGAAGAAGAAAATTCATGGAGATTCCATTAATTCTTGTTGTAAATCTGCTAGTTTCTGTGCTCGTTGTCGTTGAGAGCAAAATATTCCAGGTTATTAGAGCAATTCATGCTCTTCAAATTTCTTCATACAAAATCGATATCTTTTTTTCTGCTTGGACGGTCTGGTATCCCGGTTACCAGAAAAACAGAGAAAAAGAGAGAGAGAGAGAGAGAGAGAGAGAGAGAGAGAGAGAGAGAGAGAGAGAGAGAGGCGTTCACATAATAGGGGCTCTTCCGACGGTAGTTCTGAAAAAGGGAAAGTTGGGTTATTGGGTGAAATTTTTCCGGCTACTATCGTCATTGGACATGTAGCGATAACAGACAGAGAAACAGTGGGAGAATGTTTTTCAAAATATCATCGTCGTTCTGATGAAGTGCCTTCTTGATTGTCATGGTATTCGTCGAGCACAATAGCTCCATCCTTGTTGGAAGAAGGCCATGAAGCTGGATGCGTTTAGGCATTTTCTCTACTCGTCCTCTTCTCGGACTTGTCTTCTACAAATTCTGCATTCTCTGGCTTGCACTATTTTTTGAAATTTGCGGAACAAAGACAAGAATAAAACTCCTTATTTGGAAGGATTATGCGAAAACAAGACATAATGTCGGGGAACCCCAAATAAACACCAAGAAAATAGAACGACAAAAAAAAATGTTCAGTGGGGATTTTGAACGGCCTTGCCACAGTGGTAATACCGATTCTCGTCAGATCACCTAACTTAAGCCCTGTCGATTGGCCAGCACTTAGATGGGTCACCGTCTGGGTCTGCCGAGTGCTGTTGGCAAGCGGGGTGCTTTCAGCCATTGTAAAGCCAGTTAAGGAGCTAGTTGATTCAGCTGTAGCGACACCGTTCACGAAAACTCACAACCGCCGGAAGAGCAGTATGCTGACCACATTCCCCTCCGTATCCGCATCCGGAGACGCCTAAGGCTGAGGATGACACGGCGGACGGTCGGTACCGTTGGATCTTGAAGGCCTGTTCGGACGGTGTTTATTTTTGTGGGAAGTTTGGGTGGGAAACACGTGGCCGCAATTTAGACAAAGCCATTGTAAAACTCTACGAATGTTACCAATACTTAAATTGCGTCCTAGAAAACTTGGCTTTGAGGATTTTTATTACTTCACCTTTATTTTTACGAATTATTTAAGGAAGCTAACATCACAACACGAACGAATTGCTCGAAAGCGATCGCCCGTGTGCAAGACCTACTCAAGACAAAACTATAAAACTGGGTAATACCATTACCATACACAAAACCTCAATAAAAGCGAAGCACAACTTGTTGTTTGTAAACAGTCAGAATACTCAGCATTATAATACCATTTTACGTACTAAGACATGGGGGGATCTCACCAAAATCTGCGACCTACTTCGCTGGAATCTTTCTTAACGAGTCCCTTCTTTCCTGCGTCACGCTACGTATTCGAATACGGGATCGCAAAGATATTGCCACACCGCGATAACAAAACTGTCGCCTTGGTGGCTCAGGTATGATTGTACAGTAACGAGGAGGTCAGAGAATCGCTTTAATGTGCGACCAACTTTAGACTCGTGGGACGAGGCATTCCGAAACGGAAGCGACGTTTTAACGTTCACGTCTACTGTGACGGTGACCTTAACATGTTTACTGTTCAGCTCTAGCCGGCCGGGGTGGCCGAGCGGTTCTAGGCGATACAGTCTGGAAGCGCGACCGCTACGGTTGCAGGTTCGAATCCTGTCCTGGGCATGGGTGTGTGTGATATCCTTAGGTTAGTAAGGTTTAAGTAGTTCTAAGTTCTAGGGGACAGATGACCTCAGAAGATAAGTGCCTTAGTGCTCAGAGCCATTTTTTTGTTCGGCTCTACGGTATAGTAAATAAGGGCGACTGTAGGTAATGTGACCGCAGAAGAGGCGCATACGTACCCTGCTCTGCATCGCTCGACTAGAATAGGGAATCGGCCGCGATATGTAGCCGTGGGGATAATTGCTGGCCCTGCCAACGCGGACTGCAGCTGTGCCCGGATACCTGTCCACAGTGACGTACGGGCAGCTGCGCATCGCTACAGTGGCATGTGTTCGGCCTCTGGAATGCTATTGCTCCGTAAGCGCCGTCCCACCAGAGTCAGCATGGCGTACAAACGGCCTTTGACGCACTATCGTCACCTCGTTAAACTAATATGTTGCTAAGCGACGTATGTCTCTATACGACTGACTCTCTGGTTGATCTACTGTAAACAGGATCGTTTAGCTGTGTCTTTTTCCCTTAGAAAAGTAGCAAACGGGAGCCCGTGCGTTGGAGTCAAAGCAGATATAGCTACAAATATGTAGAACTTTAAGCGGTTCACGTTCGTGGAGTCATAACAACTGCTCCTTCACCGCCACTGCCTTTCATCGTGGTATAAAAGGTATGAGAAAGGCTACGCGCTGACCGAAACCGGTAACCATTGAAATAGATGTTTTATTACGGCCGAGACTGTTTGTAATCCTTTTATAAAGTACTTTTAGCCAAACCGCTGTTTTTACACGAGAAATATTTTCAAAAATTACTCATAAAAATTAGCAGTATGTCTAAAATCGAACTCCCTTAATTTCTTACAATAATACCTAAATGTACGCGTCGCACCCTTCACTTTACGGCGGCACACCAGTTGTGGAACACTGAGGAAATTGACGGTCACGCGTAACACATCACATCACATTGCGTTGCTATAGCAGCATCGCCAGTAACAATGCTTGTACCCGTCGTCTGGGTGGTGGAATGTGACATATGGAGCGCTGACCAGGATCATCTTTGCTCTGCGCCAGACTTTTAGGTTAACTTTCCGCGTCTGAGAATCAGTATCTGCAGAGCGCGGCCGACATGATGCACGTTGTGGACAGTCCTCCAGGGAGAGGCGTGCGTGCGTGCGCTCCGTGGCCATCCCGCCGCCGCAAATATTGACGATCTGCGGTATGGCGGGCAGGGTGCGCTACCACAGAGCGAGAGCAAACACGGCAGCCCACCGGGCGCAGCGCCGTACCTGGCTGCATAACCCGCAGGCGTCCAGCTTTCCGCGTACCGCGGCGCGGGCGACGCCAAAGTAAAGGCCACTCTTCTCCCTCCGTATTTACCATTCCGTGGCCACCGAACCGTAGGCGTGCTCCTGTCCAATTCAAATGGAATGCGAAATTAAAACTGACATTCATTTTTTACAAATGTGCGAGGAAACTGTTAGAAACCTACTCTTATTCGCAGTGGGCTACACATCGACTTCGAATGCCAATATACTTGCGTCCGATTCGCACTTCGTTGCATATACACTGCAGCAATGCCCTCAAACTGAAACTTTTTGGTGGTACCTAGAAAGCTAAACATTGGCGTTCAACGTATAACAGAATCATATTTTCCAAATGTACAAGTTGCTGTGTCGACTTCTCTCATCGGTCACCGAAGTGAAAATGTGGCCTTTCAGCAAAATCATTAGAATACATTGGAGTGGAACAGCATGTGGGAAGATCTTGTTATTGTGATTGTTGTGGCTTTTGATACTGAACTACTGCAGTGCGGATCATCAAAAATTATGTAGCCTACACACATACTGCTCTTATCAAGAAAGAATGCTGTTCCATTTCACAATTTTTAATCACCAGATTGAAATTTCAGATTTGCTCATCGATTCCGGATAGAGGAAGAACATAAAAGACAGCAAATTCTACTTTGAGAAACAAGTCTCTGTAATTATTGTGTGTGTATTCACATATACAGGGTGTTTAACAATGTTACGCACTTCTAGACATTGTAAAGGGGACTTAGTTGGGTTGTTTCGGAGAAGAGACCAAACTGCGAGGTCATCAGTCTTGTTGGATTAGGGAAGGACAGTGAAGGAAGTCGTCCGTGCCCTTTCAAAGGAACCATACCGGCATTCGCCTGGAGCGATTTAGGGAAATCACGGAAAACTTAAATCAGAATGGCCGGACACGGGTTTGAAGGGGACTTAGTATAACAAGTTTTACATAGGAAGTAATGCCCGGAAACGTCATAATACGACAGATCGTCAAAGTTAAAGGCGCCGGGGCCTGTAAACATATACACTTCTGGAAATGGAAAAAAGAACACATTGACACCGGTGTGTCAGACCCACCATACTTGCTCCGGACACTGCGAGAGGGCTGTACAAGCATTGATCACACGCACGGCACAGCGGACACACCAGGAACCGCGGTGTTGGCCGTCGAATGGCGCTAGCTGCGCAGCATTTTTGCACCGCCGCCGTCAGTGTCAGCCAGTTTGCCGTGGCATATGGAGCTCCATCGCAGTCTTTAACACTGGTAGCATGCCGCGACAGCGTGGACGTGAATCGTATGTGCAGTTGACGGACTTTGAGCGAGGGCGTATAGTGGGCATGCGGGAGGCCGGGTGGACGTACCGCCGAATTGCTCAACACGTGGGGCGTGAGGTCTCCACAGTACATCGATGTTGTTGCCAGTGGTCGGCGGAAGGTGCACGTGCCCGTCGACCTGGGACCGGACCGCAGCGACGCACGGATGCACGCCAAGGCCGTAGGATCCTACGAAGTGCCGTAGGGGACCGCACCGCCACTTCCCAGCAAATTAGGGACACTGTTGCTCCTGGGGTATCGGCGAGGACCATTCGCAACCGTCTCCATGAAGCTGGGCTACGGTCCCGCACACCGTTAGGCCGTCTTTCGCTCACGCCCCAACATCGTGCAGCCCGCCTCCAGTGGTGTCGCGACAGGCGTGAATGGAGGGACGAATGGAGACGTGTCGCCTTCAGCGATGAGAGTCGCTTCTGCCTTGGTGCCAATGATGGTCGTATGCGTGTTTGGCGCCGTGCAGGTGAGCGCCACAATCAGGACTGCATACGACCGAGGCACACAGGGCCAACACCCGGCATCATGGTGTGGGGAGCGATCTCCTACACTGGCCGTACACCTGTGGTGATCGTCGAGGGGACACTGAATAGTGCACAGTACATCCAAACCGTCATCGAACCCATCGTTCTACCATTCCTAGACCGGCAAGGGAACTTGCTGTTCCAACATGACAATGCACATCCGCATGTATCCCGTGCCACCCAACGTGCTCTAGGAGGTGTGAGTCAACTACCCTGGCCAGCAAGATCTCCGGATCTGTCTGCATTGAGCATGTTTGGGACTGGATGAGGCGTCGTCTCACGCGGTCTGCACGTCCAGCACGAACGCTGGTCCAACTGAGGCGCCAGGTGGAAATGGCATGGCAAGCCGTTCCACAGGACTACATCCAGCATCTCTACGATCGTCTCCATGGGAGAATAGCAGCCTGCAATGCTGCGAAAGGTGGATATACACTATACTAGTGCCGACATTGTGCATGCTCTGTTGCCTGTGTCTATGTGCCTGTGGTTCTGTCAGTGTGATCATGTGATGTATCTGACCCCAGGAATGTGTCAATAAAGTTTCCCCTTCCTGGCACAATGAATTCACGGTGTTCTTATTTCAATTTCCAGGAGTGTAGCATGCAGAGTGGCCCACTTAAACGTATCAGCGATATGTATCTGGAAATCATACCCGGCTTTCACGAATTGTGAGTGTAAGGAAGGCCTCATAAAAATAAATAATAGCAGACTTTCAGATACGCAAGCAAACATTAGTTTCAACCCAAACTTATTTTTTTTAATGGACACTGTATTATTTCTTACGGAATTAGTAACATGAAAAACGCCATTGGTTGTATCGCAGTACGTCAGTTACATCCCGAAAAATTGCAAAAGCGAAGTTGACGCATGAAATAAACGAAACGCGCAGCTATTGCACATCCCGAGATGCAGGCGTGATCCCTACATATCAATTAGACTCTCGTGACAACAGTGAAAGTAAGATCACGCACGTCAAACAAATGGTTCAAATGTCTCTGAGCACTATGGGACTTAACATCTGTGGTCATCAGTCCCCTAGAACTTAGAACCACTTAAACCTAACTAACCTAAGGACAGCACACACATCCATGCCCGAGGCAGGATTTGAACCTGCGACCGTAGCGGTCGCGTGGTTCCAGACTGCGGCGCCTAGAACCGCTCGGCCACCCCGACCGGCCTCTGCATGTAATTAACGTACTGCATGCAATCAACGCCACTTTTTTCGTGATTTTTCGTATCGTTGAGTGCTTAAGATATAATATGGGGTGCCCATGTAAAAAGTTTGTGTTGAAACTAATATTTTCTGACGTTTTAGAATGTCGCATAGTATTTATTTTATGAGCCCCTGCCTTACATTCATACTCGTCGAAGCTATTTCTCAATATCTATTGTAGTTCAAGAGATATTTGCGCTGAAACGTTTAAGTGGGCCAACCTGTATACAAGGGGATTCCGTGATGACGTTAAAAAGTTTCTTGGATGACGTCGAAGGAAAATGTGTGAATTTGAGGTAAGGGTCCCTGTAGCGGAGCAAACAAGTCGAAAGTTTGAAGCGAAAACCGTTCTGATACCTATGACAATCGAATTTACTGTTACTTTTGTTGCATTTAGGATAGACAGCTTTCAGAGGTATTAGTTTGTACCAAATTAAAAAAGAAATTCTAGTAAATGTGGACTGTGATACATATACCTTATGTTGCATGAGCACTTATTTAATAGAGGAAATGTGTTTTACAGTCGTGAAGATGAACAAGTGCTCATAGTTCCTCAGGTATGCATTTTAAAGCCAAAGTTTACCAGACAGTTTTTCCTTGTTTTTGCCCATACTTACTCCTCTGAAAGTTGCCTACTCTACAAGCGTAGCAGCAACACTGTCAGAGGTATCAGAACAGTTTTCGCTTATAACTTTCGAGTCGTTCGTTTCTGGTACTGGGACGCATACCTCAGATTGATGCAGTTATCTTTCATTATACTAGAAAGTTTGTAACATCATCACGGAATCACTCTGTATATACATACGTTTAGAGGCACCAGCGCTTATAACCTTGACGCTCTGTAGGGTCGTTGGATAACGTTTCCGCACATGGGTTCCTGTTTAGAAAATTGTGTGGTCACTCCCCTCTACAAGTTCTGGAACCTTGTAACTGGGAATTTCCGAACAACCCACATCGACTTTGCCAAAAAATCCAAAAATCGAAGTGTGCCCAATGAACCATGCAGATATGCATCTTGGGAATACAAGAACTGACACAGCAATAAGCTAATCCATGTGGGAAAATGTGAGGCCGATGGTGGTGTCCTGTGTCACAGGCGCCGCAACTTATACCAACGGTTCTATGGGCGGTTATGTTATGTGCGACTGTCGACTTGGTGATGTTTACGTAAAAACTATTAGGAACGGTTGCAAGCTTCATTGGCACCTATATTTATAAATAGAAAGTTGCGGAAATGATGACGACCTAAATGGGAGATGGTTGGGAGTATGATGCGAGATTGACGAAGGAGGTTCTTTCAAATAATGGTGCAAATGTCTCTACGCGCTTAACATCTGAAGTCATCAGTCCCCTAGACGTAGAACTATTTAAATCTAACTAACCTAAGGACATCACACACATCCATGCCCGAGGCAGGATTCGAACCTTCGACCGTAGCAGCCGCGTAGTTCCGGACTGAAGCACTTAGAACCGCTCGACCATAGCGGCTGGTGGAGGTTCCTTATGACAAGAAGAAATGTGGAAGGTGACGTAATGGAAGACGAACTAACGACATAAGTAACCAGGAAAAACTTGGATGTGAATAGCTACGAAAAGCGCGTAACATGTCTGTATTCACCAGCAATGACAAATGCCTGATGGTGATTTTTTATTTTATTATTATTTTTAAGAATCTCTCATCGTATTTGTTTGGTGTGCCTCACCACGACTTCCTCTCCAGTGTCAAACTCTTCATCTTAAGAGTTGCACTTGCACCCTACGTCCTCAATTATTTGTTGTTTGCATTTCAATGTCTTCCCCTTACCCTCTCCAGTTCGCTCTAGTACCATTTAAGTTATTCCTTGATATATGAACACGTGTTATATCATCCGCTCCCTCCATTTTGTTAATGTTCTCCACAAATACTGGTTTGCAAAACATAATGATGAAAGTAACTTGTGCATGATGTTTCACTTCCAAGTAACGCATCTGGATGAAGCTTGAGCCATTCATAGGAAGAATTGCCACAGTGTAAAACAGAAGGTGGACCACCAAAACTTTCATGTTCGGCAATGCTGAAAGTACACCCATATGTCGAGAGAGACACGTAATGCACCGAGAAGCCGCTGGAACGAGAAGATATTCGGGGAATGGACTGGCCTGCCCGTTTCCCCTACGTAAATACCCCTGTCCACCATGTGTGGGATGCGTCGAGGAGACCTACTGCAGAACGTTTACAAGCATTAACGATCGTCCAGCAGTTGTTGACTGAGCGGTGAGGAAAGGCACGCCTTACCACAAGGACTCCTTACCAACCTTATGGTCAGCAGAGGAATATGTTGCAGAGTTTACATTATGGTGGTCACACACCAAATTAAGAACTATTTCCCATCTTTTGTAACGTCCAAGGGACTATAAATAAAGTGACGACTTCATTGTAATTATCCATATCAGATTCGTTTTGTATTTGTGTCCAATAGGACTGATAAGATAAGAAATGGGGACTTCCTCTGTAGCATCGGCGAGGATAGAAACACACATATGCAAAACTTAAGGACAGAAGTAACTTTCGCAGGCCAAATAACAGATCTTGAATGGATATATAATAAAATGGTCTTTTCGGTTCGTATCATTGTGTAATTGTTTCGTTTACCTTCGTTAGTATACTGTAGCAGTTCTCTCTACGTGTGGTCCAAGTTTCATCGAGAACTGTTACTTGGCTTGCGAAAGTTACTTCCGTCCTTAAGTTTTGCATGTGTGTGTTTTTATACTCGCGGATGCTACGGAGAACGTCCCCATTTCTTATCTTATCAGTCCTATTGGATACAAATACGAAACGAATCTGTTATGGATATGGCGATTTTTTTCTGGGTAGGCACGACATTCTCGATAAATTAAGGAAAGCCATCGTTTCCACCAAACTGCTTTTGTAAATTAGTGCGTTTTCAAACATTACTAGCTAGTGAATAATATGTATGGATAAATCATCCTTGTAAGTTTTATAAACAAAAATCATATACCAGGAGAAGAGGAACCGGCGGAAATAAATCTGTGAGGTCGGGTCGCCATTCGTGCCCGGATAGTTCAGTAGATGGAGAACTTTATAGCGAAAGGTAAAAAAGTCTCAGGTTTGGGTCCCGATCGGGCACAAAATTTTAATTTACTAGAATGTTTCAAATCAGCGCACATTCCGCTCCACAGTGAAAATTAATTCTGGAGATGCCTAATTGAATTATGTTTTTTGCAGCTGCAGCTTATTCTGTTGGTTTCTGTAAATAATACGCTATGAATGTGTACTATTTCAAAACAACAGCACATTGAGTTTCATAAAAACACGTGGTTGCTATAACATCATATTGTCGTTCATATGCTTTTCGTATTATAACTTGCGTGCACACTGCGTGGCTTTGAAACGAAGGAGCAAGCAAGCGAGATGCCCGTAGTCATAAACATCGATCATGTAGTATGTGTCGTCTCCGGAAAATTCCACCAAGCGAAAACCTGTTACTCTTGTCTGTGGCGCGCTGCTGTTATATCAAGAGCATGTTGGAACTCATGTTTACTTGTTTTCGCAGTCTCGGTAGAGTTTTAATTTGTAACCATGGCAGATGTGAGCTCTCATAATAGCGCTACTGAGGATCGCTTAGTGACAAGTATGTGGCTGCACGAACGACAACACACAGGGCAGACAATGAGAAGCATTCCAGGAAAGATTTAATAAAGACCCATCGCGAAACGCAATACTTTTGAATTGGGAAGGATGTGCTTTTTCTTTTGGCTATGTTTAAGACACGGCACGGAGTAGAAGAAAGAAGACACGAGGTGAAATATGGACTGTACAATCTCCTATGATGTCGGCACGTATACGTGTTTCGGAACTCGATGTATCGAGAACAACAGTGTGTAAACACATGAAAAAAGAACTTAAGGTCAGACATTTTCGGATGAATTTTGTAAATGAGTTATCGGATACAGACCGGAGTCGCATTGTAGCTTTACGTGCTTTGTTAACTCAATTTACAAATGCAGCGAAACGTACCATGATTATGTTTTCAGATCCATGTGCCATTTACCGCAGCTCATGTGCTAGATTTATTGTTGTTTGGGCCAAAGAGAATGATAATTCCACATTCGAGTTAGAAAGCAACCCGTCTGACGTAAGGACACGGGCAGCGATGATATCACATCGACTTGGACTGTTGTTTTTTGAAGGGGCTGTGAATGGCACAGATTATGTACACACGTTACAAACATGGTTAATGCCTCAGATTGAGGAAAGGGGCCTCACAGAATCCATATTGTGTCAGCGAGATTAAGCGCCCCCTCATTACGCTCTTGCAAGGCACGAGTTTGTAAATGAACACTTTCCAGGACGGTGGATAGGTCGTTTTTCATCAGCAACACGAACTCCCTTGAAACGACCATTAAGAAGTCCTCACCTCAGAGAAGAACTGTGCAATGTAGGTGAGGATGCATTTCCCGCTATGATACCGGACATGCTCAAAAATATGTCGGTAAAAACATGGAGACGTATGGAAATATGTTTACAGCTTGATGGCGAACGCATCGATATACTGGACACTTGTGCTAAAACAAATCAAATCAATTAGCATTCGATAATAGAAAGTACTGGCACTTGTCGCCCACCCTGCTAGTGATTCTGCAAACGATCAGTCAGAGGCTATGTCAGTACGATCAATAATTCGACTAATATAGACGATCAGAGTCAGTAGTTTT
This sequence comes from Schistocerca gregaria, assembly GCF_023897955.1. Lineage (NCBI taxonomy): Eukaryota > Metazoa > Arthropoda > Insecta > Orthoptera > Acrididae > Schistocerca > Schistocerca gregaria. The sequence continues at coordinate 324,415,194 of NC_064925.1, read as the reverse complement.
TTTGCTAGAGTACCGAAAAATAAATAGTTGCATAAACGAACGGTCAAAGCAAAAGAACAACGGCAACATGCTGCCGGAAGGAAATTTCATAAAACCAAAAAGGAGTAAAAAAAAGTTGTGTAGCGGCCAGCTTTGCTTATTGCATACGAGTACTGTAAATTAAACGAATTGTGTCACGTTGAAAATATATGTCAATTCCTGATATCCTGTTAGAGAATATCACCTAAAAATAAAAATTTTTCTGCATATTTCCATGTACTGAAGTCTTGGCAAGTACGTATGGCTAAGTTACCCACTCCTTCCTTATTCTCATTATTGAGCGATTGAAATAGTTACAGACTCCGGCAACCCTCAGGCTTTGTTTTGAAGGAGATTCTTACTTTCTAGTTTGCCTCTTTCGACAAAAATGTAATGCAACCACAGGTCCCAGGTTATTAAGGAGTTTCTCTGCACCTGCATTTTGCGGCTTACTGACAGCGCGGAACCATGCGTGGTTGTAAAGGGGTAGCTATGAGAACGGTCGAGATGTGCAGTTCGGCAGGGAAGAGTGAACTAAGGTGGGCACCTTTTCGGAATGACGGTATGAAATCGCCGAGCGCTCCTGTCGAGAATGCATTTTTGTACTGGTGCTACGTTGCACTGCATGAACTGTCATGATGGGCAATGGCCGCAATGTGTGGCCTAGGAAAGACAGATCGCATGCAGACATCGCATTCTAAGGACGCATTACCCAGTCGCCTTAGATTACTGGTTGTTTCAGAAATGCTTTTACAAACATATGGGACAGGTTTCTCACACAAAAAAAACCATATAAACATATGTCCGAAAATACCTCGCTTTCCAGCTATTAATGAATGTTTACAGTTTTTACAGCCACATAGGATACAATGTCCGCCAAGATAAAAGATTGGTCAGCATAACGGAATGCCGTCAAAGGGGCTTTGGTTCGATTCCCGGCTGGGTCGGGGATATTCTCCACTCAGGGTCTGGGTGTTGTGTTTTCCTCCTCCTCATCATCATCTCATCCCCGTCGACGCGCATGTCGCCGCAGTGGCGTCAGCTCAAAAGACATGGACCAGGTCTGCCTGACGGGAGGCCCTAGCCACACGACATTTCATTTCGTAGGATGCAATGAGTCAAACAGGTGCTTAGGAAAATGAAGTGGTTGTGTTGTACCTGGAAAGCCGTTCAACGTCAACTTTCATTAATAATTGGAAAAACAAGTATTGTTTTGCTTTGAGGAAAATGTCCCGAAAGGTTGTAAAATTATTTCTGAAGCAACCTGTATAATAACTGCGGCGGGGTGGGCCGCCTGGAGGGCACGCCGCAAAGCACACGGGGTAGCAGGCCTCTAACGTGGTGCCGCCACTCGTTCGGCGCTGCCACAAGGGTGGGGGGCGTCAAGAGGCGAATCTGATCTGCGGACTTGCGCAGCGCCAGCAGCGGGTCCTGGGACAGCATTTTGTTTTTAATGCAGGGTGGAGTCAACACACTCGCCTGTTGTCTGCTAATCTTCGCAGGGAGTACTTCTAGGACAGCTTCTAGCTTTTGTCGTTATGTGCAAGACGCATTCGTGATCTGGCTCCATGGAAGAGGCTAACGCCATGATTACCTCGCTTACCTATACTCTATACATGTCCACATCAGATTGACTGGGGAGAGAGATACAGAGGGCACACCATCTTTCCTTGTCGTTAAGGTCCAGAGAAGAGCGGATGGTGTAATATTGTATTCCTGCCCGTGACGTAACAATGTACTATTTTCCTTTCCTATCGAAATATCAGAAGTCAAAGATATAATTTAATCTTTGTGCCAATTAACTGCGCTGCAAGTCAGTGATTTGTACGCCCAGGATAATGAGATCGGTGTAGCATTATCATCTGTATTTTGTTCTATATAAGAATGCGCGCTCGTCTTTTCTCTCTCTCTCTCTCTCTCTCTCTCTCTCTCTCTCTCTCTCTCTCTCTCTCTCTTTTGTCGCGTGCCTTTCCGAGAGCGTCTTACGCTATCAGATTCCTATATTCTTCTATTTTGTTTCAAATGAACTGAAATTGTATTCCTCTTAGGAATTTGTGTAGTTGTGTCATTATTATCGGCAACTGCGATTACCAAAATGAATTTACTATCAATATTTTTCTTTCGCTCCAGAATCGAGCTGAGATTACTGTAATTTCTACGTGTTTCGCCGAAATACGGCACAGTTCTTTATTTTGTTCAAAACTGTGAGATTAGTGTTCGAGATTTCAGATGTCTGTATAAAAAACTTACTTTGTGAAATAATAGTTGATAATTTGGCACTTCCACTTTCATTTCATAGTAACGGTTATCAATCCCCAATTTATAAAATGTTACAGATTTTGCTTTACTACATTTTTTTCTTACTTTGTCAACGCGATACCCACGAAATTAATTAAGAACTGATCTGAATCTTCTCGCGAGGCGAGAACACAATTTTCCATTCACCTGAGATTATAAGATCGCAATCTAAACGTTTTTCCAGCACGTTAAGAGTCTACTGATCTTCACTTCAAACTACAAAAAAGGTATAAAAGATTAAGAAAGTGATTTGTGTATGCAAATGAGGTATTTAAACTCATTTTACTTTTCATTTATTAGCTTTCCTCCTGAAAAATCATTTATTTATTACACATTCCAAAATTTTATATATATATATATATATATATATATATATATATATATATATATATATATATATAATTAATTAATAAGTTAATTTTATTATTATTATTATTATTATTATTATTATTATTATATGGCACCTGAAACACAGTAAAGGCAGCTGCCACCACCTTGCGCAGATGAGTGGGCCGCTCAAAACACGGTTACTCGGAATGGCAAATTAGGCTCGCTCTGCACCGTACAACTGCAGTACCCAGGAGAAGGTGGGGACAAAAAGGCAGCTACAGTCTTTTATGCCGTACATCAATACGATATCGGGAAGAATGGGGCGCATCCTGAGAAACCAAGGACGGGAAACTGTCTTCTGTGCGCCCATGGTCATTACTGTGAAACGTCAAAGGTGACAGTTTACGTAAGCCCGGGCATACCAGATCCAGTGCGAACGTGGCGAGACATATATTGGACAAACTGTGTGCACCATCGAAGATCGCTGACAAGAGCGCCAGCGGTACACTTGACTACGTATGCTAACAAGTTGGCGGTCGCACAGAACTGTTAATCCGAGACTCATGCCATGAAACACGGAAGCACTAAGGACCTAGCACAAATGTCCCAGCGAGCGAGGTGGCGCAGTGGTTAGAGACTAGTCTCGCCATTCGTGAGGACAACTGTTCAAACCCGCATCCGGATACCCTGATTTAGATTTTACGTGATTTCCGGCAAAAGCCGGGATGGGTGCTTTGAAAGGGCACGACCTATTGCCTTCGCTATTCTTCCCTAATCTGATGGAACCGATGACCTCGCTGTTTGGTCCCGTCCCCGAAACCGCTGGGACAGCATCGTTCGAGGAACCATTGAAAGACGCATCAGAGACGATCTTGTCAACCGAAACCGCGGCAAATTTTTTAATTCATGTCGGTTTCCCCGAAACAATCCTGTATAGTGTCATAGTAATTTCAAAGTTCGATTATTTGTCTAAAAAGAGATACTGTCTTGGTTTCATTTATACTAGTTACACTAAGACGTTCGCGGTGGCTGCAAGTGAGATCTCTGTTTTCGACTTTGCGGATCACTCACGTTTTCATAAACGGAATCACATTTCAAGAGAATAAATATCGGATCCAATAGGTCGAAATGTAGTTTTGAAAAAGAGTATACGTTCTACAACACAGCATGGTATCAAAGTGTGTACTAAAAAATATCAAAATGAGAATCACACTAGAAATTTCAAACACTTTCCAAAATTTTTGGAAAATGTTGAAATCTTCTGTGTTTGGGGGAAAAGTGCAATTAACTCTACAAAATTTACCGCGAATAATCGGACGAAATTTCAAGGGCAGTGACACCAAGAACGCCAGACCCAGGCATGAAATACATCTACATCTACGTGATTACTCTGCTATTCACAATTAAGTGCTTGGCGTTCAATAAACCACCTTCCATTCTCGAACGGCGCGTGGGAAAAACGAGCCCTTAAATTTTTCTGTACATGCTCTGATTTATCTTATTTTATCGTAATGATCATTTCTCCCTATGTAGGTACAGGGTGTTTCAAAAATGACCGGTATATTTGAAACGGCAATACAAAATAAACGAGCAGCGATAGAAATACACCGTTTGTTGCAATATGCTTGGGACAACAGTACATTTTCAGGCAGACAAACTTTCGAAATTACAGTAGTTACAATTGTCAACAACAGATGGCGCTGCGGTCTGGGAAACTCTATAGTACGATATTTTCCACATACCCACCATGCGTAGCAATAACATGGCGTAGTCTCTGAATGAAATTACCCGAAACCTTTGACGACGTGTCTGGCGGAATGGCTTCACATGCAGATGAGATGTACTGCTTCAGCTGTTCAATTGTTTCTGGATTCTGGCGGTACACCTGGTCTTTCAAGTGTCCCCACAGAAAGAAGTCACAGGGGTTCATGTCTGGCGAATAGGGAGGCCAATCCACGCCGCCTCCTGTATGTTTCGGATAGCCCAAAGCAATCACACGATCATCGAAATATTCATTCAGGAAATTAAAGACGTCGGCCATGCGTTGTGGCCGGGCACCATCTTGCATAAACCACGAGGTGTTCGCAGTGTCGTCTAAGGCAGTTTGTACCGCCACAAATTCACGAAGACTGTCCAGATAGCGTGATGCAGTAATCGTTTCAGATCTGAAAAATGGGCCAATGATTCCTTTGGAAGAAATGGTGGCCCAGATCAGTACTTTTTGAGGATGCAGGGGCGATGGGACTGCAACATGGGGCTTTTCGGTTCCCCATATGCCCCAGTTCTGTTTATTGACGAAGCCATCCAGGTAAAAATAAGCTTCGTCAGTAAAACAAATTCTGCCCACATGCATATCGCCGTCATCAATCCTATGCACTATATCGTTAGCGAATGTCTCTCGTGCAGCAATGGTAGCGGCGCTGGGGGGTTGCCGCGTTTGAATTTTGTATGGATAGAGGTGTAAACTCTGGCGCATGAGACGATACGTGGACCTGCTGCACTAGCTGCGCGTTGCTCTCTGTGGTTGCCGTATGCGGTCGCCCTGCCTTTCCAGCACGTTCATCCGTCACGTTCCCAGTCCGTTGAAATTTTTCAAACAGATCCTTTATTGTATCGCTCTTCGGTCCTTTGGTTACATTAAACCTCCGTTGAAAACTTCGTCTTGTTGCAACAACACTGTGTTCTAGGCGGTGGAATTCCAACAGCAGAAAAATCCTCTGTTCTAAGGAATAAACCATGTTGTCCACAGCACACTTGCACGTTGTGAACAGCACACGCTTACTGCAGAAAGACGACGTAGAGAATGGCGCACCCACAGACTGCGTTGTCTTCTATATCTTTCACATCACTTGCAGCGCCATCTGTTGTTGAAAACTGTAACTACTGTAATTTCGAAAGTTTGTCCGCCTGAAAATGTACTGTGATCCCAAGCATATTGCAACAAACGGTGTATTTCTATCGCTGCTCCTTTAGTTTTTATTGCCGTTTCAAATATATCGGTCGTTTTTGAAACACTCTGTAGGTGCCAACAGAATGTTTTCACAATCGGAGGAGAAATTGAAATTTCATGACAAAGTCCTGTCGTAACGAAAAATGCCTTTGTTTCAATTATTGCCACTCCAATTCATGTATCATGTCTGTGGCACTATTTCCCCTATTTCGCGATAATACAAAAAGAGCCGCCCTTCGTTGAACTTTTTCAGTATCATCTGTCAGTCCTACCCGATACGGATCCCACACCGCACAGCAATACACCAGAATAGGGCGGACAAGCAGTCTCCTTTGTAGATCTGTTGCACCTTCTAAGTGTTCTGCCAGTGAATCGCAGTCTTTGGTTTCCTCTACCCACAACATTATCTATGTGATCATTCCAACTTAGGTTATTTGTAATTGTAATCCCTAAGTATTTAGTTGAATTTACAGCCATCAGATTTGTGTGACTTATCGCATAATCGAAATTTAGCGGATATCTTTTAGTGCTCATGTGAATAACTTCACACTTTTCTTTATTCGGGGTCAATTGCCACTTTTCGCACTATACAGATATCTAAATCATTTTGCAAGTCGTTTTGATCATCTGAAAACTTTACAAGACGGCAAATGACAGAATCATCTGCAAATAATCGAAGAGGGCTGCACAGATTGTCTCCTATGTCGTTAACATAGATCAGGAACAATAGAGGGTCTATAACACTTCATTGGGTACGCCGGATGTTACTTCTGATTTACTCTATGACTTTCCGTCTATTCCTACGAACTGTGCCTGCCCGGTTGGCCGTGCGGTCTAACGCACGGCTTTTCGGGCGGGAAGGAGCGCCGGTCCCCGGCACGAATCCGCCCGACGGATTTGTGTCGAGGTCCGGTGAGCTGGCCAGTCTGTGGATGGATTTTAGGCGGTTTTCCATCTGCCTCGGCAAATGCGGGCTGTTTCCCCTTATTCCGCCTCAGCTATACTATATCGGCGATTGCTGCGCAAACAAGTTCTCCACGTACGCGTACACCACCATTACTCTTCCACGAAAACATAGGGGTTACACTCGTCTGGTGTGAGACGTTCCCTGGGGCGTCCACCGGAGACCGAACCGCGCAATAACGCTGGGTTCGGCGAGGCGGAGGGGTGAAGTGGACTGTGGTAGTCGTCGTGGGGTTGCGGACCAGTGAGGTCGCGGCGGGGACGGAGCCTCTCCGTCGTTTCTACGTCCCATTTTAACATAACATCACTACGAACTGTGACCTTTCTCACAAGAAATCACGAATGTAATCACACAACTGACGCGGTACTCCGTAGGCACGCAGTTTGGTTAGAAGACGCTTGTGAGGAACTGTGTAGAAAGCCTTCTGAAAATCTAAAAACATGGAGTCAATTTGACATCCCCTATTGAGAGCATTACTTCATGAGTATAAAGAGCTATTTGTTTTCCGAAAGAACGATACTTTCTGAATCCGTGCTGACTATGTGTCAGTAAATCGTTTTCTTCGAGGTACGAGGGCTATCCACAAAGTACATTACGTTTTGGAATTAAAAATAAATAAAGTATTGGAATTTTTTTTATTATATGCAGATGAAAGTCACACTTTAATACTACTTTTCTACATAGTTGCCATTTAAATTAAGGCACTTACCGTAGCGATGGACGAGCTTGGAAATTCCTTCGTCTTAAAATTCGGTCGCCTGCGCCTTCAACCACGTGGCGACTGTCTTTTGGGACAGAAAAAGTGGGATTTTTGTGGATTTCCTGGAAAGACGTACTACAATAAACTCTCAAAGGTTTTGCGAAACTCTGCTCAACCTCAGAAGAGCAATACAAAACATGCGCAGGAGAAAGTTGGGCTCAAAGATCTTGCTGATTCACGACAACGCCCTGGCCCACGCGGTGAATTCCACTTGTGAAGTTCTCTAATCTTTTAAGTGGGAGTTGTTTCCTCATCCGCCGTAACAGTCCCGACCTGGCATCGAGCGACTTCCACTTATTCCCAGCAATGAAGAAATGGTTGGCTATGCAGCGTTTTGATGACGACGCACAGCTTCAAGAAGAGGTAACCACGTGGTTGAAGGCGCAGGCGGCCGAATTTTACGACGAAGGAATTTTTAAGCTGGTCCATCGCTACGATAAGTGCCTTAATTTAAATGGCAACTGTGTAGAAAAGTAGTACTGAAGTGTGGCTTTCATCTGTATATAATTTTAAAAAAAAATTCCAATACTTTATTTATTTTTAATTCCAAAACGTAATGTACTTTGTGGATAGCCCTCGTACTTCCTAATGTTCGAGTACAGTATATGTTCCAAAATCCTACTGCAAATCGACGTTAGCGGTATGGGCCTGTAATTCAGCGGATTACTCCTATTTCCCTATTTGGGTATTGGTGTGATCTGTGCAATCTTCCAGTCGCGCTTCTTTTAAAACAAAACGTTATCGACAGAATAAGTTTTCTCAGAATTTCCTCGCTGGCCTTCAAGTCCGTTTGTGTGTAATAAGAGGTTTGGTAAACTGTAAGATACAGATTCTGTATTTTTACAACAACATTGTACCTAAATAAGTTTCAGCAATTCTGTGCCATCGTCTGTGGGTTTTGGTTACTGAAAACTGTAAAAAGTGAACATATTTTAGGCTGTAGCTGATGTAAAGCGAGGCCTGAAGAAAGTTTTTGTTCCTTTTACCGTGATTTTACGTTATGTGGTTTTTCACGACCAACTGTACTGCTTCCCTCACTAATAGCATGTCACCATCAAACTACATGATGTAAACTTGAGATTCAATGGCGAGTTAATACATGCCTTGATTTTTAAGAAACATGATTTTGGCGTGCGGAAATAATTTGCGTATATATTTATTATTAATTATCGGTCACAACAAATGTGTTGATGAAATTCACATTTACGTAATTTGGTTTGCAGATGACGAGCTGTCAGTGCAGGGCACCATACGGTTGGTTCTGCTAAACCATATAATGTAAAATCACGGTAAGAAGCAAAACGAATCAAAGCTTTTTTGGGCTTCACTTTGTTAGATCGTTTACAACCTAAAATATGTTTTTAATAAGATCTGCCCATAGAGGTAGTTTTGCAGTCACTTTCCATGCTTGGATGCAGAAATAACGATGCTCACCGCTGCTGGACTGCGGCTGTACACAGGCACTGACAAACTTAGTTCCCGTCATGGCCGTGGTCTGTGGTTCGCTTTGGCGACTAATATTTCCAGACCATTTGTTTAATTTCCTCAGAGACTGCAGGATGTGATTCAAATGGCTCTGAGCACTATGCGACCTAACTTCTGAGGTCATCAGTCGCCTAGAACTGAGACCTAATTAAACCTAACTAACCTAAGGACATCACACACATCCATGCCCGAGGCAGGATTCGAACCTGCGACCGTAGCGGTCGCTAGACTCCAGACTGTAGCGCCTAGAACCGCACGGCCACTCCGGCCGGCTGCGGGATGTAAAATCAAGTTTGTCAAGATTCTGTAGGTCGGATTTCGTGGACGACGTGTCGCCATGAGACGGAGCCATGAGAATGATGACAGCTTGGATTTTGTCAAACACGTTCCCACTCAAAAATTTAAAACTAAGTGCTGCCAGTTACTCATCGTACAAAACGTTCTTGCATTGGACATTCGAGGTTCTCAGTGTCATAACCGTCATACGCAGCGACTACACAGCAAAATGTTCGAAGTTCTTGTTACTACCACGGATCGACGTACTTGGGAGCAATCTGGCAGTTTCTTCGCGCAGCTTGCGTGCTACAAAACCCGCCGCCGCCGCTACGGAGCAAAACACGAGGTCTCTTCCCTCATCTCAAATCCCCATCCCCCCTGTTCTCCGCTCCACCCGGCCTGGAGTACTTCACGCCTCAGCGGTCGCTGCCTTTTGTGCTGGTTCTATACGAGCTGACGATGTTGTGTGTGTGTGTGTGTGTGTGTGTGTGTGTGTGTGTGTGTCTGTGTGTGTGTGCATGCTCGCCGCTTTAATTAAACCACTCAAGGCGTCGTTAGAGGGCGACGCTAACTGCAGAAAAGTGGTGAGGGAGGAGGGAAAAGAAAAAAAAAATGTAGGCTGCGAATGTCGTAAACCAAACTGCAATAAACGCCAAGAAGTCTGTAATTTTTTTTCTCTTTACCTTTCCCCCCCCCACCCCCCCTAACGTCCGTTCTTTTTCCAAGGCGGTATTCTAATTAAAAATTCAAGAGCAGTTTCTTGCCCTGCACTATTCTCCCCCCCTCGAAACCACAGAAAGAGAAAAGAAAATTGTGGCGTCCCTAGACGTCAAGGGAGAGTGATATTACGAATTGAAACGTAACGAGTTTATAACAATCAGAAAATTGGGGGTGGTCTAATGGAGGACGAGTTGGGGTGGGGGGAGAGGAGAGGCAGATGATCTGACGGCAGACGGCATGATTAAAGTTTCCTGCAGCAGCGGTTACTTACACCACCACTACCGGCGCGCTTGCTCGTACAGTGAACGCCTTTCATCCCCGGTGCCACGAGGCAGCGGTATTAAAAAAGCAAGCTCGCAGACGCAAACAGTACGAGAAAGGAATGAGCGAAAAAAAGGCAACAAAAAGAAAGAGAAGTGGAGGGGGGAAGGGGAGGCGGTGGACAACAAGGAAAGCAGAAATACCAGCGGTGGCTCGACCCGACAAAAGGAACAACGGTACCAGCGACCCGGAGCAAATTTGGAAAGGGGGGGGGGGTGGGAGGGGAGGGTGGCGCCGTTGTGAAGGGGTGTAGCCGTGCCCTGTGTGCGAGTAACGCTATCCGTGAGAGCGAGGCGAGGACAAACAGGCCGGGGGCGGGAAAAGGGTAAGGATAGGGGCCTCCTAGCAGCGGTCCGTGCACTGAGCCCTGCGACCGCCGCCCTCGCTCCTTTTAATTACGACAGCTGCGGGAGGCCAGGCGCTGTGCAACAGAACGCCCCACACACGCATACACTCACTCTGGCACACAGACGGGCGGTTTGCCTCCACTCCGCGGCGCGCCTCGGGGGCAGCAAGTTTAGGCGCCGAGCGCTCTCCGCCTTCCTCAGACGCTGCTCCTGCGGGAGGGAAGCGACAATGCTAGCCCTAGCACCCTGGTGAGAGTGCGCTCCGCGCCCGCGCCTTAGCAGCTTGCGCGCATGTCGCCTGGCGAGGACACTTCTGTCAAAACTGGAAACTGGCAACATTTGCCCACTTACCACGTTAAAAACGGGACACCTGTCGTGGTTCGTCTACATTGTCCAGTCACATTAACATAACAGCCTGTCAAAAGACTGAGTAACCACCTTCCGCAGCGCGAACTGTTGCGAAACGTGCAGGAAGATAATCAATCAATTTCTGGAAGGGATGTGGAGCCATGTCAACTCCAGTGCTAGGGCTAGCAGATTTCTCAGGTGAGCGTCCAGGCGCGAACAGCTCGATCGAGATGGTCCCACTTGTGCCATTTCTCTGGCTCGTTGCGTATCCGGCACTATCGATAGCGACTTGTATTTCTGTTTCCGTCTGGTTCGGCCTGCGCAGGCGCTGAGGCGGCTGCTGTCCTCTGCAGCGTTTTTCGCGGGGGGCCGCACGCGCTCGGCTCGGCACGGCTCGGCAGTTGGATTCGCACCGAGCTGGTGGTATTTTGCCTTCCGCCCCGGCACGGAAGTGTGCTCTCGTTGTTGGCGAGCCTCGTTGGTTTGGCCATTGGGCGGTGTGGCGTGTTGGTGATGTGCTGTAGTGGACAACCGATGGATCCCCGCACGCGATTGCTCGAGGTTCTCCGTCTCTGAAAAGGGTGCCACGATATCGCTTGGGTTTCCACACCCAGGAGTTGTGAGGACTGCAGGGCAGGATTTCTGTGTGTTTGCTCAGTACGGTCTACCCAACGGCCAAATCAACGAGGCCCGCCAAGAACGAGACCACACTTCCGTGCCGGGGCGGAAGGCAAAATACCACCAGCTGGGTGCGAATCCAACTGCCGAGCCGAGCGCGCGCGGCCCCCCGCGAAAAACGTTGCAGAGGGAAGCTGCCGTCTCAGCGCATGCGCAGACCGAACCAGACGGAAACAGAAATACAAGTCGCTATCGACAGTGCTGGATACGCAACGCGCCAGAGAAATGGCACAGTACTTATTCTCGATTGGGCTTAAATACGGTGACTTTGGCGGCCAAGAGTACGGTAAACACATCCTTTTGTTTATGACATCATGTACATACACTGCGAACTGCCTGAAACGTTTCGTTGTTCTGCTGATAGATGCTACCCTCCCGCGGAAACAGATAATGCATTTAATAGTGGAAATGGCCCCCAAGGGTAGAGGCGTACTTCTGTTCATCCATTTTGTCCTTCAGAAAGACTAGATCAACCCGCCAGGTTAGCCGAGAGCGCTATCGCGCTGCTTCCTGGACTCGGGGAGGCGCGCCGACCCCGGATCGAATCCGCCCGCCGGATTAACGACGAGGACCGGTATGCCGGCCAGCCTGGATGTGGTTTTTAGGCGGTTTTCCACATCCCTCTAGGTGAGTACCTGGTTGGTCCCCACGTCTACATCTACATTTCACGCTACGCAAGCCTCCTGACGGTGTGTGGCGGAGGGTACCTTGAGTACCTCTACGTTTCAACCTTCTATTCCAGTCTCGTACTGTTCGTGGAAAGAAGGATTGTCGGTATGCCTCTTTGTGGGCTCTAATCTCTCTGATTTTATTCTCGTGGTCTCTTTGCGACATGTACGTAGGAGGGATCAATATGACTCCTCGGTGAAGGTATGTTCTCGAAACTTCAACAATCCCGTACCGAGCTACTGAGCGTCTCTCCTGCAGAGTCTTCCGCTGCATTTTATCTATCATCTCCGTAACGCTTTCGCGATTACTAAATGATCCTGTAATGAAGCGCGCTACTCTCCGTTGGACCTTATCTCTTCTATCAACCCTATCTGGTACGGATCCCACACTGCTGAGCAGTATTCAAGCAGTGGGCGAACAAGCGTACTGCAACCTACTTCCTTTGTTTTCGGATTGCGTTTCCTTAGCATTCTTCCAATGAATCTCAGTCTGGCATCTGCTTTACCGACGATCAACTTTATATGTTCATTCCATTTTAAATCACTCCTAATGCGTACTCCCAGATAATTTATGGAAGTAACTGCTTCCAGTTGGTGACCTGCTATTTTGTAGCTAAATGATATGGAATCTTTTTTTCCATGTATTCGTAGCACATTACAATTGTCTACATTGAGATTCAATTGCCATTCCCTGCACCATTTGTCAATTCGCTGCAGATCCTCCTGCATTTCAGTTACACGACTCACAGACATTTGAAACACATCCGCACTTTTCCATGGTTTCTACTAGGCGCAGACAGATGGGGTACTCTGGTTCCGTCCCGGGGGAGGGGGGGGGGGGGGGGGGTACGGGGTGGTGGCAGGAAGGGCATCCGGCTACCCCTTCAAATTAACATGCCAACCCCGCGCAAAATGTGGTACAAACGTGCAAGCGATAGAATGACGATATCACCCAGGGAATGTCACGAAATTATCCCCCGTCTTCCGGCCTCCATCCTTTCCTTTCAGACTTTTCACGCCGTACACGCCCAAGGCAGTCTGTCAAATGGAGCACGAAAGGAGATTCATCTCAAAAGGAGACCTGTCGCCAGTCAATAGACGTCCAGTTGCGATACTGGCGTGCAAATTCCATCCTTCGTCGCCGATGAGCAGCAGACAGAATGGGGGCATGAACCAGGCGCGTGCTGCAGAGGCCGACACGCAGCACCGTTCGCTGAGCGGTCGTTATGGGGACCCCGTGGCTCATTTGGGCGGTCAGTTGCTCAATAGTTGCACGTGTGTTCGCCCGTACACATCTCCGCAACCTGTGTCCATCCCTGTCTTCTTCGTCGTGCACAACAGTTGCCTCCGCGGCATTCTTGGTCAGCGTCATTTTGACCACGGCGGCCTGCTTTTAGTTTAAAAAATTTAGTAATTTCATAAATTCTTCCTTTCTTGGCACGAAAGCCAGTGCTCATGTCTTCTTGAACGTCAGATACATCGCTCCGTTTCCACATTACGTCAATGACTGCGCTGTCCCCCCCCCCCCCCTCCCCCCCCCCTGCCATTCGACACCTTCTAGACACCCATATACCATCCACTGGTACTGCTGCGACCTGCCGGCTGTCAGTGGTTACTGTACCTTGGCATCGATCGTAGACAGTGGTCACATTAATGTGTTTCTCACAGGTTATTTTTGATTGACGAGTTCAGACGGTGTGCTACTGCTTCATAGTGTCCAGTGGGTACAGTATTTCGGCAGTCGGAAATGGTTCAAATGGCTCTGAGCACTATGGGACTTAACATCTGAGGTCATCAGTCGCCTAGAACTTAGAACTAATTAAACCTAACTAACCTAACGACATCACACACATCCATGCCCGAGGCAGGATTCGAACCTGGGACCGTGGCGTTCGCTCGGCTCCAGACTGTAGCGCCTAGAACCGATCGGCTACTCCGGCTGGCCTTCGGCGAACACACACATCATCAACGTCAGTGTCGACTCTGCGAATTCTGCGTTTTCCCGCATCGGGTACTTTCCATGGCGAATTATCAATTTTGTCTAAGTGTAATTGTTTAACTCTTGATTACTGAAATGAATGCGTGCAGAATGGAGTGTTATGTTTGTAATATTGTCGGTGACAGGACAGGTACAGCTAGTTAAGACTTCTCGAATAGCGTCAATTGCCAGTTAACTTTAATGTCATCTTATGGCGAAACGGACAACAAGCAATCGCAAGTGACTGGAAAGAAACGCAGGTAAGAAACCACGTTTTATTTTTACAGGTTATGACTTGTTGCAGTGCATTAAAGTGAGAGCTTTTGAACATGGTTGTTTCACAGCCGACACGAGTAATTCTGTTCAAAAAACCTTACGATCAAGTAAATTAATTAAAAACGGTCTCTCCAAATTTATTTCATGCCGTATTCTATCCTTAACATTGGTTTGCTGCAGAATTCTCGAACATATTCTAGGTTCGAATATAAAAAAGGTGCTTGAGGTGGAGAAGTTTTTGTCCACAAATCAGCCCAGATCTAGAAAGCATCGCTCGTGTGAAATTCAGGTTGTCCTTTTCTCGCCCGATATGCTGCGAATCATGGATGAAGGGCAACAGGCAGAGTTCATAGTAATAGGTATCAGGAAAGCGTTTAACATGACACCCCACTGCAAACTACACTCCTGGAAATGGAAAAAAGAACACATTGACACCGGTGTGTCAGACCCACCATACTTGCTCCGGACACTGCGAGAGGGCTGTACAAGCAATGATCACACGGACGGCACAGCGGACACACCAGGAAACGCGGTGTTGGCCGTCGAATGGTGCTAGCTAGCTGCGCAGCATTTGTGCACCGCCGCCGTCAGTGTCAGCCAGTTTGCCGTGGCATACGGAGCTCCATCGCAGTCTTTAACACTGGTAGCATGCCGCGACAGCGTGGACGTGAACCGTATGTGCAGTTGACGGACTTTGAGCGATGGCGTGTAATGGGCATGCGGGAGGCCGGGTGGACGTACCGCCGAACTTGCTGTTCCAACAGGACAATGCACGTCCGCATGTATCCCGTGCCACCCAACGTGCTCTAGAAGGTGTAAGTCAACTACCCTGGCCAGCAAGATCTCCGGATCTGTCCCCCATTGAGCATGTTTGGGACTTGATGAAGCGTCGTCTCACGCGGTCTGCACGTCCAGCACGAACGCTGGTCCAACTGAGGCGCCAGGTGGAAATGGCATGGCAAGCCGTTCCACAGGACTACATCCAGCATCTCTACGATCGTCTGCATGGGAGAATAGCAGCCTGCATTGCTGCGAAAGGTGGATATACACTGTACTAGTGCCGACATTGTGCATGCTCTGTTGCCTGTGTCTATGTGCCTGTGGTTCTGTCAGTGTGACCATGTGATGTATCTGACCCTAGGAATGTGTCAATAAAGTTTCCCCTTCCTGGGACAATGAATTCACGGTGTTCTTATTTCAATTTCCAGGAGTGTATTAACGAAGGTACGAGCATGCGAAATACGTTCCCTGTAAGTGAGTGACTGGAAGACTTGTTAAGTAATAGAACGCAGTACGTTGCCCTCGACGCGAATGTTCCTGAGAGACATGAGCATTGTGAGGGGCCGCGCGCGGTAGCCGAGCGGTCCGAGGCGTCTTGTCACGGCCCGCGCGGCATTCCCCGTCGGAGGTTTGAGTCCTCACTCGGGCACGGGTGTGTGTGTCATCCTTAGCGTAAGTTAGTTTAACTTAGATTAAGTAATGTGTAAGCTTAGCGGCCGATAACCTCAGCAGTTTGGTCCCATAAGACCTTACCACAAATTCCCATTCCCGTTGTGAGGGGTGCCCCAGGGAAGTGTGATAGGACTGCTCTTATTTTCTCTATACGTAAATGATCTGACGGACTGGGTGAGCAGCAAACTGCGACTGTTTGTTGACAATGTCGTGATTTGTGGGAAGGGATCAAAGTTGAGTGTAGGAGTATACAACCTGACCTGGACAAAATAACTAGTCTGTGTGGTGAACGGCAACTAACTCCGAAAGCATAATAATTTAAGTTAATGCAGAGGAATAGGAAAAATAATCCCGTAATGCGGCTTGTGTATGAAGCAGACCGCCTATAAAACACTAGTGCGACAGTTCTTTAGTACTGCTTGAGTGTTTGGGATCCCCACCAGGTCGCATTAAAGGAAGTCATGGAAGAAATTCAGAGTCGGGCTGCTAGATTTGTTACTGGTAATTTCAATTAGCAATTGAGTATCACAGAGATTTGTTGTCAACTCAAACGGAGCCCCCTGGAGGGTAGGCGACGTTCTTCAAACGAAACACTATTGAGAAACATTACAAAATTATTCGCTAAAGGGGAATTCTTTGACATCAGCTGTATTAGGTGTAGATAAAATATCTCTTTGTGACATGAAAATTTGTACCAGACCTGGACTTGATCCCGGTTTTCCCGGTTATCGCCATCTTTTGCCTTCACCATTTCGGCTGTCCATGCACCCTCCAAGACCGATCCACACACCCGCACTGTCTACAACCGCCTTGTGCTCGCACTTTACGTGATTCCCGCGACAGGGAGATGACACTGCAATAAACAAGATCAATGTCAGTATTGCCGTTTTGCCAGTGGAAGCGCGACCGTTGTGGCGGAGCGGTTCTAGGCGCTTCAGTCCGGAACCGCGCTGCTGCTACGTTCGCTGGTTCGATTCCTGCCTCTGGCATGGATGTGTGTGATGTCCTTAGGTTAGTTAGGTTGAATTAGCTCTAAGTTCTAGGTGACTGATGACCTCAGAAGTTAAGTCCCATAGTACTCAGAGCCATTTGAACCAGCGGAAGCATATAATAATTAATTAACTTACAATGTCTGTTCCTTCAGATATGAATGTCTGAAGAAACAAGCTTTGTAAGTTAAATAAGTACTGAGAAAATTTAGAGGACCGGCATTTTAAGCTGACTGCAGAACGATTCTATTGCTGCCAACGTACATTTCGCGTAAGGATTACAAAGATACGAGAAATTCCAGCTCTTTCGGAGTCACATAAAGAGTCGTATTTTCTTCGCTTGATTGACCGTAAGACAAGTAGTTTTGCCATTCAACTTAGCATATGAGACCCTCGTTTTGGTGACTGGCAGCCGTTAATCTTATATCCTTTACCTGAAAAATGTGGATGATTATAGATTGCTTCACAGACGCAGTTGAGACCGTTTTATTTCTGTCCATCGCCAAAGCACAGCTACATGGCTGTGGATCAGAATATGGTATGCGGCGAACGTTACTGTGAAGCAAGTCTTAAGGGAAAATCATACTACAACCATTCTTTGCTGGAATCGCAGAGGGATTGAACTCCATCTTTTTAAATTAAATTTACACTGCAGCTATAATGGGAAGAGGAGAGTCACGAGAGCTGTTAACCGCTGTCGCCAAATTTTCTCAATGTTTATTAAAATAACCGACAATTGGGTGCAGAATTTTAGGGAAAAGGAACACACAAAAGCGGTGCACGCTGTATATGGTAGATATTACGCAGGACAATACTGGTTGAATATGTACCTTAAATCCTAGAATTTTAAAGTGTGAATTTTGCTTATTACTTTCCCTTCAAGTACTGAATAAGAGGTAGTTAAAAATAGTTGTATGTTTAGTTTACACTCGGGCGTAGAGGAAGTGTTTTGACAAGCTAGCAATGCTTAATTTTAAACTAAGTCCAAATGCGTCACTGAGATGTTGATTCCTGTGGATCCCTTTTCACGTTCTGCATTTTGTGAATTCCGTGTACGGTTTAATGTTGAAACGAATATTGTAACGTGTTGCGAACATCTCAGCAACTTGACATGAAAATGCGCCAAAATGTCGTAGTGGACGAATCAGAATCAGTCAGCGACGGATCATTTACAGCTGCTCTGCTTATTCTAAAGAAACAACACACACACATGTCCTGAAGACACGACTGCGCATCGGTTCTAGACCATCTCCGATGCTACGGGAAACAAATTCACAGTGAGACCTTTCACCGTAACGGGAAAAGTTGGGAGAACTACCAACGGGGGAACACAAAGAAGTTCTGTGAGGCGTGGCATCACTTGGGACCGAAACGGCACATAAAACAGGGAACGGCGGAACTTGTTTTCTGTGGTAAGGTCAGTCGCAGTGTTTCCTGCCCTCGTTATACTGCACTGGAAGCTGTATATTCCCCCAAGGCTACGATTGTAAATCCTGACAAGGGAATGCGAGTGTATGGAAATACGTATTGTAAGAGAAACGCTGGACTGCAGCTAAAATCAGTTTTGAAATTAGTGACCTGCTAGTGAGGAATGTTGCAACTTGACATTGTCGGAATATTGCGTGAATCAACTATCTTCAATGACAAATTTTAATCAATGAAACTTAGTCGGTACTACATATATCACCGTTTTCGATTACATTTTTGTTTTGTTAAAGGACAGCATTTGTAGGATACAATCAGTTACTGCCTTTTGATCGGTATTAATCACAATATATGGTAGCAGTACTGGACTGTACCTTTCCTGAAGCCACACATTGGGGAAGCCATTTGTCTGGGGGACTCGGAGGTAATTTTTTTTGTTGGGTATTAATTACTATCGCTTATTAGTATTAATACACCTTTACTTCACAAATTGTAACACAGGAAGTAAGGAATTGTTCTTGGGTGTGACAAAAAAATGATTCAAATGGCTCTGAGCACTATGGGACTTAACATCTGAGGTCATCAGTCCCCTAGAACTTAGAACTACTTAAACCTAACTAACCTAAGGACATCACACACACGCATGCCCGAGGGAGGACTCGAAACTCCGCCGGGACTAGCCGCACAGTCCGTGACTGCAGCCCGAGGCAGGATTCGAACCTGCGACCGTAGCGGTCGCACGGTTCCAAACTGAAGCGCCTAGAATCGCTCGGCTACAACGGCCGGCTGGGTGTGTCATTTGCGGTCAGTAATAAAAAAGACTGAATGTGCCGGTAAATTATAGCTGTTTTTTATACAAGAATAATCTTTCCTTTTTTACCATAGCTAAGTTTGTTTGAGATGTGCTTTAAAGTGCTTATTAATGCACTTCTTTGAACTGTTTCAATAAAAGCTGATACCTTTTCATCATAAACTAAGAAACAAAAGCAATAAAACTTGTATTTTAAAATCAATGTATCTTAGTAACTTTCCTGGTTCTATATAATAAGAGACATGTAGAGTATTTTGATATATTAAATTTTGCATGGCAATGTAGATTTCTCAACGTGCTTACATGTGAACTGCTACCTCCTCTTGTGGTATGACGATAGCTGGTGACCGTTCAGACCGACAATTTCCTGTTTTTACGTGAATGTGCCGATCAGTAAAGCACTTTAAAAATATTTTTAATAATCCCAGATCTCTGCTTTAGCACCAAAACGTCGTGACTGTGGAATGTTAATGCTTACGCAGATGTATTAGCACCTCATCTTCGAGGTGGCGATCGAAGCGTTGATACTGTGATTGACTTTCATGTAGCTTGTGTGAGTTGGCAGTTGGCGGTGTGATACGAGCAGTCTTGACAAGGCGTCTGTCAGCTACGACTCTGATGGTCCAACAGCAAGGCCTTGCCATCCCTCCTTTTTTTGTTCTTTAGTACTTTCAATACGTAGAAAGTCATACACACATCAAAAAAAGTTTTGCATCACCGCGGTTCCGAGAGTTCCGGAACCTGTAGAGAAAATTGGAATAGAGACGAACATAAACACAATTTCCGCACTTTTTATTGATCATGAAAACCACACATTGCATGTTGTACCATCGTACAGCGAGACCTTCAGAGGTGGTGGTTCAGATTGCTGTACACACCGGTACCCCTAATACCCAGTAGCACCGATGCATGCCTGTATTCGTCGTGACACGCTATCGACAAGTTCATCAAGGAACCGTTGGTCCAGATTGTCCCTCTCCTCAACGGCGATTCGGCGTAGAGCCCTCAGAATGGTTGGTGGGTCACGTCTTCCATAAACAGCACACTGCAATCTATACCAGGCATGTTCGATAGGGTTCATGCCTGGAGAACATGCTGACGACTGTAGTCGATCGATGTAATTAACCTGAAGGAAGTCATTCACAAGAGGTGCACGATGGAGAGGAGGGGGGGGGGGGGTGAATTGTCGTCTGAAGACGAGTGGATCGCCAATATCCTGCTGATTTTGTTGCACTATCGCTCGGAAGATGGGATTCACGTATCGTACAACCGTTACGGCGACCCCACATATTGCCACTCAAAAACAGCAGCGAACCTCTACCTTGCTGCACTCGCTGGATAGTGTATCTAAGCCATTCAGTCCGACCGGGTCGCCACGCTCATCGGTGAAGAGAACGTGATGCCAGTCCTGAGCAGTCCATTTGGCATGTTGTTGGGCCCATCTGTACCGCGCTGCATGGTGTCGTGGTTGCAAAGATGGACGTCGAGAGTGAAGTTGCGCATCATGGAGCCTGTTGCGCACAGTTTGATTCGTAATACGACGTCCTGTGGCTGCACGGAAAACATTATTCAACGTGGTGACGTTGCTGCCAGGGTTCCTCTAGCCATAATCCGTAGGTAACGGTCATTCACAGCAGTAGTAGCCCTCGGGCGGCCTAAGCGAGGCATGCCATTGACAGTTCCTGTCTCTCTGTGTCTCCTCCATGTCCGAGCAACATCCCTTCGGTTCACTCCGAGATGGCTGCCTTTTTTGAAAGCCATTCCTTTCACAAAGTAACAATGCGGTCTCGATCGAGCTGCGGTATTGACTGTCTAGGCATGGTTGAACTACATATAAGACTAACCGTGTACCACCTCCCTGGTGGAATGGTTGGAACTGATCGGATGTCTGACCCCCTCCGTCTCATAGGCGCTGCTCATGTTTGGTTGTTAACATCTGTGGGCGGGTTTAGTGACATCTGTGAACAGCCAAAGGGACTGTCAACGTTCACAGTCAACGTTCATCTTCAGGAGTTCTGAGAACCGGGGTGATGTAGAATTATTATTATCTCTAACGCAATTGCTATTATTAATTACTTTCCTGAAAATAATTTAAGCTTGACATGACGTATTGATTTCACTCGCTGATTTATACGTGTGTGCGAAAATTATGAACAATACACGTTAAGAAGGTCTTATGGTCCTAATCTAGCCAGGCTAGAAAAATGCACTTATAAATTTTCTAATGATGTTTTTTTTCTATTTTCACAGTGTCCTGAATCGGAGTCCAGAACACCTTATCAAGGAAATCATCCTTGTCGACGACTTCAGCGACAATCGTAAGTGCATCACATTCTCAGATTTCGTAGTGGTAGTATACTTGGATTTGACGCTTATTAGGCAAAAATATGTCAATTACGTCAATAACGTGAAATATGGGCCTTTTATATGTGTATTTTACCAATAGCTTAATTCGACCTAAAAACTAGATTGTTAATCCAAAATCAACATGCGAGTACCGACTGACGAGTGTATTACCCAGCGTACCAAAGTCCTCGAGTAAACTTTTAATGAACATCTGGCAGGTTAGCAAGAGTGATAACATTCCTAAATATAATTCAGATTTTGAATCCGTTTTAAAACTACAACTAAATTAGTCAGTGTGACTATGATAAACTTTCTCAGTCAGCGCACTCAACTGACGTGAAAGATACTAGGTGTGGATGTAAATGAGTTGTCTATGGGCCATAGAGCTTATATCGGAAAAAACTGTTTCCAAGATTGCCTGTGGGGTCAGTTATCATATCGTTGCTACTCTCGTTGAACATCAAGGGTATGCCGTCTATGGCTTCCTGTGACACTCACGTCACACCCTAAAGGTGATCTCAGATTAAATCCTAAGAAGTCATGAGCAGTCCTTACATTCCATAAGTGAACGTAACCTTTTGATGGTACCCTATAAAGTATCAGCACACTGTACGTAACATCAGCTAGATGACCGTAAAAACTGAGCAGAACAAACTGTAATAGCACGTACAAAAACACTCTCATTTCTGAATGCTATTAAAAATGTAGAAAAATATTTCCAACTTAATTTCTACCACAGTAATCTAGTGCAACATGGCACAAGGAGTGTAAATTCCAGACGACTCGATATAGCTTCTGTGAGACTGGTATATAACGTTTGGGTATTTGGCCATATAAGTACTTCTTGTGCTCCCTTAGCTTGTCGATCTCATCGGTTCAGTGGATTATGTTCGACACCTGTTTTCTTCGTCGATATCTTAGATACCGGACCTCTCGATACCTCTACTCGTCTATCGCCTATCATGATTCAATTAAGGTGCAGCAAAAGGTCTTTTAAGTCCATTATTTTTTCTGTGATTGAACACAACTCTAATGGTCTCTCTGTCCCCTTTCCCATTCCCGGCATTCGCCCGTGGAACAAGCTATCCCGTAACCTTCATTTTATACAAAAGTCGTCCTTGTTCTGCCCATGGCGTTATAAAATATGCGGAAGAGCACACAATAAGTTCAGGGCACTGTCTTTCCCTAAATGTGGGAAATTACCCTTAAAAGGTAGGAAATTAGCAATGATAAACGGCATAAGGATACTCAAGACAATATAAACAACTGCATTGATGACACGTAATGTGTACCCACAGGACATGTGAGCTATAATAAAAAAATCTTGATGATCTCCCTATTGGCAAGAGGCTCCGAGTTAGTCCCACACTGGAATCTCCTAGAGAAGACTGCAAAGGAGACATGACCATGGGAACAAGATAGAATAACCATCCAAGGGTAACACTCTACATGTTGAGCATAGAATATCAGAGGTCTAAACGTGGGAGGGTAGCAAGAAAACTTGAAAGGGGAAGTGTAAAGGCTCACCCTCAATATTGTTTGGGGGCAGGTGTGTGTGTGTGTGGGGGGGGGGGGGGGGCAGTGAAATGAAGTGGAAGGAAGATAAAAATATACAGGGTGTTCACAAATATTGCAACAAACTTCGGGGGGTTGTGAAGAGTGTCTTGAGGAATAAATGGCTCATAGGAATCCGTGTCGTTTAGATTCAACGACGCTACAGAGCATCAAAGTTGAAGGCGTCGGCGCCTGGCGCTAGGCCACTTCCTGGACAGCAAACGTGGCTTTGTACCGTTATTAAGTGATCGTGACTGATTGAGACGATAGTCAGTGGAGAAGATGTAGCCAGGTGCTGCGTAGACAGGCCTTGTCTCCTATGAATACGATGCTGTGTTGCCTTGGTAAAGGATGGCTGCATGCAGGGGTTACCATACAGAGTTTATTTTTCTCGTGTGTACCGAAAAACGATGAAGATTTTAGAAGATTCCCGGAGACAAATAAACTGTGGATAGAAACCCGTGACCGAAACCGTCATCTGTTGAAGCAATAGAGTCGCGATCACTGACTAACAAAAATCATTGTGAGACTTCCGCCTATGGGCCCTGTTTGCTGGTGAAGGTGTGGCCTAGTTATATAGGCGCTGGTGCCTATAACTTCGACACTCTGTAGCGACGTTGGATGACGTTTCCGAATGCAGGTTCCGATCCTCGACTTGATCCTCAAGACATCTTCTACAACCTCTCTGAGTTTTTACAACGTTTCTGGGACACACTGTGTAGTCAGAAAAATGTAGGTCAATATCAACAGAAAATAGTACTGAGGGAGTAGAACTCGTTATGAATAGGAAGGTAGGCCAGTTCAGGGATAGAGTTGTTATCATCAGAAACATCAGCAAACTAAAACACCGACAACGGTAGTTCAGGTAGACATTGAACGCGTTATTCATTCCGTTAAGGGAGATGCCAATCTAATAATCATGGGGTATTGAAACATAGTCGTAAGGGAAAGGGTAGAAGAAAGAGCTAAGGGAGAGTATGGGCTTGGTAGCAGGAATGAAAGTGAAGAGTAATTGATTTACGCAATACATTTCAGCTAGTACACTGAGTACACCGATCATAAATTAAAAGAGGAGGAGACGTACTTTGAAAGGCCAGGAGATGCAGGAAAATTCTACCTGTATTATATCACTATGAGATGTTAGACAGTAAGGTTTTCTACGAAATATAGTCTCAGAAGACAGTTTAATATGGATGAATCGTACGGCATAAGTGAAACACAGACATCAGCTGGACTTCATCATTGAAATAAATTTTGTGGTGACAAGTGAAAGCTTATGCTGGAGCGGAAATCGAAGCCAGATTTCCTGCTTCATGTGAGCGGTCGCTTTCACCATTTCAGATATCCGAAGGTACTTCCCATCCAGCTCAAATTATCAACTTCTCGTACACTACATATTTAGCGTCCCTTGTTCATTATCGTCATTGCTCGCAGCTTTACCGGATTCCCTCAAGAGTTTGGACGCAGTGTGCGTGCGCATTGAATGTATCGTGAATAGCTACACCATTTATGGTGATGTTTTTTAAGAGATCGTACGCCGTGTTTCCTGCAAAATAACGAAAATTTCAGGTAACGGAGATGGAGGTTGATAGCGATCGAAAACCCTTCTCTCCTCGTGGTAACAAAAGTAGATCTGGACGATGCAAGCTGTGCGAACGTGGGCATGTAGTGTTGGAATACAGCATCACCACTGTGGAACAAGTATTGTACCATGGGACAGACATGATCAGCCAAAATGGTACCATAATTCTTAGCAGTAATCCATCCTTGCAGAGTAGCCATGGAACCCATGGAACACCACGGAATGGCTGCCGAGCGAGGAGGGAACGGGGAAATGTAAAAAGATGTAAAGTGTATGAAACAGGACTAATTGGACCAAATGACATTCTTCTATTGCTCCATGATCCAGGTTTTATGCCCTGGACCCACGTTTTCCTCTTACAGGCTTTTGTATTACTGGAATTTGAGCTCGCCCTGCAAATCAGAGGTATTTTTCTTGTTTTGGTACTGACAGGGTCCATGAGTGCATCATTCAGTTGTGAAATGGCTTTTGCCGCCGTCGTTCTGTTATTTTTCGTCACAGTCCTCTTCAGTGAGCGACTGTCACATTCACTCAGCTTTAAGTTTGCGCTCTGCCAAGTAGTTTTGATTAATTACATAAATGACCTAGAAAATCGTAGGATAACAGGTAATATTGATATGTTTTATTTTGTAAGTAATAAAAACTAATTGCCCTTTTATATAACCAAACAGTTACTTTTAAGTTAGGTACAACTTACATTCACGAATATAAAAAAAATCTATATAATTATTGTTGTAAGTTTTTGTCAACGGAACGTTCTTCACCATAATCAAAGGAAAGAATTTCCTGTTGTTACTGACAAGTGCGAAAGTTGTTTATGAAGAACAGAAACATGTTTGATGTAAACAGGACGAAATATTAAAATTCTGTTCGATATGTTTTTGTTTTTAGTTTTTAAATTTTTTTGAGGGAAATGAGTTTTTAGCGCTATATGATAAACACATCCCTCTGTTCCACGTTGTAAACCAGAAAGTTTCCAATAAAACACGAATTACACATTGTCAATTTGAATTTTGCATAAACTCTGATTGTAACAGACTGGAGGACAATTATGTAGAAGAAAACTGTTCTTTAAGGTACCCAGCCTTTTATATATCCCCACTCAGTTTATAGATGATTCACCGCCTTCTGTTTGAAGGGGAATTTAGTAAGACAGTGGTAGTATATGCAGACATAGCTACCATAGCAATCGAAATGAGATAACGCCTAATAGGTATGCAACACGCCCTACATATAGGTAACGAGGGTACGATCGTAACTGGCCAAGGCTACTAGGACAACTACCGTCGTTTTTAGTTTACTTATGATAGATTACAATAGTTTACATTAGTTTTAGAACTGTACTCAACACACACTTCTATCCACGTTGTGACTCAGCGGATGGTGTTTTCCGGCTTTCCTTGTATGCAGCAGAGATCTTAGACATGGTGCCTCATGAAATACCAAACACCATACCCTTTCGCATCGTTGGTCATGGAAACACCCACAATACGAGCACCGTCAATTAGCCCACACTCCGACACTGTTCTGATCACGAATAACACTTGCAACGTGCTGAGGACACTGCGCAGGTGCCGTTCGTGGTCAACTACAACAGCGTAACCTGCAGACTAGGCTAGAGTCTGCATTTTTGTTCAAGTATTTTCTTCTTGTGGTGTTTTTGTCCAGCTAATTCGTTAATAATTTTGATGTAACCAACATAAATAGCGTTGAAGTAGTTGATTTTCTTCCCATGAAATGTATTAATGTGTCTAACTGTGATGATGTTTCTCCTTTCAGCCGCCGATGGAGAGGAGCTGGCTAAAATACAGAAGGTGCGCGTACTCAGGAATGAAAAACGCGAAGGTAAGAGTTATTGTTCATAAAAGCAAGATAATTGATAACAATAACCCAGTACATAGTCCTCGATGGTGAGTATTGATTGGAGATGAGGGTATCCTCTGGAGTGCTCCAGGGAAGTGTGGCAGGTCCGCTGTTGTTTTCTATCTACATAAATGATCTTTTGGATAGGGTGGATAGCAATGTGCGGCTGTTTGCTGATGATGATGCTGTGGTGTACGGGAAGGTGTCGTCGTTGAGTGACTGTAGGAGGATACAAGATGGCTTGGACAGGATTTGTTATTGGTGTAAAGAATGGCAGCTAACTCTAAATATAGATAAATGTAAATTAATGCTGATGAATAGGAAAAAAGGATCCTGTAATGTTTGAATACTCCATTAGCAGTGTAGCGCTTGACACAGTCACGTCGATTAAATATTTGGGCGAAACATTGCAGAGCGATATGAAGTGGGACAAGCATGTAATGACAGTTGTGGGGAAGACGGATAGTCGTCTTCGGTTCATTGGTAGAATTTTGGGAAGATGTGGTTCATCTGTAAAGGAGACCGCTTATAAAACACTAATACGACTTATTCTCGAGTACTGCTCGACAGTTTGGGATCCTTATCAGGTCGGATTGAGGGAGAACATAGAAGCAATTCAGAGGCGGGCTGCTAGATTTGTTACTGGTACGTTTGACCATCAGACGAGTGTTACGGAAATGCTTCAAGAACTCGGGTGGGAGTCTCTAGAGGAAAGGAGGCGTTCTTTTCGTGAATCGCTACTGAGGAAATTTAGAGAACCAGCATTTGAGGCTGACTGCAGTACAATTTTACTGCCGCCCACTTACATTTCGCGGAAAGACCACAAAGATAAGATAAGAGGGATTAGGGGTCGTACAGAGGCATATAGGTAGTAATTTTTCCCTCGTTCTGTTTGGGAGTGGAACAGGGAGAGAATATGCTAGTTGTCGTAAGAGGTACCCTCCGCCACGCACCGTATGGTGGATTGCGGAGTATGTATGTAGCTGTAGATGTAGAATAATGTCAGTTGCGACTGTTACCTGAGATAACTAAAAAATACATTTTTGTAAACGCTCAGACGCGCGCGCATGTGTGTGTGTATGTGTGTGTGTGTGTGTGTGTGTGTGTGTGTGTGTGTGCTCGTATTCTACGAACAACAGATGTAAACGCTAGTTTACCCTGTTAAATTATTTACATGTGTCAAATGCCAAGAGAAAAGTGATGCTCTCATTATTGTCGAACATACTAATGACATAGATATCATGGAGTTAAATGTTGATGGTGTTGAGACAGCAATCAGGCACAATTTTATTTTCAGTTTCTTTATTCAAAAAGTACCGTTAACGATTTCCAATAATTACGATTCATCTTCAGACGGTTTTCATGCTTTCATTACATGTGGTGCGTTCTTTTACAGGTTAATTGTCCTAAAATATAAATAATACATAATTATAAGCACGCCACATACATGGTTGCGTTACAGATTTGAATTGGATGTCACGTACGTGAAATGTTGGTTTATAGTGTTTGTTTTCATGGTCCAAGAGATGTGAATACATACAGCGAATGATGCGAGAGTTCTACCCCGACTTTGTTTCAACTGTTTGCAAGCATTCTGTATAAATGTAAAGAATGATTTTGTTTGCGCAAAGACAACTGTAATGTGTTACGATATGAGAAGGAAGTGTGTGGAGGAGGAGAGTGACGCATCGTCGTGTGGCAGGCCTGATGCGGTCGCGGGTTCGCGGCGCAGACGCGGCCACGGCGCCGGTGCTCACCTTCCTGGACAGCCACTGCGAGTGCAACGTCGACTGGCTGCAGCCACTGCTGGAGAGGGTCGCGGAGGTGAGTCTCTCTCTCTCTCTCTCTCTCTCTCTCTCTCTCTCTCTCTCTCTCTCTCTCCCTCCCCCCTCTCCCTTCGTCACTTATCCCACCCCTTCCGCCACCCCCCCTCCCCACAACATTTCACACCACTGTATGTTGCTCTAGTGGCTACGTGTCCACCGTACTTGGGACAGTGTGATCTTATACACAGGTTATCTAGCGACACCACTGTATGTTGCTCTAGTGGCTACGTGTCCACCGTACTTGGGACAGTGTGATCTTATACACAGGTTATCTAGCGACACCACTGTATGTTGCTCTAGTGGCTACGTGTCCACCGTACTTGGGACAGTGTGATCTTATACACAGGTTATCTAGCGACACCACTGTATGTTGCTCTAGTGGCTACGTGTCCACCGTACTTGGGACAGTGTGATCTTATACACAGGTTATCTAGCGACACCACTGTATGTTGCTCTAGTGGCTACGTGTCCACCGTACTTGGGACAGTGTGATCTTATACACAGGTTATCTAGCGACACCACTGTATGTTGCTCTAGTGGCTACGTGTCCACCGTACTTGGGACAGTGTGATCTTATACACAGGTTATCTAGCGACACCACTGTATGTTGCTCTAGTGGCTACGTGTCCACCGTACTTGGGACAGTGTGATCTTATACACAGGTTATCTAGCGGTGAGAGGAGAGCCAATGTATCTCGATTGGAGATCATACAGTACTGACCATTAAAATTGCTACACCAAGAAGAAATACAAATGATAAACGGATATTCATTGGACAAATATAGTATACTGATTACATTTTCACGCAATTTGGGTGCATAGATCCTAAGAAATCAGTACCCAGAACAACCACCTGTGGGCTCAATAATGGCCTTGATGCGCCTGGGCATTGAGTCAAACAGAGCTCGGATGGCGTGAACAGGTACAGCTGCCCATGCAGCTTCAACACGATACCGCAGTTCATCAAGAGTAGTGACTGCCGTATTGTGACGAGCCAGTTGCTCGGCCACCACTGACCAGACTTTTCGATTGGTGAGAGATCTGGAGAATGTGCTGGCCAGGGCAGCAGTCGAACATCATCTGTTTCCAGAAAGGCCCGTACAGGACCTGCAACATACGGTCGTGCATTATCCTGTTGAAATGTAGGGTTTCGCAGGGATCGAATGAAGGGTTGAGCCACGGGTCGTAACACATCTGAAATGTAACGTCTACTGTTCAAAGTGCCGTCAATGCGAACAAGAGGTAACCGAGACGTGTAACCAATGGCTTCCCATACCATCACGCCGGGTGATAACGCCAGTATGGCGATGACGAATACACGCTTGCAATATGCGTTCACTTCGATGTCGCCAAACACGGATGCGACCATCATGATGCTGTAAATAGAACCTGGATGCATGCGGAAAAATGACGTTTCCCCATTCGTGCACCCAGGTTCGTCGCTGAGTA
The DNA here is from genome assembly GCF_023897955.1 of Schistocerca gregaria. Classification (NCBI taxonomy): domain Eukaryota; kingdom Metazoa; phylum Arthropoda; class Insecta; order Orthoptera; family Acrididae; genus Schistocerca; species Schistocerca gregaria. The sequence continues at coordinate 324,385,480 of NC_064925.1, read as the reverse complement.
CACCATCGAAGGCGCTCCTGTCTGTCATGCAGCGTCAAGGGTAACCGCAGCTATGGTTTCCGAGCTGATAGTCCATGCTGCTGCAACCGTCGTCGAACTGTTCGTGCAGATGGTTGTTATCTTGCAAACGTCCCCATCTGTTGACTCAGGGATCGAGACGTGGCTGCACGATCTGTTACAGCCATGCGGATAAGATGCCTGTCATCTTGACTGCTAGTGATACGAGGCCGTTGGGATCCAGCACGGCGACCCGTATTACCCCCCTGAACCCACCGATTCCATATTCTGCTAACAGTCGTTGGATCTCGACCAACGCGAGGAGCAAAGTCGCGATACGATAAACGGTAATCGCGATTGGCTATAGTGCGACCTCTATCAAAGTCGGAATCGTGATGGTACGCATTTCTCCTCCTCACACGATGCTACACAACACCGTTTCACGAGGCAACGCCTGTCAACTACTGTTTGTATATGAGAAATCGGTTGGAAACTTTCCTCATGTCAGTATGTTGTAGGCGTCGCCACCGGCGCCGACCTTGTGTGAATGCTCTGAAAAGCTAATCATTTACATATCACAGCATCTTCTTCCTGTTGGTTAAATTTCGCGTCTGTAGCACGTCATCTTCGTGGTGTAGCCATTTTAATGGCCAGTAGTGTACTTCTCAAATGGCTGTGCATCGCACGAGGAAGTTTTTGGCTACCACTAGTTTCTTGTCTTCACGTAGTTTTTCGGGCTCTGAAGGTGACGTGTCGCTCATACCGACACAGAGAAAACAGTGATCAAGTGTTACAAAAGTTTATTGACCAAGGAAAGAAATATCTACTTCCACAATAATAACAAAAGCACAATTACAATGTCTCATATGAACATGAAGACTTAATAGTATGGCAATTCCAGAGCCTGACAACGTAATGTAATTAGTGTCGTCATGGGCAAATGCACTTGTACGGAAAATATTCGAAATAAGCTCTCGTAAATGAGACCAGCAGATGAGCAGAAAGTCTATCCAGGATACAGTCTGATCGCACCAGGGGAGCAGAGAGGAATGCTGAATACAGCGGCGTTGGTCCCTAGATGGGAGATGCTCTCGAAGCCCGAATAACTGACTTCCCTAGCTCTGGTCGCACGGTCGGAAGCGGCGGAATACTCGCGGTACTGTTTTCTTTTCACGAGTGTGGCGGAGGCGAAGAGGTCCATTGGAAGTGGCGGCCTCTGCTACCGCTGGTACCGCCGCCTGTGTCTGGCCATACATTGCCGGCCTCTGCGGCCGAGCGGTTCTAGGCGCTTCAGTGCGGAACCGCACTGCTGCTACGGTCGCAGGTTCGAATCCTGTCCCGGGCATGGATGTGTGTGATGTCCTTAGGTTAGTTACGTTTAAGTAGTTCTCAGTCTAGGGGACTGATGACCTCAGATGTTAAGTCCCATAGTGCTTAGAGCCGTGTCTGACCATTCATTGCTGCGACAGGGCGAGACCACGCGGGTGCATGCAGGGGCCATGTAGGCTGCACGCGCGCCCGAGATGCCCGAAGGGTTGCCGACAGCTTTTGCGAAGATGGTCGGTACAGCAGAAGGGACATCATTTACGGGTGCTGTTCGGAAAGTAAGGTCAGATCGCTCGCGAAATGGAAACCACAATGAAAATCAAAAATTTTTCATTCGTAACAGTTAGCCACACCTTCCAGATACCTCTCTAAATAGTCGCCGCTCCGACTTAGACATTTGACGTGGCGTTTTACAAAGTTTCCGCTACTCTCGTCACAGAAAGCAACGGCCTGTGCTTACCGCCAATTGTCTACGCTGGGCTGCCATTCGTTGTTCGGACCCTTACAAAAATTATAAATGGCTGTGCTTAAATTGACACACAATATTTTTAGCGCCACGCAATCTGACTTTCGATAATCCCTACAAAAGGATGGCCCTGACTAACAGTAACCTATACCTTTCATGAATCACTTACCTCACAAAAATATTCGTTACTCGAACTACTGCAATACAGCGAGCGTCAATACTGCCAGCTAAATAAAAGATTCAAACTACTGAAGGCACTAACTACTGATAGGCATAGTTAGCAAATGAAAGATTTTGATAGAGAACAAACAATGTATTTACCCTAATAGTGTTCAAAAGTCATATATCAGTTCATGACATCCAGTCTTACAATTTTACTGTCTCTGATGGACACACGTCCAGATCATCCGCTCTCAAAACTCCGCCATTTCTCCCCCCACATCCACCACTGCTGGCGGCTCACCTCCAACTGCGCAACGCTACGCGCTGTTAACAGCCAACTGCCCAACACTACAATAGCAAATTCCAACAATGCAAACCAGACACAGACTGCACACAGCACAGTCAGTCATTTTCATACAGAGCGCTACGTGGCGTTACCAATATAACAACCCAAACAGCCTACTTACAGTTTGTGCCAAAATGTTGTCTTCGTAGCTAACGGTTCGTATGAGCAGAGATGAACATCTGAGGGAGCCAATTAAGGTCTGTATTGTGAGTGGTCAAACACTTCCCATCGAAAACGCTTCATTGCCCCTGCAGAATGCGGCTCTCACCAGATCCACTACAAGGAGGGACGCAGTTGTTTTAGTCATTTCTACGTGATCACTTTGCGCTCTGAACTGAAAAGAGCGACGTCAACGGCGATCACTGGTCATACTGGAGACACTGCTCAACACATTTGTGCAGAGCTACATGAGATTTTCGCAGTGGTTTCCTAATCGGACCTTACTTTCTGAATACCCCTTGTACTAAACAGGTTTCTGAAATTCGAACTTATAGCGATTTTTTAAATTTTACTAAAATTCCTTTGTAAGATGGAAATACACTTTCCGGGTCTGCGGCCAGATAATGCTGTGCAAGTCACAATTAATAAAATTTCCCGGGCTATTACGACGTGGTCGAATGGATTTCACATTTAATCCCAACATCATTTCACCCCCATCTGCAGAGGATATTTTCAAGGGGCTGAAGCTCAGCGTGCCGGCTGGGGGTACCTGTGTGGAGGCCGTGCAGCAAAAGCTCACGCTACAGTCGCATCCGTATAGTCGTTCAGGCGCCAGCCGAGCTGCCGCGAGGTTGGCAATACCCACTAGTCGTCTGTGATCGGCTGACAGTACAATAATCTAAGTCTCCTGGTGGACAGGACTAAAACTATATTCGTACCTCCAAACTCCCTCCGAGCGAGATAGCGCAGTGGTTAGCCGAGTGGAATCGCGTTCGGGAGGACAATGATTCAAATCCATTTCCGGCCGTCCAGGTTTAGGTTTTTCGTGATTTCCCTAGAACGCTCTAGGCAAACGCCGGGAAAGTTTCTTTGAAGCTGTTCGGCTAATGTCCTTCCCCATCCTTAACAAAAGAATCCCAGCACGTTGTCGACGGGACGTTAAACCCTGATCTATGTTCCTTCCTTCTTCCAGACTTCCTCAGGAACAGGAGGTGGTTAAAGTCTAATCAGGTGAAAGGTTAGGATCAAAATTCTGAGTGACAACGACAGTATCTGCTGATGTCATTGCTATCCTCATTAAATCGTGGAAGAAGTACAGAACCTATTGAATAGAATGAATAGTCTACCGAGCACAGACTGTAAACCGAAGGAGGACGAACGTAATGAACGCAGCAGGTATGCGAAACTTACCATCAAAATTGGGGACCGCAAAATAGACAAAGTGGAGGAATTCTTATACCTCGGAGTCAAAATAAAACATGACGGTAGAAGCAAGGAGCACACAAAAAGCAGGCTGGCGCGAACAAAGAAGGCATTCCTGGCCAGAAGAAGTTTACTAGTCACAAACATGGTCCTTAATCTGAGGAAGAAATTTCTGAGGATATACGTTTACAATACATAATTGCATGGGAGTGAAATGTGGATTGCAAGAAGACCGGAACAGAAGAGTATCGAAGTATTTTAGATGCGGTGCTACAGAAAGATGTTGAAAATTAGGTGGACTGGTAAGATAAATATTGACGTTCTCCGCTGAATTGCTGAGGATAGGAATTTGTGGAGATCATTAAAAAGTAGAAGGAACTACATGATAGGGCGTGTTTCAAGACGTCAATAAATAAGTTCCATTATAATGAACTAGTGGGAGCTGTAAAGGATAAAAACCGTTGAGGAAGATTAAGACTGGAACAAGTCCAACAAATAAATGGGGACGTAGGGTGCAGGTGCCACTCTGAGATGCAGAGGTGGCCACAAGTTTTGGAATTCCTGGAAGACTGCGTCAAATCACCCAAAAGACTGATCACACAATACCTCTCCTCCCTCCACCTCACAGAAAAAAACACTTTCTGAATCGAGCAAGTAAAGGCAATAAATATCCTGGGGTCTGTTGGATCAAGACGTTAGTTCAGTTGTCTAATCATCATTAGGTATTGACACCTATGTCCGAGGGGACTACACGTGCGCGGTGTTGTTCTTACTCTCCTCACTGACGCTCTCGTGGGCTTAACTTGACTCGACAACTAGGTAATGCCTTCAGAAGAATGGTTCAAATGGTCCTAAGCACTATGGGACTTAACATCTGAGGTCATCAGTCCCCTAGACGTAGAACTACTTAAAGCTAACTAACCTATGGATATCACACACATTCATGACCGAGGCAGGGTTCGAACCTGCGACCGTAGCAGCAGCCAGTTCGGGACTGAACCGCCTAGAACCGCTCGGCCACAGCGGCAGGCGGTAATGCCTTCCCAGATACGTCCAGATTCCCGATCGCCCATGACGAGGCAACCAGTGCCCGCCGTCGCCGCAAAACGCTGGTTCCCAACAAGACAATTAAGGATACCGTGAGAACGCTCGGTGCCCGGGAGGGGTTTGGAACAGTGAGATTTCTCACACAAACTCTCCCGTAGGTGGTTAGAGGGAAGATGACCTGACTATTGGTTGGAGAGATACTAGATTTTATACTACCTAATGTCTGTCGTTCTGCTTTGTCGGCCGTTGTTGTCCACATCTGTATCCCGATTATTCGTATATGCAAATAAAGAACCATCTACAAGAATGCAAATTCATGCTTTTCCCTCCCGATTTAAAAATGAGACTCACGTCGAGTAATACGGCTGTGCGTCATGCAGGTGGAAATGCCACGTTTTACGTGTAAAGCAGCACACACTTTTTTTTATTTTTTTTTATCGGAAGCCTACGGGCCCTTCTGTCACCGCTGCGCACCCGTAGCGAATACGCGACGATAACGATGTCGCAAAATCCCAGGTCACGCGCCGCATGCAAATGCCGACGCAGGCTGCACGTTTTCAGCAATGTGCTGCTGCGTAGTACGCGGCCTGACGGGAAAGGGGGCGGGGGGGGGGGGGGGCTGCAGATAGTCCAATCACAACACGCCTCTTATCACGCACCCTCCCTCTCCCTAACATCCAACGTAATGCCCTGAATGACAAATAGTTTCCAATATACAGAAAACAAACATTTGGACGGAGACCATTGTGAACTGTAACGAACACGTGCACAAAAAGTGCGCTAACTAGTCTCGGAAGGGGCAGTTACAGAAGATCTGTCGGGGTGATCGGCAGCAGCCAGGCATATAAAAATGCTCCTGCGACCACCTAGAATATGGTGGCTGTAGCTACTTCAAGTCCTCACATAGTCTACTACGCTTGTGTGAGAGAAGTCAGATGCGCCACAGGTATCAAGCGCTCTGCGTTTCTGCCAGCCACTGCCGTTTCGGCGTGTATCTGAGTCTCACGCTACGTTGCTCAAGCAAGAATCATTACCGGTCTGCGACCGATGACTTTCTTGTTTGGTCCGCTCCCCCGAAACAACCAATCAAACTGCCGGTCTGTAATGCATTCCACTCCATCTCACATATACCTGTAATTGAAAGGCATTTTTTTTCCAGCACTATGACTTCTGAGGTCATCAGTCCCCTAGAACTTCGAACTACTTAAACCTAACTAACCTAAGGACATCACACACATCCATGCCCGAGGTAGGATTCGAACCTGCGACTGGGATTTTCTCTGCCTCGTGACGGCTGGGTGTTGTGTGTTGTCCTTAGGTTAGTTGGGTTTAAGTAGCTCTAAGTTCTAGGGGACTGCTGACCATAGATGTTAAGTCCCATAGTGCTCAGAGCCATTTGAACCATTTTTCTTCAACCTGCGACCGTAGCTGTCACTTGGTTCCAGACTGAAGCGAAAGACAGTGTCTCGCTCCAATCGTTGCTGAACAGCTTTCCTTGCCCACCCCATCATCCGTCAGAGACATAGCATGCATTGGTCTCTGCAACCTTATAGAAGCCATTTATTATGGCGCCATTGTATCACTAAATACATCATAATTATGTTCTTTTATTTTTTTTATACTTTTACGACGTATTCATTTAAGCGTTTGACAATGCCGTAACAGTTTGCAACCCGCCAGTGATAATCTTCAGACCATTAGTAGGTGATAATCCTCAGGCCATCAGAAGAGGAAAGAAAGCGTAACTATACAATTCATAAAGCTGTTTTTAACTATGTAGGTAAAAACAGTAAAATTATACGTAAACGAATATGCTGCAAAAGGTTCGCTTTGAGTTTTCAACAGTATTGAATGTAATAGTAGGTAGACGTCGAGATGTTTTAGGTGGAGTGAATCTTCTCTTTCTAGATTCGTACATCTTATTTGTCACCCGATTCGTACTTCCATCCAAATATTTCTCCCACATACTCGCAACGCCGATTTCCCGATTGTATACCTTTGTGTACACTCGCTTCAGTGCAGGTATTAACTTATCTCGGCCTAATGCGTTCAATGCCCACAACAAAGGCAGCACGACCTCTTGTAGTTCTTGCCCTACGACGCTCTCCTCAAAGCATAACTCTGAAATCCGCTTCTTATTCGCACACCACTTCTCATGGCAGCCAAATATTTTTCCCGGAGCTGTTCATCCAGAATATCGTTTCCAGTTAATTAGGTGGGTAGTTAGTTGAATGTCCCATAGATCATTCGAACGATTTTTCTGTCAAGATGATGTGGAACGCTTCATTTCAACAGATGTGTACATGATTATTGTTAACATCAATGAACACATTGTTTTTTAGTCCTACTCATGTAACTGCACTTAAAATCAGTTTTTTACAGGTTATCCGTTTTGGAATAGAAATTCGTCCATGGAATAGAAGTTGTGCAGGAGAAATGATTTTAGGGTAGATTTACTACTTCACTGCCTGTCAGACATATTATGTTGTTAGCCATTGATAAAAATATTTGCTGCATATTGAACTCCTTTCGTAGCCACTGACACCTTTAATAATAGGTAATAAAGGCCATTTTCCCTCTTGTGTTATCGGTATGGACATCACTATTCTTCCCAAACTGTGATGGATCATTTCTGACGAATTTCGCTAGCGAATATATGTATTTTGACGGTGCAATTATAATGCCTGTCTCATTCAAGAGGAGCCTATATGACGACCACGGGTGAACTCGACAGATTATTTTTACTGCTCGCTTCCCGCGCAGTCAGTACTTTCCTTCTAAACGATGAATTACCACAGAAAATTATTTCACCAGACGTTATTGGTTAGAAACGAGATAAAATATGTCAGGAGGTTGATTCATTTTTCGAAAACTAGCAATTAACGAAGAGAAAAAGTAGCTGAACTTATCTGCCTGAAAAGCTCTGAATATGCTTCTTCAAGTTTTCATCAATGAGTAAACCAAAACATTTAAAACTATACTAATTGTTGGTACGACTCTGTTGTACAGAACTGAATAAAATGTATTATCTCAAAATTTCCAGTTACCCGCGCTCCTATTTTTTTATTCGTTACTAAACCTACTCTTGCATTACCCGTATTTGATTTTGTATTTATAGTCCTGTATTCACCTGACCAAAAGTCTTGTACCTCCTGCCACCGAACTTCACTAACTCCCACTCTTATCTGATTTTAACCTATCCATTTCCTTTCCTGTTTCGTTAACAAAACTTTTTGAGTGGTATTGTACTACTTGAGGTGACATTTTGTTAGAAAATTCAAAATGAAACATTTTACGAATACTACAAGGAATGAATAGTTTCTAACCAATTCGAATACCTACAGCACATAAGAGGAACCAGGACACAAGGCTTCGGCGGCAGAACTTTTACAATTAAGCCATACGATTGTCACATGATCCAACGCACGCACCGATATCTCTTCATTCCATTAAGCTGTATCAGTTCTTTCGGTACCAGTAGAGTTTGGCAAAGCGCAGCGACAAAGAGAAACTGAGTATAACTTCGTCCGAAGTAACATTATGTAACTCTTTTAATGTACACCGATGAGCTAAAGCTTTATGACCACTATCCACTGAGAGAATGCATGCCACCTGATGATGTAGCACACACTTGATGTGATAAGCAGAGTCTGCAATCGGAGCAGAGACGAATGGCGATTCGTTATTGGGATTATACGGTCGCAGATGAGGAAATCCACAGATTCACTGTATTGGGCAAAAATATGGCAATACCAAAATCACAACGCATTGCCATGTCTGACTGTTTCCAGTCGTCACGGGATACATAACTACAGGTCCTGTATGGTTTTCAAGGGAATCTTATACTATTCTTCCTGCAAAATAGTGGCAAGTTCAGGTAAAGATGAAGGAGGTGGATACGGATCATACGGATCACCCCCCTTCACTCCAAAGTAGACCACAAAGGCTCAGTAATATTGAGATCTGGTGACCGTGGCAGCCAGGGGAGATGGTACAATTCATCCGCGTGCTCACAAAACAAGTTCTGGACGATGCGAGTTACGTAAATAAGGGCCCTGTCGTCTTAGAAGACATCAAGGAACAAACATTGTACCATGGTATGGACCTAATGAGGCAAAATGGTCACATAATTCTTGGCAGTAATGCTGTCTTGCAGAATAGCCTGGGAGTCCATGGAATACCACGACATTAACTGCCAAAATCGTCATCGAACTTTCACCAAGTTTCGCTCTTGGGACATAGACACGACAGAAGTTGTCAACCATGTAAAACAAGACTCATCCTAACAAATGACCTCCTTCCATTACTCCATAATCGAGGTTTTATGGCTTCAGCATCAAGTTTACTTATTAAGGGCATTTGCTTCGCTGATGTGTGGTTTCGGTACTCCAGCTCGCCCTGTAATTCCCGGTTAATAGATCTGCCTTCGTATTCTTTTGGTGCTGAAATGGTTCGCGAGTGTATCATTCAGTTTTGCAGCGACTTTCGCAGCTATCGTCCTCTTATTTTCCGTCAAACTCCTCTTCAAACGCCGTCTTTCACGATCACTTAGCATAATTCCGTCCAAGTTGAGTCATCGCAGATAATGTTTTTCCGCTTTTCCTTTACCCACTTTTCCTTTATGCACAAAACGTGTCTCTTGAACCACCAACCAGTTCGGCTACGTTTGTTATGGAAGTTCCTGCTATATGAGCACCAGATGTTCGAATTCACTTAGTTCGACATAATGAACTCACAACCACACGGATCAATGTTCTGGCTCTGAGCACTATGGGACTTAAAATCTGTGGTGATCAGTCCCCTAGAACTTAGAACTACTTAAACCTAACTATCCTAAGGACATCACACACATTCATGCCCGAGGCAGGATTCGAACCTGCGACCGCAATGTTCTGGCAACGCCAGCAACTTCCAGTGTAATGAGGGAATTTGCACAGGTGCCATTTGTGGTTACATATGAGTACAACCGTGCAACCTGAAGTTCTCGGCTAGCAACTGTATGTTATATTCAATTATGCATTCCTCGCGATGTTTCCATATTTTTATCAAACCTCTGTAAGGGACTCTGAGAAAGAGCGGTTTGTTATGGTCCGCTGCTTGGGAGATAGCGTCTCGTAAATGGCGAAGCTGGTGAATAGTTCGCTGTTTGTCGTGAGCAGCTGTAGAAAGTGGTTGAAAAACGATGATACTTCGATCAGGCAACAATGTGTTATGTGTCGACACCTTATCAAAGAAAGTGCAAGACGAAGGCTTTCTCGATCTGTAAAGCAGGATAGGCTACGAGCTGGGGCATATATAACGACATTGTTCAGTGATGGGGCAGGCAAAAATATTTCGGAGAACAGCGTTCGGCCCACATTGTTGAAGATGAGACTCCGTACGAAACGACCCCTACGTGTTCCTATGATGACACTACGACGATGACAACTGCGACTATTTTGGACTCAGGGTCTATGGAAACATTTAGCTTGGTCGAATGAACCAGGTTTCTTTTATAGCAGGTCGGTGGTCGTGCCCGGATACGCCGTTATCCACGCGAACGGCTTCTCGAAGCGCGGACCACGTCAAGGACGCACGCAGGTGGTGCACTCTTGCGGTGTGCGGGACGTTCACCTGGGCTCCCAGGAGACTAGTGGTATAGTCTGTCCGTAAACTCAAGAGCGAGCAGCGCTTTTGGTGGGGGAAGTGGCCTTTCCCGGAAGAACCCTGCCACTGACCTACAGGGCAACCCAAAATGAGTTGCCCGTTACCTATCTAGCGGGGTAGTTCGGCGTTCAGTGATATACGTCGTTTCTGTTCGTGGGATCTTAGTTGCCAATCTCAGTAAGTTGACTTTGTGTACTCACTGATAGACTTCAGTATCCGGAAGTGATCGATAATCGCCCTGCATTGCAAGAAAATGTGCAGAATACGAAGGAGATATTTGCGCAGAACGAGCGTTCGATCGTCTCTAACGTAATTACAGCTTGTGAGAAGGAGACTACACAAAAAGAACTGTTGACTAATATTGCCAGTCCCAATGAAAGGGCTGCAGTTTATGCAAACGTCAGCCTCGCCAAAATAGAACGCATAAGGACCAAAATAGAACGCATAAGGAAGTAACGCGAAAACTAGGCGCATGGTTTACTGGAATCGCCGCGAAGAAAAACTAATAATTTAGGGAGGAAACCCATCGTTATAGACAGTTTCACAAAATCGGTCATTCGACAAACGATTGAGGACTTTTACATAAACAAAAAAAAAAAAAAAATGCCGACATTACGGAAATTACTCACTGGCGTGAAACAAAAAATACATTTTCGTTGCAGAAAGATGTTTTACACAAGACATTGCGTGAAATGGGATTTACCTGGAAATACTTTTCAGACATGTTTACGAAGACAATGACAAAAAAAAAGCAGTGCGAATCGAACTAATACAACACACGTAATTATAAATTTCTGGTTACTTTTTAAACACTCTTCGTGTTGCCAGAATTGTTAAGTTTTAATGCAGCCCTTCAAAGTAAACTTCTACCTTTTAGTAGAAACACAAAGTAAGATCAAGCCTTAAATTCTGTAGACCGATTGCACTATATCTGGTTCGTCTTGCGAATAGAGGAACATACATTCTTATGAATAGGCATTCGGTTCTATGTTTGTAGTAGAATCCTGACTTCCGTTCTTATGTTAATATTATCTACTCTATAATGTTGTGTTTCGGAAGAAGCTATCGTCTTTTGTTTTCCTTATACTCTTAACGTATTTGTCTAAAAATAAACGCAGACGGGACGTATCTGTACACGGCGTCGTCACAGATTTCAAGCGCGCACCGCCACGTTGTGTAACAGCCTGTAGAAGCGTCCTGTGACGTGACAGGGTAGGCAGAATGGGGACTCGCGCGCTCGCTCTTCAGTTTACCGACAGACTATAGGAATCGAAGGGACAGTGACAGCTGTGGAGCGCATGTACATGACTGCGGACCATGTGTGTCCGTTCATACTTGATGTCCTGCCGTCCAGTGGGAGAACTGTCAATGGCAGAAAGCCAGAATCTGCTACAATGGTAGCGTTGCAGTCTTCGTCACCAAATTCACTAGCTCCGTGCTTACAAAGGATTTGCCAGTAACTAGGGGATTTGCGTGTCATGAGCATAGACGTATGTTGCCAAATATCTCCGGAGAACTACCAAGGGCCTATCAAACCCATGTGACGCAAAATCGCTACTTTGGTGAGTTCGGGAGGTGGACTGGCACGCCAATAATCAGGTCGTCGTAATGTTTTGGCTCATCTGTGTACAGTGGAGCGATCACTAAAAACTCACTTGACTGTATCTGTAGGGAACCTGACTTCGTGTTTCAGGACAAGACTCGAGTGGTGTGCCCAGTGATCGACGTGATCAGCATGGACACTTTCGAGTACATCGGCGCGTCCGCCGACCTACGCGGCGGCTTCGACTGGAACCTGGTCTTCAAGTGGGAGTACCTCAGCGCCGAGGAGCGGGCTGCGCGCAAGAAGGACCCCACAGCCCCCATACGGTAAGCCTCTGCCTCTCCCTGACTGTCTGCCGTGGTGCACGACTCATTGCTTACACCAGCTGTTTTAATGTTTCACCATTCAGAAATTGCAATTTTTTTCTTTTTGTTGTAAGTCACCAGACGTGTTTATTATTTATTTCCTTGTATGTCTGAGGGAGAGATCAGTCTTTCGGCGAATTCCTTCGCTGTGACAGTCAGAATCTTACTTTCACAAGGGGTAATGTAATAGCCTTATGAATATCAAGTTTTTTTGACCCCTCTGGTGCAGACATCGGGATGAAGAAAGTCCCTTGCCTTCTGTACGACACCAAAATGTTGAAAATATGATTTCTATCTGAAACTGACGTCGTAATACGTACAAAAAAATTTCCTTTACCGAGCCTTACAGGTGTTTGGTAGTCACTCTTAACCATTTAATCTCGTGTGCTGACTGATTCGTCCACAATTTTTGTGTGATTACAACAGCTGTTAAGGGAACCGTCTCAAACTGCGTAGAAACTGACGTCGTAATAAGTACAAAAAATATTTCCTTTACCAAGCCTTACGGGTGTTTGGTAGTAGCTCTTAGCCATTTAACCTCGTGTGCTAACTGATTCGTCCACAATTTTTTTGTGATTATAACAGCTGTTAAAGGAACCGCCTCAAACTACGTAGGAAGTTTTGTTTATTGATGACTGGTTTGGGACGGCTTGTCCATTATCGAATCATCCATGTACATCAGTCTCGTGTTAAAACCAGACCTACTCGTAAGTTACTGGCCTCGTTTATATGTTTTGTGGCCAATAATTTACATGCACGTCCAACTGTAATGCAAGACTTATGTTCATGGATGATTCGATAATGGCCGAGCTGTATGAAATTAATCATTAGTAAATAAATAAAACTTCGTACGCAACTTAAGATGGGTCCTCTGGCAGTTACTGTAATCACATAAATATCGCTGTCCTGTTTCAATACCAGCATGCTAGAGACACAAATTTTTGCCGTGCATAACATGATCCCATTCTCTTTTTGCATATTTGCATATTTATCGTGCTGTATAATACTTCCTTCCAGTGCCAGTTTTATTCCTGGATGCTATGTAACATGCCCACGAATCTCAGCCTTCTTCTGGTCAGCCTTTACCATATCATATACCCTAGTAAGTGATTTTCCATATATTTTCATTTCGCGCTTTCAACTGCCTACTTCATTTATAACACCATTCAGTAGCACCACAGTTAAAATTCATTTATTCTGTCCTTGTTCTACTGTCCTCGTTTCATTAGCAGAAAATACTAACTGCAAGCTCCCAGTTTCAGAAACATTTTCCTCTATTTCGTGTCAACTCTCACTAGACACGTCTGCTTACGGTATACCCTCCCCCTTGGTTTGGCCATACTGTGTAATCTTGCATCTTAGGTAGCAGTTTCCTTTCAGTTACCCTATCGTGTCTTTTACAGTGTTGATGTTTCACAAGCCACTATTCTCTGTTTAGCTGGTTTTCATTTCTCACGTCCTTGATTTCACTGTATTTAGAGCAAGGTGCTGTTCATTCCTCTTAACAGTACGTTGTGATTCCTTATTGTCGGAGAAGGGAACATATCCTCTGTCAACTGTTGAATTCATTCAACAGGTTACTAAGTATATAGTTTTGGTTATAGGTAAAAGAAGCATAGATTAAATATCAGATTTGAAGAAAAGGAGAAGTCGTTTAGTTCTGTTATCTTTTAGGTAAGATTTTATTACAAGTCAATAGCAACGAAACAGGAGAGTGCTGCAGATGACGAATGCGCTCTTGATTGAAGGGCTCCTTTTGATATAAAGACACTGAATTTTGGAATATATGTTTGTAACTGTGCTCTGGAGTATAATCTTATATTAATGTGAAATCGAGGCCCTGAGAAAGCACAAAGATGTGTTTAAAAATTGTGTTGCAGGAAGATGTCAAATATTGTTTGGAAAATAAGTGGAACAAGTGGATACACGGCTTGGGGAGGAAAGATCCTTAGAAGTAGAAAGCAGGGATTGGTGGGCCATGTAGTAAATCATAATACGAAGGGCGGTCGGTAACTAATGCAACACTACTTTTCCTCAAAGCAGGTTAGTTTTATTCAGAACACAAAAACAGCATATAACTCCCCACTCTTTTGCCTACAAACCATATTTTTCAACATAATATCCTTTCCATGCAACGGGCATACGCCATCTTACTAGGAGGGCTTTTATACCCACATGGTAACACTCTATTGGTCGACGTCGGAGCCACCGTATTGCTGAATCGATAACCTCATCATCATCCAAAAACTGCTTCGTGCAGAGTGCATCCTTCGTTGGGACAAACAGATGGGAGTCGGAAGTGGCGAGATGCAGGCTGTAGAGTGGATGAGGAAGAACAGTCCAGTGAAGTTTTGTGAACTCCTGTGAGGCCTTGCTCTGATACGGAGAAAGAGAAGTTCGTGTGCATTTTCAGTTCTTGTGACTCACTCTGAGGATGGCCGGACGATACGCGGCCGACATATCAGTGGAGGAAATTTTATATGCGCGGCTGCACGCCCAAAATGTAATGGACGACCAAAGAAGTTCGTTTGCATTTTTGTAGCGACAATCACTCTAAATTCGTATTTATTCAGTTTTCTGGGTGTAGCAAAATACATTTCAGAGTTGATCGCTGCACCTTGAGAGAGGAAATGAAACAGAATAACTCCTTCAGGATTCCAGGAGACCGGCTGAGGGTGCGGCTTTGAACATACTCTCCGGAGGAGAGGTGGTGTATTGCCACTGGATGGATCGCCGTTTTATTACCAGTTTGAAGTGATGAACCCCTGTTTCAGCGGCTGTGACGATGCTTTACAAAAAGTTCTGACGATCAACCTCGTAAAGCGCAAGCAACTCCGCGCAGATGGTCCTTCGCTGCTGTTCATGGACTTTTGTTAGGCGGCGAGGAACCCAGCGAGTACACGCATTCGAGTACCCTAACTGGTGGACGAGTGTGTTAGCACTACAAACAGAGATGTTTAGTTGAGCAGCGAGGTGTTTGATTGTGGTCCGTCGATCATGTCGAATGAGAGTGTCCGCACTTCCCATCTTGGTTGAAGTCACAGCTGTGTGCGGCTGGCCGGCATGCGGGAGGTCGGACAAGTTTGCGCGACTTTGTTGGGATGATGACAGACGCCTCGCACAACGACTCGCAGTGCTTTTGTTGACTACCAGGTCTCCATAGATATTTTGCAAGTGCCTATAGATATCTGCGATGCACTGGATTTACTCCCAAAAGAAAATCAATCACAGCCCTCTGCTTGGAACGCACCTCTGTTACAAATGGCATTTTGAGGGGTACTTATAGTGCCGTCACATATCGGAACTTAGTAAAACTACAGGTGCCGAATCGGGAATTTTCCATTATGTCTCACAACAAATTCTGCATTTTTTCAACCGAAAGGGTGGCCGAGAAAAAATAATTTTGCTTTACTTATTGAAGCCTCTCATATTAATGATTCAACGGTCTCTGGAGGAACTCTGAAATGTTAAGAGCACTGTGCGCAGCGTGGTTATTAAGAAGTATAGTCTACCAGATGTATGTAACTCATCCTGATATAGGTTTTCCGTGATTTCCCTAAATCGCTTCAGGCAAATGCCGGGATGGTTCCTTTGCAAGGGCACGGCCGATTTCCTTCCCCATCCTTCCCTCACCCGAGCTTGCGCTCCGTCTCTAATGACCTCGTTGTCGACGGGACGTTAAACACTAATCTCCCCCTCCTCCTCCTCCTCTTTCCAAAAGGCTTGGAGTCGCCAGAGAGCGGGGAGTATTTCTGACTTATCTGAAAAACTGCTTCGTCTCTGCAGTCTGTTGTTTTTGTTCTTGTTGCTTAGCGACACATCGATAGTACTATCATATTGTAGAATCACGGAGACTTCAGACAACAGAAAACATTATTGAATCTACAGCCGGTTGTTAATCCGCCGCTGCTAGTCTCTTTCTCAATTCCGTGTTATTAGTTCTTGCTCTGTGTGTGTGTGTGTGTGTGTGTGTGTGTGTGTGTGTGTGTGTGTTTGTAACAGCTGACAGACGCTGTCTTTGTTCTGCAGGACTCCTATGATTGCCGGAGGTCTGTTCGTCATCGACAAAGCCTACTTTGAGAAGCTGGGCAAGTACGACATGATGATGGACGTGTGGGGCGGCGAAAACCTCGGTGAGTACCTTGAAAAAAAAAGAAAGTTCAGTCTTGGTTTCTTCAAGAAGCCAACAAAGAACAACTCAGATAATCCCTTTTCTACACCATTGTGAATCATTACTGAACAATTATCTGGTTGTACAAAAGCTGTAGATAATGTGAAGATCGTGAAGTTCATTTGTACAGACAGACGTGGAATTATTTTGACAATAATACTTTAGTTTTTCTCCCTTAACGGCGAGATTTTAGTAATCGGCAATGACACGTAACAATCCAAAATTGTGTTTACACAGACATCTATTTAAATGCATATTCCATCTCATCTGTTCATAACAAGTGTAACAAGCACTGCGAATTATGCTCCAACTTCCCCAGTCCACAATTCAGCTCTGCGAACGTTAAGAACAACCCGGAGAAAAGTTATACTCCTTGTCTGTGAAAACGTAGCCGTCTCAAGAAAAAAAAAACTTTCTCTTAAAAAAGATGGAAAGAAAAAAGTTACATGTCTGTGCTTCTTCGCGAGAATCTCATGATGCTGCTACCCAAGTTTTTTTGTTACTAATGTATCGCACAGTGTATATTAAGATAATACATTTCTGCTATGTAGATAACTAGTGACTCTCTTGGTTCTACGAGTAGAAAAAAGGCCGTCGTTTTGCTTCTTCCTTTGTCGATGCAGCCGCTAGGCCAATGGGGAAAGCCGATAATATATAAGAGGGTCACAGTAGATGGGTCATGAATTTTCTCCCGCTAGAGGAAAAATTTTCTGGTCCTCTATTGGTTGCTAGGAGATAAAGACTACAATGCTTGTGGTGCTTCCTTAAAACACAATTCTATTTCGGGGATAGGATTTTCGCACGGGAAAGGCGATAGGATGGTAACATTATCACGGAAATTACTGTTTCCCTATAGTTGCTGCATTTGGGCCCTTTCTGCAGTGTTATGACCAGAATGCAGCCGCTTGTGGCTCCCTAGCCGAGAGCTTTCTCTTGTTGTGCACTGAGGATGTTGTTAGAGGGGCAGTTCTTGTCATGAGGGGGTTTATTAAGGATAGCAGTGGGCGAACGAAGGCGGACGTGTGAAACGGAGCGAGCTGCGCAAGGGCGAGTTAGCACAACCTTGTGGCCTCTGGTTTCAGAAGCGCTGTGCTTGGCCACTGGAGAGGGTTCCAGGTAGCTGAAAGAAATTTTATTACTTGAAGGGTACCTTGCTATTAGTTACAGATCCTGTTACTTCTTTACGAAATTTTTTAACGAGTGCTTTGCAGTTGAATGAGAGTAATACCATTCACTGGTATAGAACTAAGAAAACAGATGATACTTGATATTCACGAACTAATCGGCCTCTTGCACAAATGAGGCAATTTATAGAAAACAGATGAAATCTACTGTTCACGATTAAATCTGACTCTTGCACAAAGAGTCAAATTATGTATTCGCATTGCGACTAGACTGGCCCTTTGCGATTCTGACTGGTCTGCAAATCTACTCAGTGATCGATGATGCTGCTAAACGTGTCTTCAACGCGACGCAACTGTTATGCCTATGACTCAATAATAAATTCTAAACGCATATTGTGTTGGAAATATTTGCTTTGTTCATTTGAAATTATGTACTGTAACACTTCGTTCACCTCACAATTAGCATATACACGATTCTGTCAGAGCGCTATTTACGAACACAGCTCTTCAACTAATGAATCACGTATCCAGGGAAAATGTGGTGCATCTGTCAAAGCAATCTCCCACAAGGATGTAGAGCGAACTAAT
The DNA here is from genome assembly GCF_023897955.1 of Schistocerca gregaria. NCBI lineage: Eukaryota > Metazoa > Arthropoda > Insecta > Orthoptera > Acrididae > Schistocerca > Schistocerca gregaria. Next base: position 324,367,337 of record NC_064925.1, on the reverse strand, counting down.
AGCGAATAATGGTCCATTGTTTAAGTTTCCTATCACGTAGACATGAGAGCAGACATAAAAGAAATTACATAAGAGATTGAAGAGCCCATTCTGACGTAGTCATTTTTCCGTCGTTCCTACGGGAATTGAATATGACAGTTGTGTATAATATTGCTTATAAGTAGAGGAGAATTCTGCATATTAGCTGGCTTACAGTACCGACCACTACTGTGATTTCTCTTTCCGCCTCCAAGTGGGAGAAGTGTTAGTGAGCAGAAGGAAGAATGTGCACTGGAGTCTTCTCATCAGTTCTTTGTCCGTCCACAGAAGATGTTTTGAGGTCTGTGGTACCTGTTTTTGATATAAGTGATTAATTTCGTAGCTGTATTTCGGTTTTATGTGTTACGTCGGAATGGAATTTAAGAAACGTTTCGTGATAATTTCTTTAAAAAAAAGTACAGTATAATTAGGTCCTACTGCCTGTCTGTCGTGCAGTACCAACCACTCACTTGTCTTTCATTATAGGCCACAAGTAATTTCTATTCTTAAATTACATTTTCTTCTTCCTGTTACTATTTTTCAGATTGAAAAGGAGAAAAAAGTGAGAGCAAAACGAGCTGAAGATTGCATGAAAATAGCTGTGAGCAAGGATGTTCGCGGGGGAGATAGCTGAAACGTTTTCAGCAATTATAAAAAACAAAGATCGCCAGCGAAGGTAATTAAAAGCAGGAAGAAATTTAGTCCGAAAGGAAATTGAAGGAAGCTGAGCTCAAGTCTGGCATTCCATAATAGCACAAAAACACAAAACGGGACCATGGAAAGCCAATTACAAAGCAGCGAAGGAAACTGGAATTTTCTGGAAATAATGGGTCAACAGAAGAGACTGAAAAGTGCAGTATGTGTTTGGCATCACTTAAAGAGGACTGCGTGATGAGTACCAAATTTAGAGGCTGGGCACTGGGCACATTTTGGACGTTGTGGCTCAAGAGAATATTTCCTATTTTATTTTCTATCTCTGTAAAGCAGTGAAGTAAACATTCGTCAACTGAACTGAGACAGTAACACTAATTTCTCATGCTTTTGTGTTCTGGTAGTATTCAACAAGTATCAGTGCGGAGTACCATTAACAACCGAAACTGCAAGCCATGTAATTCTTGCTGTCTTACTTTCGATATAATTAAGTACTATAAATAAAGAAGAAACCTACGGCATGTTCTTGAGGTAAGAGAATAGCATGTTAATGTTCCGATTAACCAACACAGATACACATTAAAGTCAAAACACTTAAGCCGGTCGATACTGCGCTACTCTGCTCTACCTACCACCATGCGCTGTGCAATAGTTTACGGAGAATGCATGTAGCTGTAGTAGAAGAGTTGAGGAAATAAGTTTCTACTTTATAGAATACGACATGCATGAGAGGGTGCCTTTTGTACATTATTGTATTAACGATCAAAGTCTTTATGTAACAACCTGACATACATTACTCGAAAAAGTGAAGTGGTAATCTCGCCCTGTGGCAGCACCGTTGTTCTTCCCTCGAAAAACAGGGGAGAGGGGGGGGGGGGAGGGGGCAGTACTGACGTACACTCCAGTACTCCTACAAGTTTATCACCACGTATACACGCCACACTGTTTGCCGAAGTCGAAAGTATATTTTCGAAATTTGAATGCGTCGTTCGCTGTCTTGTTAGGCCGGAATCTACTTCACTAACTGGATCAAATGTCGGTTTGAAAGTGTCACATGTCGAACCGAATTGATTACGCAAATCTGATGTACCGATTTAGTGAAGCGAAATTATCATCAATTTTGTCCCTTTTTTGTAGTAGAGAGAGGAGATTGTTCAAGAAAAGATGTTTAGAAATTTTATCCACGAAAGTCTGTTTTAGTATTCTTCAGATCACACGCATAATGGAAAATGATTGCGAACTGATCGCAGGTTGAACATTGTTGTAGTCAGATATTTTTGACGTTTATAATGGCTAAAAATATGCCGAGCGGATAAAGACATTGCGAGTAATCAACAAAAAGTATTTGTCATGATGCTGTACAGCATAAAAGCAGTGGCATGGGGTAGGGGTTAAAACATACTCGTGAGGTGGAGTTCGAATCCTTTCAGTTGTTTTGAAATTTTTATTTTTGAATTTTTATAAAAAAAAGACTTGATTCACTATTTTACTCAATTAATTGCATTTTCTTGTAGTCCATAGTCGCTTGATTCAATCATCGCATTAACCTTTTTATTTGCTCACCACATTGCAGATGGTTTCAGAACATCGTTCCTTTACTTCCCGTGTCAAAGTATCTAATGTTCTGTCACCAGCAAATGATTGTGCACGAGAGCGTTTTGTTAATTCAGGAAATATTTCAGCATATGTGCGTCTTGTTTCGTCAAAGAAGATAAAACTGATACTGCTCAAATAAATAGACTCTTCGTGTTTTTTCCTTCGCTCCAACGCCAAACCACTGCATCTAAACAATCGACAGTTTAAAAGGAAAGCAGAAACATCGTAATTGCCGCATTGCAAGCATTTTGCTTTTTGAGCCATATATGAGAAGTGAACCAAAAATGAAACCGGTCACACCGCCTACATGTTCATCAATCGAATGCTGACCGGCATTTTCATTGACAATACTCCTCGCACACTATCACTTTGCCGATACGTATTTACCGTGTAATGTGCGTGAATCTCGGTTCCATTTAAGTAAACCACCGGTAGATTCCATTCTGATGCTTCTTTCGTCCATAAAAACCTAACGTAGCGTGCCGTTTTGGCAACTGTCCCGGCTTTCGCGGAAAACGTTCATCTTGTCAAATTTTAAAACTGAATCTCACAGATAAGACAATTTTTCTAACACATCCCCTGCCAGGCTTGAAGTTCAGTTCTTTGCGGCGGAAGCTGAATAGTTTTCGCAAAGTTAGTATTTTTTTTTATAACGTTCGTAAGTGACACAACATTACTCATATCGTTTGTGGACCATCTGTCGTCAGCACCTTGATTCTAGTTCTTGGCGTAGAAACCTTAATTTCACCCTGCCTGGGTTCGTGTGCTTCTCTCCGTCATTTGCAAACCATCGTGTTGCTCTGCTTTAACATTTTGGCTGCACATTCCGTCACCTTCTCCGCGGCACGAAAAATCCCTTCTCTCCCACCGCCAACAAATTCCATGACGTTAACCGCAGGGCGTTGCGCGTGCCCTTGAAGAATTTTTCCGTGTCACCTTCTACGCTTGCAGTGCGACGTAACAAGGCGCAAAACTTTAACTGGAATGTGGTTGCACGTAGTCGCGCGCCGCCATTAGTTCCTGATACGGGCTCATTACTTGATACGGCCGACTTGCTGTCTGAAGTTTCTGTAAATGTGTTCATCAAAGGAAGTATCTTTATTCGTCTTCGAAGTAATCTCTATCGTCCACAGTATACGTTTAGCAAAGGTTATAAAGTTTCTGGAAACTATTAGCGAATAGATTCTTATGGATCTGATCGGCCCAACGACAACTTACACGTCTGGATGTTCGTCGTACTGTGATAAAGACATCTGCGCTTTGCAAGTATATTTGTAGCCTGCCCTTACTGTGGATCACTTGTGACGACGTGGATCTGCAGTAGTTACAATATGTAATTTATTTGTCTGTCTGTTTATGCGACACAAATGGGGAGCAAATCTTCTGATAATTCAAATCTGTGCGAGTAACAGGGACAATACTGTCCATGTGAAAACCCAGTTTCTCCGATACCGGGCCATAAACAAGTGGTGCATTTTGTTCCAGCATCTGTTACTCGCGATCGACCTTCAATGTCGATGCGTTCGTTAACGTTCGCGTCTGCAGCTGAGTGGTCAGCGCGGCTCACTGCCATGCTAAGGTCCGTTGTTTGATTCCCGGTACTGCCAGGGATATTTCCCTGTAGGAGGATTGGAACTGGGTGCACTCAGGTTCCTGATACCAATTGAGGTGCTACTCGACCGAATAGCAACGACTCTTGATCATGAAAACTGACAACAACCAAGAGAGCGGTTCGCTGACCCCACATCCCCTCTTAAAGCATCCAGTGCCGCTACTGGCGGAGGATGACACAGCGATCTGTTGGTGAGAAAGGGCCCACCACAGCTTGTGAACGGGGCTTGCCTTTACGTTACGTTTGTTATTAAAACTTGGTACAATACCAACAGTTTTCCTGTTCCTTACAGTACTGCCGACATCGCGTAGGTCTCCGTTGCTGTTGTATTGTGGAGTGTAACGAGGCTTAGTCCTTACGACTTGGTCCTTCGTTCTCACTACGCTCCTCATCCGATAGCGGATACGTATGCTTAAGTGTGTCTGACGACACGTGATTTTTCTCGGCGTGTGTCTCTACAGCCAGAATGTAAGCCCTTTTATCCGTGTCTGCTTCTATATATCGATCAGCGGGCAATTAACTTCTTTTGAGACCCTGTCTCATAGTTTGCAGTTTGCGCTTGTACTGCCTCAAAAATTTGTTTACGAAAGCGAGTGAAGCAGTCTGATATGTCACAAGTACTAGCTAGCACACGCTCGACAGTTATTCGACCATTGCCATAGCGGTTCTCGGAAACTGTTCGTTTTAAGATGCGGGTGAGAGCAGTACTCATTTGAACTAGCATCATTATAATACTAATAGGATTACAACAGATCAACATCTGGCTCAAGGCGAGGAATATATTCCCTATTTGTATTAATTTCCCTGACAAACCCCGACTGCTCTAATTTTGTACAGTGTAACTGGTATGTTAACAGCTGACTTCGTTAAACAGTTAATATACTCGGCCATTTCCGTACCATTTTCGATACTCGTTTCATTATTCCTGTCGTGTTGATAATGCCAGTTAGATCATTTACCTAGTTTGACTTTCTCCGCCTCGAATTTTCAACACGTAGAAATACCTTCCTGGACAACAAGTAATCTGTTTAATCGTCTCTTAGAGCGTGATCGTTACAGCTGGTGACACGGAAACTATGCAACAGGTACTCTGTCTCACGAAATGAGGCCATTTGCAACTAGCAAGGATCCGTCGGATTTGATTACAAAAGTCATTAGTATGATCACATAATAAACGTATTCCACTACAGCTGAATACCTGTTTTGATTTCACAGTAATTATCAAATCTAAAAGTGTAGCAGATGTAATGATTATACGTCTACGTAAGACTGATAAATATTTTAGACCTGATGATAGCTGCAAAGCCGAAACCGGTAATAATTTCTAATAGAATACTAGGCTGTTATGTCATCAAGAAGCTACACATTTTGTAGCATTCGAGGATGACACTTTCAGCGATGTTAATGATACATTCACATAATGTGCGCCTATGCATACATCTTGATCGTGACATACGCACGTGGCACAAAAAAATTTTACTCCATTTGTTTGCTAACGGTTCATGATACCGAGGTTTTCGGTAAATGGCGCTATCCTTGTCTAAGGGCATTAGAGGTCTCTCTTGCACAAAAGTACCCGGAAAATGTGGTGGTGTTAAAAGGCAAGAGGCAAGGCGTCCGACACCTGCTGTTGCGGTGTAAACTCCTCCATGTGGGGCTGTCATGTCAGTATTAACGCCCAACATTGTTAGAATGCCGTTAAAAAGAGTATCGCGTTGTATTAGAAAAAAAACTCCTGTTTAGTGTTTCCGTTTTAGAACAGACAGCATTATTACTAACACAAAAAATTATATATATGGCCCTCACTGCCTATTATAATTTACGGAAAATCTCTTTTTAGATATCTTGAACCTTCCACGAGGTAAAAGGAGTGCAAATTTTAGTTGCTGTACCTGTATAAAAGATGAAACAAAACGATACCGACAAATTTTAAAGAACTGTACGAGGGTGTCTTCTTCTTCTTCTTCTTCTTCTTGTGATAATTTGACATTTGGCCTTATGGTCTGTTCTGGGCTCACCATCTCATCCTCGGTCTTCCCACAATCCTTCTTCCAGTAGGTTAGTAGCCTGCCGCTTGCCGTCGAATTCTCTGGGGGGCCTTCGCAATACATGCTCTTTCCAATCTTGCATTTGTTGGATTACTTTTCAGTTAACTACTGTTGTAAGTGAGGGAGAGCGAAACAATATGTTTTGTACACGCATCGATATTTGTGAAATCTTGTAATTCTTAATTGAGTTCAATAAAATATATACAAGACAATGGCTTTACTCCCAGTTCTTTTCATATTTTTTCATTTCTTATTTTATGACACTTCGATTGATCTGAAGAACTTTGTTACAGATTTTTCGAGCTGTCTTACGTCTTTTGATCTCCATGTCCAACTCTCGGCCCCTTATAGTAATGATGGTAGAGCATTATTTTATTAAATTTTATTGGGGTTTCTCATCTGGTTATACCCTTTATGTTTTTCTTCTCGTGCCACGTAAGCGTTGATATACGCTATTATTCTTATTTGTATATGTCTCTTCTACAAAAGTTATGTCATGTGCTAGATACTGGAAGTGGAGACTTGTTCTTTTATTGTGTTATTGATAATTGTCATAGATCTTATGTGGTATTTTTCTAAAGAGCCCATTGTTTTTGTTTTTGTTCTCAGATTATAATTTAGGAATATAGTGTTTAATCTATGTACCGTTATTTGTAAATTGTCTTCCCTGACCTGTGTAATTAATTGATCGTCGTAAAAAGCATCGTAGTTGGAAGTTCACCTGCCCAATTCTTGTATCTAGAGCTAAGTAACCAATGTAGATGTTGAACAGTATTGGTGGCAAGTACAGCGTTGCCTTACTCCCTGGTCTGTCTCTCTTTTTGGTGCCAGCTATTTACCAGTACCTGTTCGTATTTTACTGTCTTGAGGGACAAATAAGGTTAGGTGCCCAAGTCACGACATGACATCCGGAAAACGGCTGGGAAAGTAAGTTCTAATTCGCCCAGAGTCTTTGGCGATCTCGTAACAGCGTCGAACTCGTTCCATCGCACTTTGTGAGATTGTTGGGTTTTTCCGCTGTGCAAAAGAATTCTGTCTACACTTTAACCATCTCTCTGTAACCACTGGCATACGACTACTGCAAGTACTGCCATCACGTTCTCCTCCATAGTAACACTAATATAGAACACCACTTGGCTCAAAATGTGTTAGTAATTGGAGTCTGTATTGGTGTTCAGAATGGTTCAAATGGATCTAAGCAGTATGGGACTTAAGTTCTGAGGTCATCAGTCCCCTAGACTCAGAACTACTTAAACCTAACTAACCTAAGGACACCACACAAATCCATGCCCGAGGCAGGATTCGAACCTGCGACCGTAGCAGCAGTGCGGTTCCGGACAGAAGCGCCTAGAACCGCTCGGCCACAGCGGCCGGCCCTATTGGTGTTCCATCAGGTGATTTATCATGCGCCAGCCACTAACAGTGGTGGGTTGCAGAGAGTGTGTGTGAAGCGCCGCCTGTGTGTCGTGTTGCAGAGATCTCGTTCCGCGTGTGGCAGTGCGGCGGCAGCCTGGAGATCATCCCGTGCAGCCGCGTGGGCCACGTCTTCCGCAAGCGCCACCCCTACAGCTTCCCCGGCGGCAGCGGCAACGTCTTCGCCAGGAACACGCGGCGCGCCGCCGAGGTCTGGATGGACGAGTTTAAGGAGTACTACTACAGCGCCGTGCCGCTTGCCAAGAACATCCCCTACGGAAAGTGAGTAGCGCCGGCGCCGGCCGAGAAGCTACCTTGTGGGAACCCACTACTGCTCTAGCGGCACAACTCGTTCGCATGGTTAAAATAAATTAATATGGAAACTATTTGATCGGTAGGGCGAGGAAGGGATATGAAAGGAATAGGTTGCACATTACCGAAGCTATACCGTCCGTCCTTGTCTCTCTTCCCTGGTGAGTATCCCAACGTAGCGGAATCCACTCAGCGACCGTGAAATACAGGGTGGTCCATTGATCGCGTCCGGGCGAAATATCTCACGAAATACGCGTCAAACGAAAAAACTACAAAGAACGAAACTCGTCTAGCTTGAAGGGGGAAACCAGTTGGCGCCATGGTTGGCCCGCTAGATGGCGCTGCCATAGGTCAAGCGGATATCATCTGCGTTTTTTTTTTTTTTAAATAGGAACCCCATTTTTAATACATATTCCTGTAGTACGTAAAGAAAGATGAATGTTCTAGTTGGACCACTTTTTTCGCTCCATGATAGATGGCGCTGTAATAGTCAAAAACATAATGTCTCACAATTTTAGACGAACAGTTGGTAACAGGTAGGTTTTTTAAATTAAAATACAGAACGTAGGTACGTTTAAACCTTTTATTTCGCTTGTTCCAATGTGATACATGTACCTTTGTGAACTTACCATTTCTGAGAATGCATGATGTTACAGCGCGATTACCTATAAATACTACATTAATGCAATAAATGCTAAAAATATTGTCCGTCAGCGTCAATGCCTTTGCCAATATGTGTAACGACATTCCTCTCAACAGCGAGTAGTTCGCCTTCCGTAATGTTCCCACAAGCATTGACAATGCGCTGACGCATGTGGTCAGGCGTTGTCGGCAGGTCACGATGGCAAATATCCTTCATCTTTCCCCACAGTAAGAAATCCGGGAACGTCAAATCCGGTGAACGTGCGGACCATGATATGGTGCTTCGACGACCAATCCACATGTCATGAAATATGCTATTCAATACCGCTTCAACCGCACGCGAGCTATGTGTTGGACATCATGTTGGAAGTACATCGCCATTCTGTCATGCAGTGAAACATCTTGTACTAACATCGGTAGAACATTACGTAGGAAATAAGCATACATTGCACCATTTAGATTGCCATCGATAAAATGGGGGCCAATTATCATTCTTCCCATAAGGCAGCACCATACATTAAGCTGCCAATTTCGCTGATGTTCCACTTGTCGCAGCCATCGTGGATTCTCCGTTGCCCAATAGTGCATATTATGCCGGTTTACGTTACCGCTGTTGCTGAATGACGCTTCGTCGCTAAATAGAACGCGTGTAAAAAATCTTGTCATCGCCCTGTAATTTCTCTTGTGCCCAGTGGCAGAACTGTACACGACGTTCAATGTCGTCGCCATGCAATTTCTGGTGCATAGAAATATGGTACGCGTGCAGTCGATGTAGCATTCTCAACACCGACGTTTTTAAGATTCGCGATTCTCGCGCAGTTTGTCTGCCACTAATGTGCAGATTAGTCGCGACAGCAGCTAAAACACCTACTTGGGCATCATCATTTGTTGGAGGTCGTGGTTGACGTTTCACGTCTGGCTGAACACTTCCTGTTTCCTTAAACAACGTAACTATCCGGCGAACGGTCCGAAAACTTGGATGATGTCGTCCAGGACACCGAGCAGTATACAAAGCACACGCCCGTTGGGCATTTTCATCACAATAGCCATATATCAACACGATATCGACCTTTTCCGCAATTGGTAAACGGTCCATTTTAACACGGGTAATGTGTCACGAAACAAATACCGTCCGCACTGGGGGAATGTTATGTGATACCACGTCCTTATGCGTTTGTGATTGTTACAGCGCCATCTATTACAAACCGAAAGAAGTGGTCCAACTAGAACATTCATATTTATTTACATACTTGACGAATATGTAATAAAAATGGGGGTTCCTGTTAAAAAAAAAAAGTGCAGTTGTTATCCATTTGACCTATGGCAGCGCCATCTAGCGGGCCAACCATAGCGCCATCTGGTTTCCCCCTTCAAGCTAGATGAGATTCGTTCTTTGTAGTTTTTTCGTTTGATGCTTATTTTGTGAGATATTTGGCCCGGTCATTATCAATGGACCACTCTGTATGCCTTAATTTTGTTGCTGGATACGGTCCCAGCTACCACAGTCATCAATTAACCTGAGGCAAAAATTTCCATTCTTTTTTTTTTTTAATCTAAGGTAAGAAAGTCGGTTGCTGTATCTGTCTGTGAATCGTATGAAATTTGCGCTGTGTGTTACGACAGTTTGACTTTTTATATACTTTCAGACGCTGACCAACCCAGCATTTGTGTAAACAATGTGAAAACCGCTTAAAGGCACACTCCAGCCGGCCAATATACCAGACCAATGGACATTCGTCCTCTACGCAGATTCGATCTGGATGCCGCTCGTCTCCGTATTTCGCTGGAATTGTTGTATTGCTCTTTAAGCTTTAGGAATGGGTCATAATGTACACCCATGTAAATATTTTACGTGCCCTTCGACTGAAATCTTACCACGAGCAGCCGAGGAAAAGGTAGACGAATGTATGTGGACACTGAACGGGTAAAGCAATATTCAGTAAAGAAGTGGAGATGGAAATCTTAAACAGTATTACGAGAAGCAGTACTCAAGGCGCCTAAAGGCAATGAAACAAATAGATGGTGAAGGTTGAAAATTTGTGCCGGACTGGTTCTCGATTACGGATACTCCGCGTCTCTAGAAGGGTTGTCTTAACGACCTGGGCATCCGGACACGCTGCACTGCCGATCTGAATTCCCAGCCTGTAACGCGCACGTAGCGCCCCATCCATTAGCTGCTGTGGTCTTCAGTGGAAAGACTGATTTGATGCAGCTCTCCATGCTACTCTGTCCTGTGCAAGCTTCTTCATCTCTGAGTAACTACTGCAGCCTACATCCTTCTGAATCTGCTTAGTGTATTCCTCTCTTGGTCTCCCTCTACGATTTTTACCCTCCACGCTGCCCTCCAATGCTAAATTTGTGATCCCTTGATGCCTCAAAACATGTCCTACCAACCGATCCCTTCTTCTAGTCAAGTTGTGCCACAAACTTCTCTTCTCTCCAATCCTATTCAATACCTCCTCATTAGTTACGTGATCGATCCACCTTATCTTCAGTATTCTTCTGTAGCACCACATTTCGAAAGCTTCTATTCTCTTCTTGTCCAAACTAGTTATCGTCCATGTTTCACTTCCATACATGGCTACACTCCAAACAAATACTTTCAGAAACGACTTCCTGATACATAAATCTATATTCGATGTTAACAAATTTCTCTTCTTCAGAAACGCTTTCCTTGCCATTGCCAGTCTACATTTTATATCCTCTCTACTTCGACCATCATCAGTTATTTTACTTCCTAAATAGCAAAACTCCTTTACTACTTTAAGTGTCTCATTTCCTAATCTAATTTCCTCAGCATCACCCGATTTAATTTGACTACATTCCATTATCCTCGTTTTGCTTTTGTTAATGTTCATCTTATATCCTCCTTTCAAGACACTGTCCATTCCGTTCAACTGCTCTTCCAAGTCCTTTGCCGTCTCTGACAGAATTACAATGTCATCGGCGAACCTCAAAGTTTTTACTTCGTCTCCATGAATTTTAATACCTACTCCAAATTTTTCTTTTGTTTCCTTTAGTGCTTGCTCAATATACAGATTGAATAACATCAGGGAGAGGCTACAACCCTGTCTCACTCCTTTCCCTATCACTGCTTCCCTTTCATGCCCCTCGACTCTTATTACTGCCATCTGGTTTCTGTACAAATTATAAATAGCCTTTCGCTCCCTGTATTTTACCCCTGCCACCTTTAGAATTTGAAAAAGAGTATTCCAGTCAACATTGTCAAAAGCTTTCTCTAAGTCTACAATTGCTAGAAACGTAGGTTTGCCTTTTCTTAATCTTTCTTCTAAGATAAGTCGTAAGGTCAGTATTGCCTCACGTGTTCCAACATTTCGACGGAATCCAAACTGATCCTCCCCGAGGTCTGCATCTACCAGTTTTTCCATTCGTCTGTAAAGAATTCGCGTTAGTATTTTGCAGCCGTGGCTTATTAAACTGATAGTTCGGTAATTTTCACATCTGTCAGCACCTGCTTTCTTTGGGATTGGAATTATTATATTCTTCTTGAAGTCTGAGGGTATTTCGCCTGTCTCATACATCTTGCTCACCAGCTGGTAGAGTTTTGTCATGACTGGCTCTCCTAAGGCCGTCAGTAGTTCTAATGGAATGTTGTCTACTCCAGGGGCCTTGTTTCGACTCAGGTCTTTCAGTGCTCTGTCAAACTCTTCACGCCGTATCGTATCTCCCATTTCATCTTCATCTACATCCTCTTCTATTTCCATAATATTGTCCTCAAGTACATCGCCCTTGTATAAACCTTCTATATACTCCCTCCACCTTTCTGCCTTCCCTTCTTTGCTTAGAACTGGGCTGTCATCTGAGCTCTTGATATTCATACACGTGGTTCTCTTCTCTCCAAAGGTCTCTTTAATTTTCCTGTAGGCAGTATCTATCTTACCCCTAGTGAGATAAGCTTCTACATCCTTACATTTGGCCTCTAGCCATCCCTGTTTAGCCATTTTGCACTTCCTGTCGATCTCATTTTTGAGACGTTTGTATTCCTTTTTGCCTGCTTCATTTACTGCATTTTTATATTTTCTCCTTTCATCAATTAAATTCAATATTTCTTCTGTTACCCAAGGATTTCTAGCAGCCCTCGTCTTTGTACCTACTTTATCCTCTGCTGCCTTCACTACTACATCCCTCAGAGCTACCCATTCTTCTTCTACTGTATTTCTTTCCCCTATTCATGTCAATTGTTCCCTTATGCTCTGTCTGAGACTCTGTACAACCTCTGGTTCTTTCAGTTTATCCAGGTCCCATCTCCTTAATTTCCCACATTTTTGCAGTTTCTTCAGTTTTAATCTACAAATGTTTGTTATCAGAAAAAAATGTACTGATTTTCTGTGGTTACGGATAACCAGTAAGAAGAAGCACACCGAAGTAGATAATAATTGCTACCAAGTCTCAGGGAGCGTGATATCAGTTGCTATACTGTATGAATGATTGAAGACTGTCTGGATCACTGTCTCTGTTACTAATGATTACCTGTTTCAATCGGCTCAGCAGATCATCATAAAATCTAAGCCGGGAGAAGGAAAGGTGAGGCGACAATATGAAAATTATATAACTGTAACATTACCAACTATACCTTCATAGATACCACAAATAACATCAAAATATCATGAAGGTACACTTACCTGACGCCACAAGGTGCAGTTTGCCAACAGTGTTGCCAATGACGTAAAAGATGACGTAAGGTCGTCGTATTGAACGGAGATTATGGTGAAAAATACAAAAAATTGTTCAAATGGCTCTGAGCACTATGGGACTTAACATCGGAGGTCATCAGCCCCCTATAACTTAGAACTACTTAAACCTAACTAACCTAAGGACATCACACACAGCCATACCCGAGCCAGGATTCGAACCTGCGAACGTAGCGGTCGCGCGGTTGCAGACTGAAGCGTCGAGAACCGCTCGGCCACTCTGGCCGGCAATGACGTAAAATAAACCAGAAAGTAGAGAGGAAGCAGTACAGAAAGAAATGCCTGATGAGACACATGATATGTCCGCAAGTCATAAGTCGCTCCACTGATACATTACAATGGAAGTTATTCCATAATAAAATGAAAATAATTTATAAGATTATAAATTAAAAAATACGTTGAGCTAATACGTTTAGTATGAAAGTCGTTTTATAGGGTAAAAAATAAAATACGAGTGCAGGAAACACTTTCACAGTAAATAACAAAAATATATAACATACAATTTCCCGTGACTTTCTTTCCTATATCTAATATTTTATCGTTTAATTTATAACACGTCATACATTCTGAAACTTTTTGCTATAGCGACTTTTTTTTAAAATTTTATTAACTATTTTTATCTTGCTATGCAAGAATGTCCTATATTGTATCAACGTACTCCCTTATGACTTGTGCATATCTCACATGAGTCACAATACAATTTTTGTCCTATTGCACCTTGTGTACTTAAACGTTAGTTTTATGTCGTTTATATCACTGTTGACAAACTGCGCGCTGTGGCGCCAGGTATAGTGTGTTCGTGATGTTTTGATATTATCTGTGGTACATTTGATGGTATTACCTGTAATGTTACGCTTAACGTAATTTATATTTTATCGTCTCTTTCTTTTCTTTTCCCAACATGGATCTGAAGGTAATCTGCTGGCGCTGTACAGCATGTCGTCGACATCTCCAGTGTTCGTATTGAACAAATTCTGTAAGTGGCGGTTAATAATGAAAATAAACGTTATGTCTTCTTCACTTGTTTCATCTTTTCTCCCCACATCTCTTTCCTAACCCATTACATATGGAAACACATCTGTCTTTCTTGCATTGGTACCTGGTGGCCAAAACTGTATCTAATTTGTTACCAGGATAAACGTGCTCGGCATTAATGCATTAGAAAACCTATCAAATTTCGCTGCCATGCGATAATTACAGGCTACACTGGACCACAGTGAGTAGCTGCAGTTTAATTAGAACCAAGCGTTGTGTGAGTCTCGCTGAGGAGTGTCGGTTTTGCAGCGTGGACGACCGGCTGGAGCTGCGGCAGCGCCTGCAGTGCCGGCCCTTCAAGTGGTACCTGCAACACGTGTACCCGCAGCTGCGCCTGCCCGGCTCCTCGCCAGCGTCGCGCAGCAGCCTGCAGCAGGGCGCCCTCTGCCTCGACACGCTGGGCCACGTGCTCGACGACGGCGCTGGCCTCTACGCCTGCCACAACTCGGGCGGCAACCAGGTGAGCGCTGCCGCGTAGCCGGAAAGCCTAACTGCAGGCGAACCTAGACCAGGGGTTTTCAGATTGTGCGTCACTACTCCCAGGAGCTTCTCAGCTTTGTACAGGGTGGGGCAAATAAAAGTGGCCCGGAGAGTTCCAACAGAGGAAAGGCAATACAGTACTAATGTAGTAGATGTGGAAAGTGACCACCATTCATCACTTGGCACTTTTGGGCCCTGGTGAGCAAGTTACTGGAGGCGGATTGAAGCTGGACTGCTGGAATTGCTGCAGTCTGATCCGAAATGTTCTGGATGTGCGGTCAATATTGGATGTAGGGATGAGTGAAAGGGGAATGGGAAATGGACTGAGGCTGATTACGCAAGCAAGTGAAACGACATTTTGAGTAAAATCACGGTAGTTTGATAAACAAAAACGCTTGAATACTTTTACCGCAAGTTAAAAAGAAGTACTTTCACTTAACAAGCGCGATTTCTACGTGGGTTCTTCTTCAATCTTACGAAGTTGTCTACCGTGTAGCAAAGAACAAGAAATCTCACACCATAGCGGAAGACTTTATTTTACCAGCTGCTGTGGATGTGGCACGTACACTGCCCTGCAATCTTAAGGATGAGAGAGATAAAGTAACATAATATATTAAATAGTCGGTGGAAATGAATGAAATTGTAGGATTAATTTGCCAGAGATCTCCGAGAAAGCTGTACATCACGTGAGGTCAGCGCGACTATAGCGCCAAATCGGGGTGGCCCCACAATGCGAGGCAGAAAATACGACGTATGTCAACCAGCGAGCAGTTACGGTACATTTTGATGGTGTTTTTTATTACAAAATGGTCCGGAGATAACATATGGGTGACTTCACACGGGGAAGAATCATCGGGTAATGTCAGAAGCAGGAAATGCGACAAGTGTTGCCCAGAAGTTTGGTATTGCTAGCAGCGTTTTTTCGAGTACATAGGGAGCGTTTCTAACCACAGGCACAGCTGCCCGAAGGAAAGGAGTTGGTCTATAAGCTTAATATCAATACTGAGGATCACGTAATAGACGAGGTGAAGGAATTCTGTTACCTATGAAGCAAAATGACTCACGAATGACGAATCAAGAAGGGTATAAGAAGCATAGCAACATAGGAGAAGAGGGCACTCATCGGGAAAAGAAGTTCACTGGCATGAAAGATAGGCCCTACTGGAGAGAAGGGTGTTGTAAATTAAATGGATAAGTACTGAGAATAATGTCTACATAACCGACAAGGAAATGAATCTGTGGATAAAAATATAAGAAGGGCAGGAAAACGGAACGTGTTGACAAATAGCGAATGGCTTATATGGGACCAGAGTGTGTCGTAGACAGAGATGATGAGGTTGGCACAGAAAAAAGCTGAAGTACAGTCCATACACATTGCAAAAATAAACATAGATATGTACTATGTTCGTTCTAAATTTTGTCCTAAACTACTGGATCAATGTTACAAAGACTTGGCACACGTATCCCGCCCAAACCGGAAAGAAACTCTTGGCAGGTGAGAATCACTCACGTCTCAAAGGGGTGCAGGTGACGAAGAGAGTTGCATAGAATGCGAGAATACCTCAATATTATTCATCCATTATTTCAGATGGAGAGCATTTAGTCACTTTATATGTGATTTCAACTCTCTAAAACTTTTTCTCTCTGACATCCCCCCTCCCTCCCCCTCCATGTTGTTCAGAAGATAAGACGTCATAAACACCGAGCTGCATGCAAAAGAAATTGCTGGGCCGAAATTCGCTAAAGATATAGGTGAAATATGTTAAATATATGCGACGTGTGCCTACACGGGTGAACCTGTGAGTACGAATCTCCTCCTAAATACTGCATCAATTCACATCGAATTTTATACGCATATTGCTTTGTCTGGAAGGGAATACTGCGGGGGTAAGAACCACCAACCTTCTATTGGTGTGTCGGTGGTGGACATAGAAGGGTGGGGGAAGAGGAGGTGAAGATATAGAGGGGAAGACGGAAGAGACCCAAATAGGAGAGGAGGAATTTGACAGAGAGAGGGGAAGCAGGAAATGGAGAGGGAAGGAGATGAAGAGAAAAAAGAAATTGTAGAGAGAAAGTGAGAGGGGACAGATAAAGTTGGAGGGAGAGATGGACAGAGAGAGGGGAAGCAGGTTGGTGGGTTCATTTGGGGGAGGGACCGAACAGCGGGATGGAAGTAAGTTGGCCGTGCCTGTCAAAATGAAACATCTCGGCATTTGCCTCAAGTTATTTAGGGAAATCACGGAAAACATTAATGAGGATGGCCGGACGCGGGTTTGAACCGTCGTACTCCCGAATGGGAGGCCATTGGGACAAGAGGAACTGGACGGAGGAAGGGAAGAGGAGGAGATTGACTAATAGATTCCAATAAATACATATGCCAGCAACACCGGGTACTCCGCTAATTAAGTAATAAAACGCACACACACTTTTCAGGAAGAGAAGAGAATTTAGAACGTGGACTTCATTTTCTTCTAACACGGGAAAACAAACCTTGGATATCGTTCCTTCTTTGTTTGTGAGCCCGTGATTTTTTTCCTCGTTGCCATGTGACGATCGTCACAGAAACCATTTGAGGTATCAACTGACGCCGTCGCTTGGGAGTGTAACATTCTTTAGCGTGCTGCACTTACATTCTTATTAAATTTTGCTGCTTGCACTTTTGTACTGGATAATCATTTATCGTATAGGAGAGACCAAATAATCGGGTATGGTCTTACGGAGCAAAAACTGTTAACCTTATAGTGCGGGACCAAGCGAGTAAGGCAAACCATTGGAACAATTTTAAAAATTTCAGCTGAAGAGAAGCAGCTGTATTACATAAGGATCCGTTGTTTGTGAGGAATGGAACGTCGTGTAAATATTTTCCAACCACCTTACACTATTAACTTCCTAAGCGTTGCTACTATTTGTTACAGGAGTGGTCGTTGACGAACGAGGGCTACCTCAAACACTACGACGTGTGCCTCACGCTGTCGGACTACAAGCGAGGCGCGCCGCTGCTCATGAAGGTGTGCGACGACCTAGACACACAGGTGAGTCCAAAATGATGGTTGTCACACGTTTCCGTCGACGTATCCCGCGAAGTATGATGCACGTCAAATCACTTTTCCAGCCATCGTGAGCACTATTTGTAGCCTTATAAATTTCTTTTACCATTAAGATCTTCAGTTACGAGGAATATTCACGAGGAATATTCAATATGGTACACATTTCTTCAACTAAATCCGCTATAGGATCTCAGAATTGATGATGCTGATGACGTCACTATTCAGTCGCTGAGGACTTGGCAATCGCGAACGTTGGTGGGTAAACGCAAACCTTGATGGCAATCCATCAGAAGAATTACGTGCATTATGCATGGGGAATGTGCTGGACATGTAATGGTCTAACTCTTCCCATCCACTGGCCTGTACATTAAAAGCGCACTCTACTTGCAGTGCACTTGGGGTAGGGGAACATGCTGCTGAAATAAATTAGCCAGATGCTGAGGTGTATGGCGTATGAGGACAGCACATCTTCACTGATGCCGTGGTGATCGTCACTGAAAAGTAACATAGCCCGTTTCTCAGGTTACACATCAGCCCTTACCAGATATCTAACTTTGGATATAGTCTTCATAAGTGGTAGAACAGAAATATGGGAACACCAAGACTACGTCGCCATGCCTAATACGGTTTGGGCACTCAAAAGAGCTTCCAGTCGTCTCGGAATGGCTAATACGAAATCTTATATAATTCTCCCTGCAAAATAGTGACACGTTCAGTTAACGGTAATGGAAATAGACAGCGATCACACACCTTTCTTTCCGAAGCAGACCAGAAAGGCTCAGTAATATCCCTTCCCCATACAGCGATCCTTCCAGATCCTGGAAGTGGTCCACCTCCATCTTATCCGTTGCCGTGGGTGATCTGCGGCAGCTTGGCAGCTCTGTAATCTGCTGTTCAGCTCATTCGATACACTTTTCGTCAGATTTTCTGCACATGTTGTAACAGGCTACCGATTGTCACGTTCGAGCACTTTCTTAATTTCCACTATCTCTGTTAGGCCGTCAATGAAACTACATGCTGCTACATTAGCCGCGGTGCCAGTTATTTTTTCCCCGCTCGGGAATGGTTTTCGGAGACACCGACCAGAGGCAAGCGTTAAAACATCCGTTAGCATTTTTAATGTTGGTTCTCGGTCACAGTTCCAGCAAGCCAGTGTGGCTCAACTCTTCATACGCTGGACGTACGGTATCGAAAACTTCCTTTTTCATGGCTGGTAACTTGATAACATAATTTCTGGCGAACTTCAGATGAACACTACATAAAGTAGACATTCCAGAAAACATTTTAAGGGGAAAAAAAGAAATGTGAAGGAGCGATCCGTCTTACATGGTAAAATACTTCCTAAAGCCAAGATTGCATAAATCTTTCCTTATTTTCAGCTATTGGTTTCGACAGACTTTGCTGTTATCTTTAGGTCTTCAAAATTTTTGTTACAAAATGTAAATCGGAACTTCATGCGAAGTTAAGTGTTTGCGGTAGAATTTTGCACATAATACAAAGATTCGTCAGAAAAGAAAAAAGTACCAAATATGCCGTCCAATGTGAATCATAAAGGGATGGAACATGTCAGGCTAACGAAAACAGATGTGACTTTGTGCGTTTTATTGTACACTGTGTTTTTTATGACGTAAGAATCAGCGCTACATATGGCCGTGTGTACTAGGTGAGTTTTGATTGTAAAAGTTTTGTATGTGACAAATTTTTGTATAATGTGCTACATTTTATACACTGACATAACAACTTGGCATGACGTTCCTAATCACAAAGAACACATTTTGCAACAAAATTTTTGAAGACCTGTAGATGACAGCAAAGTCTGTCGAAACCGTTTGTTGAAAATAAAGAAATACAAGGCGTTTCGAAAAGAATGATCTGATTTCAAAACTCCGTATTTATTATTGTTGGATGTGAGGTCCGCCAGTTATGCAAAACACCGTTTTTGCATAACTGGTGGACCACACATACAACAATTTTAACTGCAAACACAGCCCATACAGGGAGCTGCAAATCAAAATTATGAATAACCTGTACTTATTAGTGAAAACATACTACAAACACGGGATGCACCGCAAAATAGCCATAAAGTCTCAGAAGTTTAGATATGCCATTACAAATGCTTAATGTGTCCACTACCAGCAGCATGAACAACATTTAGACAATAGCTAAATTTGTCGTAAACTTTACACAATGCATCTGCTTCTACAGGAGTTATGGCGGCTGTTATTGTGTTCTTCACGTCTTCTGTGTCTCGAGGTAAAGGAGAGATGAACACTTCGCATATCCTCCCAAGAAGAATCGCATAATAACAGGCGATCTTCGTGGCCACGAATGCAGAGCTGTTCCCTATTCAGCGCTGAGGCAGAGTATCGTTGAGAAACTGACGTACGTGTTGGGCCAGTACGATGCAGCTCCATCCGGTTGGAAAATGAATTCACTGGAGTCCTCCTGAAATTGTGGAAAAGCTAATTCTCCAGCATTTGCAGAAAGCTCATTCCAGTCACTGTGTTTTCCTCAAAACAGGAGGGACCATACACTTTTCTCGAGAAATGGCACAAGAAACGTTCAATGAAGATGAGTCTCTTTCGTGTTCAATAATGCCATGACGGTTCTGAAGTCACCACAGGTACACGTTATGGCAGTTTATTTTACCGCTAACATGAAATATTGCTTCATAACAAAATTAACAGTGATAATAACGTGTCGTCTTCCATGTCATCTAGTGGAACATTGTTGAAGTCAGCCCGTTTCCTTTTATCACCAGCCCATAGAGCTTGCACTAATTGCATTTTGTATGGTTTATAGACCAAACGATGTCTTAACACAGATAGTCGTACGAGGCATTGTCAGTTCTCTGCTTGTGAGGCGAGCAGGCACTGATGGACTCCACTAAAACGTTCGCCGAGTTCTTTCCACTATGTTATCAGAAGTGCGAAGTCGACCTGGACTGTTACCTTTGCACAAGCATCCTGTGTCTTCAAATTGCCGATGCCATTGACAGATGTACTGGGTGCAAGCGGATCAGTGCCAGGACGCCGACGAAAATCACACTGACCGAAATCGCTGACTCATTCTTTGCAAACTGCAGCACACAGAACGCCTTCTCTCGAGCGGACGCCATCTTACTTCTGGCAGACAAAATCTAACGGTAATTAGCTGAAACTCTAGGCCACGCCAATTCAAAGGACACCCATTTCCTTCCCGGCACGTCCCATGCTTCGTAATTATTACCGTCCATAATCAGGACATTCTTTTTGCAACACCCCGTTGACTGGAATACTCTTTCAGATTCTAAAGGTGCCAGGGGTAAAATACAGGGAGCGAAAGGCTATTTACAGAAACCAGATGGCAGTTATAAGAGTCGAGGGGCATGAAAGGGAAGCAGCGGTTGTTAAGGGAGTGAGACAGCGTTGTAGCCTGTCCCCGATGTTGTTCAATCTGTATATTGAGAAAGCAGTAAAGGAAACAAAAGAAAAATTCGGAGTAGGTATTAAAGTTCATGGAGAAGAAATGAAAGCGTTGAGGTTTGCCGATGACATTGTAATTCTGTCAGAGACAGAAAAGGACTTGGAAGAGCAGTTGAAAGGAATGGACAGTGTCTTGAAAGGAGGGTATAAGATGAACATCAACAAAAGCAAAACGAGGTTAATGGATTGTAGTCAGATTAAGTCGGGTGATGCTGAGGAATTAGATTAGGAAATTAGACACTTAAAGTAATAAAGGAGTTTCGCTATTTGGGGAGCAAAATAACTGATGATGGTCAAAGTAGGAAGGATATAAAATGTAGACTGGCAATGGCAAGGAAAGTGTTTCTGAACAAGAAAAATTTGTTACCATCGAGTATAGATTTAAGTGTCAGGAAGTCGTTTCTGAAAGTATTTGTATGGAGTGTAGCCATGTATGGAAGTGAAACATAGACGATAAATAGTTTGGACAAGAAGAGAATAGAAGCTTTCTAAATGTGGTGCTACAGAAGAATGCTGAAGATTAGATGGGTAGATCACATAACTAATGAGGAGGTATTGAATAGAATTGGGGAGGAGTTTGTGGCACAACTTGACAAGAAGAATGGACCGGTTGGTAGGACATGTTCTGAGGCATCAAGGGATCACAAATTTAACATTGGAGGGCAGCGTGGAAGGTAAAAATCATAGAGGGAGAGCAAGAGATGAATACACTAAGCAGATTCAGAAGGATGTAGTTTGCAGTAGGTACTGGGAGATGAAGAAGCTTGCACAGGATAGAGTAGCATGGAGAGCTGCATCAAACCCGTCTCAGGACTGAAGACAACAACAACAACCATATTTATGTGGTCTTGGATTTACGAAGTTTTCAGTTAGGTCCAGCCCCTTAATTCTGGTGCATAGATCCAGCGAGTGGTAGATACAGCTCGATGCTGACCTTGCTGTGTTGTTGTTGCAGCGTTGGCACCAGGTGGACAACCCGGGACTGATCAAGCACGCGCGCCTCAGCCTGTGCCTGGACTCGAGGGACCACGCATCCCGCGGTCTCACCGTCGAACGCTGCGACTCCCGTGCACCCTCGCAGCAGTGGCGGCTCTCTGTCAAGAGGCTGTGATGACGGCCACCCCCGGGGGTCGCCAGGGGCCCACTGCGACTCGCCGACTACCAGGAGGACGCTGTTGCTGCCTCCATCGCCCCCACTGCCTCTGTGACTGGCAGCTCCAACCTGTCGTCATCATCCTACCGTGCAGACACCACCATTGGGGGGAACTCGTCCACCGCAGGCCAGTGATGCTCTCGCGCCAGTGGGGAGACGTGTCATGTGTGCGTGACTCTTCCCGTTGCTCACGGACCAGCACACAGCACTTTTCATTGCTGCAAAATAAGCTCCACGTCTCCAATTACCAGTGATGGGTCTGGTGTTCAGTGACTCTGACAGCGATCTCTGTTGCAACTCACGTTTTATGAGGTTGCAGGAGGAACACTATCACTGGACACTTTAGTGGAAGGACAGTTGGGCTTTTTATGACATAATGTGTATGTGAATGAGGGGAAAATGTGCGTGGCAGTGCCGCAGAAATGTATTTGTGTGTGGAACACAGAAAGCATGAAGTGTGTTTTGCATTTGCTCCATACCTGCTTCAGCAGCAAAATGAACGCAATAAAGGTGGTCACTGAACTGAAGATGTACAGGGTCAAGGTGGAAAAGCTAGCTGCGGCATTCGATGCTGGAATGTTTTTTAAGGAATTGCTCCTCCATTTTTAAATAAGCATATTACTTCATACTTGTAGTTTACTATCCACTACACTGGACTAGTCCTGTACTTTCAGTGAGGGCTCATGCTTTTTATATTGTGTCCACTACAGTCTTGTCTTCCAGATTGAATACACCAGAAATTTTCTAGTGGCTGCAGTGCTCTCTGTACATGTATACTACAACTTTACCCCAGTGCATGCACACACTATGTTCTGAATCTCTCATTTATGTGAGTCTGTTAAGAAAGTGAACTGATTCTTTTACTGGTACTGGCCTTGTGATGGATTAACAGTGACTTCAGTGCACTATGGAGTGCCATATTTGTGCACAGGAGTTTCACCTAAGTGACTGTAAAATGTAAAGCACTTTTAAGATATTGTAACAAAATTTTAACACCTTTATATTTTCATCCATCAGTGCGTCTAGCACAGATCAATAAATACTTCAAAATATGCTAAATTTTGAGAGCCTTCCTTGCTGAAAAAATTAGATTTACTTGTAGTGCCTTTCAAACGATCTTGTGTGAGGGGAAAGCTGTGATAATTTTTTTTTTTTTATCTTTCAGTGGCCTAGTTTTGATAGTTACTATTTTCACAGTTACTAAATTGTTTTAAATGTTGCTGCTATGGTGTCATGTTTGTTCATCCTGTGCTGTATTTAATAGAACTCTGCATCTACCAAGAAAGATTTAACTGTTGTAATTCTTTTACACATTTTTTCAATGCAGTTCACCTTGGATTTCCTTACTCAGGGGAGAAATCTCTTTTGGTAGTGTAACACAAGTTTTGTTTCCATGTAGTAATGAAAAACTTCCTTACTTTGCTATATAAATTGATGCATTAATTTCAGAACATATGTTTTGGATATATCAAAAATTATAGTATTAAACCACAGTCATGTAATCAACTAACCATTTTCATCAATATTGCCAACTTTATTCCAGTCAATAGACACATACAATAGTCAACAGATATATTGTTCATGATGCATGACTAAAACACAACAGCATGCAGAAATTTTCGTAAGTCCATATTGCAGTTATGAAAATGGTTGAAAAACGAAATTTAGTTTGTAAAGGATCATTATTTGCAGCATACATATTACTTATGGAATGAATTTCGTATTGACCACTTCATGTTATTAGTTTATTGTATGATTGTATGAAGTTGTACTATAATGGCACAAAGGAATTAGAGATGTGGTACAGTGAGCTGTATTAGACTTTTGTGGCAGTATTATAGGTATGGTTTGAGTCATATGGTTTGAGTCACATGTACACACACACGTGTGTGTGTGTGTGTGTGTGTGTGTGTGTGTGTGTGTGTGTGTGTGTGTGTGTGTGTGTGTGTGTGAGGGGGGGGGGGGGAGAGAGAGAGAGAGAGAGAGAGAGAGAGAGAGAGCATAGTAAAGTTGTTTGTTTTAATTTCAATAATTATTGAAGCTGTTCTAGGACAATATTTGGTATGTGTTGTGAGAGTTAACCTTATACTAAAATTCATAAGTTCCAGTGACAACACTAACACTCTTTTTTAATTATATATTCAGATTGAAAGCAGTTAAATGGAAATTTTTATCAGTTGTGCTACCATTAGTCTAAAAATATACTGGTGTAAGTTATGCTTTATTGACATAACTGATGCCAGAAAGCGACTACATAACTTTGTTTATCCATGAATTTGTGGAGTGTAATGCAAAAACTGTAAACAAATGATATGAAATCAGTTACAACAAAATAGATGACATAATACTTTGTAGAATTTAGAAAAATAATTCACATTTGAAAAAAGTACATCCTCAATCTTCCCTTGGTATGCCTGATATTTATCAGCATCTGTATATATATAAAACAAAATGGAAAATCATGATCTTCTTCAGTATATTAAACAAAATTTGGAAGTATCAATTTCATAATACTCATGTTATCGCTACTGGTCTTTTTTGTGGCTTTCTTCAGATCTTCACATTTGTACTCATCGCAAAATTTGATAACAGTGATGTATATCTTTATAGTTAGAGTTAATCCTCACAGGAGATTTTTGTAATATACATTGCTATTGGTCAACATTTGACTATTAGACTTACTCTTAATTTTTAATGTAAATACTCAATAATTGAGTGGTTTGTCTTTAGTAATGTTTCGACCTAAGAAGTTCATTTAAATTGTAATCCAATGATGTTTGAAACTAAGTGTATCATAGACAATTTTATTATTTCATTGATATGGTAATCAACTTGACAACAATCAGCATTGTTGTAAACATAAGATGTCCTATTTTTAAATGATTGTGTTAAAATGCCTTTATATTCTTGTTTGAGCTAAGAATGGAGATTAATAATGTTGAAATTTAATAAGGTTGTGTGAAAAATCTTCCTATAACGAGAATGAATGAGCAGCAGTTGTTGAATTTGATTTCCTTTCCAGGAAGCCTTGATATCAAGTAATTTTATGTCAAAAATGGAATATTTTAAAATATAGAAATATGTAGTGTCAGGAATAAAGTCCTGTGAACCTGTGAATACTGGAATAAATACGTTTAAATAATATTGTGTTTCAAGATGAGCACCAAATTTCTGTAAGAATGAAGTCCTTGCATGTTTCCTGAACACAATATTTTGAAATATTTCTTTTGGTACTCTATTTTAAATATTTTTTTGGCATGATTTGTATGGCAGAGGGAAAACACGGTGGAAGAGATAGAGTATTCTCATATAAATCTCTCTCAGATCTTACTGAACACTTGTCAGTATCACAGATCCCATAAAAAATGACAACAACAATGAGTAAAGATGTACAGATAAAATGCTTTCCAGTGTCTTCACTCTGCCAAGTACTGTCTTACTGGTGCAGTACTAGTGAAAATGAGAAGTACCTTAGCATGTTTACAGAACAGCAAGAATATCTTGGTCTAACAGAGATGAATCTGGTGCAGAAACATGTGACTGGTGTTTTCATCACAAGGCACAAAAACCTTTGAAACTAGCTTCAATAAGTCCAACTGGTGTCATTTCATACCAAATCTGCCATGAATAAAATTTGGGGCAGGTGCCATGTTTCACTGATAAACTAGCTGGAATGTATGAAACACTTGTATACTAGGCTATTGCTAGGTTGAATGAAATGTGTTTCAACTTGGTTAAATAGGAAACATCGAAAATTTACTACAAAGACAGAGCAATTACTTACTTGTTGGAAAGCTTCTCAGAAATGGTGGAATTTTTGAGTGTAGACATGTTCAGAGAGAGACGGCATCTGTAAAAACCTCTGGAGCAACTTGTTAAGACGGAATAATGAACCTGCCATATAAGAAGTTACTCTAGGTGTTCCATTTGTGAATGAATCAGGTGTTTTGTGTGTTAATGTGAAATTACCACTACTTTCCTTGTGGATCTCATACTGAATTGGCAAAAATATATCTACACCATCTTGAAAATGAAATGTTACAGCTTGAGGCAACCAATGTAATGGCATCACCTTACCTATGTGAGCACAGTGTACTAAAGAACCAGAGCACAGGGTTCAACTGAAATACTTTTACAGTCTGTCAAGGTCAGATTGTTTGCACCAAAGCAACAAAATCAGATAATACAATAACTTAGTTGATAATAAGTACTTTTTGAATTACTAATCAAATTTTTCTACAGAGAAGCTGAAGCTCGTAATTCACAGTAAGAATGAATTTTGTTAGATAATGGAGCAATATTACCAAAAGATAACCTGATGATGAACCCATTTTATCCTTGGTGGTGATATGTTGGTATAATGACATGGTTAAGTATGACAAATGTGCATTTGATATTAGAATGCTTGACTGTTTCATAGCTGATATAATTTTTTTTGTGCAGCCTCATGAATGATAATGGGTGTGCTGTTCCACAGCTGGATGAAGACTTACTTCCATGAGGAAGGCAGGAGAGTAATCCAAGTTTTGGGCTTTGCTGCTATACATTATCACATTGATGAAACAGGACAGATGAAAGGAGATCAAGATTCAGTAGAAGCAACAGCTTCCTGCAACCTTCTGAAAGCAATTCAATTATCAGCATACAATGTGTTGTCATAGCTTCCCATATATCTTTTGGCTGTGATTATAAGCAAACTTTCCCATATAAATGATACTTGTTTATAAGCAAACTTTCCCATATAAATGATACAACTATGTCCATTACACTGGCGATGTTTCTACTGGGACTGTAGTCCATGAGGAGGATGCAACTGTATATTAATGCATTGGAAAAGATTCTAAGATTATGTAACTTGTACTGTTCTAGCATCTCTGTCCAGAGAAGTTAGTTTCACCACAGTGATAATCAAGTTATCCCGTCTTCATACAGTACTTATAGATGAAATGGATGCTAGCATACAGTGTTTGGGTAGGCTACTGGGTGATTTAGTTGAAATTTCACAAAAGATACCAGTTATTTTCTTCATGACTTTGCCATTGGTGAAAATAACAAAACCAAAACAGTCAATGATGTACAATCCATGTGCAAAAAAATTAATCAATTATCAAACAAATACTTTAAGTATGTGATGTGCAAATCTGTAGTTGGTCTGAGTTGCTCACAAACTCATGCCAAAACACAGCCTCACTGCCACCCAGAGGGCAAGGGAACTGACGACTAACTACAAACACACATCTCTACATTGGTGCATTGTCCATGACAATCTGACTTATGTCAAATTATTCAATCTGTTCATATGCTTCGTTATTTAATAAACATTAGTTCTGTAGTAATATGAAAATGGGAAATGAGAGGAAACATTTCTAAAAATGTCAAGAAGTACTTGACTAATTTACTACAACTTATTAAATGATACTTTTTTAAAACTTCAGATACACATATATGTGAAATCACTTACATATGATGGGAAAGGGAAAGGACAAATGGAAAGATGGACCCACAATGATTGCAATATTTTTCTTTTGAAAGTTTATTTACAGAATATGTTACACTAACTAACTGAATAAAATATTAACCATGGCAAAGAATGAGCAACCCGAACAAACACAAACACAAACAAACAAGCAAACAAAACACACACACACACACACACACACACACACACACACACACACACACACACACACACACACACACGCATACACTTTTTACTAATAACCAGTTTAAGGCACTGATCAAGGGTTCCATGCCACAGTCAAGAAATCGGGAATAAATATCAAATTGCTGTATTTTAAGATATTTCTTAATTAATGCAATTTGGCATTGCAATAATTAAAGGAATTACTCTCCCAAAGTTTTAAGAACAAATTGCCATTACAGATTTTAAAATAATTTTAAAAAAATTGCCTTGATTTCAGTATTAATCAAAGTAGCCTTTAAAAGGAACATCTGCAGCTGAGATTATTAAGTACCAAATCACAAGTCCATGCCTTTAATTTTCAGAACAGGGCCAGCAATTATGATCTAGCAAGATTTCCTAGTACATGGTGGGAATGAATACAATACGGAAGTGATGGCAAAATAATTAGAAAAACATCTCAAACATTGATGACTAGAGAAACTAATCTCAGAGATTTCAAATATTAGCACAATAAGTGCAGGAAAAATGATGTCATTTACAAAATCTGAAGGTTAATCAAACTGGACAATATTACCCATTACAGAAGAAATGTAAAATATTTGGCCAAAAATATAAACATAAGATCTTGTAAGTTATAGTGTAGGCTAAACAAATTTGACAAATGCACTGCTAGTGTGAACAACTCACTAAGCAACTGGTCCCCATGGCCAAGTGCCACCCCAAACAGCAGATCCACAACTCGAAGAACTATCAGCTGTTAGCAAACATCACTAAGGTGAAACATGAGCTAAAAAATACAAGTTAAGAAAGTGTAATTTGTCCAAGGCTTTATAACTTAATGGCATAAAACCTTCAAATCTGCCATAATAATCAAACAGTAGTGTTACTCAAAATTGCAGAGAGAAAATCCGCTTAACAGCATAAAATATTAAAATGATGACATAATAAATGACTCCCCCAAAATAAGTCGACTGAATAGGGATAAATAATTAACCTCAGAAAGTTACTTCAAACAGAAAAACAGTCAATAGGTCACATAGGGTAAACAGCCAGAGACTTGATTCTACTAAACTGAAATCATTTACAAGTAAAACTCTCTTCTACACCACTTAAATTTCAGAATGATCTGAAACATAATTTGAACAGCATGCATTAGTTTGATGAATTTATTTAAAATAATTGAAAGACTAAACAATAAATCCAAGAAAATATCCCAATGTGTTAAAAACCACAACTTAATAAACCAGATTTGCCACAGAGCTTATAAAAAAATTTAAGAGCACTTAATACCCAATTTCATTAAACACTAGGGTTACAAAGAATGGCCTGATGGGAAACTTCCTGGTAGATTAAAACTGTGTGCCCGACCGAGACTCGAACTCGGGACCTTTGCCTTTCGCGGGCAAGTGCTCTACCAACTGAGCTACCGAAGCATGACTCACGCCCGGTACTCACAGCTTTACTTCAGCAAGTACCTCGTGTCCTACCTTCCAAACTTTACAGAAGCTCTCCTGCAAGGTTCGCAGGAGAGCTTCTGTAAAGTTTGGAAGGTAGGAGACGAGGTACTGGCAGAAGTAAAGCTGTGAGTACTGGGCGTGAGTCGTGCTTCGGTAGCTCAGTTGGTAGAGCACTTGCCCATGAAAGGCAAAGGTCCCGAGTTCGAGTCTTGGTCGGGCACACAGTTTTAATCTCCCAGGAAGTTTCATATCAGCGCACACTCTGCTGCAGAGTGAAAATCTCATTCTGCAATGGCCTGATGGTTCACAGAAAATAACACTGCTTTGAAAGCCATAAGATTTAAAGTACCAGATGGCTTGTGTCATGAACAAGTAACAGTAAAGCAAGACATTAAGTAGCACCTGTAATGGCATGCAGCCACCATTACACATGTGGAACAAGCACAACAATCAACTGGATGAAACTCAAACAGACCACTTGTGTTTAACAATAATTGCCACAGATAAAAAAAATTAGATCCATAAAGTGAGAGTCACAGTGGCGGGTATACCACAGTGTGAGCGATACCAACCAGTGCTACATCAAGAAGTCGTTATTCCATAATTTCCGCTCAATGCAAAACACCGGCATCCAAAGCGCACAACACGGACATAAAGGAAAACAATTCAGCTGAAGCACACTGAAGGGCGTGGTGAATGCTTCGATGAAACCTCTAGCAGTACACTCATAACTCATTAGTCTCCACACAAATGGAGCGAAAAACCCATACAGCCAATGAGTCAATCACTGTTTGTGTTGCCCCATCACGACGCACCCAGAACACTCCCAACTCCACAGTGTGTTTTCAAGACTTGGCACCAGCGATAAAACGCTGGAAGCTAAGGATAATTCAGGCCACCTACTGTGGCGCTACCAGATGAAGGGGGAAGAAGAGATGAAATGAAAGCAACATGGCTTAGTCTCCACACAAATGCCGGCCGCGGTGGCCGAGCGGTTTTAGGCACTGCAGTCCGGAACTGCGGGACTGCTACGGTCACAGGTTCGAATCCTGCCTCAGGCATGGCTGTGTGTGATGTCTTTAGGTTAGTTATGTTTAAGTAGTTCTAAGTTCTAGGGGACTGATGACCTAAGATGTTATGTCCCATAGTGCTCAGAGCCATTTTGAACCATCCACACAAATGGAGCCAGTGGCCCATACAGCTGATGGTTTCCCTCTCACGACGTATCCAGACACTCCCAACTCCACACACTCCAGACTGCAGCTTCTGGTCTCGCAGTCGCATTCTCGCTTCCTGAGCATGGGGTCCTGGGCTCGATTCCCAGTGGGGTCAGGGATTTTCACCTGCCTCGAGATGAGTGGTTGACTGTGTTGTCCTCATGAAAGTGGCGAGATTGAACTGAGCAAAGGTTGGGAATTCTTACGGGCGCTGATAACATTGCAGTTGAGCGCACCACAAACCAAACACCATCATCCACACACTCTAATATGTTTTCGAGATTCGGCGCCAGCGATAGGGCGCAGGAAGCTAAGGATAATTCATGCCACCTAGTGCGACACTAGCGAATTAAGGGATAGAAAAGATGAAATGAACGTGCCAAGGCTTAGTCTCCAGACAGATAGAGCCAATGGCCCAAACAGCCGATGGATCAACCACTGTCCGTGTTGCCCTCTCGCCACTTTCTTGACACTCCCAACTCCACACACTCTGGTGTGTTTTCCGGACTCGGCGCCAGCGATAACACGCAGGAAACTGAGGATAACTGATGCCACCTAGGACGGCGCTAGCAAATGATGGAGGTAGAAAAGGTGAAATGAAAGCACCACGGCTTAGTCTCCACAGAAACAGAGCCAACGGTACGTACAGCGAACGGGTCAACCACTGTCCATGTTGAACTCTCGCCACATACCAAGATGCTCCCAACTCCACAGACTCCGGTGTGTTTTCAAGAACTGGCGCGAGCGAAAACGCGGGAAGCTAAGATAATTCATGCCACCCAGAGTGGCGCTAAGAAATGATGGGGGAAGACAAGGTGAAATGAAAGCGTCATGGCTTAGTCTCCACACAAATAGAGCCAATGGCCCATACAACCGATGAGTCAACTGTCCATGTTTCCCTCTTGGGGCGTACCCAGACACTCCCAGCTCCACACACTCAGGTGTGTTATCAGGACTCGGCGCCAGCGATATCAGGCAGGAAGCGATGATAATTCATGCCACCTACTGCGGCGCTAGTAAATGAAGGTCTATTTTTGTAGAAGTCTTTACTGGTTGAAAGCTTTATTTGCCACAGTCTTTTTGGTATGCCTATCTGCGACTCAGCATCTTTGCTTTACGGTGAGTAGCAACTTTCCGTTTCATAGTACTGAAGCCACTGAAGGTATTAATTACAGTCAGTCGTCTTGTAATCTCTTAGCTCCTTCCTTACCCGAATCACCAAGCCACGCAGGCGCCGGCTTTTTCTCCTCTTCTTTTATGACTTACCGTTCTATATCCCGCCTGCGTTAGGCTGTGATACGTGAAAAAGCCGTGTGCATTAGCTGCAGTACGTCTATCAGCTTAACAGTCTTGTTACTTCTCGCGACAAATCCCTTAACTTGGCTCCAGGACAGACCTGTAGGGTTCATATTGTAACGGTACAGTGGCAAAAACTGCAGCATTTGTATGGTGTACTCGATGCTGTGAAAATGGTTGTTTCTCATGTTTCTGCGAGACTTATCACTCTGGTTCGCGTGAGACTACATCTGTGGTATAAAACAATGGCCATATTCCAAATAAAAAGTATATGGTTTTTCATTTTTGTTGGTTGGTTGATTTGGGGAAGGTGACGAAACAGCGAGGACATCGGTCCCATTGGATTAGGGAATGAAGTCAGCCGTCCCCTTTCAAGGGAACCATCCCGTCATTTGCCTGAAGCGATTTAGGGAAATCACGGAAAACCTGAATCAGGATGCCCGAACACGGGTTTGAACCGTCGTCCTCCCGAATGCGAGTCGAGTGTGCTAACTACTATACCACCTTGCTCGATGCATTTTTTCCTCTCCTGAAAGTTAAACTGCTATGTTTTCTTAATTTAATCCGTCTTCATTAACAATCTTTCATAATATATCGATAATTAAGAATTGATATTTGAAATGAAAACAGGAACTTCGCGTGCAATACGTAATTAGATACAAGAAGACGTGCATTATTCATAGAAATGATGATGAATTTTACAGTTATGAGATACAGGTATTTCAAATTGAACGAAAATAAAGGATGATGTAGGCAAGTTCCGACCCGGCGCTCCACGAACTATAGCAGGTCGCCAATCTACGACGCTACCGGTTCCGCTATACACCTCATGTGAACGTGCTTTTCAACTCTATCAAATAGTCAAAAAACTTCAAAACAGTTTTTTCTGTGAATTTATTAAAAACTTTGAGAACAACCTATTTCTCGGCACTTTTTAACCGTGTTCGACACGTGTGTTTCCCTACGGAGCCGGAAGCAGCCTCAGCCATTTTCATAATGTGTGTTAACAGGGTGACAATCAGAGCACAACAGTGTAGAAACTGAGACTATAGACGATTTGTGAAATAAAAACTACATAGCTAAGGTGTGAAAACAAAAACGTTGGTGGCTGTTAATGTATAAAATACCTCAAAGTTTCATTTAACGTAACTTGGCAATACATAAATAGGACCTAGTTCCAAGAGCGTAAAAATCAGGTATATTGCCATGATGAACGGAGAAGAGATTTCCGGAAAGGATTTGACACAGTGTCACAGTGGAGACTATTAGCGAAGATACGAGCATGTGGAATAGGTTCCCAGGCATGTGAGTGACTTCCTGAGTAAGGGAACTCAGTATACAGGGTGGTCCATTGGTAGTAACGGGGCCAAATATCTCACGAAATAAGCATCAAACGAAGAAACTACAAAGAACGAAACTTGTCTAGCTTGAAGGGGGAATCCAGATAGCGCTACGGTCACCCCGCTAGATTGCGCTGCCATAGGTCAAGCGGATACCAACTGCGTTTTTTAAAAATAGGAACCCCCATTTTTTATTACACATTCGTCTAGTACGTAACGAAATATGAAAATTTTAGTTGGACCACTTTTTTCGCTTTGTGATTGATGGCGCTGTAATAGTCACAAACGTAACGTTCCTCCAGTGCGGACGATATTTTCTTCGTGATACATTACCCGTGTTAAAATGGACCGTTTACCAATTGCGGAAAAGACCGATATCGTGTTGATTGTGATCAAAATGTCCGACGGTCGTATGCTATGTATGCTTCTCGGTATCCTGGACGACATCATCCAAGTGTCCGGTCCGTTCGCCGGATAGTTACGTTATTTAAGGAAACAGGAAGTGTTCAGCCACATGTGGAACGTCAACCACGACCTGCAACAAATGATGATGTCCAAATAGGGGCTTTAGCTGCTGTCGCGTCTAATCCGCACATCAGTAGCAGACAAACTGCGCGAGAATCGGGAATCTCAAAAACGTCGGTGTTGAGAATGCTACATCATCATCGATTGCACCCGTACAATATTTCTATGCACCAGGCATTGCATGGCGACGACTCTGAACGTCGTGTACAGTTCGCCACTGGGCACAAGAGAAATTACGGGGCGATGAGAGATTTTTTGCACGCGTTCTATTTAGCGACGAAGCGTCATTCACCAACAGCGGTAATGTAAACCGGCATAATATACACTATTGGGCAACGGAAAATCTACGATGGCTGCGGCAAGTGGAACATCAGCGACCTTGGCTGGTTAATGTATGGTGCGGCATTATGGAGGAAGGATAATTGGCCCCCAATTATCGATGACAATCTAAATGGTGCAATGTATGCTGATTTCCTACGTAATGTTCTACCGATGTTACTACAAGATGTTTCTCTGCATGACAGAATATCGATGTACTTCCAACATGATTGATGTCCGGCCCGTAGTTCGCTTGCGGTTGAAGCGATATTGAATAGTATATTTCATGACAGGTGGATTGGTCATCGAAGCAATATACCATGGCCCACACGTTCACGGATCTGACGTTCCTCGATTTCTATCTGTGGGGAAAGTTGAAGGATATTTGCTAGCGTGATCCACCGACAACTCCTGACAACATGCGTCAGCGCAATGTCAATGCATGTGCGAACATTACGGAAGGCGAGCTACTCGCTGTTGAGAGGAGTGTCGTTACACGTATTGCCAAATGCATTGAGGTTGACGTACATCATTCTGAACATTTATTGCATTAATGTGGTATTTACACTGTAACAGCATGCATTCTCAAAAATGATAAGTTCACAAAGGTACATGTATCACATTGGAACAACCGAAATAAAATGTTAAAACGTACCTACGTTAATTTAATAAACCTACCTGTTACCAACTGTTCGTCTAAAATTGTGAGCCATATGTTTGTGACTATTACAGCGCCATCTAACACAAAGTGAAAAAAGTGGTCCAACTAGAACATTCATATTTCTTTACGTACTACACGAATATGTAATAAAAAATAGGGGTTCCTATTTTAAGAAAACGCAGTTGATATCCGCTTGACCTATGACAGCGTCATCTAGCGGGCCAAGCATAGCGCCATCTGGTTTCCCCCTTCAAGCTAGACAAGTTTCCTCCTTTGTAGTTTTTTCGTTTGTCGCTTATTTCGTGAAATATTTGGCCCGGTCACGATCAATGGACCACCCTGTATTATCGTCGACGCGAACGTTAATCAGAGCCAAGGGTATCGTCAAGAGTGTCCCAGAAATCGCGACAGGACAATCTGCGGCTGCGATGTTGCCGTGATGTGCGAGAAGTTTTCGTCGTTGAGTGACTGTCGGAGGATACAAGCTGTCAGAAAAAATTGTTAGTTGGTGTGACAAATGGCAGCTAGCTCTAAATGTAAAAAAATGTAAGTTAATGGAGACGGGTAGCAAAAACAAATCCGTTATGTTGGAATGCAGCATTAGTATTGTGCTGTGTGACACAGTCGCATCTTTTAAATATCTGGGCGTAACGTTGCAAAGTGACATGAAATGGAACGAGCTTTTCAGAGTTGTGTTAGGGAAGGCGAGTGTCGACCTCGGTTTATTGTGAGAATTTTAGGAATGTGTTGTTCATCTGTAAAGAAGACTACATGTAGGACACTAGTGGAGCTATTTTTGAGCAGTGTTCAACTGTTTGGGATCACCACCATGTCGAATTGAAGGAAAACATCGAGGAAATTGAGATGTGGGCTGCTAGATTTGTTACCATACGTTTGAACAGCACGCACGTGTTACGGAGATGCTTTTGGAAACTCAAATGGGGCGACTCCTTTTCGAGGAACACTACTAAGAATATTGAGAGAACCAGCGTTTGAAGCTCACTGCAAAACGATTATACTGCCTTCAACAGAGATTGCACGTGATGATTACGAAGAGAAGACAAGTGCTTATACGGAGGAATATCCACATTCGTTTTTCCTTGTTCTATCTGCGAGTGAAACAGAAAAGAAATGACGACTAGTGGTGCAGACTACCCTCCAGCATGCACCGTACGGTGGCTTATGGAGTATGTGTGTAGAAGCAGATAGGCTAAAATGCCATAAATAATCCCATGCTTGTGGAAGGAGCGTACGGGGAGCCGCTTGTGCCGATGTCCTGGTGGTAGTCATGTGTCGTGCCTTTGATGAGTGTCGGTGCAGTGTATTGTTGCGTTTATGTTGTCATGGGTGAAAAGAAGGGAGAGGATGACACCTGGTGCCTGCACATAGCTTACTCCTCTCGAAAAGCAATAAGGGAGCCGCCGAGCTTAACGTTTATATTCGGCATACAGATGACTATCAACAGTATCACATGCCTTCCCTTCAGGAGGCACTGTGAAGAGGTCAAAGACTGGTGATTAGAAACTTTACCGTATCAGTTCTGCTCCCTTATCCAGCCAAATACTGACAGTAAATATTTCATTCGCGCCCGGTTTTCGAACCGGCCTACGTCCGACTCGAATGTCACCACACAGGCCTGCATTAGCAACCTCGCCCACGGGGGCGGGTAAACCTTAAATACAACCTTCAAAAATGTTCAAATGTGTGTGAAATATTATGAGATTTAACTGCTAAGGTCATTAGTCCCTAAGCTTACACACTACGTAACCTAAATTGTCCTAAAGACATCACACACATCCATGCCCGAGCAGGATTAGAACCTGCGACCGTAGCGGTCACACGGTTCCAAACTGAAGCGCCTAGAACCGCACGGCCACACCGGCCAGCTGAAAAATACAGCTTTCTAGCCAAGCAAATAGGGAATAATATGGTGTATTGGAATCTCGAATAAAATCCAACTGCTTCTAGAAAAAAAAATTGAATGCCCTCTTATTAGCAACCACCAAACTTGACGGCAGGGCCTGTCAGAGAACATTTTTACACAAAAGCGACTTACCGTTTTACGCCTCCTTCTCCCCTTTTCCTTCATAAACCTTCACCGCTGTCATTTTTCGCCACTGACTGTGAAGCGCCGTGCATTCAAATCTTGCTCGTTGGCTGCCCTGACGCCGCTCTCAGCTTGCCGTCACGAGCGTCATGTACAAAAAAAAAACCTTACACATGTAGTGCCTCTGGCATCCCACTCAGCTTGGGCGCCACAAGTGGTGTCTTGTGTCGCTAGGGCCTTAAAGAGGTCCTGATTGGCGGGTTCGCTAGTTATTTTAAAAAGTACGTTCTACTGAGTGATGAAAGGCATTTTACCGCTTTGAAATTTACTGTTTGACGTCTGTTTAATTAATAATAAGTATTGAAATTACTGGTTTTCGTGCGAAAGCTGCCTCCTTGTACCCCATTAGAAAGTAGTACTGCTTTGCTAGTTCCACGTCAGATAAATGCAAAACCTCACCGAACTATAGTGCTGTGTGCAAACAGGAACGGGGCGGCATTGATAAACACGTCAGCTGCGTGCCACCACATGTAACATGCTTTGGACGACAGTAAAGCAATCATGTCTGAAAGAGGCAGAAACAGTCATTTAGTGGAGCGTGGAGGGTATTTCTTGGGCTACCAGTTTCCATCACAGGTCATTTTGATAAACAAACCAAGTTGATACTAATTTCTTAAGTTACTGTAGTTAAGTGAGGTGACTAATGCTGTGGTTTTCAGACTATGGATAGTTTGCGCAGGCATATGCAATAATATTTCCTTTGTGTAGAAAACAGTGCAAGTATATCTGTAGATACCCATAATAATAAATGCAGGACAATGCAAAATAAATATACGGAGGGGTCCAGAAAAATGTAGACACTCTTTGCTAATTAATATCTTTGGAACAGAATGACATGTCGTTGCAGTTTTGCGCGATAGTTAAGTTAATTGATTTCTCAGCAGATCTTCGCACGTGTTTTCCAGCAGGTGACAGCGTAGCAATGAATGAAGTAAGATTGTCATTTGAGTAGCGCAAGGCCATATTGCAGTGGTACTGGAAGTACGAAAACATGATATAAGAGTGTTAAAGCTTAATTTGGCCCTATATAAATAGATAAATGTACATGTTAAACTGCGTTTGTTTGATCACTTTCTTTAGAAGGTTAAACAGCAGAGTATTTTCCTCAACGGCTTGACTACAAAAAGGGAAAAGTAGTTTATATATATACTGAAGAGCCAAAAAAACTAGTACACCTGCCTAGTATCGCGTAGAGCCCGTTTAAGCACGCACCGGTGCCGCAACACGACGTGGCATGGACTCGACTATTGTCTGAAGTAGTGCTGGAGGCAACTGACACCATAAGTCCTGCAGGACTGTCCACAAATCCGTAACAGCACGTTTCAAGCCATCCCAGATATGCTCAACAGTGTTACATGTCTGGGGAGTTTGGTGGCCAGCTGAAGTGTTTAAACTCAGAAGATTGTTCCTGGAGCCACTCTGCAGCAATTCTGGACGAGTCGGGTGTCACATTATCCTATTGGAATTTTCCAAGTCCGTCGGAATGCACAATGGACATAAATGGATGGCCGGCTAGGCTGGCCGAGCGTTTCTAGGCGCTACAGTCTGGAAGCACGCGACCGCTACGGTCGCAGGTTTGAATCCTGCCACGGGCATGGATGTGTGTGATGTCCTTAGGTTAGTTAGGTTTAATTAGTTCTAAGTTCTGGGCGACTGATGACCTCAGAAGTTAAGTTGCATAGTGCTCAGAGCCTTTTGAACCATTTTGAGTGAAGGAATTGACTCAAAACTTATGAATCATAATGATATGAAGTATTGGACCTTGCACCCTCATTATGGACGCTCTGTGCTATTGTTGTTACTAATAATCAGTTGGACTATAGCAACTTGCCAAAGAAGTTAATGTGGGAACTACATGCATTGGTGACACCAAACTCCATATAAAGAACTTTGAACAACACTTGCTGACACAGAGTATCTATGTAAATGTAGATGATGGAGGTAAAACGGCAATGGCATAATGTGTTCAGGATTCAGCCACCAACACGAACAACAATTTATCGTATTCGGGATAAATTTGAAGCCGACGGTACTGTTCAGGAAGCGCATACGGAAAGCTCTGGCCGACCAAAAACATCAACAAGTCCAGCTTCCAGCGCTGTTGTGTTGCAATGTTGTACTAGATCATCTCAAAAATCTGTGAAGCAGGATGCACGTGAAAGCGAGATTAGACGATCACTCGTACGACGAATTCAGAGGAATGCAAAGTGGAAAGTGTACATTCCAAGATCGCTGAACGCTGTGAACGAGGACGACGTGGATCGAAGGATGGAGAACTGCGAGTGGCTTGATGGCACGCTTCGCGAGGATAACGGTTTGCAGTGAGGCGCAGTTCAAACTGAACGGCACTGTTAACAGCCACAACTGCTTTTACTGGACTCCTGAAAATCCCCAAGAGGAAAAACACGTTTATCTACCGGGTGCTAATGTGTGGTGCAGTCTGTCATCGCCCCGTTTGATTGCCCCATTCTTCTTTCAAGGTACCGTAACTGGTGAGGTGCATCTTTATATGCTGCAAACATCGTTATTACCTGAATTCCAAGAGGTGATTGAAAATGAAAGATTTTTGCTACAACAAGATGGCGCTCCACCTCACTATCACAGAGATGTCAGAGCCTACTTGGATGAAAAGCTGCCTGGACGATGGACAGGTCGAAGAGGAGCTGTTGAGTAGGCACCACGGTCTCCAGACCCTACATTTCTCGACTTTTGCCAACGAGGGACCTTGGAGGATTTTCATCAACAGAAGCCAGCTACGAGAAACCATCGAGGCGACTTGTGCGTCCATCACACCAGCAACATTGACAGTCGTAGTTCGCTCAACAGTTGAGCGGCATGCTGATAATGTGGCTCACTTTGAATACATAACATAACCTTCACTCCGTGCTAGAATTGTAGCGGTATGTCATTTTGTTCCATTACTATTGACTATCAAAGAGAGTCTATATTTTTCTGGACTCCTCTGCACAGCCATTACAAACGGCCAAAAGAAGAAATTTCAAAATTTCGATCATTGGGTAAACGCAGTGAATCCAAAGGAAGTGCACGCGCAGTGAAGTCCATATAAACTTTCGTACCCTGAACGAAAATAGTGGGTTTCTGTATAGAAGGTATCCTCCATGTTAAAATCTAGTAACTGTCGTAGCTCACAGTGCTGCTGAGATTTCTTCACCGATATAATCAAACGACTAGAAATTGATACATTTGCAGATGACACTGACAGTTTGATGAAGCAGTGTGTTTGTGCAAAGGAGAAAAATAGCCGCTGACCACACGTATGAGCAGAAAAAGTTCAAAGGTTTCTCCTTTCGTTTTTATGTAGTCCACAGAAATCGACGTGTCAAGTCAGCAGGGCGCTATAAATGCCGCAAAAGTGACTTAGAATGTTCTCAAAACGAATCTGTAAATAAGAATGTACACGAAGCTAAATTTACGGTAATTGAAGCAGAAAGACTACTTCCTACTAATAGATTACTCGGCAGTATTCCACTCCATAGATGTATTTACTTCTCGTCACATTCTTAGTGAGGAGGCAATGTTCCCAATGCGACAAGGTTAACGAACCAAAACGGCCTTCTTGTTTTACTGAGAATCACAGTAACTCATCAAAAATAAATGTGCTCTCTGCCACATCAGCACAAAAATTGAACAGAATTTTTCTTCACTGATCTAAGCGTTTCACCAGACATGCCCGCAACTCTACCTTGATACGGAATCTAGTTTCAGCATAATAAAGTGCACTTACCTCGGGGTATAGAGGGTCGCACATTTTTGGAATCCACATCTTCCAGTCTGTTAGATCGACCGTACTGGACATGACGACGTCTTGTTTCGCTTTCATTCCACATCTGATATCCACGAATATATCTTTATGTGCTTATGTGAATGATCTTATATGCCTGTTTGCAAAAGGAATTTCCAGAGCTCAAAGTGCGCATTTTAATGGGCTCACATATGTGTCAGGAAGTTAGATGTGACGTGGAGTATCGTTTAGATGTTGGGCATGTGGGAAACCATACAGAACACTTACTATTTACATTGTTAACGGCATATCGCTATGCATAAATAAGTTATAGCCACTTGTTATGGTCACATTAATTTTGAATTGCTAGCTACTTTGTACAGTTTCAACTTTTGATCGTCTAATTTCACTAAATGCTATTGATAACAGCAATTATTATTAAATCACTGTTATTATCTTTTTGGAATGGTGTGCCCCTATATTCACTTGAATGCGCAATGTCGTGTAAACGGTAGATACATTTGCTCACATAGTTACGCAAAATGGTTCAAATGGCTCATGGCTCTAAGCACTATGGGACTTAAGTGCTGTGGTCATCAGTCCCCTAGAACTTAGAACTACTTAAACCTAACTAACCTAAGGACATAACCCACATCCATGCCCGAGGCAGGATTCGAACCTGCGACCGTAGCGGTCACGCAGTTCCAGACTGTAGCGCCTAGAACCGCTCGGCCACTCCGCCCGCGATAGTGACGCATTCATCTTCCTGAGTTTCCAGACATTTATACACACAGATCCCGTACATCCTGTACTAGCGGCTGCCTTAGAACTGAGTGATTCCTGTTTTGATTATTTCAATAGGGGTAACATATGCAGTTAACAAAATGTGTCGCAAAGTGACATGAAGAGTATTCTAAAGCTCTGCCATTAGGGTTCTTGCATCTGATTCCTCACACAAGACATAATTAATGTTCGGTATAACATGAGTGAATCTCTCGACATGTCTATGAAACATATTTGCAATTACACAATTCAACACTTATTACATCGAAAACAGTAGCACGTTAATATGGTTTAACACAGAGGAGTTACAGGTTACAAGTTTTAATCCGACTTTATTAGTTTTCATCTTACATTCTGAACTATTAATTTATGTCAGATCGTGCATATTTCTGATCATTTTAAAGAATTTCCTTACAATAATACAGTAGTTTTTGTAGAATGCAAATAACATCAGATACTGGCCTTTACATGTGTTTATGTAATTTTCCATTTTCCTCTTAGATTCCATGCTGCAGGTAATCATGGATAACTTGTTTTTTAATGAATTTTTTGATAATTATTTAGGTAAACTACTTTCAAATACAAATTTATAATGTTGCTTCAGAGCGCTAACGTTCTACATTGTTTATTTCCATCAAGTATGTTTCCTGATGAATTTAAGTACACGTTAATTGTTTCAATTTGAGCACTGTCTTTAAAAATGTCGTTAATGAGGACCCTGGTATCTTTCTGGACACGACTTGGAAAGTTCACTACTGAAATAAGATTGAAGAAAGCAGATTATGTCTTCATTGTTATGCCAGAATCTACTTCGCAATCTACTTTATAAATTTTATAAAGTATGTGGTTTATGGCATAATGGTATAAATCAGTTTTGCTTATTTTGAGAAACTCAGCGTTCTGTGAAACACTGTACAGAAAAATCTGGAAAGCCTCATAGAAGTATGTATTGGAGTATTCTATTAAACAAGGTTTATTATTAATATAGGAGTATAAATGAAGTGTAGTAATATTAATATTATCACCATAATTATTATAAATTTCATGAATTTCACGTTGAATTAACGTTTTAATTTTGACTTAACAATATTTTGACTCAACTAAGTGTAGTAATATTAGCATTATCATCGTAATTGTGTAAAAATTGGCGTTCATTTCAGTTTGAATTAACAGAAAAATACATCTCAGTCATCTTAGTCCTCAAAAGTTCCTTCCAGAGAATAAGTAGACATATGATGAACATGAGGAATGTATAGTATCAAATCTCTTTGTCCTCAAATAGCAAGAAGAAGAAGAAGTAAGAAAGTAAAGCTTCCCATTGTTTCAGGGGATTGCAGTGCAAGTCAGATTTACTTCGCTTTGCCAAAACGTGAAAACAGAAAATCTAATTTTGTTTTGCGGCATTGTGGTGCAAGTCAGACTTATTTCGCTTTGCTATCGTAAATATCATACAAAACATTTCACAGTAGAACTTGGGGTGCCATACATAATACTGGAGCGTACAAAGACATACAGTATGTCATTATGCCATCCAGCAGAATGCAGTTTCATCTACATAATGCTGTAGTTAACTCATTTTCGCCAAAATCTAACTTACACCTTAATGCCATAAACCCCTTAAGTTATATTGATTCTCATAGGAGTTTGGACGATATTATTGCGTCCAGACTGAACCAAAGACCAAGGAGCCATTGTGCTCTTACAGAAATGGGTATATTTAAGTGGTGTCTGTTGCGTGGGACAACTTCAGAAAAACTGATATCACTCAGCATAAAAACTGCTTCTTCAATATTTTATTTGAAACTGAGGTAAAAATCTTTTAGAGCTATCTGTGAGCAGTGTTCGAATAAGAATCGTCCACGAGCACAGTGAGCCCCGTTTGATAGTGTTCGTGTCCCTAATGACACACTTTCACATTCTCAAGATTTTTCGCGTTTGACTCGGCGACCGCAGATTATAAATCTACACTCCTGGAAATTGAAATAAGAACACGTGAATTCATTGTCCCAGGAAGGGAAAACATTATTGACACATTCCTGGGGTCAGTACATCACGTGATCACACTGACAGAACCACAGGCACATAGACACAGGCAACAGAGCATGCACAATGTCGGCACTAGTACAGTGTATATCCACCTTTCGCAGCAATGCAGGCTGCTATTCTCCCATGGAGACGATCGTAGAGATGCTGGATGTAGTCCTGTGGAACGGCTTGCCATGCCATTTCCACCTGGCGCCTCAGTTGGACCAGCGTTCGTGCTGGACGTGCAGACCGCGTGAGACGACGCTTCATCCAGTCCCAAACATGCTCAATGTGGGACAGATCCGGAGATCTTGCTGGCCAGGGTAGTTGACTTACACCTTCTAGAGCACGTTGGGTGGCACGGGATACATGCGGATGTGCATTG
Source organism: Schistocerca gregaria (assembly GCF_023897955.1). Lineage (NCBI taxonomy): Eukaryota > Metazoa > Arthropoda > Insecta > Orthoptera > Acrididae > Schistocerca > Schistocerca gregaria. Next base: position 324,323,654 of record NC_064925.1, on the reverse strand, counting down.
TCATGTTGGAACAGCAAGTTCCCTTGCCGGTCTAGGCATGGTAGAACGATGGGTTCGATGACGGTTTGGATGTACTGTTCACTATTCAGTGTCCCCTCGACGATCACCAGAGGTGTACGGCCAGTGTAGGAGATCGCTCCCCACACCATGATGCCGGGTGTTGGCCCTGTGTGCCTCGGTCGTATGCAGTCCTGATTGTGGCGCTCACCTGCACGGCGCCAAACACGCATACGACCATCATTGGTACCAAGACAGAAGCGACTCTCATCGCTGAAGACGACACGTCTCCATTCGTCCCTCCATTCACGCCTGTCGCGACACCACTGGAGGCGGGCTGCACGATGTTGGGGCGTGAGCGGAAGACGGCCTAACGGTGTACGGGACCGTAGCCCAGCTTCATGGAGACGGTTGCGAATGGTCCTCGCCGATACCCCAGGAGCAACAGTGTCCCTAATTTGCTGGGAAGTGGCGGTGCGGTCCCCTACGGCACTGCGTAGGATCCTACGGTCTTGGAGTGCATCCGTGCGTCGCTGCGGTCCGGTCCCAGGTCGACGGGCACGTGCACCTTCCGCCGACCACTGGCGGCAACATCGATGTACTGTGGAGACCTCACGCCCCACGTGTTGAGCAATTCGGCGGTACGTCCACCCGGCCTCCCGCATGCCCACTATACGCCCTCGCTCAAAGTCCGTCAACTGCACATACGGTTCACGTCCACGCTGTCGCGGCATACTACCAGTGTTAAAGACTGCGATGGAGCTCCGTATGCCACGGCAAACTGGCTGACACTGACGGCGATGGTGCACGAATGCTGCGCAGCTAGCGCCATTCGACGGCCATCACCGCAGTTCCTAATGTGTCCGTTGTGCTGTGCGTGTGATCATTGCTTGTACAGCCCTCTCGCAGTGTCCGGGGCAAGTATGGTGGGTCTGACACACCGGTGTCAATGTGTTCTTTTTTCCATTTCCAGGAGTGTAATTTCTGAGGATTGCGGGGTGGGTAATGGCTAGTATGGTGAATGCGGGACACTTCCTAACTCTTGTAGTCATATGTCAGTAGCTCCACGCAGGTTTACAACGCCGTGTATTGTGTTCTTCAGCTCTCAAAAACTGGCGAAGACAATATGTCCGATTCCACCTGTGAAGCCAAGTCGGAAGACAATCAAGAGATGCCTATTACTGATCAATATATGAAACGCCATTACGGGCAGGAAGAGGTCCAATAACTGCTCAGCGAAGTCGGCAAACTTCCACGCGTGTCGGCCACTCGGCCTACAAGGGATACGCAGAAACAGTCAAACACCTAACACCCCCCCCCCCCCACCCCCGCCCCCCTCCCCCCCCCCCCCCCACCCAACCCCATCTACAGCCAACCTCCAGGGCAGAGAATGCGATCAGTGATCAAGGAGCTGACAAGTCTGTGGATAAAGTACGCCCTGAGCACTTCGCACAAAAGAAATTAAAAATAAAACCGTTTACAATAACATTAGTTATCCATAAACTCGGTGCATTATACTGAGTAGACGATCGTGACGACAATGCGACATAAAGGAGCCTACAATGCTTCCCCCGCTGCTAGTGCTGGCAGCTGCCCATGGTGCGCTGCTGTCATCAGCGGCGCCTCGAGCACCTAGCAGTCCCTGTTTACGTCGCCTGTACAGACAGTTCACAAATGACTGCCTCAAGGCTCACAATGACGACACGTATATAGATCAAACAACTTCACAGAATTCCCGTCGATAAGCAAATAGAAAACATTTGTTGTGGTTGGCTAATCATAACACCAACAGAAAGATATCCATATTCTCCTCAACTCCAGGAGACCACTATGAGTGAACAAACGAAAAACCTAATTAATCATTATCAAATGCTTGGCATTCTGCAACAAATCGCTTCAGCCATACATGTGGAGGCTCATGTTGTAGCAGAAATTATTATACTTGATGTTCCTGATCTGCTCTCTTCAGAAACTTTCAATAATGACAAAGGTTAGAATTCCAGATCACTTCGACTAATAGAGTGTATCATCCGTTACACCAAAACATACAAGTTCTCAGACTACAATATTTCTGAAACGTGGCTCAAGCCAATGGAGGACATCCATTTTTACGATTACGACGTATTAGGGGCGACAGAAACGATGGGTAAGGAGGGACAGCTATACTCAGTAGGGTAGCACCAAGGGTTCTAGCCAAGATCATTGATAACCACTGGTGTCACGTCACAACTGCGACAACTGTTTTCATTATATTCACTGTCAGTTCTCCTCCAGTCCCCTCCCCTAACCTTCGCCCATTTTGCTCTAGACGAATCGTATTACGATGCTGTCAGCGAGTTTCTGAGGGGAGCCCCACTGGTCTCTGCCAGTAGGGGTCATGCGAAGTCTATTCTCTGTTAGCTGTAAAATCGTAAAAACGAGCAACTGGACGTAAACATTGGTAGTAAATTGGAAGAATTAGCTGTAAAATTGGCAAAATAGGCCGTAAAACTGGTACGAAATTGGTAGGACAGGCCCGAACGCAAATTTACTTGCCCACTATAAAAACGTATAAATGCATATATTCTTGTTGAAAAAGACACGTGCATTGGTTATGTAACTGCACATTATAAATAATTAGTTGCCTGACATTACATGTGTGTCTTAATATTTTAACACTTACAGTTTGCCATAACAAATTAATTCCAGCGTCTTCTTTTGAGCAATTGCTTGAGTCTCACCGTTAGTGCTTTGTTGTGGTTTTAGGGTGTTAATTTCAACTCCTCCTTTTGAGCAAATGCATGAAACAAATCATTTATACTCTGTAGTGAAGAGATTAGTTTTTTGTAAATAATGACAATGATTAACAAAATAACCAGTGGTTCTGCTAACAACAAAATTTTATGTTAACGTTGCTTTTCAACCCACTTTTTCTTTCGTACTTCAACGATGTCTTATATACATATATAAATAATGAATAATTTTCCGCGATTTTCACAACAACTTTCTTGTACCACTACTTTAAACATACAACTTTTTTATAGGTTAATACTATCAGGTATGGACACACAATTTACTTACACTAAAATTAATGGCATGCCTACAGAACTTGTTTAATTCTGAGTAAAGGATATAACTTGAATCGTAAGTCGGCCTTTAGTACATCCATTTATGTGTTATTTGCCTTGCTTACCTGTGCATTGCTGACAAAGCCCCTGTGAACCCAGCATCCGGAAAAGAGGAACATCTCAACATGGCACAACAGTACGATGTCGACAGGTCTTTGTCAACACTGAGTCCCACAAAAGTCCTTGCGTGGCATAACAGAAGTCAGGGTTCAGAACGTATGTGTCCTTGCACAGACTCCAGAAATTCTCAAAAATGTCCGAGAGCAGGCGGACATCGATGACCATGTACAATACAGCAAATTCCCCTAAATAAGAGATGTAGAACTCATGACTCACGTTCGCCGCCTATTCATACTCCATATCCATTATGGCAGTGCCTATGAGTTTACTGAAGAATGTGATTATGTCAGGCATTATGGTTTCGTAGAGTCTCTCCTTGTAACAGCTATCCGTAAAGAAAGACTCCCTTCTTTTACACAAGCTGAAACATTGCATCAGTGAAATATGCAGCTCTAGTAATACACATAAGCCTCGGACGCATTGTCTCAGCAATTTTCTGAAGAGACTCTGGCACGGAATACCGTGAATCCAGGAAGTGGAGCGTTATTCTTGGTGTGATTCACTTGGAAAAAGAAAAGTATATTTCTCCATTGACTGAATATTCATCGCACACGTCACATTTCCAACACATGAATCCATACGTATAGCTCGACCTCAGCTGCTATCTGTAACAATTATTAGAGCACACTTTCGTGCCACGCCGTCTGGTATCCATCCCTAAACCAATAATCGAGCGGAGCACAGCAAGCCGCATTCCAAACCATGACATTCGGTTGCCCATCCAAAACATTCGCAGCAGATGGTCTGTGTTTCCATCCTTCATGCTGTGCGCAAAATGTAGCTTATGTAGCTTAATGTCAATGTGCCCAAACAAACAATTTATCGAATATACGTTACGTCGCCTCCACACCGAACACGTTGGCGATCGAGGGGCATACTAGAGATACTGCCTAATACAAATGTACGAGGCTTCGTCAGATTTCCACTATCGTTTCTATTTCACGCTCGATCGGACCTTATTTTCCGAATACCGCTGGAAGTTCATTTATAGTTTTTGATGACTGATTTTGCGAGTATCAAAATATGTAGCATAATTGAGCGTTTCTTTCGATACGTTAACTTGGAGCCTTACATTATTTACGCTGCGGATGGCCTGTAGACCATAGTATTTGGCATAAATTTCAGTTTCATACCTCTATCAATTTCTGAGAAAAAGGGACATTAACAGACGAGCAGAAGGACAATAAATCGTAAAAATATGTCTGATATAATTATAAATCAACAAAAATCTTGCTTCTTGACAAATTTTGTGATGATACGTAAGTGGGAAGTACTGTATAGGTTTTCATGAGCGAGTATGTAATTGATAGCATTGACTTACAAGCTTAAATTTTGCTCACCACCAAGGAACTGTAGATCTCGGTTTGTGACCTAAATTTCAACTCGATACTTCCTCTCGTTCATCAGAAAAAAGGGGTCTGAACAGATGGACAACAAAGTGATCCCACAAGGATTTCGTTTGTACCGCATGAGGTACAGAACACTAAAATGGAAATACATTCAGATCATGTGCGTGTGTGTGTGTGTGTGTGTGTGTGTGTGTGTGTGTGTGTGTGTGTGTGTGTGCTGTGTTTTATGTGCTGCATATTATGATCTATATTTGTCGTACAAGCGGTGAACACATCTACATAAGCAGGGATTTCAGCACTGGAATGGAACGTGGTACTGTTGCAGCTCCCCGTGGCTGCTTCTTGCGAGAGATAACAACGTCTCGGCAACGGAGACTTAAACCTCAGCGGCTACACCAGCAGCAGCCAGTGGACACTTGTGGAGATAGAGAGAGAGAGAGAGTCGCTGTCCTCCTCCCTTTCGCCTCCACCCCTTCTCCCAGTTGGCGTAATTGCCGGAAGGGAGAGCCGGCTCGCAGGGGTTAAGAGGCCGGCTGCCGCCAATTCGGCAAGATTGCGGGGAGTTCCGCCCGGACACGGCGGAGCCAGTACAAACTCGTTCTAGCGTTAACTCGCAGATACGCTGGCAACAGTCCTGCACTCGAAGCTCATAAAGGCGAGAAGATTTAATCTCAGCAACCCATCCGTTCAGATGATCTGGATCTTATGAATATCTGCGTGCGACATTATGAACCGGATTTCGGAGAGCGAGCTGTTTTTGTACTTCGTAAGTTTTCCGACTTCTTTTTTTACGATTTGTTTTCTGTGTTGGTATTAAATAACTGCAGCATGTTTTATATAAGACCTTCTGAAATTGCTGTACACAAATACACTACCGGCCATTAAAATTGCTACACCAAGAAGAAATGCAGATGATAAACGAGTATTCATTGGACAGATATATTATACTAGAACTGACACGTGATTACATTTTCACGCAATTTGGGTGCATAGATCCTGAGAAATCAGTACCCAGAACAACCACCTCTGGACGTAATAACGGCCTTGATACGCCTGGGCATTGAGTCAAACAGAGCTTGGATGGCGTGTACAGGTACAGCTGCCCATGCAGCTTCAACACGATACCACAGTTCATCAGCAGTAGTGACTGCAGTATTCTGAGGAGCCAGTTGCTCGGCCACCATTGACCAGACGTTTTCAGTTGGTGAGAGATTTGGAGAATGTGCTGGCCAGGGCACCAGTCCAACATTTTCTGTTTCCAGAGAGGCGCGTACAGGACCTGCAACATGCGGTCGTGAATTATCCTGCTGAAATGTAGGGTTTCGCAGGGATCGAATGAAGGGTAGACCCACGGGTCGTAACACATCTGAAATGTAACGTCCACTGTTCAAAGTGCCGGCAATGTGAACAAGAGGTGACCGAGACGTGTAACCAATATCATCCCATACCATCACGCCGGGCGATGACGAATACACGCTTCCACTGTGCGTTCACCGCGATGTGGCCAAACGCGGATACGACCATCATGATGCTGTAAAACGAACCTGGATTCATCCAAAAAAATGACTTTTTGCCATTCGTGCGCCCTGGTTCGTCGTTGAGTACACCATCGCAGGCGCTCTTGTCCTTGATGCAGCGTCAAGGGTAACGGCAGCCATGGTCTCCGAGCTGATGGTCCATGTTATTGCAAACGTCGTCGAACTGTTCGTGCAGATGGTTGTTGTCTTGCAAACGTCCCCATCCGTTGACTCAGGGATCGAGACGTGGCTGCACGATCTGTTATAGCCATGCGGATAAGATGCCTGTCATTTCGACTGCTAGTGATAGGAGGCCGCTGGGATCCAGCACGGCGTTCCGTATGACCCTCCTGAACCCACCGGTTCCATATTCTGCTAACAGTCATTGCATCTCGATCAACACGAGCAGCAATGTCGCGGTACGATAAACCGCAATCGCGATAGGCTACAATCCGACCTTTATCAAAGTCGGAAACGTGATGGTTCGCATTTCACCTCCTTGCACGAGGCATCACAACAACGTTTCACCAGGCAATGCCGGTCCACTGCAGTTTGTGTATGAGAAATCTGTTGCAAACTTTCCTCATGTCAGCACGTTGTAGGTGTCGCCACCGGCGCCAACCTTATGTGAATGCTCTGAAAAGCTAATCATTTACATATCACAGCAGCTTCTTCCTGCCGGTTAAACATCGCGTCTGTAGAACGTCATCTTAGTGGAGTAGCAATTTTAATGGACATATTTATATAGCTCGAGTGTTTCGAGTGTTCTAAAGGGGCCCTCAGACGCTCAATTTCGAGTGTTCTAAAGGGGCCCTCAGACGCTCAGTTATTGGGCTGTAGCATTGTGTCAATATATTGCACGAAAATGGGAGACCGACAACAGTACAGTACTATTGCGGATCCTTATGCCTGGAACGCGTTGCGTTAATTAGATCACTGGCTTCTTAGCAAACATGTCGGCGCCCGATGGTTTAGAATTCTAAGCACTGCAATTGCAACCACTACGCACTACAAAGCAGAAAAGTTACAAGAAGCGGTGGTGGGCGAAAAGTGACTTGGAAGGTGTTCTACACACGGCCATACTAAAATACTAACAGAGTTTGTTGCAGATCTAGATGATTATCGGGATGTTTTAAAGATGAACGAGAAACTTATGAACAAACAGATGAACTTCGTTGCATCTTATATGCACACAAAAGATACTATTCACATACTCGTCCCTCCGAACGTACATTCTCAGAATTTTCTTGCTCAAGACTTATGTCTGATACTAGCAGAGTTCTCTTGGCCGAGAATGCCATTTTTGGCAATGCTAGTCTGCTTTTGACGTCCTTCTTGCTCCGTCCGTCATGAGTTATTTTACTGCCAGGGTGTTAGAATTCCCTCACTTCATCTGCTTCGTGATTATCTATCCTGATGTTAATTTTCTTGGTGTTCTCATTCCTGCTACTTTTCATTACTTTCGTCTTTCTGCGATTTACTCTCAATCCGTATTCTGTACGCATTAGATTCTTCATTCCGTTCAGCAGATCCTGTAATTCTTCTTCACTCTCACTGACGATAGCAATGTCATAAGCGAATCTTATCACTGATATCCTTTCCCCTTGAATTTAAATTTCACTCATCAACCTTTTTTTCTTATTTCCGTCAGTGTTCCCTCGATGTCTTACCCCTTTTCAATCAGAGCATTTTGTTCTTGGTCTTCCGCTCCTGTTATTTCCTCTTGGGCCTTGCGCGTGTTGTATATCACACATACCTTCCTCAGACTTTTGAAGATCTTGGACCATTTGACTTTATCGAACGCTTTTTCGAGACTGACAAATCTTAGACACGTGCCTTGATTTTTTTTTAGTTTTGCTTCCATTATAAAACATAACGTCAGAACTGCCTCTCTGGTGCCTTTACATTTCCTAAAGTCAAACATCGTCATGTAACACATTCTCAGTTTTCTTTCCCTTCTTCTGTACATTATTCTTGTCAACAACTTGAATCTGTGAACTGTTAAGCTTATTGTGCGGTAATTATCGCAATTGTTAGCTCTCGCAATTTTCGGGATTGTGTGGATGATATTTTTCCGAAATCTACATTATACGCATCAACGTGAATTTTTGTTATGTTGCCTTTTGCCCTCACGAGTTACGAAATTCTGATGGAACTGAACCTATCCTTTCTGCCTTATTTTATCTTAAGTCTTCCAAAGCTCTTCTAAATTCTGATTCTAATACTGGATCCTCTATCCCTTCTGTATCGATTCTTGTTTCTTCTTCTACCACATCAGATAAGTCTTCAGTGCACTATTTCCGCCTATCCGGCCTCTGCTCTGAATTTAACAGTGGATTTCCCATTGCACTCTTAATATTATCACCCCTGCTTTTAATTTCATTGTAGGCTCTCTTGACTCTCCTGTATGCTGAATTAGTCCTTCCAACAATCATTTGTTTTGTTATTTCTTCGCATTTTTCATGCAGCCATTTCACCTTAGCTTCCCTGCACTTCCTGTTTATTTCACACCTAAGCTATTCGTATTTTTGTATTCCTGAATGCCCCTTAACAGTTTGTACTTCCTTTTTCATCGATCTTTCTTCTGTTACCCATTGTTTCTTCGCACTTACCTCCTTTGCACTTATGTTTTACTTTCCAGCTTCTGTGTTTGCCCTTTTTAGAGATGTCAATTTCTCTGCAACTGAAATGCCTACTGAGCTGTTCCTTATCGGACTACCTGTTTCATTAGAGAACTTGAAGCGTATCTCCTCATTCCTTAGTACTTCCATATCCCATCCCGCTTCCTTACTTATTGAATCTTGCTGACTAATCTTTCAAACTTCAGCCTACTCTTCATCATTATTAAATTGTGATCTGAATATATATCTGCTCTTGGGTACGCCTGACAACCAATATCTAATTTAGGAATCTCTGTATGACCATGATTTAATATAACTGACATCTTTCCGTATCTCCCGATTTTTCCAGGTGTACGTCCTCCTCTTATGATTCTTGTACAGAGTACTCTCTGTTTCTAGCTGAAATTTATTGCGTAAACTAATTAGTTTTCTTCTCTCTCATTCCTAGTAGCAAGCCCATATTCTCCCATAACCATTTCTTCTACTAATTCCCAAACAACCGTATTCTAGTCCCCCATCACAATTAGATTTTCATCTCCCTTTACGGACTGAATTACCCGTTCAATATCCTCATCTACTTTTTCTATCTTTTTAGCTCCAGCTTCCGACTTCGGCTTTCGATAATGATGTGAAAAATCCTATCACTGAACTGTTTACAGTAACACGCTATCTACCCCTCTTTTCTGTTCATAACGAATCCTACTCCCGTTATACCATTTTAAGCTGCTGTTGACATAACCTGATAGTTATCTGATCAGAAATCTTTGACTGCTTTTCTTTCTACTTCACTGACCCCTACCATGTCTACATTGAGCTTTTGCTTTTCCCTCTTCAAATTTCCTTTGTGATGCACCGCCATTATTCTCCCTCTAATCTGGTCGTTGCCAACGGTACGCTAAATTGTGCTCTAAACAATTGCAACATTCCTATTGCATTGTATGCAGGAAGGAAGACTTCGATACTCTTCTCTATGCCCACAAATTTCTCATGGTTACGTTACGGGAGGTGTATGCTGAAAAAAATTAGTGTGTTTCTGTGAATGATTCTGAAAGGGTTTCTGAGTAGTCCGTTGATGTCACATCACACTCAGGCTGTGTAAAAAAATCTGTGACTGATCGTGCAGTTCTTCTTCGAATCAAGAATGAAAGTCATAAAGGGAAGCGAAATCCAGAATAAGAACTCGTTAAACATAAAAACTGGAGGATACAAACTAAAATATCAGCATACTGATGACTAAGAAACTAATTGCTAAATTAACCGTTTCTTCAAAACAAAGATAATGCACTTTTTTTGTCTCACCACGAAGAAGTAATGCAAATTGAAATTCATACAGATATCGACGGAAACTGCCAAAACTGTAAGCATTGGCGACCACTGCCTGTACTTGTGATGCTGCAAACGCAGGTTCACCGAGCAGCTGACAAGGATAGCCAACAGGCAACATATCAGTACCAGGGAATGTAATTGTTGCAAATTTCATTTCTCGTACTCAGTTCAACAGTAACTACGTCTCGCAGACAAGCGCGTGAACAACACACGCAGATGCAAGCATTTGCAATATGACGTGTAGTTGGCCTCAAAGTAACCGGAGGGAATAATCGTCGAATACATTTGAATAGGACCGATGTCACTAGTCAAGAATGTAGGCCGGAATGAGTAAACATTGGTCGGACAGTGTCAAGAAGAAGGATGTTGGATCTAGAGAGACTGCAGAACGTGAGGATCGGGCAATCATCAGAGAGACACTCATTGCCCCGGATTCATCATTATATCCGACGTGCAACTGGTGCTTCACTGACCACAAGGACCGTTGATAAGTGTTCCACAGAGAGGCGGCCGCTGAGCTCACGGCGCCCCTTCCGCTGACTGCTATTGACCTCTCCGCACCTACAAGCCGGCTTGGAGGGGAGTCGGGCTCGTTGGGCCCGTAATCTCATTGACTGGAATTGAATGATGAGTGCCGCTTAGAACGGAGCCCTGATTATCAGAGAAGACGTGTCTGGAGACGCCCCAACTGCGTTGGGATATAAAATGTAGACTGGCAATCGCAAGGAAAGTGTTTCTGAAGAAGAGAAATTTGTTAACATCGAGTATAGATTTAAGTGTCAGGAAGCCATTTTTGAAAGTATTTGTATGGAGTGTAGCCATGTATGGAAGTGAAACATGGACGATAAATAGTTTGGACAAGGAGAGAATAGAAGCTTTCGAAATGTGGTGTTACAGAAGAATGCTGAAGATTAGATGGGTAGATCACATAACTAATGAGGAAGTATTGAATAAGATTGGGGAGAAGAGAAGTTTGTGGCACAACTTGACCAGAAGAAGGGATCGGTTGAAAGGACATGTTCTGAGGCATCAAGGGATCACCAATTTAGTAATGGAGGGCAGCGTGGAGGGTAAAAATCATAGAGGGAGACCAAGAGATGAATACACAAGCAGATTCAGAAGGATGTAGGTCGCAGTAGGTACTGGGAGATGAAGAAGCTTGCACAGGATAGAGTAGCATGGAGAGCTGCATCAAACCAGTCTCAGGACTGAAGATCACAACAACAACAACAACAACAACAATGCCCCCCTGCACATAGTGAGAGTTTCTACGCCATGTCTTCCTGCCTGTCAATCCCTACGATGGCCATTAAGGGCGCCACATTTTTCCCCAATTCAGAACATTTGGAACATAATGGGCAGGGCCTTGTCACCATTTCGGATATTGACAGTTTAACTAACTGGATAAAATTTGTCATTAAATCCCTCAGGAGGACACCCGACATCAGTCTACTCCAAGCCGAATAACTTCTTGCATAAGGACAAGAGGTCGACCAACGTATTATAGACTTACTCAGTTTGTGACGTTCCATCTTTGGCGATTTTTCTATGTGTGTTTTAGGTAGGAGACAGGGCTCAGATTTCATTTATTGCTCTGTATTTACAGGCGTTTGGTAGACAAAAGTGGGCTTTCTTTTACTGTGTGTCGTACTTGAATTGAGGTTATATTGTGTCCTGCCGGCGAACGGCCATCGTCTGCCAGGATAAATAGTCGGAGTTCACATTTATGCTATCGTTGGGGAAGAATTGTGCGTCTTGTCACTAACTGATGAGTGGTGTGACGTGGGGCGTTGATCTTGTCAAGCAGCTTTCGGGCCTTTTCTCGCAGTTTTTGGCGCAGATAATTCTCGAGCAGTGCATCGTGGAGTTCCGTTGTCCTCATCCTCCCGTATGCCCCGTCGGAAACATGTATTTTGTAAGACTTGGAGCTATTTGAAATTAATTTCTCAAGTTGTGTCCCAGGAAGTCGCCGTAAAGAGCAGTGTGGGCTATACTATGGCCCGAAATTGTTCATCGTCGTGGAAACATTCAGGTCCTTGCTCTTGAAGGTGATGAGAGGTCTCAACATTCTTAGTTTGGCTTTCTTCTTATCTGCGACTTGATGGGTGAAGATTCGTTTCGTGCTCAGGTAAACGCCCAGGTATTTTCCCACTGGTACCAAGACATAGGTTCGTTCCCGATTTGGAGCCTCGTACGGATAACCGGTCGGCGTCTTCTGAAAAAAGTGGCCACTGTTTTATTCGGATTGTTGGTAATCTTGTGTATTTGTGGCCATCGCTCCATAATATCCAGCTGTCGCTACAATCTCGCAATCTCTTGATCTAATTTTCCGTCTCTTGTTAAAAACGTTGTATCGTCAGCGTACAGACTGACACATGTGGTACTGTGGGTATGCCGTTGATGTAGGCTATGAAAAGTGCTGGCGAGATTACAGATCCCTGTGGCTACCGGCGTGAACTGGTTTCGTAGCAGAGTTATTGTCATCGACACACGCATACAGTTTCATATGTTGAGGGCAGCTGTCAAGTAGTTTCACGCAACAGTCGTTTATGGTGGTGGTTTATGGTGAACTGGTTTCGTAGCAGAGTTATTGTCATCGACACACGCATACAGTTTCATATGTTGAGGGCAGCTGTCAAGTAGTTTCACGCAACAGTCGTTTATGGTGGTGGTTTGGCGCAGCTTGACAATCAAATCTCACGTCATACTTTATCGGAAGCTTTCTCGAGGTCCAAGAACACTTTAACTGTCGAAAATCGTTTATTAAAGTCGTCTTGTACGGTTTTCGTAATCCACAGCAGTTGAAATTCGGGGGATAGTTTACTTTGGAATCAGAACTGTTCCAGTCGGAGTACTTTATACCGTAACAAAGTGTCTTGCAGTCCCTTGAATAATACCCGCGTCAGCTTTGGTAGGAGACTGATTGGTTGGTAACTGTTCGGAAGTCAGAGATATTTCCCAGCTTTCGGGAGCGGCACCACCCTCGCCGCCTTCTACGCCTCTGGGAACTATCTATGGTGATTAGGATCAGCGGCTTCCTGATACGATGCTTTAAGTGTTCACTGGTGACCAAGTCGTGGCCCGGCGAAATGTTGGCCGTTTGACGGATAAGTTGTTTAATTTCCGCCGGAGAGGCAAACTGTGGTTAGAATTGCGTTGGTAAAATCTGGAAGATCATGCTGTCTGTATCTATTCCTAGTAGTGTAGCATTTCGTCATCTTGTTCCGGGCCGGCCACTGTGACCGAGCGGTTCTAGGCGCTTCACTCTGGAACCGCGCAACCGCTTCGGTCGCAGGTTCGAATCCTGCCTCGGGCATGGATGTATGTGATGTCCTTAGGTTAGTTAGGTTTAAGTAGTTCTAAGTTCTAGGCGACTGATGACCTCAGATTTTAAGTCCCATAGTGCTCAGAGCCATTTGAACTCTCTTGTTCCTGTGGAGGTAGAGTTGTCATCTGCTGCTGATATGCGTCGGCATATAATTCCGCTTGTGCCAGTGGACCGTATATCAAACCATCTGCGCCATGTCCTGCTCGTTTTGGTGTCTTTTGGAGACGCAGTTTCTTCACCACTTACCACTTGTCACGCGTTCGTAGCAAGAAGTCTGACATCTTGGTTTCCCAGACTTCCTGACGCGGTTCTACGACATTTTAAAATTTACCTGTTCAGTTGGTACATCTGTCTTCTGTCCTCCAGATCCCTAAATCGTATCCAGCGTCTCTGGAAGTAGTTCCATTGTTTTTTTTATGGTTTGAAGACGTGGGAGGAATGCCTCAAAGTTGATAGCTGGTTGAAAAATTCGTGTTTTTGACCGGCGTATCAAAGTTTGGATTTTGGCTGTTGACGTCTGCACCGCTTTGTCGATGGCGGCCTTCGATCAGAAATCTCACTTAGGCCGAACATTTTCGTCCAGAAAATACTGAAACTGTAGCCAGTCGGTCTGCCTTGTGCTATGTGGCGGCAATGGGACGTGTGCCCCCTCCAGTATTACTATTACCGGCTTGCGATATAATGATAAGTCACTGATCTCCTGGAGTTGGAGGTTGATGTTGATATTCTTGAGAACCGGTATATAAATGATATCTGCTTGCTGATGGACAAAATGCGGCACTCTCGTAGGCTCCCAAGGACTGACCACAGTACTGTACAGTTTCTCATGTAGACAGAATAATTGTTTAAATTTTGGATTCGTTTTTGAGCCGTGGTAGAAACTGCTGTTTTGAAGAGCGCGACGCAGCGGGTTGTGTGAAGCAGTCGCCCTCCGTTTCTGGCGGTGGCGCCGCTGTGGCAATCGCAGCTTTGGTGTCTCCCTCCGGTGGGAAAGGGGAATGTTGCCTGTTCACGTGCATTTAAGGGGCGTTATGAGCTCCGCAGAAGGTCAGTCGGGTGAGTCTGGTCAGTTGGTCAGTCCGAGTGAGGCTGGGTCAATCTCGCGTCACCAGTTGCTGGTCTGTTTCTCGTTCGCATTTGTGAGGCAGTGAGTGTTTTTCTGTCGTCGGAGTGCTACTGAGTCTGCGCGTTAGGCCGCCAGTCTGCTCGAGTTGCTTGGGCATCGGCGTTGGCGGTTGGATCGGTCGGTTGGTCGGTCGCGCACTAAGATGACTGGTCCGCCTTGAGCGTTGACTCATGTGAGGTACCCACGTCAGTCCAGTGAGCCGCGCCGTATAGAAAGGGGTAGTGGCTTCGCGGTCGACACGAGAGCAACAGGAGTCAAACCACGACATTGGGCTGGCCGGGGCGAGCTGCGACGCCGTGAGAGGGGAGATGGGAGCGCCTTCCTGAGTCCGTTGAAGCGGCTGGCACCGGACGGTTCGGGCGAGCGTTGGGGGTGCTGCGCCAGGTCTTCGCCAGAAATACCAGTTTATTAGAAGTTAAGTGATTGGAGATATGTTGTTTCATTTACTTTTTAAAAGTCTACTTGTTTTCTTGAGGAGGTCACCAGCATCTTTGTTTCCGGGTCGTCCCACCATTTTTCTCCGTTTGCCAACTCGCGGGAAGGCCGTTATTTATGAATTGGGTGGTCCGTTTTGCCTTGTGGAGTTGGGGCGGGTTAGAGCAATCTGCGGTTCGGGTTGTTCAGTAATATCCCTGTCAATCTGCCATACGTTAATAGCTGCCGCTGTCATGTTTTGTCGGTTTCGGTGTTAACTAATTTATTGCTTAAGGTATAAAGGCCTAATTCCTAAAATATGTTTTTATCTTGCCTATCATCTTGCGAGGTGGTATATGTGTAATGTAGAGCATGTTTGTACATTTCATGTAAGACTGCATTTCATGGTCTTTATTTTAAGGGTCACTTTAGTATATAAAGTTGCCACCCTTCCACCGTAAGAGTTCTTTTAAAAACAAGTTGCACTTTCGGTGGCAAATAATTTTTAATGTGAGTGGTGTACCATTTCCATCCCTCTTACGGGCGGCATAGTTCATGTGTTTGTGTGAGTTGTTAAAATTTTTTAGTTTAAAGTAATCTGGTGTGTTGCAGATTTGCACGAGTGTAGTCTTTCAGAGGTTGTTGCGAGCGGTCGTGACTACGGCCGTGTTAAAAGGGAGCGGCAAGGTTCTCAGTCCGAAAGCTCATACTATTTAAAAAAACTGTTATTTCTGCCTCTGAATAAATTGTAACTAGATAATTACAGGGTGCTTTCTGATTATAATTTTTAAATCTGTTTAAAAAAGGCTTTTCGGAATAAAATTTCCATTTATTGAAAAAAAAAATTGTCTCACCAGTTACCCATTGGCAACTACTTCCACGCTCACAGAGTGTGATTAAATGTGTTACTGTACTTGATGAATCGCTAGTAAATAAAGTAAATTCTTAAGAAAAGGTTTTGAAAGAAAATTCACAATTCAGTTTTCCTCGCGTTTCAAGCAGTGTGCTTGCTGTTGAGGTAGCATCCCAGCAACACCCTGTCGAAACTGTCTTCAGGTAATAAGTGCTTGTCTGGACTGAGGTATGCAGTAACGAACGTGATGCTTCCTGGGCGGTGGAGATGGTGACCGCAGTAGCTTCCAATTGTCGTTGACGTGGAAGATGTTCCTCGTGATGATGAATTATTTTTTTTGACAAGGATGGCAATCCCGGTCCTTCTTTGACCAACCCGGTCTTACGGTACACGTGCATGATCCATATGCGAAACTGTGTCGACTCTTTTAGACACGTCTCCGAAATGAGCTGGAAATTAATGCCGTGACACGTCAGGAAGTCAATCAGTTCTGTCTTCTTCGTTTTGACACTATTTGCGTTCCAAATGTATAACTTGAGTTCCGGGGCACCCGTTGTCCATTCTACAGCCAAACGAGTGCTTTGATAAGATTCACTACCAGTGAGAGAATGGCGGTCAGCTTTTGATGCAGTGAGGCATATCCGTGATGGCCCGAGTGATGGATTCCTTGGTGAAGTTCGCTAGTTCTCTGGAGAGTGGTAGAAGACGTGGTCGCGAGTCGTGCAGAGCTGCTGCTGTCACTTGCGTAGGCAGGTGAGATGTCACCGTTTCGCCCACTGTCGAGGCTTGTCGCTGTAAGTTGTCGTGTTGCTCTTCCTGTCTGGTATTTTTGATGACATTGGTCTTCTGAACGAGACCCATGGTCTAGGGGTAGCGTCTCTGATTCATAATCAAAAACGTCTTCGGTCTCGGGTTCGATCCCGGCACTGCCTAATCAGCATTGGCGTCCGAAGACTTCCGGCATCAGAAGTCAGCCTCATTCCTGCCAACGGCCTTGTCAAAGAGGGTGGAGGAGCGGATAGAGGTTCAGGGCACTCTCTTGTCCTAGGGGTGGGAAATTGCCCCTAAAGGCGGAAGAATCAGCAATGATCAACGACATGAGGATGCAGAAGGCAATGGAAACCACTGCATTAAAGACACGTAACGTGTATCCACAGGACATGTGGCCTGTAGTTGAAGAAGTGTCAGGATGATCTCTCTATTGGCAAAAGATTCCGGAATAGTCCCCCATTCGGATCTCCGGGAGGGGACTGCCAAGGGGGAGGTTACCATGAGAAAAAGATTGAATAATCAACGAAAGGATAATGTTCTACGAGTCGGGGCGTGGAATGTCAGAAGCTTGAACGTGGTAGGGAAACTAGAAAATCTGAAAAGGGAAATGCAAAGGCTCAAGCTAGATATAGTAGGGGTCAGTGAAGGAAGACAAGGATTTCTGGTCAGATGAGTATCGGGTAATATCAACAGCAGCAGAAAATGGTATAACAGGTGTAGGAGTCGTTATGAATCGGAAGGTAAGGCAGAGGGTGTGTTACTGTGAACAGTTCACTGACCGGGTTGTTCTAATCAGAATCGACAGGAGACCAACTCCGACAACGATATTTCAGGTATACATGCCGACGTCACAAGCTGAAGATGAACAGATAGAGAAAGTGTATGAGGATATTGAAAGGGTAATGCAGTATGTAAAGGGGGACGAAAATCTAATAGTCATGGGCGACTGGAATGCAGTTGTAGGGGAAGGAGTAGAAGAAAAGGTTACAGGAGAATATGGGCTTGGGACAAGGAATGAAAGAGGAGAAAGACTAATTGAGTTCTGTAACAAGTTTCAGCTGGTAATAGCGAATACCCTGTTCAAGAATCACAAGAGGAGGAGGTATACTTGGAAAAGGCCGGGAATACGGGAAGATTTCAATTAGATTACATCATGGTCAGACAGAGATTCCAAAATCAGATACTGGATAGTAAGGCGTACCCAGGAGCAGATATAGACTCAGATCACAATATAGTAGTGATGAAGAGCAGGCTGAAGTTTAAGACATTAGTCAGGAAGAATCAATACGCTAAGAAGTGGGATACGGAAGTTCTAAGGAATGACGAGATACGTTTGAAGTTCTCTAACGCTATAGATACAGCAATAAGGAATAGTGCAGCAGCCAACACAGTTGAAGAGGAATGGACGTCTCTAAAAAGGGCAATCACAGAAGTTGGGAAGGAAAACATAGGTACAAAGAAGGCAGCTGCGAAGAAACCATGGGTAACAGAATAAATACTTCAGTTGATTGATGAAAGGAGGAAGTACAAACATGTTCCGGGAAAATCAGGAATACAGAAATAAAAGTCGCTGAGGAATGAAATAAATAGGAAGTGCAGGGAAGCTAAGAGGAAATGGCTGCAGGAAAAATGTGAAGACATCGAAAAAGATATTATTGTCGGAAGGACAGACTCAGCATACAGGAAAGTCAATACAACCTTTGGTGACATTAAAAGCAACGGAGGTAACATTAAGAGTGCAACGGGAATTTCACTGTTAAATGCAGAGAAGAGAGCAGCTACGAGGGGGAAGATTTGTCTGATGTGATAGAAGAAGAAACAGGAGTCGATTTAAAAGAGATAGGGGATCCAGTATTAGAATCGGAATTTAAAAGAGTTTGGAGGACTTACGGTCAAATAAGGCAGAAGGGATAGATAACATTCCATCAGAATTTCTAAAATCATTAGGGGAAGTGGCAACAAAACGACTATTCACGTTGGTGTGTAGAATATATGAGTCTGGCGACATACCATCTGACTTTCGGAAAAGCATCATCCACACAATTCCGAAGACGGCAAGAGCTGACAAGTGCGAGAATTATCGCACAATGTGCTTAACAGCTCATGCATCGATGCCGCTTACAAGAATAATAAACAGAAGAATGGAAAAGAAAATTGAGAATGCGCTAGGTGACGATCAGTTTGGCTTTAGGCCATTCTGACGTTACGGCTAATAATGGAAGCAAGGTTAAGAAAAATCAAGCCACGTTCATAGGATTTGTCGACCTGGAAAAAGCTTTCGACAGTATAAAATGGTGCAAGCTCTTCAAGATTCTGAAAAAAGTAGGGGTAAGCTATAGGGAGAGACGGGTCATATACAATATGTACAACAACCAAGAGGGAATAATAAGAGTGGACGATCAAGAATGAAATGCTCGTATTAATAAGGGAGTAAGACAAGGCTGTAGCCTTTCGCCCCTACTCTTCAATCTGTACATCGAGGAAGCAATGATGGAAATAAAAGAAAGGTTCAGGAGTGGAATTAAAATACAAGGTGAAAGGATATCAATGATACGATTCGCTAATGACAGTGCTATCCTGAGTGAAAGTGAAGAAGAATTGAATGATCTGCTGAACGGAATGAACAGTCTAATGAGTACACAGTATGGTTTGAGAGTAAATCGGAGAAAGACGAAGGTAATGTGAAGTAGTAGAAATGAGAACAGCGAGAAACTTAACATCAGGATTGATGGTCACGAAGTCGATGAAGTTAAGGAATTCTGCTACCTAGGCAGTAAAATAACCAATGACGGACGGAGCAAGGAGGACATTAAAAGCGGACTCGCTATGGCAAAAAAGGCATTTCTGGCCAAGAGAAGTCTACTAAGATCAAATACCGGCCTTAATTTGAGGAAGAAATTTCTGAGGATGTACGTCTGGAGTACAGCATGGTATGGTAGTGAAACATGGCCTGTGGGAAAACCGGAACAGAAGAGAATCGAAGCAATTGAGATGTGGTGCTATAGACGAATGTTGAAAATTAGGTGGACTAATAAGGTAAGGAATGAGGAGGTTCTTCGTAGAATCGGAGAGGAAAGGAATATGATGAAAACACTGATAAGGAGAAAGGACAGGATGATAGGACATCTGCTAAGACATGAGGGAATGACTTCCATGGTACTAGAGGGAGCTGTAGAGGGCAAAAACTGTAGAGGAAGACAGAGATTGGAATACGTCAAGCAAATAATTGAGGACGTAGGTTGCAAGTGCTACTCTGAGATGAAGAGGTTAGCTCAGTAAAGGAATTCGTGGCGGGCTGCATCAAACCAGTCAGTAGACTGATGACCAAAAAAAAAAGGTCTTCTTTCATGGTAACTGATGGGTGTTCTTCACTTTATACTTTCTCAAAAGCGTTTGGTATATTTCACAGCCGCGGAAGTTCGCGAGGTGCTCCTTTCCGCAACTGGAGCATTTAGGTTTCTCTGTTTTTCGGTACTTGTCAGTCCACTGATTTATGATGGCCACCGCAGAGACACATCTCCCTAGGAGGTGGCTGTAACTGGCCGTGTGTTCACACCGTTGGTATAGTTTACACTAGAGTGGACCGTCCTTCGAGTCGTAGGTTTCTACACGCACTCTCGTGTAGGTAGAAGAGATACTTCAGATGGTAGATCTTATGTTTGTCCTTTCCGTTCGGTAACCGTACGCAATACACTGATTCCGGGACCAGTTTCTTAGTTTCCTGGTCTTCATTGTGGTACCGATATACGTCGATGACTCTAAGCCTTTTTGACGTAGCGCTATGAGCACTTCTATCTCAGGAATCTGTTCTGATAGTCGATTAATGGCAACTTTGATCTCTTTGTCCTCCAGAGAATGGTGAGTGAAAAAATGGATGCCGTGACTTGCGAAAAAGGACATGACTTGTTGCTGGCCTGCGAACGTTTGGAAATGATATTTCATTCTGTCCTGCTGATAAATTGCCTTCAGACCGCTGTCGCCGAGCGCCTTGTTGAGGTCAAGGTAATCCTGTGTATTGTAAATGGTCACCAGTGGTACCAAAGATGGTTCAAATGGTTCAAATGGCTCGGAGCACTATGGGACTTAACATCTATGGTCATCAGTCCCCTA
The DNA here is from genome assembly GCF_023897955.1 of Schistocerca gregaria. NCBI lineage: Eukaryota > Metazoa > Arthropoda > Insecta > Orthoptera > Acrididae > Schistocerca > Schistocerca gregaria. The sequence continues at coordinate 324,303,015 of NC_064925.1, read as the reverse complement.
GAACTTAGAACTACTGAAACCTAACTAACCTAAGGACATCACACAACAGCCAGTCATCACGAGCCAGAGAAAATCCCTGACCCCGCAGGGAATCGAACCCGGGAACCGGGGGCGCGGGAAGCGAGAACGGGTACCAAAGAGGGTTGTATATGGTTAGTTTCTTATCTTTGAGTCACTGACGCTCCTTCTGGTTCTTTGACGTTTCTGCGCTACGCTTCTGCGGCGCAGTCGCTTGGTATCTGTTCATCATATCTATCTCGTCAACGCGTCGTTTGACAAAGTAGTGTAGATTTTCTGCACTCGTCATGTGGTGCCTCTTATATTGGGCTTCGCGGAACTAATTCCTCACAACAAATATTAGGATAATTTTAAGGAAAAACACATGGAAGTTGGACCAACATATTTTATAATTTGCCATTTCATGGAATACACTTAATTATTTAACAACAATTATTATGATTACAAATTAAAAACCTTGTTATAAATTGAATAACAATGCTCACAATAAATTATAGAACTTGAGCAGGATCCATTCATTAATAAAACTTTAACTATTTATACCATCAAGAATGGCGCTTAAAGTAAGTCCCCAAAAACAGGCAAGAAGTCACATCAACTAGGTGTGACTGCAGGCTGGTTCAACAAACTGAGTTTTACGAATAAAATGTATTACAAATGACTGCCACTAAGGGAATTAACAATCTCAAGAGTGGATAACACCTTGAACAAATAGACAACGCCCAGCCAAAATACAGAAATGATAGTAAATATGCCTCTGAGTATATCTGTTGGAAAGACCTTAACAATTTAGAAGCCTTAATAAAATCCCTTAAGCAATAAAATACAGGAAAATCTGGGAAGGCACACATTTAAATTTGACTCTCAGCTGGAACACACCAGCGGAAACATTGACAAGGACTCTTGAATAAATACACAATCCTTCAAAATACATGAGTTTCTGGGAAGACACACAATTTAAATATGACTCCCGAGTGGAAACGTTAACAGTGAGTCTTAAATAAATATGCAGTCTCCCTAAATACAAGAAAAGTTGCAAATTACGGCAGACGGCTATCACAGCCAACAGGCAACGAGCAGGCAAGTTTCAGAACGGATGGAGTTAGCTAATGGGTGTGGATAAAAGGGAAACCCTCAGCCTCATAAATAAAGGGCCTTACATCTTAACACATTCCAGAACTAGTGAGAAGGGTGCAAGGTTTTAACAAGTAGTTAAGGAGCAAATATAGTGACAAGGAACAATGGACTTGCACAACACGCTTCAAAGCTTATGTGCTTTCTGAATTCACAATATTGAATAGGTTGATAGTAGCGGAATCAACAGGCGACACTCCACCATTGAAGGTATGAAACACTCAAATTTACTTATCTTGAGCCAACACAAGACGTCTGGTAGAAGCGCCTGACTGCGGAGCAACCTAGGCGTTGTGCGACGACGGAAGTGTCGCCGCAGCACAATGGAAATGTTGTGTTGGCAGAAGAGGCAACACCGTGTTACTAGTGGAGGCCGAAATGCACGCGTTTTAGCTCACGCAGGCTGACGTGAGGAGGGAAGGACTATACTGACTTGAGGTCTGGAACATGACAAGGAATTAGAATTCAGAAAGCGGACGTAATTAGTTTGATACTTGACTTTAATCCATTAATGATGAACGTCGCTCTTGACGGTACATGATTCATTATATTATCTGTACAGAATATATGACTTATACAGGGTGCTACAAAAAGGTACGGCCAAACTTTCAGGAAACATTCCTCACACACAAAAAAAGAAAATATGTCATGTGGACATGTGTCCAGAAACGCTTACTTTCCATGTTAGAGCTCATTTTATTACTTATCTTCAAATAACATTAATCATGGAATGGAAACGCACAGCAACAGAACGTACCAGTGTGACTTCAAACACTTCGTTACAGGATATGTTCAAAATGTCCTCCGTTAGCGAGGATACATGCATCCACCCTCCGTCGCATGGAATCCCTGATGCGCTGATGCAGCCCTGGAGAATGGCGTATTGTATCACAGCCGTCCACAATACGAGCACGAAGAGTCTCTACATTTGGTGCCGGGGTTGCGCAGACAAGAGCCTTCAAATGCCCCCATAAATGAAAGTCAAGAGGGTTGAGGTCAGGAGATAGTGGAGGCCATGGAATTGATCCGCATTTACCAATCCATCGGTCACCGAATCTGTTGTTGAGAAGCGTACGAACACTTCGACTGAAATGTGCAGGAGCTCCATCGTGCATGAACCACATGTTGTGTCGTACTTGTAAAGGCATATGTTCTAGCAGCACAGGTAGAGTATCCCGTATGAAATCATGATAACGTGCTCCATTGAGTGTGGGTGGAAGATCATGGGGCCCAGTCAAGACATCACCAACAATACCTGCCCAAACGTTAACAGAAAATCTGTGTTGATGACGTGATTGCACAATTGCGTGCGGATTCTCGTCAGCCCACACATGTTGATTGTAAAAATTTACAATTTGATCACGTTGGAATGAAGCCTCATCCGTAAAGAGAACATTTGCAGTGAAATGAGGATTGACACATTGTTGGAGGAATCATTCGCAGAAGTATACCCGTGGAGGCCAATGAGCTGCTGATAGTGCCTGCACACGCTGTACATGGTACGGAAACAACGTTACCTTGTACAGTAGCAACTTCTTTGACGCTGACATTAGGGTTATCTTCAACTGCACGAAGAATTGCCTCGTCCATTGCAGGTGTCCTCGTCGTTCTAGGTCTTCCCCAGTCGCGAGTCATGGGCTGGAATATTCCGTGCTCCCTAAGACGCCGATCAATTGCTTCAAACGTCTTCCTGTCGGGACACCTTCGTTCTGGAAATCTGTCTCGATACAAACCTACGGCGCCACGGCTATTGCCCCGTGCTAATCCATACATCAAATGGGCATCTGCCAACTCCGCATTTGTAAACATTGCGCTAACTGCAAAACCACGTACGTGATGAACATTAACCTGTTGATGCTACGTACTGATGTGCTTGATGCTAGAGCAATGAGTCGCATGTCAACACAAGCACCGAAGTCAACATTACCTTCCTTCAATTGGGCCAACTGGCGGTGAATCGAGGAAGTACAGTACATACTGACGAAACTAAAATGAGCTCTAACATGGAAATTAAGCGTTTCCGGACACATGTCCACGTAACTTCTTTTATTTATTTGTATGTGGGGAATGTTTCCTGAAAGTTTGGTCGTACCATTTTGTAACATCCTGTAGTAACTGAATATGGCGCCTTGCTAGGTCGTAGCAAATGACATAGCCGAAGGCTATGCTAAACTGTCGTCTCTGCAAATGAGAGAAAACACGTCTCTGTTCTGGGCCCAGGAAACAGGAACGCGTCGTCCGCTGCTAGAACTACCCTGCCAATGCACGTCAGAAGAGAATGATCATCTGCCCAAATTCTAGGTCGCAGGTAACATCAACTTATTGCAAAAGTGACTACACATACAAGCTTAAGACACTTAAAAATACTTGAAAATTAAAAAGGTGAAATGTCAGCTCCTAAAAATCCAATTACTACGGCATATTCATCTACAAAAAGTGCCCTGCCTTCGACACAGACTGCGTCATGATTTCAGTTTTATCTATTCAGTTTACATCAGAGAATGCTCATGAATTCCATTTTGCTAACGTTGTCGAGTTGCGTAGTGTTCTTCCCAATGGGCAGACTTTTATCGACGAAACGTCAACATGGCGGCCACTGAGTGACGCGCGTTTCTTCGGCTCGCGAGTTTTTCCGCTCATTGAAGGTGTTACAGAGAAGTGCGGCAGTCCACAACGTGTGCATCTGACTAAACAAGTGTTACTTGCCGTGGTGTATTGTTCTCCATTGATTACCACAAGTGATAAGTGAGTGAAAAATGGGAAGAGCACGAGTAAGCGGCAGCAGGCGAGGCTACAGGGACGCAGGCAGCGCGGGCGCCCGGTCTCCGGCGGCAGGTGAGGCCCCGCTTCCCGACATCGGGGAGCTCGTCCGGTCTCAGGTGAGTGCGGCACTGCACAGCAAAGACACGCTAGACGTTATCGTGCAATCCATCACGGACTCCGTGACGGCCGCGGTCATGGACAAACTACAAGAGTCTGTCGGGCGCAACAGCACCGAAATCCAGTCTCTTAGAAAGTCCCTGGCCGCACAAGAGAAAAAAGCCGCCGACCTAGAGGCTAAACTGTTTGCTGCCACCGATGAAATTGAGCAGTATCAGCGAAGGAACAGCTTGCGCTTGTTCGGGGTAGCTGAAAACGATCGCGAAAACACCGACGACCTGGCCATTAGCCTCGTGCGTGAGAAACTTGGCGTGCAGATCGACGTGGGCGATATTGACAGAAGCCACCGTGTTGGGCGCAGGATACCAGGTGCCATGAAACCCAGGCCCATAATAATTAAATTTGTGTCTTACCGGAAAAGAGCTGAAGTGTTTGCTCAGAAAAGAAAACTCGCCAAGAGTGGGGTTACCCTGAGGGAAGATCTGACGCGCGAAAGACTAAAAGTTTTGAACGCTGCGATCACACAGTTTGGCCTTCAAGATGTATGAACCCAGGATGGCAGGATCGTAATCAAGACGGAAGGAGGGAGGAAAACGGTGACAAACATGTTCGAACTGAAAGACTGAGCGAAATCTCGCGAGACACAAAGTCTCATATTGTAATCTGTCTAATATAAGTTAATTTTTTTATTCTTTCTTTTCATTTTTTTAGCTTAAATACTGCTCCGTTATTTCTATAAGTACCATAAGTACTCTATTTAAAATCAGTCAATTGTTTCACAAAAATATTGTTTCTTTATTTGTCTATTATAAGTGCTCATGTATATTCATATTGTCAGTCAAATGGGAATTAACATTCTCCATTAACAGGAATCTCCTTACAACCGCCTTTCTATATCTGTTATTTTCATCTTCGCCACTACCACTACTACTACTACTATCTTTTTCGTAACTACTACTGCCACTTTCCATCTTTCTTTTCACTCCCTTCTTCGATACTTCCAGCGTGTTTTTCACCTTTAGTCCACAGACGCTTGAGTCAGTCACGACCTTGGACACACCTGTAAATATGTCTTGCCCCGCGAAATCCAGCTTTTGTCCCTCTTCCGGCCAGCAGGTAAACGGAGCGCGTTCGGTCCTACAGGCGGCCACAATGGGACGGACCGGTTCCGGCGGCGGGCTCTTTGTGGCCCACGCGAACGCGCAGTCGCTAACGGCTCACTTCGACGAGTTCTGTGACCTGTTCTGCCAATCGCTGTTCCACATTATCCTCGTCTCTGAAACTTGGTTGAAACCAAACATTTCTTCCGACGCTATCCGAATCGCTGGTTACTCTCTCCTAAGGGCAGATCGTGAAACACGACGCGGGGGTGGTGTGGGTGCCTATGTTCGCTCTGATCTGACACCTACTGTGCTATGCACATCGGATGCAAACGGCGAAGGAGAAGCAGAGTTCTTGTTTTTCGAAATAAATACATCAAATCAGAAACTGCTAATTGGAGTAATCTACAAACCTCCAAACGTCGGTGCCATGTCCTCCTTTCAGTCTGCCCTGTCCTCACTCGTGACACAGTATGAACACATAATCATTATGGGCGACACAAACATCGACTTACAGTTAAAATCTCCCTCTGCCGAAAAACTAAGGCGACTGTTCCACTCCAATGATATGAGTTTAACAGCGCTGGACCCAACTCATCACACGCCACACAGCCACACAATCATAGATATAATAGCAACAAAGCGACCAGATAAAATAATCCGCGCCAATCAGACATCCGCTCCTGGACTCTCTGCTCATGACGTGATATTTTTAAATTACTCAATGCATACTACCAAAGAAAAATCTCACCTGGTAACCTACAAAAACTTAAAAAATGTTAACCATGACGCTCTTCAAAAGGATTTCTCAAACATCCCTTGGCATGATATAAGCGATGAACCGACTTTAGACGAAAAAATTCGGCAATTATGTCGCAAAATTATTGCACTGTATGATAAACATGCTCCTCAACGCACTGTTAAGGTAAAGAGAGCTCCCGCTCCGTGGCTCACCACTGCATTACGTCAGTTAATGAATAAACGTGATGCTGCACATAGGGCCTTCAAGCGTAACCCAACTCCCGAGGCGTACGAAGCTTATAGGAAACTCCGAAACAGAACCAAGCAAAGCGTGAGGAATGCCAAAATCAGACATGCCCGCTCTGTCGTATGCGGCATATCAAAACCTGCTGCACTGTGGAAAAAGCTGCGCAGTTTCGGTATAGGGAAGCGAAGATCTGACGCTGTTTATCTGCAGAAGAATTAAACGATTTCTTCTCAACAGCTGCAAACTGCCACGCAGCGACAAATTACCAGCCCCAAGATATCAATCTCTCGAGAGATAAGTTTTTCCTAAAACATGTCACTACCGGCACAGTACACAAGGCAATTATGAGAATCTCTTCCGAGGCAGTAGGAAATGATGGAGTGAGCATTGGCATGATTAAGAACGTCGTAGACAGTTTTATTCCAGTTATCACAGACATCTTCAACCTGTCTCTTGTCAGTAGTACATATCCTACGGAGTGGAAGCAAAGTTTAATTAAGCCTATACCCAAGACTGACAACCCTAAGTCGCCAGGTGACTACAGGTCGATCAGCATACTACCTGCAATTTCTAAAGCCCTGGAGCACATCGTCCATGAACAACTGACGGATTACCTCAAAACTCATAACATCCATGACGAATATCAGTCAGGCTTTCGAAAGCACCATAGTACAGCAACCGCATTAATCAAAGTAACTGATGACATTAAACATGCTATGGACAGACGTGAAGCTACTATCCTAACACTGCTTGACTTCAGCAAGGCTTTTGACACAGTTGACTTCGATATATTACTAATTAAAATGAAACAGCTGAATTTCTCAAACAGCGCAATACAATGGTTCGACAGCTACCTCAAAAACAGAAGTCAACAAGTCATTTGTGGGTCGGAAAAGTCATCATGGAAAAGCGTGCGCTCTGGAGTTCCCCAGGGCTCCGTCCTTGGTCCACTACTCTTCTCACTGTACATTAATGATATTTCTTCAGTGATTCACTCCTGCAACTACCATCTTTATGCCGACGACATCCAACTGTACATAAGTGCAAGCCCCAAGAACATTGCTGGCGCAGTAGCGAGTATGAACGCAGATCTTTGCTCTGTTTCTCGATGGGCACAGAACCTAGGTCTGAAACTAAACCCCAAGAAATCCCAGGTCATACTTATATCTCATCCAAAGTTAATCAGCCGGTACTTTCGCGAAACAGTCCCTCAAATACTCCTCAATGGTACCCAACTACCATACCAAAAAACAGTAAAAGACCTTGGAATAATCTTGGATGAACACCTAAACTGGGAAGAACAAACAGTCACAGCTTGCCGGAAATCGCTCTCCTCCCTACATGCAATTCAAAAATTTAGAAAAATATTTCCAACCCATGTTAAACAAAAATTAGTCCAAACACTAGTCTTGCCTAATCTTTACTACTGCGATGTAGTTCAACACGGCACAAATAGTGAAAATTCTAGATGCCTCGAGCTAGTGATGAATGCTTGCTTTAGATACGTGTGCAATATTCGGTTGTATGATCATATCAGTCCTTCATATTCCCAGCTAGGTTGGATACGCCCACATACGGCACGCGATCTCCACACGATGTGCTTACTTCATCGATTTCTTAGCCACTGGTGCCCCCAATACTTATCTTCTCACATTAAACACCTATCATCATTCCACAATCGCAACACCAGATCGGATACGTCTATCATCTTGGCTGTACCTTTATATAACACAAAATCTTTCTCCGTGTCATTCTCCATCTCAGCCATACGACTATGGAACGCGCTCCCCTGTGATCTGCGTCTTATCCAGAACTACTCAACATTCAAGAGGGAACTCAAAACATACATATTAGGGACGGTATAGCCACCATTCTTGTGCCCCTCCCATCTCTTTCTTTCTCCTCTCCATCACAGCTTCGAATTTTACCGTTCTATTTCTCTTCCTCTAACCTATCTACCTCTTATATATCTCATTCACCCCATTCTATCGTCTCATGTCTGTGCTCGATGAGAATAACTCACAAGCTGCAAGAACATAACGACAAAATTCCCAACTAACAATGTGACTGACATTCAGAAAAGAAAAGTATGTTTACTTTCATATACATAGTCATTATTATTACTATTATTATTACTATTATTATTATTATTATTATTACTATTATTATTACTATTATTATTATTATTATTATTATTACTATTATTATTATTATTATTGATTGTTATAATTATTTTTTATTGTTATAATTATCATTGTACTACTGTTATAATATCTATTTTTTTCTTTAACATCAATACTGCATAATAGGCTATATGTCCTTAATGTTAAGTAGAAACTGTAACTCGTTCAATCTGAGTATGCCTGGTTAGGTGTAAGAGAGGGCCTGAAGGCCCTAATCTTGCCAGGTAAAATAAATGCATAAATAAAATAAATAAATAAATAAAATAATAAACCGTGAGTAGTGGCTGAGTTGTCTACTCGACTGCATCGGTCACAGGTTGCTTCGTTGGTGTGATTGCTGTGTTGATGGTGAGAAGTGTTGACACAGGTGCTGGAGGTGACCGTAGGTAAACGTTTCGCGGGCCTCTCAAAAACCGTTGCCGTTGCAGGGGTTTTCGCACTACTGCATCTTCCCCGGTCGTCATAAGTGGGGCGGGCGACTGGGACGGCATAGGACGAGCCCCGACTATCGGCAATCGGCCGCACGCGCTCCTCTGTTTGCTCTCCGCGGCACTGCGCTCTCCACTGCTGATGCTGCGACCGAAGCCTACTACTTATGCCAGTCTGAGAAGAAACTGCGCACGCGCGAACGTACCAAATCCGGTGGCAAATAGCGTGGATATGTTGAGCGGTAGCGAGAGATAGAACTCCGCCACTTCTAGGACGATGAAGCTTCGACATAGGCTCAGAGATTTTGTCATGCTGTACCCCACCTTCGGCCGCCTCAGAGCCCTCTGTCGGGAGCCACCTGCCGAAATACATTTCCGCACTGTCGTGTGTCGGTCCTCGCCGTTGTCACTCAAATATCTACGCCGCCTCCGCATCGCCATTCTTCATTGCTGTCCCTGTGATTTTGACAACGGACAGCGCTGGATCGCATGCTGTGCTGAAATGTATCCTGTGCCCGTGTTCAGCATATCAGTCGACCTACGAATTTACACTGCTTCTTTAATGACGAAGACGTCGATAAGAGAATTTTGGTGATTTTGTATTCCAAACTGTGTCCTGTAATACAAAAACATCAATATGCTCGGCCACGGAAGATTTCGCTAGATGATGTTCGACGCATCTGTCCTCCACAGTGCGACATTTTTGTCCAGTGGAGGAAGTTCCGCAGCTACACAGGATCTTATAGGCACTAGAAGTTCTTAAAACAAGATCATCTTACACTGAGCACAAAAGAGCTCTGAGTTTCGATGGTTGACGAAAGACGCATTTAACTTTACGTTCCTCCAACAATCGACCTATTTCGAAGAAACACCGCCGATGTATGGCAAGGTGACCATTCGTCTTTGTTTCTCACTTTCTTCCAGCCCGGGGTAACGCACGACGAATCCCTCGTTTTGTTTAAGCACGTGCCCACCTTGTCTTACTATATATTCAATGCCATTACTTTGAGCAGACTGACGGATTCACAATGGATAGTCCCTTGCTACCCACTCTGGCGAGCCCTTTTATGGAAAGTTTCCAGGAAAGAGCCCTCCAGTCAGAGGAGTTGAAGCGTAGGTGCTATTGGCGATACGTGGATCACACCTTTGTTTTACTGGAACCACGGCACTGCATCGTTGGATTCAGTTTTGCCACGCAAATTTTTTTTCATTCGAATTTCAAGTTTACCACGGAGATGGAGAAAAACAGTGAGCAATCGTTCCTGGGCGTGCTGGTGCAGAGAAGGGAGGACTTACAGATCATTGCCACCATCTTGTACATCGAAGTGCCTGCTTAGTATGTTGGTCCACAGGGCACGAGCCATTCGGATTCAAACAGCTTATCCGATGAGCTACAACACTTCCGTACCGTATTTTTTAAAAAATGGATACTCTGAACAGGAGCTCCGTTGTGCCTTACGTCCGCCGCGTATTGAACAAAGCTAGGATCTGGAACAAAGTGAATACCGAAGGGGAGTGGTCTTCATGCCATACGACGGCGCTGTTTCTTACAAAACAGGGAGATTACTGGAGAATAGAATTCGTCTTTCATCCACCATCTAAACTCAGAGCTCGTTATGCACAGTGAAAGATGATCTTGTTTTAAGAAAGCCTAGTAGAAAAACATTTCGCAACGTGGTGATGCATCTAACACCGACGTCACACACGCCTGGACCAGGCAGCGAAATCTGCAGCGCCGAAACAGTGTCTCAGTCCCCCCCCCCTCCCCCCCCAAACACACACAGTTCTATTTTCTTTTTACTCATAAATCTTCTGACTGACTTGATACGGCCCCTACGAATTCCTTTCCTGTGCCAATCTCTTCATCTCAAAATAGCGTTTGCAACATTCGTCCTCAGTTATTTGCTGGATGTATTCCAGTCTATCTTCCTCTACAGAACTTGCCCTCTACAGCTCCCCTCCAATAGCACTGGAGTTATTACTTTATGTCTCAACAGATGTCAAAAAAATGGTTCAAATGGCTCTGAGCACTATGGGACTCAACTGCTGTGGTCATCAGTCCCCTAGAACTTAGAACTACTTAAACCTAACTAACCTAAGGACATCACACACATCCATGCCCGAGGCAGGATTCGAACCTGCGACCGTAGCAGTCGCACGGTTCCGGACTGCGCGACTAGAACCGCGAGACCACCGCGGCCGGCCAAAAACAGATGTCACATCATGCTGTTCTTTCACCTTGTTACTTTTTCTATACATTCATTTCCTCTCCGATTCTGTTCAAAACCTCCTCATTCGTTACCTTATCTATCCACCTAATTACCAAACATTCGTCTGTAGCACCACAGCTCAAATGTTTCAATTTTCCTCTGTTCCAATTTTTCCATAACCCATGTTTCACTACCATACAATGCTGGGCTCCAAAGGAACATTTTCAGGAACTTCTTCCTCAAATTAAGGCCTATGTTTGATAATAGTAGATTTTATCTTGGCCAGGAATGCCCTTTTTTCTGGTGGTACTTTGCCTTTGCTGTCCTACATGCTCCGTCTTTCATAGGTTAATTTGCTGCCTACGTTGGAGAATCCTTAACTTCATCTACTTTGTGACCATCACATTTCTGTTGCTTCTCATTACTTTCGTCTTTCTTCGATTTACTCTGAGTCCATATTCTGTATTCAGTAGATTGGTCACTCTACTCAGCAGATCCTGTAATTCTTCTGCCCTTTCACTGAGTAAAGCAATGTCATCATTGATATCTCTTCACCTTGAGTTTTAATTCCACTTTGAAACTTTCCTCTATTTCCCTCATTGCACCTTAGATATATAAATTTAACAGTAGCGGTGAAAGACTAGACCCCTGTCTTACACCCTTTTTAATCCGAGCATTTCGTTCTTGGTCTTCCATTCTTATTATTAGCTCTTGGATCTATTTTCTGTTTTTCGTCAGAATTTTGAACAACTTACACTATTTTACACTGTCGAATGCTTTTTCAAGTTCAACAAATACCTTCCTTTACTCTTGCTTCCATTATCAACCGCAACGTCAGAATTGCCTCTCTGGTGCCTTTACCTTTCCCAAGGCCAAACTGATCGTCATCTAACAAATCCTCAATTTACTTTTCCAATTTTCGGTATATGCTTCTTGTAAGTAACTTTGATGCATGAGCTATTAAGCAGACTGTGCCACAATTCTCTCACTTGTAAGCTCTTGCCGGCCGCGGTGGTCTCGCGGTTCTAGGCGCGCAGTCCGGAACCGTGCGACTGCAACGGTCGCAGGTTCGAATCCTGCCTCGGGCATGGATGTGTGTGATGTATTTAGGTTAGTTAGGTTTAAGTAGTTCTAAGTTCTAGGGGACTGATGACCACAGCAGTTGAGTCTCATAGTGCTCAGAGCCATTTGAACCATTTTTTTTGTAAGCTCTTGCTGTCTTCGGTATTGTGGGGACGACATATTTCGAAAGTCAGAAGGTATATCGTCAGGTTCGTACATTCTACACACCAACGTGAATAATCGTTTCGATGCCACTTCCTCCAATGATCTTAGAACTTCTGGTGGAATTGTGGAATTTTATCTATCTCTTCTGCCTTATTTGATCTTAAGTCCTCCAAAGCTCTTTTAATTTGTAATATTGTAATACTGGATCCCCTATCTGTTTTGTATCGACTCCTGTTTCTTTTTCTATCACCTTCCACGAGTCTTCCCCCTCATAGAAGTTTCAATGCACTCTTTTTAGCTATCCGCTGTCTCCTATGCATTTAACAGTGGATCCCTATAGCATTCTTGATGTTACCACCCTTGCTTTTAATTTAATCGAAGCTTTTCTATATGATGAATTAGTCCTTTCGATTTCTTCACATTTTTCATGTAGACATTTCGCCTTACATACGTATGACGCTGCAGCCGGTTGGTACTGTTGGGCCCCCGTGGTTTGCTCGGGCGGAGTTTAGTTTTTAGGTAAGCTAAGAGGAAATGGCTGCATGAAAAATGTGAAGAAATCGAAAAAGAATTTTTTGTCGGAAAGGCTCATTCGGCATATAGGAAAGTCAAAACAGCCTTAGTTGAAATTAACTGTGGAAACATTAGGAGTGCAACGGGAACTCCACCGTTAAATGCAGGGGACTGAGCGTATAGGTGGGAAAAGAACATTGAAGACCTCTGTGTGGGGGAAGATTTGTCTCATGTCATAGAAGAAGAGACAGGAGTCAATTTAGAAGAGGAAGGGATCCAGTATTAGAATCGAACTTAAAAGAGCTTTGGAAGACATGAGAGCAAACAAGGCAGAAGGGGTAGATAACATTCAATAAGAATTTCTAAAAGCATTGGGGGAAGTGGCAACAATCCGGCTGTTCGCGTTGGTGTGTAGAATGTATGAGTCTGGCGACATACCAACTGACTTTCTGAAAAACGTCATTCATACAATTCCAAAGAGCTGACAAATGCGAGAATTATTTCACAATCAGCTTAACAGTTCATGCATCCAAGTTGCTGACAAGAATAATGTATAGAAGAATGAAAAAGAAAATCGATGACGATCAGCTTGGCTTTAGGAAAGCTGAAGGGACCAGAAAGGCAACTCTGACGTTGCGGTTGAAAATGGAAGCAGGACTAGAGAATAATGAAGACACGTTCACATTATGTGTCCACTTCGGAAAAGCGTTCGACAATGTAAAATAGTGCAAGATGTTCGAAATTCTAAGAAAAAACAGAAGTAAGCTATAGAGAGAGAAGCTTAATACAGGATATGTACAAGAGCCAAGAGGGAGTAATAAGAGTGGACGACCAATAAAAAAGAGGTCGGATTAAAAAGGGTGTAAGACAGGGGTGTAGTCTTTCATTCGTACTGTTGAATTTAAACATCGAAGAACGTACTGACATTTCTCTCTTTACTTATTCTGATCATCCCTAAACTGATACGAAATATTTTTAGCGCAACGCAATCTGACTTTCAACAGCCCCTACAAAAAAAGGGCCGTGACTAACAATAACCTATACCTTTCATGAATCACTTCACTTACAAAAATCTTCGTTACTCGAACTACTGCAATACAGCAAGCGCCAGTAATGAGAAGTAGCAGAAATGAGAACAGCGAGAAACTTAACATCGGGGTTGATCGTTACGAAGTAGATGAAGTTAAGGAATTTTGCTACCTAGGTAGCGAAATAACCAATGACTGACGAAGCAAGGACAGCAGACAAGCACGGGGGAAAAGTGCATTCCTGGCCAAGTGAAGTCTACTAGTATCAAATATATGCCTTGAGTAAGAAATTTCTGATGATTTACGTTTGGAGCTCTGAAATGTGGGCTTTGGGAAAACTGGAACAGAAGAGAATTGAAGCATTTGAGATGTGGTGCTATAGATGAATGTCGAAAATTAGGTGGACTGATAAAATAAGGAATGAGGAGGTTCTGCGCAGAATCGGAGAGGAAAGGAGTATGTGGAAAACACTGACCAGAAGAAAGGACAGGATAATAGAAGACATCGGGGAATGACTTCCATGGTACTAGAGTGAGCTGCAGAGGGCAAAAACTGTAAAGGAAGACGGAGATTGGAATACGTCCAGCAAATAATTGAGGACTTACGTTGCAAGTGCTATTCTGAGATGAAGAGGTTAGCATACGAGGGCTTTTCGTGGCGGGTCGCATCAAGTCAGTCACGAGACTGATGACCGGAAAAAAATCCCTGGATTACCCTGAACATTTTTGTACTTCCTTCTTTTATTGATCAACTGAAGTATTTCTGCTGTTACAATTGGTTTCTTCACTGTCACTTTCTTTGTACCTTTATTTTTTCTTTCCAACTTCTGTGATTGTCCCTCCCTTTTAGAGCTGTCCATTGATCTTCAATTCTACAGCTCACTGAGCTATTCGTTATCGCAGTACCTTAGAGAAGTTCAACTGTATCTCTTAATTGGTCGATATTTACGTATCTCACTTATTTGCGTATTGATTCATCCTGATTAGCCTCTTAACTTCTGCCTACTCTTCATCATTAATAAATTGTCACCAGAATCCGTGACTGCTCCTGGGCACTCTTTACAACTCAGTGTCTTATTTCGGAATCTCTGACCGATCATGATGTAATGTAATTGAAATACAAACTGGAGCACTAAAACACCAAAATTTAGTATTCGACATTCACATTCTTTAGTTTTTGTTTCATTCTCCCTTACGCCCCCCCTCCCCCCTCGACCCACTCACCTGGTAGTTGTCAGCGGCAGGCAGTACAGGTTCAAATGTGTGTGAAATCTTATGGGACTTAACTTCTAAGGTCATCAGTCCCTAAGCTTACACACTACTTAACCTAAATTATCCTAAGGATGAACACACACACCCATGCCCGAGGGAGGACTCGAACCTCCACCGGGACCAGCCACAAAGTCCATGGCTGCAGCGCCTCAGACCGCTCTGCTAATCCTGCGCGGCGCGGTACAGGTAACACGCTCTTCACCGAACTGACGATGAAAGATTAAATTAGACGAAAACACAACAAACAGAAGTGGAGATATTTACGTTAAACTGAAAGTTTTTTAAAGGTGGAAAATTAAAAGAATGTTTTTAGATATACCATAAATGACTTCTTGCACTGGTGGTTAAAAACAGTAATGATAAAAGTTAAATTGGACAATACGTTTAAAACATATTTCCAAAACAGTGATATTTGAAAGAAGCGGTTTTGTGTCACTACAATGTGGAAGAACCTGCCATGGGAGTCAGTTGTTGAGGAGGATGTCTTCGAAATGGGACAGTGCTATTAAAGAAGCAGTGGAAATTCGTTGCTCGACTATTCTGCTGAAAAGTGACAAGTGATACAAAGTCAGCACAGCTTAGGATCCAGCGCTGGTCACTTTAAAGTCACAGTGACCACAAAGAAGAACTGTTGCTCGTTCAAGGGGTGAAGCTGCAATGGCAACATAGATACTCGGTAGGCAATGGTGAGGATTGAGACAGGCCATCGCTGAGAGTGGCTCTCGACAGAGGGCGCCGGCAACACGCGGTTTGATTGACAGCGTCTGAGTGTGTGTCGAAGCTTTAGGTTTATCGTCCGGGAGGTGGCGTAGCTGTCTCTCTCGCTACCGATCAGCATATCTGCGCTATTTGTCACCGAATTTGGAGCGTTCATACTAACACAGTTTCTTCTCTGACTGGCATAAGAGACGTAAATCCGCTATCTTCGTCTCCCTCGACCTGTAGAACGCCTACGACCGTGTATAGCATTCCGGTCTCCTCTTGAAACTCCAGATCTACGCACTTCCGCGTTACTGATCCTCCTTTTCTAATCGTCCATCCCTTGCCACCATTAACAACACCAATTCCCATACCTTCCACCCCACTGCAGGTGTGCCCCAGGGCTCTGTCCTCTCTTATCTCCTTTATCTACTTTAGACTGCTAACACACCACAACCACCTTCACCTGTGCACCTTGTTGAGTATGCCGATGACACCACTTTCTTTTATCCTATACCCCAGAAATCCCAGAGGTACCTTGACCCCAACTTGGCCTCTTTACCTCCTGATGTAAGCAATGACTTCTGAAGATCAATCCTTCCAAAACTCAAGCAATATTATAGGACCTTTCGTCTCCAAGTCTTTTACCGCATCATTTACGATCGTCCTGTCCTGTTATCTAGAATTTCTTGGATTACCTATCGACCAGTGGCTAACGCGTGAACCTCATGCTAGGAAAAAAGGATTAACTCAGGCTATCTGCTAAACACCCAACAGAAATCCCACAATAGTCTAAAACTGAAAGTATGAATACTAACATTGTGAATTTGGGTTACTCCCCTCCACTATCATCCATACCTACAAAACCTTGATCCGACTCATCCTTTCTGATACGTCGAGAGGCTGGCGCCAGCACCCCTATCTTGTCACCTTTGCCATCGATTTCGCCTTGGCCGGCCGCGAGTCGGTTGTTCACCGCGGGTTCGGCCACTTAAGCCTTCAGCGTCGAGGTAGCGGCTCCCTCTCTGTGGGCAATCGGTTGCGCGCGCGCAGCTTGTGGCCTCGCGGTCGCGTTCTCGCTTCTCGAGCCCGGGTTCGATTTCTGGCGGGGTCAGGGAATTTCACCCGACACGAGATGACTGAGTGTTTGTGTTGTCCTCATCATTTCATCATCATTCATGAATGTGGCGGGATTGGACTGAGCAAACATTGTGAACTTGTACGGGCGCTGATAACCACGCTGTTGAGCGCCCCACAACCCAAACATCATTATCATCATCATCATCATCATGATCATCATGATCATAATCATCATCTGCCGGTTGCGGTTACAACACGGTCGGGAGATTGGACCCTACTTGGGGCGCATGCTCATGCATGTGGTATTACTGGAGTGCTGCGGCCGGAGACGAAGGAAAGGATTTGAGTTCCGGCACGAGGCGTGGTGTCTGACCTTCCTCGCCACGCAGTGCATGTCGAGAAGAAGAGCTTGCCGGAGCGTCGCCTGGCATTAACCGTCCGCCTGAGCATATGGTGTGTGTTCAATTTAAACAGGTGCGATTGTGTGCTTATACGTGTTGTTAATGGTTAACTAATGTTGTCTTCAGTGAAGAGTCTGATATATCAAAGTTATGTCACTCGTGAAGTGATAACGGGGCTTGGGCTTTGAATCTCAGTCTCCTACCACTTGACGGATCTGCAGCCAGACGTAAGGAAACCCGGTGACCTGCTCGTCATTGAGTGATGGTATGTCTAAAATTGTGGTAGCATTAGTGCTTATGTACCAAGATTTGCATTTAATTAACGAGTAACGAAATACTATTCCATGAAAGTGTAGTTCTGGGGGGCTCTTGCCCGTTTAAGGTAATACTCAGCTGATGCTACTACGTTTCAAGGAACAATCTTATTTACGCGTGTAACGCAGTGTTTAAATGAATTTTTAGCTGTTGAGTTACAAAAAACTGACGAGCCTTCCTGTTTCAATGTTATGTTTTATTCTTTTATGTAATTTCAATGTGCAATCTCATGTGTGCTGTTGTAGTTGATTTATGTTTCAGTTCTGTGCAGAGCAGTGTATTTCGTCCAGTAACGTGGGATGTGGCACTGGGGCTTGACGACTTGGCTGATACCAGTGGAACTCTGATTCGTTATACCGGGCTCCATGTTGCTGGCCTTGTGTCTCGATCTCGTTCTGAAGTTGAGTATTGCTGTTCTCTTTGTTTCTGGCTCTGTCAGGTCTTTAAGCTTTGTAGGTTGTTCCTCCAACGCCTTGGCGGATGCACGCTTCGCTCTAAATATAGATTTAAACTTGCAAAACTGGGTCACTCTGTAATTAGTGCCCAATCATATTGTTGGAGGCTTCCGCCTTATTAATTTTGCATTTCCTTACCAGCCATTTTTATCATATTGGTTCCTTGTATGCTGACTGTGAAAGGAGGGTTTCATGTGCGTACCTTCTACGGGTGTGTTTAGATGCCGAGGCGCTGTGTTTATTAATTCTTTGTTATTTAATTAACGACTATCTGTACTTGAATCAATTGGATTGTTATTTAGTCAGAACTGCGTGTGCCCGGTGTCTTCGTTGTCAAGCGTTCAAGGTTTAGAAGTTGCCTTATCGTTACTTGTGAGCGTTATGTTATGCCTTAATGTTATACCTTGGTATGAGTTTATATTGCAAAGGAGAAATCATTGTACAGAAGAGTCTTGCGGGTTCAGAGTTTGGAAAGTTTTTTTGTCTTAAGTATTTGCATCAACAGAAAATTTCTTAATGTTTTATGCATTTGTTATGCACATTTCAACAGGGATTTAAGAAAAAATTTTTATGGTGCTTGTTAAATTGATCGACTTTATTGTATTTAAATTGTACAAGTTAATAAACATTGTTTAACACAAGCTGCGTAAGTTTGCTTCCTGTCGTGTTATTGGACGCAAATAGTACGGTCTGCTTTGCTATGAAATGCTGCCTGGATATCTGCCCCACCCTCCCAGAGTTCTGAAAGTCCCATCAGATGCTTGAACGCCATGCACTCTGCGTCACCTTCCATGTCCGACTACCTTCCCCCATATGGATCAACTCATCAAATTTCCAACTTTCCTCACTCACATTGAAACCTCGGAACAACTTACACCAACCGCAAATCGACTCTAATAATCCTATAGTTTTCTCTATACTTTCCGACTCTGCTATGCTGTCAAGGCTCTACCAACTCATCCACACAAATGACCAACCGTACACATACACGCTTTCAACATACTCTCCAAAAGGAACTCCAACCGTCTCTCCCTCCCAGGTCACAAACTCCATCCCAACATTTACCCCCACTACCAACTTAAAATCCACCCCACCCGTTCTACATCGTCAGGGATCCCCCTCACTCCTCCATGTATTCCCTACCCCACTTCTTTGTCTTCCACCCTTCTTTTTCTAGCACTTTACATTTTAGCCTCACTAATAACCCTCTACTTATATACCAACCGCCACTCCTATCCCATCGACACATTTGCACCAGTTCTCCATCCATATACTACTTCCCTTCTACCATCCTTAACAACCAAGCTTCCCCCTTCAACAACAGACTGCCTATCTCAGATCAGGTCCTTTTAGGTTTGGTGCTAGTGAAGTGCTTCTTTTGAACATCAGTGGTCTGCATCAACGTGTTCAATATTGTTTTTAATGTTTTTACATGCAATCTTACTGTGTTTCTGTTGTTTACCTTTTATTACACTTGTTTTTAACTAACGGCGAAGGAAGTCCTGTTTCTTCTACGTAAAAGCTCCCATTTTATTCTCACCTTTAAAGTGTTTTTCTTTTTTTAATTCATCGTAAATACCTTTCTGTTGAGTATTACTTTGTTGTCTCATTTGAAGTTTGTTCTCATTGGCTGAAGGGCTGGTTGATTGTACCGCTGACAACCCACCAGCAGCAACAAAAAAGGAAAAATAAAAAAGCCTCAGCAAGGAGTTGGCCGCACCTCAGGAGTCGGTCAGTTGCACCGACGAAATATTGTGTATGTTTTACGACATCCGACGTCTCGTCCTGAGAACCATATTTATAACTAGTCCGTCGGGAAAGCCTCAAGCAACAAATACAATTCTTTTTAAATTTAAACGTGTTTCACTGTCAGCGTGACAAGGTTGATAAATAACTGCTCATTTTTTAAAAGTATTAAGCGTCAGTGTTATACAGTAGTCAATAAATTACCAGTATGTACTTGCACACCACAAACATTGGATTAACTTTACGAACGTCACATATTCCCTGCCACGGTTTCAGTCTCTGAGTTCAGGTTGAGCCCATGAACTGCTCTGAGGATTCTAATACAGTTTTCAGTAATTGACAGACTGATCCAAGAGGAAGGGTTGAGCATGTAATTTATAAATATTTCGTGAAACCGGCTGACTGTGATGAATTCAAGTCATGCTCCGTATTTATGTGTCTGTACGTGATGACTAATTTCAGAAACTCCTATAGTGATTCTGAAAGGGATTCCAATAGTAATTCCTGACAATCAGGTGATACGAGCGATGGTTACAGCGTCCGCCAAACGGGCACTCAGTTCTTCTGGAGCGTCTCTTACAAAAACTGCTTTTTCTCTCCCCCACGAAAAGAAAATCATGAGAACAGCGTTTGAAGTAACAAAGATATTTGTGATAAGAAATATATTCGAAGTAATATGATAGTAACACAGAAAGATTTCTGCATTGTAATAAAGTATTTAACTGTCCTGATGTCATCAAATTTTTCTCTTCAGACGGTGTGGACCTTTCGTATCCATCAAAACCATTGATATCAGTACGCATCCGACAGCATGCACTACCTAAAATGTTCCAAAACGCCGCCCATAAAAGCACGTTTCTTCCGTGGCTCATACCTCGGGTACTATATCAAATGTTTTGAGTAGCCCTGTCCTAGGACCCATTTTCATGTATCCATCGGAAGGAACGTCTTACAGTAGCTATACTACAGGACAGGATCAGAGAATATTACACACTTCCTCCAGCTTTGGGAAATGGAGCAATAGTTGGCTCTTTTTACATTAAATGTGGTGTATGGTGCCCCTTAAGGGGCTTTTGGAGGCACCATTTAGTTCATTGGTTGTTCCTCAGAAAACCCAAAAAACTTGATTTTGAGTAGCCAAATGGAGCCGCGGATTGCGAAAAGGCTATGCGCTGTGATTGGCTGAAATTTTTACGATGTATTCGTAAGATCTCAATCAGCGCTGAAAATTTTCTTGACCTGTCTATCTGCTTCAGAGATACAGAGTTTCAAAGTGATCCTACCTGTACACGTAAAATACGCACGTAATATCCGGTGTGAGGCGGAAAAGTACACTCCTGGAAATTGAAATAAGAACACCGTGAATTCATTGTCCCAGGAAGGGGAAACTTTATTGACACATTCCTGGGGTCAGATACATCACATGATCACACTGACAGAACCACAGGCACATAGACACAGGCAACAGAGCATGCACAATGTCGGCACTAGTACAGTGTATATCCACCTTTCGCAGCAATGCAGGCTGCTATTCTCCCATGGAGATGATGGTAGAGATGCTGGATGTAGTCCTGTGGAACGGCTTGCCATGCCATTTCCACCTGGGGCCTCAGTTGGACCAGCGTTCGTGCTGAACGTGCAGACCGTGTGAGACGACGCTTCATCCAGTCCCAAACATGCTCAATAGGGGACAGATCCGGAGATCTTGCTGGACAGGGTAGTTGACTTACACCTTCTAGAGCACGTTGGGTGGCACGGGATACATGCGGACGTGCATTGTCCTGTTGGAACAGCAAGTTCCCTTGCCGGTCTAGGAATGGTAGAACGATGGGTTCGATGACGGTTTGGATGTTCCGTGCACTATTCAGTGTCCCCTCGACGATCACCAGAGGTGTACGGCCAGTGTAGGAGATCGCTCCCCACACCATGATGCCGGGTGTTGGCCCTGTGTGCCTCGGTCGTATGCAGTCCTGATTGTGGCGCTCACCTGCACGGCGCCAAACACGCATACGACCATCATTGGCACCAACGCAGAAGCGACTCTGATCGCTGAAGACGACACGTCTCCATTCGTCCCTCCATTCTCGCCTGTCGCGACACCACTGGAGGCGGGCTGCACGGTGTTGGGGCGTGAGCGGAAGACGGCCTAACGGTGTGCGGGACCGTAGCCCAGCTTCATGGAGACGGTTGCGAATGGTCCTCGCCGATACCCCAGGAGCAACAGTGTCCCTAATTTGCTGGGAAGTGGCGGTGCGGTCCCCTACGGCACTGCGTAGGATCCTACGGTCTTGGCGTGCATTCGTGCGTCGCTGCGGTCCGGTCCCAGGTCGACGGGCACGTGCACCTTCCGCCGACCATTGGCGACAACATCGATGTACTGTGGAGACCTCACGCCCCACGTGTTGAGCAATTCGGCGGTACGTCCACCCGGCCTCCCGCATGCCCACTATACGCTCTCGCTCAAAGTCCGTCAACTGCACATACGGTTCACGTCCACGCTGTCGCGGCATGCTACCAGTGTTAAAGACTGCGATGGAGCTCCGTATGCCACGGCGGCGGTGCACAAATGCTGCGCAGCTAGCGCCATTCGACGGCCAACACCGCGGTTCCTGGTGAGTCCACTGTGCCGTGCGTGTGATCATTGCTTGTACAGCCCTCTCGCAGTGTCCGGAGCAAGTATGGTGGGTCTGACACACCGGTGTCAATGTGTTCTTTTTTCCATTTCCAGGAGTGTAATATATAAAGTGACTTTTCACCGAGTAATCGATTGCAAAGTGTTTCCGTTATCATTAGAAAGCATCTGTTGCAGAACTGAAGAACAATCAACGTTTATGTGCGTGTAAACTCCGGGCTGAGCTGTAAAATGGGTTTTGAGTTATTTTAGTTTGACATAAGTAAATTAATGTGACATTTCCTGCTGTAACGGGAAAAAGAAGGGAACCATCGGAAAAATGCTGCTACAGGAGCACAAGAAAAGAATAACATACTCTTGTTTATCAGTCTTGGACTGAAAAGTGTGTTACCAGCTGCCGCCCCATTCTTCTTTCCTCTGCACGTTTAAAATTTTTTTTTAGCAGTTTTGGGATCCAAACGTACTCCCGCTGTTTTAGGCTGAGACAGAAGCAGATAGATGTAGTGGGAGAGAGACAGAAAAGTAATAAATACTGGAAGACAGTAGATTGTTGTGGTGCAGAAAGAGCGAAGGAGAGAATGGTAGCGTGGGGTGAAGAGGGATCGTAGTTGAGTGACAGAACAATTCTACGAAAAGAGTGATGGAGGCAGTGCCAGTGGGAGAGGAATTACGTAGCGGAGGAAGTGGAAGTGGTTGAGAGTCAGTGATAATGAGAGACAGACTATCTGGCAATGTCAACGAGGAGGAGAGAGATAGTAATTGTGAGAATGGACAGCAGCAGTGGGAAGTAATGAAATAGTCGCAACGAGAGGGAAATAGTGAGAGAAGAGAATAGTAGAAGAACAGAACGAAGGGGCTGTGGAAAGGAAACAGGAGACAGTGAGAGACGGACTTAAAGCATAATGACAACGAGCAATGCTGAATCAGTTAACCCCAATGGGCAAGTGGGAGTGGACGGATATGAGTGACTCACAGCGATAGACTAGCCGGTGTGAACGACTCATAGTTCGGCGAGCTTGTGGGAGTGACAGAGTTGCATGTTAAAAAGAAAAGGCATATGTTCACATCCCAAAACTTTTGGGAACATTTTTAAAGGTGCTGAGGAAAAGTGCAATGAGACGCTGGTGTTGTGTATTCTTAATAAACACACCCATAAATATCACAATGCATGCTTTTTATTTGTTCTATTGATATACGTATGTTCTAACTGGCTGTAGGAACTTCCAGATGCAATAGTGGTTAGTTCTGATGATGGCCATAAAAGCCTGAAACCGGCCATGAAGTCAAATAATGTATGCTATCTAGCCCTGTGGGTAAGTTATTTGAAAATTCGTTTTATATCCGTGAAAACCTTCGCTAAAGGCAGGATGCCAGACTTGATTAACAAGTTACGTAGTAAGTGCACTTGAACATGTGCTACAAAACGACTGAGTGTACAATACGATTCATCCTCATCGGTGGTTCATACTTTTCGCTCTTGAACAGATACATGAGTGTCTTTTCACAAAGGAGAGATAATCGCCTAAATATCTGACGTTAATTTTTCAAACGGACCACGCTCTTAAAGCATCTTGATTACCAGCTTGAGTGTATTTGTCTGTAAGAACCGTGTATGTTGGGTCATGAAAATGCGTCCATGGTACAAGCGCTGCGAAGTGTTCCCTTCGTGTGGCCTCAGCAACCACTTCGTTTTCCAGAGTGACAAACGCTATGACACAATTGTCTTCGAACCGGCCCCTTAATTAAAGGCTAGTGAGAGAGAGAGAGAGAGAGAGAGAGAGAGAGAGAGAGAGAGAGAGTGAGAGAAAATGAGATGTCAGCTTTACTGAGCGGGCCGAGTACCATAGTCTGTTTTAGCCAGACAAAAAGGCCGGACCAACGAGCTCTGTGTTCATCAGGAGTGCAGTTAGGAGAACCGTATTCCGGTGGTCCCCTAATGAAGCGGGCTGATTGCGCGCCACGCTGACGGACTCGTATTCGCAGGGGACCGTTTGATCGGCTCCTATTGCGGGCGTTTGCGGTAAACACGCAATACGCACTATCCCATCGAAGTCGATTGAGCGCAATCTGAAGGGGCGCCGAAATGTGCACGGTTGGCCACGCATCGAACCGGAAAGCGTGCGTCCACTCGCGTTGTTTGTTATTTACCGATGGCAGCGCTGTCACGCGACTATCGTGGAGCAACGGAGCAGAGAACCAGCTTTACGCTTCCAAAGGAATAAAGGCAATTCTGTTTCTGGTCAGTCCGACAAAGCGTCCCACGGCTGTGACGCAAATACTGTTACATTCTTTTAAGTTACTTTCAGCATCTACACGAAAGTGCAGGGACTGCACTATGAGTGCTCCAGAATTACATCTGGGGTTTTATAATTCACGTATCCGATGATCAGAAGATGCTAATATAACTTTGCTGAAACTAGTAATCAGGATATGTATCAACTTCGATATGGGCTAAAAAACTTATATTCTGGAAGCTTATTTACACTGATATAGAGATCGCTCTCATTCTGACAATTCAGGTATTAGAGTCATCAGCATTGTCTGCAGTTTGACAGTGTTTTCAGTATTTGAACCATACGTCCTTATTGGTAAGCTTCCGCCAAATATCTGCTATTGATGCACTTTTACCGTAGTAAAACGCTATCTACTACCACCAAGGTTACGTGGCTGAGTGACAAGAACTTGCTCGTGGTTGAAACATATATCTGCTGTACTTATGTCTCATGAAGTATTTCAAATATGATGTTGACCTACAGGCTCATTTATATTACGTTACAAGAAAGATTACATGTTTTCTAGAGAAAAAAATCTCTAGGTGATAAAAGTAGAGAAGATCTTATTTAAATTAGTGCAATATTATCAGAGGACAGAGCTCATGTGCTTTATACGTATTTCAAGGTAATATTTTGGTTTTAAGGATTTACACGAAAATACTCTTTGATAAAGCAGAAAATATTGGCCAACAGGAAACTCCTTCACTCAATGTTATACTTAGTTATATATATTTAATATGCTCTCACTAGTTGTAAAAGTATCTTACTACTCTCTACTAGTCTACGAAATTGTACTTATTTTGCTCGTAATAATGTGCATATTCCTCTAAAGCGTGTTTTAGCGTTAACACTCGGTGTTCGCGAACGTGCTGAGAAGTACCTCCTACGAATTCTTTACGTGGAAACTGTTAGTGATTTTTAAATAAAAAAACGTAATTAACATCCTATGTCTTTACTCTTTATGTCTACATATTTCAGCTCTCGCTGGTAGAGGGCTCCGACGTATAGCGTGTTGCATAGTGGTGTGTAACAAATGTCGGTGAGTGAGAAACAGCGCGCTGTAATCGAGTTTCCAGTACAGAATTCGGCCACACATGCAGCACCCTCTCCTTCAGCTTAACAATGCCACACCACACAAGAGCGCTGCAACATCTCCAACAATCGGACGCCTCGGGTTCACTCCATCAGTCATCCTCCATACTGTCCCCACTTGACTCCACGCGATTTTCATCTGTTTCCAAAACATAAAGAACTCCTTCGAGGAATTCGCTTTGATAATGATGCTGTGATGCAAGCAGAGGTGAGGTTGTGGCTCCGTCAGAGAAGTCAGACATTCTATAGTGTCAGTATCAAGAAAATTTTCTCTTTTTGATTGAAATGTGTTAGCTGTCAGGATCATGATGTTGAGAGATAAGTATGCAGACATGAAGAATAAAGATGCAAAATGTTATTAACGCTTGTTATACACAAAAATATTTTACGATTTTTAAATAAAAATTCGGAAGCATTACTTTTTAGCATGCACTTGTAATTCTCATAAAACGCTTTTTTGTTCTCTAAATGTTCTATTTCTCTAATCTTCGCAAAAATTGATTCCATAAATAATAATTAAAAAATGGCTCTGAGCACTATGGGACTTGACATCTGAGGTAATCAGTCCCCTAGACTTAAAACTACTTACATCTAACTAACCTAAGGACATCACACACATCCAAGCCCGAGGCAGGATTCGAACCTGCGACCGTAGCAGCTGCGTGGTTCCGGACTGAAGCGCCTAGAAATAATAGTTAGCAAAATGAAATATGAAGAATAAACTAACTTGATTTTTAAACTAGCTGTAATAGTATGAAATGTAAATTTATTGAAGAAACGGGCTTCCGATATTGGCGAATGCGTGTCTTCCAATTCAGGTTGTGGCTTGGTTTCATTGTTTGAATCGTGCCTAGTTACACATGGGACCACCCACTTGTTGCCAAGATTGTTTCAGGTAGGCTGCAGAATTTCGCTTGGAAACCCTTGCACATCATTAAGCCACGATCACATGCGATTTTCCTATTTTTGGGGCCCTGAAAGACATTCGGATGAAGAGGTACACGACAGGGTAGAATTTTGGTTACATAGACAATGGCAAACATTTTTCCAACAAAGCACTGACCGTCTTGTCTCGCAGTGGGATAAATGTGTTAACAGTTATGATGATGTCTTTTGAAATAATAAACTGTTTCCTTACTTTTATTCATCAGTCTCTTTTATGTTTTAACTGGCCCTTATATGTCATGGACGAGGGACTGATATACAAAGCTTTCTATATAGCAGATAAGATGAGAAGTATGAATCTCTGTCGAATCATGCCAAACACAATCGTTGCAATACTGCATTCCAAACTTGGAGCATTCATTTCATTTCATTTCATTTCATTTCATTCGTTCCATATTTTAAAAACCTGTTGCCTGATATTTTGAAAAGTACATTTTAAAATTTTAGAGTACTAATATATTGTTCCACATAACCAACCAAATTTGTTTTGATCAATAAAAACAAGACCAATAAAATAACTTTGACAGAGGAAAAGTTACTCTCTCACCAATTTTTCGTATACGGAAAATAATTAAAGATTTAATTACAACCTGACGCAACCTGAGGGAGGCTCTAGAAAGTTAACGGCCTGAGCAGAAGCTGATGGAGCCTGGTAGGGCGCTAAAAGCATGAGGTATTTTTATGTTTCTTAGCTCGAAGGAACAGCATGTTTGGAGTTGAAAGCAATTGGTGGCGAGCCCATCCTTCATTAAATCTTGCCGGATAGGTCCACAGCTTTACAGTGTAGACAGAACAGCCCCACATCAAGACAGGTCTCTAGCAGAACAATGCCGCAATACCCGCATTGGCGTCAGTTGAAGGCTGGGCTGGGGACGATGGACTGAAGTGATGCATCTACACAATGGAGTCGTAAACCGGGCATTGCATGCAGTCACGCATAAAAAATCTCAAGTTTTCATGTTCGCCAATACTGCAAATAGGCCTGTGATCTAGTTCCATCGGCCGCCTTGGTTGTATGAGGAACTCCAGCGCCTGAGAAACGTTTACAGATAGAATCTTTATTACGCCTCATAGCTAGGACTAACAAGCTCCAAGGCATAGGCGATTTAGATAAAGATATTTAATATTGTATCTGTTCAATTATTGCCATGGGAAGTGATACGACTTCTGAGAAAAATATCTTCCGCCTCCGCAAAAACTTAAAAAAGCCAGTAATTGTTTTTTTCCAGAGATGCAGGTTTGACAGAAGTTTTTGCTGTCATGTGGGAGGGGAGATTTAGCACTTATAGAGCCCTATGATTGGCTCAAGATGGCATGAAGACGGTGTCGTTCGTGCACTTCATGAGAAAACAGATCTTTTTTTTTGTCTGAAAGGGAGGGAAACACTCGGGTGCTGGTCTTTGGTCTGGTAAGAATACTTGTGCTCAACGCTCTGGCATCTGTGGTTGGTACTTTGGACCTGTCCTAAGACTGACTTTGCTTGCAGGTAGTTTAGACTGGGGGGCCTGTGGTGAAGTTCTTACTCTGCCAACATGGTGACTTCAAACATCTTGGACTACTCATTTGATGAGGGCACACTTATTCGTTTCTGGTTTACCAGTCTTGACGTTTGGTAACATTGCAGTCTCTGTCATATAAGTGAGCCAAATTGGTCCTTGCTACGACCAGCAAACGCGTGTGTCACACACTGAAATGTACAGTGATTTCAGGGCCCTGGTAGAGAGTAAATTGCGACCCGTCTGCCTGATTGCTAGACCGTGAGATTTTTGCGTTTTTTTCATGGCTGCGATCGATTCACAGGTGCCACCTAATGTCTCGCCTCCGCTGCATACATCTAGCCAACTGCAAGTTACATCGCCGCACGAAGCAAACAGGGTAACGTACTGCCGCTCTGGCCTAGTCAGAGCGTAAAGATCTCAATCGCCACTTGCTCTCAGCTGCACTTATACAGTGAAACTTCCATAGATTTGAAAAATCAATGTTGCTCTGTATCAGATCAATTCAGATTGCGTTATCTACATTTTTAGGACCAGAGTACTTGACTCACTTCTGCCACCCAGGATCTTTGTCCATTGTGGTCTTAAACCAACATTAGTTGTTTATGGTGTTCAGTAAATCAGTAGTTTAACATTATTTATGTCTGTTTTTTTTTCTTCTCAAAAATAAATGTTGTTAGAACGCTAAAAATTTTGCATACATTATCGATCATTTTATATAGCCCCCACAGGGTAAACTTTCAACTTACAAAAAATTAAATTAGTTGTAGGAAAATGAAATGTTAAAATAATAACTCTTAATGGCTCGAATGGTTCAAATGGCTTTGAGCGCTATGGGACTTAACATCTGAGGTCATCAGTCCCCTAGAACTTAGAACTACTTAAACCGAACTAACCTAAGGACATCACACATATTCATGCCCGAGGCAGGAGTCGAACCTGCGACCGTAGCAGTCGTGCGGTTCCGGACTGAAGCGCCTAGAAGCGCTCGTCCATCGCGGCCGGCAATGATTTGGAATAAAGTACTAGAAAGATAAGAAAGGGGTGATCTACGGATTTTGTTTTACTATTAAAAGGAACTATAATATATAAATTACGTTTCGTTGTTGTTGTTTTAGTTGAGAGGCAGGAACATCGTGCCTGCCCCACCTGAAACCGCATACCAAATTGTGTCTTCTTGTATTGTACTTCTTGTATTGTATTGTATTGTATTGTATGGAACTGGGGACCTAGAAACGACGAAGAGGCTTCGTCCCTGCCGTATCCCTCAGTGGTTCACAGTGTCACTACAGGCTACTGCAGTTTCTAACCCCACCGCCGCCCCACACCGAACTTAGGATTATTGTTCAGTTTTCCTCCCAGTGGATCCAACCCCCTCCCCCCCTCCCTCTCTCCCCGGAACATCTCACACCAGATGAATGTAGCCCCAATGTTTGCGTGGTAGAGTAATTATGGTGTACGCGTACGTGGAGAAAGTGTTTATGCTGCAATTGCCGACACCGTATAACTGAGGCGGAATAAGGGGAACCAGCCGCCATTCACCGAGGCAGATGGAAAACCGCCTTAAAAACCATCCGCAGACTGGCTTGCACGTCGGACCTCGACATTAATCTTCTGGCCGGATTCGTGCAAGCCGTCCTCCCGTAAAACAGTGCGTCAGACCGCACGACTAACCGGGCGGGAGTTTTCTTATATCACTAAATGAAATACGTTAAGAATGAGTCTGTGTCTATTCGTTTCTGCTGTCTAAGAATTAGCTTTACTTATTACATATTTAAGCGCTTATGTAGGGTATACCTGTTGCACTATTTGTTTTGATATCTATAGACGTTGTTCTACAGGTATTTGTGCTGTTATGTTGTATGTTTATGTGCATGATACTGTTTCCCTTAACCAGTGCCACAGGCGGGAGGGGAGCTTTGGAACATAAACTTCGAGTCTCCCCTCCCCATATGGCGTATTCCTTTCATTAATGATTTTGTCATTGTTTGCAATACTCGTTTTCCTTTACTTTATTTAATTATCATATTTAAAGTGCAGTTGAGAGACATGGAACAATCACGTGATATGCCTGCTTTTCCTTTAATTATCTTGTTTATCTATTTTACGTGTTATACTCCTTATATTATGAGCCGGTGTCAGATCTTGCCGTTGTGTTAGTATCTTTACTGTGTATGCATGTACCACTATTAAGCAGGAGAACATAGCGTTTAGGTTCATCAGTGTATGTGGAATGGGTATTTAGATACACAGAACAGAATTTGTCGCCAACACACATTTCTGCAATAGTCACGTGACACTGTGACACTTAGGCCTACCTATGAAAATAATTTATTTCCCCTTTTATGTATTTTAGTTTACATTCGTAGGAGTCATATTTGTTCATCATTGTTGTTAGTGTGTGTGTATGTTAAATTTTCGATCTTAGCGAAATATGTAGATGAACAGCTCACTCAATTCTCTGTGGGCGATACCTGTGATGTGCAGTGAACGTGTGTCTTTTCTGTGCTACGCAAAGTAAAGGGAGACAAAATCAGATTCTAGCCTCACCTTTTTCTCGCTCTGATGAGCAATTGTAACAGCAAAGCGAAAGCGTAAGTGAATTAAAGACTCATGATTGCGCGATTCGGGCGGTGCAACATCGTTTAGCCTCTGGGAATGCGTAGTCACGGCGCGTGATAGAGAAGCGTGCCCGCAGCAGGGGACCGGCCAGCAGTCAGCACCAATTCTGCCGACGTCGTGGCACGCACACGCACACACACAGACACACACACACACACACACACACACACACATATACGTAAACACGCAGGTGGTGGGCGCCGTGAATTCCGTAGTCAGTGCCAGCGGCGGCAACCCTACAAAAAGGCCAACGCGACGGCGCTGGCCGAGGTGGGTCGTGACGTCAGCACAGTGGAGCGCTTTCTACGCTACGACCCTACTGCTTTCTCTGCCACCAATGGAAAGAGAAGGCCGGTAAGTAACAGTCTCATGGGACTTGCTTTCTTCAGCCTGCTTACAGACTGTGAATGGGCATCTGCTCCGCGACCCTAGATAGAATTCGTATTACTAAACAGGGCAGAGAAAAACAGTTATTTAAAAAGCCAACGCTCTGGGTAAAATTGAGTTTTTATGGGCTTTGTTGATTTTTTTGGGATGTTCCTCTCATTGTTTATCAACAGTCCAGTTGATATTCCTATTATTAATTTATTCAAAACACGAACACATTTTTGCAACTACTTTATTGGTGCCCCATTTCTTGCCATGTCATCACTGCATTCACTGAGAGAATATTCTCCTTCTACGGACACGTCTGGCCCTAGAAATTAGTGAAGACCTTTAAATTTTCGCGTGCTTTCAAAGCGAAATAAATTGTACTTCTAGTCGTTACGATTACACATTATGTTAACTTTTTTTTGGTAGTTTGTCATTCAACTGTGTTTCTTCTGTTGTAATGGAAGTTAAAAGACAATATTAATAAAATAAATTCATGTGACAGTAAATGTTTGCCTTGAATAAATATGATGAGACTTTTTAATTTGTGTAAAGCTAGCTACGGAACAAATTCAAATAGCATTTTTTAAAGTTTCGTTAAATTACAACAAACCTGTTACTAAACGGCTATCCTGGAACCAGGAGTATCGCACCTATTCGCAGTTTTAGAGAGTGTATGTAACGGCTTCATGTAGTAACAAAAATCTGATGTTCAATATTTCGTGTCATTATCGATGGAATTTAAAATGGTGTCATAATCTACTCACTAAGACGTATGGTTTTACGTTAAACGTTTAACAAATAACAGAAACCGTAACGTTCGCCTCTAGGCAACGTAATCGACGGCGCGCAAATGCTCGGACTTCATTCATCCAGTATTTGAGAATGAGAGCACTTACCAAATTCCAACTAACTTTAAGCACGATTTAAAATCTTTCCTTAACTTTTTATTGATTACATAATTACATTAAATTTTTAACATACTAATTCATTAGTAGTCAGGCTTTTGAAGTTCTCATGTAGATAAAAGTTCGATTCCTTAAAGAATCGCGGATTTTATGGTGTGAAAATACAAGTATTAAGCGGCTTTTATGTAATTCGGATGAGGGGTGAGGAGTGCGAAAAATGACTATTGTATGCGTCTTTGCAGTTATTAGTATATGTTTATCATTGTATTTAGGGGATCGATACATATTTGACAGAAGATAGGCCATAATTTACATTGTGAACGTAGCGTTCCTATCTTTGAAGTCGTAAGGCCGTGACCCTACCAGGGCTCGTCACGTGCGCACGTGTGCGTTTGGGTGAGGCATTGACATACAGATAACCACAGATAGCGAAAAATCAGTAAATACAGCATATTTGCAGATTGCGGACTGATGACACGATTTTAGTGACTGTCTGACTGCTGTATGTAAGGAATCAAGTAACTGAGTCATCTCACATATATGTAAGTATGCTACAGAACCTAGGAGTCGAGACATGTACTACGGCTAAGATATTAACATTCAGCATTACAAGTAAATTTTTTATGACATTTGTGAACGTAAAACAAATGCACCCTGCTAACCTAAACATATTGTTTACAGTGAACGAGGTTCCTGATGTTTTGTTTATATACTGGGAAGATGTGAGATACTTTGCAGACAACATTCAGCTTGCTCTACTGTTAATAGACCAGTGTCGCATGGAAGATGTTGATTTACTGTTATATGACAATCGTGTAATTCCAAGTGCTGCTGGCCTTGTTTTAGACCCGTCGTGATTTGATCAACCTAATACAGAACAGTTATTTTGGTGTTTGTAAATGCTCCGAATAGTCTTCATTGTAGACCTACAGCTATCATAATTTAAAAAACATAAAGTGTCTATCTTTATAGTACAACTGTGAATGATTGTGACCCCTCAGTAGAAGAAAAAATATCCTTTAAGAAACAGCGAATCAATTCTAGGGAACTGAGAGGTAAGATGCGTAGAATTTCCACTGGAAAGTTAGAAAGAGCCAAAATTTTTATCCGCAACTGTAGTTTTGAGTAGTGTGGAAATGCATTAGAAAGCCTGAGAGAACATTTCCATGCTAAGAACGGCTATCGGATGGTGTAGTTTCGAGAGGAATTCTGGTTCGGATGTTTCCAATGCAGGAGAAGGATGCAGCAAGCATATTGAAATTGTTAGCCGTGTGAGCGACGGGTATAAGGCTAAAGTTGCATCAGGTGGAGGTAGTGAATATGATTGGCCAATGTCGCAATTGTCAGGCCGTATATTCGATGGTCCATTACAAGAACCCGGAGTGACCGCATATCAGCGAACGCCTGAATGTAGGCCGCCGCGTGCTACAGGCAGCCCAGCTTCACTCGGTCGCGTGTGGCTGTATGACGGGCTGGTGTTGTACCACGACAACGACCCAGCTGATTCTGCCCGGGACATCAAAAAATGGCTCTGAGCACTATGGGACTCAACTGCTTAGGTCATCAATCCCCTAGAACTTAGAACTAGTTAAACCTAACTAACCTAAGGACATCACACCACATCCATGCCCGAGGCAGGATTCGAACCTGCGACCGTAGCACCCGCACGGTTCCGGACTGCGCGCCTAGAAACGCGGCGCCCGGGGCATAGTCACAGTTGCTGCGTCATTGGGCTGTGAAATTTTGCTTCAAACCCCAGTAACTTCCTTTACCTCGGATGAAGAAATCGCTGCGTTACTGGCGTTCCCAGAATGCCGACTAGGCAATCTTCGAAATTCTAAGTGTCCTGAACAGCCAAAATGTGACTTGTGCAGCCAGGGTCTCTGCCACGTCACCTATCGACAAAAATATATTTCAACGCAGGGTGAAAATTTATTGACGGCCTAATTTTGCTGCAAATCACAGTAACATCCTAAAAAGGCGCCCATTACCCTGTTTCCTTTACATCGGATGAAGAAATAATTGAGTGACTGGCGTTCCCGCAATGACGACGAGGCGATCTTCGAAATTCAACTAGTCCTAAACAGACAAAATGTGTGCTGTGCACCCAAGGTCTCCGCCACATCATCTATTGAGAAACGGAGAGTGAAAGTGTATAGACGGCCTAACGTCATCAGCATGTCATTATCCCATCTTGATTATTTGTATGCGATAATTAAAATTTTATAGCCACCCTCGTATCAACTACCTCTCCCTTTTCAGTTCGATCTGAGCAATACTCTAGTATGTGACTCATAATTTGTAAAAACTGGCTCAATATGAGGGGGGACGAAAAAGCCGTGACGGTTACGACCACACTGGTCCAACTACGGTGACCGTGACATCTTCTCTGCAGATGTGATGACGGCAGCATGCTCTGTTGTCCGATTCCGTTTACACGTACTTGTTGTGGACGTGTGATGTCAGTGCTACATACGTTTAACCCAATGCATCCACAAATCGCCGGCCATCCCAGTGTGCTCTGAATCCTACAATAGAAATAATTGGCTGCATCCATTAGCGCTGGAAAAAACACCATTGAAAAAAAATTTGCACTTCTTTCTAAAGATTTTCTTTCACTGAAGGTTTGTTGTTGTAACAGTGTAGTTGCAGAACAAGAAATGATTTACATTTACAAATCAATCGCTCAAGCTGTTCTGAGGAATCACGTATCGACCATGCTGAAACAGCCATATTAGTAATGGTGGTAGTGCAGGAGCTGACCCTTGCATCCATTCGATCGTAGATTGCGAATACACTACTGGATACATTACACCACGCCTGCTCGATTTTTTCATGTAGCTCTGTAAGAGTTGTTGATTGACGAGTTGCACGAGTCATTTCTTGCCCTGTCATATCACATCCGTGATCGATTGGAATCAAGGAGATTGTGCTGGCCAGGGAAGTTTCTGCACGTTGCGTTTTACGGGCAGCGTGTCGACGAGCATTATCCTTGAGGAACAACACATCAGTTTCCTGTTGCAAGAACGGCAAGAGAACGAGGCTAACAATAGTCCGCACGTACTAAGCGCTCCTTAATTTCCCCTCGAAAAACAACGAATAAATGAGGACTGTAGCTTATTCGCATCCCAGACCGTAAGACCAGGGATGGGACCAGTGAGTCTTGGATGAATGTACTCTATGAGACAGTACTTACAAGGTCTATGGTCATACTTGAAAACGACCATCCCTTGCGTGCAGGCAGAATCTGCTTTCGTCGCTGAAGACCACGGCGCGCCATTCCATGTTCCAAGTGGTCCTCTGACGACAACAGTAGACCTGTACACGTCGAAGATATGGTATGAGTGGAAGACTAGTTAGAGGTGTCCTTGCCTTACTGCTAATAACAGGTTTGCAGCAGATCGTATTGGCACATATTGGCTCACAAGCCCTCTTATCTGTGCAGTGGTAGCTCTACGATTTGTCTCTGCTGTCCATACAATTTGACGACCCTCGTGGTGGGCATCTGTGCTGTGTGAACGTCCAGAATTTCGTCTACAGGTGTGAGAATGTTCATGTGATCATTGATACCACCTTGTTTGCCAATTTACCGAATGGCCACAATTTTACTCCTTTCAAATTCGCTCAGTTGGTTGTAGGAAGCATGGGTGGGTCTCTGGGGCATGGTTGCCTGTGTAATAGGATGACCGGCTTGGGTGACGTGGTCGGAGTTGTAGGACATGGCTCGGTAGAAGAAGGTGGCTGTTTTTAGCAAACTTCCTCTTTATTGTTGGTTCTTCCAATACATTTTCTAGTAGCTCTGCCTCACAGCTCATGTCGTGGTGGAGGCGCTCTGATGCATGCAGTCCGGGGAACGTGACGCCGGGCTCGGTCAGTGGCTGTGCAGGCGGTAGGAGGCTAGCAGCACGAGGCCCGGCCCAGCGCGCGTCTTGCAGACGCGGTGGCTCATGACGACGCCAGGAGTCGCCGGTGCAGCAGCGGGCAACGCCCTCTGCTGGCCAGTCCTCGGGGACAGCGTCACTGATGACGACGACGTGACAGGGACCGAACGCCCAATCGGTCTAACCGAATGCTGACGCCCACCTCTGATGCCCTTAAATATTGCAGGCTGCTGCTGAATCCGCAGGTTACGCGGCGGCGTGTTTATTACAAAGTTCTCGATGAGTTGGCTAACGCAACCGCGCCACACGCAGCCCGCACCTGTGTCATTCTGCTAATGCTACGTTCTGATGGCTGCCGCGCTCGTTGCAAAACTGTGTCACTGCATAACGCGCCTTCGTCAGCTGTCTGCCGTGAGGCTGGCGCATCGCGCACTGAAACACACTAAATCACAATTTCGCACCATATTTCCTAAAAATAACCCCTTGTCCTCTACAATTCCTCCCTCGTACGAAAAGAATTCGTCCCCGAATTCAACCAAAAAGTCAAAACAAGTACAGTTCACTTCACAAACACCACAAAATGCATTTGATTCACTATTTACACTTTGTTCATTCACTTCTATCCTCAGTCTAATCTTTGTCCATAAACATTACTCAGTGTTCTGCTGCAGTGCCTCACAACTGTTCAGTGATTCTGTCTGGTTCAAATGGTTCAAATGGCTCTGAGCACTATGGGACTTAACGTCTGTGGTCATTAGTCCCCTAGAACTTAGAACTACTTAAACATAACTAACCTAACGACATCACACACATCCATGCCCGAGGCAGGATTCGAACCTGCGACCGTAGCAGTCGCGCGGTTCCGGACTGTGCGTCTAGAACCGCGAGACCACCGCGGCCGGCGATTCTGTCTGGACCCTTAGGTTAAAGGTTGGAAGAGGCGGGATATGGGCTACCTTCCTCTTGAGCCGATAGTACACTAATCCTACGACAAAGATAAAAATACAGGTGGTTGATCCAATAACTAGTAAGCGTTGCTTTTGCTCATTACGGTATTCATGCACTCGTTGAAAAAGATGTTCCATAGTTATACGTCCATCCTGAGCTGCTAGCATCCGGTCCAAAGAGGCGAGCAAAGTCGGGTCTAATGTGCTATTCAAAAGAGAGATTTTCTTTCGTGACAAATTGTACCGGTTGGTCAGGTATATAGATCAATGTGCGTATTATGTTCATGATTGTAGCTCCAGTAATCACGGCTGGTAAACGGAAAGTTGGCCCTGAAATGCCACACTATGTGCCGTTAATTACAGTCTCTGCCCCTGCAATTCTATTCTTTGCGTACTCCCTTGCTTACCCTGCTCGTAACAAACGCAAATAACGACTGTGTTTTCCATTACTGAAAATACCCAATGTGGACCCACTTGTTGAAAGAACTGCACCGTGCCTGCTAAAATTTCCTTAGGGCACTCCGCGACTGGTTCTTGAGAGCGGAACAGAGAATACTCACAAGATTTGGGAACAGTGTGTAACAATTGCGCGGGATAGATGGTCATTGGACCTGTTCGACAACGCAGCAAGTACTGTGCAGTGAGGAACGCATGGGCTTGTCTGTTACGTGCCACTAACAGTATTTCCCGTAATGTTAATTGTACGAATTTCTGCAAAATTTCCCACTTCACTGGATACGTATGCAAGGTATAACATTCAAATTTACAATCCTTACATGTTAATGGTATTATTATACGAATTCTCAGCAGGGTACCCGTCCGCATACTGGTAACAGTGGTCATTTTGTAGTACAGAGATAAGTGTTCGTCTGTTAATGTTGTCAGTAGCTCCAGGGATGCGGGCAGTTCCGACTGAACTTTCCGTATTGCTTCCCGAAGTTGTTCCAAAGTTAACAGCACCGAGGTTATGTGCCCGCCCATTGCGTGCAACAAAGCCTCCTGTAGTTCCGTGGCTTCTATGCGTGCTTCCGTAATACTATCAGCAAGAAAACGGAGCAGCTTAGCGATTAACAGCTGTGAATCGATATTATCCAACCTGTACTTGATTATTCCCAAGTCGTGATTGGTTGTGCCGGCAGTGGCCTTAATGTGGGACACCAAGGTCGCCGCCAAAGCTCGCAATTGGTACGTATTATTAACTACATCTTTCTCCAAACTCTCTAATTGGGTTGTGTGAAGATATAACATTCCCTGGTTGCTATTCACATTATCCTGTACCTGCCGCAGCGTTTCATTAACACTTTTAATATCTTCTGCGTCAGTGGTCCCAAAAACAGTTTTTAGGATACGGCCACCTGCGTCTAATCATCCTCTTTTCCTACGGACGTGCGAGATTAACCCTGCAGTCTGTCGCAACTGAGCTTGTAAGCGTGCAAAAGCTGATCATAGTAGATGATATTACCCCTGTGTGTCATTAAATCTTGACTGATTAGCCACCATGGAGTGAAGTTCATTAAATGTATCCTATAATTTACAGGTTTCGTCTTCAACCGCCCAAATATTACCGGTCCTCCCTTAAGCTCCATTGATGTTCGGACATAATTGCGTCTGCTTGTCGCGAGAACAAAACACCACTTGATAAAGGACGTATCTTCAAGGCTTCATCTATGTTGCAACAGCAAAACAGAATAACTATGCTGAGAGACAGTGCACACCTTCCCTCTTCCCTGTTCAGCGCAATCCATGACGCTGGAACTACTGGTCTTACCAGAACGTCACGCCTCCTGAGAAACAAAAGAAAAACAACTCACATTAGCTCTTCCTTTTTACGCGTGGCCTAAGAGCATAATAGCATGTCTGATCGCTTCCACAATTAACTTGGTTCTCTTGTTTAACTACTCCTTTCTTATTCTTTTCCTTTGATTCATTTTTCTCTCCACTAGAAGTTACTGCAGACAAAGAAGGAAGTTCCTCAAAATTCCCCTTGAAAGGCCTAATTCGGCTCACATGCGCAATAGTAGGGCAAGTTGGAAGCTGTAATTTTACATTCACTTTGATGTCATCTCTATGACCTGGAAAGGACCTTGATAACGGGATCCAATTTTTTTAGTTTTGCCTTTTGGCACATGCGGATTAGTCATCACCCACTGTCCTACATGATATTTGAGTAAAGCCGCCTTTCTATTGTGAAATTTTTCCTGTCTCTCCAACGCTTTCGTGTTCATTTTTTTCACCTGCCGCCAGATTGTTTCAACTTTGTGGATAAATCCTTAACAGCCGAAATATCGGTTCCTGATGGGGTCTTGAGCAATTCAAACGGAAATGGCATCTTCCGACCGAACAGCACTTCATATGGAGACAATACTGTACTTTCATGCACTTTTGAGTTATACGCCACGGTTACAAACGCCAATAGGGTATCCCAATTGTTGTGTTGCGAATTAACATAATAACTTAACATCGTAGCTATTGTACGATGAACTCTCTCGGTCCGATCATTAGCGTGCAGGTGTAACGTGCTCGTTCTCAATTTCTTTACATGCAAAAACTTGCATAACTGTTTAATCAAATCGGACATAAAGTTTGACTCTTGATCTGTAATTATAGTTTCAGGTGTTCCGAATTTTAATATCCATTGATGTACCATGGCGTGAGCTACTTTTTCTGCTCGCTGGTCCGGAATAGCTGACATAGACACAGAGCGCGAATAATGATCTATTATTGTTAAAACATAGCGATTACCCGCTGTTGTTTGAAAAAAAAAAAAACGGTCGCAAGACGTCTACGCCCAGTAATTAGAGAGGTCTATCCGCTTCCGGTAGTCGTTGCAACACAATTTTCTGATGACTCATTCCGCCCATTGAGCACACGGAATGCAATTCTTTACGTACTGATCGACATCTTACCTACGCGTTGACCATCAATAACTCTGTGCTAGCCTCCTTTCCGTTGCTCTTCGACCCGAATGACCAGAAAACATTCAATCATGTGTTTGCCTTAAAATTTCGCTTCGCAATTTTTCTGGTATGACTATGGGTGGACCGTTCCTAGTTTTACGGTACAATATTCCGTCTTCCACTACGAACTGTCGCTGCGAGGTAAATCGTTGACAATCTGTGTCGGCTGTTTGTGCCTGCTCC
The DNA here is from genome assembly GCF_023897955.1 of Schistocerca gregaria. Classification (NCBI taxonomy): domain Eukaryota; kingdom Metazoa; phylum Arthropoda; class Insecta; order Orthoptera; family Acrididae; genus Schistocerca; species Schistocerca gregaria. The sequence goes on along the minus strand of NC_064925.1, from coordinate 324,263,031 downwards.
CATTCGTTCTCATTTATTCCTGTGCATTCCATGCCGCATACTATACGACTCAGATCATCCGCGTTTCCATGCGATTTACCCGGTCGATGAATCACTTCAAAATCGTAATCAGTAAGACGGAAAGCCCACTTAGTTAATCTACTCGTTGGGTTTTTAAGCCATAACAACCACTTAAATTCTGCATGGTCAGTAATCACCTTGAAACGTCGTCCATACAAATAACACAGGAAATAGGTTATTCCGAAATTAATGCCAATCTTCTCGATTGTTGAGTAATTTTTTCTGCATTGTTTAGCTGTCTGGAAGCATATGCTATCGGGTATTTCTGCCCATCTACTTACTGAGATAATACAATACCCAAAGCAAAATTGCTAGAGTCACAAGATAATATAAACTAAAATCTGGAAAAGCCAAAAACGGACTAGATGTAAACACATTTTTTAACTTTTGAAAAGCCTCTTCGCATTCTGCTGACCAGTGAAATTTTGCTCCCTTGTTCAACAACTGCGTGAGGGGCCTTGCAATTTCCGCAGATTTTGGAATATACCTCCTGTAAAAATTGTCGAGACCTAAATAACACTGCAACTCAAAATTCATTACCGCCTCTACAAGTTTTGGATCTGTGCGGACACCCTCCTATCCAATAATATGACCTAAATAACGGACTCCTTGCAACATAAAATGACATTTTGCCATATGAAGAGTTAACCGCGCTGCTTTCAGACGATCGAAAACTTCGCGCAAACGGCGTCCTTTGAGAAAACAATTATATCGCCCAAATATACCATACACTGATTAGGTTTCAGCCCTCGTAATATGCTATCTAGTAACCGTTGGAAGGTTGCCGGAGCATTGTTGAGTCCGAAAGGTATTCGCCGATACTGAAAATGAACTGTAGGTGTTGAAAAAGCTGTCTTCGGTCGGTCTTCCGGGGCGACCTCCAACTGGTGGTACCCACTTCGAAGATCCAAGGTCGTGAAGTACCGACACTGACCCAAATTATCCAGAGTTTCAGTGATATTAGGCACTGGGTATGCATCCGATACAGTTTTTTGATTCAGGAAACCATAATCACAACAAAAACGATATGCCCTGCCCCCATCAGGTGATTTTTTACCCACTAGTACGACAGAAGCGGACCAGGGACTACTACTGGTTTCCATTATCCCATCCCTAAGCTGTTGATTAATAAATTCTTCCATGACAGGCTGTAAACTTTTTGGAACACGAATTGGACGTTTATACACCGGTGCTTCAATCCCAGTGTAATGCTGAACTGACAGTGTGGCGGGCAGTGGACCATGAGAATTAAATAACTTTATTTCCGTCAAAAGGTTCTCCATGATTTCTCTGTCTTGCCCTTCTAAATGTGCTACTTTTCCCCTCAGTACGGACCAGCTGACAGACTCTCCCGGCATTGTGTAATCTGCTGCGAAATTCTTATCCAGTTCATCTTCCCCTATTATCTCTAGATTCGCTATTACGGTACCCCGTGCTAAGTGCACCTCTTCAAGGCCAAAATTATCAATACTGACAGGCACAACCTGTTTTCTTCTATCTCCCGCACATAGGACACGCTACGGCGCGTAAAACACTTCATTTTATCCAGCGGCTCATTCTCAGACAAAGGTTCAACGAGACACAACGAATTTACCGGCACGCTATCTCCAACATCTGCCCAGATTGTTTTCCCTGTACCCTTCGGTATAGTATCCCGCGAGTTAACCCTAAGGGACCTTCTACGCAGTTTAGGTGACCCACCCGACGTCTGGGCGGTTCCTTGCGACAGTAATGGTTTTTCGGACGCAGAACGTAGTTGAAATTGTATTGCGTCCAGTTCTATTTTACGCCGTTCCAGGTTAACTTCGGCGTGATGTTCAACCAGGAAATCCAATCCGAGCATGACACCATAGCTGCTGCCAACAACTGGAAGAACTTCTACCTTCACCTGAAAGTTACTCATTTCCACTCGGAAGTTTAACACCGCTGATCTGACTGACTTCACCTGTCCCCTACCCACGCCACTTATAGTGTTTCTGCCAGGACCCGTTACAATTATGCTCCATATGACCATAACGTCTGCATTTCCTGCACTGCACTTCCTTGCAATCGCGTCTAATGTGTCCCATCCGACCACATCTGAAACATTTTATTTCTGCATTAAACACTGCTTTCCTGTCCCGTGTCTTTGTTACTGCTTCAACTTCCTCTAACGCCACAGCGATTCCGACTGCCTCATTGAGAGTCTTAAAGAATTCCATCCTAATCTTGTGGGGGGGGTTTCGGGTTGTATTCCCCGAAAAAATGCGTCTAGTGCCCTGTGCTCAGCTTCCTGCAGAATGGCTTCATGAACCCTATCGGAATCCGTTAGCTCATAGGTATTAACATTAATTTCTCGAATGCGATCTACAAAAGCTTCTATTGATTCCCCATTCCTTTGATATCTACATCTACATCCATACTCCGCAAGCCACCTGACGGTGTGTGGCGGAGGGTACCCTGAGTACCTCTATCGGTTCTCCCTTCTATTCCAGTCTCGTATTGTACGTGGAAAGAAGGAGTGTCGGTATGCTTCTGTGTGGGCTCTAATCTCTCTGATATATACTTACTTTTTGGGCAGTAATGGTAGAATTTGTTTTGCTTGTAAGGCAAAAAAGAGATATGTAGCCTGAAGAAACACTGAAGAGAGAAACTGTAAAGTTATAGGGATTTAACAATAAAAACAATTTCCCTGGTGAACTTTGAGAAAATCATGAAAGAAGATGGGGCGAACTTTCAAATGCAGTAAAATATTTTTGTTGCTATTTAGCAGACAAGTTTCCCCAACTGATGCACAAGTAGACTTAGGCACACACTGAAGAACCATGTCGTTTTCCAATCATTAAGTCTTCTCACAACATAAATCTTATTTTGTTATTTTAGAAATAAGTAGATGGAGCAAAAAAATTAATAACTGAGTCATTAAAAAACCTAGAGAACCATTTCTCATAAACTACACAGGTTACCACTCGTGTACTAGCAGAGCGTTATACATTGTATTTAAGCAATATTATTTTGTGTTGGAAACTTTAGTTTCAGTTTGGAGTAAATGAAAAAGTGCCCCCCACCCCACATGAAAAGTCAGTAACATCACAAGAAAATGCATTTTCATAAACTGTTTGTAGTTGTTTTAGTAACTTGCTGCCCCCCTCCCCCCCCCCCCCCCCCATAAACTAAAATTCAAACACAGTGCAACTCTTTCAGAACACAATGATGACACTGCCATATTTGTACACTGAATAGTTTGAGTGAGCTGAATGAAATTTAACAACAGTGTCCGTTCTGTGCCAGACACAGCAGATTAGAGGAGGAGGGAGAAAATTCTTTAGGTTTGAGAATCTCCTTTTTTATTCATATCTGCACCCTTCACAACTAATGTGGGCTCATTACAGCTTTGACAGGCTTGTTTGACCCTTTGCCACATCACACAAATATGAATACACAATCACCATAATCACAAACAGGATGCAGACTAATGAATTATTTCCTTCAGAAGTGTAAAAATGAAGTGTTTGCACAACTGCTAATGCTGTTCCACATGTTAGTCTTGTACTTATTACCAGGAGACAGACAGCCAACAAATATTAGAAAGAGCCGATTTTTTTCTTACATTCTATTCAAATGTTACCGATAATATCTAGAAGTATTTTTCCTTCGATACCTTTCCAGCAATCCTTTTTTGAATACTTCAAATGTCCGAGCATAACTTAATTCTTCATGGCATGTTACATATGCTCTGGTATCCCCAGATACTTTCAACTAAGCCACTTGCAAAAGTGCTTCTGCACCCCAATTTCACAATTTAGCAGCCGTGCTAAGGTTCTAAAAAAAAATCATAACATCCTCCCCAGCTTTTCCTGAGAAAGTGGTGACCAAAGACGCAGCGTTAGTGTTAAGAATTATTAACAGGAAACCGTTCCTTGATCGCTTCTTAGACCGAGCAAGCTCTATCTCTAATTCTTACACTCGCTCAATTAGCTGCTGAATAGCCACCTTGGCTGATACAGACTGCTCCATCACTACCAGCTATCGAATCACGACTACAGTAAGCCCAGAAAGAAGAAGAGGAAGGGAAGACGGACTACGCTATACAGGTCAGACAAACCACCAAACGAAAAACTGGCACTTACTTGTCATGTTGCAGGAGTTGCTGATCCATTGTTGCCCTTTTCAGGTGCCACATGTCCTCGACGATTACCAGCCACAATTTCCTCCAAATACAGGGAGAACACCAGTACTGTCATAAATTGTAACAGGAGTGTGTGATGCGCAGGTTACCCGACTGACACCACTTGTAATAGGATAACCAGAGCGGGTGACGTGGTTGGGGTTGTAGGGCGTGGCTGGGTGGAAGAATGTGGCTGTTTTTAGCAATCGTCCTCTTTATTGTTGGTTCTTCCAATAAATTTTCCGGTAGATCAGCCCCACTGCTCGTGTCATGGTGGAGATGTGCTGATGCATGCAGCTCGGGGAACACGGCGCTGGGCTCGGTCAGCGCTACGCAGGCGGTAGGAGTTCAGCGGCACGAGGCCCGGCCCAGCGTGCCTCCTGCAGATGCGGCGGCTTGTGACGACGCCAGGAGTCGCCGGTGCAGCAGCGGGCAACGCCCTCCGTCGGCCGGTCCTCAGGGACAGCGTCACTGATGACGACGACGTGACAGCGACCGAACGCCCAATCGGTCGAACCGAAAGCCTACGCCCACCTCTGATGCCCTTAAATAGTGCAGACCGCTGCTGAATCCGCCGGTTAAGCGGCGGCGTGTTTATTATAAGGTTCTCGATGAGTTGGCTAACGTAACAGCGCCGCACGCGGCCCGCGCCTGCGTAATTCTGCTAATGCTGTGTTCTGATGGCTGTTGCGCACTTACGGACATACCGACGCTCGTTGCAAAACTGTGTCACCTGCATAACGCGCCAGCCAGCCTTCGTCTGCCGTCTGCCGCGAGGCTGGTGCATCGCGCACTGAAACACACTAAATCACAATTTCGCATAATATTTCCTAAAAATAACCCCTTGTCATATACATCTGCTTGCTTCACGCGTTTACACCACACATAGCCGTCTGACTGAGCATTCTCGCTTGAAGGCTAAGCACAGGTGGCACTCTGGTAGTTATGCCAGTACGTTATCTGTCGGCAGACGACGTTGAAACCATTAACAGTACATCTTCTGTCCCCAGCAGGCATACGCCGTCATCCAATCGTCTTTCCAGCTCCACTAATTTCTTTTCCCAGCATTGGATTTAAGCTGATCTGATTACGTTCCACAAGCCATCTAAGGATTTTATGCATACAGCTAATTTTTACATCACGGTTTACGTAAATAGTGATAATTTCAGTATTGTACACAATTATAATAACGATGTTAAGAACAATGAAAACAAAATTTGAATATAATTAAAGCGAGTTTGAAGAACAGTACTGAGAACAAATGACAATGAGGATAGTGATACTACTCATACTACTGCTACTATTTCTGCTAATAATAATAATAATAATAATAATAATAATAGTTTTAAAAGTATTGATGGCATTAATAGTAACAGTAGAATTTATTTTGGGTCATCATCTTTCTGATTGGTCTGCTGCGGCCTGCCACGAATCCCTCTCCTGCTCCAATCTCTTCGTCGCACAATAGCACCTTCAACCAACGTCAGCTATTCGTTGGATATTTTCCAGTTTCTGTCTTTCCCTACTTGGTTTTACTCTCTGTAGGTTCCTTCAGAACAGTGGGAATTATGCCTTGAAGTCTTAACAAATGTCCCATTATACTGTCCCATCTACCTGCCAATGTTTTCCACATGTTTTTCCTCTCGCCAACTCTGCATAAAGACATCGTTACACGTAATTTTCAACATCCTTCTACAGCAGCATATCTGAAACGCTTCGATTGTCATCTGCTATGGCTTTTCCAAATTTCATGCTCCGCTTCCATACAAAGTTGCGCTCACTCGCATAATTTCAAAAACTTCTTCCTCATATGAAGAAATCCGATGAGAATTCTTTTAGTCCCGAACGACCTCCTTCCCTTTTGCTAATCTGCTTTTCATATTCTAGTTGCTTCGTCCGTCATGTATTATTTTGCTTGCAAGGTAACAGAATTTCATAAATTCGTCTACTTCCCTTAGCGTGATAGTAATTTCTAATATCATTTCAGCTACTCCTCATTACTCTCCTCTTTCTGCGGTTTACTCTCCATCCATATTCTATGACTATTAGGCTGTTCGCTAAATACACAGGTTCTGCAGTTATTCCGCACTGTTATGGAGCTCAGTAATGGTATCAGCGAATATTCTCTATGATGCCCTGTCACCCTGAATTTTAATTCCACTTCTGAACGTATCTTTTATTTTCATCGTTGCTTCTTCGATATACAAATGGAACAGTAGGAGAAAGAGAATGCATCCCTGTGTGACACGCTTTTCATACCAATCACTTCCTCCTTGTTAGTCCATTGTCATTGGTCCCTCCTGGTTCTTGTGCATATTTATTTAACCCCACCTTTTCGTGATAGCTACCTCCAATTTTTCTCCAAACATCGAGCATCTTGCACCGTTTTACGTTGCGGAACGCTTTTTCCAGGTCGACAAATCCTATAAAAGTTTGTTGGCTGTTCTTAAGTCTTCGAAGGCCGCTTTGTTCTTCCAAACCAGTTATAATCTTCTCCATTCTTGATTTTAAAATCCTCGCGTACATCCTACTAATTGGACTGATTACATGCCACTATAATTTCTACAGGCTTTCATGGTTCCTTTTCTGTGTATGGGGCTTAGACACGTACATATGGAAAATTCCTTCCGGCTGGAATTTTCTCCCCATACCATGCACATTTACCAAATAACTTGCCTAGATACACAGCCCGTAGCAAACTATTGGTAAATTTCCAGGCCCTGGTGATTTACCCATTCTCATTTATGTAGGTGCGGTCTGTAACTCTTTCGTAGTTATTTTCTCTGCCTTTTCACCATCCTGGTTACCTCACATTCCCGACTATATTTATTTATTTTATTTATATATTGTTCCGTGAGACCAAATCAAGGAGAAGTCTCCATGGTCATGGAACGAGTCAATACATGAAATTATAACACCATAGTAGAATCAGATAAAATGAAGTATAAGAAACATATTCAGGCGACAATTCGTAAGTTTAAGTAAAGAAAATCAACAATTTAACACTGGAATTTGGTAAATTTTTCAGCTCTTCCAGGAGCTCCTCAACAGAATAGAAGGAGTGAGCCATGAGGAAACTCTTCAGTTTAGACTTAAAAGTGTTTGGGCTACTGCTAAGATTTTTGAGTTCTTGTGGTAGCTTATTGAAAATGGATACAGCAGAATACTGCACTCCTTTCTGCACAATTGTCAAGGAAGTGCATTCCACATGCAGATTTGATTTCTGCCTAGTATTAACTGAGTGAAAGCTGCTAACTCTTGGGAATAAGCTAATATTGCTAACAACAAACGACATTAAAGAAAATATATATTGTGAGGGCAATGTCAGAATTCCAAGACAATTGAATAGGGGTCGACCAGAGGTTCTCGAACTTACACCACACAAAGCTCGAACAGCCTGTTTTTGAGCCAAAAATACCCTTTTTGAATCAGAAGAAGTAACCCAAAAAATAATACCATATGACATAAGAGAATGAAAATATGCGAAGTACATTACTGTCACTTATTTCAGATACTGTTCTAATGGTAAATAAAGCAGCATCTAGTTTCTGAAGAAGATCCTGAACATGGGCTTTCCACAACAGCTTACTATCTATCTGAACGCCTAGGAATTTGAACTGTTCCGTCTCGCTTATAATATTCCCATTCTGTCTGATCAAAGTATCGGTTCATGTTGAATTGTGAGTTAGAAACTAAAAACTGAGTCTTACTATGATTTAGCATCAAATTATTTTCCACAAACCATGAGCTTATTTCATGAACAACATTATTTGATACTGTTTCAATATTACACCCAAGATGCTTCACTACCAAGCTGGTGCCATCAACAAACAGAAATATTTTTGAATCATCTGTAGTACTCTAAATTTATATAAATAAGAAACAGCAGTGGCCCCAGCACTGACCCTTGGGGAACGCCCCACGTGCGCCATTGGGACTGAACATCACTACCACTCTCAATATTGCGGAGAAATACCTTCTGCTTTCTGTTCTTAAAGTAAGAGGGGAAGCAATTGTAAGCTACTCCCCTTAATTCATAATGGTCGAACTTCTGCAGTAATATTTTGTGGTCAACACAGTCAAAAGCCTGCGTTAAATCAAAGAAAATACCTAGCGTTCGCAACCTTTTATTTAATCCGTGCAAAACCTCGCAGAGAAAAGAGAATATAGGATTTTCAGTTGTTAAACCATTTGTAAATCCAAACTGTACATTGACAGCAAATTATATGAATTTAAATGCTCGAGTAACCTTGTATATACAACCCTCTCGATAACTTTAGCAAACACCGATGGAATAGAAATAGGTCTATAATTGTCAACATTATCCCTGTCTCCCTTTTTATAAAGTGGCTTCACTACCGAGTATTTTAATAGGTCAGGAAACCGACCACTTCTAAAGGAAAAGTTACAGATATGGCTAAGTACTGGACAATCATACATATAACAATACTTCAGTATTCTGCTAGATACCCCGTCATATCCATCAGCCTTCTTGGTCTTTAGTGATTTAATTATTAACTCAATCTCCCTCTTGTCAGTATCATGGAGGAGCACTTCAAGTAACAGTCTCGGAACACTTTTTTCTACGAGCGCTATATGATTCCCTGTTGGGACTAGGTTTCTATTTAGTTCACCTGCTGTATTCAGAAAGTGATTATTAAATGCTGTACATATAAGCGACTTATCAGTAACGCGGACATTCCCACTACGCACTGATTCTATATCCTCGACCTGTCTCTGCAGACCAGCCACTTCCTTTACGACTGATCATATGGTTTTAATTTTATCCTGAGACTTAGCTATTCTATCTGCATACCACATACTTTTTGCCTTCCTAATAACTTTTTAGGCACATTACAATACTGTTTGTAATGGGATGCTGTATTTAGATTTTGACTGTTTCTAACGTTTTGATACAATTGCCACTTTGTTCTACAGTATATTCTTATCCCTCTAGTCAGCCACCCAGGCTGCCTGTTTGTACTAGTACCCTGTTTTGAACGTTCTAACGGAAAGCAACTTTCAAAGAGCACAAGAAAAGTCTTGAGGAAAGCATTATATTTATAGTCTACTTTATCAGCACTATAAACATCTTGCTACTCTTGTTCCTTGATAAGGTTTACAAAAGTCTCTACAGCAGCTGGATCAGCTTTCCTAAAAAGTTGGTAACTATATTTAACATGTGTTGCAGCACAAAAATCTTTCAGAGTTAAAATTTGTGCATCATGATCTGAAAGGCCATTCACCTTTTTGCTAACAGAATGCCCTTATAGTAATGAGGGATGAACAAAAATGTTGTCTATTGTTGTTCTACTGTTTCCTTGCACTCTCGTTGGAAAGAATACGGTTTGCATAAGATTATATGAATTAAGGAGGCCTACCAGCATTCTTTTCCTCTCACAATCACTTATACAATTAATATTGAAGTTACCACATATAACTAACATTTTGTATTTCCTATAAAGTGAACCAAGAACCTCCTCTAGCTTTAGAAAAAATGTTATGAAATCGGAGTCTGGGGATCTATAAACAACAACAGTTAGAAGTTTAGCTCCACTAAATTTAACCACACCTGCAAACATTCAAACACCTTTTCAGTGCAGTACTTTGAAATATCAACTGACTCAAATGCGATACCGTTTTTCACATACATGGCTACTCCCCCACACCGCAAAGAGCTCCAAGAAAAGCTGCCATCTAACGTGTATCCTGGTAAATGGCTCTGAGCACTATGGAACTTAATTTCTGAGGTCATCAGTCCTCTAGAACATAGAACCACTTAAAACTAACTAACCTAAGGGCATCACACACATCCATGCCCGAGGCAGCATTCGAACCTGCGACGGTAGCGCTCGCTCGGCTCCAGACTGTAGCGCCTAGAACCACACGGCCACACCGGCCGGCTGTTAACAGTCACCTGAGCCAATCCTGCATTAGGCTTCACAATGCTGGTGACCTGGTACTCACTCCCCAACACTTCCTGCAATTGCTGGCCTACACCTCTACCATGAGAACTACCTAACAGCAGAACCTTCTTCTTTCTCTTAGACTTTGCAACTGTCCTAGCCACCGTAACTGCTGAGGTCTGCTGCATACTTCCTACGGGATTCCTCTCCACTAGACTCTGTTGGTCATATCTGTAGCAAATACCAACAGTAAAACTATCTGAAAATCTCCTTCTCCTAGCAGATCTGTTGCCAAGGGCCAGCTCCCATTCCCCAACCCCCTTCTCCTTCCTCATCCTATCTAGCTCCTCCTGTGCGTTTTTCAACTGCACCTGAAGGGCACAGATCTTACTCTTCTGCTCCTCTATCAACTTACTCTTGCTACATAACCTGCAGTTCCAGGAGAGGATCTCACCAGAATTCCCACTGACTTCCCCACTGCATTCCCCCCTACGCCCCCCCCCCCCCTCAGTGAAAATACTTCGAACAAGTCTCACACCACAATCCACAACTCACGAACCTACGGCAAAGCCCACACTTCTCACTCTTGGTAAAATTTTACAGTTATTGAAACAAGAAAACTACTTTATCTGAGTTCCGCTACTAAAATAAGAAGATTTTAAAAAACTGACTACAATAATCAAAAACTTGCTCTACAAGGGAAATAACTACTATTATTGACAGTATTAATCAACAGCAAATGAGACTATAACAAAAGACTAACACAGAAAGAAAATCAAACATCTAATGAGACAGTAACGAAACTGAAAGCAGTTCTAAAAAATTTCCTCTGAAATTATTTCACCAGAAAACACCAAGAATATCGGTTGAACACTACTGAAGTCCTAAATAAACAACTATACACAAACAATTAATTAGTACTTAGTTTTCGATGCGCTGCTACAGCTGCAACTGGTCAGCGCTGACTGTAAACACAGGTAAGAAGTTAAGTTGCTCGATACGAAACACTCACAAATATCAGGTGACAACACTAGAAAGGCAGAGGTGAATGAAGAAACCACTAACAAGTCACTTGATGATGATGAAGTCCCATACTTCTTTACAGAGCGTAGGGGAACGACGCGGGAGACCCGCGCCGCCTTACTAGGCAAGGTCCTGGTGGAGGTGGTTTGCCATTGCGTTCCTCCGACAATAAGTCACTTACATAGTAAATATTATCACAAAAACCGTTAAAATATATATCTGAAACCTAAAAAATTTATGAAAACTTAGAGAGCGATCTCACACGCAGTCACGCGCTTATGAAGTCACACCAAGAAGGGTACAGATCTTACGCTCCTGTTCCTTCTACTATTAGAAGGCTTTTAAGGTGCTTGTCACACCACTTTATCATATGGCGGGTTTCCTCTTTCTTTTACGTCTTTCTTCAACTCTGCAGTCATATTCCGTGCTGTAGCCACTTTAGTGCCCACCATGCATCAATCGACTTCTTAACATTTATCCACCGAGATTTCATTTTTCCTTTCGCATATGTCCTTTTTTACTTCTCTAATCGTTTTGAGATTCAAGGATCTATCCTATTTGTCAGTTTGTCTCAAGCAATTACTATACATCTTTCTTAGGTTTAACCTTTCTTCAGTGATCCACCTCCCTAGCTGAGTTGTCAGCGTAGGTGGCTGTCATGTGAACGATTCGCGTTTGATTCCCAGTACTGCCAAGTGTTGGTCCTTGCTGGGACGTTGGAACGACTGCTACCGGGTGCACGCAGCATCGTGATGCCGGTTGGAAGCTTCTTGAATAAGTAGCGGTGCGCAGGTCTAGAATGTCGCCAAAACAGCCGGGTGAGCGGCATAATGACAACATGCCCTCCATGCTGCATCCGCATCCGCATGATGCTCTAAAGTAGATTCTACACAACACCTTGAATATTCGTTTGGTTTGGACTTTCCGTAACGAATTAAGAAAATCGGAAGGAATGCTGTTTATCGCTTCGGCCTAATTTGATCTCAAATGTTTGTAACCTCCCTCTCACTTATCGACCTTAATGACAGTAAAAATTAAACCGCATGTACCTAATGGAAATTTTGGGAAAAGCAATCGTCACCGAAGTTAATCTGTCGGTAAAGAGGGAGGAAGGGTTACATCTAAATGAAAGGAAAAATGCAACTGAAAGTGGAGGAAATTAGTTTTGAAAAAGGGTAAAGTTAATAAAGAAAGTAAACGTGTCGTCGTTACGTTAACAATTAACTTGCGTTAATTAGATATTTGAGATTTGGGTAAATTTAGGGTCGCCAGTCCTATAGACAACTACTAAAATAACTGAAAAAGAAAGGTTAATGCACATATAATTAGCATGTTATGCGAAAACTGAATGTTTATCAAAAGTAATAAATCTCGCTATACTCTAACTTAATTTAGCAAAAGAATGTATAAAACCGGGAAATTGAAATTTAATTTAGTGGCTGAAATTAATAGTGAACTTTGTTTCTGAAGCACTACGAAATAAAATAAAATAAGGTTAGTCTTGGACTACCTCAACATCGTCTCAAAAGGACCTTGAATGAACGAAGTTTAGAAATAAGAGATTTAACTTTGAACTTGAATTAAATGATTTTGAACAATTAACAATAGTAAAATTTAGTACGTACCAAGCTGAGCTGCAGTCACAGGTAAGCTAAAATATGGTAACATAACTCGCACTCTTAATTTGTGCTTGTTTAATCTAAATATAGTTCTGTTTGGTTATTGTAACCAGCTATGATTACTTTAACTAAACTTTGAAATTAAATCAGTGAAATGGAATCATATTACTTTAATGCTGGCGTTTGAATTTCAACGACACTCGGATTCATTTCGGAAAAGGAAAGGACCCTGCTTGGTAATGCAATTGCGACAATGAGCAACAACGGTTCATACTAAGTTTCTGTATTTTAGCGATGCAAACAGTTTGAAAAGCTGAGGTCTACCATACAGTTCTAAAACTTTACGTGCTTTCAGTCTAACTTGTTGGTTGATTGAGGGTTTGAAGTCGTCGATCGAGGAGGTGGTGACAATCACTTATTGTCGGCTGTCGCTGTTGCAGAATCTGGTGCGCTTTCTTCTCGACACGGTCACCAGGCGAAATGGGCTCTTCATATTTCCCATCCGCGACACCGTGCCAGAAACTATTATAGCAAGTCGAGCGCAATTACATGCTGCCAAACCCCGAAAGCGCGGCAACTCGCGGATGTGTCCCTCAACACACCTGCTCCACCGCCCTATTCCAGCCAGACTCCGCTCTGCCCGCGCTCCACGCTGCAGAGTTAACACTACCCAAGATCCTAAATACTTTTGGTTCTCCACATGACCTATCGATGTAATCGTTCGATAGCGTAGTCTTCCCTAGGCAAGACCCAGCGTAAAAAATACAAATAATATTTACAAAACGAACCAATTATACATCGACGTAAATGCATATATATATATATATATATATATATATATATATATATATATATATATATATATATATATATATATATATACTCCTGGAAATTGAAATAAGAACACCGTGAATTCATTGTCCCAGGAAGGGGAAACTTTATTGACACATTCCTGGGGTCAGATACATCACATGATCACACTGACAGAACCACAGGCACATAGACACAGGCAACAGAGCATGCACAATGTCGGCACTAGTACAGTGTATATCCACCTTTCGCAGCAATGCAGGCTGCTATTCTCCCATGGAGACGATCGTAGAGATGCTGAATGTAGTCCTGTGGAACGGCTTGCCATGCCATTTCGACCTGGCGCCTCAGTTGGACCAGCCTTCATGCTGGACATGAAGACCGCGTGAGACGACGCTTCATCCAGTCCCAAACATGCTCAATGGGCGACAGATCCGGAGATCTTGCTGGCCAGGGTAGTTGACTTACACCTTCTAGAGAACGTTGGGTGGCACAGGATACATGCGGACGTGCATTGTCCTGTTGGAACAGCAAGTTCCCTTGCCGGTCTAGGAATGGTAGAACGATGGGTTCGATGACGGTTTGGATGTACCGTGCACTATTCAGTGTCCCCTCGACGATCACCAGAGGTGTACGGCCAGTGTAGGAGATCGCTCCCCACACCATGATGCCGGGTGTTGGCCCTGTGTGCCTCGGTCGTATGCAGTCCTGATTGTGGCGCTCACCTGCACGGCGCTAAACACGCATACGACCATCATTGGCACCAAGGCAGAAGCGACTCTCATCGCTGAAGACGACACGTCTGCATTCGTCCCTCCATTCACGCCTGTCGCGACACCACTAGAGGCGGGCTGCACGATGGTGGGGCGTGAGCGGAAGATGGCCTAACGGTGTGCGGGACTGTAGCCCAGCTTAGCCCAGCTTCATGGAGACGGTTGCGAATGGTCCTCGCCGATACCCCAGGAGCAACAGTGTCCCTAATTTGCTTGGAAGTGGCGGTGCGGTCCCCTACGGCACTGCGTAGGATCCTACGGTCTTGGCGTGCATCCGTGCGTCGCTGCGGTCCGGTCCCAGGTCGACGGGCACGTGCACCTTCCGCCGACCACTGGCGACAACATCGATGTACTGTGGAGACCTCACGCCCCACGTGTTGAGCAATTCGGCGGTACGTCCAGCCGGCCTCCCGCATGCCCACTATACGCCCTCGCTGAAAGTCCGTCAACTGCACATACGATTCACGTCCACGCTGTCGCGGCATGCTACCAGTGTTAAAGACTGCGATGGAGCTCCGTATGCCACGGCAAACTAGCTGACACTGACGGCGGTGGTACACAAATGCTGCGTAGCTAGCGCCATTCGACGGCCAACACCGCGGTTCCTGGTGTGTCGGCTGTGCCGTGCGTGTGATCATTGCTTGTACAGCCCTCTCGCAGTGTCCGGAGTAAGTATGGTGGGTCTGACACACATATATATAAATTGTAAAACAATTACAGTATATAAAGACACAGAAATGTCATTACTTTATGTAACAAAATAAGGAAGAAATTTATAGTATAATAGATAGAAATAGGAGGATATACATTTCCGGCGTTACATGTACCATTGCTCTGTAGAACTCTACTTCCGGATCCCGTATGTCTTTCGTATTGACTCCCCTTCCCTCTACAGTCATGTCATCAGATAGTTACTTCCCATCATAGGGACGTTTAGTGTACTCTTTCCACCAATCTACCTTTGCGCGTAATAGCGGATTTCCTCATGCACTCTGAACCGAGCGAGGTGGCGCAGTGGTTAGACACTGGACTCGCATTCTGGAGGACGACGGTTCAATCCCGCGTCCGGCCATCCTGATTTAGGTTTTCCGTGATTTCCCTAAATCACTCCAGGCAAATGCCGGGATGGTTCCTCTAAAAGGGCACGGCCGACTTCCTTTCCCGTCCTTCCCTAATCTGATGAGAGCGATGACCTCGCTGTTTAGTCCCCTTCCCCAAAAACAACCCAACAACCAACCCTCATGCACTCTCAGATCTCATCAACGGAACAGAATTGCAGTTTCGCTAGCCAAATGGACACTACACAGCTCTCCGACGATAGCTAGGCCTGTAGGCCTGTGGTCCGTTGCGAGGCCCCGGGCAGCCGCAGTCTGCGCTGATCCTCGGAACGCCCAGCGACCCAGCCTCGGCTCCAGCCACCGTGCCAGTCCAAGGTCCCTAGGGCCGTGGCGGCCTGGCGCGGCGCGGCCCTTCTCGGCCCTTATTGTGTTTGCCGAGCTCTCCTCGGCTCTCCGCCCCCGCCACCTTCCCTGCCCATCAGCTCTGTTTAACTTTTATGGCGGTGGATTGAAAGGGCCGATCGTTATTGGCCTCGCGGTGCGACGCCGCAGCCCTTCCGTCAGCTCTGCGATCTTCCTTCCCACTGCGTTTCCTCCGCCCTCCATTAACTTCAACTTCGCCTTTCCCTAATCGCGAGCCTGATCTGGTGGAATTGAAAGTAAAAGGACGATACCACTCTCTGATTCATTCGCTTGCTGTCAGAATTTCTGCCACTCTGGGGGGAAAAGTCGGATCAGGCTACTTGATTCGGTAAAATAAGGAAATTACAGTTGAGCAGGTGGTTTCATGTCTTTCCCGTGCAATTTTGTGCAGGTCTGATTGCGCTGCACGTATTAACAGGTCCTAAATTTTTACAATCTTTATTTTTTTTAACAGATTATCGCACGAACACAACAGCTAACTGTTTAGGTACAACCAAAGACTGAGATTGCTGGTTGTTAAGAATAACAGTAAAACGAAAAACACAGAAACACGCGAAACGGATACAAATTATTCAAATACTGAGAGAGACTTATTTATTGCTTTTACAAAAGTCGAATCTAACTGAAAACAATCGCAAAGAAACTTTCTCCAATTCTTGGTAATTACTTATACATAGATTTTTCATTATATATCCTGTTGACAATGTCAATAGTTTGGGTGTTACTGAATGGACACTGTGGCTTAATATTTTAGAGTTCCCTCCTTTCCCAATTTTTCTCTCACCACCCTTCCCAATTCTCCTTTTCGCCCCTTCCTCTCACTTTCCATTCCCCCCTAATCACCATTAACCCACGTTTCTTGCTTGCTCCCTCCCCCCCTCTCCACAGTCAAACTATTACGCCTTTCCTACTCCAGTTCCTGAAGTCCATTATAAACTTCTGAACAGTCCTGTGGTGGAGTGGCAAATTCATAGATGTGTCTCCAATTAAGGCCTATGTTTTACATTAGGGGATTTCTTTCAGCACGAAATGAAATCTTTACATGTTTTAGTCTAATTCTTATATCCTCTTTAGTTCGACCGTCATGTACTGTTTCGTTCCAAGATACCATGATTACATCACTTCGTCTTGTACGTTGCACCCACTTTACATCTAAATACTTTCGACCTTCTTCGATTTATTTCAATCCGCATATTGTGCTCAGCAGAATGTTTATTCTGTTCAGAAGAGCTTGCACTTCTTCCTCATGTTCACTGAGAATAGTAACGAACAATGAATCTTATCATTGATATTCTTTCACCCTGAATTTAAAATCCACTCCCGAAACATCCTTTTATTTCTGTCATTGCTTCTTTGATATATAGATTCGAAAGTGAAACGAAATACTTCATCTGTATCACTAGAGTACTCTTCCCAGTGCTCGGACAACCTCCGTGCTTGACAGCTTTCAGTAACCTTTTCTTCACTTTGACATCATTCAACATCGCCACATTTTCCCCCTAACCTGCCGCGCGTGGTAGCAGCACGGTATTAGGCGCCATGAAACGGCTCGCGCTGCTCGCCCCGTCGAAGGTTCGAGTCCTCCCTTGGGCAACGGTGTGTCAGTTGTCCTTCGCGTAAGTTAGTTTAAGTTAGATTAAATAGTGTATAAGCCTAGGGATCGATGACCTCAGCAATTTGGTCCCATAGGAACTTACCACCATCACCTCTTTACCTTCCTTCACCCACTAGTCTGGCATGGCAACTCTCCCCCATATTCTAACGAAATTTGCGTCTTTTATGAGTGTCCGGCTTCTGAATTTCCACGTTTTACAGATAAAAAAACTAAATCTATAGGCAGCGTAACCATCTTTTTTAACCACTCTTTAATTTTCCTGCATAGCAGTATTGCTAGGGCAGTCTACAGCCACTAGGTTGTATGATGGCAACTGATTATGGAAACAATCATGTTAGATGCAGCTTAAATGTTGCTGTTATGGCTGCCGCAGTTATTCTCAGTTTGTATTAGCTGGTGACAAAGCCACAATCACGGAGAGTTTTAGGTAGCCAAGTGGAATGAATAAATTATTTCTTTCTACTCACATTATTGTGTGTTAACGTCAAGCAGATTCACTACCAAATTATGGATGATTGGAATGCAAGTCTTGTGTATGTAGTTGTGTCCAAATGAAGAAAAAAATAACAGAAATAAAACCTAGAAAGTTAACCTTAGGCTATGTCTGCCACAAACTGTGCGGAAAAGAAAGTACTATTAATGTAGGTGTAGAAATGTTGCTACTTCAATCTCCAATGTGTTTCAAAGTAATAATTAAGAAATCACTGATGATTGAGGTCAGATTGAATAGCATATTGCAGATATTAGGCTAACTATGTGGACAAGAACACGCCCCTTGTTCTTTCCGATCTCTCGTAATAAGTGGCTAGAGAAATATGTGCGTAGCGCTGACAGAATGGCTTTGTCAAGGGGTCAGAATGCCACTGCTACAGAGCTGAAAGTTCCACACGTAATTATATGGGAGGCTCAGTTATTTGCTGAATGTGTTTCAATCACTTTCTTCCTCTACAGTTTTTACCCTCCATGCTCCCTCTAGCACCAAGGAAGCTATTCTGCGATTTCTCAACAGATGTAGTACAATCCTGCCCCTTCTTCTTGTCAGTGTTTTTCGTATATTCTCTTCCTTACCAGTTCTGCGGAGGATCTCCTCATTCCTTACCTCATCAGTTCACCTAATTTTCAACATTCTTCTGTAGCACGACATCTGAAATGCTTCGATTCTCTTCTGTTTGCAACACACCAGGTTTCACTACCCTACAATGCTGTAATTGAAATTTACAGCCGGCTGCGGTGGTCTAGCGGTTCTAGGCGCTCAGTCCGGAACCGCGCGACTGCTACGGTCGCCGATTCGAATCCTGCCTCGGGCATGGATGTGTGTGTGTCCTTAGGTTAGTTAGGTTTAAGTAGTTCTAAGTTCTAGGGGACTGATGACCACAGATGTTAAGTCCCATAGTGCTGAGAGCCATTTGAACCATTTTTGAAATTTACAGTATCAGAAATTCCTTCTTCAAATTGAGGTCTGTTTTTGCTACTAGCAGATTTCTCTTCACAAGGAATGCCCTTTTTGCCACTGCTCGTCTGCTTTTTATGTCCTCCTTGCTACATCCGTCAAGGGTTACTGTGCTGCCTAGGTAGCAGATTTCCTTAGCTTCATCTACTTCGTCAACACCAACCCTGATGTTAAATTTCTCGTTGTTCTCATTCCTGCTACTTCTCATTACTTTCGTCTTTCTTCGATTTACTCGCAGCCCGTATTCTGTGCTCATTAGACTGTTCGTTCCATTCAACAGACACTGTATTTCTTCTTCACTTTCACGGAGGACAGCAATGTCATTGGCGAATCTTTTAATTAATGTCCTTTCACTTTGAATCTTAATTCCACTCTTGCACCTTTCTTTTATTTCGGTGTATAGACTGAACAGTAGGAGCGAAAGACTCCGTCCCTGCACCGTGCACTTCGTTCTTGGTCTTTGAAACGTCTCTGTGAAGGCGTTTCATAAGACGCTTGTCGAATTCGGTACTACTTATTCACTTTACTATCTGATTTTAGCTCAATTCATCAACTCTTCCAGATAGAATGAGCTCTCAAATAAGGCCTATTGAATATTATATGTGTGTTTTAATGTGGGGTTTCGGGTTTGTTTTGTGGGAAACCCTGAGTTGATCATTGTCTGCTGGGAGCAGACGATGTTACTTCTCGTTCGAAGGAGAGCTTTCCAATACCTGAACAGAGAGGTTTACCCATCTTAGTCGAAGGCTGTTTTTGTGTGTGAGGTTGGTGACGGAGAGCTACCCCTCTGGTAACTTCCGCTGCCCGGGGAGCTAGGTAATCTCGAAAGAGAAAGGGGCACTCTTCGGTGAACGCTTGGTGAGTACGGATCGTAGCTCTTAAGGAGGTTTCAGGTGATAGGAAGCAGGTTGTGTTAGGACTTCGTTATGTTTAACTGTTGAAATACTTGAACTTCAACTTAATTGAAGCGTGTGAAGCGAGTTATTTTTCCGAATGTACCATAATTATTTTGCTTCAAATAGGCGATTTTAGGGTGTTTGAGTTAAAAGTGTGGAAGATTCTTTGTTCATTTTGAACAATGATGAAGTAGAATTTCAAACGATAAATCTGATTATGAAAAGCTGGTTAAGATCACTTCAACCGTACGTGAGTGTAATACTGTGTCGAAGAGAGTATGATTTTTAATAATATATTTTGTGGAAGTTGTTTTTGTCTTTGTGTGTCGATTTTGTGGCACGTGTATGGTAATCAATGACCCTTCTGGTCCACCACGGCACCGCAATAGGCTTTATTTTAACAGTTTGCTTGTTTAATGAGCTATAATTTCTGCAAGAATATCTCTTCTTTCGTCCTCTTTCTACAAATCAGCACAACAGTTTGATTCGGAATGCACCTCGTGCTCTACTTCGGCCGTTTGCAAGCAGCAGACGCAGTTAATACAATCCTGGAAATTGAAATAAGAACACCGTGAATTCATTGTCCCAGGAAGGGGAAACTTTATTGACACATTCCTGGGGTCAGATACATCACATGATCACACTGACAGAACCACAGGCACATAGACACAGGCAACAGAGCATGCACAATGTCGGCACTAGTACAGTGTATATCCACCTTTCGCAGCATGCAGGCTGCTATTCTCCCATGGAGACGATCGTAGAGATGCTGGATGTAGTCCTATGGAACAGCTTGCCATGCCATTTCCACCTGGCGCCTCAGTTGGACCAGCGTTCGTGCTGGACGTGCAGACCGCGTGAGACGACGCTTCATCCAGTCCCAAACATGCTCAATGGGGGACAGATCCGGAGATCTTGCTGGCCAGGGTAGTTGACTTACACCTTCTAGAGAACGTTGGGTGGCACAGGATACATGCGGACGTGCATTGTCCTGTTGGAACAGCAAGTTCCCTTGCCAGTCTAGGAATGGTAGAACGATGGGTTCGATGACGGTTTGGATGTACCGTGCACTATTCAGTGTCCCCTCGACGATCACCAGAGGTGTACGGCCAGTGTAGGAGATCGCTCCCCACACCATGATGCCGGGTGTTGGCCCTGTGTGCCTCGGTCGTATGCAGTCCTGATTGTGGCGCTCACCTGCACGGCGCCAAACACGCATACGACCAACATTGCCACCAAGGCAGAAGCGACTCTCATCGCTGAAGACGACACGTCTCCATTCGTCCCTCCATTCACGCCTGTCGCGACACCACTGGAGGCGGGCTGCACGGTGTTGGGGCGTGAGCGGAAGACGGCCTAACGGTGTGCGGGACCGTAGCCCAGCTTCATGGAGACGGTTGCGAATGGTCCTCGCCGATACCCCAGGAGCAACAGTGTCCCTAATTTGCTTGGAAGTGGCGGTGCGGTCCCCTACGGCACTGCGTAGGATCCTACGGTCTTGGCGTGCATCCGTGCGTCGCTGCGGTCCGGTCCCAGGTCGACGGGCACGTGCACCTTCCGCCGACCACTGGCGACAACATCGATGTACTGTGGAGACCTCACGCCCCACGTGTTGAGCAATTCGGCGGTACGTCCACCCGGCCTCCCGCATGCCCACTATACGCCCTCGCTCAAAGTCCGTCAACTGCACATACGGTTCACGTCCACGCTGTCGCGGCATGCTACCAGTGTTAAAGACTGCGATGGAGCTCCGTATGCCACGGCAAACTGGCTGACACTGACGGCGGCGGTGCACAAATGCTGCGCAGCTAGCGCCATTCGACGGCCAACACCGCGGTTCCTGGTGTGTCGGCTGTGCCGTGCGTGTGATCATTGCTTGTACAGCCCTCTCGCAGTGTCGTCCGGAGCAAGTATGGTGGGTCTGACACACCGGTGTCAATGTGTTCTTTTTTCCATTTCCAGGAGTGTATGTTGAATAATTATCGCATAACCTCGTGCATTGGTTAAACCTCTGTCCAGAACAGTGCATGCGTAGAATCGTAATGCGAAGCTCACGGAGATATTTTTATGGTATGAATGCAAAGGAGATGATAGTATCATTGTCTCCCATCCCCTTTTTCTGTGTTTCTTCTTGCTGTAGTGAAATTGTGTTTTGTTACATCCTTACGTAGTTCTTACTTAAATATTTCTAGTCAGGCACCAGTTATGAGTAGTTATGATGGGCAACCAATTACTTAGATACAACAAATAATCTACGTGAAAGATAAATTCTGTAGTGTTGATCTTACCCACTTACTCCGATTTCCAATCCGGAATTAATCAAGTTTCTTCATGCACGACATGGAGTGCTATTTATCTGGCTACTTAAAGAAATTTGCATACTTGTAATTAAATTACTAAAGTAATTAAACTAATAATTTTCCAGCTCCGTTTTTTTTCTAAATGGTTAGGAAGGGATAGGGCTGGTGGCGACCCTGAATTTCTGAATTTTTATCGTTATTTGTGTGAGAAAAGCAGCTAGAAATGCGTGATAACGTATATGGCTCGATGAGAAACGTTGTAAAGATAGTAATACGTTACAGTCTTATTGTCCCTTCTTGCTGCTTGTACACATCGTATATTATTTGTAGTTCGTTACAGCTTACCCCTATTTTTAACAGAATTTCGAACGCCTTGCACCACTTTATATTGTATATGCTTTCTGAAGGACGACAACTCCTATGGAAGTGTCTTTAGTTTTCTTTAGTCTTGCTTCTATTATCAACAGCAAAGCCAGAATTGCCTCTCTAGTGCCTTCACCTTTTCTACAGCGACGCAGGAGCCGTTAGGCTGATTGTACGATAATTCTCGCACTTGTCGGCTCTTGCAATCTTCGTAGTTGTGTGTATGATGTGTTTCCGAGTTCTGATGATATATATCGCCGTACACATGCATTCTAACACCAACGTGAAGAGCCGTTTTGTAGCTGTTTCCTTAAATGATTTCAAACATTCTGCTGGAATGTTTTCTGTCCTTTCTGTATTATTTCTACATCTATATCTGCATGGATACTCTGCAAATCACATTTAAGTGCCTGGCAGAGGATTCATCGAACCACCTTCACAATTCTCTATTATACCAGTCTCGTATAGCTCTCGGAACGAATGAACACCTATATCTTTCGTACGAGCTCTTATTTCCCTTATTTTATCGTGATGATCGTTCCTCCCTATGTAGGTCGGTGTCAAAAAAATATTTTTGCATCCGGTGGAGAAAGCTGGTGATTGGAATTTCGTGAGAAGATCCCGTCGCAACGAAAACCGTCTTTCTTTTAATGATTTCTAGCCCAAATCCTGTATCATTTCTGTGACACTCTCTGCCATATTTCGCGATAATACAAAACGTGCTGCCTTTCTTTGGACTTTTTCGAGGTACTTCGTCAGTCCTATCTAGTAAGGACCCCACACAGCGCAACACTATTCTAAAAGAGGACGGACAAGCGTAGTGTATGCAGTCTCCTTAGTAGATCTGTTACATTTTCTAAGTGTCCTGCCGATAAAACGCAGTCTTCGGTTAGCCTTCCCCACGACATTTTCAATAAGTCCCTTCCAATTTAATAGCTAGGTATTTAGTTGAATTTACGGCTTTTAGATTAGACTTATTTATCGTCTAACCGAAGTTTGACGAGTTTCTTTAGCACTCGTGTGGATGACTTTACAATTTTCGTTATTTAGGGTCAACTGCCACTTTTCGCGCCATTCCGATATTTCTTCTAAATCATTTTTCAGTTTTTTTTAATCTACTGATGACTATTAGTCGATAAACGATAGTGTCATCTGAAAACAACACAAGGCGGCTGCTCTCCCAAATCGTTTATATAGATACGGAACAGCAAAGAACCTATTACACTTCCTTGGGGAACGCCAGAAATCACTTGTGTTTTACTCGATGACTTCCTGTCAGTTACTACGAACTGTGACCTCTCTGACAGGAAATCACAAATCCACTCACATAACTAAGACGATATTCCATAAGCATGCAAGCCGCTTTGATCTTAAGTCCTCCAAAACTCTTAAATTCTGATTCTGATATTGGATCCCGTTTGTCTTTCCTACCGTCTCCTCTTTCTATTTCTATCACATCATCAGACAAGTCTTCCCCCTCCTAGAGGTCTTTAACGCACTTTTTCCTATATCTGCTCTCTCCTTTGCATTTAAGAGTGGAATTCCCATAACTTGCTTTGTGTTGTGATCCTTGCTCTTAATTTCACCGAAGTTTATTTTGACTTTTCTATACGCTGAATCAGTCCTAGTGACGACCACTACTTTTTCGATTTCCTTACAATTTTCGTGCAGCAATTTTGCCTCAGCTTCCCAGCACTTCCCATTTATTTCATTCCTGTATGGCTTGTACATCTGTATTCGTGAATTTCCTTGAACATTTTTGTTCTTCCTTCTTTCCTCGATTAAATGAATTGATGGTGGTGTTGATAATCCGTAATGGTTGGTGGAGGACTGTTGTGGTTTGGCAGCCACTCACTTACATAGCAATCACTTATGTGAACCGACGTGTCCGAGCTTTCCGCGGCCAGTTTGTGTTGGCACGCTGTTTGTGTCAGTTCAGCAGTCAGTCGTGAACATTAATGCCACCCAACAGAAGATTGTCCCTTATCATCCTTCTCCTCTCGATTACGAGTTCCAGGAAAGTCGGTCTGGCACAGGTCACCGCAGATGTCCTTAATTATTTAAATAAATAAAAATGTTCCTGTTTCCGCTCCTAACACAAACACCAAGGCGTAGTGGTAATTGTTTAAAGAGCTGCAGCTCACACACATAAGGTTGAACTGGCAGTGGCGCATTATTCTGGTGTTGTGGTAGATGTTCACACATGAAATATGTTGAAATTAACTTGGTGATAGCATTTTAAATAAATGGATTTCTCGCAATTTTACACGTATCACAACTGGGCTTTTCTTAATTTTCCACTAGCACACTCTTGGATTGTGATGTCAGAGGAAATCTTACAACATTGCGTAGGGAGATCTGGTAACTGAGCGGACTGTAGCACATCACAAGTAGCAAATTCCGCCGTGTTTGACTGTGATGTCGGAGAAAATCTGTCAGCATTGCATAGGGGATGTCTGGCAATTATGCAGTTGGCACCTTAGCACAAGAGTTCTTGTTCAGCTTTCCTGGGTGGTGACGTAACAGAGGCTATGGGAAGGAAAGCCGAGAAATGTGGAATTGTTGGATGACGTCATAAGCAAATTAGGTTTATAAATCTGGTACCATCGGGGCTGTTACAGAACTGGTGAGGGTACCCTATTCCTAACTGCTACGTTTTATAATCCGAGTGCTTCGTTCTTGCTTTTCCATTCGTACTATTCTTCCTCAGTCATCCACATATTATGTATTTCCATAATTTTCTAATAGTATTAACTTACTCTTCGGAGAACTTCAAACATCTTTCACAACTTTACATTATCAAAAGTGTTTTCCAGGCCGGAAGATCATACGAAAATTGTTTGATGTTTCTAGTTTTCCTAATCAACTGTATCGTCAGAATTTCTGAACTGATGTCTTTAACACCCATTAGCAAAACTGATCATCATAAACATATTCTCAGTCTTCGTTTCTAGTTTTCACTTGTATATTACTGCTCAGCATCTTGATTGCATTAGCTATCAAGATGAGTTTGTAATTATATCTCGAGTTTATCTGTTCTGGCTGTCTTGGGAACTGTGTGAATAAGAATAGAGTGTTTGAGATGTAGTGTTACGAAAGGATACTGAAAATAGACTGAAAAGAAACGAGGAGCCTCCCTGTGCAATAGGAGGCTGCTGCCAAATCGAAAACATTGTCCATAGGAAGGATCAGCATAATAAGACCTCTGTTAAGACATCATGAGGTCACTCACTTTTTTCTACAGGAAGTCTTGGAGGACAAAGTTTATGGGGAAATCAGAGATTAGTATATAAAACAAATAACTGAGGACTTGGGGAATAAATGCTACTAGCAGACGAAGAGAGTGTCATAGCATTGGAAATCTTGGACGGCCGCATCTAAACAGTGACATAGTCACAACATTAATTAAAACAGAAGAAGTGAGTAATTATACTGTAGTGAAGGTGAAGGAATTCTAGATACCGTTTGACTGAGGTGCACATCCGTCCAAAACAAAACTACCGGTTTAATCTGTTGTCGGGAAAACTTCCTTGATATGACCGTAGGACAGGGTAAGCCTTTTGGCGCTAGGAAAACCCATGCTTTTGCTAAGCCAGCGAAAATCTACTCAAGTTACTTAAATTCCGCTTTAGATTCATGCAGCGCTAAAACTAAGGGCCCCAACTTCTGAACCCTGATCATGATATACAGAAACCCCTCTAAATACTCCCAAATACCCTCAATTAATTTCCTCTGTTGATGGAGTAGTAAAGGCGCAAATAACTTGATGTCAAAGACACCGGAAATTCTAAGTCTACAGTAATCAGTTACATTTACGTTCACAAGTTTGACAAGCTGCTATATTTACAAAAGTTGTTCTTGTTCAGAATGGCGTCCATCAACATTAATGCAGGCATGGCATTGTCAAGCAAAGTTCTGTCGCAATCATTCTAATATCCCAGGTGTTGTTCTAACAGTGTCTCATGCAGCGAGAATTCTTACAAGAAGAGTTTTTTCAGCCTTCACAGGCGTTTCGTACACAAGACGTTTCATATAGTGCCACAGGAGGAAATCAAGTAGGAAGAGGTCAGGTTAACGTGCCGGTCACAAAACCCGACTTTATCTACCTGTCCACTCTCTGGGAATTTTTGATCCAGGTGTTCCGGAACCTTCAGTCCTAAGTAAGGTTTGGCTCTATCATGTTGGAACTAATTCTTTGACGACTAACAGACATACTACCTGGGGAACATGTCTGGTAAATACTTTGTACATTGGTGCAGTTAAACGGTGAGGAAGAAGAAACCGGCCTAGTACAATAGATAGATTCATACCGCATAAGTTAATAAGAGGTGGGACTGATCCACCATGTTACACAAAACACATCAGAACACTGTTGCAGAAGCAACTAAAAAAGCATGCCAAATTCAGAAGAACACAAAATCTCCAAGACTGGCTAAGTTTAACGGAAGCTCGAAATTAAGTGCGGACGTCAGTGGGAGATGCTTTTAATAGTTTCCACAATGAAACATTGTCTCAAAATATGGTAGATAACCCAAAGCGATTCTGGTCGTATGTAAAGTACGCCAGTGGCAATAAACAGTCAGTACCGTCTCTGCGCGATAGCGACGGAATTGTTACCGATGATGGTGCCACTAAAGCGTAGTTACTAAATACAGCTTTCCGAAATTCCTTCACGAAAGAAGACAAAGTAAATATTCCAGAATTGGAAACCAGAACAGGTGTTAGCATGAGTGACATAAAAGTAGATATCTTAGGTGTTGCGAAACAACTCAAATCACTTAAGAAAGGCGAGTCTTCCGGTCCAGATGGTATACCAATCAGGTTCCATTCAGAGTATGCAGACACAATAGAGTCTTTCTTAGAAATCAGGTACAACCACTCACTTGACGAATGGTCTGTTCCTAAAGACTAGAAAGCTGCACAGGTCACATCAATATTCAAGAAAGGAAATGGGAGTAACCCATAATTACAGACCCATGTCACTGACCTCAATTTGCAGTAGGATGTTGGAGCATATACTGTACTCGAACATTACGAATCATCTTAAATAAAATGATTTATTTATACATAAACAACACGGATTCAGAAAATATCGTTCTTGTACAACACAGCCAGCTCTTTATTCCGATGAAGTAATGAGTGCTGTCGACAAGGGATGTCAGATCGATTCCATATTCCTAGATTTCCAGAAGGCTTTTGATACCGTTCCTCACAATCGACTATTAATTAAGTTGCATGCATATGGAGTATCGTCTCAGTTGTGTGACTGGATTCGTGATTTCCTCTCAGAGAGGTCACATTTTGTAGTGATAGACTGTAAATCATCGAGTAGAACAGAAGTGATATCTGGCGTTCCGCAAGGTAGTGTCATAGAGAGTCTGCTGTTCCTGATTTACAGAAATGATCTAGGTAATAATCTGAGGAGCCCCCTTAGATTGTTTGCAGATGACGCTGTAATTTACCGTCTCGTAAAATCATCAGGCTATCAATTCCAATTACAAAATGATCTTGAGAAAATTTCTGTGTGGTGCAAAAAGTGGCAATTGGCTCTAAACAAAGAAAAGTGTGAGGTCATCCACATGGGTACTAAATGAAATCCGATAAATTATAGGTATCCGATAAATCGCACAAATCTGAGGGTTGTCAATAAGGCCAAATACCGAGGAATTACAATTACGAGCAACTTAAATTGGAAAGACCACATAGATAATTTTGTGGGGAAGGAGAACCAAAGACTTTGTTGGTAGAAGACTTAGAAGACGCGACAGACCCACTAAAGAGACAGCCTACATTACACTTGTCCGTCCTCTGCTGGAATACTGCTGCGCGGTATGGGGTCCTTACCAGGCAGGATTGACGGAGGACATCGAAAAAGTGCAAAGAAGGGCAGCTCGTTTCGTGTTATCGTGCAATAGGGGTGAGAGAGTCACTAATATGATTCGCGGGTTGGGGTGGCAGTCACTGAAACAAAGGCGGTTTTCTTAGCGGCGAGATCTATTTACGAAATTTCAATCACCAACTTTCTCTTCCGAATGCGTAAATATTTTGTTGACACCCACCTTTGTAGGGAGAAATGATCATCATAATAAAATAAAAGAAATCAGTGGTCGAACGAAAAGATTTATGTGTTCCTTTTTCTCTCGCCATTCGAGAGTGGAATGGTAGAGAAGTAGTATGAAAATGGTTCGATGAACCTTCTTCCAGGCACTTAAGTGTGAATTGCAGATTAACCATGTAGATGTAGATGTACATAATCATTAACTATGCCCACCCACACGTCGACTGATAATCTGTGTTAATGGCTCCGTACCGTGGAGATTCTCATCGGCCCTAAACTGACTTTTGCGACCACTTAGCATCCCTTCGCTGGTGTAATAGGCTTAATTCGTGGAAAGTAAACAAGCAGGCAAGTGAGGAATGCTTTAAGGCGCTGTAAGAATCATTGGCTGAACACGACACGATGTCCGAAGTCAGCAGGAGTCAAAGCATGCAGTGTGCTGGATAACAGGGGTCTAGCTGTATGCTCGCCAGTCAGTAGTCAGCGAAACATTCATTTCACGCGCAAGTGGTCGAGTGCTCATAGTAGGCGTCTCATCCACTCGAGAAAGCACTGTATCTTCTAACAGAGGAGTCGGTTTAATTCACCGTCCTTCTCGGTTCTTGTACTGTGGTACTAATTGCTCTTTTTCACTTAATATTTGGAATAGTCTTCGAAACACTGTATAAACCGGATGTTTTCTGCGCGGTCCTATATAACCTTTCCGCTTCATTTCGTTGCTCATAAATGAAAATCATGTCTGCAAGTTGTGTCACCGGCTACAGCTCCATTTGGTCTGATCTGTGTTAGTACTTGTAAGCGCAGACTGTACCTTGAGTATAGACATTGTACACTAGGATACCTCATGTCAGTGCAGAGTACGCCTTCTGCATTGGAGTAGTTGAGTTATTATCCCAATCTCTACACCTAATTGCTCATTGAAGTTGCCTTTCCCGCAATATTAGCAACAACAGTACGTGTGTACATATTCCACTGTCAGAGGTACAACATGATAGCTTTCGACTTGGTCGTTTTCGGACCAGGATCATTTACCTCAAGGTGATACATTTACCCCTTTCCATCATCCCTGACAGTTTGTAATATGATGATGAAATCGCCCTGTATAAGCTTTAGTACAGCTAGACTCCTTAACTTCTCTTTCCTTATCTCCACTCATCTACAGCACTTTACGAATACCATTCTTATTCATAGTCCTTGGTCGTCCGTAAGAATTCGACTACAGTGATTATATCGCATTAGGACATATGCGCTGTTTCAAATAAAACTGATGGGCTTACGTAAGATGGAAGTCAGAGCATCTCACATTGACTATAATGTTGGGACACACATGAATTTATGGAAGCTTGTTATCGTAAATAATGTCAGAGACATTTCCTTGCATCGTTGTTCTTCTTTAAGAAATACAGTACCTGTTATCCTAACATGCAGCATTCTGAAGCATGGTAAATTGATTTGTCTATTATCTTCACTGAAGTACTACACTGAAGTAAAAAAGCGATCCGAAATTGTATAAATTTTTAGTGCCACGTCATGACTGTGTTTTGACTTTAAAGAATTTATTCTATTCTACAGTCGAGAATCATTTTGTTACGGATCTGTGGGAAGGTCTCTAAATCTATGGGTGTTAATTACTGTGTGAATTTATTATTTTACTAAGCCACTCCATTTACATAGGAAACACTTGAGTTTGGGTCTATCGAACAAGCAAGCCGTTTTATTCCATCTAAATTGTTGAATGTCGTTACCCAGCACATAGAAAGCTGTTACTGGCTCATGCTGCGAACGACCATACCGCAGAGAGCGAAATGCTGATGAGGTGTTCACATATGACATTGTGCTCCGAGTAAAGTGCTTCTGATACAATCTACAGAAGGAATACCTGACGTTCAAATGAAAATTCCTTCAGACATCCGGACAAAGCGGTGGGTGAATGCGCTAAATACGCAACCGGTGGACATTTTCTGAAAATTTGCGAGTTCACATCAACGGAGCTTCTATGCAAGTAGTTTTGCACGGTGTGGTGTTACACCATGTTGTGAGTGCACGTTGTTATAGCCTCTCGTCCTACAGCAAGGGTATTTTATTTGCAGTTTAGCTGTCGACACGAGTAAAACGACGCCCTAACATTCTGGACTGTAATTGGTTACACTTTGCCATCGGTGTTTTATGCAGATTTTTATTTTAATCCAGCAATTTAAACGTAAAATATTAACGACTAAAAGGTAGGTATTACAGAAGTTTAAAAGTGATTAATATTTGATTGATATCTGAGTTAATAATAAAACAGTGATTTAAACCCGCGAGCGAACATGTACAATTGTGTGCGAGGAAAGAGCGTGGGAGAGATATACGAATCATGGAAGAAAGAGAGGGAGAGAAGCAGAGAGAGAGAGAGAGAGAGAGAGAGAGAGAGAGTGGGGGGGGGGGGGGGACTGCCGATGAGTTCTCTGTCGGAGCGTATTAACGGATTGTTAGAAGTTAGATTTCCGCAGCTGAATAACTAAGTGGACTCCATAAGTATAAAATAAATCATTTTCAATCCTTCCTGTTTGCCTGACACATCCTCTTCCACCCCTCAATCATTTCACCCTTGTTACGCAGACCGACAGTTACAATACGATTCTTAGGTTCATAATTAATTGTGGGGCATAGTCTTATTCGTAGACAGCTACTGGAATGATCTTACCTTGTAAGTCAGACTTGACACCAGATTTTCAGTCGCCGCAGTTCTGAAAAGACACATAATCGTATTCATCAGAGATATTATGATAGCTGTGGTCTATTTCCATAGACTAATTTGCTCAAGCACTTACCTGAAGAGCTGTACTCTGTTAATACTGTTCAAGATACGGCGACCGTGAGTAGCATAAGAGGAACAAACGGGGATGCCCGGTTTCCAAAATTTCTCCAAACTACTTCGGGAATATCCAGAGTTGACGCACTAAAACAATGTAATTATCTGTCTATTCGTATAAATGATGTGAGAAGTAGGCACACTTTAATCCACACAATACTTGTAAAAACACAATAATCTCTTTCGAATCAGTTCGACGTCTCCTCGGATAAACAGCAATCAGATGGGTGTGCGTTATCGTAGAACATTCACAAACACAACTATGTGTAAGCCTTACAGTAAATAGATAACGGATAGTGTAGCTCGGAATACGTGACACTGATTCTTGTTGATGTTAGCTATAGTAAGTGACTGACGATTTGGAAAGGAGTAGAGTGCCATCATAGCACAGAAAACGAAGGAATACAAAAGACTTGTGTCATTTCAGTAAATCTTTTTTGTGCTTACCTGTCTGCTGACGAATAAATGAGGCCTCAATGTCTGCGCTATTGTTAGAGGCAAACTTCACCAGTCATCTAAAATAAATACGCTGAAGTGACAAAAGTCATGGGATACTTTATAAAATCGTGTCGGACCTGCTTTTGCCTGGCGTAGTTCAGTAACTCGAAGTGGCATGTGTTTTCACTGACAATTCGCAATTTATCACAAACACAACTTTTATTAATGTAAGTTCGCAAGGCTGATGACAGAACAACAAACAAAAGGTAGCTCCTAATTGCGGGAAACAAAAGTTCACTTCTAGTTTTCGACAAATGTGCGTGGTAACACACACAAACACACTAGTAACAGTCCAATTTAGAAACGAAGACGTAATCTTCAACGGTCGCAGTGCACGAGGTCGGCATCTGGCATGAACTGAACTTCAGGGCTGGTTCTAGCCCCTAAATAGCTGTCTCCATCCAATCAGGTTTTGGCGTAGTGATGCTTCCTGCAGGCCATGGCTCGAGCTACCCCTGCAAGAAGTAGTGCTCGGAATGTCTATTTCGATTATCTTGTATGTAAATAGCTCGTGTTTACCATGGTGCTTTTGGTACGGCTTGAGCAAAGACAACCTCGTCCTCCGTAGTGTAATATGGGTTGCCCTCAGGGGTTACCTTGGCTCCAGTATAACAGCATGAACTCAACAAGTTGTTGGAGGTCCTCTGCAGAAATATTCAGCCATGCTGACTCCATCGCCAATCATAACTGCAAAATTGTTGCCGGTGCAGGGTGTTGTACATGAATTGACATATATTATGTCCCATACATGTTCGATGGGATTCACTCCGAGTGGTATGACTAGTTAAATCATTCGTTCGAATTGTTCAGAATGTTCCTCAAACCAATTGCGAACAGCTGTGGCCCGGTTCTGAGACTCATTCTCACGTTGATTCTGCATATAATTTTTTTTTATAAAGCTTTAATCATGACTGCGTGGTCAGCGACCATTTACAAAGTAAAATTAAAGCAATAACAGCCCTCGGTCGCAAAAATTAAGTATTTTGTCTTAGATTTCGGCACTATTATGAGTGCCTTCATTAGAAGTAAAACATTCTGTGCCGTCTCACGGCTCAGCATTTTTGATTTACCCGCGAGATTATTTCACTTGTTTTCGCCGCAGCGATAGGGGGCGTGATCGCTGAACGCTGTTAGCGCTGGAGGACGGCTCGGTCGGTATAGGGCGACAGGACGGAAGCGGCGGGGAATCATCTGGAGTCTGCCGATTAAGGACTGAAAGCAGTGTGGTTGTTTGCGAGCATGTGGGGAGGACGGAATGCTCGCCTGTTTAGCGTGGTTCTCTATGACCAGCTGTTGTTTGTTGAGCCTAGAACTCGAGTGTAACAGGAAACTGCATTGGTGTGGTTCTCGTCACTTGGCTAAGGCCGAAATTTTCGTATACTTTTATTATATTTCGTGATAATTACTTTATTATGGGGTTGGTACTTGTAGCCAACATTTTGTGATTTGAAATATTTCAGAGAATATTATCATGTGCCAGGTATCTACTGTGAATAATTCTTAATTTGTTTCATAGTGTATGGCATGGTATTCACTATCATCGATCTTTTAATGACATTAGACTTTGTTAAAATTGGTGCGTTTAAATTGCAAATTTCCTAATTCTACTAATAGTGCTTGGGATAAGCCCATCTATTTCTTCATGTTGCCATATTTGTGTATTAAGTTGTGTTTCTTCTTGAGACTGACTGAATTGATTTTGGAACACGTGGGGGGAGTATTTAAACGAAAATTTCCTAGATAACACAACCGTCGTGAGATTTAAAATTTGACAGTGTTTACTCATATCACCAGTCGTTAATGTTATTTCTGTCTTGTAGCTCACTTAACTGATACACAAAATTTCTAAATTATTTTATATTTGTCACGAAAGGTGAACTGATGTCACGTGACATTGACATTTGTGTAGGGTTTACGTAAGCTTAAGTGAAATCAGGAGGTAAAAAAAAAAACTGATTATCATTTCCCACATTTTGTTTTTTGCAGGCAGTAGGGGATTTGTTCCACTCGTGCCAAATTCGATTTTTTAAGGTTTGATTTACATGTAGTACAAATCACAAGTTCAATATTTTTCTCGTGTAATTGTCAATATTTGTACATGTCGCACTATTGTACGATATAATATACCTTTTACTAACAGTACCTTTATGTAATGTTTCAGAGTGGGGCTGCATGTTCTTCTAGAGAATGTTTTTTTTTTTAAATTATTTCTAAAATTTCCTTTTAAACTGTTAATTGTATTAACTTGGATGTTGAAACGTCCCCTTTGAATAATTATACATGATTGTGCTTAAACTTACACAAAATATTTTTAGAGCAACGCAATCTGACTTTCAAAAATCCCTACAAAAGAATGGCCCTGACTAACATTAACCTATAGGTTTCACAAATCACTTACCTCACAAAAATCTTCGTTACTCGAACTTCCGCAATACAACGAGCGGCACTACTGCCAGCTAAATAAAAGATTCAAACTACTGAAGGCTCTAACTACTGATAGGCATAGTTAGCAAATGAAAGATTTTGATAGAGAACAAACAATGTATTTACCTCAATAGTGTTCAAAAGTCATAATATATATAGCAGTTCATGACATCCAGTCTTACAAATGTCAAAACTCCGCCATTTCTCTCCCCACATCCACCACTGCTGGCGGCTCACTTCCAACTGCCCAACACTACAATGGCAGACAACAATGCAAACGAGCCACAGACTGCACACAGCACAGCCAGTGATTTTCATACAGAGCGCTACGTGGCGTTACCAATATAAAAACCTAAACAGCCTACTTACAATGTATAACCAACTATTGCTGAATAATAAATTTGCGTCAACAAGGCTTGGAGCAAATAAATGTGGCTACACCTTCCCCAGCCTGGCTCTGCTACCGTCTGTACATCACACATTCAAACTGGCCTATAACATAATTAAAAAAATTATGGGAAATTTTTTTTAAATAATTGTAGGTACTGACTAACAGTACAAGAAAGAAACTTTACTTACATGTCAAGTACAAAATAAATATCAAGCGATAAAGTTTTAGTCACAGAATTTTTGAAATAGAATACGTGGAAGGCAAGCCGCTACTGGCTGCTCACACATGTCGAGCTACAGGCAGCATCAGACCCTGTATTCTGCACAGAAAATTTATTTTTGGCGGTAATCAGCACTAATGACGCTATTCTCACCGCCCATCTTCTATTAGTGTAATCAAACAGGAAGGGACTATCGCTAAGAACTATTAAATTTTGAGATCACTCAGTGATCCATGTTCTAATTTAGTTAGCTGAATAAACCGTTATTTTTCTCAACCCCTTCCGAACATTATTCATTCTGCAGTACCAAACATATCTTTTCTCACGCCCTCAACTTCAGCTAAATATTTGTGTGTATTTTATTAAATTAGGTATGGATCCTTTCCCACATCCCAATTACCTATCTTGCGAACTCACTTTCTGCGTGTAACTTTTTTCTGATAGCATTAAGAGTGAGTTTACAACCATTTCGTAAAAAGGATAAGTAGGAGCCAAAGATTACATACTTCATGTCATGCAAAAATGTCCTTGCATTTGATAGTCGTTGAGGTAAAACTTATAAAAACCTAAACTACGGCTTCTTCACACTGTCTGGCTACTGGCCCTCTTTTAAACACTACCCTTTTGGGGGTTGGGGGGGGGGGGGGGAGGGGTGGCAGGTGGCATTTGATTGGGCTTCTATGGTTTGGTTTAATTTGCAAACACACAGATTTTCATATCAACAACGGACGCCTACGCCATGATTTCTTTAAATGGTGCAGCGTCTATTTCAATACATTTGCTTTCGATAGTAATCAGTGCTTTGTCCTCACAGTAATTACTCTGACGATAACAGCTTTCTTCCAAGATCGTTTCCCCCCAACTAAAGTTTATTCTCTTTCTATTTTTCACAGTCAATTCATCTGCTGTAGTTCACTGTATCTTTTCTTCCCTAAGCGAAATAACAACAATTATCTGCTCCACGTGTTGTCTCTGCTGCCGCACCGTCAATCACACATCTTTGAATAAAGTCCAAACTATTTTACTCTTCTGAGTCTTGACCTCGTCTCTTGATACACCTTCTCTTCTGGCCTTTATCCTTCTCCTCTGATCCCTCGCCAGGCCCTCTTCTCCGTCGAAAACCTCAAAACCTCGATGTTTCGCCGTAAAATTCAATTTGTAACAATCAATAGTTTCTGGGCAACATCTTCGTTCCGCTCTTCGCTAAACTTCCAAACATTATTTCTCATACTTTTAATGCATGGACTCTCCTCTGCACACCTCACCATCCGTTCGGAACCACTGAAATACAACTTCCTTCAAACGAAACTAATTCTTCCATTAACAAAACTGGTCTCAGTCTATCATTCTTCTCCCGAAACCCACCATAAGCTGTTTTAACCTATAAGACTGTAGCATTTCCTATTGCATAAATGTTACATGGAATTCATGTTTGACTTCACATGAAACACAGCGAAACATACAGGATGAGGCAAAGAAAAGTTGTTCAGACGAATGGATACGATTTGTGGATGAATTAACTGAGGATGAAAAGACCTACAGTTACTTCTAACAAGGTTGAACAACTAACTCTAAAGCACATTTACAAAATCTTCACGCCTAATAGAGTTGTTAGTTGGCATAAGTCTGATCGCGGCCGTACAGATCACTTGTTCCATCAGTGCGCGATTACTTTGCATGGGGAGCCCTCAAGTCTAAGCAGTTGCATCATCACAAGCAGTCACCAATGGAACATAATGGTGCGGCTTTTTCAATGGCGCCAACACAACAAGGAAATCATTTGGGAAAACAAAAATTGGAAGTTAATGTAAAATGGATCTTAATGTGAACGAGCCATCTTAAGATGAACCTGTCGCTTCGAAATAAATATTTAAATATATTTAAATAAGTAGATAGGGTTACAAGAAGTGGCTTGTTGCTGATATCTGCTCTGTAAGAATTAATCTATATTAATTACTCTCAGTTTACATTCCGTACTCATTAGACCATTCCATTCAGCAGGTCCTGCTGTTATTCATCAGTTTTACATAGGACAGCAATGTCATCCGAGAATCATAACCTTGTTATACTTTCATCCTGAATTTTAAAACCTGTTCTCGAACCTTGCATCTATTCTCGTCTTCAATGTAAACTGAACAGTAGAGGTGAAGTACTGCATGCTTGTCTTACACCCTTTTAAACTGGGCACTTCGTTCTTGGTCTTCCATTCCTATTGTTCCTTCTAAGTTATTTTACACATCGTATGCTCTACGTCTCCCCTACAGCTTTCTCCCATTTTTTTTATTTCGAACACCTTCCATCACTTTAAATTGTCGAACCTTCTTTCTAGGTCGACAAATCCTGTGAATGTCTTGATTTTTTAAAGTCATGATTCCACAATGAAGTGAAACGCGAGAACTGTCTCTCTTGCACGTTTATGTTTCCCAAAGCCAGACTGATCGTTATCTAACACATCCTCAACTTTAAGTCGAGATTAGGATAAATTTTATCTCAGTGCAAAAATAATTTTCAGTTTGCTTTTATTGTATTATGATCGAATTCGGGGCTAACAGCCCCATCTTCATAAAAAGCTGGTGTATTTGTTTTCTTTCTTCTTTGAACCATCAGTCGTCTGACTGGTTTGATGCGACCCGCCACGAATTCCTCCTCATCTCAGAATAACACTTGCAATCTATGTCCTCAATTACTGGCTCGAGGTATTTCAATCTCTGTTTGCCTCCATACTTTTTACCCTCTAAGCTCCCTCTAGTACCGTGGAGGCCACTCCCTGATGGCGTAGCGGATGTCCAAACATCCTGCCTCTATCAGTGTTTTCCACACGTTCTTTTCCTCGCCGATTCTCTTCACCAATTACTTTATCAGTCCACTTCATTTTCAACATTTTTATGTATCACCACACATAAAAGCTTCAATTCTCTTCTTTCCTGTTTTTGCCACAATCCACCTTTCAATACCTGACAATACTGTGCTACAGACGTGCATTCTCAGAAATTTATTCCCCTAATTAAGGCCTTTGTTTGATAGTAGTAGATTTCTCTCAGCCAAGAATACCATCTCTGCAATTGCTAGTCTGGTTTGTATGTCTTCTTTGCTCCACCTGTCGTGGTTCATTTTGATGCCTAGGTAGCAGAATTCCGTAACTTCATCTGCTTTGTATTCACCAATCCAGATGTTAAGTTTTTTGCTGTTGTCATTTCTTCTGCATCTCATTACATTCGCGTTTCTTTGATTTTCTCTCAATCTCTATGCTGCCCTCATTAGACTGTTCATTCCATTCAACAGATCCTGTAATCCTTGTTCACTTTCACTGATCGTTGCAATGTCATCAGCGAATCTTATAATTGTTATTCTTTGACCCTGAGTTTTTATTGCACTCTTGAATCTTTCTCTTATTTCCGTCATTGCTTCTTCGATGTATAGATGGGACATAAGGAGCGAAAGACTACATCTATGTCTTAGAGTCTTTTTAATCCGAGTCTTACTCCTGTTGCTCCCTCTTGGCTCTTGTACTTTTTGCATATTTCTAGTCTTTTCTTATCGCTTCCCTCTATTTTTCTCTGTATTGGAAACATCTTGCACCACTTGACATTCTTTATGTCCAGTACAGCGTTAAGGTAGCAGTGACATTCAGGTACTGAGTGGTGCTTGTTTTGCAGCGCGTGGATGTGTGGCTCCGGGGGTGTGAGGTCGAGAGCATATCAGACCGGGCCCCGCGCACGACGCCTGGCTCTCGAGCTTGTTTTTCTCTGGCAGTCCAGACGGCAATAAAACTGTCAGCGGCTCTCGCGGCCGCCCGCTCAGACCGGCAGTTGCGAGCGGACGGCGACGTGCGGCGACGTGCCGCGCCGAATCCAATCAGCGCAGTCGCAGCCGCCCCGCCCCCACCAGCCTTCAGCCGCCCACCCTCCACCACCCACCGTAGCCCAATCTAGGAGCCCGTTACGTGTCCTGCATGCGAGACGCTCATCCCATCGCTCTGGTGGCGCTATGTCTCCACTTACGTTAAGATTCCAGTCTACCATCAGACGTTTCACTTATGTGCAGTGCTTCGCGCTGAAAACTACCCTCGTTGCTATACTTCAGTATTAATATCCAAGTAAGCGGAACTAGTAATGACGAAACACTTAACATTCTGAAGGAAACAAACTACTGCTACGTGTTGGACTAGAGAGGAACGGCTACAAGGCTAATGACTTTGAGCGTCGAACAGTTTGATCCCGAGCTCCCCCTACAGAGTTTCGGAACACGAGAATCATATTCACATTTGCGATATTGCTAAACTTTTACTGCACTACGCATAAATGACAATGAAAATTTGTGCACTGACCAGGAATCGAACTGAAATCTTCTACTTGGTGCGAACGGACCGCCTTGGCCACCTAAGGGGGTTCGCCAAACCGACCCAGACTTTTGTCTTCATTCCATAATCACACAGGAAGAGACGTATGATTACATTCGAAGCCAAGCTACTAGCGGTGAAATACTATATTGCAATGCCTGCCGATGTACTTTGAAATTTCCTTCAGGTATGCATGAAGTGCCTGTGTTGTTCTAATGTACTTTGCAATGACCTTCAGACACGCTTCTATGTCCTTCAGACGTGCATGCATCACTGAAGGAAAAGCACTGCAGTGATCGAAGCAGTATGAAATACAGGAATCACATTCGTCACGAATATTGCTAACTTTGGCTATACTACGCATTGGTGACAAGCATGCGCGGGGCCTCGAACCCGGATCGTAAGAACACAAGCTCCTTGTAGACAATAGCCAGTAGTTATCTGAAGATGGCCTAATAAGCCGAAAACTAGTTCACACAAATAAAAATCAGTAGAACAAAAAAACCACCTAAATGCTATTCAACCCTCAATAAGAAATTGATCTAACAAGACGCGACCGAAGAATCCATGAATTCAGATTTCATTTGCTGCAGACCTTTTAAAATAATTTTATCTCGCTCTTCCTGTTTCCTTTCGCGTTCGGCATCTAAGGCCTCTTGTTTCCTTTCACGTTCGATTTTTAGAGCAGAAAATTTTTCTTGTCCTTCCCAATTCCTCTGTTACAAACCCCTAAAAAACTCTGAAGATGGATCTCAGCACTTAGACCAAAAAGTCGCGGTTTCTATCGCTTCGGGCTTTTCTTGCGAATGTTTCTGAAAATCTGGCGAGACATGACGAGGTGCATAGTCATTTTTATCTAAAAATGAGGTAGAATCATCTACGTCGGCTTGACTTTCCTAACCCATTCCTGCCTAATCGGTCACTAGCAAAGTCTTGACATCCGAGCCATTTAGTTAATTAAGATTTTCGCAGGATCCATAATCTAACACATTCACGGATTCCATTTTTGCCGTAATAATTTTCTTCACCATTTCACCCGAATTAGCTTTGCAAGAAAAATTTAACGTTTTTAGAACACAAATACTTACTATGTATATCTCTACTACAAATCGCTTCCTAACCTACCACCTATTTTCACACAACAAAATACTATCACACGCAAAACATAATAATAAAATGTGGGAAGATCTTGTCTTGGTTTAACCTATATATACTACTCACAGTTAATTAATTAATTGAAGACTCTTTCTTAAAACTTCACTGGTATCACAATGAAATGTTCGGTTGGAAATCCTTTAGTACACAAGGCAAGAACCGATTAATATAAGCATCCAAATCTTAACAATACTAGGACACATCAGACCAGAATATCGCCTCGCAGTAATATTGCTTTTAGAGTCTATGTTAATGGGGTGGCTTAGCTACAATTGGTCACGTACAGTACAAGAAACAGAACATATGAATCACATTAGTTATACAGCAAAAATCATGAACTACAATAATAATACAAATTTCACAATTAAAAAATTGTTAAACGATAGTTACCCTATATTTTTATTTGATCGCGCCCCACGTTACAGGGTGCCATTTGAAGCCGGTTCCGTCTTGTCTTGTCTTGTCCTGTCGTACTTGGTAGTAAGTCATGAAACTTATTTTCGTGGTTCTTTTCGTAATAGCAGGGTCGGCGGGTGCAGCGATCCTGATGCGTTGCTTTGCTAGGAAAGTTCTTTCTGTTGTTTTACTTTGCAACGACAATACCATTTCGTAAATATTTAGTCTGGTCTTCTTTAGAAGTTGCCAAGATACACAACCCGGCCCCAAACGGCACATTTCGTTTTTATATATTGTTTTAGTAGTACTTAGTGTGCACTGCGTGTGCTGCATAACTAATGCACTGTTTATTCACATGCTATATAAACGACTGCGTCGATTATTTAAGATGGCCTGCGTTAAGATTCAGTTAAATTATTTTATGATGTTAAACTTTCTAGTCTTTCCTAACATGTAAGGCCCAGAAATACGATGTAATTAAGTACTAGAAAAAGTTCCGCCTAGCTCACGATAAACTGGACCAGAGATTTTATTATCTGCGTCGTATTGAACTTTAAAGTTAACATACGACTGACATTGTTAATATCACTGAAGTTCGCTGAAAACTGTTCACACTAAAAAAATTCTGATTAAAATTACTTTTCAAACTTCCACAGCCTATTTAGTTGAAAGTCACTTCTTAAAGGAATTAAAAGTTAATTAATATTTCTCTCTCCATAGTTTCAACTTTGAGAAGTAATTATTTCGCAGGATAAAATTAGGGCGACTTGGCGCAGAGATATTTTGGTTAAAGAACGTTCACTGTTTAAAACAAACTTTGTTCTGTTTTCAACACTTTCTTTACACAGCACAAATAAATAAAACTTTTAACGCAATCTCAATTAAAACACCAGAAATGAAACGAATAACTATACCAGCAACAAGAGCGAGCAATAATTGAAGAAAACGAGAAAAAGAAGTTAGCTAACAATGACGTGTAGTACCTTATATAGACCGAAAAAAACTACGACGTAACATTCTTTCATTCCTTTACTTAATATTCTTATGAAATACCATCTATTTAAACAATATTGAACTTAAATATTTTATTTTATTACTCCCGCGGGAGTTACTAGTCTCCTACCGGGCGCCTCACCAGGTGGCGGATAGGGGGATGCTCACTAGATGTGGTGGGTACCGGGGAAATAAAATACCCGGGGTGGACCAAAACTAGTAGCAAAGGGCACGACTGTTCCACATGTTAGTGGCGGTGACCAACAGCGTCTGTTCCACATGTTAGTGGCGGCTGACTCATGTTTCAAGGCTCCACAACCTTGATCCTATCAACTGGCACATGCCAGACCAACTATGAATTACAAGTAAAATCATGGTTCGTGTATGTAATAATAAAATTACCCCAGGTGGTAAAATCCATCCACCTAGTAAAAAGGTGGCAACCGGTCATTCGGATTCTGGGGAGACCGGGCCTACACGATTTATGAGTGAGTCGGAGCACTCTGGAAAACTTCCCAAAAACAAAAACAAGAAGAAAAATTACATTGGAACAATAAACATACAGACACTGATACAACCAGGAAAATTACATATTGTAACAGAAGAATTAAAGAAACTGAAAATCCAAATCCTAGCAGTACAAGAGACAAGGTTCCCCGATGATCAAACCACTGATTACAATGGCTTCAGAATCTTCAAAAGTGGAACTAATAGGAAAATTGGTAGAGGGGCGAACATGCTTGGTATGGCCTTTATTGTTGAAAAATCCGCCGTTAAATCTATAAAGTCTGTAAG
Source organism: Schistocerca gregaria (assembly GCF_023897955.1). Lineage (NCBI taxonomy): Eukaryota > Metazoa > Arthropoda > Insecta > Orthoptera > Acrididae > Schistocerca > Schistocerca gregaria. Next base: position 324,220,465 of record NC_064925.1, on the reverse strand, counting down.
AACCATTAACAACAAACTAATTAATGTCCATGCACCGTGCAACATTGAAAATAAGAAGAACCGAGAAGCTGTAGACAAATTCTGGGAACGATTAGAACTTGAAATCTCTAAAATACCAAGAAACGACGTCAAAGTACTTCTTGGAGATTTCAATGCACAGATTGCCAAAGAAAAAAAATTTTGGAAGACAGTTGGCTTATATCCAGCACACAGATTGACCAACAAAAACGGTATGAGACTAATCCAACTCTGCCAACAGTTCAACATGAAAATCAGCTCAACCTCCTTCAACAAGAAACCTAGCAAACAAAAAACCTGGAGATCCCCTATAAACCAACTTGGAGAATTTCAGATCGACCATGTAGCCATCTCTTATGACTTCCAAAAAGAGATCAGAGGTATCCAAGTTAAGAAAGGCACAAATATCGACTCTGATCACTACCTCACCAGGGTTCCAGTACAATTCACTCCAAGACGAAAAACACCGCAAACACCACCGGTAGTACCAAAATTTAATCTACAGAAACTAACAGAATCAGAAACAATAGAAACATGGGAAAATTCTCCTGCAAACAACTGGGAAAAATTCAAGACAAAAATTACAGAAATAGCCAAAGAAAAAATACCGTTACAGAAGAAACCCAAACATCCGTGGTGGAATATAAAATGTGAAAATGCCGTTGAATTACGCAAAAAAGCCTTCCAGAAATATAGCTCAAATAAGAATGAGGGGAATCACCAGAACTTTCTAGAAACACGAAAGCTTTCGAATAAAATTATCAGACAAGAGAAGAGAAAATATGTAATCCAACAATTAGAATCAATAGACACAGATTTTAAAAACTATAGTACACATGGATTCTAAAAAACTTTCGCAAACCAAATTAAAGGTTATAACCCTCAAAATGTTTGCTTCCGAAAACCAGATGGGAATTTAGCACTAAGCGATGAAGAAAACTGTGAAGTATTAGCCGAATATTTTGAAAAACTGCTAAACTGTCCAGAACCAACAGAAACCCTCCCAATATCCAACACCAAAGCCCCGCAGCAAAAAGATTCCTCACCGCCAACAGAAGAAGAAATTATCAAACACATAAAGAAACTAAAAAATAACAAAGCCTCCGGGGAGGATGGAATTGTAACTGAATTTCTCAAAAATCTAGGGCCTAATTCAAGAAAGGAGCTAGTAGGAATTATTCAAAATATATGGGTCACCGAAGAAATCCCAGAAGATTGGAAGTGTGCCTTAATACATCCATTACACAAAAAAGGGGATAAACATGATGTAAATAATTACAGAGGAATTTCTCTACTTCCTGTCACGTATAAGATTTTATCGGCTTGTATTCTTGAAAGAGCACAAGAAATGCTAGAACCCAAAATCTCAGATTTCCAAGCTGGGTTCAGGCCAAACAGATCATGCCCAGAGCAAATTTTAAACCTAAAATTAATCACAAGGATAAGGAAGATGCGAGGCAAGCCTACAGTGTATGTCTTTGTCGACTTCAAGAAGGCATATGACTCAATCCACAGACCCACACTATTTAGGATTCTTGAGGAAAAAGGATTGGATCGGAAAATACAGAAAATCATTCAACAGACGTTAACAAATACAAAATCCAAAGTGAAATTTATGGGAAAACTTTCAAGACCATTTGAAATAAAAACTGGGGTTAGACAGGGTGATGGGTTGTCGCCTTTGTTGTTCAATGTAGTTCTGGATAGAGTCATGGAAGAATGGGAGAAGAAACTTGAAAAAGAAAAGTGCTGGAAACCAATTTCATTAGGAACCAAGAAACATAACCTAAGAATCCCCTACTTAGCCTTTGCAGACGATCTCGCAATAATGGCAGATTCTAATGAGATGGCTATAAAACAGGTAGAAATTCTAAAAGAATGTGCAGAAAAAGTCGGCCTACAGATATCATTTGAAAAGACAGTGTTTACAACAACAAATTTAGAAATTTCCAAATTACAAACAAAATACGGAGAAATCAACAGAGTACCATACTTCAAATATCTTGGAGAAATTATCTCGGAAAAATTTGCACAACAAGAAAGAATACAAAAAGCTCGTAAAGGTTTAGGATTAGTGCAAAACCTCTATAATAAAAAATGTTTATCTTTAAATGCAAAAATTAGGCATTACAATACAGTCATTAAACCATCAATGTTATATGCCAGCGAAACCTTGGCACTAAACAGGAAAACTGATCTAGAAAATCTAAAGAAAGAAGAAAAAAAAATTATTAGAAAAATTTTGGGACCAAGATGGACCGAGAATGGATATAGATTACAGAAAACATCAAAAATTGAAGAATATTCTAACATAGAGATAGACATGAGGAAAAGACGCCTTAAATTCTATGGCCACATAATGAGACTTCCTGAACACAGATTAACAAAAAGAATTGTAAAATACGTAGATTCTCTTGTTAATGGAGGAGAATGGATCCTAAAAGTTAAAAAAGATTTGGAATTAGCAAAAATTAGTAAAGAAGAAATAGCTGCAAAGAACAATTTTAGAATAAAAGTTGAAAAGTGGGAGGTTAAACCAGAGACAAAGGCACCGAGAACCGGAACAAAATGGAGCGAAAAAAGAAGAACTAAATTTTCGCAAACAATGAAAAACTGGTGGGCAAATAAAAAGAATCAGAAGACCAAGAAGAACGGAAAGTGAACCAGCTTTACTTAGCGTCTTCCACATGGGAGCTTTACGACTAATAATAATAATAATAATAAAGACAGTTTAAAATACGTCGCCTACATCTGATGAAAATGCAATGGATTCAGTTCCACTGTTCGAATACAAATTTGTGCTCGTATATTGGAAGTTTGCCAATTGCCTGGACTAGTATTTTTATAAAAATACTATCAGAATGCTTGCAGACGTAGGTAATATAAAAAGCAGCTAGCATACTTGATAGCTTTCATTCTATAATATCATACAGGATTTTTTTTAGGGATAATCCATCACGTCAAGCTAAAGTCTTTCAGAAACTTCCTGGCAGATTAAAACTGTGTGCCCGACCGAGACTCGAACTCGGGACCTTTGCCTTTCGCGGGTAAGTGCTCTACCACTTGAGATACCGAAACACGACTGACGCCAGCTACTCACAGCTTTACTTCTGCCATATCTCGTCTCCTACCTTCCAGACTTCACAGAAGCTCTTCTGCGAACCTTGCAGAACTAGAACTCCTGAAAGAAAGGGTATAGCGGAGACATGGCTTAGCCACAGCCTGGGGGATGTATCCAGAATGAGATTTTCACTCTGCAGCGGAGTATGCGCTGATATGAAACTTCCTGGCAGATTAAAACTGTGTGCCGGCCGCGTGGTCTCGCGGTTCTAGGCGCGCAGTCCGCAACCGTGCGACTGCTACGGTCGCAGGTTCGAATCCTGCCTCGGGCATGGATGTGTGTGATGTCCTTAGGTTAGTTAGGTTTAAGTAGTTCTAAGTTCTAGGGGACTGATGACCACAGCAGTTGACTCCCATAGTGCTCAGAGCCATTTGAACCATTAAAACTGTGTGCCCGACCGAGACTCGAACTCAGGACCTTTGCCTTTCGCGGGCAAGTGCTCTACCAACTGAGCTACCGAAGCACGACTCACGGCCGGTACTCACAGCTTTACCTTCCAGTATCTCGTCTCCTACCTTCCAAACTTTAAGTAAAGCTATGAGTAGCGGGCATGAGTCGTGTTTCGGTAGCTCAGATGGTAGAACACTTGCCCGCGAAAGGCAAAGGTCCCGAGCTCGAGTCTCGGTCGGGCACACAGTTTTAATCTGCCAGGAAGTTCATATCAGCGCACACTCCGCTGCAGAGTGAAAATCTCATTCTGGAAACATCCCCCAGGCTGTGGCTAAGCCATGTCTCCGCTATATCCTTTCTTTCAGGAGTGCTAGTTCTGCAAGGTTCGCAGAAGAGCTTCTGTAAAGTTTGGAAGGTAGGAGACGAGATACTGGAAGAAGTAAAGCTGTGAGTAGCGGACGTGAGTCGTGCTTCGGTAGCTCAGTTGGTAGAGCACTTGCCCGCGGAAGGCAAAGGTCCCGAGTTCGAGTCTCGGTTGGGCACACAGTTTTAATCTGCCAGGAAGTTTCATATCAGCGCACACTCCGCTGCAGAGTGAAAATGTCATTCTGTAAAGTCTCTCAGGTCTAAAATATTCTAATAAGAATTATTGATGATCAAATTGAAGAAAATCCTGCAGAGGCCTATTTATGGAATTAAGGGATTCTAACCATTGACTCTCAATATATTTTTTCTTCATGAAAGGGATTCTAACCATTGACTTGATTTAAAGGCACTAACATTAGTGCAGAAAAGCGCCCAAAATTCAGGAACTCAGATTCTGAATAACTCGCTAGTGCATAATGTTAAAAGTCAGCTTAAGAGGAGCCTAAAGAATTTACGGCTAGCCAATTCCTTCCAGTCCATTGATGAATTGCTTAGCAGCCAACTGATGTATATATGCTACTAATAATATCAAATAAAGGGGTATTAAATACAAACTAAATTCTGTTCAACTTTATTGTAGTAATGTGATCATTGTAAATAAGTGTTGTAAAATGATTTTTCTAGTTAATGATGCAGCTCTTTAAAGACAGTACCGCCATTAGACTGTTATTTATTTACAGTGTTAGATTTACACTTACACAATCATGATTTCGGCTTCAAAGTGCCGTTATCAAGTGTTTCAAGTGGTATAAATTGCCTGGGATTGCATACTGACAGTTTGTAACACTAAAAACAGTTGATATGGCACTTTGAAGACAAAATCATGATTGTATAAGTGTAAATGTAACACTGCAAATAAACAACAGTCTAGTGGCTGTACTGGCTTTAAAGAAATATATTATGACTGTGGCCCCGCATTATGAAAAAATTATTAATGAGACATGGCCTAAGAATTATCATATGCACCTTACATATTTTCTATTGCCTTGTAAATGAAAATAAGTAAGATATTTTGATTCATCCCTCATCCATGACGACCATTTCACTTGGGACTTGTGGAAGTCACGTTAGTGTTACTACCTGACGAAACTAGAATCGTCTAGTGTAACTGTGGGTTCAGTGATTGCCCGGAAGAAAGTGGATTGGAACTACAACATATGAAATATTATTCCACTTTATTACCAAAATGATAAAAATAATTACTTAATTGTATACAATGCATTGCCAAAGGAATATGCTGAATATACAGGGTGCGTAAAAAAAAATGTATTCACACTTTGAACTGTCAAAGACAATTTATTTCCCTTTCTACAAGGTTAAATACCTGTGAGAAAGTAATGTTATGTTTCTTCAACAGGTGGCAGCAGTGGCAAGGAAGTAACTGCAACATGGTGGACGTACATTTGAGCTCTGAAGCGTCGAAGCAGATAATTAAGTGGTACTGGAAGTTTGAGAATGTAGCTGCAGTTCGAAGACAGTGGAGAAGTGAGTATGGTACAGAACCACGTCTACGAGACAAATTCGAAATTCGTGGAACAGTGTGTGATGTGCAAAAAGGTCGATCAGGGCGAACTCGTACAGATACAAGTGATGATTCCACAACTGCTGTCTTGGAACTGTTTCAGCGTTCGCGTCAAAAATCTTCAAGGCAAGCGGCACGTGAGAGTAATGTAAAAGTTAGTAGTGTACTTCGCATTCTGAAGAAAGGGAAGTTTCGTGTGTACATTCCAAGGCTCGACCAACAGCTAACTGACGACGATCCAGATCGAAGGTTAGAATTTTGTGAATGGGTTCAGGAGATGGTGAGACGTGAACCGGGATTTATGGGTAGCATAATTTGGTCGGATGAAGCCCAAATCAAACTCAATGGAACTGCCAATATGCACAATTGTGTGTACTGGGCTGAAGATAATCCTCACATTACAGTTGAAAAGGCTGTGAATTTGCCTGGTGTAAATGCATGGAGTGGTTTGTCTGCAAGGAGACTCATTGGACCTTTCCACTTTGAAGGCACTATTACTGGAGAAACGTGCCTAACAGTGCTTGCTGACTCCATATTCCCTGCCATTCGTGCATTATACGGTAATGATGAGTTTTATTTCCAATAAGATGGCGCCCCGCCGAACTATCATAGGCATGTACTAGCATACCTGGATCACGATGTGCCCGGCCAGTGGATAGGACGCAAGGGACCAATCGAGTTTCCTGCACGCTCTCCAGACTTCACACCGCTTGATTTCTTCTTATGGGGCACAGTGAAAGATAAGGTCCACAAACGTAAACCACGTACCCTGCACACACTTTGGAATGCGATTCAGGCGGTGTGCGCAGAAATCTCATTGAACACTTTAGTACGATGTACGGAATCAATGGCGACTCCTACTCAGAAATGCATTGATGCTGAAGACCACCAGTTTGAACATTAATCACATTTGCAAAGTGCATTTGTTTTTCCAATTGAAGTTTAAGCTTTCGATTTCCAGAAATTTAACATTGTAGAACGGGGAATAAATTTTTGTAGGGCGCTTCAACGTGTGTATACATTTTTTTGACGCACCCTGTATACAGCTATCTCTTCTCTTGAAGTGCGAAGTTCACAGAGTTCCGAATGGCAGTTCAATCTAGGACGTGAGTAACGCCCGTGTCCTAACTAGCCGACGTTGTCTGCTCGATCAGAGGTCACGAACTGGACTGAGCATTGGTCCGTTCGGCTGTATATTGGCGTCGCGATGCGGTGGCGCTGCGAAGCTGAGAGAGTGTGTGGCTTCACCTGCGACTCCCATTCGTCGTAACAGTATGCTGCGAGACATCGTCAGCGACTGTGGTATCGACGAGAGGTGCCAAACTTGTTACAGCATCGCGATCTCTGGACGACACCGTAATTAGCGTTTTTGTTTCTCTTTATAAGTATTTCCTGTGTATTCTTCCTGTGTCGGTCCCGGCGGAGGTTCGAGTCCTCCCTCGGGCATGGGTGTGTGTGTGTTTGGCCTTAGGATAATTTAGGTTAAGCAGTGTGTAAGCTTAGGGACTGATGACCTTAGCAGTTAAGTCCCATAAGATTTCACACAGATTTGATTTTTTTTCTTGCTGAGTCACGTTCTCTACATCCAAGAGGATTTCCTCACTATCAATGTACTGCAATGAAAAATACCTCTAAAAATCTAAAAGACAATTATATTCAAAACACTATTTTGAATTTTGATCAAAAAAATTACGAGGATTACAAGCGCGGCAGAGTTAATGAGGATTTTTAGTCTATTGGCTTTCTGGGCTTCCATTTGTTTCAGCTTGCTAAACGTGAGCAAAATCCCGTCGTAACAGCCTACTGGCATCGCCAGGCGCTGCGTGAACACTGTTGTTGAAGTGACGTAACTTTAAATTAAACAGGCGGTTATACGCACGGGATTCTGGTCCCACGTATATGCTGCGTTCACATTGACGTGTAACATAGTAAAACAGAACGAATTCGGCTACGTTCGAAAACGACTTTGCATCCTTAGGCCCGTTACTGAGACGATCAGTAGTCACAGAACGATTGTATTACAGCGTGTGAATCGTAATTTAAAATTCCTGGACTTTCCCTTTAACAGAGCGTGACCGTTTACATCTACGATCAACGGATATAGTCAGTGCACTGGTTTTATTGTCCTACACAAAAGCTGTACTTGCTGCTCAGCAATAATGGGAGTATAGCGACCGTTTAGCAGTTAGTTGCTCAACACTACGGTATTCTGCAGGGCCGTTAGACAGAATGTGCGCGGGTACTTGGCGCGTGAGAAATTCTTCCAAGTGGATTAATCTTCGGAAGTTAGCAGTGAGTATCCGGGCGGACGGGATGTAACGTCGTTAGTGGAACAGCGGCACCAGTGGAGGGGGCTACGTGTCTGGAAAACCGGCGCCCGGCGGCGCTCGACAAATCTGGCTACGCTGCAGCACCGCCATACATCTCCTCGCTGTGGCCGACACTATGGCGCTGCACTCCACATTGTCCTTTCCAAGTACCCACAATTTGAGTGATACGGTGCTGTCATACATCACTTCCTCTCTTCAGGCAATAGTCTTCATTTTTTCATACTTACCGCAACACACATTTTTGACAGTCGGCTACGCAAATCCTAATCTTAGGTCGAAGGCGATCTGGGTAAATATGAGAGTACAACTCCAAAATTCTGAGTTTCATTTCCACTACTCCTTTTGACACTTAGTACTTTGCAGTAATGATGCGTATATAAAAATTCCAAGTTGCACCGTAGTTTGAATTCAACATCAAATTATTGGTCCTTCCGCCATTGGCTAGGTAAGTGCGTTGAAAGATTGGAAGAGGTTGAGACATACCACATTGATTATAATCACGCCTAATGGCAGCAGCAGTGGGGGTTTCACAGAAACTGTCGAGTTTAGGAGAGATTCGCCTGAATATTTGACCTGCGACAGTTTCATGAAGGTTATAATAACCATTATTTGTTAGTTTAAGAGAAAAGTAGAGCAATAGATGTTGGCTGAGAGGTACAGTGCAGATCATAATCTGAAACTCTTTATTTCTCTCTTCCCCTGCGCCATTCCCCGAACAATTTTAACATTGACCTTTGTCCTAAAAATGTTACCAGTGTACCAATGGTACCGGCCTTATTTGTACTATGACTACTGTCGGTGTGGCGGTCACAGTTGGATCTTAATGTCTCGAAAAAGATTGCAATACTTTGTAACCTGTACTAACATGTTGTCTTCGTCCCGGTGCTCAACCATCTGCAGTGAAAGGTGAGAGGCCAGACCATCATGTACTGTTGGCTGGAATTGATTGTTTCTACATTTGACGCACATCTTTAGGATCAGGCAGACTGGTAAATGATGTAGCTGAAATTCAAGATGGAATACCAGTATTATATTCACGAAGTTAATATTGATTAAAATAACAAGACCACAGCTATTCTAAAGTCGTTTGTTCACGTCGTTAGACTCTCTACAAATGCACACATTACGAGTTCCACAAATGTATTCATTCTGGTTAAAGCAGGCTCAGACATGGTAATTGGATGTCTCTATAGGCCCCCGGGCTCAGCAGCTGTTGTGGCTCAGCACCTGAAGAATAATTTGGAAAATATTTCGAGTAGATTTCCCCACCATGTTATAGTTCTGGGTGGAGATTTTAATTTGCCGGATATAGACTGGGAGACTCAAACGTTCATAACGGGTGGCAGGGACAAAGAATCCAGTGAAATATTTTTAAGTGCTTTATCTGAAAACTACCTTGAGCAGTTAAACAGAAAACCGACTCGTGGCGATAATATATTAGACCTTCTGGTGACAAACAGACCCGAACTATTTGAATCAGTTAATGCAGAACAGGGAATCAGCGATCATAAAGCGGTTACTGCGTCGATGATTTCAGCCGTAAATAGAAATATTAAAAAAGGTAGGAAGATTTTTCTGTTTAGCAAAAGTGACAAAAAGCAGATTACAGAGTACCTGACGGCTCAACACAAAAGTTTTGTCTCAAGTGCAGATAGTGTTGAGGATCAGTGGACAAAGTTCAAAACCATGGTACAATATGCGTTAGATGAGTATGTGCCAAGCAAGATCGTAAGAGATGGAAAAGAGCCACCGTGGTACAACAACCGAGTTAGAAAACTGCTGCGGAAGCAAAGGGAACTTCACAGCAAACATAAACATAGCCAAAGCCTAGCAGACAAACAAAAATTACGCGAAGCGAAATGTAATGTGAGGAGGGCTATGCGAGAGGCTTTCAATGAATTCGAAAGTAACGTTCTATGTACTGACTTGGCAGAAAATCCTAAGAAATTTTGGTCCTATGTCAAAGCGGTAGGTGGATCAAAACAAAATGTCCAGACACTCTGTGACGAAAATGGTACTGAAACAGAGGATGACAGACTAAAGGCCGAATTACTAAATGTCTTCTTCCAAAGCTGTTTCACAGAGGAAGACTGCACTGTGCTTCCTTCTCTAGATTGTCGCACAGTTGACAAAATGGTAGATATCGAAGTAGACGACAGAGGGATAGAGAAACAATTAAAATCGCTCAAAAGAGGAAAGGCCGCTGGTCCTGATGGGATACCAGTTCGATTTTACACAGAGTACGCGAAGGAACTTGCCCCCCTTCTTGCAGCGGTGTACCGTAGGTCTCTAGAAGAGCGAAGCGTTCCAAAGGATTGGAAAAGGGCACAGGTCATCCCCGTTCTCAAGAAGGGACGTCGAACAGACGTGCAGAACTATAGACCTATATCTCTAACGTCGATCAGTTGTAGAATTTTGGAACACGTATTATGTTCGAGTATAATGTCTTTTCTGGAGACTAGAAATCTACTCTGTAGGAATCAGCATGGGTTTCGAAAAAGACGATCGTGTGAAACCCAGCTCGCGCTATTCGTCCACGAGACTCAGAGGGCCTTAGACACGGGTTCACAGGTAGATGCCGTGTTTCTTGACTTCCGCAAGGCGTTTGACACAGTTCCCCATAGTCGTTTAATGAACAAAGTAAGAGCATACGGACTATCAGATCAATTGTGTGATTGGATTGAGGAGTTCCTAGATAACAGAACGCAGGACGTCATTCTCAATGGAGAGAAGTCTTCCGAAGTAAGAGTGATTTCAGGTGTGCCGCAGGGGAGTGTCATAGGACCGTTGCTATTCACAATATACATAAATGACCTGGTGGATGACATCGGAAGTTCACTGAGGCTTTTTGCAGATGATGCTGTGGTGTATCGAGAGGTTGCAACAATGGAAAATTGTACTGAAATGCAGGAGGATCTGCAGCGAATTGACGCATGGTGCACGGAATGGCAATTGAATCTCAATGTAGCGAAGTGTAATGTGATGCGAATACATAGAAAGATAGGTCCCTTATCATTTAGCTACAAAATAGCAGGTCAGCAACTGGAAGCAGTTAATTCCATAAATTATCTGGGAGTACGCATTAGGAGTGATTTAAAATGGAATGATCATATAAAGTTGATCGTCGGTAAAGCAGATGCCAGACTGAGATTCATTGGAAGAATCCTAAGGAAATGCAATCCGACAACAAAGGAAGTAGGTTACAGTACGCTTGTTCGCCCAATGCTTGAATACTGCTCAGCAGTGTGGGATCCGCACCAGGTGGGGTTGATAGAGGAGATAGAGAAGATCCAACGGAGAGCAGCGCGCTTCGTTACAGGATCATTTAGTAATTGCGAAAGCGTTACGGAGATGATAGATAAACTCCAGTGGAAGACTCTGCAGGAGAGACGCTCAGTAGCTCGGTACGGGCTTTTGTTGAAGTTTCGAGAACATACCTTCACCGAAGAGTCAAGCAGTATATTGCTCCCTCCTACGTATATCTCGCGAAGAGACCATGAGGATAAAATCAGAGAGATTAGAGCCCACACAGAAGCATACCGACAGTCCTTCTTTCCACGTACAATACGAGACTGGAATAGAAGGGAGAACCGATAGAGGTACTCAGGGTACCCTCCGCCACACACCGTCAGGTGGCTTGCGGAGTACGGATGTAGATGTAGATGTAGATGTAGCGTATAACTGGCCCACATTGTTCACGGACTGGTGCCACGAAATGTATCTCTACAGACAAGACTTGAACACTTCTCACTGCCGTCACGTATCACTCGTTCGTACAGGGTGTTTCAAAAGTGACCGGTTTATTTGAAACGGCAATACAAACTAAACGAGCAGCGATAGAAATACACCGTTTGTTGCAATATCCTTGGGACAACAGTACATTTTCAGGCAGACAAACTTTCGAAATTACAGTAGTTACAATTGTCAACAACAGATGGCGCTGCGGTCTGGGAAACTCTATAGTACGATATTTTCCACATGTCCACCATGCGTAGCAATAATATGGCGTAGTCTCTGAATGAAATTACCCGAAACCTTTGACAACGTGTCTGGCGGAATGGCTTCACATGCAGATGAGATGTACTGCTTCAGCTGTTCAATTGTTTCTGGATTCTGGCGGTACACCTGGTCTTTCAAGTGTCCCCACAGAAAGAAGTCACAGGGGTTAATGTCTGGCGAATAGGGAGGCCAATCCACGCCGCCTCCTGTATGTTTCGGATAGCCCAAAGCAAACACACGATCATCGAAATATTCATTCAGGAAATTAAAGACGTCGGCCGTGCGATGTGGCCGGGCACCATCTTGCATAAACCACGAGGTGTTCGCAGTGTCGTCTAAGGCAGTTTGTACCGCCACAAATTCACGAAGAATGTCCAGATAGCGTGATGCAGTAATCGTTTCGGATCTGAAAAATGGGCCAATGATTCCTTTGGAAGAAATGGCGGCCCAGACCAGTACTTTTTGAGGATGCAGGGACGATGGGACTGCAACATGGGTTGCCGCGTTTGAATTTTGTATGGATAGAGTTGTAAACTCTGGCGAATGAGACGATACGTGGACGTTGGCGTCATTTGGACCGCAGCTGCAACACGGCGAACGGAAACCCGAGGCCGCTGTTGGATCACCTGCTGCACTAGCTGCGCGTTGCCCTCTGTGGTTGCCGTATGCGGTCGCCCTACCTTTCCAGCACGTTCATCCGTCACGTTCCCAGTCCGTTGAAATTTTTCAAACAGATCCTTTATTGTATCGCTTTTCGGTCCTTCGGTTGCATTAAACCTCCGTTGAAAACTTCGTCTTGTTGCAACAACACTGTGTTCTAGGTGGTGGAATTCCAACACCAGAAAAATCCTCTGTTCTAAGGAATAAACCATGTTGTCCACAGCACACTTGCACGTTGTGAACAGCACACGCTTACAGCAGAAAGACGACGTACAGAATGGCGCACCCACAGACTGCGTTGTCTTCTATATCTTTCACATCACTTGCAGCGCCATCTGTTGTTGAAAATTGTAACTACTGTAATTTCGAAAGTTTGTCCGCCTGAAAATGTACTGTTGTCCCAAGCATATTGCAACAAACGGTGTATTTCTATCGCTGCTCGTTTAGTTTTTATTGCCGTTTCAAATATACCAGTCATTTTTGAAACACCCTGTAACAACACGACAACGTGTAAAGTGATTGTTCATAAACTGTGCTTTTTGATGTTTTCACAGAGTAATAATTCATACATCAAATTTAGAGAGTGCATCCACATAAGCTTCATATATTCATTTTCTAATATTGTATCTTCCAGTCATCTTCGGAGTGAGCTGACTGTCACTGCAGTGCACTACAGTACTTGTTCTGTAATTTTAGGCCAGAGGAAACACAAGCGCCAGAGACGTCGATCGACGCTTCGTTCTGAAGTGTAGTATTTTGTGGTTAACGTACTACAACTTGCGCTCCAAGACAATAATCTTTTTCCAGCCAACAATGTATTAAGAAATCTGGATAAAGGCATCCTTTCGGAACGTTGGTATTACAAGAAGCATGGAATGCTTCAGTGCTTGAGAGTACTGTCAAAATAGAAATGCACCGTTGGGACTCGGAATATCAACATCGTTAGTGCAATTATTTGAAGCATATCAAAAGTGTGGGGTTTCCGCGCCAGGCGTCGTGGTTCCGGACCACCTTCATGCGCGTGATAGTATCTGAAACCTACGAGCCTTCACCAAATACGTTGCTAGTACACAGAACGACCTCTCGCAACAGACTTCTGTTGTGAGGCGATATACTGAATTTTGATTGCCAGGATACTGAGCCAAGATGTGCATCCAAAGTAAGTAAACAGGGTTTGCTGTTGTAATGTAATACGAGAGAGAGTTAAGACATGGATTTCACTGGATATGTAGTTCTAATGTGCTAGCAGATAAAATACATATATATTCCAATTCTCTGAAAACATGTCATTGCATTTTCTACGTTGTGGAAGGCTAGAGTTACTACCTACATTTAATGATTTATTGCAAATGTTACTTGACGTTTCAAAACATGTTTCTTGCAGTTTTTTGTTTTATTTTGTTTTTATCTGCAACATTTGCCGAAGAATAAAACTTTCTTAAAAATAACAATAAATTGAGGCTGAAATATAAGTAAAATTTTTTCGTTTGAAGAAGAATGAAATAAAGACGATAGGACAGAGGAGAGATTTGTTGCTGCCATCTCTGGTTGTGACTGGCGGTGAATACCTCAGAGTGGTTTCTTCGAACTGTTACCGCCAGTCACTACAAAACAGTTTATAGTTAGTAGAAGAGAAATTACTAATCCTATGCATTAATATTAGATAATCATCCACGTTCAATATTGGATGCTTTCTTGGCTAGATCGCCTGCACCTTAGGCTACATTTACCATTTACTCTATTAGTCGCCATCCTTAATAAATAATTGTCTGATATGTATAATTTGTGAGTGCATTTTGGTGTGTTATGTCGGATTCATAATGTAGATGTCTTACGTAATGTTACATTTCGTCTTTCACCTCTTCCTGTTCCTCCTCAGTGTCACTGTTTTTGCTGTCACTGTGGGTGTCGCTGACCACCCCTGGAGACTGTTGTTACATCGCATGTAGGTATGTCTGTTATATCGTGTCCGTAGGTACCCTTCATGAGTTGTTATTGAAATACTGTTTGCTAATGCAATTAGTTGTGCCCATCGTCCATTGTCTCTTATGGTTGTATATACGTCTGTTTCTGTGTAGTCTAAGTGTAGTGTATGTTTATTGTTCGCGTACTGCCCGAAGAACAAAACAGTGTGCTCTGGGGAACCTTCTTCCACGCATGAGCGTGTAGGTGTCTGTCTCACACTCCCGCGGTGCAAGTGTGTGGGGCCAATGTCCGATTTAAATTAAGAAATGAATCGTACCGCGACTGGAATCGATATGTTTCATTCTCAACCGCTCTCTTATGTCAGTGAGGAAGTATTCCGGTCTACGTCGCTTATCAGTTACAATCTGCTCACCTTGCCGTGTATCCGAACACTATCACACACATTGCATCTAGTGAGGTGGTGAAGCTTAATCAGGACACTTTTCTGCCCTCGTATGACAGATGCTTTACTGATGACCAGTTTCAGTCTGTGTGTCCTCACGCTATCTGCGAAGCTGAGTATTGATTTGAAGAGCGCGCAGTAGTATGTCTGTATGAATGATAGAGGTTGTACTGTTTTGAATTTAGCCTCTCTAGTTGATGTAGTATTTTTTCTGCTTTGCCTATTTTTAGTCTTATTTTTGTTGAAATTCAATTTCTCATCTGTGTGTCTATAGCATGCAACATGTGCTCGTCAGATGTTAGTGTCCCCTATTTTAACTGAAGAATTCCTTTGGAGTGATTCTTTCGGTAATGTCACGTTGCTTTGTTTTCGGCTATCCTGAGTTTGTTGTTGTCACACCACTGTGTAAATGTTTTTAATATTCCACGGGCTATCTCTCCTGGCTGGGCTGTGTTTTTTGCAGTGACTGCAAATAATAGGTAGGTGACGTCTGATGTGACATTTCCATCTAGAAGTTGTAGAAGGAGTTCGATTGTTATGTCGCAGAAGATGGGGTCCCACATCAACCCATGAGGACCGCCTTTGGGAATCCTTTTAATTATTTTCTTGCTGTCCACCTGCCATTCGATTACTCTGTCTTTACAGTCATATAGGAAACATTCCGTTAGCCTACTGATAGCATTGGGAGAGCCAGCCATGACAATACTCTTCCATATGATGAGCAAGATGTATGTGAGAGGGGTAACACCCTCAGACTTAAAGAAGAATATTGTAGCGGCACCACCGTTTAGGATAGGGAAAGTTAGTTTTATGCAATATTCTGAACACAAGTTACAGCCAGGTGCAGACAGGACTGCAGCGAGTTACACATGCAGTTGCACAGTAGATTAGAGGCCACAGGGTCGTCAAATTGCTGAAAGAGTATACGCAGCAGTTTTGAATGTCGCAAATAACAGGCAGAAGGGGCCCACTGGCCAACCTAGCATGTTATGAGTATGTGACGTGCAGCGCTGTGTGTGGCAAAATAGAGGTGCACAGCCACATAGAAATAGATGCGGATTTCTAATGAGATTAATTCGAGTGTGGCAGCTCTACTGGATGGTAGGGCGTGTCACACCACAAGCTACACGCAACAGCAGATGGGGCGCCAGCGTTCCAGTCCATGGCAGGTCGCTGGTTCGACCCTCTGACACTGATGTGGGGTCTGTGGTTCTGTCAGTGTGATCATGTGATGTATCTCCAGATCGGCGGCGCTTGTTGTCACGGCAGTCTTAGCCACGCTGTCAAGAAGCATGCAGCTGACCACCTGTGGCTCACACCGAGTTGCACTGAGTCAGCAGGGACGCAGACTGCTGAGTCAACTGCCGGCATCTTGACAATGCCGCAACTCCGCTGCCGTGCAAGGCCAACAGATAGCAGGGTGTGCATGGGTCGCTGAGCCAACCATTCCAGGCCAAGCTGTTTCGCGGACCACGAAGGGGTGTCCTCAGCATTGCGGGACCCAGTGATGCAGATCGAGAGGAATGGGGCACTGTAGTTGGAAACAATAAATCTCTTGGAATGCTTGGACGTGTCTTATAATACAGTCTATTCTACCTCTTCCTGCTACATTTAGTTTTGCTGTTACATTCGGTGGCAGAAGTTGCCACTATATTTGGTGTCAGAATAGTGGACAAAATCTGTCCAGTAAGACGATGATTCAAATGGCTCTGAGCACTGTGGGACTCAACTGCTGTGGTCATTAGTCCCCTAGAACTTAGAACTACTTAAACCTAACTAACCTAAGGACATCACACACATCCATGCCCGAGGCAGGATTCGAACCTGCGACCGTAGCAGTCTTCCCAGTAAGACGTTCGTGCCCAACGTCCACATAACATTCACAAGATGTGGTGAGTTTTTACAACTTTTCTTTTGAGTATTGGACGTTATCTGGCCTTTGTATGTTTTTGAGTATGGCTCAAGGTAGGCCATTTTAGATGTTTTGCATAGGCATATTATTAATTTTTTGTCAGAATAGGTGTTAGTGTATTTAGGGCTGTACGATTTGTTATTTGTTTTTTCGTGGCATTTAATTACTTTTTTATTGGTTTGACTATGATGTTACTGAGAATGATGATACTGAGGTGAGTTAGGGACGTGAGGTGTGTCGGAACCAGAAATGGTACAGATTTTGTTGGAAAAAGTAGCACAATAGACAGCAGACAATGCGCAGTTGAGAAATGAATTAACATCTAGAAGCGAGCAGGAAACCGCATCTGAACAGTCGATGTTGCCTAGGGTGCAGGAGATTGATCCAGCTGGCGCGAGTTTGATTATTACGTTTTCTGGCAAGGCATCTGAGGATGTGCGTTCATTTTTGGAGGACGTGGAGACGTCAGCGGTGATGAATGGTTGGTCTGATGAGCCGTTCTTACATATAGCAAAGATTAGATTAACGGGTGAAGCGCAAACATATGTAAGGTGTTCTGAGGCCTTAAGGAAGGCAGGACTGTTTAAGCAGTTAAAGGAAGGGCTTTTACAACGGTACAAAAAACATAATAGCGCTTGGTACTTTAGAGAAAAGTTAAGTACAATGTCAAAGAGACAGGGGAAGACGATGGAGAAATTTGCGGACAGGGTAAGGGAAATTAATGAGTGTATTTACGAGTTGTGTCAGAGCAATCAAGGTTGTAGGAGGCCGAGCAAAGGGCAGTTGATGTATTTGTAAGTGGGGTTACCGGCGCATACGTCACGAAAAGTGTGTGAAGGGACTCCTAAAGATTTGTATTTCGCCATTCAGTTGGCAAATCAGTGTGAGGAAATAGACATGGTAACAGAGGTACACGAGAGGCAAACAGTGTTTACGGCGGGTGTGAAATGTTTTAAGTGTTCTCGTATGAGACATGTGCAGAGGCAATATACCCAGTCACCAAGGAATAAAGGAAGGGATGGAAATTGGCAGCGGGGGGATGGAGAAGTGGAGATAGGAGAGGTGGACAAGCGTTAAAAGGCAGAGGGGGCCTAAGACCCACCTAAGGGACCTCCTGTTTAATTTCAATGCTACGAATACGTATGCAGAGGTGGAATGTTCAGTTGTAGGATCCATAGGAACTAAAAAGTTTAAGATTTTGATGCACACAGGGGCGCAAGTGTCAGTGGCTACTAGGAATATAATGGAACGAAGGAAGCTAGGTCCACCACGTTATAGGTTGCGTGGAGTGGGGGATAGGGAGGTCACGCCTTTGCGGTCGGTGACAGTTGACTTTCGAACAGAGAAAGTCCGATTTAATGCATGCGTGGAGGTAGTGCCATGGGTAAGCCAGGGCTGCGACATGATCCTAGGAATAGATTTCTTGCATCAACATCATGCCAAAATTGACCTTGAACAACGAACTGTGGAACTTCGTGGAATATTATTTCAGCCAGAGGAAACTGTTGTCAATGCAGAGCTATCACGAGGGGTGTTCAACGTAATGAACAAACCAAGTGAACCGCGTACTTTAGCATTAAAGCTTAATTCGCGTGAGTGTGTATCTAGTGACACTGGGAAGTCGCTTTGGGTAAGTGTGGAGTCAGATTTACATGTGGGTACAGTATGTGTTATTGAACCATTAGAGGATAATGAAGTTTTGGGTCCATTGGGTTGTTTTGTGAAACGTAGTGTTGTACGCGTACAGGCGGGAAACGACGGGAGAGTAGTTCCCGTGAACGTGGATAATCTTAGCGCTGTAGACGCGAATTTGAGGAAAGAAATTTTAGTAGCAAATCTGGATGTGCCGATAGAACTGCATTGCGTGCCAAAATTAAGCTTTTGAAAGGAGGAGAAAGAGAGCATATGGAAGAATTGTTGTGGGAATTTAAGGATTTGTTTTTTCCACAAGGGCCGTTACCAGCAGCTCCATTAGTTCAACACAGGATACCAACAGGGTATGAAGCACCTGTTGCCGGGCGCTTCGGTCTGCTACGGTCGCAGGTTCGAATCCTGCCTCGGGCATGGATGTGTGTGATGTCCTTAGGTTAGTCAGGTTTAAGTAGTTCGAAGTTCTAGGGGACTGATGACCTCAGAAGTTAAGCCCCATAGTGCTCAGAGCCATTTGAACCATTTTTGATACTTCAATAATAAGACAGTAACGGACGCATACACCATTCCAAACATATCGGAGACTTTGTATCACTTAGGACAGTGCCAGTACTTTTCTACGATGGATTTGACAAGTGGTTATCACCAGTTAGAGGTGGCTCCAGAGGATCGTCCAAAAACTGCTTTCTCTACACCTGGAGGCAATTTCCAGTACATTAGGATGCCATTCGGTTTGAAAAACGCTCCGGCAACGTTTCAAAGGTTTGTAGATAGTGTCTTTTCTATTTGGATGGCATTATAGTGTTTTCAAGTAGTACGGAGCAACATAGACAGCGGTTACGGGAAGTCTTTATGAGGTGTTAAGGGCACCTTGTTTGGAGCTGAGCCTGGAGAAGTGTCATTTTGCATTGGAAGAAGTAAAATATTTGTGTCATATTACCAGTAAGGACGGAGTGCGAACAGATACGAGTTTGGTACAGGCTGTAATGGATTTTCGAGAACCGGAAACAGTTAAGGAAGTGCAGTCGTTCATCGGAATTTGGAATTTATGTCGAAATTTCGTGAAGAGTTTTGCCGATTTAGCACAGCCATTGACACGATTGTTACGGAAGTGTGTGAAATTTGTGTAGACATAAGAGTATCAGAAAGCATTTGACAAACTGAAAGAAGTGTTAACATCAAGTCCGGTTCTTGTGTTTCCAGATTTTGAAAAGGAGTTTATACTAGCATGTTGTGATGTCCCCTCTCCCCTTTTGTTATCCCTGTTGATGGTGAGCCACAACTGCTACAGCTTGGTCGGTGGAATGGAAACGCCACGCGCAATGGTGGTATTCCCCGTCGGATAACGTGGAACAGCACCTGAAAATCTCTAAAGAAAATTGTTCCTCGCGTAATGTATGAAAGTCCCTTTGCGAGTCCGCACAGCCTTCTCAGCGATGCGAACTGCTGATTTTAAATGTCTCTTATGATTTTATGATGATTTGCTATGCCCAGTTAGTTATTGCAGCATTGAGTGAATCATTCACAATGGGCGTCGTTTCACACCACTGAAGCTAGGAAAAATTCATTTGCAGTTCAGTATCAGTAGTTGCTGTTAAATTCCTAGGTAGAATTGTTCACTACGGTACGACGCAAAATCCTGAGATAATCTACACTCCTGGAAATTGAAATAAGAACACTGTGAATTCATTGTCCCAGGAAGGGGAAACTTTATTGACACATTCCTGGGGTCAGATACATCACATGATCACACTGACAGAACCACAGGCACATAGACACAGGCAACAGAGCATGCACAATGTCGGCACTAGGACAGTGTATATCCACCTCTCGCAGCAATGCAGGCTGCTATTCTCCCATGAAGACGATCGTAGAGATGCTGGATGTAGTCCTGTGGAACGACTTGCCATGCCATTTCCACCTGGCGCCTCAGTTGGACCAGCGTTCGTGCTAGACGTGCAGACCGCGTGAGACGACGCTTCATCCAGTCCCAAACATGCTCAATGGGGGACAGATCCGGAGATCTTGCTGGCCAGGGTAGTTGACTTACACCTTCTAGAGCACGTTGGGTGGCACGGGATACATGCGGACGTGCATTGTCTTGTTGGAACAGCAAGTTCCCTTGCCGGTCTAGGAATGGTAGAACGATGGGTTCGATGACGGTTTGGATGTACCGTGCACTATTCAGTGTCCCCTCGACGATCACCAGAGGTGTACGGCCAGTGTAGGAGATCGCTCCCCACACCATGATGCCGGGTGTTGCCCCTGTGTGCCTCGGTCGTATGCAGTCCTGATTGTGGCGCTCACCTGCACGGCGCCAAACACGCATACGACCATCATTGGCACCAAGGCAGAAGCGACTCTCATCGCTGAAGACGACACGTCTCCATTCGTCCCTCCATTCACGCCTGTCGCGACACCACTGGAGGCGGGCTGCACGATGTTGGGGCGTGAGCGGAAGACGGCCTAACGGTGTGAGGGACCGTAGCCCAGCTTCATGGAGACGGTTGAGAATGGTCCTCGCCGATACCCCAGGAGCAACAGTGTCCCTAATTTGCTGAGAAGTGGCGGTGCGGTCCCCTACGGCACTGCGTAGGTTCCTACGGTCTTGGCGTGCATCCGTGCGTCGCTGCGGTCCGGTCCCAGGTCGACGGGCACGTGCACCTTCCGCCGACCACTGGCGACAACATCGATGTACTGTGGAGTCCTCACGCCCCACGTGTTGAGCAATTCGGCGGTACGTACACCCGGCCTCCCGCATGCCCACTATACGCCCTAGCTCAAAGTCCGTCAACTGCACATACGGTTCACGTTCACGCTGTCGCGGCATGCTACCAGTGTTAAAGACTGCGATGGAGCTCCGTATGCCACGGCAAACTGGCTGACACTGACGGCGGCGGTGCACAAATGCTGCGCAGCTAGCGCCATTCGACGGCCAACATCGCGGTTCCTGGTGTGTCCGCTGTGCCGTGCGTGTGATCATTGCTTGTACAGCCCTCTCGCAGTGTCCGGAGCAAGTATGGTGGGTCTGACACACCGGTGTCAATGTGTTCTTTTTTCCATTTCCAGGAGTGTATAATGCTATCTTGCTTTCGTGCGTTGTAATATTATTTCGGCAAAACACTCCTTTCAATGCTCAATGTCCATCAGATTACTCTTTCAATTAAAATGTTCACAGTTAATTAATTTTGATCATCAACTATCACACAGTTCAATTAATGATGGAGCCAGCACGTGAGATTCCCATAACTGGTTCAAATGGCTCTGAGCGCTATGGGACTTAACTGCTGTGGTCATCAGTCCCCTAGTTCTTGGAACTACTTAAACCTAACTAACCGAAAGACAGCAGACACATCCATGCCCGAGGCAGGATTCGAACCTGCAACCGTAGCGGTCGCGCTACTCAAGGCCACTGCGGCCGGATTTTCCATAAGTGACTAACAATTTTTATTGCTCCTTCTTAGCAGTTAGTTTATAATCATCACACCACACGCACACCGATGGATCAGATCAATATCGATTCTTTTTAGTTCGGTGATCGTGACAATTACGCCAAATTTTACAATCGGAGTATTTGTATTATCTTCGTGTGTTCGTATTAATGTTTCCTACTCAAGGCTAATCAGTATTGCAGTCATCGATACTATGTCCATTCATCGTTGTAACTTTTCACTTTGATGAAGGTTGAGTCCACCAATAATATCTCCAGTAATTAAAGTTCATTAACTCATAGTACGCTATCAGTTCAAGTTCTCAAGTCACATTAACTGAGAACAAAGTTCGCGCATCTCTGTCACTCAGTAGTACTTTTTTGAATAGACAGAATCTCGTAGCGTTCCATTTGTAGCACTATAACAAACGGTGCTCTGTCTCGACTTGATAGCAAGCAAGCTAGCAAGCGACTAACATTTCCATAATCTAGCATTGTAGACGCATTGAATTTCCTTTTCACCGTGTTTACAACTCTTTTTCACAATAAATGTTGCCTCTGACCGACATATTACTTTCGTCGTACTGATTTGCAGTTATTACTGAGATGTTTGATAGCTAATTAAAAATAACGTTTCTTTTTTTCTACCTTTATATTGTGACATACTCAGTAAGACGAGAAGAGGAGTTTGTGGCACAACTTGACAAGAAGAAGGGACCGGTTGGTAGGACACGTTCTGAGGCATCAAGGGATCACAAATTTAGCATTGGAGGGCAGCGTGGAGGGTAAAAATCTTAGAGGGAGACCAAGAGATGAATACACTAAGCAGATGCAGAAGGATGTAGGTTTCAGTAAGTATTGGGAGATGAAGAAGCTTGCACAGTATAGAGTAGCATGGAGAGCTGCATCAAACCAGTCTCAGGACTGAAAACCACAACAACAACAACACTCAGTAATTATTGAAATTGTTATATTATTGTCAAAGTTGTCATACCTGTCAGGATAATACTGTTCCCTGCTTTAAATTATCATGACATTCTTATTTGGGTTTTCGGGTTTCTTGGGGTGTTACAATCTGATGCATCGAATCAAGCATTAGGGTGTGTTCTTAGTCAGGAAATTGTTAGGAAAGAACATCCAGGCGGTTGAATGCAGCAGAGAGGAATTACTCAACAACTGAGAGGGAGATGCTTAGCATAATCTATGGAATCACATATTACAAATGTTATTTATAGGGGGGAAGATTTCGGGTAGTGACAGATCATTCTGCATTGAAGTGATCGTTGGAGTTGAAGGGTCTGTCCACTAGACTAGCTAGATGGGCTGTGAGGCTTAGTGAATTCGGCTACGAGGTGGTGCACAAGTATGGGAAGTAGCACGGTAATGTGTATGCACTAAGTAGGAAGGTGGCAAAAGTAGAAGTCATAGGTTATGACCTAGCAGTATGGCAAGAATTACAGGATTTGGACAACGACTGAAAATTGTTTGACAAAGCCACAATTTAAGATGTACGAAGCTGAGGGATGAGGTCTTAAAGGAAGCGCATGATCACGTGTTATCTGATCATGGGGGGTATAGAGCGACGAATAGGAGAGTGGCGGATAGGTATTGGTGAAGAGGTAGGAAAGTAGATCAGTATGTCAAGAATTGTATACCATGTGCGCAGAAAGCAGATTTGAGCTGGAAACAGATACAGCTACAACGATTGCCGGAAGTGATATGTCCACTCTCTATTCTGGGGATCGATATCTTAGGACCTTTCAGGCGAACACCATCGGGAAACAGATTTGTTCTGACAATAATATATCATTTTTTGAAGTATGTGGTGATGGTGGCTGTGCCAAATCAACAGGCAGCAATGGTTGAGCAAGCGTTAGTAAAGAACAACTGGATTTTGAAGTTTGGAGTACCAGAGACAATAATTACTGACCAAGAGACCAACTTCATGTCGGATTTAATGAGAGCATTGCATCCACAGGCAACTCAAGGACAGAACGGGTTAAAGAACAATCGGGAAGATGCTGAGTTTTTATGTGGATTCTCATCGTCATCAGTGGGAAGAGTATTTGAAGCATATTGTATGTGCAAACAATGCAAAAGTCGATATAAATACCGATTTGTCTCCATATGAGGTAGTGTACGGGCGACAAATGGCGTCACCGTTTGATTTGGTGAGGCTACAGAAAGAAAGGACCGGTGAATCTGTATGACAATTCGCAAAGACAATTCAGGATGTTCGGAAATGGGTACAAAAGGCGAATACAAAGGCTTTGGAAAGGCAAGAAGACGCAGTAAAGCAGAAAGGAAGATTACCGCAATATAGAGCGGGGCAATGGGTAATGGTGTCCAGCACCTATATGCAAAAAGGGAAAATGAAGAAGTTCCTCATGAAGTATCAAGGGCCATATCAAGTTGTTGAACCACATCCCCAGTTAATGTTATGCTTCAGCTGCCAACTAGAACAACGATAGTACACAATGGGCGGTTACAGCCATTTAAGGGTTGCCGTATGTGATTCCAGGCGTGTCACAGGAAGGAAAGAGGAAGAAAGAGAGAGTGGAAAGAGGTCCTAAGCACAGAGAAAACCAAGGAGATAGAGGACAGCATGAAGTACCTTATGCTTTGCGATCCAGAAAGTAGTAGAGTATTAGTAGTTTTTTGTTTCTGTGTCATGTATCATTGGGTTTTGTGTAGAGTAATTAGGCACTGTATTTTCCTACGTTGTATGTATTTTCGAATATAGCCTGCTGCGGACACCAGTCCTTTTGAAGAGCGAGGACGGGTGATGGTGCTCTCTGTCCTCAGGTCACTTAAAGGGGGAGTGTTGGTGTTGATTCATCTCTTCATCATCGTGGAGCGAAAATTGAGCTTGCAATGGGTCAGGATGCATTGGATCTTCTCCTCCTACGAGAATTTGGTGGTAGTAGCAAGTTGTTTTGAGCATGGAGTATTTGCAGAAGCGAAACGTACAGAGCTCGAGGGGAGCAGAATGTTAATCAATGGAACTAATTGTAACATAATAGGACCAACCTTCCACCTGCCAGCGTCCATTTCAGGAGTCACCCGACTGAATGTTATGCAGCCACAGCTGTACTGGCCAGAAGCCATTTTAGTGTTTTTGCCAAGACTGAATCTGATCTTGTTAAATCAAACTCTGGAGCCAGGTCTGTTGCGATCTATAAACCAGTTCATTTTAGAGCAAGACAAGCGTATATCAGCTGAACAGCTTGTTCAACGTGTCTACGGCTACGGCAAACAAAGATCATTTTGGGCACCCCTGTGCCAAGTGCCATCGCAGCCTTAACTTTGTTATGTGTTGTTTACTTTCTGATCAGGAGGAGAGCTGATTCCAAGAGAGAACCAAGGGTAGTCCAAGTCCTAGTGGATTGGATACCGAGAGAATGAGATGAGTGGATAAGGGGTTGATCGAGCAGTGGTGGTCTAGTAAGGGATTTTTACGTTTTGTTCCATGTCATGGTTTTAAGGGGCACTAGACCAAATTTAAGTTTTCTAATAGCAAGGAAATATGGCATAGGTGCCGACCCAAACAAGTTAAGAGTTCCCAGAATGAGATTTTCACTCTGCAGCGGAGTGTGCGCTGATATGAAACTTCCTGGCAGATTAAAACTGTGTGCCCGACCGAGACTCGAACTCGGGACCTTTGCCTTTCGCGGGCAAGTGCTCTGCCAACTGAGCTACCGAAGCACGACTCACGTCCGGTACCCACAGCTTTACTTCTGCCAGTATCCGTCTCCTACCTTCCAAACTTTACAGAAGCTCTTCTGCGAAACTTGCAGAACTAACACTCCTGAAAGAAAGGATACTGCGGAGACATGGCTTAGCCACAGCCTGGGGGATGTTTCCAGAATGAGATTTTCACTCTGCAGCGGAGTGTGCGCTGATATGAAACTTCCTGGCAGATTAAAACTGTGTGCCCGACCGAGACTCGAACTCGGGACCTTTGCCTTTCGCGGGCAAGTGCTCTACCAACTGAGCTACCGAAGCACGACTCACGTCCGGTACCCACAGCTTTACTTCTGCCAGTATCCGTCTCCTACCTTCCAAACTTTACAGAAGCTCTTCTGCGAAACTTGCAGAACTAGCACTCCTGAAAGAAAGGATACTGCGGAGACATGGCTTAGCCACAGCCTGGGAGATGTTTCCAGAATGAGATTTTCACTCTGCAGCGGAGTGTGCGCTGATATGAAAGTTTGGAAGGTAGGAGACGGATACTGGCAGAAGTAAAGCTGTGGGTACCGGACGTGAGTCGTGCTTCGGTAGCTCAGTTGGTAGAGCACTTGCCCGTGAAAGGCAAAGGTCCCGAGTTCGAGTCTCGGTCGGGCACACAGTTTTAATCTGCCAGGAAGTTTCATATCAGCGCACACTCCGCTGCAGAGTGAAAATCTCATTCTGGAAACATCCCCCAGGCTGTGGCTAAGCCATGTCTCCGCAGTATCCTTTCTTTCCGGAGTGCTAGTTCTGCAAGTTTCGCAGAAGAGCTTCTGTAAAGTTTGGAAGGTAGGAGACGGATACTGGCAGAAGTAAAGCTGTGGGTACCGGACGTGAGTCGTGCTTCGGTAGCTCAGTTGGTAGAGCACTTGCCCGCGAAAGGCAAAGGTCCCGAGTTAAGGTCTCGGTCGGGCACACAGTTTTAATCTGCCAGGAAGTTTCAAGTTAAGAGTTAGTTAAGGGTCGACCAGGGGGCCAGGATTTTCCGAAGAGGGGAATAATGTAGGATAGGGAAATTTAGTTTTGTGAAATATTCTGGACAGGTGCGGGCTAATTTGCAGTGAGTTACACTTACCAACAGTTGCGAAGGAGAATAGAGGCCACAGGGCCGCCAAATTGCTGAAAGAGTATATGCAGCGGTTTTTCATGTCGCAAATCACAGGCAGAAGGGGCCCACTGGCCAACCTAGCATATATTGCAAAACAGAGGTGCAGAGCTTCGTATAAATAGGTGCGGGTTTCTAACGAGATTCATTCAAGTGTGGCAACCCTCCTGGATGGCAGGGTGTGTCACACCACCAGCTACATGCAGTAGCAGATGGAGCGACAGCATTCCAGTCCATGGCAGGTCACTGGTTTGACCCTCTGAGGCCGACCAGGGTCTGTAGCCAGCCAGTGGCGGGCCACTCCATTGCTCGCTATCGTGGGCAGTCGTCCTGGCTTCCAACACATGCTGGAGGCATCCTGATGCGAGGACTACAGATTCGGGCTCCGGAGCACGGGCACTTGTTGTCGCCGCAATCTTAGGCACGCCATCGAGAAGCACGCAGCTGGCCGCTTGCGGCTCACACCAAGCGGCACTGAGTTGGCAGGGATGCAGACCAATGAGTCGACTGCTGGTATCCTGACGATGCCTCAACTTTGCTGCTGTACAAGGCCGACACACAGGGGGGCGTGCGCGAGTGGCTGAGTCAGCCTTTCCGCGCCATGCCGTTTCGCGGGCAGAAAGTGGTGTCCTCAGCATGGGGCCACTGTAGCTGGAAACACTGTAGCTGGAAACTTGGAAAGTTTGGATGAGTCTTAATATGGTGACTTGCACCGCTTCCCACTACATTTGACGTGGCTGTTACATTCAGCGGCAGAAGTTGCCACAACAATATAATAGTTCCCATACGAAAGAAATCAGATGCTGACAGTGTGAAAATAAGTCACAGCTGCAAATTACTAGCATGAATCCTTTACAGAAGAATGTAAAAACTGGTAGAAGCCGATCTCAGGGAAGATCAGTTTGGATTTCAGAGAAATATATGGACACGAGAGGCAATACTGACACAGCGCATTCTCGTAGAAGATAGATTAAGGAGAGGCAAAAGTTTAAATTCTTAAGGTGGCAGGTGTAAAATACATGGAGTTAAAGGCTATTTACCAATTTTACTGTAACCAGATGGCAGTTATAAGTGTCGAGGGGCACGGAAGGGAAGCAGTACTTGAGAATTGAACGATACAGGGCTGTAGCCTATCCCCGATGTTATTTAATCTGTATGCTGAGCAAGTGTAAAGGAAACAAAAGAAAAATTTGGAGAAAGGAGCTAAAGCACAAGGAGAAGAAATAAAAATTTTGAGGTCTGCCAGTGATATTGCGATTCTGTCAGAGACAGCAAGAGACTTGGACGAGCAGTTGAACAGAAAGGATGGTGTCTCGAAAGGAGGATATAAGATGAACATCGACAAAACCAAGTTTCCGCTAATGCTTCCCTCCTTATCTTAACTTTGTTCCTCATTGTCCCCATATTCAAGGCACTCGTTTCTTGAAGTACTTAAAACATTTAAGTGCACCAAAATGGCTCTGCCCAATGTTAATCATATTGGTTGGTATATTCATCATCCGTTATTATTTTAATGTGTTTTAGTTCACATGTTGTAGGAATGATCAACTTCATCAAGAAATAGTAACAACTAGTGGGCATTGCCCTAAGTTATTCCCGTCCGTTTTTATCTAATGACTATACGTAGTTCTAGGCTCTCAGTCCGGAACCGCGTGACAGCTACAGTCGCAGGTTCGAATCCTGCCTCGGGCATGGATGTGCGTGATGTCCTTAGGTTAGTTAGGTTTAAGTAGTTCTAAGTTCTAGGGGACTGATAACCTCAGCTGTTAAGTCCCATAGTGCTCAGAGCCATTTGACTATACGTAACCTAAACACTTGAGTCAGATGTGATTCATATGCACCTTCATCTAAATGTTTTGCTTGACTCCAACGCTATTCTTTCTGTATACGCCTGAACCCAGAAATTGTGACCTTAGTCTCTTTTGGGCACCCTCTGACCAAAATCTGGACTTCAGTTGTCTTTCAAATCTCTGATAGGACTGAAATCTGCGTCCATTCAACAGTTCCCACTGCTAAGCATTCCCCTCTAAATGATTTATCACAAAATGTGTCTTTCGTCGATAGTTCCAAGCAATGGTTCCGTGAAAGGTTTACAGAAAAACAACTGGATGTGTTCTCCCTTCTGGATCAAATGATGGAAATCTTTTATTTACGCCTCCGACCATTTCATACCTAATTTCTTCCCAAAATTTATTCCCACTACCGGTAACTTCTGCATGAGTCGAAGCACTACTTCCGAAACTTACTCTTTCTTGATTTCCCTCCCAACGTACCACGTAATTTGCAGAACGGGTCTCTAGTACCTTAAACCTCTGTTGCGAGAGAGTCTTATCTTAGCCTACACTGTGAAGAGGGAATGTCTCACCGTTACTCTAACCTTTTCTCCTTTTGCTACTCTACCCACAAACAATACACTTATCTTACTCACCTTGTCCATAGGTAAATCACAATCTCTCAACTTACTTCTTGTCAAAGAATTGTAACCCTACATCGACACATGATTATTGGACTTTAGTTCACCTAGTCTCATGCTGCAGTTTTTCAATCTCTTCTTTTTATCTTTCATTACTCTTTCTGATACCACTAAATTCAAATACTTAATATGATTATTCATTTTATCTATCTGTCCGTTAAATGATCTTACAAAGCTTGCTTAAACTCTTCTTGATCTTTCTGAATTCTACAGCTAGTTCTATTTTTACGCCATCTATCAAATTTTTATTCTTCTTCTCTACGTGATCTGCCAAATATTTTTACATAGTCTAATGAAACTCTCTCACTTGCTAGCAAACGAATAAAAATCTACTCTTTACATCGCCACTACCCATTTTGTTGAAACTGGTAAGTCGATCACAGATATAGAAAAACTTATTCCTACAAATTCACAAAAATGTTAATGAACGGGGAATGGAGTATTTTGAGTACTCTATTTTCAATTTCTATCGGCAGTATACTGAGCCAAGACCTGCGTCCAAAGCAAGTAAACAGGGTTTGCTATGATAACGTAGTATGAGAAGTAGTTAAGACATGAATTTCACTGGATATATGGTACTTCGTTTTCACAGTTGAAGTGGTGTGTTTGTAGTGTGCTAAGCTACAGTTCTGAGTTTCCTGATGTACTGGTTGAATCACCTACAACTTGCATCGCAAATATTGCGCAAACGGAAAGTGCTATTGATGTGCTGTTTCCGCAGAATGGGTATGTAGATTGTAATAATACCTAGAAAGTGTATTTTTGTTCAAACATACAATTTTTTAAATGGGACAGTGCCTGTTGACATTAAGAAACTAAAGGTAGGCTAGATTAGAATGTCAGTGGTGTTTGTTGTAGTATTCCTCCTTGTTCCTATGTTTGACGGCCCAACGTATGTGACAGCCCGTTGTAGAGATGTTCATTTCTGTTCATCTGAACTATCTGTTGCGTTAATCATTATCATGTTATCTGTAACCTCGGAGAACGTAAAGCCTATCTCTTTATGTCTTACTGTTTCCATATTCCACATCTTTGTGCTTTTATTCTTCCTGACTAGACTACAGTTTTAGCCTCCTCTTTACCATATTGTGATCTGAGTCTGCTCCTGGGTATGGCTTATAATCCAATATCCGATTTCGGAATCTCTGCCTGACCATGCAGTAATGTAACTGAAAACTTCCCATATTACTCGAACTTTCCCAAGCATACCTTCTCCTCTTGTGATTTGAACAGAGAATTCGCAACTACTAGCTAAAATTTTGGCGGAACTCAATTAGTCTTTCTCTTCTCTCATGCCTACTACCAAGCACATATTCTTCCATAACCCTTTCTTCTACTCTTTCCCCTAAAACCGCATTCCAGCCCCCCCTGACTATTAGATTTTCATCTCTCTTTAAGTACTGAATTACCCGTCCAGCAGCCTCATATACTTTCTCTACCTCTTCCTCTTCTGCTTTCGTGAACTATCACTGTCGTTGTTGGTTTGCTGTCGATTCTGATGAGAAAAACGCTGCCACCTAAATGTTCACAATAGCTCACCCTCTGCCATACTTTCCTATTCACAACAAATCCTACTCCGGTTATACCATTTTCTGCTGCTGCTAATGTTACCCTACACTCCTCTGACCAGAAATATTTGTCTTCCTTCCATTTCACTTCACTGATTCCCATTGTATTTAGATTGAGCCTGAGCGTTTTTCCTTTTAGATTATCTTCCTTTCCTACCACGTTCAATCTTCTGACATTCCACTCCCAAATACGTAGAACAACTTTAAAAAAATGTGTGTGAAATCTTATGGGACTTAGTCCCTAAGCTTACACACTACTTAACCTAAATTATCCTAATGATAAACACACACACCCATGCCCGAGGAAGCAGTCAAACCTCCTCCGAGACCAGCCGCACAGTCCACGACTGCAGCGCCTTAGACCGCATGGGTAATCTTACGCGGCAGAACAACTTAAATTGGAATGATCATCTAGATAATGTTGTGGGGAAGACAAACCAAAGCCTTCGTTTTATTGGCAAAACATTCAGAAGGTATAAGAGTTTCACTAAAGAGGCTGCCTACATTACACTTGTCCGTCCCCCGCTGGAGTACTGCTGTGCAGTAAGGGATCCTTCCCATACTGGATTGACGGAGGACACCGAAAAAGTTCAAAGGAGGGCAGCTCATTTTGCATTACCGTGAAAAAGGGGCGAGGGTGTGAAGGATATGATATTCGAGATGGGGTGTCCATAATTAAAACACACGTTTTTCGCTGTGGAGAGGTGTTTTCATGAAATTTCATACTTTCTTCTCCGAATGCAAAAATAGTTTGATGGCATCCACCTACAAAGACAGGAATGATAACTGTAATAAATCAGAGAAATCTGAACTCGCACGGAAAGGTTAGTTTGTTTTTCCCGAGTGCTATTAGACATTGGAATGGAAAAGAAATCGTGTGAAAGTGATTCGAAGAACTCTCTGCCAGGCAATTGTGAATTGCAGAGTAGGTATGTAGATGTAGATGAACTTCTGTCCGCCCCTCCACCGTCTTTGACAAGGCTGTTGGCAGCATAAGGGTGACTTCTTATACCCGTCATTATGATTTTTATTCAAAATTTAACCAGTGGAGGGGCTCTAACTGGAGACAAGGGATGTTTTCATTACTAGTCAAAGACGTTACCCCTTGATCACGTGTGACAAATCAGATATTTGACTGAAATTTATCGTAAACGGTGTGACAGATGTTGAAAATGCTAAACTAATAACTAGGTAAGCCTGGTTAAGGGATCTGAATTTTAATCTTAATAAACGCTCATCAGTATTTATTTAATTTACATTTACGAGGTCGTACTGCGATCGTCGAAAGTTTAGTGTTAAAAGACAGTAGCGCCGTAGAAGAGTACGCGTTTGCATCCATGGTTGGAACAGAAAGCGTATTAATTGTAAAACAGCAAACAAGCCTTCATAATGAAGCATGAAATTATCGAAACTATGTAAAGATGACTTTATCGTCCCTACAGTTTATCTGTCTGACGTAGCTGGATCTCATCATGTCAATCTGCAGGTGGAAGCTGAAGTGGCTTCAAACTCAGTCATTATATCATACCAATAACTTGCATCTGTGGTTGAGTTCAAACCACCAAGCGAAATTTCTAAGTTCCCAGCTCATCTGCTCAAAGAAGCACCTGGATGCAGAGACGCTCAGTTGACGAGAAGCGGAGAAGTCTGGCGGAGAAGGACCGTGGCGAAAAAGTAATTTTGTGCCATTTGATTCTGAAAAGGAAGACACGTGTGTCTACGTTTCTCGTCATCATTTTGATAGCAGAACTATGGGTATACCGAGTGCCAACCAGTGAAAAACTCTTGCTTCAGGCATTTGACCAGTAACACGCTCCCTAGCACTTGGTGATGAAAAACTGTGTCCTCCTCTCTTTCTGCGTCTGCCTGTTGTCAGTGACGTCGGACATCTGTAGCACAACAATACTTATCCCTCTGACTTCTAAGTTTTTTACGTTATCCAGTCATCGTAGCTCTTACATAGTGTTAAATATTTTTATTTGGCAGTATCTGAGTTCAGAGGCATCCCACCGCCCTCCACTTTCAAATGTGATCTTTAGTGGTCGGTATGTTTCGAAAAAGTGTTCTTCCAGGCCAGCCAAAAACGGCACATCTCGTTACATATGGAGGTGGCTAAAGAGACTCTTCTGGTGTCCTAGTACTATAAGAGAAACTATCTGCATTGGGAGTCGTGGTGTCCGGTGTCCAGGGGCGGCAATCTTAAAGCAATGGTTGGTCTTGTCGCACGGTGTTGACCAACGCATCACTCAGCAGGTCCCTTCCACGAATTCTCCAGGGGTGGCCGACTTCCTACACGTCTGCTCGTAACAACGTAGCACAGTATGCTTTCACAGTAGTCTCTTATTTAGCTGGCCATGCTAATGGTATGAAATTGTGATTTACATTAGTTACTGACACACATTTCATTTATAGGTGGAGATTAATTATTCTGAGTTGACTGGTCCTTTTGATTCTGGTTTTATATTAGTTATGGCACAATTTTTGAAAAAATTAATATAACAAGTTGTACAAGTAGACCTTCAATTATTATAGTAGTGAAAATGAAACCCTGAAATGAAATGGACTTGAAGCATGATCTATTATGAGCATTCCACCTTCATACTCTCAATACGAAATAAAAGGATTCTTAGAAATAAGCAGAACCTATCGCATTACTTCCTCATTTTTTCTTGGTTTGGTTAAAATACGAAATATTATTTGGTTGTTTGAATCTTCACTCTCTTATATTAATCAATTGTCACTTAAAATAGTGTTTTTTGTTTGTTTCTCTTTTCATCAGTCTCATTAGATTGTAAGTTTGGTCTGGTATCTGGTTCAAACTTCATCTCAGATTGCGAACACCAATGAAGAAGTTCGGATGCTGTTCGTGAATATTTTGTGAGCGTTTTGGTATAAGGGACCAGTGGGCCTTAGTCGCTCGTTACAGAGTAATGGCATTTTGTTTGATTTCTTACCGCCTTGTATCTTTGTATGTATTGAACTGAAAATGTCTGCATGTTACTACAATGTCGACGATGTGCACGGTGCGTCACTGAGTGTGTATTTCGTTCCGTTGTCAGTAGGACCCCTAGCGCTTACGTCACGAGTGATTCCAAAGACAGTGTAAGGGCTTTATTCATAGGTGGCACTGAGTAAGGAACCTCAAATATTTCCACATGTATGTTGTTCTATGATGCTTGTCAAATATCACATTGGTAATTAAATGTCTAAAATAGTTGCAACAAGACGTCAGGTAAATATGCGATGTTTATGCCAAATATCACAATTATTACAACATACACACACACACACACACACACACACACACACACACACACACAAAAACACACACGCACAAACAAGTCAAAATTGTTAGCTAAGACGTGACTGTGTACTCTCAAAAATTAATTGCCCTAATAATATTTCCTTGACAAAATTGTTACGAAAAACATGTGGTTAAAAAATGACATCCTAAGCAGGTACTTGACTTCCCGTTTTAAGCCGAAATTTGGCGATGTGCCAAAACGAACCTGACGAAGCCTCTAGCAGCACAAAACATGTTAGGTAGCACCAGTTATTTCACTCCAATGACCTTACATGAGCCTGTCATTTTCTACAACTACATACCACAGGTCAGGTGTGTAAATATGATTTGCCTTTCGGAGTTTTCTTTTTATTGTGCCAAACTCTTGACTACTGGGTAAATAGGAATATCCAGGTACAAGAAAATAATGCTGAATGGAATCATAGTATCCTTTTTAAATGAGAGAATAATACGTTAATCACTGTATTTTTTCTATTTTGTGCAGTACAGGTGTCTAAAACACTTAAGTTTCTCTTAAAACGAGCGCTCGATGGATCACGTAACACTTTCATGCTGCAGGATGCAATTCTGGGCCAATATCTTCCGGCAACGTACTCATAATACCTGAGTTAGAGTTTGCAAATGTGGAAGCCAAGGTTGAATACTCACAACTAAGTTAGGTACAACAAAGTCTCTATTGGAATTTCTGGTGTAAGGCTTAGATGGTTCACACGGTAGTCGCAATCATCACTAGGAAAAGCCTTCGTATATTCCCCTCCTCCTCTTGCCCCCCCCCCCCTCCTCCCGTCTCCCCGCCGTCATGAAGTAAGGTGTAAGCTTTTTCAACGTTAAGTTGGTGTAGTCTAATTACATATTACGCACCTTAGAAGCAGCACACTCATCACTAGTTTTACACTTGTCCGTGTATGGTAAATTAAAGCTTATATTGAACTCAGTATTCATATTGTATGGATAAAATCTCTAATTTGTGGCAGTATCTTCTGCACAATCGGTGCATTTCAGCCACGGTTTTCAGTCCTACAATTTACATCTATACTTGGCATGCAAAGATGTATTGGGTTAAGTGCATTGCCAACGTTACACATTTTCCCATCTCTCTGGCTAATGACACTCTTTCCCGTAAAACTTAAAATGCCACAAAAATCATTCCAACATACTCTAAACTTTGTACTAAGTGTCCATTGTAACTTGATAAGCAAATGAGTTCTTTCTTCTATTCACTCCTTCATCATTACGTTATCTTGGAGCAGTTCTGACTGCAGCCTTTACGCGCAGTAGTACCAGTGGGGTACGCATTTTGAATGGTGTGTTCTTTCAACTTATAAAACTCACTAAGTAATGTATCTTTAGAATCATAATCTAACGTTGAAGGGCTACAAAAATTGATGTTAGAACCGTTTGATTTGGTTGTGCAGTCACATCCAGCTCCTTGTTACCTAGCTGCTACTGGCTTTATCACTCACATATTCATGACCACTAGTTCTTTTCTTCTTTACATTTTATGTGTGGTGGTTACGAATACATTTCACACAACCACTTACGAAATTTTTACACAGGGATCGACAGTTCTCTGATATAATGTATAGCATCACTTCCATTACCAAAAGAATAACGTAACATGTATATTACAAAGTGGAACAGAATAACAAAAATGGTTCAGACGGCTCTGAGCACTATGGGACAACTTCTGAGTTCATCAGTCACCTAGAACTTAGAACTACTTAAACCTGACTAACCTAAGGACATCACACATATCCATGCCCGAGGCATGTCGCGTGGTTCCAGACTGTAGCGCCTAGAACCGCTCGGCCACCCCAGCCGGCGGACAGAATAACAATTTAGGCGTAATTGCATAAAACAGTAAGAGATTTCTACGTTGTTGACTCTGCCACTGACATAGCAGATAGCTTCAGTAAGTGACATAGCTCGTCCTCTCATTCAGAATGCTGATGAGAGCGCATTCCTGAACGTAAAGAACCTGCTGAAAAAAATTACAAAAATCACAGCTTTTCTCGTTTTGGCGCATTGTTACTAGGCCCTTCAATTGTCTCTATTACTTATCAAAAGGTACGTGGCTCGTTTATTGGCACTATTGAAAAACAGGTACACTACGATGGGGTTATCCGAATGGGACGGAAATCGGTAGATGTGATGTATGTACGTGTCTAGATAGATTTCAGAAAAATTGGATGATCTATTCAAAGGCCTTCACCGACTGAGGAAGTCAGTAAGGTGTTGGTCCACCTCATGCCCTTATGCGAGCAGTTATTCGGCTTGACATTGATTCATAGTTGGATGTCCTCCTGAAGTATATCGAACTAAATTGTGTCCAACTGGCGCGTCATATCGTAAAAATTCCGAGATGGTTGGAGGGCCCTCCCCGTAATGCTCTAAATCTTCTCAACTTGGAGAGGTCCGACGACTTTGCTGGCCAAGGTGGGGTTTGCCAAGCACGAAGACAAGCAGTAGAAACATTCGCTCTGTGCGGTAGAGCATTATCGTGCTGAAATGTAAGCCCAAGATGTCTCGCCATGAAGAGCAACAAAACGTGGCATAGAATATTGTCGACGTATAGCTATGATATATGGGTGCCACGGAAGAGGACCAAACGGGTCCTACTATGAAAAGGAGTGTCACCCCAGGCCATTGGCTGTCGGGCCGTATGGTGGCCGAGATTAAGGTTTGGTATCCCACCGCTGTCTGGGGAGTCTCTAGACACCTTTTCCGCTTGGAATCTCATTGTCTGCAGTTGAATTCTCTTCAATGATGAGTCCCGCTTCGAACTGAGCTCCAGTAACCAGCGAAGACGTTCTGGAGACGCCCTGCACTGTGTTGTGACACCAATCAGACTAGTTTTTGTATGTTCATCCTTCTGATTGATGGTTTGTGGGGTTTCAGTCGTACACTTACGTAATAAAAAACTGCAGCAGTCGTTTGATCTTGTGTATTACATTGCAGCTATCCAGGCCTAATGATGATGCACTGAGTCACCGAAACTGGTTGCGACATAATAAATACCATCAAAACGTCGGCTGAAGGCTTTTCATTTGATTACCAACCTGATTTTAGTCCGCTAGCTAGGATTGATGGTCTGGGGATGCCATTTTTTTCATGGCAGGATCCCTTTGGTGGCCATTCGCGGCACTCTTACAGCGCGGCGGTACATCGACGATATTCTACATCCCAGTTTCTTGCCCTTCATGGCGTACAGTCCTGGACTTAGATTTCAGTGAGATAATGGCCGCTCACGCACGGTTTATCTTCGTGCCTGCCAAACCTTACGAGTGAGTTGCCGGATCGTCCCCAGTTGGAGCATTATGGGCAGGGCTCTCCTGCCATCTCTGGATTTTGCCGATCTAAGGCGCCAGTTGGACAGAATTTGGTACGATATTCCTCAGAAGGACACCCAACATCTCTCTCAATCACCACCAATACGGAGAACTGAATATGGAAGTAAATAGGAATATAAAAAAATGGAGGAAGGTTTATCTGTTTAGCAAGAGTAATAGGAGACAGGCTCCAGACTACCAAACAGATCAAAATGAAAATTTCTGTTCCGACACTGACAATGTTGAGTGTTTATGGAAAAAGTTCAAGGCAATCGTAAAATGCGTTTTAGACATGTACGTGCCGAGTAAAACTGTGAAGGACGGGAAAAACCCACCGTAGTTCAACAACAAAGTTAGGAAACTACTGCGAAAGCAAAAAGAGAGCTTCATTGCGAATTTAAACGCAGCCAAAACCTCTCAGACAAACAGAAGCTAAACTATGTCAAAATTTGAGTAAGGAGGGCTATGCGTGAAGTGTTCACTGAATTCGAAAATAAAATTCTATGTACCGACTTGAGAGAAAATCCTAGGAAGTTCTGGTCTTACGTTAAATCAGTAAGTGGATCGAAACAGCATATCCATACACTCTGGAATGATAATGGCATTGAAACAGATGGTGATACGCGTAAAGCTGAAATACTAAACACCTTTTTCCAAAGCTGTTTCACAGAGGAACACCTCACTGCAGTTCCTTCTCTAAATCCTCACACGAACGAAAAAATGGCTGACATCGAAATAAGTGTCCAAGAAATAGAAAAGCAGAATGAGATTTTCACTCTGCAACGGAGCGTGCGCTGATATGAAAGTTCCTGGCAGATTAAAACTGTGTGCCGGACCGAGTCTCATTCTGGAAACATCCCCCTAGGCTGTGGCTAAGCTATGTCTCCGCAATATGCTTTCTTTCAGGAGTGCTAGTTCTGCAAGGTTCGCAGGAGAGCTTCTGTTACGTTTGGAAGGTAGGTGACGAGGTACTGGCGGAAGTAAAGCTGTGAGACGGAGCGTGAGTCGTGCTTGGATAGCTCAGTTGGTAGTGCACTTGTCCGCAAAAGGCAAAGGTCCCGAGTTCGAGTCTCGGTCAGGCACACAGTTTTAAACTGCCAGGAAGTTTTAATAGAAAAGCAACTGAAATCGCTCAACAGAGGAAAGTCCACTGGACCTGGCGGGATACCAGTTCGATTCTACACAGAGTACGAGAACTTCTCCCCCTTCTAACAGCCGTGTACCGCAAGTCTCTAGAGGAACGGAAGGTTCCAAATGATTGGAAAAGAGCACAGGTAGTTCCAGTTTTCAAGTAGGGTCCTCGAGCAGATGCGCAAAATTATAGGCCTATATCTCTGACATCGATCTGTTGTAGAATTTTAGAACATGTTTTTTGCTCGAGTATCATGTCATTTCTGGAAACCCAGAATCTACTCTGCAGGAATCAACATGGGTTCCGGAAACAGCGATCGTGTGAGACACAACTCGCTTTATTTGTTCATGAGACCCAGAAAAT
Organism: Schistocerca gregaria; assembly: GCF_023897955.1. NCBI lineage: Eukaryota > Metazoa > Arthropoda > Insecta > Orthoptera > Acrididae > Schistocerca > Schistocerca gregaria. Next base: position 324,181,636 of record NC_064925.1, on the reverse strand, counting down.
ATTAGATACAGACTCCCTGGTAGATGCCATTTTCCTTGACTTCCGGAAAGTGTTCGATACAAATAAACAAAGTAAGAGCCTACGGAACATCAGACCAGCTGTGTGGCTGGATTGAAGAGTTTTTAGCAACCAGAACACAGCATGTTGTTCTCAATGGAGAGACGTCTACAGACGTTAAAGTAACCTCTCGCGTGTCACAGGGGAAGGTTATGGGTCCATTGCTTTTCACAATATATATATATATATATATATATATATATATATATATATATATATATATATGACCTAGTAGATAGTGTCGGAAGTTCCATGAGGCTTTTCGCGGATGATGCTGTAGTATACAGAGAAGTTGCCGCATTAGAAAATTGCAGCGAAACGCAGGAAGATCTGCAGCGGATAGGCACTTGGTGCAGGGAGTGGCAACTGACCCTTAACATAGACAAATGTAATGTATTGCGAATACATAGAAAGAAGGATCCTTTATTGTATGATTATATAATAGCGGGAGAAACACTGGTAGCAGTTAGTTCTGTAAAATATCTGTGAATATGCGTACGGAATGATTTGAAGTGGAATGATCATATAAAATTAGTTGTTGGTAAGGCTGGTGCCAGGTTGAGATTCATTGGGAGAGTCCTTAGAAAATGTAGTCCATCAACAAAGGAGGTGGCTTACAAAACTCTCGTTCGACCTATACTTGAGTATTGCTCATCATTGTGAGATCCGTACCAGGTCGGATTGACAGAGGAGGTAAGATCCAAAGAAGAGCGGTGCGTTTCGTCAGAGTTATTTGGTAAGCGTGATAGCGTTACGGAGATGTTTAGCAAACTCAAGTGGCAGACTCTGCGCTGTGCATCGCGAGTAGCTTGCTGTCCAGATTTCGAGAGGGTGCGTTTTGTGGATGAGGTATCGAATATATTATTCCCCCTACTTATACCTCCCGAGGAGATCACGAATGTAAAATGAGAGAGATTCGAGGGTGCATGGAGGCTTTCCGGCAGTCATGATCCTCGCGAACCATACGTGACTGGAACAGGAAAGGGAGGTAATGACAGTGGTACGTAAAGTGCTCTCCGCCACACACCGTTGAGTGGTTTGCGGAGTATAAATGTATATGTAGATGTAGAACTGCTTGCAGAAGTGTAGGAGGTGTATCAACACGTTTTTGACTTGCCCATTTTGCGAAGCTCTTTCTCTTGAATAAAGCATCCATTTTTTCTGAAATTGTAATTATTTGTTTGTTTGGACATTTACATCATATCTGGCGGCTTCCGTCCAATTCGGGTTTTTCCTTCATGGTTTTTTCTTCCTGAGAGTGTACTACAGGTTAGTCGGCAAATTTAATTCGATAATAGTATCACCCATTAAAGAAAAAAAATACATAAAAAAATTGTTCTGTAACGTTACAAAGCACACATGGGCACTTCTTCTTACCTAACTGCACCTATCGACGAGAATAGCCTAAGGAATGAATGTACTACGGTATTAACTTTATCTTGTAGCAAACGTTTGGCGTCTTCTGCTTTCAAGCGTTGATGACTACGTCACACATCACCCTCCATGTTATGGCAAAAATGTAAAAAATTGCCCAATAGATCAACGTGTTAAGGACAAGTTGTAAGGAGAAGGCTCTTGCAGGCCTGTAGTGAATAGTACATGGTTCGAAGTAGTGCCGTGGCTAGCGTCACACGTACAATACTATGCCTGTAGTTGTTCCTCGTACAAGTTAAACGTCCAGACCACTAGGACACAGTATTATTACAGAAACTTTGCCCTGTTACTCGCATTACTGAGAATCCACCTTCTGACAAGTCCTAAATCCCTTAAGCAGCCTTGAAACGCACCAAGGCTGGTCACCTCGAGGCCTTGTACCACATTCTGCAGGATGCTTCTCGTCTTTTTGCTTCATTACATTATTTCCAACTGCATATCAACCGTAGTAGATTTTAAAGTCTATGACATAAATTTCGATACTTACATTCTAAGTAACTTTATGTTATATCTGCGAATATCTGTGAACTTTATTTGCTGTGTTTCTGATAGTGTGAAGTTTGTAAGGTCTTTATGTTCTGGAAATTAGTAACGTCAGAAGCTACTAAATTAATATTTACTCCTCTTTGTTACAGCCGAATAGTATTTGGGAAAGTATCAGTTATCAGTGAAACTGAATAATTAAGCAAAAGCTATCATTCAACCAACCGACAGATGTGCTCATCATTTGTGACGAGGATTTTTTCAATTCTTTTTTATTACATCTACTCTGAAACGAACTAATTTTCGTATCATTAAGATAATGTTTAAGCCTTCTTAACTCATATGAGAGTTAGTACCTCAATGCACGAATAATGGTAGTACTTTGGGAAATGATGGCGACTTGATAATGTACCGTTAAACAACCAACGATATTCATTATTTAACTCTCGAATAGCTCTTCAAAGAGTATTTCCTTCCTGCTGTAGATTAATGTTATAAAAAAGGTAATAGCAATACAAATCACTATTGCCGTCACTTCAGCTCGAAAAATTTAGCAACTCCGTTGATGTTTGAAATTTATCGTTTTATTTTTCTCTCTCAGTTGAACATTTATGTTTATGATCGAAACTATTCGTTCCATATGGACACGAGATGAAAATTAAAGCAATATATTTCAGACAATGTTAATCAATGTCTTACTTGCAAAAGTAAGCCGTAGGCCTCTCTTAATTGTTTACAGGACATTCTTACGTCAAAATGTTCCGACATGTGATCCACGCTGTGTATTTTGCTACCTGCTACTGAAGACTACCACCAGATACGTATCATTATCGTATCAAGCCGTACCAACACGATTAAAACGTCATTAGAGTAATAAGAGTGGTGAGCAGCTACTGAGCCAGTGAGTGGCTGTTGGAATACATACCAAATAGGATTAATAAAGGATGTTGAACCTACAAAAAGAAAGGCAATGTCAATCATCACTGGTTTGTCTGACCCTATAGAGAGCGTTAGAAATCTTCTGAAAACGTGAACTGGAAGACAATTGAAAACAGAAGGCAAATTAAAGAGTTTCAAGAAGGCAGATAATTAGGAATATTGTACAGCTTGTATCGGAATTCAGTCAACTTCTAACAAACAGGTGAGTGCTCAAACCATTAGGAATATTTCGAACACATCTGATATTCATGGCAGATCTTCCAGCATTAAGCCATTTACCTCAGAAGTTAGCCGAAGAAAACGCTTACAGTTCGCCAAAGATCACGTCAATAAATACACAGAATTTCGTAATACTGTGCTATTTTGTGACGAATACAATTTTAACTTGTTTGGATTTGACGGAAAGAGAAACATGTGTATGAAACCAAATACAAGGCTCCAATCACAACACGTTCTACCTACGGTAAAACAAGAAGGAGGAAGCATAATGATTTGGGGATGCATAGCAGAGCCTCTGATGTTGGTGGCTCGTCAATTATTGAAGGTGTCACGGACTATCGTAAATATATCGATGTGTTGCGAAGCCAGTCACGTGGCTGTGCCCAGAAACAGTCTCTTGATGATGTCTTTCACTTTGAACAAGACAACAACCTTTAACATACGTCCCTTAGAACTGGGATGCGGTTTTTATAAAATGCTCCAAGATGGGTTTTCATTACATAACAGAGCCCTGATCTTAATCCGACAGAGCATATTAAGGCACACATGGATACAAAAAATTCGCAAACGTCGTTCTACAGGAATGCAGGAGTCTCAGACGGTGTTGTTAGATAACTGTTCGAAGATCTCACTAGATATTACTCGCAACTTGGTTTACTCAATGCCAAGAAGTCTACAAGCTAACATAAATGCCAACGGTATGCACACAGGCTACTAGAATTGAATTAGAGAAACTTTAACTTCTATTTTATGTAGGTATGCCAATAGTTTTTTGATGTGTGGAGTAACAGATTTCTTTTTGTAAACTAATGTTTCCGTTGTGAGAAACCAATTATACTTCAAGGACGTTATGTTTACTGCTTTACCTTTAAATAAATATAACAGAGTCTTGGCATCACCTTCGGTTTTTTGTAATGTACAGGGTGATAGTAATTAAACTTTCAAAATGCTGTAGAAATAACACTGGTCAGAATGACGTCAAATTGCAACGTAATGTTATCGGAGAAGGGAGAAAACGTTCAAAATGTAGCAATAGATGGCGCTGTAAGCATCATAATTTAATAGTGGTAGACTACATATGAGAAATGAATCACACAACAATGCCTAAGGTGTACGTTTGACGTTAAAAAAACTGTACTACTCAGTGTGCATGACTGTACGTGTATGACGTTGTTAATTACGTAAGCCCATCCACCACGGCAAGGTCATATTACATCGGATGGTAAAAATCGGTTTTCAATTGTCCCAAGGCCAAAAATCGCATAATAAGCAACAATCAAAATCAAATTGGATCATTAATTTCCGTGTGACTGGCGCAAAATATGTTCAATTTGCTGTCCATCTTTTTCTGCAAGAAGCTGAAATCGAGAAACAGCGTGTTCTACAAGTGATCGAAGTGTTTCTGGGCTCATGTTGAGAATTTGTTGCGCAGCTAAGATTGTAATCAGAGCAGTGAACACAACTCAGATAGCCCCACAGCCAGAAGTCACACGGGTTAAAATCAGGTGATTGGGACGGCCAGGCTGTAACGAAACGTCGGCTGATAATTCTAGCATTCCCGAAATCGGGCTTCAGTAGCTGCATAACTCGATTTGTAATGTGTGGAGGTCCGCTATCTTGCATAAAAATGATCCCATCGACACATCTACGTTGTTGTAAAGCTGGAATGACACTCATAGCGCTTACCAGTGACGGCACAGGTAACAGGACCGGAAGCAACCATCTATTCGATGAAATATGGCCCTATGATAAATAATACCGTCAATCCGCACCACACAGTGACCTTTTCAGGATGAAGTGATACTAGTTGATTTCCGTGTGGAGTTTCTGTTATTTGTATTGGACAATTCTGTGTATTGACATATCCTGCTACGTGAAAGTGGGCTTCGTCCACCCACATAATGTTCCACGGCCACTCACTGTCCACTCCCATGCCATCAAGAGATTTGAAAGCAAAGGTCAACAGGAAGCAACTCGTGCACATGGGTAATTTTGAATGGATAGCAAAGAAGGATGTTTCGTAGGATGTTATCCACCGTGCTTACGGGTATGTCCTATAATCGGGCAGTTCTCCGTGCACTACACGTTTGCACACCACCACTTGTCTCTTCGTGCATTTCTGTAGCCACTGCTTCCACTGACTTCAAGTCAATTCGTTTCCTTCCTCTACGAGGTTGCACACCAATGTAAGACTTGTATATTGCTATTGTCTATTGTCAAATCACAATTTATGAAAGATGTTTATATTTTATTAATAGGATTAAGTAGGAATAATTAATATTTGTCATGTTGGAAATATTTGTGGTAGCAGGGAATGTCTGCACCAAAGTATTGTTGACAAGAGAGACCGCAAATTGATATAATTTTAAAATGAGCGGGAGCGACCGCGTATGGATAGCCCTACATTTTAAGAAAAGTGCGGGAAAGACCGCGCATTGATACATTTTGTAATGGTAGCAGGGATGGTCTGAATCAGAAAGCATTGTTGGCGGGAGAGACCGCACTTTAGCGTTCGTAGGAAGTCAGTAGTAAGCGAGATGTGAAGCGAGTCGGTAGCAGGTCTGAAGCGAGAGGTTGAGAGGAGCGGTGTGCCTGCCAGCCACCAGCTATGATTTACAAGAGATTATAAACGGATGTTCAGAGACATCAACTAACTATTATCATAAGAGGAACTAATATTATTGAATTATTTTCTTTGCGAAACTCAAGATTACTGAAGGTATGTTTGCGCAATACTAGTTGTAAGATTATTGTAAAAAGTAAGTCCCATTTGAACGTTTGTAAAATCATTTCATTACCAACAGTAAATATTTGAAGCGTTTCCAGAATATAATTAATTTTTGTCAGCAATGTTGCATTACTGATTACAATCCATCCAAAAAACTATCAACATAAAACTTTACAAAAATTTTATTGTTGCCAAGAAAAAGTGTAACTATGAGTTACGTAACTTCAGTCAAATTAATTAAAGAATAACGTCAGCTTTGCTAATAAAGAATAACGTCAGCTTTGGCAATAAATACAGCCACTTATTATGACAGCACACCAGCAGTTAATAGAGTATAGTAAACCAGAGTAAGAATATTCATGTCGCAGTTCGATGTAGCACTCAGATAGCGATCCAGTAACAGTAAAAAAAGAAGGTTAGGAACAGTTTTGGGTTATTGCAGATAACGACTGAGGGCCACGACGACGACACATTCTATGTTTCGTCGAAATAATCAGAAAATCACTCTTAATAAGCAGCAATTAAATTTGTATGCGAATATTGAGAAAGAGAATAAATTTCAAAGGGAAGATTTCATTTGTTATTATTAAGCAAGAGACAGAAATCCTAAGGGATGGTTAAATAGGTTATTGTAAAAGGGAAAGTTATCATAAACAGAAGAGGTATAGAGGAGACGGGAAGGTTTCACTTGGCGACATCCAATCGGTAAGACTCTTTAGTGAATCTACTGTGAAAATGAATATACTGACTCTGAAAATTGTATGAATAAGCTAGTGTTGAGTGGCGCAACGCTTATACTAAACTGTATACCTTTAATTCACAGCCCATCGGCAATTCTGTTTGCTCTATTGATTCTGCGTTGAAAAGTGTTTGTTCAGTGTTGAATCCTCTTTGAACCGTGATATATTTTGTTGCGTGTGTTAATTATAGACAAAAAGGGAAGGTTATCATAAACAAAAGAGATATAGAGGAGACGGAAAGGTTTCACCAAGAGAACCCGTCTCTTAGAATTTCCGAATCATTATCTTCAGACCCACGGCAGTCTCGGACCAACGCCTTTTTCTGAAACCGTTCAGTGTCAGGAATTTCTGCAGAGCGACGTACGCTCAGTCATCATTCTTGCAATCCTGCAATCCTGCATTGAGACAGTCATGGCGAACGTTCCAGAAACGAAAGGAGGAAAAGCCGTGTACCCGGCGTGTTTACACCAACTTCAGAGGATCGAGCGCATGACAGGTGTTTTCGTTTACGTATTCTGTCACGCACAGCGCCATCTATTGATCAATATTCATACTTTTTTCTTCTGCCATGTGTTTTTCCCTTCTCCGACAATATTCCGTTCCAATTTGGCGTCATTCCGAGCAGTTGTGTTATTTCTACAGTGTTTTGAAAGTTTAACTTTAATTATAATCACCGTGTATATGTAATGTTATGGGTGACAATACGTTGTGGAACTATTGTACTTATTCATGAGTATGAGAGAACCTAGCTGTCATCTCGTTGGAAGAGTTCTCAATAATCGTCCCATAAGGCAAAGAAGTTCAGAAAACATTTCGAACTTTACGCTGAGTGCGGTGCCGACAGTGTTGTGAGGCCGCATTCATGAACGTATCACCGCCGTGAAGTGCCCGCTGGGGACGCAGCCTGCTGCCGATGTGCAGTTTGCATGACTGTAGTCGTCAACGACTCGCAACTTGGCTCCCCGGTGTAGGCTGCGGGACTTAATGAAGAGGTCGATATGGCAAGCGGCGCCCGCCGTCAGCCGGTTGGCATTTGCATATCGCCTGCGGCTTGCGGCAGCGCCGCGGCAAAACACCCCCGCCTTGCCTCGGCGCCATCGTGGTCATCCGATGGAGCTGCGACCCTCTGCTTAACACCAAAAACCTCGCACTAGTAGACTTCGAGGGCGTAGCCTCGCCCACACTGCTTGCACCTACAGGACTTCAAAACGGAGTTCTCACATTATTGCGACTTGGAATTACATTTCATTGCTAGTGTCAGTCGACAATTTCCGAAATCATGAATGAGATGTTTTCAGTCTTTTAATACTCCGAGATGACAAAAGCAGTGGGATATGTGACGGTTCGTCAAATAAATGGACATTTGGAGAAAGGAAGTTTTTGTTGTGCAACTTGTAAATTATAAATTATTTCAAGACTGTGCACGTGTGCGCGATGTACAAGAAAGATTAAAAAAGTTAAATAATACCACCAAAAATCACAGATAGCGATGTGATATAAAAATAAAAGAACATTCTTTTTATCTTTGTAATGAAAATGAAAATGACCAGAGACTTTTGCTTTATTGAAAGCTCTCCAGTTTTTGTTTCGTCTAGAGGTAGGCCACGATTGCAGCGCTGGATAATATTTTATGTAACTTTGGTAGTAATTTAGTAAAATATAATTGTTATTGGAAAGTGTGTATTATTGACTTCGTTGTCACCTCGCATAATCGCAACCATTAATTATAATTAACGAAAATTTTACAGAACTTCGTAGTGGAGGGAGCTCATCTCCCCTAGCAGGATTTAGTCGGCCATTACGCTGACTATATTATTTAATTAAAATTTCAAGTTAATTAAAAGTTTCATCCTAGCCCACAACATTTAAAGCCACACCATCCAAAATCATAAAATATAATTATAAAAATAAAAATATATAATTATCCAGTGATAAAATGGCCACACACACATACATATACACTTATACCGTGATTGATGGCTCTGAGCACTATAGGACTTAACTTCTGAGCTCATCAGTCCTCTAGATTTAGAACTACTTGAACCTAACTAACCTAAAGACATCATACACATCCATACCCGAGGCAGGATTCGAACCTGCGACCGTAGCGGTCGCGCGGTGCTAGACTGTAGCGCCTAGAACCGCTCGGCCACCCTGGCCGGCCCGTGATAGATACTTCCGAACATCGAGTCGGACCACTTTTGTCCTGGCGTTGTGCAACAACTGGACGTGGCATATACTCAGCAAGACTTTGGAACTCCCCTGCAGAGATACTGAGCCATGCTGCCTCAGTAGGCTTCCATAATTCTGGAAGTGTTGCCGATGCAGGATTTTGTGCACGAGATGGGCTCTCGATTATGTCTCATAAATGTTCGATAGGATTGATGTTGGGCGATCTGGGTGGCCAAATAATTCACTCGAATTGTCCAGTATGTTTATCAAACCAGTCGCGAGCAATTGTGGCCCAGCGATGTGATGCAGTCTCAACCATAAAAATTCCATCGTTGTTTGGGAACATAAGACGATGAATGGATGAAAATTGTCTCCAAGTAGCCGAACATAACCATTTACAATGATCGGTTCAGTTGGACCAGAGGACCAATTATATTACATGAAAACACGGTCAACCATTGCACAGTGCCTTGATGACAATCTGATTTCATGCTCGGGCGGTTTGCGTCACACTCGAACCCTGCCCTCAGCTCTCACCAACTGGAATGGAGACTCATCTGACCAGGCCACGGTTTTCCTGTCTTCTGAGGTAGAACCGATATCGTCACAAGCCCAGTAGAGGCATTACAGACGATCTCGTGGTTTTAGCAAAGGCACGCGCGTCTGTTATCTGCTGCCATAACCGATTAAGACCAAATTTCGCCCCAGTGTCCTAACGGATACGTTCGTTGTAAGTCCCACATTGATTTTTGAGGTTTTTTCAAGCAGTGTTGCTTGTATGTTAGTTCTGAAAACTTTACACAAACACCGCTGCTCTCGGTCGTCAAGTGAAGGCTGTCGGTCACTGCGTTGGCCGTGACGAGAGGTAATGCCTGAAATTTGGTATTCGCGGCACACTGTTGACGCGATGTGTCTCGGAATATTGAATTCCTTAACGACTTTCGAAATGGCATGTCCGATGGATCTAACTCCCAACTACCAATTCGCGTTGAAAGTCTGTTAATTCCTATCGTGCGGCCGTAATCACGCAATAAACCTTTTCATATGAATCACCTGAGTATAAATTACAGCTCCACATATGCACTGCCTTTTTATACCTTGTGTACGCAATACTACCGCCATCTGTATATATGCATATCGCTTTACCATGACTTCTGTCATCTCAGTGAATTTCGTGATAGTGCCATCAACAGTTTCCCGTTAGGAACAGCAGCATATATAACATTATTTCAACTTTAGCAGACCTTGATTATCTACTAGGCTCTCATAAAGGACTTTGCTTCTCCTTTTCTAGCCAAGCAGCAGCCCGGGAACGATTCTGTGACCACCACCTTACCAGCGACTGAGAGCTTTCACCAACTCTCTCCTACCGTTTACAGGGAATGTTTTACGCTACGGAAATCAAGTCATTGCGAACAAATTACTCTAAAGTTTTAAATACTTCTATAACAGGTCCAAAGACGGGGTGAAATCTGATAGGTCTAAACTACATAGAAATACTATTGTTATTGTGGGTATCTCAATCCAAACTGCATTTCTGTTAGGCACGATAAGTGCCAAGAAGTACAGGAAAAGTTAAGGTAATCGCTAGGATCTCGACGCTTTCTTGAAGAAGTGATAGTCCTGGAACGTTCGCAGGAGAAGTTAGGAGACGAAGAACTGCCGCAAATAAAGCGATGAGGAGGGCTTGTGAGTCCTGCTTCAGTAGATCAGTTGGTAGAGCACTTGCCCCCAAAAGGCAAAGATCCCGAGTTCGATCCCCGGTCTGGCACAAGGTCTTAATCTGCTAGGAAGTTTGATAGCAGCGAGCAGTCCAATACGTGAAAAAAATTTCGTTCTGGAAATGTAACTGATAATCGTTACACACAGATAATTTCCTATCATGTCCCATGAAATTGGGAAGTTTTCCTTCCTGTGTAGGTGGAAAATATTCCCAACGAAAATAAGTTACTTATTAAATGCATTGTTATGGGCAGGGTACTCTGAAATAATATACATAATAGATATGAAGGGCTAAAAGTACCATAAGTTTATCAAAAGTATCCAAACTCGTACTACTGGCCTTTTAGACGACTTGAATTCTGCTGGGGACACTTTGAATAAGGTGAAATCCTTAGGAGGAATGTGAGCACTTTCTTCCTCAACAGCTTAACGATTAAACTCATGGCAAAGTCGTTCCATTTTATTCATATAGAGACTGGGTAGATCAGTCCATTCTGAGAATGTCATTATAAAGAAATCATTGCCCACAGATGCCGCTTTCTCATGGGGTGCATTTCACAGTACAAAATGCTGCAAAGTGTGTTAACATCCTTCCGCATTTAGCGGGGACCTTATTCTAATAACGAAAAACATCCCCATACCATAGCAACTCGTTCACAATTCAATATGGGCACTGCACATGAGGGCAGACAGGTCAGATATAATTTTCCAGGTATTGCTTGGCACTAACTACAGGAATGTGCGGCTTATGAGGAACTGCTCGAACTATGTACCCCATTATTGTAACTCCTTACGCAAAATCCTTTTACTGCTGGTAGAACTTTGAAACTTACAAGTGATTTCTTCTCATGATTTTATGCCATTTTTTTGCAACCGCCTTCTGCAATGCTACCCGGTCTGTCTCCGACAATACGTGAGGTGACCTGGTCATGGTTTAGCTTCGGCTGTTCCTTTGCGTTTCCACTTCACAAGGGTCACCTGTTTATGGTTTAGCTTTGGTTGTTTCTTCGCGTTTCCACTTCAGTCACGTCGACTGCTCGTAATCTTCGGTCTTCATTACGGGACCTATTAGATCCGACGACGTACCGAAAACTAAGCGCAGATCTGACGCAGCGTACCACACGGAATACGAATCTGTTAATTAAGGCGTCTTCTCTGCCGGCGCAACACAGAAGCCCTATCACCTTTGGCTGTATGGAATACCTAAGATCCATAAGAATAACGTTCCACAAAGACCGATTGTTAGAGCTCCTGGCTCACCGACATATAAACTGGCAAAACACGTGGCCTCTCTGCTCCAGCCGCACGTGGGGGAGACCGACACATACATAAAGGACTCAGATCATTTCACTGAGAAGCTGAAGAAACTGAAACTTGCACCAAACCACATTCTGGCCAACTTTGATGTTTCTCTGTTTACGAAAGTGCCACTCAGTGACGTTCTGGAACACATCGGTACCATTTTTCCGCAAGATATCAGAAAGCCCTTTCGTGCATGTCTCACCACGAGATATTTCATGTGGAATGGAAATTCCTACGAACAGCTGGAAGGCGTTGCCATGGGTAGTCCTCTTAGTCCAGTGGTGTCCAACTTCTTCATGGAACATTTCGAAGATAATTGGCATTTTGACTAAACCCTTCTAAACGTAAGGTGTGGTACAGGTATGTCGATAATACTTTCGTTGTGTGGAGCCATGGTGAAGAACAGCTCGCTGACTTCCTAAGACACTTGAACAGCCTCCATGCCAACATAAAATTTACCATGGAAGTGCTGGTCACAAGGGTTGGCGAAAACCTGGGACACATCGTGTATCGAAAACCGACACACACGGACCGATACCTGCATAAACTATCAAACAACCACCCCAGCCAGAAAAGAGGCATGATTAATACGCTCGTAACGCGAGCAGGACGAATATGTGAGCCGCAGCACCTCAGACGCGAAATGCAACACCTGAAAAGTGTTCTGAGGAGCAATGGGTACTCCACAAATTATAATAGAAGTGTAACAGAGCCAAGCACTCGAAGAAGTAAGAAATCAGAAAAAAAGTGTTGGGTACGGCCTTTCTGCCATACATTCCCAGGATGACGGACAGAATCGGCCGTATATTGCACAAACACGGAGTAAAGTCGGTTTTTAAAACGGCAAGGAAGATCAAAGAGTGTCTTAGATCGGCAAAGGAGAAAAGGGACCCAATTTCAATGTCGGTAATATACTGCATACCATGCACGTGGGGAAAAGCTTATGTCGGAATAACTGGACGATCAGTCAACTCCAGGATCAAAGAACACAAGCGACATTGCAGGTTGGGGCAGGTGGAGAAATCGGCCGTGGCAGAGCACGCACTGATTGGCAACGTAATAAAATTCGAAGACACGGAAGTTCTGGCTGTATAGGAGCAGCATCACACCTGCGCGTTCAGAGAAGCTGCAGAAATACAAAAACACGTGAATAGCTTCAACAAGAAAGAGGAAAGCCTTAAGGTAAACGGATCCTGGGTTCCCGTACTGCAGCGAACGACCGTGGCAGGTAGCAAGAGGAGAACCGCACCGGAAATGACCGCGGAGAAGCACTCTGACGTTGGAGCGCCAGGTACATATAGTCTGCGGCGGCGAGCTCGGTTCCAGTTCACCACCGGCAATGGAGGGTGAAGCTTTGACAATGACAGCCACTCGTGCTGGCGAAACGTCAGTAAATTCATCAGACGAACGTCGGCCGAAGAACCCGACACAGAAGCCAATAGACAGTTTGACAATAAGTTCCTGGTACTGAATCATAATCACTTTCATTTGGATGAAGGCTATCGTACTGTCCATATCTTTCCCCATATTAGTCAAACAACTTGAGGCCATGAATAAATAGTATTTTACTGAGCACTTCTTTGGACACCCCTATTAATGGGACGGCACTTACAATTACAAAAATGAACATTAAAAGTAAGTAAATAAATAACTAAAAGTAAAAAAATAGAAATTCGCCTGGCCTCATTTCATCCTAATTATGCAAAATGTGTATCAATCACCGATTTATGATAGAAATTCAAATACGAAAAAAAACGTTGAGCAATGGTTTGCCTGTTTCATAGCTATTGGACAAATCATAGCACGATCAAACCCTAAAATTGTTAGAAACTACAATCGCTTCAACAGTAATAACCCAAAATTTTCTTTTTTTTGTGTTCCACACCTCCTATATAAGACATATTTTATACTTTCCACTACAGAGCTAGAATAAAATTTTCTCTTTTGGCAACTAATTCCGTCTATTCTGCCATCACCTGTGGACTTTTGAGCATAAGATAATTGAGTTGTGTCGGGAACTTGGATGACGTCGTTCTATACACCAGATCAACGTCCTTCCACAACAGTAACTAGATACGTAACATGTCCATACTCGCTATAAATGTAGATGTATGTATTTGAGTTCCATATTTACTGCTAAATCGATGGATCTATTTCAACCAAACTTAGTACACGTATCACTTATTGTTTGGTAAGACTACTGCTGTGGCAAGAACAACCTCCCTCAGACGCTGAAGTGGATGTGGGCAAAAAAGGAATGTAACTCACGACGCACAAATAGCCAGACTATAATAATCAAGTACTAGAAAAAGAGAGTTCTTAGTGACTTGCAACTAAATTTTCACATAGTTTATAACCTTTACGAGACTTTTTCTTGTCAACATCACCGACATAATGATGAAAGGAAACAAAGAAGTATTTTTTCCTTTGTACGGAACGTAATTCAGACGTGATGTCGCTATCGTTGAACTAAGAGAAAATGAAACTGCAGGATGAAATTCGCTGAAGGTACAGGTAAAATATGTGTACAAATATGTATGAAATATACTTAATATATGTGACATGTCCGTACACGGGCCAAGTAGTGGGTAATCAGCTTCTCTTAAACCTCTCGATTGATTTCAACCAACTTTCGTACACATATTACTTGTTATCTAGAAAGAAGTAATGTGCAAGTGAGAATCTATACCTTCTATTGGAATGTACTTGATAACGTCCTTAAGGTTTCCACCTGTGTTTGAAATTTTTTGTACGCTTGCTCGCATGTCTGTTGTGTGCCGCTGGGGAATTCTTATTTGAGGCATAGCAACGAGCAGTTGACTTTTAAGAGAGGGGGCTTTGGTATTCGACGGCTTGAAGTAAATAGGGATCTAACTGCAACTTTTTCAAAAAGTGAAATTTTACCAAGAATGGGATCTATGTGCCAGCGAAAACTACGTGAAAATCGATTTAAGTGCCTAGACAGTTCCTATTAGTTACAGCTATCGATAACAGAATGCGCTGGATGTCGAACGTATAAAGGGATCTAAGTCCTAACGCGCCGGCGACTTGCCTCGCGTTCGTCAGTCGTCATTGTTATGTTACAGCGTGTTGTTTTTGTAGTATGTTGAAAATGACTAGGCCTATTATTAGAAGGCTCGCCGGTGTTATTCAGAGTAAACTATGGAAGATAAGTGCTAAGAAGTGAAGAAAGAAAGAAGGAAGACTATCGGAAAAAAATAATAAGCTGAGAAATGCAGGCAAGGCCTATGCCACAGCTACTAACACTATAGTAAAGGTGAAGGATGCCTCACCCTAAAAAACTGTATGCAAATACAAACACGAGTGCAAATATATACCTACAACCAAAATCTTTTTCTCTTTGATGAGTTTTATAAGGTAGATCACTGTAAACAACAAACCACCTTCCAGACCTAATGCAAGTCAAGTGTTTTTCAAGACGCAGGCATGGTACATATGCAGATTCTGTACAAAGTAGGCGTCAAACAAATTAGATATATACAATTCCAAATTTCGAGGTGCAATTTGTGCAAGTTTAGAAGAACACTTTCTGCAATATTTTTGCTATCTCTGGTAAAATGTGTCAGCTTTTAGCAAAAATCACGCAGATTGCTATCCCAGTATATGTTGAAAAAAGGGATAATACGAAAATTGATCGAAAATATATTCACGATGTCAAGGCTCTTGTATGTGAGACATGCAATCATTCCCAAAAGATATAAGCCACTATGGGAGGCAGGATTCAGGGAAGCAATATCTTTCAAAGAATTTAAACATATCCAGATTGTACGAGGCTTCTATGATACGATATCCAGACAGCACTGTGCCTTGCCGTTTTTATTATCTGGTATTTAATAAGCATTTCAAAAGTAAACTATCCTTCAAGCAACCCAGAAGAGACACGTGTACAACATGTCATTTGTTAACTTGTCGAATCGCAACATCGTCAGATTTCAGAAATAAACTAAAACTTCATCATTTGAAAGCTGAAAAATTTAGTGAATATCAGACTCGTAGTAGCTAGTGTGACATTTGCATTGGATTTAAAAGAAGCACTATTTCTACCGGCTTTCTCATACTAACATGTAATACCTAAGGCAACTTTCAAATTACAGCCTTCGTATCCATTTACACAGTAACATCACTACGATGAATATGTGGCATGAAGGAATATCAGGTAGTGGAGAGGACGAAGTTGTATTCTGAGCCTTCAAAGATATTGAATCTACAGACTCTACAGACCTCACAGAGTGGAGTGATAACTGCTGTCGACAGAATAAAAATAAAATGGTGATATTTTTTGTGGGCATATTTAGCTTGCGTAGAAATGTAGACAGATATAAACCTGAAGTACTGACTTAGGTGTTACTCCTTCTGCGACTGTGATTTTGCCAGTATTGAAAGTCGGAAAAGACTTACTAAATGCAATATTCCAGGAGACTTAAAATCTATGACAGAAAATGTTAAAGTGACAGAGCCATTTAAAATAAACATGTTAAGGGAAGCTGACTGTTTTGACTTCAAAGAAGAAGCTGGGACTTTTATTAACACAGCAAACTTTAACATTACAAAACTTTCATGGATAAAAGTTACTTCTTGTAATCTTGGCAAAATCCTGGTTAAGAGGACCTTCAATGAACTCCAACAATGGACTGAGATTGTTTTCAAGTAAGGCGTGACCAAAAAGAAAGCAGCAGAGGCAGCAATGCCTATGTTGTTGTAAAAATCACATATTCAGAAGACCGATTTGAAAACCATGATTGAATTTTTGGTAAAACCTGAAGAAAAACTGTTTTATGAAAGCATCACATCCTAAAATTCAAGCCATTTTCAGAATGTTTTTATTATTCCACTATGATTGTAATAATGAATTTCAATAGTGTTGTATTAATAAACGTAAATATTACTTAAAAAGATGCTTTTGTATTTATTACAGTACCAGTTTCTTTTTGTTATGATCACAAGCAAGAATAGGGAATCAGTACCTATTCTATGATTAGGTACTATCCAACGAAACATTTGTATAAAGGGATGAAAGTGCCTCAGGCACTTATGTGCTATTTTCCGTCAAATACTTTGGATATAGGATTGACTGTATCTACTGACTTTTAATTTATTTCTGTTCTTGATTAATTTCTATTTTCTTAATGATTGAGCACAGTGTAATATGACTTCAGCTGAATGTATATACACTCCTGGAAATTGAAATAAGAACACTGTGAATTCATTGTCCCAGGAAGGGGAAACTTTATTGACACATTCCTGGGGTCAGATACATTACATGATCACACTGACAGAACCACAGGCACATAGACACAGGCAACAGAGCATGCACAATGTCGGCACTACTACAGTGTATATCCACCTTTCGCAGCAATGCAGGCTGCTATTCTCCCATGGAGACGATCGTAGAGATGCTGGATGTAGTCCTGTGGAACGGCTTGCCATGCCATTTCCACCTGGCGCCTCAGTTGGACCAGCGTTCGTGCTAGACGTGCAGACCGCGTGAGACAGCGCTTCATCCAGTCCCAAACATGCTCAATGGGGGACAGATCCGGAGATCTTGCTGGCCAGGGTAGTTGACTTACACCTTCTAGAGCACGTTGGGTGGCACGGGATACATGCGGACGTGCATTGTCCTGTTGGAACAGCAAGTTCCCTTGCCGGTCTAGGAATGGTAGAACGATGGGTTCGATGACGGTTTGGATGTACCGTGCACTATTCAGTGTCCCCTCGACGATCACCAGAGGTGTACGGCAAGTGTAGGAGATCGCTCCTCACACCATGATGCCGGGTGTTGGCCCTGTGTGCCTCGGTCGTATGCAGTCCTGATTGTGGCGCTCACCTGCACGGCGCCAAACACGCATACGACCATCATTGGCACCAAGGCAGAAGCGACTCTCATCGCTGAAGACGACACGTCTCCATTCGTCCCTCCACTCACGCCTGTTGCGACACCACTGGAGGCGGGCTGCACGATGTTGGGGCGTGAGCGGAAGACGGCCTAACGGTGTGCGGGACCGTAGCCCAGCTTCATGGAGACGGTTGCGAATGGTCCTCGCCGATACCCCAGGAGCAACAGTGTCCCTAATTTGCTGGGAAGTGGCGGTGCGGTCCCCTACGGCACGGCGTAGGATCCTACGGTCTTGGCTTGCATCCGTGCGTCGCTGCGGTCCGGTTTCAGGTCGACGGGCACGTGCACATTCCGCCGACCACTGGCGACAACATCGATGTACTGTGGAGACCTCACGCCCCACGTGTTGAGCAATTCGGCGGTACGTCCACCCGGCCTCCCGCATGCCCACTATACGTCCTCGCTCAAAGCCCGTCAACTGCACATACGGTTCACGTCCACGCTGTCGCGGCATGCTACCAGTGTTAAAGACTGCGATGGAGCTCTGTATGCCACGGCAAACTGGCTGACGCTGACGACGGCGGTGCACAAATGCTGCGCAGCTAGCGCCATTCGACGCCCAACACCGCGGTTCCTGGTGTGTCCGCTGTGCCGTGCATGTGACCATTGCTTGTACAGCCCTCTCGGAGTGTCCGGAGCAAGTATGGTGGGTCTGACACACCGGTGTCAATGTGTTCTTTTTTCCATTTCCAGGAGTGTATCTAATTTGAATTAAAGTATTAAAAGTAAATACTAACCAAAGGAAAAACGCATTTCCTGCAAAATGTTGAGCATGGCACTTGTATCCCCATTTACTTCAAACATTCATTTGTAACTCTGAGAAAAATCTGGAATACTATATTATGGAGACAAAAACTTGTTTTTAAAAGTATGTTATTGATTCTTTGGATGGAGGAGATTTTTAAAGGAATATTTCAGTTAACCTATGCATGTGCAAGAATGAAATGTTCGTCAGAACTATTAATTAAAGGGAATCTTTGTCCCTTAGATAACTTATTCATGATTAGTTTTAATTTGACCGCAGTGTTTCCATTATGTCACAAGTAGCACCGTTAATTTTTGTTAGTAATGAGAGAATTTTGGAACTGTTAGAGTTTTCTTATGTTATGTAGTCCTTTTTGACAACACCAGAGTTTAATTTTTCAAGAACGATTTTCTGTCACTTAAAATCCTCTTCCATCGTTCTTAGTAAAGTTTTCAATATTTGGTTGTGTATGCATTGCGTCTTAGGCCACACGAAGCAGCAAAAACAGAATTTCCTCTGAGTATATTATTTTTTTTCTTTAGGTGCTGCATTTGCTGATATCAATTTGCTTTCGAGAACATCAGTATACTAGACACTAAGCAGCATACATGAGGTTAGTTTCTTTCATTTCAGGGCAGATCTCACATTGCATTCTTTTGAGCAAGAAGTATACAGTCTGAATTTTCAGGTATTGTGCTAATTAATCAGATTAATTGCCAGTGAACGGTGCAGGTAATGTTAAACATTTATTTTCTGTGGAGCTGAGGAGCATTATATTTCGCGGAGATTTCAAGTCAAACTTTGCACTTCATATTACGCATCATTCATAATGTACTTCGGTACTGAGTTACAGTTGAACGGTTTTCACTACATGCACTATTAGTTTCTTTCAGGATTTAATCAGATTATTTTCATTATATAAAATTCAGCATTTCACGTAGCTTAAAGTCGGTAACGAGCAGGAACTGAATACGTTAAATGTGGAGAAGATTTCTGAAAAACAAAGAACATCCATTAGTTACACTTATAGATAGTTAGGAAGCTGACACGTGGAGAGGGAATTGGGACTAGGAGATGGACAGAGAGGAGAAGAGAGACACAGATAGAGGGGGTTGTAGAAATGGAGAGGAAAGGACGGGGATGGGAGAGAAGGAGATGGACATTGAAGTGAAAGAGAAGGTGGGGGGAGGGGGGCAGAGAGACAGAGAGGGGGAGGAAGAGGCAGAAAGAGATATGGGGGCCTAGTACAGAGGAGGAAGGGGGAGGAAATTGACACAAAGAGAGGAGAAGACAGAGTAAGGGGGGAGGAGGAGGAGGAGATGGATGGAGACAGGAGGAAGGAGAAGACGAATGGAGACAAGAGGAAGGAGAAGATGGATGGGGGAGTGGGGAGGCATTAGAGAGAGGGGAGGAAGAGATGGAATGAGAAAAGGTGAGGAGGAAGGAGGCAGAGGGGGCAGGGGGACATGGATGGGAGGAGGGAAGAAGTGGATGGACAGACAGGGGGAGAGGAGGAGATGGACAGAGAGAGCGAGAAGGGGGAGACTGACTAATAGCGAATTAGAATAAATAAATATGCGAGCAACACCCGGTCCTCAGCTGTTTCACAATAAACGGTATGTGCCTTGTACCTTTGGAAGCTCTGAAGTCAGTCACATGATGATGAAATTTTCGAAATTAGTGGCAACTAACTTAAGTTTTGTAGTAGCATGTTGGTAGTCTGTGTAAAAATTACTAATCTCCTCCTCTAATTTTGAGAATGGTCAGCTAAACCTACGTTTCTTGATCCTTTCACTAATAATTGCACAAGAAAACAGGAAAGCTGTTTTGATCATTGATGACTGTACAGCTACGTTAGGCGCGCGCGCGCACACACATACACACACACACACACACATACACATACACGGAAAATGTTACAGCACACTTACAGTCATTCTTAAAACTCGTTGACAATAAGTAACGCGTTTGGCGTTTGTCCTTAATAAATGCTTCTTTATCATTATGCTTTCGCGGAGCAATGTGGCGACCGTTTTCCTTTTTTTTTTTTTCTTTTTTTTTCTTTTTTTAATGCAGCATATGCCTTCAGTAAAAAGTTAGCGATCAGTTATAGCACAGCCATTGTTCTCAGAGAAAAATATGGAATTATAGGATTTTCCATCTGCAATTATTGCTACAGACATTGAACTAACTTAATTAGTCCAACTGCAAACAGGGACGGGTAATAAACTCAAGAGAAGAATAATTATGCTGAAACGTAGGCTTAAAAGTCTGATGCTTGTATTGTATCGGAAACTGAAATTTAATCAAAGTGGATCCGTCAAAGAGACAAAGGTAATTGGCTTTTTGACTAAAAGGAAAGTGAATCAAAGTGAGTCTGTCAAAAATACAATGTTAATTGGCCTTTTGAATAGCGAGCGCAACGTTTCCGCGATCACCTACGTATTGCTGGACTACAGGGTGGATGGCTGACCTTCCCCATCGCGCTTTGAAGTTGTTTTTAGCGGTAATTACTGTGCAGGGTCATCGTCATATCGATCAGTGAATGTCACGTGGTAGTTTTACTCCTTATTTGATTTCTGAAACCAGTTCTTGCTGTTCAGTTTTCCTTTAGAACCATTTACCCGCTTGAACTATTTTGTGGCTTTTACGCTGTGCTCCTGATAAACTCACACTAAATGAAACGAACTATTTGCCTTCAGCAATTTGTGACATGTGAACTAGTTTCCTGTTGCAATTCACATCAATGTTCATATTTGTTCTCCCTGAATATTCTACATACCGTTCTTTATACGATTTTCAGAGGATATGGTTGGTCTTAACGCTGATTCAGGAAGCATAGAAGCTATGCTTTCTTCCACAAGAAATGTGTATAATCGGAACACTATATCTTACTGTTATTATAACTGATTTTGGTTCACACAACTGTTGCCACATCCACAAACCACTTTATTGACTAAACTCTTTCACGCTTGTTAGAGTGACTGATACGATTGCTCAGATTCACTTCATCTCAGTGTCCTTTTCATGCCCAGTGCAAGCAGTTGGGAACCTTACGTAAGTAATATTTGCCAAGGTAAATTTCTACAGCTTCTTTCCAAAGAGCTCATATTGTAAACTTGATTCATGGGTCAAATCTTTGTATGAGCGGGCGTAATTTTCTAGTCACGACAAATATGATTTTACTTTCTATTCCTTTGGGAGCCTCCCAGCAGTGAGACGCAAACGCTCGAACATTACTCGAAAATAGATTGTACCAGACTTTTTCTTTCTCCTTTTCCCTATACCAGACTTTAACCAATTTCTGCCGTCTGTTTCCGTTCAATGTGAGTGAAGTTATGTGTGCGACTCACTCCTACATCTGCATGATTATCCCACTAGTCACACTGCAGTGTTTGGCAGAAGGCTCACATAACCATTTTGAGATCTTATCTACCAACTCACTCTCAAACAGCACGCCTAAAAGATATATCTAAATTTTTCCGTTCGAGCTTTGACACTCCTTATGTCAATATAGCCTTCTCCCTTTAGTAGATGGGAGTCAACAAGATGTTTTGGCCTTCGGAGAATGAAGTTAATGACTATGATTTCGTGAAATAATGCCGCCACAGCAAAAAAACGCCTCTTTTAATGATTGCCACACCAACGTCTCATCGTATGCGTGACAATCTCATCCCTATTTCTCGATAATACAAAACGGGATGCCATTTTTTAGAGCTTTTTCAACGTCCGCCGCCAATCCTATGTGGTAGGGATCGGACACTGCACGGCATATATTTCAGAAGAGGACAGAGGAGCGCAGTACAGCAATTATTTTAGTTTGTTACATCTTCTAAGTGGTGTTAAAGTAAAACACAGTTTTTGGTTCACCTAGTCTACACCTAGGTGGACGAGCGGTTCTAGGCGCTACAGTCTGTAACCGCGCGACCGCTACGGTCACGGGTTCAAATCCTGCATCGGACATGGATGTGTGTGATGTCTTTAGATTAGTTAGGTTTAATTAGTTCTAAGTTCTAGGGGACTGATGACCTCAGAAGTTAAGTCCCATAGTGCTCAGAGCCATTTGAACCATTTTTGATTTGATTCCAGTTTAAGCTATACCTAATTGAAACCCCAGGTTTTTAGTTATATACACTCCTAGAAATTAAAATAAGAACACCGTGAATTCATTGTCCCAGGAAGGGGAAACTTTATTGACACATTCCTGGAGTCAGATACATCACATGGTCACACTGACAGAACCACAGGCACATAGACACAGGCAACAGAGCATGCACAATGTCGGCACTAGTACAGTGTATATACACCTTTCGCAGCAATGCAGGCTGCTATTCTCCCATGGAGACGATCGTAGAGATGCTGGATGTAGTCCTGTGGAACGGCTTGCCATGCCATTTCCACCTGGCGCCTCAGTTGGACCAACGTTCGTGCTGGACGTGCAGACCGCGTGAGACGACGCTTCATCCAGTCCCACACATGCTCAATGGGGGACAGATCCGGAGATCTTGCTGGCCAGGGTAGTTGACTTACACCTTCTAGAGCACGTTGGGTGGCACGGGATACATGCGGACGTGCATTGTCCTGTTGGAACAGCAAGTTCCCTTGCCGCTCTAGGAATGGTAGAACGATGGGTTCGATGACGGTTTGGATGTACCGTGCACTATTCAGTGTCCCCTCGACGATCACCAGAGGTGTACGGCCAGTGTAGGAGATCGCTCCCCACACCATGATGCCGGGTGTTGGCCCTGTGTGCCTCGGTCGTATGCAGTCCTGATTGTGGCGCTCACCTGCACGGCGCCAAACACGCATACGACCATCATTGGCACCAAGGCAGAAGCGACTCTCATCGCTGAAGACGACACGTCTCCATTCGTCCCTCCATTCACGCCTGTCGGGACACCACTGGAGGCGGGCTGCACGATGTTGGGGCGTGAGCGGAAGACGGCATAACGGTGTGAGGGACCGTAGCCCAGCTTCATGGAGACGGTTGCGAATGGTCCTCGCAGATACCACAGGAGCAACAGTGTCCCTAATTTGCTGGGAAGTGGCGGTGCGGTCGCCTACGGCACTGCGTAGGATCCTACGGTCTTGACGTGCATCCGTGCGTCGCTGCGGTCCGGTCCCAGGTCGACGGGCACGTGCACCTTCCGCCGACCACTGGCGACAACATCGATGTACTGTGGAGTCCTCACGCCGCACGTGTTGAGCAATTCGGCGGTACGTCCACCCGGCCTCCCGCATGCCCACTATACGTCCTCGCTCAAAGTCCGCCAACTGCACATACGGTTCACGTCCACGCTGTCGCGGCATGCTACCAGTGTTAAAGACTGCGATGGAGCTCTGTATGCCACGGCAAACTGGCTGACACTGACGACGGCGGTGCACAAATGCTGCGCAGCTAGCGCCATTCGACGCCCAACACCGCGGTACCGTGCGTGTGATCATTGCTTGAACAGCCCTCTCGCAGTGTCCGGAGCAAGTATGGTGGGTCTGACACACCGGTGTCAATGTGTTCTTTTTTCCATTTCCAGGAGTGTATTTTGTATCAACTGCTCTAGTGGCGTTGGTGTGGAAACGTTAGTGTGGTCGGTGACACTGTGCTGTTTCACGAGAAGCCGTTTTCTCAATGGCAGACATTGAATATCAACATTATAACACCAAGTTCTTTTCCTTGTCAGAAAATTGGATTTGTCCTTTTTAAAGGTTCGTGGGAGATATCCTTCCAACTCTTTATCTATAAGCGCCCCATGCTAATGATTCTGATGGGTGTGGACCGCTAAATATTGACCTTATAGTTACGTCGTTATATTGGAACGCAGAACGTGTTTCTCGTTCCTAAAGTGGGAAAATGGTAGTGTATGATTTTGATCCTCTGTTGTTCTACACTACAGAGAAACAGGAGTAATATGCGCTTCTTTCTAACACTTTTGGACAGTTTTCTGACATGTAGGTTCAATAACGGCTCCAATTCCCCACAGTGCAGGACATAACGCCAATTCCGCCAGTGCCACTCACTTTCATAGTTTCCAAAAGTATCAATTTTTATTCGCCAAAAGTAGTATTTATTTTTATAATTTTTATTTCACCTGTTTTACAGTTCGCACTGCACTAAAAGGTTATTTCTTTATGACGTTTTTATGCATGTTTTAGCGACTTACAAAATTTAGGACGGGCTGAAGCTTTCAAGTACACTAGGAATAGAAAATCAACGGGCAATTA
Organism: Schistocerca gregaria; assembly: GCF_023897955.1. Lineage (NCBI taxonomy): Eukaryota > Metazoa > Arthropoda > Insecta > Orthoptera > Acrididae > Schistocerca > Schistocerca gregaria. The sequence goes on along the minus strand of NC_064925.1, from coordinate 324,156,962 downwards.
CAATATCGCCATGAATAGGGCGCCCATAAAATTACTTACATAGGAACATCAATGCTCTAACCATAAACATAGCTGGCTTGCGAAATGTGCAAACTTATGAGATAATTCAGTTAAAATGCTCTAGACGACAATGTTAAGCATTCAGACCCAGCGCCCCTTTCGATTCACAGTCTTTCTCCCCTTCGACTCTTTTTTCCGATATTATTTGCTCACGGAATCAAGAAGCGACGCAGAATAGCTTCATTTACATCTTTAGAGCCGAAGAAGTAGTCGGAACAGATAATAGGATTCGTCGGTCGAGGACACAGCCAAATCGATGCGACGTTCCTTCCAGAAACAGTGTTTTAGGACCCGAAGTAACTTACCACGACGAGCAAATCAAATGAGGTCACTACGGTAGGAAGACATGTTAAGAATGGCCTCTCAGACTTCTCGTTGCTGCAGTATACAGTAATTTTAGAAGCTGTATCCTGCAATCACGGAAGCAATTTTATTTCGTAACACAAAAGCTGTCTAATGCTTTTTAATAAGCTACGTATCAATATTAGAACATTCCTTTACGGTTACTTTCACAGAAAGTTTGTTGCAAATAATAGCGGGCAACAAATTTCTCATTTTTCTTTGCCTACCTTCATGTGTGTGAAGACTCCATTTGATATAAAATATAAACTGAAATTATATTGCTCTTCATCCATTTTTTGTATTAGAAAAACCATTTTTAGGTTGTATCTAATCTCCCCCACCCCCCTCCCTTCTGTTCTGAACGGTCGGTAAATGTTCTGGACAGCTTACGAACAACGCTGGTGGTCAGTTGATGTATTACACTACAAAATTTCGTTTTCGTTATCAAGCATGTTCTACATCTACATCTACATTGATACTCTGCAAATCACATTTAAGTGCCTGGCAAAGGGTTCATCGAACCAATTTCACAATTCTCTATTATTCCAATCTCGTATAGCGCACGGAAAGAATTAACACTCTGATTTCCCTCATTTTATCGTGGTGATCGTCCCTCTCTATGTAGGTCGGTGTCAACAAAATATTTTCACATTCGGAGGAGAAAGTTGGTGACTGGAATTTCGTGAGAAGATTCAGTCGCAACGAAAAACACCCTTCTTTTAATGATGTCTAGCCAAAATCCTGTATCATTTCTGTGACACTCTCTCCCATATTTCGCGATAAATCAAAACGTGCTACTTTCCCTTGAACATTTTCGATGTAACCCGTCAGTCCTATCTGGTAAGGATCCGACACCGCGCAGCAGTATTCTAAAAGAGGACGGACAAGCGTAGTGTAGGCAGTCTCCTTAGTAGATCTGTTACATTTTCTAAGTGGCCTGCCAGTAAAACGCAGTCTTTGGTTATCCTTCCTCACAACATTATTTATGTGTTCCTTCTAATTTAAGTTGTTCGTAATTGTAATACCTAGGTATTTAGTTGAAATTACGGCTTTTAGATTAGACTGATTTATCGTGTAACCGAAGTTTAACAAGTTCCTTTTAGCACTCATGACGATGACATCACAAGTTTCGTTACTTAGGGTCTACTGCCACATTTCGTACCATTGGGATATCTTTTCTAAATCGTTTTGCAGTTTGTTTTGATCTTCTGATGACTTTATTAGTCGACAAACGACAGCGTGATCTGCAAACAACAAAAGACGGCTGCCCAAATCGTTTATGTAGATAAGGTACAGCAAAGGACCTATAACACTATCTTGGGGAACGCCAGAAATCACTTCTGTTTTACTCGATGACTTTCCGTCAATTACTACGAACTGTGACAGGAATCACAAATCCAGTCACATAACTGAGATAATATTCTATAAGCAAGCAATTTCACTATAGCCGCTTGTGTGGAACAGGGTCAAAAGCCTTACGGAAATCCAGAAATATATAATTGATCTGAAATCACTTGTCAATAGCACTCAGCACTTCATGTGAGCTAGTTGTGTTTCACAGGAACCATTTTTTCTAAACCCATGTTGACTGTGTGTCAATAGACCGATTTCTTCGAGGTAATTCATTATGTTCGAACACAATATATGTTCCAAAATCCTGTTGCCTATCGACGTTGACGATATGGGCCTTTAATTTAATGGATTACTCCTACTACCTTCCTTGAATATTGGTGTGACCTGCGCAACTTTCCAGTCTTTGCCTACGGATCTTTCGTCGAGAGAACGGTTGTATACGATTACTAAATACTGAGCTAATGCATCAGCATACTCCGAAAGCAACCTAATTGGTATACAGTCTGGACCAGGAGACTTACTTTTTTAAGTCATTTAAGCTGTTTCACTACTCCGAGGATATTTACTTCTACGTTACTCATGTTGGCAGCTGTTCTCTATTCGAATTCTAGAATATTTACTTCGTCTTCTGTTGTGAAGGCATTTGGGAAGGCTGTGTTTAGTAACTCTGCTTTGGCAGCACTGTCTTCGATATTATCTCCATTGCTATCGCGCACAGAAGACAATAATTGTTTCTTGCCGCTAACATACTTCACATACGACCAGAATCTCTTTGGATTTTCTGCCAGGTTTCGAGACAAAGTTTAGTTGTGGAAACTGTTATAAGAATCTTGCATTGAAGTCCACTCTAAATTTCGATCTTCTGTAAAAGATCGCCAATCTTGTGGATTTTGCGTCTGTTTAAATTAGGCATGTTTGTTTCGTTGTTTCTACAACAGTGATCTGACACGTTTTGTGTACCAAGGAGGATCAGTTCCGTCGTTTGTTTAAATTTATTTGGTATAAATCTCTCAATTTGCTGCCGATTTTCTTTGAATGTAAGACACAGCTGGTCTACACTTATATTATTAATTTGGAATGAGTGGAGTTTGTCTCTTAGTCAGGCGTCAAGTGAATTTTTATCTGCTTTTTTGAATAGGTATATTTTTCGCTTATTTTTCGAGGATTTGGGGATTACAATATTGAATCTTGCTACGACAGCCCTTTGTTCACTAATCCCTGAATCGGTTTTGATGCTCGTTATTTACTCAGGTCAAGTGTGTTTTCACAACCGCTTACTATTCGCGTTGGCTCATGAACTAACTGCTCGAAATAATTTTCAGAGAATGCGTTAGCACAATTTTGGATGATATTTTATGCATATCTCCGGAATTAAACATGTATTTTCGCCAACATATCGAGGGTAAATTAAAGTCACCACCAACTATTATCGGATGAGTCGGGTACGTGTTTGAAATCAAACTCATGTTTTCTTTGAACCTTTCAGCAACTGTATCATCTGAATCGGAAAGTCGATAAAAGCATCCAATTATCATTTTATTCCGGTTGCAAACAATGACCTCTGCCCATACTAATACGTAGGAAGTATCTACTTCAATTTCACGACAGGTTAAACTACTTATAAAAGCAACAAACACGCCACCGTCAACCGTGTTTAGTCTATCCTTTCGGAACTTCGTTAGGTTCTTCGCAAAAATTTCGGCTGAGCTTATATCCGGCTTTAGCCATCTTTCAGTGCCTATAGCGATTTGAGCAATGCAAAGGGAATCACGTCTCCTTTGCTGGAAAGAGGTTATTTTTGCATTTTGGAGTAAAATTTGAACAAAATCAGAGAAATCGTAACCACGAAGTTACGCCCCGAACGCGGAAACAACTCTTAGCTGTTAGTGACATTAGTCATCATTCTTCTTCACGAATTAGACCCTTAGACCATTGGCAAACTTGAAACATTGGTTAGTATTGATATTATTTCAAGGCAAAATACAGGGTGTCTCAGAATGTTTACCCTGGCTTAAAGTGTTCCCAACATTACAATATTTAGCACGTGCATATACGCAAGCAAAGTTTTCAATCACATATTAATTCATTTAATGGTGTTGATTCAGGCAATGCTGTTGACAAACAAAATATGCAAACAGCATTCTATCTTACGCCACACAGTGTTCAGAATTTGGCGGGGAGAGACGGGGATGACAATTTCAACGGCTTGAATTATGCATTCACACAATGTTCGCGTATCCAATATAGGAATACATACACATTGGTCTTACCTCGATGTGACAATATCTGGCGATCATGGTGGCCAAGGGATTGGGCCAAGCCAAAGGATTGGGCCAACATTCCCAATCCAATACAGAAGATGCATCCGAAAGATGTTGCCCAAAGAGGTGGTGTTCTGCCTGTTTAAAACATTACATGGAACACCATCTTCTGGAAATAGGAATATCATAATTACGAACCACATCGAAGTACACAGTACCAGTAAGAGGCGTTCCATGGAAGAAGATCAGGCTACTGACTTTCTTGTGCAGTAGTGAACACCACACGTTGGTGTTCGGATTATTGCTTCAGCACTCCCTTGCAAGCCTTACCTTTGCATTATGTCTATTTACAACGCTGTTTAAACGAAACGTTTTGTGCCCACTTCACTCAAGTTGTCTTTTCGTTTTGTGGGTCTTTGCGAATTGATTTAAGTACTGAATCCAGTCAGCCTCTTGGCTCAAAACCTCATAGAAGGAAGACATGAAGGGTGCATGTCACCCAGGTGAAAGGGGAGAGTTTAACTATAATTGTTTCCGTCTTCTTCTCCAAGGTAGGGAAAGGGAGAATTTTCTAGCTTTATTGGGAAAGGATGAGTCGTACGGGCTCATATCGATCTTGTTTCCCGACAGGAGTTGTAATCATTGATTGAGAGCCACAATGCGAGATGGCGTGCGTGGAAGGCGCAGGTAGAGTAAGCAGAGTGGGTTTTGAGGCTGGAGGTAGTAGCGAGTGACAGCTCTTCCGGGCATCAAGAAATGAGCACCATTAACGAGCCGGCGCCAGTTATTGTAGTACGAGTGTGGGATTAGATTTTAGGTGGTTAGCTGCGGGGGTCATATAAAAAGACATATGCATGGTTATTGGACTGTACTGTGTGGTCCTGGTTTGTGGAATGCCTTGCTTTGGATGTCATTCACTTTAATATCAAATGTTTGTACCAGAAATGTGCATGTATTAATTCACCGGTTGCCAGCATGTGACAAGTTTAGATTGACTGTAAAACCTGCAGTAGCACCTAAAAATTAAAATGATGGTTGATTCCCCCAATGTTTATGTCTGGTGGAAGTTCTCAGTTTGGATGAAAGCAACTCTAAGCACATGAATGGAAGCCTTTTTGTGTTTCGTATTTCGTAATTGATATCTGAACTAAGTGAACGTTCTTAGTGTTATTTTCAGGTTTCATCATAATATGACCAAGTAAGACATATTTTCTTATACAATTGCGGAGATCCAAGCACTTTCAATTTTTGGTAATCGTAGTCTTAAGTATTATATAGGGTCCTCATATTGCTAGAATCAATTAGGACACTTCGTTACCTAGAAAAGTTTCTATGTTTCTTAAGTTGTAAAGCTGTTGTGCAAGCTGAAACACATTTGAAGTCATTATAGCGAATTTTGCTGTGCCCTTTTCACAAACGGCAACTGTCACTGAAAGTCAGATATACAGCAATTCTTTTAGTTCATTGTGATGAACCAAATAAATTTAAAATTTACTACAGAGCTGGCCGTCCTGAAATTCTTATCATAATTAAACCTCAAGCAATTATTTGTTCTTAAGTTAAATTTCTTTAACCAATTACAATACATTTGTTATGACCAGTGACATTTAACGCATATTTCGCTTTCCTTAATGAGATTTAATATTTCAAGGTTTCAATTAAACCTCGTGTCGGATGTGAGGTGGTATCGATAAGTGGCTTGTAGGAAAGAGAGACAGAGAAGAGGTATAGGTTTAAGGAAGGTCAATAGAACTGGCCCAGCTCTGAGGATGAGAGAGGAATCTCCTGAAGCTGATATAAGCGAGAGGCTCACTGTACAAGGTGTTCCTAGCTGCAGCTGAGACATCGCTACCTGCATCTGACGTGAGTGACAGGTTCATCATACCACAGGAATCACTAGCCGCAACAGCCATGACTGAGAGGCCCACCGTGTCGAAGGAGCAGACAGCCAGCAGGCCAGTACAACTGGCAGTGCAACGTCTGCAGCAGGTCAGTGAAAATGGCAACTCCCGCTGATTCGACACGTAGTGCCGCGACAAGTGAAGACCACCAGTATTTATTTGATAGTGATTCGATGAAGCTAGTGCCTAGCAAATTCGGTGGAGGTACAGAACAGCTTTCGCAGTTTCTATATAACTGTGATAATGCGTGTGAACTTGTAGAGCCAAAATCAAACAATTTGTTTTTAAATATCTTACGGGACAAACCACGGGATCTGCCAATTGTAAGATCCTTGTAAGAGATCACATTAGAAGTTGATCTTCGGCGAGGGAATTACTAACTGAGAATTACGAGAACAAAATGACACTGGAATTTTATGCCTGTAAATATTTAAAAATTACCAAGGGAAGGATGAGAGTGTGGTTCATTGACTGTCATGTGTCAGGATAACGCAATTTCGTTTTCACGAAGCAATGAGTGGAGTAATGAATGCGGAGGAAGTTTCATGTAGTAATGTACTTGGTAATTTGGGTTGTTCGATGAGCTGATAAAGACAGTAGTGCAGGGACAGCGAGAATGATTAACATTATCAGAAGCAATTTACTTAGCATTTACAGAAGAAAGTACAATCACGTCAGAGCGGGAGAAGAACAGAGTGGCTGCTCTCCCAAGACAAAGGAATAGGAAAGGAACAAAATGTTTTAATTGGGCGAAGGATGGACATGTAACACATGGCTGTAGAATTAGATTCCAAGTTTAGCCAAGCACATGCACCACCGTCCCGACCAGACGAAATAGATTGTCTATCAATGATATCGATGTCAGACACTTCCGACGGAATTGCTGCCTATCGGAATGTCCCCCTCCAGTTAGATGCACCAAGTGTAACAGGACAAGATGCTCCCCCCACGTACCTGAGCGAAGCCAGTGACTTGTTTTATGTGTCACTACACAGGGCATTACGCAAAAGTATGCAACACTTGTCTAGGGGATAACATACCCAGTAAGAACACATCGAAAAATGAACCGTGAGTGTAATGCAGCAGTCACATTAACTGCATCAGTCGTCTGCACGGAGAACAGCGACTACTTGCAGTTGCAAAGCTATAATTCTCAAGGAATGCGTATAGGTTTATTGATTTATTCTGGAGTCCATGTCAGTCTAATTAAAACCGCCACCCTAAAGCAAACGACTGATGACCAGACGAGGGTAGTAATAGAAGTATAATTAATGAGGAAATTGAACTGATGGACAAGTTCAAATAAAACTACGCACTTGGAAGGGGTACAGAATAAGTTCTTGGATCTAAAGTTTCATGGGGTACTGGGACGAGATTTCATAGAAAGACAGAGTGGTGCTTGACTATGCAAGCAGGGTAATTGAGGAATTAAAATTCAAAAAGAGTGTGTAGAACTAAGACAAGACACGGAGGAAGTGAAGTTATCCAAACTGGCCGTGGAAGCAAATACGACTACCAATACCAGGCGAGCCAGTTACGCATTCATTACTAAATATGGACACGTGAGGAATTCGGAGCAACTATATAAAGGTTTTACGAGGCAGGGAATAGAAGCAACCCAGAAAACGGCCACAGTGCCACAAATTGAGGTGGGAACAGAGCGAAAGTTATGTAAGAGTACTGTCCCCAAGCACGTGCTGTCACCGGCTGCCATTGCCGGACAGCAGAGGGAGAGTCCGAGAGAGCACCTCTGCCTGTCAACAACTGCGGAATCGTAATGGAAGGAAGCTTAGCCAGCAGCAAATACCGGCACTTGATCGTAGAGGAGAAACTGTAATCGGTTCCACGGACGAACGTTTCGTGGAAGTGCACAGCACAGGTATGAGGCGCGGAAGGTCTAATCCCAGAGATAGTCAGCTAACCACTCCCGAAGTATTCGCAGAACTAATCCCTCCTCCCAAGTCTGCTAAGTAACAACTGAACATGAGGTCAGGAATCAGTCTGCTAAAAGAAAATATCCGAATACAACATTTAAATAACGCAGAAAGACCAGCTGTCGAAGGAATATGCGCTGCATATGAAGACATAATTCATGTACCCACGGACATAATAGCACATACCACATTGGTAAAACTCAGTGTACTACTGTACCACAGGCGGAGGGCACGATTATAAATCAAAGACCATACAGAATACTGCAGGTGAAAGTCGAGGGAATGTTAGCCAATGGGACAGTTAAGCCCTGTACAAGTGCTTAGAATTCCCGCCTGATTATAATATGGAAAAAATTAGACGCCAGTGGTCGACAGAAGTAGCAAGTCATAGCCGAATATCGAAAAGGCAATGGCATTTTCCTCAATATTTCTGAGGATAGGTGATATCGTATGATATCGTATGCAATCTGGCAAAAGCGAAATATTTCTCAACAGTAGATTTAGCAAAGGGCTGTTATCAGGTATTGACAAACGAGAAAGCCCGAACACCCACAGGACGTTATGAGTACAAGATGGGCATGGGGAGTAAAAGCCGCGTCCTCGACTTTTCAACGGTTGGTGAGTACCACTTAGTGGAGTACAAGGGAAGCGAATCGTTATATACCTAGATAACACAGCAGTGATAGGCGCATCTTTAGTTAAGCACAACACTCCGCTAGAAGAGGTATTTAAGCAATTAAGACAAGGCTATTTAAATTTACATGCGGATAAGTGTGAATTCTTGTGGTAAGAAGTTACCGTTTTAGGACATGTCTCAATGGCATCGAGGATGCAGTCTGATCCTGTCAAAGTCGATGAAGCTCTCTAAAGGTATTCTGAAGCTAAACCGACTACACAACTAAAGTCATTACTCGGCCTTGTCGGACATTACAGTTGCTTCCTAAATGTTTTCAGTAAAGGGACGAAACCATTGCACGACTTGTTGAAAAAAGAAGTCCTTTATGACTGAAGAGTGCACCATGCATTACAACAACTAAAGGAAAAGTTGGTCTGTCCACTAATGTTGCACTACTTGCATTTCGATAAGGAGTTTGTACTTGGGACTGGAGTCAGAAACTTCTCTCTCGGAACTTATCTCAGTAAGGGGACGATGAGAAAACGACCTTACCTTTAATATCACGGACGCTTCACAAGGCCATGCAGAGTTATAGCACGGTGTAGCGAGAGTTGCTCACGAATGTATTGGAAGTGAAATACTTCAGGCCATATTTATGTGGCAGAAAGTTAAAAATAGTGACTGATCACAAGCCACGTGTGTGGCTAGGAATTATATCAGATCTGTCCTCACACTTAATGAAACTCAGTTTAAAATAGGAGGAACCTGACTAACAAATTATATATATATATATATATATATATATATATATATATATATATATATATATATATATATATATTCCAGTGACAGGCGAAAAGTGTAGATAGCGGCGCGAAAGCCATGGTCTTGGAGGCATGAACCGAGACAGCTGTCTTAGAATTACCGGACAATACAGACGCCGTGGAGCAGCAAACTCAAGAAGGGAAAGTGGAGACACCACTGGAGAATCCGGGTGCCGTGTTGGGCCAAGAAAAGAAGAACGTACAAACGCGTGATACAGTATCGTAAGTGGTCCAGAATGAAGGCAGATGTTGAAAAGTTTATAGACGCATGTGAGAGCTGTCTGCCTGCCAGAACGACTAATCGGTTCTAGGCGCTTCAGTCTGGAACCGCGCGACCGCTACTGTCGCACGTTCGAATCCTGCCTCGGACATGGATGTGTGTGATGTCCTTAGGTTAGTTGGGTTTAAGTAGTTCTAAGTTCTAGGGCACTGATGACCTCAGAAGTTAAGTTACATAGTGCTCGGAGCCATTTGAACCATTTTTGAGAGCTGTCTAAAGAAAAAAATCACGCAGTCCAAAACGAAACAACCTCTGGAGTTAACGCCTGCAGCTGATTTATATTTGAACGATGTGATTTTGATATCGTACGCCCTCTACTGCAGCCAAATTCAACCAAACGATATATTTTGACACTTCAGAACTCACTGACAAAGTTTGTTCTGGTTGAACTGATAGCGTAATAAGATGCGGATAGGGGAACAAGGAAGTTTGTAGAAAACGTTTTCCTAAAATTCGTAATTCCGACAGCATTGTTAAGCGACATAGGTTGTAATTTTGACAATGACACGATTAACCATGTAAGTAAATTGCTAAAGTTCAGCACAGCAGGTGAAATACGTAGGAAGCCAACAAGTTACAATAAATGGTGGTTTTCAATTAACCTTTACCATGTTTTCAATGGATTCAAACCCGTCTTCCTCAGAAGCACAAGAAACCTACATGCAATGTGATAACGTAATTTACAGTCAAAACATCACCCAGCAATATTACGTGTCATATACAAACCACTGCCTACAGCAAATGTAGACATATCACAAACAACATTACAAACCTTATCACAGGACAAGTAGTACTTGCGAACTTCACATTAGCAGTCAGGAAAGCGATCTCCACATAAAATGTGTCGGAAACGGTCTGCATGCCCATATGTGAAAGTAGAGGCCCCTAGAATCAAGGGTTTGTCAGATCAGTAAAACCAATTACATAAAATACCAGACCACGTTAAAAGTTAAAAGCCGATTGAGGGAAAGTGGAGAGCGTCGGTACCAGAAAAACAAATCCTGAGGCGCATGCACCGAAAAACATGTACGCTCGGCGCCATAAACAGCCAATAAGCGTAAGCACATTTAAATTGCTAACAGAACTACAGGAATACACCATATGAATCGGAGAGTATAGAATAAAATGTTCAAAAAGACAAATACAAAAAAACTTATAGGGCTATCGCTACGATATCGTACGGAAGTAATGACGTCTGTGCATAACTACGTTAATATAAGCATAATGACTACAAAGAGACTCATATCACCTTAGTACATCATCATACGAAAAGTCATAACACCAGCGAATAGACCCGCTATTAAATATGATGACAGTTAACAGCAAAAATTCGTTCTTTCCTGTATGTAGTGGCAACGTAACAAAAGCGGGTGCCATCAGTATCTTAGTGTAGCGAGAACTGACAAACGACTCTGTATGCACAAAAACTGTACAACAGAATTTTGAGCAAATGAACCACCCGCTGTCACTACTGTCAGTCGCAGGGAGATTTCTTTAAGAAATTTTGTAAATTCCCATGATTGCGCTCTACATGTTGATAGATGTCTAATTCTTCTCAAAAGCCCATCCTACACCTATTGATTTCACTGTGAAGAATAACCGAGTCTTCCAGATTTTTCAGAGTTTGGCTAGGAATTAGTATATCTTCAGCAAACGTAAAGTTATGTTTGTGAGCTCCTTTCTTTCCTAACAGATCCTCTTTATATCTGGTCCTCACAGCTCTGCCTGTTTGACCAGTGTAATAGTATGGGAAATTGTTGCAGGTCAATTTACAGAGACTTCAATTGGAAAACGAGTCGCCATCATTTTCCACTCACTAGAAGACGTTTTACCCTATAAGAAACTGACGTGGCCAAACAAAACGTAATAACAGTTTTAGAAACATCGTCAACGTAACGTGGAACAGCTAGGCAAGGTTAAGGGAAAACATTTTATTTAAATAAGACCTAAAATCTTTAATAACAAAACATTTCTTGTGTTTTAAATGGCTCTGAGCACTATGGGACTTAACTTCTGAGGTCATCAGTCCCCTAGAACTTAGAACTATGTAAACCTAACTAACCTAATGACATCACACACATCCATCCCCGAGGCAGGATTCGAACCTGCGACTGGAGCGGTTGCGCGATTCCAGACTGTAGCGCCTAGAACCGCTCGGCCACTCCTGCCGGCTCCGATGTTTTAAAAAATATAATTTAAATAAAAAACACAGCGTAAAGTACAGGACGACTCGAGCGCTTGAGAAAGTTTCACAATTTTCCCGATTCTTAAAACAAGTATTAATCACTTAAGAGAAAAAAAAAATATGAAATTCCTCAAAAAAGGGGCTTTTCTCTCACTTTAGCAAAAATGTATAAAATCCTTTAAGAATTTAAACTCTCGATGAGTACAGAATGTTTATCAAATCTCACATTTTTCTCTCAGTTGAAAGATAAGTTTTCTTTAAAAAAAACATAATAACCATTTAAGGAAACAACTATTTGAGATATACACCGATTGTATACGTTCAAGGCAAGCTTTCAGTTATGTATAACTGCTTTAATATATTAAAGTCTCATTGATTCCATTATACTTAATAAAATCTTACAATTTATTTAAGATAAAAAAACACAGGAAAATTTTTAGGGTATTAACCACATAAAAAAAACCAGTTGAGAGATACCCAAAATATACTTTCAAGGCAAGCTTTCAATCATGTATACTGCTTTACGTAGCCCTTGATTCGGCGAGTCTTTTGCAGAGCCGACGTCCTTTGGTTGTCGTAGATCTGGATTTGATTTACTTTCATTCTGATTTATCCGTAGTGAGTAGGTCCTCCAGGATGTAGGAAATGTCAGAAAACAATAATACATGACAAATTTTTACAACTGAAACAAATAAGCTAATGTACCTTCCTTCCACAAGTCCCAAGTGGAATGATCCGACATATTTTTAAATGAACACTATATGAAAGAATCATTTTACAAACAGTCATTTACTAAGATCGCATTAATGCACTGAATTCAAAATTATTTTATTTATTTATAAGGTAATAAACATATAATAGAACTAAGAACTACTACAATACTTATTTACAATGATCACATCACTGCACTGAAATGGTGCAGAAGTTAGATTGTACTTACACACACACACACACACACACACACACACACACACACACACACACACACACACACGCACACACAGTTATTTACAATGAACACATGACTGCACCGAAATGGTGCAGAAGTTGTATTTCATTGGTTTTTAAGCTTTTTATGGCTGCTCGCAAGTTACTGAAAATGTGTGTTCCTAAATAATGCACAGCTTTTTGTACTAGAGTGACTTTAAATCCTTGTGAAGAATATTGTTATAATCCTTCCTTTCCTTTATCCTTACAAAAAATGTATCAAACAAAGAAAAATAATTAATTAGCCTATAGCATCAGCCACATGGGAGATACTCTGTGTGAGCGTTGACCTTGGTCGTTACACAACTGCTTTTTTCTCCGTGTTTACAAGGATGACAAGCTGTTGTTTTGAAAACGTGTTTTATTTTTTATGCCTAATTTCACTAAGGAATAAATAGATTGGGAAGCAGTAGTTAGTATCCCTAGTCCCCTAAATAGGCTTCTGCAGGATGTTCTTGAGTTCACACCACATATAACGCTTATTGCACGTTTTTGTGCCCGGAAAACTTTAACTTGGCTTGATAATTGCCCCAAAAAGATAACCCCCTATGACATTATGGAGCGAAAGTTAGCATAGTATGCCAGTTTTTTCATTTTTATATCTCCTGTGTCTGGCACAATTCGCATTGCAAATAGAAATTTGTTAAGATGCTTCAGCAGTTGTGTGGTGTGCTCCTCCCAGTTGAATTTATTATCCAGCTGTAATCCCAAGAAGTTAACACTGTCCACTTCATCTATCTGCTTGTCATCGTATGTTAGGCAATAACTCGTGGGACACCCCTTACAAGTTCTGAACTGCATGTAGTGTGTTTTTTCAAAGTTTAGTGACAAAGAATTGGCTAGGAACCAGTGATTAATGTCCACAAATATTTTACTAGCCCATCATTCTAAGAATACACTTGGTTTGCTATTTATTGCAATATTTGAATCATTGGCAAACAAAACAAACTTGGCATCTGGTAATGTTACTGATGAAAGGTCTTTGATACACACAAGAAGAAGTAATGACCCTGTGATGAAACCTTGTAGGATACCACATGTAATTAGTTCCCAGTTGGATGACGCCTGATATCTTTACATGTCTCTTTCCTAATAACACCCTCTCTTTCCTGCCAGAGATATAAGATTTGAACCATTTTGCAGCATTTCCTGTTACACTATAATATTCTAATTTACTTAAAAGGATATTGCGATTTACACAGTCAAAAGCCTTTGACAGATCGCAAAATATACCAGTTGCCTGCAATTTTTTCTCTAATGAATTAAGTACATTTTCACTGCAAGTGTAGATAGCCTTCTCAATATCAGAACCCTTTAGAAATGCGAACTGCGACTTTGGCAGTATCGTATTTGTGATAAGATGGTTGTAAAGCCGATTTTACATTACGTTTTCTAAAATTTTTGAGGATGTTGGCAAAAGTGAAATTGGACGGAAATTTGATGCTGTTTCTTTATCTTCCTTCTTACAAAGTGGCATCCCTCCAGGCCGGCATCGTCTTCTACAAGGCGTGGCCCTCGAGATGGCAAAGCTAGAACACACTAAGGCATATGTTAACGGCTGGTTTCATACCACTTGTCGAGAATTAGCTTCAGTAAACACAGACGGGAGGCGAATATAAGTTCAATGCGAAACCACAGTGAATATGGAAGTACCGAGCTATCAGAGGCTTAAAATACAATGGGCAGAAACCAAGGGCCGCAACCCTATGCGACTGTATCATACCAAAACAAAAGAGAGACGTTACAGAGGCCCAGAACAGACGCCAAGGTTAAGCCAATTAGCCCCCAGCCAACTTAGATCAAATCTAGAGAAGACAGCAATTTGTACATTTCAAATATATAGAATAGAACACCGTGCGGACCTTCAGTTTATCTGAATCAATATGGAACAACTGCCACCAAGGCGACACTACCAGCCTTACTCTTTTAGGAATTCACGTAAACAAAGAGCTAATCCATGTAAGATTTGTGCCTAGGATCAAAATTCGTATCCAGGATCGCAGCACTATAGCCACTCCATCAAATAACAGAAATTAAAGGTCACTAAGTATTGTAAAAACGACCAGGGCGGACGATGATCCCCTTCAACCGAACGTAACACCTGTGGGCCTCTCGTTCTGAAAAACGATGGGGCCTTCTCCTGTCCATTCTGACGGTCGCATCCTAACTCATGCTGCCACTTCCGTCCGGCCAGACCCGCTCCATATGATTGCACTTACTCGATCACTCCATCCTCCGTAATGCCGATCGCGCCCTCTCGCAGACACTGTTGCTGAAATCGAACTGCTATCGCGACGCGAGAGCCTACACCACAACATGCACACCTCAGGAGCGGGCAAGCAAAGGGACAGACAGGCACCAGGAGAGGACATGAAGCCTGGACAGTTTACCGACCTCAGGATTGCGCGCAAGCAAGTTGACTGGACCCAATACACGAATGATCTCAATGGGACTCGAAAACTGGAGTATTAACTTACTAGAGTAGCCTTTCTCACCTTTCCGATTAACATTGGGGTTGTGCACAAAAATTCGATCACCTACCTTACTCCTAAATTCTCTACGCCCCTGATTATTACGAACGCCAACGTCTGATAGGTCCGCTGAATATTTCGACGTGCCTTCCTGCAATTCTTCTGCAGGACCTTAGCGTCAATACGCTTGAGAAGCAAATCGTTAACTGCCAACAAGTTGGCCAGAGGTGAATTAACGTGATACCCCAATAGCAGAGAAGCAGAGACAGCTTTCAGTGCCTCATGCTGGGCCGTATTAAATAAAATTAAGTCACCCATGGAGCGGTGCTACTTTATGAATTACTATGGAAGGCTAGAAGAGCCCCTTTCAAAATTCGTTTAACACACTCCGTAAAACATGGTTGAGGATTATAGTGGGTAGTTGTGACGTGATGGATACCCTGCTGTAAACAAAATCTCCTGAAGGCCTTAGGTTTAAAAGACAGGGCATTGTCGCTGACCAATCACCTCGGCAGTTCAAAAATGGAAATTACGCGTGGGAGAGGTTGAACAGCAATAGGAGCCGTAACCCCGCGACTAGGAATTAACCAAAGAAAGCGTGAGAAGGCGTCCAACACCATCCTGAGCACGTGGTAAAGGAACAATATAATCGATGAATCACTTAACCGTGGGATAAGTTTCCCTAGTGGATTTCAGGAGACCTCTACTGGCGCTAGAATCTGGTTTGGCTCTTTTGCAGACGTCACACTCACTCACCATCCGCTGGACATCTTTGTACGAGGAAGGTCAAGACACAAGGCACTTAATATTAGCGATAGTTTAGTGGACACCTAGATGACCTCCAGTCGCTATATGATAAAAGTTCCGGAACACACGCTGTACGAGCTGACTAAGCAAACAGATCCGGAAACCACGTGACCCCGCTCTATGACAATAATCCAGGTCTTTATGCATGACATGGTCGTCCACCTGTTCCCCATTCAGTAGCTTGTTCTTAGGGGCCTTAATTTTGGGCTCAAGGTCCTCTCTTTTCCCGGAGTCCCCGAAAAGTACTGCCTACACAATCCTCTAGACCAGAATACCTCTCTGACTTCTGAACCCCAGCCTCAAACATCCGACTCAAGGCGTCGGCCACTATATGCTTCACCTTGAACTGGAAAGCCGAAATTCGGATGGTCCATCGAACTATATGACCTGTATCACTTGGGCGCCCCAACACCCAGCTGCGGGACTGATTTTCAAGCAAGAATTCGTGGTGCTCAAGGTAAAACTTAAACTTTTGTAAAGCGGAGAGCACAGCTAGCGCCTTCCATTCGTAGCAGAATACTTAAGCTTTGCCAGGGTCAATCTCCTAGATGCATAGGCCACCACTCTTAAGTTCCCGTTCCTTCTCTTGGAGGAGAACTCCCGCTACCCATCAAGTAGAGGTGTCAGTTTGGTCCACAAAGAACTACTCGAAGTTTGAGACGGCCAGGACGGACAGATTTTTTTAGAGCGTGCGTCATAGCTGCGTAGGATGCCTGGTGAGTTTTATCTTTACGGAAATGACTCCTTTCCTGTGTAATTCATTAAGAGGAGTGGCCAATAGTGCGAAGTTAAGCGCATATTTTCGTAAACAGTTGGTCATCCCAATCAATCTTGAGACTCCCTTTTCACTAACAGGAGAGGGAAATTTTCACAGAGCCTTCCTACGCTCCTGATATATCCTACCCCTTCAGTAGAGACTAAATGGCCTGGGAAGAAAATCTGTCTGCGCGTCAAGGTGACCGTAGAAGTTTTCACGGTCAAACCTGCCTCCGTAAACCTCTCTAGCACTGCTTCCACGTGTTCCTCAAAGCATATAGTTGTATCCGCACTTAAATTTTAAGTAGCCAAGCACTCAATCGAGTAATCTAGTTAAAACAGCCGCTTCTGTCGACCGCCCAAACGGAACTACGTTAAGTTCGAAGAAATTCCAGTCAGTACAAAAAGCGGTAATGTGCTTGGAATCCTCCGACACCTGAATTTGGTAATAGTATTGGTTAAAATTTCAAATCCAAAACGGTGAAATACATTGCTCCAGAGAACCATGTGAGACAGTGATGAATATCAGGTAAAGACACAGATTCCTAGATAACCTTTTCGTTCAACAACTTGTAGTCAACTACAGGTCAGAACTCCCCCTTACTACCCTTAGGATGCAAGAACACTGGTGACATGTAAGGGGAGGCAGAATGTCTTATCACCCCAATGACCCCATCACCTTACATACTATCAGGGCACGCAGGGGGGAGGAGGAGGTTTAAGCTGTAGGATGATTGACGAACCGGATCATCAATCAAATCGATCTTGTACTGGATGTGAAAAATCTCCTGTTTCTCAACGGAATTATATTTCCTTCCCTTTTTTGTTTACTGAAACTACTTTTCTACAAGAGCTACCTTCTATTCTACACTCCTGGAAATGGAAAAAAGAACACATTGACACCGGTGTGTCAGACCCACCATACTTGCTCCGGACACTGCGAGAGGGCTGTACAAGCAATGATCACACGCTCGGCACAGCGGACACACCAGGAACCGCGGTGTTGGCCGTCGAATGGCGCTAGCTGCACAGCATTTGTGCACCGCCGCCGTCAGTGTCAGCCAGTTTGCCGTGGCATACGGAGCTCCATCGCAGTCTTTAACACTGGTAGCATGCCGCGACAGCGTGGACGTGAACCGTATGTGCAGTTGACGGACTTTGAGCGAGGGCGTATAGTGGGCATGCGGGAGGCCCGGTGGACGTACCGCCGAATTGCTCAACACGTGGGGCGTGAGGTCTGCACAGTACATCGATGTTGTCGCCAGTGGTCGGCGGAAGGTGCACGTGCCCGTCGACCTGGGACCGGACCGCAGCGACGCACAGATGCACGCCAAGATCGTAGGATCCTACGCAGTGCCGCAGGGGACTGCACCGCCACTTCCCAGCAAATTAGGGACACTGTTGCTCCTGGGGTATCGGCGTAGACCATTCGCAACCGTCTCCATGAAGCTGGGCTACGGTCCCGCACACCGTTAGGCCGTCTTCGGCTCACGCCTCAACATCGTGCAGCCCGCCTCCAGTGGTGTCGCGACAGGCGTGAATGGAGGGACGAATGGAGACGTGTCGTCTTCAGCGATGAGAGTCGCTTCTGCCTTGGTGGCAATGATGGTCGTAAGCGTGTTTGGCGCCGTGCAGGTGAGCGCCACAATCAGGACTGCATACGACCGAGGCACACAGGGCCAACACCCGGCATCATGGTGTGGGGAGCGATCTCCTACACTGGCCGTACACCTCTGGTGATCGTCGAGGGGACACTGAATAGTGCACGGTACATCCAAACCGTCATCGAACCCATCGTTCTACCATTCCTAGACCGGCAAGAGAACTTGCTGTTCCAACAGGACAATGCACGTCCGCATGTATCCCGTGCCACCCAACGTGCTCTAGAAGGTGTAAGTCAACTACCCTGGCCAGCAAGATCTCCGGATCTGTCCCCCATTGAGCATGTTTGGGACTGGATGAAGCGTCGTCTCACGCGGTCTGCACGTCCAGCACGAACGCTGGTTCAACTGCGGCGCCAGGTGGAAATGGCATGGCAAGCCGTTCCACAGGACTACATCCAGCATCTCTACGATCGTCTCCATGGGAGATTGGTAGCCTGCATTGCTGCGAAAGGTGGATATACACTGTACTAGTGCCGACATTGTGCATGCTCTGTTGCCTGTGTCTATGTGCCTGTGGTTCTGTCAGTGTGATCATGTGACGTATCTGACCCCACGAATGTGTCAATAAAGTTTCCCCTTCCTGGGACAATGAATTCACGGTGTTCTTATTTCAATTTCCAGGAGTGTATAACCGTTGCTGAAATTCAGCCAAGTTCAAACTACTAAAGGTCAGTAAGATACAAACAACTACTTACCAATCACAGAGAATTGCGGCACTCGACCGCACGCACCGGGCGTTGACCGAGATGCTCCGGCGCTATTTTAATCGTTAACAGACTGGTTGGAATAGCTGGGTCCGTGTGCCACTGTCGTGTACCATACCTCTAACGGTTATTGCAGAGAAAAGCTGACAATGTGCTTTCTAACTAAGAGGACTGTGCGACGGAGGTGCCTCAAAGAATGTAGATACTGCATCAGAATGCCGTGGCCACTACGCAAGAGCACAAGGAACGAAGTAAGCTACCCTACGACAAAACACAGAATCCAGAGAGTATCCGGAAACATAATCGGGTGCAAATATTCGATGAGAGTAAGGGAATTCCGTTCCAGGAAGTTCGGTAGCAAATGAAGAGGGTCATTCAGTATCGTGGTCTTAAATGGACCGAAGGAAGTAATTAAAATAATAGGGCAAAAATGTGTGAAGATTCACGCAGACAGAATAAAGGAATTCTCTTTATTACAGATTGCTGAAGTGCAGACAGTGTGGAGAGTTACAGTGATCAGAAGTACTATGGTGTCTTGTTTAGCAGAAATCAAGACACCAGTGCAAGACGTACAAGTACAGAGTTTCCAGTCTGCAGCAGGGATTTATTACGACAACCAAGTAACCGTTAGTTTGTACATCACTACGTAGAGTATATTAAGTTACTTTAATTTAAGAGAGTGCCATGACTAATTGATAACATGCAACAGGTTGCGACTAGGGCAATAGTGAACTGTATGACAAGGTTACAACGGGGAAAACTCAGCACAGTTGCGTGGGAGAAAGCGCGAAAGACCGCGAAAGGGCGTGTCTTGCAAGATAAACGAAACAAAGGAGTTGATAGCACAGCTAGCGAGACACGAGCGAGGCCGTTCAAAAAGAGGTAATTTGCTCTTTATCTCAGAGGCAAGTAACGTATTGTTCGGTACGCTAGACTAGGAATAGGCCTCCTTCTTTAAAGGTAAGGTAGATGTTTTAGCGAAACAGTAAAAGGAACTTTTGAGGTTGTTGAAGGACCAGGCAACAATTGTAGAACATTTTAAAGTCAACCACACTTTCGCCCTTTCTGGGCAAAGTCAGGTGGAAAGAGTGAAGTGAGACGCCGCAGCCCTCCACGAAAATAAGAGCTAACACACTAATAGTAGAATCCCCAAAACTACGTACGGTAAACGATAAATCACGCACCTAGAAAATAAGAAAACTAGTAATTGTAATTATAGCTTCCTATGTAAATGGCAGAACAAGAGGTAATGGCATGGGCATAACGGACTCACAAACTGAGAATAGCGTAATGAGTGTGTAAAAGCAGTAAAGAACCTGAGCAAAACGGACTCACTAAGATGATAAAAGTGAAAAATATGTGTTTAATTTTTTGTAAAGTTCGTTAAAGGTATTTTATAAATGATGTATTCTGTGTCCCAAGTATGTTGTACCTGACGTACAGTAGCTTGCCAGTGTATATGCATGTAAACTATTTTGGAATGAGATAAAAGGAGGACTGTTTCAAAAGCACTGGGAATAGGACCAGACATTTTATAACCTCTGAGGAGAGAGCCCATAAAATTTCCCAGGTGGATGGGGGGTGTTGCGAATCTCAATCCACCACATATACTCATTAGAACACTCTAGAGTTGCGCTGCTGGAGCAGCGCCGAAGCCGGCTACGGACAGGAAGTGTTGTCTCAATATTTGACAGCGGTAACAACCAGAAACAACCTCGCGGCGCAATTTGACAAACAGTTTCACAGACAGGTTTACGTAGCCCGCAGCAAGCAAAGACTGGGCTGCTCCAGGGGTAACATCTTAACCAAAAAGCCAAAAACTATAAAAACGTAAAACATAAAATAATAAGAACCAAAATCAAACAACAAAGTGTAGGTGTCGAGTCCCGCCTAGTGCGTCGCAGATTGTTCTGAAAACATCCTCGTGACGGCTTACGAACCATGCAAGTAAGGGCACATCAGTACGTAGGACAGATTAGGGAACAGCAGTGTCCAGACAACACCGTCTGTGTGTCACATGGCACCGCACGTCGAACTCTGGCCGATATCCTAGCCTCGGCGCCCGCCGTTCCTACGGAGACAGACGCAGAACAGTAGGTGGGAAACTGCTTAGTGGTAATGCCAGAGGAGCCTCCCATGTTCGTTGACAAGGGCCTTAGAATTTTTGCCCTTCTACCTTAAAATATTCTCACCTTGTTTCTTGTTCTGAACCACTTATAGCTTGTGTCCAGCAACTGTCGGAGTTCTACAAGTGGTCCATCTAGAGATTTGACTGATGTAAGACAACTGTGTAATAGCAAGCGTCCTTCTAATACCCTCTAAGGACACGACAATCTATCTACTGTGGCATGGTGAAGATTTTAAAGTATTTTAACTTTGGTTCAGAAAAGTAACTTGTTGGGGTTCTTTTTATATATGAAAGGAAGTTTTAGTTTTTCATCTAGTGTAATGATTTGATTGCAAGTGCCTTTCTACCTCTGCCTGTAGGTCCCACCAGGCGGTCCTGTTACGGTGGATGGGCTTGCCAGATTGTGACTGTCAACGATGGCGTCTATGCTGTGCTTCTTGTTCAAAATTTGATATTGTATTTTTTGGAAAAGCTTTACAATCAAGACTGAAATTGTTTCACTATAAGTGATGTGTAAATTGACACTTTGAAATAAATCTTTATTGAACATTATTTATTGCGAATGGTGTTTGAAGTTTTATTATGGCCTGGTCCTCGCACCCTACAGTTAATTAAGCTGCCGCCAAAGTGAAAAAAAAATCACGTTTGTTCATAGGAAAAAGGTACTTCCTGAATGAAATTTTCAATCGTTTCAACATGGAATAATATACAGGGTGGAGCAGAGGAAACGCAGATTTTTCACTATTGGATGACTGGGATCCGGTTTGATAAAAATAATAAAAACAAGCATCAAGCGATAGATTTTTTAACGCAGTTTTGGAATATACATTAATTAGGTTCGAAAAATCATGTCTTGGAGATGACGTCCTTCTTGCTGGGTAAAAATGTGGATGCTCTCCCGAAAGTTACGCATGGCTCTCTCCAATATTTCATTCAGCACGGCTTCAATTTCCTGACGAATGGAATTCTTCAGGTCATCGATTGTGCGAGGCTTTTGCATGTAGAGTTTTGATGTTAAATATCCCCACAAAAAGAAGTCGAATATCGACAGCCCCATATCTCGAAATAACATGTGCTGGGAACATTTGTCGAACCACTTCCACGGATGCTCTCGCCGAGTGAGCTGTGGCACCGTCCTGCTGGAACCGTATTCCTCTCGTGTTCACTTGACGCCTTTCACGTTCTGGACGAAGGAAGTTGTTTAACATTTTAACGTAGCGCGCTGATGTCACAGTAACTGCTGTTCCTTCCTCTTCAAAAAAATAGAGTCCAACAATCCCCATCTTTGAAATACAGGAACACACTGTTACTTTTAAACTGTGGAGAGGTCTTTGGTGTAATTAATGTGGGTTCTCCGTCGCCCAGTACCGACAATTTTGAACAATGACGTAACCGTCTACACGAAAATGTGCTTCATCACTCATGAAGGCTGTAGCATCTTCACCTTCCGTAAAAATTTCGTCAATTACGCGACAAAACTCTCTGCGCTGCATAAAATCCCCTTCACTAAGCTGCTGAACGATCATTATCGTGTACGGGTGAAGCTTAAGATCATCATGTAAGACGCGGTGACGCGAACGACGTGACATACTCAGCGCTACAACCTGTCGTCTAGCCGATCGTTTCGGACAAGCAAGAACGGCCGATCTCACTCGGTCCACATTTCCCACGGTGAAGACCAGGTGGTTTCTTATTCCTCACAGATCCAGCACTTCTAAACGCTGCAATCCATTCGACTATAGTATATCGATCAGGCACTGCACCTCGACGTACAACTCTAACATTTTGACGGAAAAGATGTTGCACTGTGACTACGGAATCATTGTTTCTAAAATACTACTCGACAACGAACACACGATGCTCTACGCTCCGTCACTCTATAGCGACTGAAAGTGCATTGTATGTGCAGCCTGCTAACAACTATTCAAGGTCAATACCCCCTCTCGTCGCCGCGTACTAGCGGTTCAAAAAACATGCGTTTCCTCTGCTCCACCACGTATTATTGGCAAATTCTTCTCGTTGTTCGCAATCACGTGGATTGTCCTTACAAAAAATTCCGATTTTGTAAGAGTACAGTTGCAAATGTTTGCATAGCTCTCTATGCACCATGGCGTTTTTTGCTCAGAGTTATGTGATGCTTCTCTTACTGATTTGGATGGTGATCGTGTAAAGATTGGCCGAAGGTTTTGGACAGTTTCTGCTTACTTTCAAGATCGCCTGCTAGTTTTCTTATACCATACCCATTTCTGAAAAGCTTAGCATCAACTCGTTAATCATCTAGACATCTGAAACTTCCAGCGATATTAAAACTGTGCCAGACCGCGACTCGAACCCGGAACATTTGCCTTTCGCGGTAAAGCTCATAAGCAGCTGAGCTATCCCAGAACAATTCAGAACCTCATCTCCTACTTTCCAGACTTCAGTCATGGTCCGGCACACAGTGTTAATCTGCCAAGAAGTTTCATTTTAGCGCATAGTCCACTGCAGAGTGAAAACTAATTCTGCAGCTAGTCACTTGGTAGTGCTTGTTCTGGACCTCCGTTGTGCTGGACTTCGTCTTTCAGCCACAAAACACATTGTGCTTTACCGTACAGTGAAGCTATTTTTGTGCTTTAATCTATAACGACGCTCCCGTTGATAGATTCATGAACTGAAACGTAATGAGTTTGTCAGCACACTAAAAACAAAATGTCGCAAACATATGGCATACGTAAATAGCATTATCTGTTTAGAATGAAAGTAAACATTCTCGGACACCCTGTATTTTACACACATTAGGCATACTACCACGGGATGACTCTCTTCAAAGAATGTTCACTATTTCATGATCACCAATTACTCCGCGTTTTAAGGGCAGTTTCTCACCCAAAGGGCAAGAGAGTGTTCTGAATCTCTGTCCATTCCTCCGCCCTTTTGACAAGGCCATTGGCAGAATAAGTGTGACATCTTATGCTGGAAGTTTTCGGGAGCAATTGGTGATGATTTTTATTCAAAATGTAAGCAGTGACGGTGCTCTAACCCGGGACCAAATCCATTCTGGTTAGTAGCCAAAGACGCTACCCACCAATTTTGATTCTGGTCCTCATTGTTATCGGCATTTGGTCTGGGTAGACGTCACATGTCACCCCTCGAAGTTCTTCGTTGTATAGTTCACCCAGTCTTGCTATTACAGAAGAAGCCAGTCCTCGTAACGAATGGACTGAGCTACCATTCCAGAAGCGAAGACCAAAGCTGCAAATATAGAACTAATGGATTTAAATCTGGCTAATGTGGTACATACACTACTGTAACTCGACACCTTCTCCGTCTTCGTGGAAACAAGTTATGTTATGTCCTCAGAACTTGTCCATAAAGACGTGGAGCACCATCGTGCTGACGAAGTTGGAAATTTCCCGTCTCCGGATAGAAGCCCCGGTAGCAAATGGTTCAAATGGCTCTGAGCACTATGCGATTTAACTTCTGAGGTCATCAGTCGCCTAGCACTTAGAACTAATTAAACCGAACTAACCTAAGGACATCACACACATCCATGCCCGAGGCAGGATTCGAACCTGCGACCGTAGCGGTCGCTCGGTTCCAGACTGTAGCGCCTAGAGCCGCACGGCCACTCCGGGCGGCCCCCGGTAGCACCTATATGTCTAACAGAAGCAGATAATGGGGTGCTTTAGTGTTCTCGGAATGAAGAACGGCATAACAATGTGAGAAACTTGTATCTCGCATCAGAGTATCAGTTTCAAAGCCCCAACTACATGTGATGGATTCAACCCCTGAGGGCTGACATATGACCAATCTCTGTGATTCTGTTTATTTACCTTACCATTGATACTTAAATTACTTTTATCCGTAAAAAGCTGTTAACAACCGTTTTCAAACCTAGCCTTTCTATGATCGCCAGCATTCGCCTAGTTCTGTACAAACGGCAACGCAACTCGAGACTGACTGAAGCAATGCTCAAAGACACAATTCTTTCATTCGTGTGATTCTCTATGTGTCTAATAGGGTACAGGAGTCCATTTCCATTTGATAGTTACAAGTTGCATCGGAAATGGTGGCTTCCAAAATGGTCGCCATTTTGGTAACGTAACGTCACAGGTCTCTCAGCCCCATGTCATACTAGTTGACTTTAAATTTATTTTTATACATCTGCTTCTGTTTTACACGGGTGGACCAACCTGTATCATGTTAAATGACGCATCCACTCATCCTGCGCATTACTTTACATTATCGGTTGAAAATTTAATTCAGTAGTAAATTATTTAGTTTGTGGTGAAGAACTCGAGTGGAGGTAAACTGGGAAAGAATAAGAACTGTGTCAGTGTGACTGGTACGTGTCCCATTTCCCTGTTCCTATCCTTTAATACAATTTGATTATTACCCATTTCAGTACAGTTAGATAATAGAAGGTCACTTGCCTGGGAGTCAGACGATTGATCCTCTGTAGGGACCACTATCTTCCGTCCATAGCATAATCAGTATTTATAGCCCCTTCCTCCTCAGCCATCCAGTCACTGTCAGATAGCCAGGCTACGATAGGGTCTGTGTGAGACCCTATCATGACGTCAACGACGCTGCTATGAGGTGCTGCCACCACCGTTACTGAGCCTCGAATCCTAGGTAGCTGCCTGACCCCCTTTTGACATCCCTGCACTCTGCTGCCACTGCGAGTCTACACGTCGGGATCCAGTCACCTTCCCACGTGATTGCGCTTGAACTAAAGTTTCCCCAGCCCTGCTCCACTGTCACTTGACGCAGCCAGCCGCAGCTGTCCTTCCTCCGGTGAGGAATTCGGGAGTTCAACGCTCTGGATCGCACTGCTGTCACCACATTCCCCTTCCCCGTGACAACAGCAGACGCCGCTATCGGTTTGTTTTTTTGAGTCATCAGTCTTCTGGCTGGTTTGCTGTCTCCCGCCACTAATTCCTCTCCTGAGCCTCATCTCAGAGTAGTGAGCTACTTCCTTAATTATTTCCTGAATTTTTTCCAATCTCTATAATCTACAGTTTTCACCCTGTACAGATCCCTCTAGCACCACGGAAGCTATTTAGTGATGTCTTAGAAGATGTCCTGTCATCCATTTCCTTAGTCTTATCAGTGTTTCCCATGTATTCCTTTCCTATCTGTTTCTCTGGAGAACCTCCTTATTCTTTACCTTATCAGTCCACCAAATTTTCTACGTTCTTATGTAGCGACACAGTTCAAAATTTTGGATTCTCTTCTGCTGTTACCTCAGTCCATGTTTCACTGCCATACAGTGCTGTGCCCAAATGTAGCGTCTCGGAAATCTCTTCCTCAAATTAAGGTATAACAGATTTCCTTTGTCCAGGAATTCCATGTTCGCCAGGGCTAGTCTGCTTTTTATGTCCTCCTTGCTCCGTCCATCATGGATTATTTTGCTGCTTAGATGGCAGAATTCCTTAACTTCCTACGATTCGTGATCACAAATTGTTAAGTTTCTATCTGTTCTCATTTCTGATACTTCTCATTACTTTGGTTTTTTTTCGGTATACTCTCAATCCATATTCTGTACTCATTGACCGTTCATTAAATTCAGCACACCTCGTAATTCTTCTTCACTTTCACTGAGGATAGCACTGTCATCAGCGAATCTTTCACCTTGAATTTTAATTCGACTACTGATTTTTTCTTTTATTCCCTTCATGGTTTCTTCGGTTTCTACACTGAACAGCAGAGGCGGAAAACTACATCCCTTCCTTGCGCCCTTCTTAATCAGAGCATTTCGCTCTTGATCGTCCATTCTCATTGTTCCCTCTTTGTTCTTGTACATATCGTGTATCTCCCGTCTTTCTGCATAACTTTCCCCCACTTTTCACCGAATTTCGCAAAACCTTCACCATTTGAAACTGCCGAACACTTTTTCCACATAGACAAATCCTATGAACGTGTCTTGATTTTTCTTTAGTCTTGCTTGCATTACCAGTCTCAATACCAGAGTTGCATCTCTGGCGCCTTTATCTTTTCTAAAGCCATGCTGATCGTCATTTAAGACTTACTCAATTTTCTTTTCCATTCTCCTGTAGATTACTCTTGGCAGCAACTTATACGCATGAGCTGTTAAGCTGATTGTGCGATAATTCTCGCACCCATCGGCTCTTTCTATCATCAGAATTATGTGGATGGTGTTTTTCCGAATGTCAGATGGTATATCGCCAGTCTCATACATTCTACATACTAAGATGATTAGTCGGTAAATGTTCGCACTCCACCTAAGAATTTTAGAAATTCCAATGGATTATTATGTATACCTTCTGCGGCACTTTATGTCATGTCATCCACATATCTTGCAAATTCTGATTTTAGCACTTGATCTCCTATCTCTTCCCTGTCGACTCCTATTTCGTCTTCTATCATGGCATCAAATAAGCCTGAAGCAGCCTCACAATGTATTTATAGAGCAGCTGAAAACGTCCGTGGATGTGAGCAGCGTCGAAGATTATCAAGATTGTAGTTCCGTTGCTAATCGCATTGAGAACGTCTTTTCGACCGGGAAATGCGCGGGTATCAACGCTATAAGGAATGTGTTTGCTTCTTTGGCGTCCTTTATGCCACCTCCTGAGATCATTTCGAGTCTGTTCTGAGTGTTGTTGTGTCTGAAATCTTTGCCTCGGCTCCCCATAAGAAAACCGCGTGATTTCAACGCTGTGTGTAGCCATTCGAACTATAGGTATTCCGACCTCCATCGCAGAGGCGTCAAAAAGAAAGTGGTGAAATGTGGGTAAGAGGAAGGAGGGGGGATGTGGCGACCTTGCCCTCGTGTGACACGTAACGATAGCATTTCCCGGAATTGTGGTGAAATTTGGTGTAAATGTGACATCATTAACCCACCTTACACGTCACATGGACTTTTGAGTTCTGGTCTTTTTATATGCATGTATCGACACCTTGATGTCTGAAGCTTCGTCGAGGCCGACGCTGGTGTCGAAGGTCGCCACACTTTCGTGCCATTGCAGAGGAAGATTATATTCACCTTTGAGCCAAATATTAAAGGTATGTGTCGCAATGGGACTCAGTTAAGGGGTTTCTCTAAGAAGTGGTCCTCTAATTATTTTGCACAGTGTAGATTGTACATCCTACAGTTTGAAATTTTCTGCCAAAGGATTATTCAAAAACAGCTGTTCTACGATTAATACATATTCTGAAAATTACTTTCATTTTGATCTAGCATGTCGGAAATATTCATAAAATAAGATCTCTTACTTTCAAAGATTTAAGTAATCGAAACACAGACACTGAAACCAAATTTCAGTCTATGTGCTATAAAACTGGTGCTTCTCGTAGTTAACAGTAGCGCTGAAGTGATAACGAAAATTAATAATGTTACTGTGCTTTTAAAGATTTTTTTCCAAATATCCCTGATTTAAATTGGCACTGTCTAACAGAGGACTTCATCATTTCACACGCTGTTTGTAATGTCACGACTAATATAGACAGGGGCAGGGGAGAGAGAGTGTGTGTGAGAGGGAGAGAGTGTATATGAGAGAGAGAGAGAGAGAGAGAGAGAGAGAGAGAGAGAGAGAGAGAGAGAGAGAGAGAGGGAGAGGGAGAGATAGAGGGAGAGAGTGTGTGAGAGCGAGGGAGAGAGAGTGCGAGAGAGTGTCAGACAGAGAGAGAGAGAGGGGGGAAGAGAGAGGGAGGGAGAGGGAGGGAGTGTGTGAGAGAGGGAGTGAGAGCGGGAGACAGTGTGGGAGAGTAAGAGGGAGAGGGCGAGGGAGAGAGTGTGGGAGAGGAAGATGGAGAGAGGGGGAGTGGGAGAGTTGGGGTGAGAGAGAGGAAGTGGGAGAGGGAGAGAGTGGAGAGAGTGTGTGAGAGAGAGGTAGAGAGCGTGGGAGAGGGAGAGAGTGTGAGTGTCTGTTAGAGGGAGAGAGAGAGAGAGTGTGGGGAAGGGAAAGAGTCTGGGAGAGGAGGAGTGTGGTAGAGGGACAGGGAGAGCGGGAGGGAGAGAGTGTGGGGGAGAGTGTGGAGGAGGGAGAGAGTCTGGGAGAACGAGAGGGAGATATTAGATGGTTATGTGTATTTGGACAATACATTCTTATGGGCAGATACTAACTGGTGATAATAAGGGATCTAGTAATCTGGTTACTCTCGGCTTAACATGAAGAGCAGAAGTCATTATATGACATAAGCTCTTGTAATTTACAAACACACTAATGTTTACAAAGTAACTTTTGGTCATTTCAAGAGGAGAGTGCACTGATACTCTCAAGATAATACATCAGCCCATTGTACCTCAATGTCGTAAGAGTAGTGACATGATGTCTAATCTGGCACACTTTTGATATCACATTCATTTCGAATTAATTATGAAAATTACTTAAATTGGTCAAATAAATTAGTTAAATTGTGACAGCTGATTGATTAATTGCGATAACCTATTGCTATGATAAATGGTTTATAACCCTCTGGCAAACCCTACACATATGTATGTGTCAATGTAATTACAATCAAATATTACAAATACAACAGTCTGACAAGGAGGAAAGCATAGGAAATACCTTCTCGTGACAATAGTATCTCTGGATATATCAATCTTCCATTTAAATTTATTACCTCCATAAGATGAACATCATTTTCCACATAGAATCTCTCACACACCTTACGGCTACCTATGATCTGACATCACGATTTTCCACATCAAAGCAATATCTCCCTTATGAGAGGACATAGCCTCACCCTCGTCATTTTCTTTGCACTTGTCTGAACACTGACCACAGTAACTTTACACCCCGACACATACTTTATAAGCCTGCTCATCGCAGCGAATCTATCATACAACTATTATGTATAATACTTAAGTAATAACTGAATGCTGGTGGCACCAAACAATATTGAGCGAAAATTCCTTATGAATGGACATGCTCCATTTTATTTTGTTGTGTGTGGTACCAGTGTCTAGTAGGAAGAGAGATGTGATCGTCTTATAAGCGACTAGCTATTAAAAACACGATCGCAAGGACTATGTTACTGTCACCGTGCATAAAAAGCAGTCTTGGTTCCACAGGCACACACAAGCATCGCTAACAATATTCACGTTAAGAACTATACATGCTTTATAAACTGAGATATGTACTACTTGTGAATGAAATAGTTTTCCACACAAATCCTGTGGCATTGAACATAGACGGTAGTAACTGGGGTGTGTATTAACAGACAGAAAGTGCTGTAGCGCGTTGTCAGCAGTGTAAGCTCGTATCGCCGAATGTAGAAATCGTTTCGGCTAAGGAACGTGGTATTGAACCGATATTTGCAACTCCCTCATTCCGCTGCTAGATATTTCTCCCAATAACAAGCAGTATTTGAAACGTATTCTATTCAGTTACCATGTAAACAATGTAAAAGAGGCTTTGCGATGTATCCAACGGGCTATAGGGGAGGGAGGACGATGGTTCAAAAATGGCTCTGAGCTCTATGGGACTTAAAATCTTAGGTCATCAGTCCCCTAGAACTTAGAACTACTTAAACCTAACTAACTTAAGGACATCATACACATCCATGCCCAAGGCGGGATTCGAACCTGTGACCGTAGCTGTCTTCCGGACTGAAGCGCCTAGAACCGCACGGCCACCGAGGCCGGCAGGACGATGGTTGATTGAGAATGATCACATACAGTAGTAGGTGGTGTGCTACGTGAGGATCACTTAAAAAATGTAACACTAGATTGAAGTCATAAGAAATGTACGAAATCCTATGACCAATACTCTGGCTTTTCAGATCTATAGCGCTACACTTTCTGGTAGAAACGCTGTATGCGATTTGGAATCTGTCTGTTCATCCGCACACTTGCATTGGATCCTATTGAGATATTGTTTAATGATAACAGCCGCTGGTCAATTATATCTGTGGCACTCTCATATCTCGAAACGAGTCACTTTCTTCAAACCTATATACTAACGACCTCATAGAGCAAATCTCCAGTGCGGCCTTAGACAGTCTCCCTGCATCTTGTAACTGTTCCTCAGTCTCTGCCTCCTTCCCTGCAGCTTTGTCCACGTGATCATTCCAATTCAAGTCGGGACTGAGCGGAAGTCGGAGAGTGCTACATCCTAACACCTTCTGCATCCCATGGAGAAACAGGTTGAGCTGAGTTAATGAACAAGACTGTGTGGTGAACACTTGGTGAAAATGCGAACATGTTGTCATAGCTCCACCAACTGTATGCAGTGGGTAAGACCAACGCCAAACTGAGCTTTCTCCTATAGTTCAAAAGTCAGTATGAGCTACTGCTACTGCACTGCTGCACATTTCCAAAACTACATATAAGTACTGCAGCCCGAAGGAGATCTGTGTCCCTCAGGGTGCATTCATATCTGTCACCCAAACATCTCTCTCTCTCTCTCTCTCTCTCTCTCTCTCTCTCTCCCTCTACGAAATATATGCAACCAAACTTTTAAGCTCCATACCATGCACTGTAATACTGCTTCGCTAACGTCGCCTGGTAGAGAAATAGATGAGATTTTACTGTGTGTCTCTCTTCTGATATATCGAAAACAAATGGCATCTGCTTGTTGGCATCGAGCATAGATGGTGATCCATTCCATTAAACATACATATATGGCCCCATTAGAGCAGGTGTGAGTGATCGAAGTTGCTCCCACAGACCTGGGTAAAGTTTGATCTCCTGTACTGCAAGAAGACCATATCCCACTGAATATCATTTGCAATAGAGTTGTCTTGCGATATAGCTTTGTAAGCAGTTTCATACACTGAGTTTTCGCTGTAGTGCTGCCAAGCGGTATGTGAGAACAGCTTTATACAGCGCAATACATTGTTTTCCTACCATGGCTTCAAGGTGTGTGTAAGGCGCGGAAACGACATTAACATGTTTTGATCCATTGGCTATCAACGAAAGCTGGAGGGGAGAGGGAGGGGATAGGAATGGGTGTGCAGTTGGATTTGGGGTGTGGTGGGGGATTTCTCAGAAGGATGGATTATCCCCAGGGGGTTATAAAGCATGGGTCATCCCCAACTAGTCAGAAACCAGTCCTCATGGGGTCATCAACCACAACAGGTTAAGGTCATAAATTAGTTACCAGAATTTAATTAATTTAATTGATCAATTTAATTAATCTGTATAATGCATTTGAAATCAATTTGATATCTAAAGTGTGTCACAACAGACATCATCCCACTGTTCGTTAGTGCCTGTTTACAGGCAATGCATTCTCCTAAGCTGGATTAAGAACGTAAGGGGAGAGATTCAGGTTACAATAAATTCAATGTCGCATGGTACCGCAAGGGCGACCGAAAATGATGTGTTCGGTGTTCTCCATGCAACACAGCCACACAATTGTCTCTGTCCATTGTAGACGACAGAGATACTGCATGAATCTCCCGTGATTAAAGCAGGGATGAAAAAAAGATTGCCGAGGAATTTTGTGTGATACATCCCGAAAATGTACCATTGCTGTGCAGGGACGTTCTGCACTATATCTGCATAATCCTTTCTCTTTAAGTTATAATAGTAGGTACCATAAGTTATTCCATGAGCATCATCTCTTTAAGATCTGTTTACCCAAAATGGTCATATGTTTTTTGTGCCAATATTTTGTTCCATGGTGAACAGTCCTCTTAGACAGATTTCCTCTGATACTGTCGTACCCCACTATCCATAACATAATAACCCTTGTCGTCATGGTGTAATTCAGCAATCCTTTCTACCAAATGGTGTTACTGTGTGCACGATTCTGTGTGAGCAGCAACGCTGGTCGCAAGTGAGATAGTGTCGTCCACTCAACGTAAAAAAACGTTCCTGAGGATGATGGAGTTGGTGGAGTTGGGCATTTTGGTGTGTCTTTTCGTCGTCGCATGCGCTGGCGACGCCATCTGAATTATATGACCCATAAGTTAGGAGGCGGCCTGCCTGTTCGCATCCATATAAAAGATTCAGCACTTCAATATTCATATTAAATTCCAAGTATAGTGGGTCAGCGACCATTCATTGTGATGGAGGAGAACTGTCATTACCTCTGTCTTGTACAACAGGTTTATGTGGTACAGAAGTTTCTGGGGAAGGCACATGCTGCATACTCGTACGTGAGCCAGGTATATTGTGCAAGAATTGTAGACGCTTGTTTATAGGCAACACCTATTTCTGAGCAACATGTCCCTTTGTATACTCTTAAGAGAACGTCCACCGCAGACATTTGTTAGTGACAAATATAATCAACATATATAAAAAAATTAGTTCCTTTTATGATCTTAAGGGAATTATTTTTGCTTCTGTAGTAAAAATTATAAGTCTCATAAAAATTTTAAGACTCAAACTTGTATATTTCCTATTCGTCTACCGTTAATACAGATAGAACTATAATTTTCAAATTTAAGTCTCAAACTTGTATATTTCCGATTCGTCTACCGTTAATAACTATAATTTTCATATTTCAACTTAAAACATTTTTTGTGTGGCTCTATCTATTTATAAGCCTGAGAAGAAATGCTTTTGCATCTCTGGTGAAAATTATGAGCCTTAAACAAGTAAATCCTACATATGTCTACCGCTACAAGAGTTATAACAAAATCAGTTTATTTTACTTTCATTTTATTTTAGTTGAAGTGCATCAGTCCAGAAAGTCAGAGCGTACAACTGCACGAGTTCAGAAATTCATTGCCCATGTTCCATCTTCAATCATCGTCAGGTACAGCTCGATTAGATCGCTCCTCCACCGTTCCCAGGAGTCTTGAGTCTTTTAATGGCCTTAGCTGTCAGACACCACGGTTTTCTTTCGTGTCGTTTGCAAACAGCTTCGAGGTCTCCAATTCCTCAGTTTTTGCACTGCCACTGACTAACACGGCAGCGGCATTATCGTTGTCGTACTCAGAGATCCAAGCCTCTGGAAAAAAAAAGAGTACATGAGCAAGAGCTTCCTGCGAGTGCGTACTCAGACAACGCAGCATACCTTTGTATAGTCTGCAAACAGCTTCGGCGCCACCAGCCCCTCACACCATTTGTGCTCCCATCAACTTGTTTACAGTGGCATCGTCGTCGTCTTACTCAAAGAGATCGAAGGCTCTGAACAAAAGGAGAAAATGAGTAAGTTCACTAGGGACGTGGGAGCTCGTATATGCTCAAGACACCATGGCATACCTTCGTATCGTTGCAAATAGCATCGACGCCGCCAATTCCTCAGCTTTTCAGCTTCCGGTGACTTGTGCACGGCAGCGGCGTTGTCGGTGTCGTACTCAAATAAATCAGAGGCTCTGAAAAAAAAAGAGTACATGAGCGAAAGCTTACTGGTAGTCGTGGGAGCTTGTTTAAGTGCTCAGACACCACGGCATACCTTCGTATAGTTCGCCAACAGCATCGACGCTGCCATTTCCTCAGCTTGTACACGACGGCGGCGTCGCCCATATACATTCGCACCTGGAGCATTTTGTCTGCTCGCAGCGCACATGTCTCTGAAACTCTGCCTAAACTTCCCATCGTCTTTCCTTATATAGAAGTATGACAATGCTAAGCGTGGTTTCCTTGGAAATGTGCTCTGACGTCATTTGTGCAACCATTGTCCATTACAATACCACACGCATGTTTCGATACTATACATCCATTCGTGAAAGATGAATGGAGGGAGTATACAATGGCTCACCCACTAGTTCTATGTTTGATGTCTAGACTAAAGATTTGGTGATTTTAATCCCCAGAGACGCTACGTAACTTGGAGACACTATTGTGTACACTGCGTTTTTAATTGCCTTATGCTATCTAAAATTGTACCAGTGACTTCCTCGCCTTTAACATTGATTCGTACAAGCGCCATAGACAATATCGTGTACTTTTAATATTAGTGAGAGAGGTGGAATCGTTCTTAAGACTCCAGGGTGGTATTCGGATGATATTAGGTTCAACTCTCCGGATTGTCGTCTGTATATTCTTCTTTCATAGTTTTCTTTTTCACAGGTTAACTCAGTCGAATACCTCTCAACCCTTTTCTTGCTTAGTACACGCCTTTTGTGATTGTGTCAGCAAAAAGACATTACATTTTTAGCTTCCTCTTTTTGAATTTTGATTATATGTTAGGATGCTAGTCCTTCAGGACAAGAAATCATCATCATTCTACCGACAGCCTTGTCAAAGAAGATGGAAGAGGTGAAAGAGTTTCAGGAAACCCACTTGTCCATGTAGTCGGCAACTATGCGTAAAAGGTAGAATAATTAGGAATAATAAACGGTATGACGATGCAAAAGGCAATGAAAAGCACGGAGTTAAAGGTGCATGATGTGCATCTTACAGGTGGAGGGTCACGTTAGATCAATAATAAAACTGATTACTCCTCCCCCAAATAAGGTAATTTGTAGCATTTACATACTAGGTAATGTATGAGACTGCTAACGGAGGACTCTGGTTCGATTCCAGTTACTGGAAAACTGTTAACGCAGGTTGGAAGAGAACTGCAGAGCCACGTGTTGTCGCTGCGGTACTCATATCCAGACACTGTTTAAGCAGAGAATGAGGATGCGGTCGGGCGCAGTACTAATATCCTGTCGGACGATACATCTGTAGACTTCACTTTATGAAGATGTCATTTCTTGTGTCGGCTTGTAGGCCTACGTTCTTCGGCTCTCGCGTTACTGTGAGGGAGGAGGAATTGGTTATAGACTTCCTAACATCTTTGAAAGGAGCTATATGAAATGTTCCTCTTGACAAAAAAAGTGAAGCACCTGGAAGACATTGTTGGATGCCAACGTCCCTTCGTCATCGTGCACTTCTGCGGCGG
Source organism: Schistocerca gregaria (assembly GCF_023897955.1). Classification (NCBI taxonomy): domain Eukaryota; kingdom Metazoa; phylum Arthropoda; class Insecta; order Orthoptera; family Acrididae; genus Schistocerca; species Schistocerca gregaria. Next base: position 324,120,963 of record NC_064925.1, on the reverse strand, counting down.
GTATGCAAATGATTAGAGTTACAATTCTCTGTGACAGGTAGAACAGGCGCCAGCGTGCACTAGTATTCTTCATGTTTAGCGGTTTTGCCAGGCCTGATAGGGTGTATATAAATTGCATGAACATCTTCAGGTGTTGAGTGATTGCCATGAAGGTTACAGAGACAGTGTGTGAAATGATCTTATCAGCAAGTGTTTGAAAGTGGCCAGATTGTAGACCTTCATTCGGCTAGCTGGTAGACTTGTGCAATATGTTGATTTGTGGGGCATTTGGATTTTGCAATGACTCGATGTTGGACCGACGCGAAAGTGAGTGCAGGCATACTGTTCATCAAGATTTCAGTAGACCATACGTATCCTTGAGAAGGGAGAGTGGCCATATTTTGCATCAACATCATAACATTATCACGACTGTGCCAACCATCCGAGAACAAATAATGGGCTCCCAGAAGTATTCTGTGTCATCCAACAGCAATGGTTGGAGACTAGGCACCGTCCCACGCGTAGCCTAACGCTAACACTACAACACAAACACATGCGTTTGTAGTGGTACAGTGAAAGGGAAGAATGAGTGGCTGATGAATGAACTCGCATTGTGTTCAGTGTGGAGTCAATGCTTCGTACCGCCACTGATGACCATCGGCGACAAGTATGGCGGCAACTAGGGGAGAGGTTCCATTCTTACAATGCTTTGGGAAGACATCTACATCTACATTTATACTCCGCAAGCCACCCAACGGTGTGTGGCGGAGGGCACTTTACGTTCCACTGTCATAACCTCCCTTTCCTGTTCCAGTCGCGTATGGTTCGCAGGAAGAACGACTGCCGGAAAGCCTCAATGCGCGCTCGAATCTCGCTAATTTTACATTCGTGATCTCCTCGGGAGGTATAAGTAGAGGGAAGCAATATATTCGATACCTCTTTCATAAACGCACCCTCTCGAAACCTGACAGCAAGCTACACCGCGACGCAGAGCGCCTCTCTTGCAGAGTGTGCCACTTGAGTTTGCTAAACATCTCCGTAACGCTATCACGCTTACCAAATAACACTGTGACGCAACGCGCCGAACTTCTTTCGACCTTCTCCATCTCCTCTGTCAACCCGACCTGGTACGGATCCCACACTAATGAGCAATACTCAAGTAACACAGTGGTGTTATTCCACGTCTGCATACATATTCCGCAAGACACCATATGGTGCGTGTCGGAGGCTGCCTTCTGCCACTGCTATCATTTACTTTCCTGTTCCATTCGCAAACAGAGCGAGGGTAAAACGACTGCCTACTTGCCCCATACGAACCCTAATTTCTATTATCTCATCCTCGCAGTCCTTACGCGAAATGTACTTAGCGGCAGTAGAATCGTTCTACAGTCAGCTGCCGATGCCTATTCTCTAAATTTGCTTAACAGCATTTCGTCAAAAGAAACCCGACTTCTCTCCAGGAATTTCCATTTGAATTGACGAAGCATCTTCGTAACACTCGCGTGTTGACGGAATTTGCCGGTAACATATCTAGCATTACGCTTCTGAATTGCTTCGATGTCCTCCTTAAGTCCGACATGGTGGTGAGCCCACAACTCGAACAGTATTCAGGAATGGATACCACAAGTATTCTATACGCCTTCTCTATAACCAACCTTACTTGCTTCATATCGCTTTGCGGCTTTAAGCCTAGATAGTTAATCGACGTGAATGTGTCAATCGGCACATCGCTAATATCATATTCTAATATTGTAGGTTTGTACTTCCTACTTATTTGGATTAATTTAAATTTTTATAAGTTTAGAGCTGGCTGCTCTTCGTCAGACCAAACTAAGACATCCTGTATCCTTCTATAATCACTCAGCGACGACACTATCCCATACAGTACAGTGTCATCAGCGAGCAGTCGTTGACTGCTTTTTACACTGTACCTCTAGCAGTTTTCTATGTAAGGAAAAAGAGCGGTCCTATCGCATTTCCTTGGGACAGTACTATCATTATCCTTGTCTCTCATGAATCCTCGCCGTCGACGACAACGAGCTCTGTTCTACTACTTAGGAAGTCTTCTGGTCACTCACACTGCGTATGGTCAGTAAACTTTCGTTAACAATCTGCAGTGGAGCAACGTGTCAAACGGATTTCATAGATATACAGGGTGACAATTATTGAACTATAAGAAAAAAAACGTAATTTTTTTTACAAATTACGGAGTGCAAACGCTTTATTCAACAAGCAAAAGTCACTATGGATGTTAGGATTGAGGTTACGACGTGTTCGATATGCCTGCCATCATTGGCGATGATGCGGTGCAGAAGAACAGCGAAGTCCCGTATGACCCGCTGAAGTGTTTGAACATCGACGCTGTAGATGGCCTCCTGAATGGCTGTTTTCAGTTCAGCAATGGTTTTGTAGTTATCGATATACACCTTGTCTTTTATATATCCCCACAAAAAGAAGTCGCCTGTGTTCACATCCGGAGAATACGGCGGCTAATCGAGTATCAGAGTGGCTGCAAATGTTCAGGTTATAACCGATTCAGAGACCCCTTGTTTCATTTGTAATATACTTAATGCAAAGAAGTAAATACCAAACCAGAAAACGTACAGTAACGAAAATGGTGAATATAGTCATTTAAATATCTATACTATGTATCTATACTATGTCAGTGTTTGTCAATAATTAAATGGCGGAAGCTCCTCATTTTCAAATTAGTTGTTCTCATTCCTTGTGTAGTTACTCTGTGTAATGAATATTAGCTTTCTGGTGCTGAGTACAAAAGAATAGGTTAGTAAGAGACAGAATGAAATTTGCACTTTTCAGGAGAGTGTGCACTGGTATGAAATTTCCTGGCAGATAAAAGTGTGTGCCGGAGCGAGACTCGAACTCGCGAGCTTTGCCTTTCGCAGGCAAGTGCTCTCCCATCTGAGCTACACAAGCACGATTCACGACCCATCCTCACAGTTTTAATTTCACCAGTACCTCGTCTCCTATCTTCCGAACTTCAGAGAAGCTCTCCTGCAGATCTTGTAGAACTAGCACTCCTGGAAAAAAGAACATTGCGGAGATATGCTTAGCCACAGCCTGAGGGATGTTCCCAGAACGAAACTTTCACTCTGCAGCTGAATGTACGGTGATAAAAGCTTCCTGGCATATTAAAACTGTGTCCCGGACAGAGACTCGAACTCAGGGCCTTTGCCTTTCTCGGGCAAGCGCTCTACCATCTGACCTAGCAAAGCACAGCTCAAGACTCATGAAGATAAGAGATGAGGTTCTGGCGGAATTAAGGCTTAGATGGTACATTCTTGCCGCAGGCTGCGCGAGAAGGTTCCGCCTGTTCCCGCCTCTTTCGTACACAGTGTCCTGTGAGTCGTTGTGTGGATCACATCGTTGTTTGTCTCGGCGTATCGTTTTGTGATTCTATTTTGATACAGCATTGTCTTGCGCCGTGATGTTGTTCATGGCTCCCAGGAACATCCCACGCACAGGTACCGTCAGTTTTAGTTTTGACAGGTCCACGCATCATGTGCAGTCGAGTTCGTCAGAAATTCATGATTGGCTTGTAGATACGATCAAGGTCACTTCAGAACAGGTTCACACGGATTACTTCGATTCTGAATCGTATGTGTTTTATGTCAGGCAGAGGCCAGCTTCAGGTTGACAAGCTCCCTTCACTCATCGCGATGGCTCTAACAGCATGGTTATTCTGGCGAACGCGGTAGTAGAATATACGAGTGTTAGGGTGTTTAACCTTCCGCCTGAAGTTGATGACAGTTTCCTCAAGTCCGTTATGCTTCCGTTTGGGGATACACGGAATACACGGCAGGACTGCTGGTCCGCTCAACATCGTTTACAAGTTTACAGCGGAGTTTGGGCCTTGGACATGGTAGTCAAACGGAATATTCTCTCTCATTTGCAGATGTGCGGATACCGGATGCATATAATTTACACAGGACAAGAAGGCACCTGTTTTATATGTAAGGAGAGTAAATATTTCTGTACAAATTACTAGCGTCGTATCACGATCTTCAAACCAATTGTGAACAACATAAAAGGCTAACTTTAGCTGTTTTGGTTCTTCAAGTGACAGCCATTGTGCCTAACCACGTTTCTGAAGGCCAAGGCAAGCCATTGCGTGATGGTCCTAGCGCATTTCCGCCTGTAGCCTCGCGTCGGAACTTCCCACTGTAGCTTCCGCGCCTCCACCACCTTCACTTCAAAACAAGTGTAGACGGACGCAAGATAGAGAGGAGATTCCGGTGCAGGAGACCTCTCCCCTCCCTGAGTTTAGACAGGATGGTGCCATGTCGGTTACTATTAAAGACTCGAAAGCGTCCAGCACTCGCTCCGACCTAACTCCCGAGACCGAGAACGTCTCTTCCGAATCACACGAGGATAGGCCTCTTCCGGAGCTCCCTACTATAATTACGGACTTCCCAGGCACCCGTGAGTCCGCAACGTATCCCCGCCCTACTTCTGAGCGCCCATAACGAGAAAACGTGCCACAATCCGCTGCTGATCGAATCCCGAATGGCTCAAGTGTGCCAGCGGCACATGTGGTGACGGTAACAGACATACCATCAGCTACCGATTCCCTTGATTCCCACGAGCCGCAGCGCTCACCTGTACCTGATACAGGACCCCTTCCACCCACTTCCATGTTTCCCCATGCAGCAGTCGCCTTCCCGCACAGCCGCAATAAACAACGTTTTCAACCTCAGTGTGCGGCATCGTGAAAAAAGAAGAAACAGATGGAGTGTGGATGAGAGGGATCCACCTCTTTACATTCAGATTTATCCGGTTGACTCTGCCTTGGACTGTTAACGGTCTGTTGCAAGTAATCGACTGAATAATTTTGATAATCGATAGATGCAGGCCCATATCTTTCTTACTCTGAAAATGAACGGAATTAGTCCCGTGCTTCTACTTGCGGCGCTGCGCCAATTTATTTACGACCCAGGCGCAGACGTGATATTTTTGTAAGAAATGTTGCTTGAAAATTTTTCTATTCTTGGCTTTTATACTTTCTTTAATGAGACTCCTGAACAATTTATTGACATTGAGTTATTTTATAGAGAGGGTATATCACTGTCTGATTTCGAAGTTCTTGATAATGGCCGTGAAATAGGAAGAATTTATTGTGATCTTACTTTGATTCTTCTTTATGCCTCATCAGGATCTGATCGTTCCACAGATCTTGCGCTGTTTTATAAAGAGGATATAGTTTATTTCTTTCATGAAACTCTGCGGAAAATTCTGTTAGGCGGAGATTTTAATTGTGTTTTGCGTCCTTTGGATCAGACCTCTAATTTTAATTTCGGTAAGGAACTAGACGAATTGGTGCGTTCTTCGAGGGTGCGAGATGAGTGTGTCTGTCAATAATCCACTCTCGTCAGGTACCCGCATTTTACAGCTACTTCCAGCAGCCGACTCAATCGCTTTTATCTTTCTCACTATTTATGTGGACAGCTATTAGCGATAGACGTGATACCAGCTTGTTTCACTGATCACTGTGCCGTAGCTGTAACTTTAAATCATATTCCGCAACTAGTAAAACCGTGTCGCCTCCCCTCGATGTTGAATACATTCCTCTTAAAGGATCCTTCCCTAGAGATTATCGCTCGAGAGTTTTAGGCCCGTAGCTTGCATTCGGAGGACCGTTATCCTTCTCTTACGGAATGGTAGTCAGAGCATGCCTAACCACTGCTCCGGAAAGCGTTAATACGTTACGTCGCTGCGAGGGTGAGGGATCTTCGTCGGACCCAGGAATGTTATTATTCCATCTTGCGTCAACTTTATGACGGTGCCAGACAAGCTCCCTTACGGATTGTGGATGTCCGCCATCTTAAAGCGAAGCTTCTTCACTAAGAAAGACAATTGGGAGGACTCAGGGTCCGATCTCAAAATACAGTTTCTTTCTACGGGATGAAATGATCTCCTTATATCACCTTATCCGGTGGCCGACGCGTCACAAAAGAGCATGTATCACGTCCCTTACTTACACGACGGTCACATATTTAAATCCCAACGTGACATTTCCAATCCGATCTATAATTACTTTACCGACATTTATGATGACCCTGCTACTGATACGATTGTCCCAGATGGAGTTTACTTCTCTCCTCGATTGTGTAGTTACTCCCTCTTTAAATGAAGACTTTCTAAGTGACTTTACTTGCGATGATGTACTGGGTGATCAAAAAGACAGTATAAATTTGAAAACTAAATAAATCACGGAATAATGTAGATAGAGAGGTACAAATTGACACACATGCTTGGAATGACATTTGGTTCTATTAGAACCAAAAAAATACAAAAGTTCAAAAAATGTCCGACAGATGGCGCTTCATCTGATCAGAATAGCAATAATTAGCAAAACAAAGTAAGACAAAGCAAATATGATGTTCTTTACAGGAAATGTTCAACATGTCCACCATCAGTCCTCAACAACAGCTGTAGTCGAGAAATAATGTTGTGAACAGCACTTTTTTTTCTTATAATAAAACCCCATGTCATTCCAAGTATGTGTGTCAATTTTTACATCTCTATCTACATTACTCCGTAGTTTATTAAGTTTTCAAATTTATACTGACTGTTTGATCACCCGGTATGTAGCCTTATTCTTGATTCACCATCGCAAAAAATCGTAAGGACTCGACGGTACTGTTAAGGAATTTTATGTACTTTTTTGGCCTCTTATGGGTGATACCATTAACATTGGTGAATGAAGTGAATGGAGGCGGGGGTGGGGGGGGGGGGGGTGGGAGTGGTTTGATTCCTGATTCCTTCAAGGTTGGCAAAATCATTATAATTCCCAAGGCAACTTGACGTCCAGACATTGATAACTTCCGCCGGATCACACTACTTAATTTCGGTTACAAGGCTGTCGCCGGGCGATTAATAGCTGTTTGTCGGTTCTGCTCGAGAAAATTCTTGCTCTCCACCAAAGCTGTGTGCGTGAGCACAGGATTCTGACTGTAGTCGAATGTCGCGATGTTGTCTCGGTGGCTGCAGCGACTTCTGTCTCTGGAGCCTTGATTTTAATGAGGCATTTGGTCGGGTCAGCCACCCTTTCTTCTTGCAGATGCTCAAGGTGACTGGTCTCAATCATACTGCGTCATCTTTTTACTGATATTCACGCAGCTGCCGCAGTAAATGGACAACTTACTATGCAGATCACCATCCGACGGGGCTTACCGCAGGGGTGCGCCCTCTCCATGTCGCTTCTTGTCTTGTCACTAGAACCCTGTTTCGCCTTATTGCTGCTCAATTAAGTGGCTGGAAAATATTAGGAGAAACCTTCTCGGTACGAGTATACGCAGATGATATTATGGTACTGCTACGTCAAGTCGATAATATATCCCTGCTCATTGTCCGATGGAAATGGCTGCACTCAATCGGCACGAGGTAAGGAATCGAATTCAAGGGGCGACTCGTGAACACTACCGCCGTTACCTTAGTCTTCTTCACAAAGTGCGGATCTTAGATTCCTCTATTTTCAGCAAAGTGTACTATGTCACGCAAATATTCCCGCTCCCATCTATGATGGAGCGCAAACTGATGCTAATGTCCGGTCGTTTCCTTTGGAAAAGACATATTTTTCAACTTCGGTATAAAGTGGTTGCAAAGCCCCGTCTCCTTGGAGGGTTGTGACTTCGCAAAATCAAAGTGAGGGCTCCAACTTGTTTATACGGCGTACCGTTTTAACTTGTACTCGAACAACTCATTCTATTACATATCACTTATTGTCTTCTACAGGCCAGTGCGACTCCCCCTGCCGATGTTGGCCAGATCATCTCTAAATTCCGTTATGTTCGTGAATTTTATATTATAATAAGATTTCAGGGAGCTGACATTTTATCAATGACACACCTTGCATTCTCGTTGGGGAGTACAATCATCCCTCTCCCCAGTTGAAATGGCCGTGCCATTTATATGATGGAAAGCAGTGTCGTTTCCAAAAATGTTCAGATGAATGTGAATTTATAAGGGACCAAACTGCTGAGGTCATCGGCCCCTAGACTTACACACTAGGTATACTAACTTGAATTAACTTATGCTAAGAACAACACACACGCCATGCCCGAGGGAGGACTCTACCCTCCGACGGATGGGACCGCGCAGTCCGTGACATGGCGCCTCAAACCGGGTGGCCAGTGTGGTTTCATGTTAGTATTCCTATCCTCCCATTGGAAGTCGCCTCGTACTAGTATGCAGTCATTCAAAATCTGATCCCGATCAGCGAACGCCTCCATCGCATTGGTTGGTCTTAATACGACTGGTCTTCACGACACATGTCAGCTACATGGCACATTACCACGCACGTTCGTCTCTTTTGGAGAAGAACACTGGCACTGGATTCGCCGGCAACTGGCTTTCCTTACCCGACCAGCTAACGCTATTTTCTCGATTGATCATCTGTGTCCTGACTTTCCCGTTATCCCTCCGACCAAGACTAATTATCTTGTATGGCTCCACGGACAATACGCCTACTCCGTATACAGGAGTGACAACGATCCCGACCGCTTGTTTTCGCCAATATATGGTGAATTCTCATCGGAAGTGGCAGAGGCTTCCACGTTTTGTTTTATTTGCTAATATGTTGTTCCTTGTTTTTAATTAAGGAACTGGGTAGCTTTTTTTTCTTCCTTCCTCTGTACCCTTCTCTCATTGTTCTTTCTAGCGAAAAAAAATTGTTTCCTTTTGAGTCCAGAAATTGTGGAATTTTTGTCTATCAAGTTTTCTTTTCAGAAAACAATAATCTGAAAAATGAGGAAGGAATTGAAGAACATACAAAAAAATGAAATAAAATTAAGTAAAATAAAAACAATCCACCCTAGTACCATGTCCAAGTGAAGGACCAGCACAGTGATAGCGGAGGTGGACGCATTGTGGCCAGGCTTCGCGTTTCGAACGCTGCCCATCTAATCTCCACCTGGCTTGAAGCTGTCTGTGTCCGTTCATTCCCGTAGATAAAAAAGGTTAAGACAGGCGTTCTAAAGATGCGTACCATCCGCTTCCAAGAAAGAAAAAAAATATTAAAGCAGTTGCTTCCCAAAGTCAAAGGTCCCAAGTTCGAGATTCGGTCCGGCACATAATTTTAATCTGCTAGGAAGTTTCATAGTAAGAGTTTTTTCCAGTACATTTTAAGTTTACATATCTGTTGCTCAGGACGAACTGCTATTCCAGTACATCTACATCTACATGACCACTGTGCAATCCGCCCTCCCGGCTAGCCGCGCGGTCTAACACGCTGCTTCCAAGCGGGAAGGCCTGCCGGTCCCCGGCACGAATCCACCCGGCGGATTAGTGTCGAGCTCCGGTGTGCCGGCCAGCCTGTGGGTGGTTGTTAAGGCGGTTTTCCATCTGCCTCGGCGAATGCGGACTGGTGCCTCTTATTCTACTTCAGTTACACTCTGTCGGCGATTGCTGGGCAACACAGTCTCCACGTACGCGTACACCATAATTACTCTACCACGCAAACATTTGGGTTACACTCGTCTTGTATGAGAGGTTCCCCGGGTGGTGGTGGTGGTGGTGGTGGTGATGGTGGTGGTGATGGTGTCCACTGGGGTCCGAAGTGCACAATGACCCTGGGTTCGGTGTGGGGCGGTGGTGTGGTGGGTGGACCGCTATAGCCTGTTATGGGGTTGTGAAACACTGAGGGCTCCGGCGGGAGGAACCTCTCCATCGTTTCTAGGTCTCCAGTTCAATACACACACACACACACACACACACACACACACACACACACACAAACACAAACACACACATACTGCAATTCACAATTAAGTGTCAGACAAAGGGTTCTTCGATCCACCTTCAGCCTATTTCTCTATTGTTTCACTTTCTAAAAGAGCGTGGAAAAATGGACAATTAAATCTCTCTTAGGAGTTCTGATTTCTCTTATTTAATTATGATTATCATTTCTTCCAACGTAGGTTAGCGATTCTGAAATATTATCACATTCAGAGGAGACAGTTGGTGATTGAAATTTCGTGAACAGTTCTCGCCGCAACGAAAAACGCCATTCTTTTAATGATCGCCATCCCAACACGCTTATAATATCCGTAACTCTCTCTCACTCTGCCCCATTTCGCAATAAAACAAGACTAGGTGCTCGTCTTTGAACTTTCTCGATGTCTCCCGGCTATCCTATCTGGTAAGAATCCCATACAGCACAGCAGGACTCCAGCAGAGGATGAACAAGAGCACTCTAGGCAGTCTCTTTAGTAGGCCTATTGCATCTACTCAGTGCTCTGCCAGTAAAACGCAGTCTTTGGTTTGCCTTCCCCCTAATATTGCGTATATGACCATTCCAACTTAATTCGTTCCTAATGGCAATTCCTAGGTATCTAGTCTAATTGACAGCTTTTAAATTTGTGTTATCTCGTCTACACTTACATAGTTATATCGGAAGGAGTGGAGGCTGTCTCTCAGGAAGGCGCAAGCGAATTTTTATCTGCTTTTTTTAAGTAGATATATTTTGAATTTATTTTTCCTTATCAGGATGTTGAGGTGGTTAGTCTCACTACAGTTATCTTGCTAGACTGTTGCTGTTTCGCGTCCTATAAGTGAAAGATATCTTAGTACCGAGTAAAGTCGTACACTGAAGAGCCTAAGAAACTGGTACAATTGTCTAATATCGGTTAGGGCCACTGCGAGGACGGAAAAGTGACCCAACACGACGTGGCATGGACTCGACTAATGTCTGAAGTAGTGCAGGAGGGAACTGACAGTATCAATCATGCACGGCTGCACGTGAATGCTGCGGAGTTTGGTGACCAGCGGAAATGTTTCAATTCAGAAGAGTGTTCCTGAAGCCACTCTGTAGCAATTCTGGACCTATGGAGTGTCGCCTTGCCCTGCTAAAATTGTCCAAGTCCGTCGGAATGCACAATGGACATGAATGGATACAGGTGCTCTGAAAGGATGCTTACGTAGGTGTCACCTATCAGAGTGGTATCTAGACGTATCAGGGGTCATATATCACTCCAACTGCATACGCCCCACACCACTACAGAGCTTCCACTAGCTTGATCAGTTCCTTGTTGACATGCAGGGTCCATGGATTCATGAGGTTATTTCCATACCCGTTCACATCCATTCCGCTCGATATAATTTGAAAAGAGGCTCGTCCGACCAGGCAACATGTTTCCAGTCATCAACAGTCCATTGTCGATGTTGACGTGCCCAAGCGAGGTGTAAGACTTTCCCATGCAGTCATCAAAGGTACACGAGTGGACTTTTGCCTCCGAAAGCCCATATCGATGATGTTCCGTTGAATGGTTCGCAAGCTGACAGTTGTTGGTGGCTCAGGGTTGAAATCTGGCAGCTATATCGGAGATTCCTGATATTCACCGTTCACTCCTGAAATGGTCGCACGGAAAAGTCCGCACTTCATCGCTACCTCGGAGATACTGTGTCCCATCGCTCGTGCGCCGACTATAACACCACCTTAAAATTCACTTAAATCATGATAATCTGCCATTGTAACAGCAGCGCCAGACACTTGTTGTCTTATACAGGCGTTGCCTACCGCTGCGCCGTATTCTGCCTGTTTACACATCTCATGTATTTAAATACACATGCCTATACCAGTTTCTTTGGCGCTTCAGCGAACATAGCAGTTCACAGTTCATTTATTTGATGAATGGTATATACACTTGGTAACACTCTGTTTAATCATGCTGGCGATCATTGTTTCATTCGGGTAATTTACAGTGTACTTTATAAGTACCACGACCATGTTTCGATTCGGACTGGTTACACTACTGCTCAGACAGAAGCTTTAGCTATATCTATTGATATTGAGTCTTTGTATCTACAGCACTTGATTGCTAAATATATGGAATATTCAAAGTGTGATATTTCCTTTGAGTTTGTTCACACGTCCACAACATATAGCCAGAGTCCCTAAGACTGTACAGTGTTCTTGTATCATTAGGTACAAATGAACCAATGTGTTCCATGAATAGTATGTGGTTTTTAAATGGAATACTTACATGCTTGGGTAATTTTTGCCCGTTTCATTAAAAATCTGTTTAAAACTCCTTTGTAATTCTGCGCCTGTCCACAGGTGAGGATCCACCTTCACTGCTAAGGTAGTAGTAGCCAAGTAGATTCATTTTCTGTGGCTTAGGATATAATTTTCTGTCTTTACTACGAGCTAGAGTGAATGTGTGGATAATTTCTTCGGGTTCTAGTACGTGCACTAAGACATTTCAAATAGGTCTGAATAAATTGGCAATTTGATGTACATTATTTTTTTCTGCGTTAGCGAATCAACAGGAAGTTACTGATAACACAAGAAATAAACGTAAGTTAACGTAATGCTCGCTACTCGTGATATACACTCTAAGACAAAAAGACCCACCGTGAAGGAATTACCCGAATGAAACGGAAATCAGTATTGTTAATGTATATATACAGACAAAAAATGATCAGAGTTTCAGAAAAATTGGATGATTGAAGAGAATGAGCTTTACAAACTGAAGAAGCCAACAACGCGTTGGTCTGCTTCTGGCCCTTTTGCAAGGAGTTATTCGGCTTGGCATTGATTGACAGGAGTTGATGGAAGTTCTCCTGAGGACTATCGTGCGACATTCTGTCCAATCGGCACGTTAGATCATAAAAAAAATCGATATGGTTGGAGAGCACTGCCATAATGAATTTTAATAATAGCACGTCAGATATTTTTCATCTATGAACCCCAGCTAGCATTAATTATTAAGTAATTAAGATTATGAATGAGTATTAACATTATTTCATCATTATTGTTGTAGATAGCTGGTAGTTAACGATACAACTAATTATTGCACAGCAGCATCCCTTGCCCAAGATAGTAGCGGATCAATAGGAAGTCACTGATAGCATAAGATATAATCATAAGTCAGCCTATGTCCCAGCTATCTTGTCCACCCAAAATATCTCTGGAACAATAACAGCTATTGGAAAACGACTTACACCGGTATCAATGTAGGGCTGGGGCCCATGAATGTACATATTTGGAAACATTCTAAAACGAAAGCATATGTGTTTTTTTAACACAAACTTATGTTTTTTTAAATGGATCTCCTACATTTTTTCTTCAGCAATCCATAGCATGACAAAACACATACACAATGGCGTTGATTGCATCGCAATATTCCCATTATATCCCGAGATATTGAGACGCGAAGTTGACGCTTGAAACACCCGACATGCGCTGCTAGCGCACGTCCTGAGACTCAGGTGTGAAGCTCATGCTGCCCGTAATCGCGATGTGATTGATATGTGTAATCACACCTCCATACTTATCAAGAGGTCCGAAACGAATAATACGGTCTGCTGCCATCAACTCTCATAAGCACATAGTGGTTTCCCTCTTGCACGTTTTACGTATCTACGTACACAATATGAACCAGTACCGATCGGTGTACACCCGTCAGGTTGTCTTATTTATCCTGCATACCCAAATAAGGTTTATCTAATGCGTTATATGACCCAGTGTGCCTGTCGCGCAGGGCCTGGCTCTACCTACTCAAGTGTCAAACATAGTCCCCACTACTGCCACAGTTACCACTTCGCCTTGTTTACGATTTGCGACCCATGCAAACTCCTGTACTCCACCACCGTCCGAGCATCCTATTTGTTGTTGCTTTGGCGTGCAGTACACCGCTTGCCAGTGTAGTCGTGCATCAGAGTAATCTAGTGACGGCACTGAGGTAGTACACATTGTAAATAAACGTTGTGTTGAAGAACTTATACTGTACAGTATAATGTAAACACATGAAGATATGGTAGAAATGCTGCTGACCTATGGAGAACGTATGTTTACGAGAAATACATTATGAGATTGCTTGTTTGTTGATAGTACTGTTAGCGAACATTATGATTATTAAGTTAATATGTCTGTTTTCTACCCTACTCTACATACCTGTACTGTACTCTGTTGTAGGTGGACGAAATGCTGTTCAGGCAGAACGATTGTACAGAAGACAAGCCATCGCCTTCGCGCCGGATGTTTGGTCGTCTCACAACTCGTCTACGTGAAACGTGAAGCTTAAATCCAAGACCTCGACATCGTCCTAGAACACGCACAGATGAACGTGCTGAAGTTGCTGTGCTCGCTACCATAGCTGTGAATCCTCAAATCAGCACACGTCAAATTGAACGTGAAGTTGGTGTGTCGAAATCAAGTGCACAGCGTATTCTTAAACGTCATAAATTTCATCATTACCATGTTCATTTACACCGGGATCTTCATGGAAATGACTTCCGCAATAGGGTAACATTTTGTCGGTGGACTCAGCAAAAACTTCTGACTAAACCAAACTTTTTTGCAGATGTTCTTTACCGACGAGGCATCATTCTCCAACAAAGGAATTGTCAAAATGAGGAATATGCATTATTGGTCCGCAGACAATCCAAAATGTCTCCGTCAGGTAGAGCATCAACGTCCGTGGAAAGTTAATTTTTTGTGTGGGGTTATTGGAGATACCATTATCGGATCTTTCTTTATAAGTGGCATCCAAAATGGCAGACAATACTCCAGATTTATACGACACAATCTTCCTGTTCTCTTGGACACCGTACCTCTGAACCGGAGAATGGTCATGTGGTATCAGCATGACGAATGCTCTGCACATAACGCCTTACGAGCACGACGACTTCTGAACCGTAAGTTCCCTGGTAGGTGGATTGGACGAGGTGGCCCAGTTAGGTGGCCTGCCCGATCTCCGGACCTTACACCGCTGAATTATTTTCTTTGGGGAACAGTGAAGGATGCTGTTTATCAATATGAACCAATAACACCAGAGCACATGAAGCAACGCATTACTGATGCTTGTACGGCCATCAAAGAGGAAACAGGAGCACGAAGTAGGGCATCCTTCATCCGCAGAGTGACCGTATGTATGCAAGACGATGGGCATCACTTTGAGCATGAGATGTGAACGCTATGTTTAGTATGTAGTGCTGGTATCACAGTGGAAGTTTCTGCAAAGGGCCATTTTACCCAGTGATGTTAAGAAACATTTGCTTGCAACAATTTGTCATTTAACGCATTAGATAAACATAACATTGATAATTATGTGATAATAAAACTAACTGGTTAAACATGTTTACATTCGTTTTCTATGTCCTACCTGAGCTTCCCAAATCAAAACTTTTTACCTCAACAACGGTAAAACGTTTAGTCCACTTGCTCGTTTCACTAAAACCATCAACATGAATTTTACTATTACGAGTGAATGATTAACTGTCACTTGGGCTAGATCTACAGTAAGGTAAAGCTTTAACGTTGAACGGCATTATCTTTTTAGTAACGGATTAACGATAAGCGAAGTTAACTTTGTGACTAACGTTGTGGTACACAGATATGTTACAGAACCGCATCACCCCTAGCCTATGGGATAAATACCTGCTGGAATGTACGACGTTAATGCAGGATGGCAGCAGACCGTATTATTCGTTTCGGACCTCTTGATAAGTATGGAAGTGTGATTACGCATGTCAATCACATCGCGATTACGGGCAGCATAGGGTTCACGCCTGAGTCTCAGGACGTGCGCTAGCAGCGCATATCCGGTGTTTCAAGCGTCAACTTCGCGTCTTAATATCTTGGGATGTAATGGGAATATTGCGATGCAATCAACGCCACTGTGTATGTGTTTTGTCATGCTATGGATAGCTGAAGAAAAAATATAGGAGATCCATTTTAAAAAACCTTAGTTTGTGTTAAAAAAAACACATATGCTTTCGTTTTAGAATGTTTCCAAATATGTACATTCATGGGCCCCAGCCCTACATTGATACCGGTGAAAGTCGTTTTCCAATAGCTGTTATTGTTCCAGAGATATTTTGGGTGGACAAGATAGCTGGGACACCATATATATATATATATATATATATATATATATATATATATATATATATATATATTCCTGGAAATGGAAAAAAGAACACATTGGCACCGATGTGTCAGACCCACTATACTTGCTCCGGACACTGCGAGAGGGCTGTACAAGCAATGATCACACGCACGGCACAGCGGACACACCAGGAACCGCGGTGTTGGCCGTCGAATGGCGCTAGCTGCGCAGCATTTGTGCACCGCCGCCGTCAGTGTCAGCCAGTTTGCCGTGGCATACGGAGCTCCATCGCAGTCTTTAACACTGGTAGCATGCCGCGACAGCGTGGACGTGAACCGTATGTGCAGTTGACGGACTTTGAGGGAAGGCGTGTAGTGGGCATGCGGGAGGCCGGGTGGACGTACCGCCGAATTGCTCAACACGTGGGGCGTGAGGTCTCCACAGTACATCGATGTTATCGCCAGTGGTCGGCGGAAGGTGCACGTGCCCGTCGACCTGGGACCGGACGCAGCGACGCACGGATGCACGCCAAGACCGTAGGATCCTACGCAGTGCCGTAGGGGACCGCACCTCCACTTCCCAGCAAATTAGGGACACTGTTGCTCCTGGGGTATCGGCGAGGACCATCCGCAACCGTCTCCATGAATCTGGGCTACGGTCCCGCACACCGTTAGGCCGTCTTCCGCTCACGCCCCAACATCGTGCAGCCCGCCTCCAGTGGTGTCGCGACAGGCGTGAATGGAGGGACGAATGGAGACGTGTCGTCTTCAGCGATGAGAGTCGCTTCTGCCTTGGTGCCAATGATGGTCGTATGCGTGTTTGGCGCCGTGCTGGTGAGCGCCACAATCAGGACTGCATACGACCGAGGCACACAGGGCCATCACCCGGCATCATGGTGTGGAGAGCGATCTCCTACACTGGCCGTACACCTCTGGTGATCGTCGGTACATCCAAACCGTCATCGAACCCATCGTTCTACCATTCCTAGACCGGCAAGGGAACTTGCTGTTCCAACAGGACAATGCACGTCCGCATGTATCCCGTGCCACCCAACGTGCTCTAGAAGGTGTAAGTCAACTACCCTGGCCAGCAAGATCTCCGGATCTGTCCCCCATTGAGCATGTTTGGGACTGGATGAAGCGTCGTCTCACGCGGTCTGCACGTCCAGCACGAACGCTGGTCCAACTGAGGCGCCAGGTGGAAATGGCATGGCAAGCCGTTACACAGGACTACATCCAGCATCTCTATGATCGTCTCCATGGGCGAATAGCAGCCTGCATTGCTGCGAAAGGTGGATATACACTGTACTAGTGCCGACATTGTGCATGCTCTGTTGCCTGTGTCTATGTGCCTGTGGTTCTGTCAGTGTGATCATGTGATGTATCTGACCCCAGGAATGTGTCAATAAAGTTTCCCCTTCCTGGGACAATGAATTCACGGTGTTCTTATTTCAATTTCCAGGAGTATATATATATATATATATATATATATATATATATATATATATATATATATATATATATCACGATGGAATTATCCGATTCAGATAGAAATCAATAGATTTAATGTATACAGGATATTACAAAAAGGTACGGCGAAACGTTCCTCACACACAAAGAAAGAAAATATGCTATGTGGACATGTGTCCGGAAACGCTTACTTTCCATGTTAGAGCTCATTTTATTACTTCTCTTCAAATCACAATAATCATGGAATGGAAACACACAGCAACAGAAGGTACCAGCATGACTTAAACACTTTGTTACAGGAAATGTCTAAAATGTCCTCCGTTAGCGAGGATACATGCATCCATCCTCCGTCGCATGGAATCCCTGATGCGCTGATGCAGCCTTGGAAAATGGCGTATTGTATCACAGCCGTCCACAATACGAGCAAGAAGAGTCTCTACATTTGGTACCGGGGTTGCGTAGACAAGAGCTTTCAAATGCTCGCATAAATGAAAGTCAAGAGGGTAGAGGTCAGGAGAGCGTGGAGGCCATGGAATTAGTCCGCCTCCACCAATCCATCGGTCACCGAATCTGTTGTTGAGAAGCGTACGAACACTTTGACTGAAATATGCATGAACCACATGTTGGGTCGAACTGGTAAAGGCACATGTTCTAGCAGTACAGGTAGAAATCATGATAACGTGCTCCATTGAGAGTAGGTGGAAGAACATGGGGACCAATCAAGACATCACCAACAATGCCTGCCCAAACGTTCACAGGAAATCTGTGTTGATGACGTGATTGCACAATTGCGTGCCGATTCTCGTCAGCCCACGCATGTTGACTGTGAAAATTTACAATTTAATCACGTTGGAATTAAGCCTCATCCTTAAAAAGAACATTTGCACTGAAATGAGGATTGACACATTGTTGGATGAACCATTCGGTGAAGTGTACCGTGGAGGCCAATCAGCTGCTGATAGTGCCTGCACACGCTGTACATGGTACGGAAACAACTGGTTCTCCCGCAGCACTCTCCATACAGTGACGTGGTCAACGTTACCTTGTACAGCAGCAACTTCTCTGACGCTGACATTAGGGTCATCGTCAACTGCACAAAGAATTGCCTCGTCCATTGCAGGTGTCCTCGTCGTTCTAGGTCTTCCCCAGTCACGAGTCATAGGCTGGAATGTACTGTGCTCCTAAGACGCCGATCAGTTGCTTCGAACGTCTTCTTGTCGGGACACCTTCGGTCTGGAAACCTGTCTCGATACAAACGTACCGCGCCACGGCTATTGCCCCGTGCTGATCCATACATTAAATGGGCATCTGCCAACTCCGCATTTGTAAACATTGCACTGACTGCAAAACCACGTTCATGATGAACACTAACCTGTTGATGCTACGTACTGATGTGCTTGATGCTAGTACTGTAGAGCAATGAGTCGCATGTCAACACAAGCACCGAAGCCAACACTACCTTCCTTCAATTGGGGCAACTGGCGGTGAATCGAGGAAGTACAGTACATACTGACGAAACTAAAATGAGCTCTAACATGGAAATTAAGCGTCTCCGGACACATGTCCACATAACATCTTTTCTTTATTTGTGTGTGAGGAATGTTTCCTGAAAGTTTGGCCCTACCTTTTGTAACACCCTGTATATACGGGCAAGCAACCGAGTTAACAATCCTGCCCATTGCGCAAGGCAGTAATAAATCGTCTACTGTGGGGTAATCGATAGAGAAAAAAATCGAAGCGTTTGATATGTAGTGCCTTAGACGTATGTAGGATATTAGGTGGACTTGTTAGATCAGGAATGAGATGGTCCTGCGCAGAGATGGCGAAGCAAGGAATATGTGGAAAACACGGGGAATAGGGTCAGAATGGAAAACAATGTGTTAAGACATCACAAAATAACTTCCATTGTATTTGCGGGAGCTGTAGAGGGTCAAAACTCTGACAGAAGAAAGAAGGGAAGACATGCAACAAATGATGACGTGGGAAGCACGTGCCACTGTGCGTGCTCCAACAAGACCGTCAGAATTCGGCTGACTAAAGAAATATGAATGAACGAATCTAGAGGTATATAGATTTTGCTCGTCGAGGTAATAGTATAGGCAGTAGTACCCTCAACTTTACTAGCAGTTTGGTAATTTATCGAGGGGTTAGTAGTAATTTTACGGTGATAAAAAGTAGATTTTTCCTTTTTCAGTTCCTTTGATTTAGAATTAACTTTTGTATAATACTGAAATTTTTACCTCTTTTTGTACTTGTATGTACCAGATGAAAATATTGCTACACACAATTTTTCATTAGAACAAAAAAAGTGAATTGTAAGGCCTATTTCAGCTTTTAGATAATACGCTGTAACTGTGAAGAATGAATAAAATAAATACGTTTAGACACTGCTGCACTCTTAGTAGATAGAGGGTAGCTCCAATACTTGACCGACCATCTTGGTTACGGCGTTTCGTGGTTACATGAAATTACTTGAAGCCACGAAAGACTGTAGTCGGTTTACGCACACTTTGCAGTATACGAAATGCGTCACTGGAAACGCAGGTCACGAAGTGAAACTTGTTTCCCTATTGTCAAATTCGGTCTCGTAGAATTTATAATGAGATTGTGCTTCGTGAACTTAGCATTTTTAAGTAAGATTAGTTTCAATTCAGGACATGATTTAGTATAGTACTTTAGTTTTACTTAGTTGGTGATTCTGCAGGACTAACGGAGAAGAAGGATAGAGTTAACTGTAGGACTGGCAACTTGAGAGTGTTGAGGTTTGAATGAAACATAAAGACTTTCTCGTATTTAACTCGAGTAATATAGCGGTGTAATATCCCTTCAATCGAGGACATTAAACGTAAACATTACTGTATATGCTCCAAGCGTTAAGATCATATCAGTTACATGGCGGTTTATTGTCTTTTGTATCAGTACAAGTAACGTTCAATAAGTAAAGCAACACATTTTTGTCTCAGCCAGTTTCGGTTGAAAATATGCGGAATTTGTTTTGGGACATTGTGGAATATACCCGCTTCAGACCCTAACGTTTCGTGACGTTCTCGTAGATGGTGGCGCCATACGTACATTTCAAAATGGCGTCTGTAAAGGAGAAGCGTCTCAAGTAGAGAGCCGTGATTGAATTGAAATCAGAGTATCAGAGATATTCATAGACGCTTGCAGAATGTCCATGGTGGCCTGACAGTGAACAAAAGCAAGTCAGTCGGTGGGGGAGGCATCTGTCATCATCGCAACATGGTCGCGCAGACCTGTCCGTTCTCTGGAGCACCGACCGGACACACACAGTTGTGACTCCTGCAATTTTGAAACGTGCGGTCACTTTCAGTCACCTTGTTGCACAACTGGAATTGTCTGTTGGTAGTGCTGACACACACATCCATCAGTTGGGTGCTCAAAGGTGTGTGCCATCTGGGTTTCTCACTATTTAACAGAAGTTTATAAATAACAATGAAGGACAGTCTGGGTGGAATTGCTTGCACATTTCGTGGATGAACGTGATAATTTTTTTTCGAACATCGTCAAAAGTGCTGAGACACAAAACGGCAATCCGAGGAGTGGTGCCACTTCACCTCTCCTCCGATAAAAAGTTCAGAGGCGCACCCTCAGCAGGTAAAGTCATGCTGATTGTCTTCTGGGACTTTGAAGTAGTTATTCTGTTTGATGTGCCCACTCATCCTGCAACGATTAACTCTGAAGGGTATTTT
Organism: Schistocerca gregaria; assembly: GCF_023897955.1. Lineage (NCBI taxonomy): Eukaryota > Metazoa > Arthropoda > Insecta > Orthoptera > Acrididae > Schistocerca > Schistocerca gregaria. The sequence continues at coordinate 324,099,954 of NC_064925.1, read as the reverse complement.
GCTACACGCTTGAAATTGAAGAAACGACTTTAGTGTCTTCGTCGCTACAAAAAGCAAATGAACTTCTCCTTCTCCGTAATAACGCAAGGTCTCGCAGAAACCTGTGCACCAGAGAGGAGCTCAGAGAACTTCATTGGACCGTTCTTCCTCATACACCTCACAATCAGATCTCGCACCTTCTGCCTTCCTTTGCTCAATGAAGGATGCTCTCCCCAGGAAGCAGTACGTGGAAGATGGGGAGTCTATTGATGCAAGGAGACGTTGGCTCCGACGTCGTCCAGGACAGTAATAGAAATGGAAATGCCGTGTGGCTAGGGCATCCCGTCAGGTAGACCGTTTGCCTGGTGCAAGTCTTTCGAGTTGCGCTATTTCGGCGACATGTGTGTCGATCGGGATGATAGGATGATGATAAGGACAACACAACACCCAGTCCCTGAGCGGAGAAAATCTCCTACCCAGCCGGGAATCGAACCCGGGCCCTTAGGTATGACATTCCGTCGTGCTGATCCTCAGCTACCAGGGGCGGACGACCAGTAGAGTGGTACCATATAGGCATATAGGCCCTCCAAGTAAGGTCGTCGTATTGGACGGAGATTATATCGCAAATTGGGTTTTGTAGCCAAAATATTGGGAAATAATATGATGTACTGGAATTCTGAATAAAACCAAACTGTTATCAGAAAAAAAGTCTTGCATTACTTATTTTACGCCCCTTGCAGTTAGAGTTAAATGAAGTTCGTACGCATTAGAGTAGTTGTACTGCTGCCGATGAACTTAAAGTTATATTCAGGTGACCAGCGCTAATGAAGTTCTGCTAAGAAATGCTTTAGAAACGCTGTCTCACTGAGGAGTTACGCGAGTGTCAGTATCAAATACAACGTGTTAAACATCCCGTATTATGGTCTCCCAGTCTTTCGCAACAAGTTCATTTAAAGCTGTTTCTGCACAGTTGCCACATTTAAGTGGGTACTGAGCGATTCTCCGCATTCACAACCTCAGACTTGATAATTTCGGTACAATTTTTCCCTCGTTTTTAAATCTGTAACGCGTAACAACAGGAAATCACATTTTAGGGGGTTACTCAAATAACTGTAAGATTAGCTACATGTTCCATGGTTGTCCATAATTCCAGTGACCAAAGCTCTTCCTATAATCTAGCAACGAAGGCCATTATATTTATTTTGTTCAAGTATACGAACCTAATATACACTAGAAGACACCAGAACTATTTCTGGGACAACGCAAACCCTGTGGGGATCGGTCTCACGGGAACCATCTAAAAGCGATCACGAAGATGAATTAGAAGCGACAGCAATGGTCGGCAGTCCTTGGAGGCAGCTTAGGATCGAAGCGAGTCAGCGCCTATACCACACAAGAAACAGGTGGAGAAGAGGTACGCTACAGGGAAAGAAAGCGCATAAAAAGAGTTAGTAGGAAAACTGCGGATATAAACTACCTAATTTTTGGAACAAGGTAAGTTGAAATACAAGAAGCTCTCCTATTTGCAGTTATAGTCTACATGAAATAGGTAAAGAAACGACGATGTAAACTTTTGAAACTCCATGACTTTACATCTCGAAATAGGACCATGGAAAATCGTGAGTCGTGATCTTGCTGAGCTATCCAGGCTAATGGTCTCACAGCTTCCCTCTGTCAGTGACACTTTCACATTTTCTGGATAGTTCTGACTGTTTACTGCTTGCATTGCCGGACCAATATCACGAATAAAATTCTCTCTGTACTGAAGAAGTTGTCGACAAGATATGAAAATCTATTCTCTTCCTTCGTTCGTTCGAAGAAATGAATTGAATATTGGAGGGTAATATATGACACTTCATAAAACTAACCTTTTTTCGAACTTTATCCTGGTTGTTAGTGGACAAATAGCAGATGTCTTAATAGGTGGTAGTACAAACAAATTAGAATAAAAGATTTCATACAACACGAGTCCTATTTTTAATAGTTGCAGAGACACAGCCAGTTACAGAGACGATTTCATTTCGGTGGTGATACGACAGTTTATTTATCGACTGTCATTTTTGTATTGAAGTTCAAACTATGAAGACGTTTTCCAGTTCACATAATTGAATTTTTCAACTTTGATTGTGATTTGTTGCCAACTTCTTTATACATGCCGCACTTCTTTACAAATGTTCAGTGTGCCGATGTGATATTTTTATTTGGGTTTTGCAATGGAAACACTGCTGTTGCTACTGCTTGTAGAGAATATCGGTGGACTAGATTTGTAAAACTACCAGAGGTTACCAAAGAATACCATAAGTAAGCGTAGACTATGGTAGTTTTCCTAGTAGCTTTGGTCAGTTAAGGTCATACGGCATTACCTATTCTTAGATGTGCTGAATACCTAACGGGCGTTATCTAGTAACCATTATTTTCTTCACATATGCGACCAGTGTCTTACTAGAGCCCCCTAAAATCAAAAGCGGTGAATCGTCATTTAAGCTGAGTGACGGTATGTACAGGGCGAGTTAACCTACTGGGTGGTCCACTCAAGGTCTAGGAGCAGGGACTTCGATTAGTAATCGAACCGTCCTTGATCCTGGGTTCGATGCCCGGCAGCGAGTAATTTGTGAATAAAAAATCAGCAATGGCAGCTGAAGATCTCTGGCATAAGAGGTCACCCTCATTCAGCAACGGCCTTATCAAAGAGGGCATAGGGGCACAGAGGAGTTCGGGGCACCCTCTTGCCCTGGGGTGGAAAACTGTCGTTAGAGGAGGAAGAATCAGCAATGATCAACGGCGGGAGGATGCCGAAGTCAGAGGTAACCTTTGCATTAAAGACATGTAATGGGCATCTACAGGACATGTGGCCTGTAATTGAGGAAGTGTCATGAGGAACTCCCCAATGTTAAAGATTACGGAAGGTTCTCCATTCGGATCTCGAGGAGGTGACCACAAGAAGACTGCTTAACCAATGGAAAGGTAATTTCTACGAGCCGGGGAGTGGAATGTCAGAAATTTAAAAGTGGCAGGTAAGCTTCAAGATCTGAACATGGAAAAGCAAAGGCTCAGTCTACATATTTTGGGGGCCTGTGAAGTGAAGTGCAAGGAAGATAAGAATTTTTGGTCAGGTGAGTATAGACTAATACCAACAGCAACGGAAAATGGTATAAAGGAAATAGGATTCGTTATGAGTTGCGGTGAACATTTCAGTGACAAGGCCTCCAACATAACATGTCTTCTTAACAGTAAGTAGCAATCATCTTTCCTTACATTGTTGATGTTACTACCGGGAATTCCGGCTGTTTAAAACTGAGGATGTGTTAGATGACAATGAGTTTGGCTTTAGGAAAGTTAAAGTCACCAGAGCGCCACATCAAGCCATTCTGGATACCGACGACTCAAAAAAGAAAAATCTACAGAACATTTGCGTTCTACATAGTTATTCTACCGTCTGTTATTTAAAAGTAAATGGTATTTATAGCAAAACTGAAATTGTCAATATTAAATACACGTTTTATTCGAAAACTGTTGATTTGTAAATTGAAACAGAATGATGTTGTTGTAGAAATAAAGAAAACAATACAGATTTGTTACATAGCACTAGAAAATGCAATTTCCTCAACAAAAAGGTAAAATTAAAAATACCGAAAGAAATGATATTTCAAACATCGCTTCAGTAAGTGTCGAACTTATATAAATATGTTTCTGATATTTATAAATGACTTTCGCATTTATCATTAGTAACAAGGAACTCTTGCCCTTGACCACGACGAAGAACGTTACACTGAAAGCAAAATAACAACAACATTTAGATACACAGTTTTTATGTTTGTGCATCTACGTGCATCAAAAGTAATTTTTTTGTATACATAAAAGCGCATAAGTTACGCAATCAACTTATTTTTATTACTTGTTTGTTGTTGTTGTGGTCTTCAGTCCTGAGACTGGTTTGATGCAGCTCTCCATGCTACTCTATCCTGTGCAAGATTCTTCATCTCCCAGTACCTACTGCAGCCTACATCCTTCGAAATCTGCTTAGAGTATTCACCTATTGGTCTCCCTCTACGTTTTATACCCTCCACGCTGCCCTCCAGTACTAAATTGGTGATCCCTTGATGCCTCATAACATGTTCTACCAACCGATCCCTTCTTCTGGGCAAGTTGTGCTCAAACTACTCTTCTCCCCAATTCTATTCAATACCTCCTCATTAGTTATGTGATCTACCCATCTAATATTCAGCATTCTTTTGTAGCACCACATTTTGAAAGCTTCTATTCTCTTCTTGTCCAAACTATTTATCGTCGATGTTTCACTTCCATACATGGCTACACTCCATACAAATACTTTCAGAAACGACTTCCTGACATTCAAATCTACACTCGATGTTAACAAATTTTTATTCTTCAGAAACGCTTTTCTTGCCATTGCCAGTCTACATTTTATATCCTCTCTACTTCGATCATCATCAGTTACTTTGCTCCCCAAATAGCAAAATTCCTTTACTACTTTAAGTGTCTCATTTTCTAATCTAATTCCCTCAGCATCTCCCATCTTAATTCGACTACATTCCATTATCCTCGTTTTGCTTTTGTTGATGTTCGTCTTATACCCTCCTTTCAAAACATTGTCCATTCCGTTCAACAGCTCTTCCAAGCCCTTTGCTGTCTCTGACAGAATTACAATCTCATCGGCGAATTTCAAAGTTTTTATTTCTTCTCCATGGATTTTAATACCTACTCCGAACTTTTCTTTTGTTTCCTTTATTGCTTGCTCAATATACAGATTGAATAACATCGGGGAGAGGCTACAACCCTGTCTCAGTCCCTTCCCAACCACTGCTTCCCTTTCATGTCCCTCGACACTTATAACTGCCATCTGCCTTCTGTACAAATTGTAAATAGCCTTACGCTTTGTGTATTTTACTCTTGCCACCTTCATAATTTGAAAAGAGTATTCCAGACAACATTGTCAAAAGCATTCCCTAAGTCTTCAAATGCTGGAAACGTATTTTTGACTTTCCTTAATCTTTCTTCTAAGATAAGTCTTAGGGTTAGTATTTGCTTCACGTGTTCCAACATTTCTGCGGAATCCAAACTGATCTTCCCCGAGGTCGGCTTCTACGCTTTTTTTCCATTCGTCTGTAAAGAATTAATTCGTGTTAGTATTTTGCAGCCGTGGCTTATTAAACTGATAGTTCGGTAATTTTCACATCTGTCAACACCTGCTTTCTTTAGGATTGGAATTATTATATGCTTCTTGAAGTCTGAGGTAATTTCGAATGTCTCGTAAACCTTGCTTAAAAGATGGTAGATTTTTGTCAAGACTGACTCTGCCGAGGCAGTCAGTAGTTCTAATGGAATGTTGTCTACACTGGGGCCTTGTTTCGACTCAGGTCTTTCAGTGCTCTGTCAAACACAACACACAGTATCATATCTCCCATTTCATCTTCATCTACATGCTCTTCCATTTCCATAATATTATCCTCAAGTACATCGTCCGAGTATAGACCTTCTATATACTCCTTCCACCTTTCTGCTTTCCCTTCTTTGCTTAGAACTTGGTTTCCATCTGAGCTCTTAATATTCTTACAATTGGTTCTCCTTTCTCCGAAGGTCTCTTTAATTTTCCTGTAGGCAGTATCTATCTTACCCCTAGTGAGATAAGCCTCTACATCCTTACATTTGTCCTCTAGCCATCCCTGCTTAGCCATTGTGCACTTCATGTCGATCTCATTTTTGAGACGTATATATTCTTCTTTGCCTGCTTCATTTACTGAATTTTTGTATATTCTCCTTTTATCAATTAAATTCATTATCTCGTCTGTTACCCAAGGATTTCTACTAGCCCTTGTCTTTTAACCTACCTGATCCTCAGCTGCCTTCGCTATTTCATCCCTCAAAACTACCCATTCTTCTTCTACTGTATTTCTTTCTCCCATTCCTGTCAATTTTTCCCTTATTTTCTCCCTAAAATGCTGTACAACCTCTAGTACTTTCAGTTTATCCAGGTCCCATCTCCTAAATTCCCACATTTTTGCAGTTTCTTCAGTTTTAATCCACAGTTCATAACCAATAGATTGTGGTCAGAGTCCACATCTGCCCCTGGAAATGTCTTACAATTTAGAACCTGGTTCCTAAATCTGTCTTATTACAATATAATTTATCTGAAACCTTTTAGTATCTCCAGGGTTCTTCCATGTATACAACCTTCTTTCATGATTCTTGAACCAAGTGTTAGCTATGATTAACTTATGCTCTGTGCAAAATTCTACCAAGCGGCTTCCTCTTTCATTTCTTAGGCCCAGTCCGTATTCACCTTCTATGTTTCCTTCTCTCCCTTTTCCTACTATCTAATTCCAGTCACCCATGACTATTAAATTTTCTTCTCCCTTAACTATCTGAATAATTTCTTTTATCTCATCATACTTTTCATCAATCTCTTCGTCATGTGCAGAGCTAGTTGGCATATAAAATTGCACTACTGTAGCAGGCGTCGGCTTCGTGTCTATCTTGGCCACAATAATGAGTTCACTATGATGTTTGTAGTAGCTTACCCGCACTCCCATTTTTTTATTCATTATTAAACCTACCCCTGCATTACCCCTATTTGATTTTATAACCCTGTATTCACCCGACCAAAAGTCTTGTTCCTCCTGCCACTGAACTTCGCTAATTCCCACTATATCTAACTTTAACCTATCCAGGTCCGTTTTTAAATTTTCTAACCTAACTGCCCCCCCCCCTCCCCCATGAACCATGGACCTTGCCGTTGGTGGGGAGGCTTGCGTGCTTCAGCGATACAGATGGCCGTACCGTAGGTGCAACCACAACGGAGGGGTATCTGTTGAGAGGCCAGACAAACGTGTGGTTCCTGAAGAGGGGCAGCAGCCTTTTCAGTAGTTGCAGGTGCAACAGTCTGGATGATTAACTGATCTGGCCTTGCAACATTAACCAAAACGGCCTTGCTGTGCTGGTACTGCGAACGGCTGAAAGCAAGGGGAAACTACAGCCGTAATTTTTCCCGAGGACATGCAGTTTTACTGTATGATTAAATGATGATGGGATCCTCTTGGGTAAAATATTCCGGAGGTAAAATAGTCCCCCATTCGGATCTCCGGGCGGGGACTACTCAGGAGGATGTCGTTATCAGGAGAAAGAAAACTGGCGTTCTACGGATCGGAGCGTGGAATGTCAGATCCCTTAATCGGGCAGGTAGGTTAGAAAATTTAAAAAGGGAAATGGATAGGTTAAAGTTAGATATAGTGGGAATTAGTGAAGTTCGGTGGCAGGAGGAACAAGACTTCTGGTCAGGTGACTACAGGGTTATAAACACAAAATCAAATAGGGGTAATGCAGGGGTAGGTTTAATAATGAATAGGAAAATAGGAATGCGGGTAAGCTACTACAAACAGCATAGTGAACGTATTATTGTGGCCAAGATAGATACGAAGCCCACACCTACTACAGTAGTACAAGTTTATATGCCAACTAGCTCTGCAGATGATGAAGAAATTGAAGAAATGTACGATGAAATAAAAGAAATTGTTCAGATAGTGAAGGGAGACGAAAATTTAATAGTAATGGGTGACTGGAATTCGAGTGTAGGAAAAGGGAGAGAAGGAAACATAGTAGGTGAATATGGATTGGGGCTAAGAAATGAAAGAGGAAGCCGCCTAGTAGAATTTTGCACAGAGCACAACTTATTCATAGCTAACACTTGGTTTAATAATCATGCAAGAAGGTTGTATACGTGGAAGAACCCTGGAGATACTAAAAGGTATCAAATAGATTATATAATGGTAAGACAGAGATTTAGGAACCAGGTCTTAAGTTGTAAGACATTTCCAGGGGCAGATGTGGACTCGGACCACAATCTATTGGTTATGACCTGTAGATTAAAACTGAAGACACTGCAAAAATGTGGGAAATTAAGGAGATGGGACCTGGATAAACTGAAAGAACCAGAGGTTGTACAGAGTTTCAGGGAGAGCATAAGGGGACAATTGACAGGAATAGGGGAAAGAAATACAGTAGAAGAAGAATGGGTAGCTCTGAGGGATGAAGTAGTGAAGGCAGCAGAGGATAAAGTAGGTAAAAAGACGAGGGCCGCTAGAAATCATTGGGTAACAGAAGAAATATTGAATTTAATTGATGAAAGGAGAAAATATAAAAATGCAGTAAATGAAGCAGGCAAAAAGGAATACAGACGTCTCAAAAATGAGATCGACAGGAAGTGCAAAATGGCTAAACAGGGATGGCTAGAGGACAAATGTAAGGATGTAGAAGCTTGTCTCACGAGGGGTAAGATAGACACTGCCTACAGGAAAATTAAAGAGACCTTTGGAGAGAAGAGAACCATGTGTATGAATATCAAGAGCTCAGATGGCAACCCAGTTCTAAGCAAAGAAGGGAAGGCAGAAAGGTGGAAGGAGTATATAGAAGGTTTATACAAGGGTGATGTACTTGAGGACAATATTATGGAAATGGAAGAGGATGTAGATGAAGACGAAATGGGAGATACGATACTGCGTGAAGAGTTTGACAGAGCACTGAAAGACCTGAGTCGAAACAAGGCCCCCGGAGTAGACAACATTCCATTAGAACTACTGACGGCCTTGGGAGAGCCAGTCATGACGAAACTCTACCAGCTGGTGAGCAAGATGTATGAGACAGGCGAAATACCCTCAGACTTCATGAAGAATATAATAATTCCAATCCCAAAGAAAGCAGGTGCTGACAGATGTGAAAATTACCGAACTATCAGTTTAATAAGTCACAGCTGCAAAATACTAACGCGAATTCTTTACAGACGAATGGAAAAACTGGTAGATGCGGACCTCGGGCAGGATCAGTTTGGATTCCGTCGAAATGTTGGAACACGTGAGGCAATACTGACCTTACGACTTATCTTAGAAGAAAGATTAAGAAAAGGCAAACCTACGTTTCTAGCATTTGTAGACTTAGAGTAAGCTTTTGACAATGTTGACTGGAATACTCTTTTTCAAATTCTAAAGGTGGCAGGGGTAAAATACAGGGAGCGAAAGGCTATTTACAATTTGTACAGAAACCAGACGGCAGTCATAAAAGTCGAGGGGCATGAAAGGGAAGCAGTGGTTGGGAAAGGAGTCAGACAGATTTGTAGCCTCTCCCCGATGTTATTCAATCTGTATATTGAGCAAGCAGTAAAGGAAACAAAAGAAAAATTTGGAGTAGGTATTAAAACTCATGGAGACGAAGTAAAAACTTTGAGGTTCGCTGATGACATTGTAATTCTGTCAGAGACGGCAAAGGACTTGGAAGAGCAGTTGAACGGAATGGACAGTGTCTTAAAAGGAGGATATAAGATGAACATCAACAAAAGCAAAACGAGGATAATGGAATGTAGTCAAATTAAATCGGGTGATGCTGAGGGAATTAGATTAGGAAATGAGACACTTAAAGTAGTAAAGGAGTTTTGCTATTTAGGAAGTTAAATAACTGATGATGGTCGAAGTAGAGAGGATATAAAATGTAGACTGGCAATGGCAGGGAAAGCGTTTCTGAAGAAGAGAAATTTGTTAACATCGAATATAGATTTATGTATCAGGAAGTGGTTTCTGAAAGTATTTGTTTGGAGTGTAGCCATGTATGGAAGTGAAACATGGACGATAACTAGTTTGGACAAGAAGAGAATAGAAGCTTTCGAAATGTGGTGCTACAGAAGAATACTAGAGATAAGGTGGATAGATCACGTAACTAATGAGGAGGTATTGAATAGGATTGGGGAGAAGAGAAGTTTGTGGCACGACTTGACTAGAAGAAGGGATCGGTTGGTAGGACATGTTTTGAGGCATCAAGGGATCACAAATTTAGCGTTGGAGGGCAGCGTGGAGGGTAAAAATCGTAGAGGGAGACCGAGAGATGAGCACACCAAGCAGATTCAGAAGAATGTAGGTTGCAGTAGGTTCTGGGAGATGAAGCAGCTTGCACAGGATAGAGTGGCATGGAGAGCTGCATCAAACCAGTCTCAGGACTGAAGACAACAACAACAACAACAACCTAACTGCCAGATTATTACTTATAAAATGCAATTTAAGGATACGAAGTTACACTGACTGATGTGCGGTACTAATTATGAGTTAAGCAAACAACGAGACAAACAAAAAACCAAAGAGGTCATCGGCTCACTGTTTCTCTCTTACACATTCATTTACGTTTCTTTCTGTATCATTGTTATCATTATTACCGTTAATACTGCCATTTACTACGTCATTTATGTAGTGAACAAAAACTAACGACCCGTTGTTTTGGTAGAACCCAAGTGTACGGTGGTGTGTTTCCTTCCAAGTGTACGGTGGTGTATTTCCTAATCGCGGAGTACCAGGGTCAAGAGTGTTTACTTGTGTCTCCACTCAGCTGCATGAGTCTGGTGCAGTGCTCAGCAGTCATATCTCATCGGAACGTGTAAATCGACAGTGTGTGGATGAAACAAAAAGATGTTAAGCAGTTAGTAGTACATCGTCCGTTAACAAGTACGTGTTGAATTTGTACACGTATCGATGTTCCACTTACAAGAATATGGCGACATTGCTTACACATGGCCTCTATCCTTATCAGTTGCAGCGGATTCCAGACCTTCGAGAAGAATTTTGAGGTAGAAGACTGGAATTTCGTCTTGGGCAACTTGCAAATCTACTATTAACCCTCTTATTACTGTTAACAAATGAAGCCACTTTCACTCGTGACCGTATTAATAACACTCGCAACTTGTGGTCCGACTAAACCCAAATGACGTATTTTCAAGAACACTTTTTCTGCAAACTTACGGTATGGTGCGTTACGGAAGACAACCAGCTGACTGTTACCGCACCGTTATCTAGACTTTCTTAAAGACCATTTTCAGAGTTATTGGGAAAGGCGCCTTTAGCTACGAGAATGGGTATGTTCTTTAAACATGAGAGTGACACATTATGTAAACCTAACAGTCCCCTGAAGATGGATCGACAGAAATGGTTACATTTCTTGCCCAACAGGCTCCCTTGATATCACTGTTTTAGTTTTTTCCTGCTGGTGTCGTTAAAAGCAAAAAGTAAATACAAGAAACTAAGTGATCGGACTGTGAATAGTGCTGGGGACGAGGCATCATTATCGCGTATTAACATGGCTCATGCCTGCTGTCATATTGGTCACTGAGTGTACGTGAACGAGGAGTAGAGTCCCGATGAAGAGATCTCGGTATGCGAGGTTTCGTTCGATGAGGGGGATGAAATACCGTCGCATGACGGTTTCTGTAATTGGAGTGGTAAAGATCTGTAGATGGAAGAGACAGATCATTAAAACATTTAATACGGAGATTTATTATGGGGGAAAGATTACTATTCAAGTGGGCACAGGATTGTTGACTCATTTGTTGAATAGATAGCAACCTTTAGGCACTATAATATTAAAAACGCAGTAACGTTCTTCAAAAATAAATATAGCACCGTTATTATGAGTACGTTTACGACTTACGTGTATAGAAGTAAGGTCTGAGGCGAGCGCATAACGAACGGTAACCAGGCATCTAAGAAATTCTTTGAAGAATAGGGACCTATTGAAAAAATTAAACTGTGTATTAGTAATAAGATGGGTAGATTTAGTTTCCAACTATTTGATTCCGCTGGTGTTCCATAAGGGGAAGTATATCGATAAGAATGAACATAAATTCCTAACGTAGAGGAGCCCAGCACAACAATCAATGGCGGCAGACAATGTACGGTCTGGCCATCTACTGAAAATAAGTGTAAAGCTAGGAATAAAGTGCCTGCTGAGAATCCACTCTGTATTGGTGTTATTTTTAGTTGAAGTGAACCTAACTGATGCCTATAAAGTGAAGTAATATATGTATCATACAAAGTGAAAAATATTGTTCAACAAACTTTTTGTAAAAGTAAAGGAAGGGTAACATTATAAATAAATGTATTGTGCTACAGAATGCGTCTGTGTTGGCGTTTTATTACCAGACCTGGGAACACATCGCACTGAAGCGCCAAAGAAACAGGTGTAGCCATGCGTATTCAAATACAAAGATATGTAAATAGGCAGAACATGGCGCCGCGGTCGAAAACGCCTATATAACACAACATGTGTCTGCCGCAATTGTTAGATCGGTTACTGCTGCTACAATGACAGATTATCAAGACTTAGTTTTAATGAGGTGTTACAGTAGGCACACGGGCGATGAGACACAGCATCTCCGAGGTAGTGATGAAGTGGGGATTTTCCCGTATGACGATTTCAAGAGTTTACAGTGAATATCAGGAATCTGGTAGAACATCAGATCTGCGACATCACCGAGGCCGGAAAAAGATACTGCAAGAATGGGACCAATGACGATTGAAGTGAATCGTTCAACATCACAGATGTACAATCCTTCCGCAAATTGTTGCAGATTTCAGTGTTTGACCATCTACCATTAAACTAAATCTCATCCGTATGGGCTTTCGGAGACGAAGGCTAGCTCGTGTACCGTTGATGACTGCACGACACAAAACTTTACTCCTCCCCTGGGCCCGTCAACACCGACACTGGACTGTCTATGACTGGAAACATGTTGCCTGGCAGGACGAGTCACCTTTAAAATTGTATGGAACGGGTGGACGGATGCGGCTATGGAGACAACCTCATGGCTTGATGAACCCTGCATGCCAGCAGGGGACTGTTCAAGCTGGTGGAATCTCTGTAATGGTGTCGGGCGTGTGCAGTTGGAGTGATATGGGACCCCTGATAGTCTAAGCATGACTGACAGGTGACACGTACGTAATGTCCATTGTGCATTCCGACGGACTTGGGAAATTCCAGCAGAACAATGCGGCACCCCACACTTCCAGAATTGCTACACAGTGGCTCCAGGAATACTCTTCGGACTTACCTGTGTGTACAGCCCTGAAGGATTCATGGCGTCAGTTCCCTCCAGAACTACTGCAGACATTAGTCGAGTCCATCCCACCTCGTGTTGCGGCATTTGTACGTGCTCGGGGGCCCCTACACGATATTGGGCAGGTGTACCAGTTTCTTTGTCTCTTCTGTATATTATGCTGAGTCCTTACGATTTGAATTTGTACAAACAGATACAGAAGCAAGAATAGATTACCTCGCCGTAACAGCCTACGATAGTAAGATCAAAGCATCAGTAGCCGTTAGTCTATTGGAAGAACTGTGTTGCTGTAAGCCTAATGTCTATGATCTAATACGTCGTTTTAGGGAAGCACATGGAGAGTATATATTACATAGAGTAAGGCGTGCCAATCGGTATCTCAGTTTTAGGCAAATATATAGACCTTTGTGGTTTACGAATTAGAACTTCTGTCACAGAAAGACGTATTAAACACCTGTCATAGAAAATGGCCTCTTGAGTAAGTAAGCCTCCCACTCAGGATGAACATTGTAGGCTGCGATCAGAAGCAAAAGAGAGGAAGCTGTTAGCAACATGCAAGTGAGTTACAGAAAACTATGTACAATCTGATCTAATTTATAGTTAAGATCTACGAAATGCTTTGGCTTACAGGATTGCGAGCAATAACACAGACTAACAAGATCTGTGAGGAAGGGTTGTGTGAAGGGATGCCTCATAATAGCTAAACGTGGTGTTGTCAAGAAAATTCGAAAGTGCATTGGCGTCAGAGGTGTAATTAATAAAAATCAAGCTTTAATTTAATAATTTGTCTCCGTTTAACGCCTTCTGTGAGAGTTGTTTGTGTTGCATCTAACAGCTGAATAACTAAAGCCGTAAATATTGCACACATGTCATACAGAGAGTGTAATTACTCGTATATACTACCACGAAAAACTATTTATTTTCCTCCTGAAATGCCTTGTATGCGCAGAAGAACTTTTGTGAAAGCTCTGCATGATGTGGAAGTAATGGAAGATGAAAAAGGATAAATTCGAATCATTTAAATATATCACCAAAGCATGTGGATAGTGACATGCGGGATATGAAGTACAAAACAAGTTTCACACTTTCCTAACGTTTATCCCGTTGTACGGGGTCTGTTTTGTCCATAATAAGGGTATTCTTCCTGACGCAGTAATCACTCGACCAACCTAAGGGAGGAAAGGCGTGTAACCCTTATTCTGTGTGTTACCATATTTTAACTTTTTGTGTATCGTATTTGTGATGTGTAAACTGGGGATCAGCCCAACATTTTTCTAAGCAAGTTTGGAAATCCGCTTAACCCATTTACGCCCAGGGTCAATAAATATTCTGCTGCCCGCTGACAGAGTCAGCGCGTTACCCTTACTCGTCTGGTCGGAAGATACGCGCTTTGTACAGCTAAAACTTTCAAAATGTGCCTCAAATGTAACATAAATTTGCATGGGAAATGTTTTGCGGAGTTTCATCCATAATCATAAGCATTTTGTGTTCTTTACCTATCCAATATAATTAATTAATAATTATTAATTTGCAAGAGGAAGACTGATTATCAAATTCCTAACAATAAACACCAATTAGCGTAAAATATGTTTTATTTTGATTATTTCTGTTCTAGAGCAGTGTTCTAGAGCCCATGGGCTCTTTGTCGACCCACTGGAAAAAAAATTCGTTTCAGAACTATAAATTAGCGTTACAAATGTTGTCTGTGGTCACTACTAAATTACATACGTGAAACTCATAAAACTCTTCGTTAAAAAGCTTTATGCCCATATACGGCGACATTCAGGCTAGCCGCTATAACAGGCGAAAGGTTATTAACCCGCGCACCCTCCGTATGGTTTACCTTCCTCTCCCATAACCTAACGCTCTGTGCATTAAGCTATACGAGTGTTCCATGTACAACACAAAAGATATATTGTTGTAAAGTGATCACATCGAGTTACCAAACTTTTTTGTTTCATTGTTCTGCAACAATCAAAGAAAAACTTTTAGTAGCTTGCTGTGGTCTTTTACAACAATATTTTTTTGAGCAAGCTATGTTGTACGATTTTAAGATTTTACGAATGAAATATAGTAAACAAAGTAGTCAAATGATGTTGGGTTTGAAAGAAAAAGAATGATTACGCGAGATCTGTCGTGAACTAGACAACTCAGCGTTGGGGAGAAAATAGTGAAATCAGTTTGTGGAAGATGACAAAAAATTTAACGTTATGTTGAGAGAAGTCCGAAATTCCCGTGTATTGTTTAATCAGTTGTTGATAGTAAAATTGGGAGAACAAATACAATGTGTGGTAAGGATTGTAGACGGCGTTTGCTCAAACAGGTATATGGAAATAGGAAGAGTTCAGAGAGATTACTCGAAGGTTCACAGTTGTAGATAAGGAAACATGAAGAAAGATGTGCTACGCATCATATGAGTTAAGAGTGGACACATTATTATGAAAAGCAAAGTAACTTTTATTGAATGCTGCACTACATTTTGAAAGTGATAAAGTGATACAGATACATGGAGGTATTTTTAACATAGTCATCAGGTCTCTACAAACAGCGGTCGGTCGGCTTTCGGGCTCATACAAGCTCAAAATGCTGAAATGTGTATAAGTAACTGTGCAGCCCTCGAGTCATGGCGTCATCTGATGACTCGAGGACCATGGAGAGGTATCAGCGTGCGTTATGGAACAGAATTTGTACTGGAAAAAGGTTGCTGCTCTTTTTTGTGTTTGGTACTAAGTTCTGAAGTAATCAAATTCAATTTCCTTCTCTTTTCTGTTAAATAGTTTTTTTTTTAAATTTTGAATTTCTGTGGGTTCTCTGTAGTATCTACTATAGTATGCTAACGACTCGACCTTGATAAAACGATAGTATTTGAGCGTTCCCTAACAAACATTGTGATGCATGTGTGTGTGCATTTTATTTTTACAATATTTGGTTTCCTAGTTACATGTATTAGAGGTAAAATGAATGGATGGTGTCAGGAGGGTACGAAGATAAAAATTTCTAAAGATGGAAACCCTTCCTAAAATACTTAAAAGGCTACCAGAAACAACTATAGTGACTATTGTACTGTTATGTTACATGTATTTAGGCGTGCGATTTGTCCGCCTGGAAGTGGTATGAGGCGAGGTGAAACTGGGGTACAGCTGGATGTTAGTGGAGCAAGGGCTCAGGGCACACTACAGCAATGGGAACGGTGAGCCCTGGTACAAAGACAAGCACTGTCGTTGGAAAAGGGTGAATACCAAACCTAGGAATGTCGACGTCTGTTGCTTTACGGCCTTTATGCAGGAGATGCACCAAAAATGGTGGAGTGTCAGGCATGCTGAAACATCGCTTCCTAAAGCTGTTTGAGAACCTATAGTAATTTGCTGTTATATATTAATGGAAATCTAAATATATATGCTAACTCAGAAGAATGAGGTGCATCCAGTGATGCAACAGTATTTCAGTATATTTAAAACTACAGAAGTTAATATTTCAAAGCGAATAAATATTTTCACTATGAATCTCTGGGCCGGCCGTTGTGTTCGAGCGGTTCTAGGCGCTTCAGTCTGGAACCGCGAGACCGCTACGGTCGCAGGTTCGAATCTTACATCTGGCATGGATGTGGGTGATGCCCTTAGGTTAGTTAGGTTTAAGTAGTTCTAAGTTCTAGGGGACTGATGACCTCAGATGTTAAGTCCCATAGTGCTCAGAGCCATTTGAAACATTTTTTGAATCTCTGAATTAACAACTTTTAAATGCTTCATTAACCTTCAAAAAACGATATCTCAGGTGATAGTTCTGCACGGTAACTATCGTCTCTGAAAGTCACTAATCTATAGCTGTTTTGTTTACTAACGTATGGCTTCTTTTATACCTCTTCATTACGCAAATGTTTGTCAGAATATTGTATGCGCCACAGTTACACAGCAAAACAAATGCATCATGAATACCTTCCATTTTTTCGTACCTGTGTATTTATTTGGTGTATAGTATACTATTTCGCCAGTCACTTTATTTAAATATTTATCATAGCTGATAGTACAAAATCATGGGAATTTAAGAAGTGGTCAGTCACATGTGTTAGCTGACACAATCTTTCGGAAAGAGTGCCAAAAGACACTTCGAACAAGCAGGCGTAAGTAATTACTTAAACAATATTTAACGACAATCTGTCATAATTTATTGATATTTATTGTGAATAGGTTGTGACCGAGTGCTCATGCGATTTCATTACTTAAATATTGTTGTGATATAATAGTTTCGTCCAGGAAGTACTCCAGCTAAGGCAAATCATGTCCGTAGACCTTCAGAAACATGTAATTTTTGTGGGGCCGCCATCAGCCAATGGAAAAATCAGGTAGCTGCAGAACACTACAGGAGACAAGTGGAGATCGGTACAGTTATCGAGTGAAAACCTAACTTTTACGTGAGTTCTGAAAGGATGTAGACTTGCCTGTGGTAATGAGTGGTATTCGTTCATGGAGATGTTTGATTCTGGACACTGAACAGCCACTACTATACTTCAGCTTCTAAAGGGACTTCTCAAGAAGTTATTGATCGTTATTTACAATCTAGCCGGATTCTTTATAATCATTAAATTATTCACGATTACTGACACGCTGCAATGTTAAAGGTTTTCCATTTCCCAAGAGGTTTAAATTTGCTCCAGAGCAGTACATGGCAGGCAGCACACTTTTCTTTTTTTCGGATAATACCAACTAGTGTCAGACCTTCTAACGACAAATAACTAGCTAAATCGAGAGATGTAAAAAAATTATCAAACGTGATATTACGTCCATATTTTTCAAGTTCTGTCACCACGATCGTCACAACATTCCGTCCAAATCACACGGCTGTGGTGTCTTCCTTCTTTCCCAAATACACTTTCATCTTCCGGCAGTAGCGTGTCACAGTGCCACAAACTGCCCAGAACTTTATTCTATATATACCAATTTTTGACGGGATGTGTTGTGGAAATGCACAGTGCCTCGAAATGTAACTAACTGTTCATCCTTGGTCGTGCACCATCCGTAATATAGGTTTCTCTCATTGGTTCCATTTTCTCACTTGACCAATACTCATTTTCAGAACAACATGGAAACAGCTACGAGGCATGATTTCACTGAACAGAGGTCGGCCATTCTCAGTACTCCCAAGCTAACTGATATCTTTAGTTCTTGACTGGTGAACTCCAGCCAGGAACAGAACACCAAGAAAATTTTACACTGCACGTTTATCTACACCCATCCAGTCCTCCTAGACGATTTGACCTTCGTTGTCGATGCACATATGAGGGGGTACGCGAAAGAACAAAAAATGGCTCTGAGCACTATGCGATTTAACTTCTCAAGTCATTAGTAGCCTAGAACGTAGAACTAATTAAACGTAACTAACCTAAGGACATCGCACACAACCATGCCCGAGGCAGTAGCTGTCGCTCGGTTCCTGACTGTAACGCCCAGACCCACACGGCCACTCTGGCCTGCCGCGAAAGAACAACATAAGATAAGATTCTTCAGTATAGTTCATAATAGAATAATATGTAGGTACCTGGTCTTCTTTCAACACATTCTTTTTGCTCAGTCTACCAGAAATTCCAGCTTGAGGAGCTGTAGCCCATTCCCATCACGAGAAAACAATAAATCAACTCAACAGAATTTGTACTGAATTGTTTATCTCCATCTTAGTAAAGAGATTCTTCATGGTTATCTCCTTCATGTAGTTCCGAGTTTTTCACTGGAAGATTCGGTACACTAGGTGTGTTTTCAGAATTATGAGACTGTTACAACAATTCCCTTATCTTCTCATCGGATACTGCTCCGTAATATTTTCAGCTTGTACAACAAAGTAAACACGTGCTTATCACAAGGATAACTCTTGAACGTTGAAACAATAAAAGCGCGAGGCAACAATGGTAAATAACGTAACTGACTCTGCATAGACATATCTAATTGTTGAAAAGTTGATTCTAGCTGTATGGGCCTGTGAGGCCCATACAGGAGGAAACGTGCATGATCACTTTAACACAAAGCCATAGGTAAAATTTCATAATTTTCTTCCAAAATTATGACTGAGTTGAAAAATTACGTAAAGTCATAAAATTTCATTAAAATAAATAGAAAAGATATTAAAAATCGCTGAGAGGCCTCTGAGGCCTGATGGTAGGTAAAGGGCTAAACAGAGCCGTGCACAGTCCAAGTACCTAAAGTACGAGTAACCAAAGGTAAAGACGCAACTGGTTTTCTCGTACGGGATGCTGTTTAGAAGAGCAACTCAGTAGCATAAAACAGCAAGGTAACATCGTAGGACGGTCAAAAGTAACTGTAACAGAGACTATGGGCCGTGGTGCCAATTCTTTCAAAGTGACTACTGAATGCGACCTCTAGTTTACATAGTTCGCAGAAGATACATACTACTAAACCGATATTCCATTATACGAAGGTGTACACAACTAGAGGGGGCTGTAAAGGAAGACAGAGACGGTAGAAGAAGACATATACTGGAGGTTGCCAGTGATACCCTGAGATGAAAAGGTTTGGGCAGGAGAGCAGTTTGTGGAGGGCCATACAGCACATCAAATCACTAGGAAAACTGATGACCAAAAAGAAGAAAAGAAAAGCCACAACGGAACCAGAAATTGGAATTGGTTCCATTCGAAAGTAATCATGATGCGCATTAAGGCATTTATCTCACTGGAAGGTTAGACTATCAATTCCTGTTTAATAGAACGTGGTCGGCCACTGACTGCATCTATTCTTGCACTTCCTCATCCGACTAAACCAACTTGCACAGAAGTCTTTCTTCAGGTCGTTAAAGAGGTGAAGACAACACGGTGAGAGATCCGCGTTGTACAGACAACGTTGCTGTGTTTTCCAATAAAATCACTGATGCATAACCGTCGTCCCAATTGCAGTGTAGCGGTGGTCGTTATCATGCAACAGTATGATTCAGTCCGTTGCGACAGCCCAAGGGCAAACCACAAAGTCAGCAATGGAAACGTTCCACATCTTCTTTGACAAAGATATCCAAAGCTGCTCACACAAGTTCTGTTAGGGTCATGAGGTCCTCCTTCGACTGAAGGTGCCCCCTGCTCGTCGAATTCCTTGAGCGTCGAACCAGAATCAATGGGAAGAGCTATTAAAACACTTTGCAGAAACTGCGATGCACCATAAAGTCGAAACGTCGAGGACTGCTGTCTTAGGAGATGCAGCGAATTCGTTTTTGGAACACTGCAACATAATCGCGTGTGATATTCACAACTTTGACAAGACAAGAGATGAGTGGACGTCGGTTTCAGTCGGACGAGGATGTGCAATAGTGAGTATAGCTGTGGATCAGGGGTGGGGGGGTATCGCTAAAACTACCAGTGTACGTACACTGGTTTTTACTTCTCAATTTTAAGCTCATTGTTAAAACTACTCGATATAACCGGTTTTTTAAGTAACCAATATTCGATTGTTGTTGCTATTATTTCAGCAGTAAACGTAAATATTGAGCAAAGATTGAAGTTACTAAGCTTCCCTCACAGTTGTATGTTATACATTTCAAGATACATAGAGTAAAAATAACAAGTAAATTATATAAATGAAAGAAAGCTTGGTCCGCCCAATATTCACAGCTTTTCCCGAAAAAATAATGAAGTGTTGAACATTTTAGATCTCTGCTCAAAAGTGATACAAAAAGTCAGTGGTAAAATGTGAAAAAGGATACACAACTCTATTTTTGTGTTAAATTGATGCTTTCCAAGGGCTGCAAGTAGATAAAGGCAACATAGGCAGCTGATCAACTATTTTATATTTTTTATTGCAAACAAAAAAGTACGTTAAGTTTTTACTTGATTACTGTTGAGATGACTTAATTGGTCTTATTTCATAAGACAAACAATAAGCTTTTGTGTAATATTTGTACCATTTTGTTTCTTTAATTAATTCGAATGAAAAAACTGTACCTTAGTCAAAAATATATCGAAACTCTTTAATTGGAATTTGAATGCAGCTGATTTTTATAGTCAAAATGAAATATGCTCTTTCAAGAAATTTAAAAGAACACAAATACTCGTTCTGTAATCTTTTGATCTTTAACCTGACTCCGTTCATAATAAACAATATTACTGAAAGACATTATTTCCAGAAGCCACAGAACGTCTCATCAATCAAGGTTTTAAAGAAAAGTTTTATTTAAAAACAAAAGAAAATTAGCACCACTATTATACTAAACTAATATATCAGTGTATAACCAGTTGTTAGAAAACACAAATGCTTTTTATAACCGAGACCAAATATATACAGAAAAATATCGGTTATTCAGAACTATACTGTTCTGACCTAGTTAGGTATGTGGTCGACCTTCAATTATGGTATTTTACCATCCTGGCAGGGTCGCCATTGTCTAACATTCTGGGTGGTGTGTGGTTGTTCTATATCGTGTCTCCCTACCACTTTCGCGCAACGATGCTCTGAGCGTGTTTTTTAGGAAATTGACTAGTTTGAACCTGGGACCTGTCGTTGGTAAGGAGACGCCAGACCACACATGACATGTAGAATTCAGAGGAGTTCAGTGAGACTAGCTATGATATAACCAAATACTTAATGATCTTAGTGTCAGCTCCACTGCACTCCCTGTAAAAGAATCTTAATACTAACTAAATTTAGTGGAAAGGGTTCAAGGCTTTCCTATTTTTAGTTAGCTGGTAAAATAATGTCGAAAAAGCAGTTAAGTTTACCATTGGAAATTTTATTCTACTCACAAAACATTGTTCATAAATTGCACTATTGATAAAAGGAGATGTTTTAATACAGGATGGTAAAACAAATTGCGTTCAACAAAAATGTGAACGAATATTTCCTGAATGGGTTTACAAGTTCTACAATGGATCGAAGGATGAGCTATGCCATATCACAAATATAATCTAGGTTTAAATTAAGTTTCACAAAAGAGAAAACTATCAAAACGGTCTACAGTGACCCTCAATTATCTTTAATTACTTATCTAACTTGTCGTAAATTACAGTGGCTGATGTGGCTTCTCAATAACTATATAACAGAAAAATCATCGCGTTTCAGGTTTTTACTTCAAGTGGCAAATGTGAACACCATGAGCTATAATTGACGACCGACACTAGTATTACGCAAAAAGATGTGTAACAGATGAGACTTCTGCAGTTCTGAGTGAAGCTTTATGCGCTGTTATGCGGCATCGCGTGCGTTCATTACCTTGTTGGTGTTCGTCAGGGGGCGGCGGCCGGCGCAGCAGCCATCCAGCTCGCCGTCTCGGAACTAACTAACCTCTCCTAACTTCTCCTTAGTACCATTTACCGAAGTAGGTTTAAAAAAAACTATCTGGCTGTGTTTTGATCTGACCAATCAGGGTCTCAATGTTAACCTTAAGCTCCGCCTACTAAAATTTTGTCTATCCAATGAGAAACGTTATACTTTTCGTGGTGGGGCAATGTTTTTAAAGTTTGCAACGTAACAGGGACGCGAAAAAGTCTCACGCTAAAATTTGCAGCTGGTGTGGTCCTTTTAGCGTTATCGTAAGATCTATACTGTTCTTCTGGAGGGTCTATCTTTTAACATGGGCTGGGGGGTGGTCCTAACGTAACAGAGACGCGAAAAAGTCTCACGCTAAAACTTGCTGGTGGTGTGGTCTTAGCGGTAGGCTGGCGACGTGGGTGTCCAGTCCGTCCCTTATCGTAGGTCCTTCTAGCTTAACACGGTTCTGCTCTCGGCTTTTGTTCTCGTTTCTCCCCTCGGAACTGCGTCTGTCTCACGGTGGGAAGGTATGACTTGCATTTAGGCATTCTTGTGTTAGTCTGTGGTATTCCATTCGCTCACTCGTTACTCATATTACTTTAGTTAATTTAATGTCATGATGTATTCGGAGCTATGTGACATACTCCTGGATTTGCTTATAATGTCAGGGTTTTCATGGAAGGTGTTTCATTTACCTGACACCTTACAACATGGCTGTAACGGACCGTGCAGTCACGTCTCGATCCCTGAGGTAACAGATGGAGACGTTTGCAAGACAACAACCATCTGCACGAACAGTTTGACGACGTTTGCAGCAGGATGGACTAACAGCTCGGAGACCATGGCTGCGGTTACCCTTGCCGCTGCATCACACAGGAGCGCCTGCGATGGTGTGCTCAACAACGAACCTGGGTGCATGAATGGCAAAACGTCATTTTTTGGATGAATCCAGGTTCTCTTTACAGCATCATGACGGTCGCTCCCGTGTTTAGCGACATCGCGGTGAACGCACATTGGAAGCGTGTATTGGTGCCATTGGTTACACGCCTCGGTCACCTCTTGTTCGCATTGACGGCACTTTGAATAGTGGACGTTACATTTCAGATGTGTTACAACCCGTGGCTCTACCCTTCATTCGATCCCTGCGAAACCGCACATTTCAGCAGGATAATGCACGACCGCATGTTGCAGGTCCTGTACAGGCCTTTCTGGATACAGAAAATGATGGGCTGCTGCCCTGGCCAGCACATTCTCCAGATCTCTCACCAATTCAAAACGTCTGGTGAATGGTGGGCGAGCAACTGGCTCGTCACAATACGCCAGTCACTACTCTTGATGAACTGTGGTATGGTGTTGATGCTGCATGGGCTGCTGTACCTGTACACGCCATGCAAGCTCTGTTTGACTCAATGCCCAGGCGGATCAAGGCCGTTGTTATGGCCAGAGCTGGTTGTTTTGGGTACTGATTTCTCTAGATCTATGCACCCAAATTGCGTGAAAATGTAATCACATGTCAGTTCTAGTATAATATATTTGTCCAATGAATACCCGTTTATCATCTGCATTTCTTCTTGGAGTAGCAATTTTAATGGCCAGTAGTGTATTAGTACAACTAAAGCGGATATTTCTAAATTTACTATAGTGCCTCTCAGTAGCGGATGTCCTCCGTACCAAATCTTATAAAATACCAGTATCGGTTTTAACTGGTAGGTTTTTCCCATCCATATGTGAATCCGGCAGTGACTCACCGTGTTCTGTGAAACAGGAACCGATCACCTCGTCTCCCAGTGAGATAAATGCCATAACGCGTGTTGTGATTACTTTTGAATGGAACCATTCCATGGTCCTGTTGTGGCAGTAGTTTGATTTTGATTTGTCTGCCCCTTATACTAGACGGTATCTCTGAATGATACGTCCGTTTTCTGCGTCTTCTGCAAGGTGGGAATTACAGCATAGTTGCTGGGCCTAGACGATGGACTGGTAGCTGCGCTTAAGGCGCCCGCGGAGTGTGTTATTACTGGCGGTTCTTGATATTCCAGTGGAGGAGTGAGGGACCGGGGAAGGTGAGGGGAGGAGGCATCCGTCCATCAATGGAGCTCACGTAAGGGCGCAGTCACTCACATTCGACAGGCCGCAGGAAACCGTGAAAGATTTATGGCGAT
Source organism: Schistocerca gregaria (assembly GCF_023897955.1). Classification (NCBI taxonomy): domain Eukaryota; kingdom Metazoa; phylum Arthropoda; class Insecta; order Orthoptera; family Acrididae; genus Schistocerca; species Schistocerca gregaria. The sequence goes on along the minus strand of NC_064925.1, from coordinate 324,075,700 downwards.
CCTTCTCGCTGGCTTTCAGCCATTCACTTTCATTCCATATCCACTCCGTCTTGGTGCATGCACTCTGCGCAGAAATGAACCGTTGCTGCAACTTCATTCTATGCCCCACAAAGTCCTCACACCCAATGATATCATATTAATGGCGGCATAACGTATTCAGTGGTTTTAAAGCGTTTACTATTTGTTGTTTAACGAATGCAAACCTTTCATCCAGTATATCATCAACTGCAAAAGAGTGCAAGGTAATTACAGTGTACTAGCTGAGAAAGCCGACGTTGCGCTAGTTGGAATATATCGAATGCGAGAAACCACAAGTACCATGCATACAGACGTATATCACGTTACGGATATCACGAATGCGGTGAAATGAAATGGTCCACTGCGGCGACTTGCGTGTCGATGGGGATTAAATGATGATGATAACACAACATCCAGTCCCTGATCGGAGAACATCTCCGACCCAGCCTAGAATCGAACCTGGGCCCCTTTGCATGACATTCCGGCGCTGACCAATCAGTTAGCAGGGCGGAAATGAATGCAGTTATCCTCTTAGTAAGGTAGTTTAGTCGGGGTGCGTGACAGTGGGTGAGGTGGTGGGCTAAAGTCTGCAAAATATGGAGCAATATATACTCTTAGGTAAAGAAAAAATAGTATGTAACTTATGATCTTTACCGTATATGTGAAAATGAGTTTATTGCTTCAAATGGTTCTGAGCGCTATGGGACTTAACATCTGAGGTCATCAGTCCATCAGTCCCCTAGAACGTAGAACTACTTAAACCTAACTGACCTAAGGACATCACACACATCCACGCCTGAGGCAGGATTCGAACCTGCGACCGTAGCGGTCGCGCGCTTCCAGACTGTAGCGCCTAGTGCTCGCCCACTCCGACCGGCTGCGTTTATTGTTTCGTTCACTATGCAAGTTAATCGTGATAGAGTCCTCAACGTGTTTCATCCATACTGTGGTTGGTGGCTGTACTGACGGAGAATAATGCAGAAGAAGAATAAGCGAAATGATTGACGACAACAAATAAAATTATGAAAAAAATTATACTCACGAAGAATAAGCAACATGTTAACTCTAAATCACTGTAGTGTGCCGTTAGATTATTCATTTGTCAGTTATGAGTGTCTGTGTCTTTCACTGTATTTGCATTATTTTCTTTGTGTCTCCGTTGATCGTCAATAAAGAGTGGTAGAAAAACGCGCTGAGAGATCAAAAACTGATCTGAAACTTCCTGGCAGATTAAAACTGTGTGCCCGACCGCGACTCGAACTCGGGATCTTTGCCTTTCGCGGGCAGGTGCTCTACCATCTGAGCTACCGAAGCACGACTCACGCCCGGTACTCACAGCTTTACTTCTGCCAGTATCTAGTCTCCTACCTTCCAAACTTTACAGAAGCTCTCCTGCGAAACTTGCAGAACTAGCACTCCTGAAAGAAAGGATATAGTGGAGACATGGCTTAGCCACAGCCTGTGGGATGTTTCCAGAATGAGATTTTCACTCTGCAGCGGAGTGTGCGCTGATATGAAACTTCCTGGCAGATTAAAACCGTGTGCCCGACCGAGACTCGAACTTGGGACCTTTGCCTTTCGCAGGCAAGTGCTCTACCATCTGAGCTACCGAAGCACGACTCATGCCCAGTACTCACAGCTTTACTTCTGCCAGTATCTCGTCTCCTACCTTCCAAAATTTACAGAAGCTCTCCTCTAAAAACTGATCTGTTTGATATTACATGTCATTATTGAAGTCTGAATGACGAAGACGCGCAAGTATCATGTCGGGCGAATGAAACAATAAACTCATTTTTATATGTACGGTCAAGTTTGTGAGTCAACAGGGCATGTAAGTTTTTCTAAGAGTATTTATTGCTTCATATTTCGCCAATTTTTCCTCGCCACTCTCACCCAGTGCCATTCACGGTGATCAAACTTCCTTACTAACAGCATGAGACAAAATGTTTTTATTCTTTTCTTGAGACATCAGCTTTCTGTCTGGTTTGATTGTGCCCGCTATGAGTTCCTTTCCCGTGCCAACTTCTTCATCTCAGAGAAGCACTTGCAACATACGTCCTCAGTTATTTGCTGGCACTATTCCAATCTCTGTCTTCCTCTTCAGTTTTTGCCCTCTACAGCTATCTCCAATACCACAGAATTCAGTCCCTGATGTCTTAACACATGTCCTGTCATCCTGTCCCTTATTCTGCTTAGTGTTTTCCACACATTCCTTTCCTCCCCTATTCCGGGCTGAACTTCCTCATTCTTTGTGTTATCAGTCCGCCTCATTTCCACCTTTCGTCTGTACCACCACCTCTCTGATGCTTCGATTCCCCTCTGATCCGGTTTTCCCCATAGTCCATGTTTCGCTGCCATATAATGCTGTACTCCAAACGTACATTCTCAGAAATTTGTTCCTCAAATCGAGGCCTGTGTTTCATACTAGTAGACTTCTCCTGGGCAAGAATGTCCGTCTTGCCAGTGCTAGTGTGCTTTTGATGTCCTCCTGACTCCTTCCGTCATTGGTTACTTAGCTGCCTAGGTGGTAGAATAGGCCTACCTTAAATTCATCTACTTCGTGACGGTCAACCCTGCTGTTAACTTTCTCGCTGTTCTCATTTCTACTACTTCTCATTACTTTCGTCTTTCTTCGATTTACTATCAATCCATATTCTGTCCTCATTAGACAGTTCATTCCATTCAGCAGATCAAGTAATTCATCTTCACTTTCACTCAGGATAGCAATATCATAAGCGAATGGTATCACTGATATTCTTTCACCTTGCATTTAAAAGGTACATCTGAAATTTTCTCTTATTTCTAACATTGCTTATTCGACGTACAGCACTTCATTCTTGGTGGTCCATTCTCATAATTCCCTGTTGGCTCTTGTACATACTGTATATTATCCGTCTCTTCCAACAGCTTACCCCTATTTTTCGCAGAATTTCGAACGTCTTGCACATTCCTCATTGTCGAACGCTTTTTGCAGGTCACCAAATCCTATGAATGTGTCTTCATTTTTCTTCAGTCAGAATTGTCTCTGTGGTGTGGTGTACCCAAACTGATTATCATCTAACACATGCTCAGTTTTCTTTTCCATTATTTTGTACAATATTCACAACAGCAACTTGGCAGCATGAGATGTTAAGCCGACTGAGCGATAATTCTTTCACTTTCCAGCTCTTGCAGTCTTCGGAATTGTGTGGTTGATATTTTTCCGAAAGTCTGATGGTATGTCGCCGGGCTCGTACATTCTATACTCCAACATGAATAGTCGTTTTGTTGCCACTTTCTACAATGATTTTAGAAATTCTGACGGAATGTTGCCTATTCGTTATGTCTTAGTTGATCTTAAGGCAGCCAAAGCTCTCTTAAACTTTGGTTGTAATGCTGGATACCCCAACTCTCTTAAATTTTGGTTGTAATGTTGGATACCCCACCTCTTATGAATTGATGCTCTTTTCTTCTATCACATCAGACAGATCTTCCCTCTCATAGAGGCCTTCAATTTACTCTTTGCTCCTATCGGCACTCTTCTCTGCAATTAACAGTGGAATTCCCGTTGCAGTCTTAGAGCTACCACCATTGCTTTCCTATTTTGTGAGTCAGTCTTTGCGACAATCATTTCTTATTCGATTTCTTCACATTTTACATGCAATCATTCCGTCTTAGCGGCCTTGCTCTACCTATTCATCTTATTCCTAAGCGACTTGAATCTTTGTACTCCTGAATTTCCATGAACATTTTCGTACTTCCTTCTTTCATCGATCAGCTGAACTTTTTCTTTTGTTACCCATGGTTTCTTGACAGTTACCCTCATTATATCTATTTCTTTCTGTCCAACGTATGTGACTGCACTTTTTAGATATGTCCACTCCTCTTCAACTGCATTGCTTACTGAGCTATTCCTTATTGGTATATCTACAGCCTTAAAGAACTTCAATTCTATTTCGGCATTCCTTAGTACTTCCATATCCTACTTCTTTGCATATTGATTCTTACTGAATAATCTCTTAAATTTCCTCCTACTATTCATCACTACTATATTGTGATCTGAGCCTATACCTGCTTCTTCGTACGACTTAAAAACTACTATCTGATTTCAAAATCTCTCTCTGACCTTGATGTCATCTAACTGAAATCTTCCAGAACCACCCTTCCTTTTCCAAGTATACCTCCTCAAGTTATTCTTAAACAGAGTATCGCTATTACTAGCTGAAATTTATTACAGAATTCCATTACTCTTTCTCCTCTCTCATTCCTTCTTCCAAACATATATTCACCTGTAACCTTTCTTCTACTTCCCCTACAGATACATTCCAGTCCTCAATGACTATTAGCTTTTTATCACACTTTATGTACTGTATTACGTATTCAATATCCTCATATACTTTCTCTATCTCTTCATCTTCAGCTTGCGACGTCCGCATGAATACCTGAAATATGTTTGTCGGTGTTGGTTTGCTGTCGATTCTGATTACAACACACTATTCACAGTAACATACTCTGCCTTGTCTTCCTATTCAGAACGAGTCCTACTCACGTTATACCATTTTCTGCTATCGTTGATACATTTTACTTCCCCCTACTATGTCTATATTGAAACTTTGTATTTCCCTTTTCAGATTTTCTAGTTTCCCTACCACGTTCAATCTTCTAACATTCCTCGCCCCGACTCGTAGAACGTTATCCTTTCGTTGGCTATTGAATCTCTTTCTCTTGGTCACCTCCCATTTGGCAGTCCCCTCTTGGAGATCCGAATGATGGACTATTCGGGAAACGTTTGCCAGTGGAGAGATCATCTTGACACTTTTTCATTTACAGACCACATGTCTTGAGGATACACGTAATGTGTGAATTGAACGAAGTGGTTCCATTGCCTTCTGCATCCTCATGTTGTTGATCATTGCTGATTCTTCTGCTTTCAGGGGCAGTTTTCCACTCAAAGGCAAGAGAATATTGAACCTCAGCCCGCTCCTCCGCCCTCTTTGACAAGGCATTTGGCAGAATGAGGGTGATTCCTTATGCTGGAAGCCTTAGACAGCCAATGTTGATTATTAACTAAAATTTAAGGAGTGGGGCGATTCGTACCCGGGGCCAAGGAGATTACTAGCCGAAGACGCTACTCTTAGGCCATGGGTAGCACAACAACCAAGCGCTATCTATTGCATAACGACGAGTGGGTGTCAGGATGTCGTCATGGAGTCATGAAGTCTATCGTACAAAGACAAATATACCTAAAAACCAATGAAGCGTAGGAAACAAAATTCATTTGATAGATTCATGTCAAACATTAAAAACGACGCACTTGATCGACAGTCTTTCTCTTACGAGACACTGAAAATGCTGTATGAAGAACAGAAAGACACTGTGAAACTAAATGTGACTAAATGTGACTAAATGCGACTAAATGTGACTTGGCCCTGAAGTTAAAATCTTCTCGGTTATTAGGCCCCGTCATATTTCTTCTAAAATGATCGACGTTTGGACCCACCTGCTAGGATCTTCCTCAGGATCTTCTGGTGTTACTCCAGAAGATCCTGAGAAAGATTCCAGCAGAGGGGTCGAAACGTCGATCATTTTAGAAGACATATGAAGCGGCCTAATAACCCAGAAGATTTTAACTTCAGTGATAACGGCCACGAAAGGCTGCAGACTTAAATATATCTAGGCCCTGCTACTATGGTATGAAGACAAAAACTCCGAGGGTGAAATATAGGGGCAAAGTGCGCTATTATAGGGTGCTATTCATAAATTTAAGGTTACCAATAAATTAAAAGTGTTTAAATTTGCTGTGCATTTCCTCGGGAATATTTAAATACCACCATTACAAAAAATCTGCCTAATATCCTCTCATTCTTTGCTAACAGGAGAAAGAATTAAAACGTATTACTTCTGCCTCCAGAAAATGTGTTTCTAATTCCGGGTTGAAGAAACACTAAAATGTATGGAATTTGTAGCGTAGCCTTTATTAGTACCAAATATTTGTTTTAAAACTATACAGTGCAAAATTATTGGTTATTCGGAGGACATTTCAGTCATAAGAAGAAAAATGTTCAGTCCTTATGGTCTTTGATACAGAAGTCACATTTAAAATTATTCCGAGTATCATCTTCGATGTCTTGTGTTTAGTGACTTAAATACTCTCGTTCATAATTATTTTTGAGAATTTTCCTCGATAACGGAAAACCAAAGCATCGTGTGAAATATCTAGATTACGGAAGAAAGGATCGATTTGCCTCGTATCGCAGAGCATTGTTATGCTTACAGAACACTGACTGCAGCCGTCCGCTGTGACCGCGCGGTTCTAGGCTCTTCAGTTCGGAACAGCGCTGCTGCTGCGGTTGCAGGTTCAAATCCAGCCTCGGGCATGGACGCGTTTGATGTCCTTAGGTTAGTTAGGTTTCAGGAGTTTTAAGTATAGGGGACTGATGTTAAGTCCCATAGTGCTTAGAGCCATTTGAATAATTTTGAACCACTGACTGCGACTCGCTGCCCGCCAGCACATGCGTGGAGCCGTGGGCAACCATTCAGACTGTATGACACAAACGCCCACTGCACACACAAAAATGGTTCAAATGGCTCGGAGCACTATAGGACTTAACATCAGTGGTCATCAGTCCCCTAGAACTTAGAACTACGTAAACCTAACTAACCTAAGGACATCACACACATCCATGCCCGAGGCAGGATTCGAATCTGCGACCGTAGCAGTCGCGCGGTTCCGGACTGAGCGCCTAGAACCGCGAGACCAACGCGGCCGGCACTGAATACACACACGACTCGCCACACACATGTTCGCCCTGAGCTACAGCGGGTTCTGAGCAGTACCAGATTGCTGTCTCGTGGTTTTTGTTTATTCTAAGTGTACGCTGTTATTCAGCATGCATCGCTTAAATGGAAATATGGAAATGGAAAGATGGATTGTTGAAGGCCGACCGCGGTGGCCGAGCGGTTCTAGGTGCTTCAGTCTGGAACCGCGCGATTGCTACGGTCGCAGGTTCGAATCGTGCCTCGGGCATAGATGTGTGTGATGCCCTTAGTGTAGTTAGGTTTAAGTAGTTCTAAGTTCTAGGGGACTGATGACCTCAGATGTTAAGTCCCATAGTGCTCAGAGCCATTTGAACCATTTGATTGTTGAAGGAGGTGTCTTTCAGTAGTCTTGGTACTTGCTTCCTTTTGCCCTTTAGCCAGAGACTGCTCCAAAGCTTTTCTAATAGGAGATGAAGCCCAGACTGCTGCTTTACCTGATCTTGGTGATGGGTTTGATAGTGGAGGCAGAATGGATGAGCTGATTTCGTATGTAGAAATCGCTGTTCTTCCATTCGAGTAACTACAGTCGACAGTGGGCCTTTTGTAACTTCTGAGGCTTTATCAGCATGTGCTGCAGATTGATAAGGATCAAAACCTACAGATGAAAAAACTAGTGGGCCTCAAGGACATCTCCCACGTTTTTTGGAATCCATTTGCAGCCACTTCTATTGTTGCGGCTCTGCAATGTACCCAACAGACAGATGTGCCAACATGCATCTCAGTCACTGCATAGGCGCCATCTGGAATAAGATGCAGAATATCTGACATATTTAAGATAATTTTCATTATTTGTTTGGTCTCAGTTGCACACTTTTTTAATTCGATTACATGTTTCGATCACTATGGATCATCTTCAGATCTAAAACAAAGTAATACTAAATATGTACCATGTAATATTTTACAATAGTAGAAAAGAAAAGAGCTGTACATAAATGAAGAATTTACCTAAGTAATTGCATCAGCAATAATACTGTATTTTGCAGCTGAGATGAGGCAGATGGACGCAGGATGTAAGAGGGGAGGGGGGCAAATGGTAAGAGGATGAGCGGAGGACGGGGGAAGCAGGGAGGGCGTGATCGGGAGGTCATGAATTTATTCAGTTAGGTTGTGTTAAAATTATAGAACGCAAAATTGCGTAAAAATTCTCGTTAAAACACTCTTAGTGTAGAATAACACGTAAGTAAAATGTAAGTCGCATAAAATAGTGGAACTACAGGTATAACTGAAACGAGAAGGGACTGAGAGCAGGCGAAGAAGGCAAGGCAAGGGGGGGGGGGGGGGGGCGGTAGGGGGGGGGGGTTGGAGGATGGATCGTGGCAGGGATGCTACGGGGTCTATAGGATAAGTTTCAAAAAACACAGTAATGTAACAACCTTCTGTTAAAATACCATAAAACTCTAAAAGAACGAAAAAAACAATAAATTTTAGAAAGGAAAACGAAGTAGTGAAAGCGGAATAAGTAACCAAATTTGTTCAAATTTTGAAACATTGGAAGTGCGAAATCATAAGTTCTTACTCTGAAAGTAAAAAAGTAAAATGTTGTAAAGATAGTTTCGTTAAAATGTTAAAAGTAAAGGCCTAGAACAACGGATTTATAAATATTGAATGACATAAAGACCGTTAATTTATATAAGTGAAATTGTGTAGAGGATCTAGAACTGCATGAATTAACATTAACTTGCATAGACCCGTTGGATGTCAAACGATACCTCATGGTGAAGATCAGTACTACATAGTCGCTCTCTGACAGTCATGTGAGTCTAGATCTGTTCGTGTTACGTGGGTGGTCTGGATCAAAGGCATAATGTGGGTGCTGTTGGGATCGAATAGGTTGGTACATTCCATTCGAATATGTAACACAAAAAAAACAACACGTAGTTTGGTGTATTACATTCGAATAAGTAACAGAAAAAAACTCTGGCAACGTTATTGTCCTGAATATGTAAGAGGGGCATAGGGTATGTATAGAACTATACAATCACTTTTTACTCGAACAGTGCGTGAGAATTGGATGGGAGGGTAATCAATTACACAGGTACGATGTACCCTCCATAATGCCCTGTACAGCGATTGCGGCGTATTTATTTTGGGTATAGGATGTTCACAGGTGACGGAGTTACCTACTAGCAGGCGGGAAGACCTATGCTGGGGCTGGTGTTGACCTGAACATAACTAAATCTACTGCAGTAAAATACCGTGGAGTAATCATATGGAACGACCTGGAGTATAACACACCAGATTCGTTTGCAGGAATCTTGAGGGAAGTAACCCAAACTCTAAGAACCGACAGGCTGACTTACATCTGTGGCAGGTGAGTAACCACAAATCCCGTACATATGTCAACTAATTAACAACTCGCACGGATGTGTAAGTAATGCTGGGTGTTAGAACTGCATTACGTCAGTACATTCCATTTCAGAAAATGTTCTGTATTTCTCACAAAACGCTATTCACTGAACGAAAGATCAGATAAAATTATACTCTCGTATATTTATCGTAAGGATCACAGGTATACGATTACGAAGATTAGGACATGTACAGGGACATATCTATAGACAATCATTCCAAATCGAGTAACTGCAGATGTCTGCCTATGAATTTATTTGTGCAGTCCCTATCCATTGAAGGTAGACCAATTTATAAAGAATCATTCTAAATCGATATATTGCAAATGTTTGCCTCTGCATTCCTTTGTGCAGTCCTCACCTACTAAAGATGCAATTGGCCACTGCACTGGAGAACTAGTCCCCTACACTCCATTCATTAAAAAACCTCCACTCATAGTGGAGATTAGAATACTTACAGATGCATACAATCATTTTTTCTCGATAATTACGTTTGTGGGTGAAAAGGGTGTGATAAAATCGATAATACTGCAACGTCATAGCCCAAACCGAATAGTGGTTTGCGGAATATGTATTTCGATGTAAGCACATATCTACAGGAGGTTTCAATACAGCAGTCTATAGCGATTGACGAAGGACTGACAACTGATAGGGGTTGGAGTTAAATGCAGATAAATGTGACTATTGAATCTAGACGTAAGCCTACACACGGTGGAGAATTTCTTCTTGTACGTTGGTACACAGCTACTGCGTGGGGTCGTCTAAGAGGGGGAGGATTAGGCCCAACGTCATTCGTGACCAAAATATTTATTGAACAACATATGTTAGACCAATCAAACCAATTACGAAAAATTACTTGTAAGTATCCAACAATTAATTAAAGAAATACGTTAAGAACAAGAACAACAAGTTTCAAAAGTGATTAAATGTAATAAATGTGCACATCCCTGAACGTGTGCTGCAGTGTTTGCTTTTCCGTTCAAGTAAAACTTTAATATACTGACACACTCTCTCTCTTTATATTGTTAAAAGCACAGGAGGTCCTAAATGTTGTGTATAGTTACCAAAATATATCTGTTCAAAGACAGCAAATGAGCTTTGCACTTAACTATCACAGTTATGGGAGCAATACTTTCAACAACTCACGTTACAGAGGCAAAGAAAGTCCTGGAGAACTAATGTCTTATCACTAAGTTTCATTTCCTGTAATGAGATGCAATTACTAGGACACAGAAAATTTTTTAGTACAAGCTTACACGACAGAAGAAAGATAGAATAATGAAAAAATTTAGTTCAGGATCTGTACTTCAAAGCAACAGCTGCAACAAGAAGAATTTGTGTTACAAACAGCTTAGTAGTTCACCTTATCGTAATTTCCGATAGCCTGTTTACTGATTTACTGTTGCTTGGTTTCACAGAACGTTCCACAACATTATTGACGAAAGAATGAAAACATACTTCAAATTTAGATTCAGATCCCCAAAAAGACACATACGAATTTCAAAAAATTACACAGTTTCGTATAAAACAGAGACAGTTACAATGCTGCCTCAAGCTTCTTCTTCTTCTTTTTTTCCGCCCGTGCGAGAACTTGTAAGTAGGCTGTTTAGGTTTTTTTATTGGTAACGCCACATAGCGCTCTGTATGAAAAATCACTGGCTGTGCTGTGTGCAGTCAGTGGGTGGTTGGCATTGTTATAATACTCGCCATTGTAGTGTTGGGCAGCGGCAGCTAGATGTTAACAGGGCGTAGCGTTGCGCAGTTGGAGATGAACCGCCAGCAGTGGTGGACGTGGGGAGAGAGATGGCGGAGTTTTGAAAATTGTAAGACTGGATGTCATGAACTGCTATATATATTATGACTATTAAGGTAAATACATTGTTTGTTCTCTATTAAAATCTTTCATTTGCTAACTGTGCCTATCAGTAGTTAGTGACTTCCGTAGTTTGAATCTTTTATTTAGCTGGCAGTAGTGGCGCTCGCTGTATTGCAGTAGTTTGAGTAACGAAGATTTTTTGTGAGGTAAGTGATATGTGAAACGTATAGGTTAATGTTAGTCAGGGCCATTCTTTTGTAGGGATTTTTGAAAGTCAGATTGCGTTGCGCTAAAAATATTGTGTCAGTTTAAGCACAGCTATGTATAATTTTTCTAAGGGGACGTTTCAAACTGTTGGTCAAGAGGCAGCGCAGTCCGCAACCTCATAATCCAAAGGGCTGCGCCCAGGTAGTTACTCGGCGTAAATCAGATGTCGAAACCTGCCGGATAATCGAGACAATTCTGCGCATAATGCTAGTGTTACCTGGTAAGAAAAATGAACTTTAAGTTCAGCAAATAACCAAATCATAAATGATCTTTAACCCTTAAATCATGGAACGAAACACAATATGGCTGCTAATGTAAACACATGTCCACATACCAACAAAGGGACAGAAACCAAACCCTCCAGTATTAATGGCAAAAAAAAAAAAAAAATACTGCGCGTTATTACTGAACACACACCAAACTCTTAACAAGCAGATAAGAAGATTCACCTCCCAATCACAAATCAGTTTCAAAATAACGCTCGATGGCTTAACGATAAGAAGGGGTCGCCACTCGGGACGGAAAGTCAACAAGATTGGAGTAGATGCACACGGCGGCAGACGTACTTCGCTTACGTTAGCCATTAGTAGACATCGTACCTTAAATACAAAGCATCAAATCAAAGTCCACAAAGCTGCGATGTATGAAGGTAAAACACAGTAAGTCTTAATTACAGAAAATCGCAATTGTACGCTAGCATAATAAAAAGGTGGCACAAACACGTGCAGGCCTCTTGAACTCGCAGTCAACCTACCCACGACCGGGCCTTAAGGAAGCAGGAAGATTGATGTGATATTTTTAATAGTTCTTATAGCCTTGAAGGCGGGTAAGGCGCATAAGCAGACGTCAACGCGTTGGGAAAAACAATAGGAAGGAACGATTTACGAATCTCACTCTCTCCCGAAATTCACTCAACAGAAGTAGGGTGCATCACCATAGTTCTAAGACGGCACGTTTCCCTCTTAACCAAGACGCCGCAGCCACGGACTTCCACAGTAGGAATGGCTTCGGCCGCCTCGTGTCCTCCTGAGATGCAAGGATGAAAACTAACGAGCGACCCCAAGCGGAATACCGAAATCCAGTCGTCCGACAGAGAAATCGCACGGTTGAAATCACAACACGCCGTGCCTGAAGAGCCCTTTTCGGTCCTCCGCTTGCAGCCGTCCGACTTCCTCGTCACACTGCCCTTCCTTACGTCGAAAGGGCACGCTCTCCGTAGATGGCATGCGGAAGATGTACCGCAATCTATTGATACGGTAGGCTCAAGTATGCTATTTTTTCTCGTTGTGATAGCTCTCAACGTAGACAGGCTTCTAAACGGAACAGCGCTGTTGCAACGTGATTGGATTTCAAGATAATTACCAGAGGTCTGTGACTTGGCTGGAGACATCTGGAGCCAGCCTTACTCGTCAAAAATCAGGTAGGATCAGGTACCATATATCGTACACTGGAAGTTTCGTGAATAGTGAGAATATGAGGGGTAAGTGGTACTTTGACGAAAGAGGGAGGCGAAGAGGTGATCTCTAAACCGCATCTTCTAAGCCTTATGAGCAAATATATTACACTCTCCTACATATGTATCGCAAGGTGTGTATTTAATGGGAAAATTTCTGCTATAGGAAGATTTATACTGAGTGACTTTCAGCAGCAGGAGTTTCGTCTTTTGTTTTGTCAGTAGATAGAATGGGACAGAAAAGAAGGATGAAAATGCTTTTGCGTTGTACTGCTATAAATCGACAGGTGACGTTGTAATGGAATAAATGTTAAAGGCGTGAATATGAGGAAATCCACAAAAGAGCAGGTCTCGTATAGCAAACATCCTGTTAATCTACACTGTGAAGGTATCGAATAAAAAATTAATGTTTTTATAAGTCTATTTTCACATTAAATGTGCAGCTGATTTAACACAGTGGTAATGAGGGGGCCACTCTCTTTTTCCTATTCACTTGTACCATATTGACTATGCTAAACCAGCAAATCTTTAGACATTTAAAATTAGAAGCAAATCACGCAGCGAGGGTCAACATTCCTCCATGAGCTTCGTGCGCCTATAAATGAAAGGAGTGACGCGTTAATAGGTAGACTAGTATACATTGTTCACTCATAGGTAAAGTTCTGTGAATGAAGTTATAACGTTGCTTTCAAGGTAAAAAATTTTGATCAACAGACAGACATTCTTCCCACCAGACAAAATAGAGCAAAAGATAATACCAGCCAGCAACGAAAGCAAGTTGTAACGTATTTGTATTATATTTGAAGGCCGTTAAATAATGGTTGTGTAATAAACGACACTGGACATATAGCCTGAAGCTTCAAGCTAAATAGACAAAGATTTTTAAGGATGTTTTACTGGTTCCTGGAAGAAAATTTTAAACATCACGAACACAGACTTAGAATTCAGCATTTTCTTTCAACTGCTGAGTTATGGAATATGATTACGTCCCTTCGACAATTATCAGCAATCCTTTGTTAAGTTACTGTAGAGTAAATGAAGTGGTACAGACTTCGTGAGTGACTAGAAGGCTGTGTGGAGAGAGCACATTCTTCCATGACATTTCTTTGTCTATAACTGTATTTACTGACATCTTAATAGACAGGCTAAACGTATTTTATAGGCTCGTAGATAAAATACAGTGAATAAAATTAGGGATTTACCCTACACCGACAGACATTCTTTCCACGTGCCATTCATGAATGCTTCTAGCTGCAGACTGAAAGCAAATATGCTTGATGATTCCTAGGAGTGCCGCAGTGTATAATTCATCAACACGACAGTGAAACTGAAATGAAGGGAGCTCCATATGCCGTAGTTGGAATATATTTGGAACAAATTCCGTCGAAATGAGGGAAAAATACTGAAATTGTCAGACTATAATTGAACGTGAATTTCGTAAAACATATGGAAAAGTATAAATGATTTGTGTTTCGTAGAACTGTTATTGTATTCTGCGTATGCACTGTAAAGGAGTACGCTGTGCACTACCCGAATGACATCATCACTCATTTGCAAAACATAGTGCAGAGGACGGAACAAAGCTTATTGTTCATATTTTGCTACGGCGTAAGATGGGCTAGGGTTATAATATATTAATAACTTTACACTCTACGAACTAAGTGACAAGTTATACTTAAAAAAATTCTTTGTGTGTCTGTGTATGTGTGTGCGTATGTGTATTTAAGACTAGTGGCTAACCTGCTGTGCCGTGCAATAGGGATTCGTAGAAGCAGAGGCACTACATATGCGAGCGCTGCACCTGCAGTTGCACGGGAAAAGCGTACAAACCTTTTTTTTACCACACTTCAAGAGGAATGGAGGGATGCAAATTCGCGCATGCGGTCTGCTCGATTATGTACGGCTAGTGGAAAAGAGGGGCATTATTGATTTTTTAATCGAGATACGGTCATTGCTCTGAGAGGTAGGCTGCAACGGCAAATACTTCACTTTTCTACCCTCTGGGCTGGGCAGGTGAATGGGATATGGGGAGGGTTTAGAGCCCAGCCGCAAGAGCACTCCAGTTCTGTTCATCCATAGTTGCTACTACCTGTGGATCTGTGGCAGGCGAACTCTGACAAGCACTGCGGTGGTGGAGCTCCAGTTGGTGGCTATGTAGCAGCAGCGTGCGGACAGACGAGGAGAGGTCCTGTCGTCTTTTGTTCCTGTTTTAAGTAATGCAGTAACCATCGCTCTCTATCCACAGTCTTCGTGATGTCAAGACAAGCACTTTGGAGTGTGCGGTGCGGTGTGCTAGGGAACAGTGTGTAGAGTATGGAAAGATATTGTTTTGAAGTACAGTGCACAGCTCTCCTACTTTTACCCTGGGGGAAACAGCACAAGTGTGGAGCGCACTGGCAAAAGTATATACCTTTCTCTGTACAAATGTTCACGTCATAATTTGTTTTACTTGTCTAGTATAACCATATACTGTTCGAGGAGCGGATACACCACACACTTTAAGTGCAGGTTATAAGTTTGTTTTAAGCGAAACGTAGGTTTCCTGCATGTTTCTTGTCGTGGTGTGTTTCCTGAAAAAAAGTAGCTATTTGCTGAATACTTGGAGCAAATCGAGAAAATTTTTGCGAACCGCCCAAAAACTGTAAATAGTGTAGCATGTGGGTGTCGAAACGGGACGTCCTCCTGTAGCATTACTTTTCCTCAGCAGTAGCTTCGATACTAGTATTATTTTTCGAATTTTCGACAGTTCAGTATAATCTCAGTTGCCTTTCTGAAAACTTTCATATAATTTTATTTCAAGCCAAAATTTATGAAAATGGATTACTTTATTAAATGTTTTAGTCACGATGTTATAATCGGTAAGTGCTCGCTCTGAAAGTACCTTAAAATAATCTTTTCTAGAAACATTTGAAACTACGAATTCTTGGCACACAATTTTTTTTATAAATTACGCAACTTTTTACTGATTATTATGTTTATTTGTGGATTCATTTACGAAATAATACTCGAATGTAACAATGTAACACAAACTAATAGAAATTCATTTGTTAAGAAAATTGCAAACCCTTTAGAACATGGTTGTTTCCGCAGAGTGTGAGAGTCGTAAGCACGCCTCTGATGTGATCGGACGTATTTTGGGTTTTATGTGAACATTGTAATTTCGGCTTTGTTAATGTGAAAAATCAAAAGACTATATGGTATAATAAAATGTGAGAAAATAGATTTCCGTAAAAACAAAAATTCTACAACAACGATCTTCAAATATATTTAGATCAATCCAACCGTGAGGAGCTAAAATGTGACATTTTCAGCTTCAAGAAGCAGACCCCTAGACAAGATGAGCTGGACCCAATGCTACATGACAAGCTAAATAAACTAGAAAGTTTATTGTAATCTTCGCTCCTCTGAAATCTACATAAAAGACTAATGTGGACAATAGATGGAATTAGGAAGGAGGGTGGAAATTACAGTGTTCTCACGGCGTATGTGTTGCGGTGTTAGTTGCTACAAATTTAAGACTCCGTATTTAGGTGCGTCTTCTTGAAGAAGCAGATATTTTTGAATACCGAGGAAAAATCGATAAAATTTTAACAAACTGACTTAATAATTGTAAATAGTGTCATATGTTGGTGGTGTTATTAAACATTTAAAGCTACGTATTTTTATGTGTGTTTTCTGAAAATGTCTGCAGTCTTAAGAAGTTTGTAAAATTAGTCACGAAGCCATATCTATGCGTATCTTCTTAAAAGTGGTGGAAAATAGCAGCGATCCAGTATTTATACGTACCTTTTAAAAACTGCAGGAAAATCAGGAAAATAGCAATGAAATCAATAAAATAACAATGAAGTCAGTAAAATAGTAATGTAATCGATAAAAATCAACCACGAAATCCGAAACAGTGTCGCATGTTGCAGAAAATACTGTTGGCTGTCATAATTCGCTAAAACTACGCCAATACTGATGAGTGCTGAACTATACTAGAAATTTACAGTATCATCTGAATTTACAGATGCTACTGCTCGAATGAGATCCATTTTAAGAAGGCCATACTCAGGACGCTGAGGACGCTAAGGAGTTGTGGGAGAGGTTGTGGGAGTATTTAAGGGTGGGAGGGGGATATTGGGGAGGGGGGTGGGAAGCCAACAGGACCACAGTGCAGAAGACGCCACGTTTATGGGTCATACATCACCATATGAAATGACAGTTATCACTTTGTAAGGGTACAATACCCTTCACATACACTCTTTGAATCGATTAAGTGCAGGCAACAGAGAGTACAGTTGTAATTGTCGTGTGGATCTTGGAGGCAGAAGCGTTTAGGCAGAGCTGATAGTCGCTCATTGGAAGCAGTATCATACAGGCAGAACTGATAGCCCGTCATGCATACGTCTATTGTGTAATTACACGCAATTTTTTGTTCTTTAATTGTGTATGTTAATATCAATGCTCGTGTGTATAACGAAATAAATTTCTAGAAATACCCGTGAATTGCTAATTTTAGTAGTATATCGCCCACCAATATTTACAATAACGACTAAAGTTAGCAACAAGGGAGCAGCATTTCCAACCTGAATCAATTAAATGCAAGCCACCCGCTGACACAAAAACGAGTGCATTCACTGCGCAGACCCAGGAAGTAGCCTTGCATGTGGCGACACCTGTTTGGACTTTGATTGCAACGCAACTTCGGGTACGTTGGAGAAGACACAGCAATTGGTGAGTCCACAGGAATTCAGCACAGCAGTGCTTCGAGTGGAATTCGATTCAACGTTGTGTAGGAGTGCCTGGGAAAGAAACAGTAATGGTGTTAACGACATTTGGAAGAACTTTTTTGATTACTCGTAAGCGGTAATGGAGTAATGTGCCAGAAAATACCACAGAAGAATTAACAGATGATAGTGTTATAGTTAGCTTTGATCTGCCCAAAAATAGTTCAGCGCCGTGGCTACTCAACAAACGGGAATCACTACCGTTATGAATGACTACTTCTCTCATTTATCAAGAAATTAGAAAAAAATCACAGTTGACAAAACCAAAGATCACAAAGGCAGTTAGAATCTATTCGGGAAGAAAACAAAACATTAGAAAAACGAAGAAATTTAAGAAAAAATCGAAACTAAGTTGAGGACATTAACACACACTGTTAATAATTTGCGTACCGAAAACTACTAAGACGTTAGATGAAAAAATGCTCAACTCAGAGAGGAATGTAAAGTTAAACACGAAGAAACCGAAACGGAAATCCAAGAGTTTCGGACCTAAGTTGACAAAAAATGCAGGCAAGCAGCGGAATTAGTTAGAAAAGCTCAGGAGCAAATACGGGAGCAAAATGACGAAATCATTAAAATCAATAATACGTGCAAGAAGAGCAAAGAATGATTAATGGCGAACGGAAGCAGTCCAACGAATTGAACAATGCAGTAGACAAAATCCGTAATATAACTACTGTGAGTGAGGAAAATTCGATCACATTCAGTAAAGAAAATTTGCTTGACGAAATTAATGCTGTGTTATGCGAAGCAGACAGCAACAATGTTGGCCGCACGCATGTAATTTTTGACAATGGACTGAGCTCCTTTCCAGAACTATGATCCGAAACAAGACATTCATGCTCTTGACTTTACTAAGCAATTCAAACACGCATTTCCGGAGCCTTATAATGAGCGTGCTAAAATTTACACTCGCGGCAGTCACATGCAACGGGAAGCGCATGTGTGGGGTATTCGAGAGCCCGAAAACCACCACAAGTATGGAGAATTTGTGTCCGCATATTTAAATAAATATTGATCTACATCTACATCTACTTCGATACTCTGCAAATCACATTTAAGTGCCTGGCACATTGTTCATCGAACCACCTTCACAATTCTCTGTTATTACAATCTCGTATAGCGCACGGAAAGAATGAACACCTATATCACTCCGTACGAGTTTTTATTTCCCTTATTTTATCGTGGTGATCGTTCCTCCCTATGTAGGTCGGCGTCAACAAAATATTCTTGGATTCGGAGGAGAAAGTTGGTGACTGGAATTCCGTGAGAAGATTCCTTCGCAATGAAAAACGCCTTTCTTTTAATGATGTCCAGCCCAAATCCAGTATCATTTCTGTGACACTCTCTCCCATACAAATCCAGTATCATTTCTGAGACACTCTCTCCCATATTTCGCGATAATACAAAACGTGCTGCCTTTCTTTGAACATTTTCTATGTGCTCTGTCAGTCTTGTCTGGTAAGGATTCCACACCGCGCAGCAGTATTCTAAAAGAGGACAGACAAGCGTACTGTAGACAGTCTCCTTAGTAGGTCTGTTACATTTTCTAAGTGTCCTGCCAATAAAACGTAGCCTTTGGTTAGCCTTCCCCACAACATTTTCTATGTGTTCTTTTCAATTTAAGTTGTTCGTAATTGTAATACCTACGTATTTAGTTGAATTTACGGCTTTTAGATTAGACTGATTTATCGTGTAATCGAAGTTTAACGAGTTCATTTTAGCACTCATGTGGATGACCTCACCTTTTTCGTTATTTAGAGTCAGCTGCCACTTTTCGCACCATTGAGATATCTTTTCTAAATCGTTTTGCAGTTTCTTGATCTCCTGATGACTTTGTTAGTAGACAAACGACAACATCATCTGCAAACAACAGAAGACGGCTGCTCAGATTGTCTCCAAAATCATTTATATAGATACGGAACAGTAAAGGGCCTATAACACTACCTTGGGGAACGCCTGAAATCACTTCTGTTTTACTCGAAGACTTTCCGTTAATTACTACGAACTGTGATCCCTCTAACAGGAAATCACAAATCCAATCACATAACTGAGACGATATTCCATAAGCACGCAATTTCACTACGAGCCGCTTGTGTGGTACAGTGCCAAAAGCCTTCCGGAAATCCAGAAATACGGAATCGATCTGAAATCCCTTGTAAATAGCACTCAACACTTCATGTGAATAAAGAGCTAGTTGTGTTTCACAGGAACGATGTTTTCTAAACCCATGTTGACTGTGTGTCAATAGACCGTTTTCTTCGAGGTTAATTCATAATGTTCGGTCACAATATATATTCCAAAATCTTGCTTCATATCGACGTTAACGATGTGGGCTTGTAATTTAGTGCATTACGCCTACTACCTTTCTTGAATATTGGTGTGACCTGTGAAGCAGTCTTTGGCTACGGATCTGTCGTCGAGCGAATGGTTGTAAATGACTGTTAAGTATGAAGCTAATGCATCAGCATACTTCGAAAGGAACCTAACTGGTATACAGCCTGGACCAGAAGACTTGCTTTTATTAAGTGACTTAAGTTGCTTCGCTACTCCGAAGATATTTACTTTTTCGTTACTCATGTTGGCAGCTGTTGTCGATTCGAATTTTGGAATATTTACTTCGTGTTCTTTTGTGAGGGCATGTCGGAAGGCTGTGCTTAGTAACTTTGCTTTGATAGGACTGTCTTCGATAGTATTTCCATTGCTATCACGCAGAGAAGGCATTGATTGTTTCTTGCCGCTAACATACTTCACATACGACCAGAATCTCTTTGGATTTTCTGCCAGGTTTCGAGACAAAGTTTCGTTGTGGAAACTGTTATAGGTATCTCGCATTGAAGTCCGCACTAAATTTCGAGCTTCTGTAAAAGATCTTCAGTCTTGGGGATTTTGCGTCTGTTTAAATTTGGCATATTGGTTTCGTTGTTTCTACAACAGTGTTCAAACCCGTTTGGTGTACCAAGGAGGATCAGCTCTGTCGCTTGTTAATTTTTTGGTATAAATCACTCAATTGCAGCCGATACTATTTCTTTGAATTCAAGCCACTTCTGGTCTATAGTTATATTATTAATTTGGAATGAGTGTCGATTGTCTCTCAGGAAGTCGTAAAGCGAAATTTTCTCTGCTTTTTTGAATAGGTATATTTTTCGCTTGTTTTTGGTGATTATAATATTCAGTCTCGCTACGACAACCCTGTGTTCATTAATCCCTGAATTGGTTTTGATGCTCGTTATTAACTCAGCATTATTTGTTGCTAAGAGGTCAAGTGTGTTTTCTCAATCGCTTACTATTCGCGTGGGCTCATAAACTAACTGATCGAAATAATTTTTAGAGAATGCGTTTAGCACAATTTCGGATGATATTTTATGCGTACTTCCGGAATTAAGCATGTATTTTCGCCAACATATGGAGGGCAAATTAAAGTCATTACAACTATTATAGTATGAGTAGGATACGTGTTTGAAATCAAACTCGAATTTTCTATGAACCTTTCAGCAACTGTATCATCGGAATTGGGAGGTAGGTAAAATGATCCAAATGTTATTTTATTCCGGTTGCCAAAAATGACCTCTGCCCATACTAACGCACAGGAAGTATCTACTTCAATTTCGCGACAGGTTAAACTTCTTCTGATAGCGACAGACACGCCACTGCCAACCGTGTTTAGCCTATCCTTTCGGAACACCGTTAAGTTCTTCGCAAAAATTTCGGCTGAGCTTATATCCGGCTTTAGTGCCTATAACGATTTGAGCATCTGTGCTTTCTACAAGCGCTTGGAGCTCTGCTACTTTCCCAGCACAGCTACGACAATTTACAACTGTTATACCAATGGTTCCTGTATCTACGTTCTTCCTGTGTTCAGCCTGCACCCTTTGTGACTGAAGCCCTTTTTGTGATTTCCTGAGATCCTGTAACCTATTGGCCTAAAGAGATGCTGTGGGGCGTTAAATTAAAAATTCTTACGCCATCCCCTCCCCCATATATGCAAGACGCCATGTAACCATGCCCGAGTATACGCAGAAGTACTGAAATGACAATGCTTATTTAGAAGATCCGGTCAAGGAAGAAGAACTGATGTTGATTTTAATACAGAAATTACCCATCGCATTTCGAGAGAAGCTAGCGCATTCGTCGCAGCTAAACATGGAACAAATGGTTTGTTACTTAACCACAAGGAAGCACTTAACGGAACGAGAACAGCGATAACGCAATAACAACAGTTATTATCAAGGTCGAGATAACGACCCGCTGCGAGAGGGATTGCAAGCGCACGGACGACCAAGCAGATTTCATCGCCGAGGTGACGGGAGGCACCGAAGAAATAATTATGTCATGCACGATCGAGTCAGATAAAACAGTTCGCCGAACAAAAGAGAAACAACATAATATTAATCACTGGAATGTGCTAGAAGCCTTGAGTGTAATCAGCGGAATAATGAACCGTTAATCTAAGTCAAATTTTGGAAGCGACCCACTCCGAAACTCAATTAAAAACGGAAAAGGTCAAGAATTATGGTGGTTGTTACTCACTGTAAAAGCGTTGATGCGGTAGAATATCTTAACTGGGAAAAGGAAGAAACAGAAAATGAAATTTTGATGCCTTTTGTTGAAATCGAGACTTGTGGTGTAATCATAGATGCTCTATTAGATTCAGAGAGTGAAACGAGCGCAGTTTCTGATAGCTTATTTAAACCGTTAAATAATAGGATGACATTCCCAAAGTCCCTGGCGACGGAGTACGTATTATCAATGCAGTCGGCAACAGAAACAAACTCATTACAGGATAGGCCTTATTGAAGTTTCGAATTAAAGAGGATGAGTACGAAAATCGAGCACTAATTGTTGTCTCTCTCAATGTTGGACTGGTTCTCAGAATACACTGGCTAACTGAAAGGAAGTGTAGTATTGATTTCGAGGAAAGCTGTCTGCGGATTAAGATTAGTAATGGAGAGAAGAAGGATTAATATTTAAAGATTAGGGATTAATAATTAAATGTATAGTAGCGCTGCGTGCGTCAGGATAAGGTTTATCGTTTTAATGGCGAACATGAAATGGTAAATGCTGGTCATGCTAAGAACGATGTAGGACTGCAGATTCAAAGAAGTCAAAATATTTAAGTAGTTTTGATTTGAATAACACCCACTGGCAGCTACTCCTAGACGAAGACAGTAGAAAGTTTACTGTATTCAGATGTAACGGAAAATGTTACGAGTTTCAGAGGATACCGTTCGCTTTTTAAATATTTTCAGCAGCTTTTGTGCGAGCACTTGATGAAATTAAACTTCCTAGCAGATTAAAACCGTGTACCGGACCGAGACTCACACTCGGTCCGGCACAAGCGCACAATCCGGTGCAGAGTGAAATTCTTATTCTCGAAACTTGATGGAAGTGTTAGGGGAAGATATATTAACCATGTGACATTCTACATTGATGACATTTTAGTTAGTACTGCCTCCTGAGTGGAACATCTGGATATTATTTTTTTTGTCGAGTACTTAACGCTTTTAGAAGAGCTGCAGTTGCCATTAACTTGCAAAAATCAGAGTTCGCCAATTCAGAGATTAAGATCTTTGGTCATGTTATTTTGTAGCGTAGAACTGAAACGAATCCGGCAAAACGGACACAGTGAGGAATTCTCCACTACCGCAATAGACAAGTAGCTGAAACAACTTATTCGTTTGTGCAATTTCTACGGCCCTTTTTTGCCAAGATTTTGTTTATCTTGTCCAATCTTGATGGAACTATTAAAGAAAAATGATTCAAATGGCTCTGAGCACTATAGGACTTAACTTCTGAGTTCATCAGTCCCCTAGAACTTAGAACAACTTAAACCTAACTAACCCAAGGACATCACATACATCCACGCCCGAGGCAGGATTCGAACCTGCGACCGTAGCGGTCGTGCAGTTCCACACTGTAGCGCCTAGAACCGATCGGCCACCCCGGCCGACTATTAAGGAAAGATACCATTTCAAAATGGGGTAAGGACCACCAAGATGTGTTCGAATTGATTACAAACAACTATATGAAGCACCAATCGTGCACCACCACGGTCTAAATACGAATTTTTGGTCGGAATTGATTCAAGCGATTATGCTATATGTGCAGAATTGTATCAGCTAATAGAAATTGGCAGAGTAATTGAGCATTACATAATTGCATTAGCAAACCGTGTCCTTACTAATTGGAAAAAAGTATACTGTCACAGAAAAAGAAGCACTCCCTATCGTGCGGAGTTTTGAAAATTTTTATTTTTACTTGTTTGGAAGACTCACAGTAGTAGTGACAGATCATAAAGCGTTGTGATTCTTACCTAACTGAAAATTGATGCATGACTGGCTCACTCACTAGGCATTGACTCTTCATCAATACAACTTCGAAGTACAGTACATACCAGGGAACCAAAACATACTGCCCGATACGCTGTCAGTGTTATCTGAAGGACATGAATCTGTTACTGTTGCACACTCGTGGCAGAAAGACGTGAAGATCCACTTCATAAGAGACGTGGAAGGTGAACATTCCATACAGAAAATACTCAGAAACGTAAAACATGAAGAGGATGCCGACCAACCACTTAAATTGGCAAAGGAGAAATATGATGATCCGAATGCTGCAGGGGATGATAAAATACGTCAGTATTATTTAAAACAAGATGGAATTTTACGGCAACGCATTCATGTTAACTCAGATCAATGAATCTGATATAACTGAATTTTCCTCAAGACTTTTGAGTTGGGACGTTTGTTTCATGCCTAAAGCGACAAGAAACACACTAAATGGTTTGATCAACTAACTAATTTTGAAACTGTGATGAACAGCTTAGCTCATGTTTCAATGAAATTATCACCATGTACTTTTGTCTTTGGTTGGAGCTGGACAACATATTTCATGAGTACATTAATTTTCCGCAAGAACAACGTTTGAAAATCGCTCTTGAGACAATGAAGAAGCGAGAAGAAAAATGGAAGTTAGCACGTGACAAAATCGTTAGGACTGTTAACTTTAAAGCCGGTGACTAAATACGTATCAGAATACACATGAAACCACCAAAGTATTAACGACGAAATAAAGAAGTTTCATCACTATTACCATGGGACATTTAGGAAAAAGAAAACTGGTATGTCCTAATTCAGTGAAGTAGAAAGGATACTGCCTGCTAGATACCAAAGTCTTCGAGACGTCGAAAACGTCAAAATGTACGTAGTGAGAGACAGTGCAATGATAAAATCTTGTGTTTGTAGATGACAGTACAGTGAGCTATAGAAATGGAAAATAGTCGGTAGCTGTTGTGAGCTAGGACTAATAGGGTGAAGTGGTTAGCTACAGTGAGTTAGGTATATTAACTTTGTGTGTTGTTATAAACTGTGTTGTGCTACCTTTAAGAACGCTGCAGCAGATGATGTTTGTGTCACATGATTCGTCAGAAGAGGCTAGGCGATGCTTGCACAGTTACGGTGTTATTGCACTACTGCCGTAAGAGTGTTTTTTGTGCTCACACGTAGGCGAGCCATCTGGATATGCACGCAACCCAGCTGTAGAGAGCTGTGAAGTTGGCTAGCTCTCCCAAGGAAGCAGGCTGCTAGCGAGTTGTGCCGATACGCGAGGAGCCCGCGATTCCATGCTGCGACGCCTACAGTATTATAGCGTCATTTGTTATTCCATCTTTTTCTCATACTCACCTACCTCTTGGCAGTCCCTTTCCAGATCCGAATGGGGGGCTAACGCAGCCAGTGGAGAGAATCTATCAATTACAGACAAAAAGTAATATGGACCGATTTGGTGAGGACAGCCGGCCGGAGTGACCGAGAGGTTCTAGGCGCTACAGTCTGGAACCGGGCGACCGCTACGGTCGCAGGTTCGAATCCTGCCTCGGGCATGGATGTGTGTGATGTCCTTAGGTTAGTTGGGTTTAAGTAGTTCTAGGTTCTAGGGGACTGATGACTTCAGAAGTTAAGTCCCATAGTGCTCAGAGCCATTTGAACCATTTTTGGTGGGGATAAAGACTGCCAATTTTCAGTTCAAATGGTTCAAATGGTTCTAAGCACTATGGGACTTAACATCTGAGGTCATCAGTTACCTAGACTTAGAACTAATTAAACCTAACTAACCTAAGGACATCACACACATCCATGTCCTAGGCAGGATTCGAACATGCGACCGTGGCAGCAGCACGGTTCCGGACTGAAGCGCCTAGAAACGCTCGGCCACAGCTGGCAGATAATTTTCAGTTTTTGTAACATTGTGGTCAATGAGAGATAGATTTTCCCCTGAATTTAGACTAAAGTCGTAAGTTGGATTGTTAGCTATAACCCATCCAAATTCCAGTATTGCCTCATAATTAATTATAGAGAAATTTACAATTTAGCAAAGAAAAAATTGCGAGATTTTACCACACAAAGTGACGTAAAACCTCGCAGTTAGAATCTCTGCCCTATCCGATATAAACATGGATGTAAAAGGATTACTGCAGAATAAAAACACTTGGAATAATCCGTGCAAAATTTTTGTTTTGCAGCAAAGTTACTCGTCACAATATTGAACTTAAATATCTCATAAATTTGACCATAATGTTTATTAATATTTCTACAAAAATAATACTTTCCTCTCCAAAAAAGAAAGATTGGTAAAGCAACCTTATAGGTCAGTGAGCGAGGCTAAGCTATATAGTGCACTTTGTTAGGTCCTCTGAAACAGTTATTCAGCTACTGAACCGTGCTGTGATCATTCCTGTGGGTTTCGACAGTTTTCTTACTGTCAGTGCCAATGAATTACTTTTTCTGTATCTCAAGAAATTAGTAGCCCCCTGGAACTGCTGTATTATTGTTGGAGCTGCGTCGATTTATCCCAAAATATTTGAGGGGATTTGCCCTATTTCCCCATTTTCTCACAAATGCTCCATTTTGCTTTTTGGGACCAACTGTAACAGTTATAGCCTGCATTGCACCGCCACTTTAAACCTACCAAAAAAACATGAACTATCCCTTTTCAGGTATTGCTCCTAACTGATCTCAAAAATACTTCCAAGGAAATAAACTCGACGACTCTATGATTTGTTAACTTGTTCATCAATTTTAATAAAATTATTATAGTTAGTAGATGTGTACAACTGAAAATTCTATAAACAGAACTTTACAGTAAAAATATTATTCAAAGCATAAACTAAAATAGCTTTGTTTATTGGTTGTGCTACTCCAACTAAAAGAATCTTTCCTCAACAAGTGGTGCAACTGGAGTTTTATTGTTCACTGTCACTGGTATTTTCTGTTTCCAGTAACGCCGTAGAAAATAAGAGCAGACTGATGCTGCACTGCTAATGCCTCAATGAATGCAGCGTTCCTTGAAACAGCCAATCGCTTTCTTTCGCACTGTTCGCAGTTCAGGCCATTCTGTCATCGATCTGATGCTGCGCGGTACGTTACAGTGAGCTTGGCACTCCCCAACTAGCTAGTGGGTTACAAAAACATTAAGTAAATAATTTGCAAAGAGCATACTTACCTCTTTGTGCATTATAGAGCGTTGTCAGCTTTTTGCAGGTATCACCATTAATAAAACTCCACTTTCTCCCCTTCGCCGAAGATGCTTCCCTTGAACTATGTAAATGCGTGGTATTTGGCGAGGGGAAAATAATAGTCATCCAGAGACAGAAGAGACCGAGGATCAACCACGTCAGGCGTGACACGGAGATAATAAACTAAGATCTTCTGTGTCAGTCGCTAAGAGCCGGACAACGACACGCAGGTGAACCGACGTTCATCGGTGTCCAGGAGGCGATAGCCGGGACAAAGTGGGGAGACTGTTAATCCAATAGCATGGAGCGAGTGTCTATTCGGATATTTTTATTGGTGACTTGATAGTACATCGCGCACACTGTGGTTGGCAGAAAGTGGTGAGGTACCGTTTTCCACCTCGTGGCCAACTGACAGTTGAGTACTTGGTTTGTATCACGTTACGAGGAACTGTCCGCGGAAGGGTGGTGTAAAAATCTTTCGCCTTCGGGCGGCGCGTTGTGGTGGATCCGAGGCCACATAGCTGTATTCCAGAATGAATGTCGACCCATAGGAGAACTGTGTCGGTACTTGCGCCACCGACACCGGCGGGACGTGAGAGACTGGCATCGGGACCTCCAATAGACGACCCGTGAATGCTCAAATAAGGGGCAACTGCCAGCGCTCGGTCCTCCATCTTGTTTTGCTTTTCTGCCACTTCACTTCATGTATTCCTGGGTCTTTTACACCTGCATTTCTCCTCTATTTCTTTACCTCTTCTCTCGTCCTCCTCCCAGATAGTCCCTAATTATATTCTTCCTTCTATTGCAAGATGCGTTTAGCACAGAGATTATTTATTTCTTTGAGTCGTAGGATAGTTACTGTACTCCGTTACAATCCTGATTCATATATATGTATCGAAACCACTCTGATATTCCTAAGACGTAGCCCAGATCAACAGACGTGCTATATTTCTCGCTCTCTTTACCGCTTAATGATCTGGGAAGGGTACACTTCCACGTATTCTACTATAAACATAGCCTCTTCCCTCGTACGGAACCGAATTTGAGTCCTGCACTGCAAAAAAAAGTTTCATGTTTTATGCTTTGCTATTCTTAAAATTCCTTAAAATTATGGTTTTTTTGCGTCTGTGCGTATCTGCATGCACTGTAGGTGCTGCTTTTAGTGTTTTGCTTGCAAATCTGAAAATAAAATTGTACAGCCTTATTGCTTGCGTGATTGGCTCTGCTTCAAGATGTCGGCAGTCTCCAATGATTACTTAATGAAACATACTTCTCCTCTTTCAATAGCAAGTTGCAAATTGTTCATCTCTGATTAATAATTAGCCATTGATCTGTCGGTGCGTTATGTAACTGGAGCATCCTAACAGGACATATCAAATGACGGTTTGGCTCCTGATATATTTAATTGATGTAATCTGAGAGTAACATAATTGATCTCTCTCTGTCTGTCTCTCTCTCTCTCTCTCTCTCTCACACACACACACACACACACACACACACACACACACTACATCTCTGTCTCCCTCCCTCATTTTACAAACGCATGCATTTACAAGAATACACGTTGGCAGAGAAATTATTTAACATCTACTTAGATTATTCTGAAGACCTCGATTAAAAACGTCAGTAGTGTTGTTTTTCTTGTTACTTCTTCAATTAATATACCTTTCTGCAAAATCTGTCCGTATATAGTTCATATTAATATGTTTGTTATGTTGTTTCATCGTATGTTTTTACATAACACAAGCAAAATGTTTCACAAGAATAGCACGTCCGGTTGAAATATTTCATTATTGTTTTGTATACTGTTGATACTGTAAAGTTAACAAAGTCATAATGACTATTCTCTCTCTCTCTCTTTGCGGTATGTTCCCCTTCCAGAGTACTCTTTTGGATGGTGATGATTACAGGCATTTTCCGTGGTTCCTCAGCGTTCTATCGATCTATACTTACTGGATATTAATTTTGTTACGCGTCACCAGAAGACTGTTAACGGACACGGCTGGAACGTTTTCTTAGTGTGGACGTTACCTTGGATGACTTAGAGCTTCCTTTTATTGTTTCTATATTGTTATTTGCTGTCACGTATTTTAAAACCAATTATGCTACAATAATCTTAAGTTTCACTCACATGAATAAGACATAAAATTCAAATCCAGTTGTTCTTGCGGTTACAGGTTATCCACTAACATTTTTTATTGGGTAGGCTTGCAGTTTTGATGTTCTTTAATGGTTTTCACTAATCCACACTGAATCAAAATAACAAATTCTCCTAACTCGGATGTTCCTTTTTGCTTAATGTTCACTAATATTACAGTCAGTTTCTTGGTGGCTCATCGCAGTGTTTCGACAACAGTATCAATCAAACCATGAAGCCACATTTGGCTTAAAAAAAAAAAAAAAAAAAAAAACCAAAGAGGTGAAGAAAGAAAACGCTTTGTCTATGTAGAGGAGGGGAAAAAAAGCAGACCAGAGCGAATAGGACTTGCGGTACCAGGGATTCGTACAGACTTCCCTCTACAGACGCTGAGCTTTGTAGTGGGCACTAAAACCGTTAAGTTTAGTACAGGAACTCATATCTGGAAATGTACCATTTTGCCGGTGGACGTAAACACCACAACACACAATCTCCCGCTCTTTTAGCTCCGTTGATTAACTATTAATTATGTAGGCCATTCAAAATGATTAAAATGGCTCTGAGCACTATGGGACTTAACATCTGAGGTCATCAGTCCTCTAGAACTTAGAACTACTGAAACCTAGCTAGCCTAAGAAGATCACGCACATCCATGCCCGAGGCAGGATTACATGCCATTCAGTTTATTTTCTGCTCAGAGGGATGTGTTCCTGCTGTTTGTGTAGATAACACTACAGAAATATAAAGATTTTTCCGTTTTTACTTTACTTCCTTTCTCCTCGTTTGTGGTTTATTTTCCTTATACATTGAAAGAATTATTTACGCATAAGTTTCATAAAGTTATTTGTTTGTATAATTACATTTATGTTTATGTCATGCAGTGGCCATGAATGTGACTACTATTTTCGTTTTTCCATGATGCTATATGTTTTCTCGATTACTAATAAGATGTTTGATTTCTTATTCCATGAACAGAATAATATGAGGTTGTAATTCCGTATGAAAGTCTAAATCGATGTAACTGGAATTCAGAAATTGAATGTAAAGCCATCTGGATTGAGCGGTGTAGAAAGACGTCGATAGGTCGACGAGAAAGCATCAAGAAAAAGTTTTAGAGTGAGAACAAGAATTGTCCGTGGCCGCTGTAAGATACCTGTTTGAACAATGGTACGTTACTTGATTTTGGTTTGTACCACAGACAAATAATTTAATTATCTGTTGCGTCGCTTATTAGTTTGTTCGGCATATTGAGCTTGAACTGATGATACTGTCGTGAATGATGTGTACTGCAGACTGATAATTCAAGTTACAAACAATTTGACGTACTTCCTTTACTTGTACTGTGAAACCTCATTTTTTTTTGCCAGCTTCGATTTTAGGTCAAAGAGAAATAGCGTATAGGTTTTGATGAGGGAGTTCTGTGAGTATCAATAAATTGCCGATCTTTTGATTACCCTAACTTAAAAGTTTAAATTTTTTACACCGCTATGGAACGGGAGATGTTAGTGTGAACACAAATTTCAGTTTGATACCTTTACCTGCTCCTAAGGATAATGGGCCTGAACTGTCGGACAGGCAATTAAACAGGCAGACAACAAGTGATCGTAAAAGGGTTCTGCTTTTACCGAATGAGGTAGAAAACCCTAAAAAGCAGATCAAACTAGAATGAAAAGAAGCAGCAAAATAGTAGATTCTTTTAGCAACGAAGTGAATTGTTGACTTGCCGTAAACTGTTGGTTCAGTGTTTCCTCGGAATAATAGTCGAGACTTTCACAGACCTAGAGCTTCTCAACTAGCTGAAACTACCCTTTGCTTTTGGTTTAAAAAGACTGATTATAGTAATTCCACGAACTAAGTTAATATCTGTGACATGGACAATAATAACACTCAAGATAATAGCTGATAATATGAATATTAGTGATAGCCTTACTAAAATAGATGTTTCTAATATTAGTGTTTCAAGTTGGTTCGTGAGACTATTTTTATTGTGCGGCTGTTGTGTTACACGGCCACGTTCACCTGTCACTTGCATTGGTTTGTCATCCATGGTGAATGACGAGGTTGCCACCACAGCAGTTTCACTGGGGCCCTCACTTGCAACCCGCAATTTACGGGGTGTTACGTGGCAGGAAAGGGGCTAGGGCGTCACTGTCGTGTTAACATACTCTATAGACGGTTCATCGTTTACTGTTACATTTAGCTCTTTGCTGTTAAAGTTTGTGTTATCTAATGAACAATTCATCCTGTATTGAAACGTTAACGCACACCCCTGTGTCTGCTCTGAGGGTGTCCGGTCAGCAAAAGTTCATGAGTTCACGAGTTCAGTCTTCTTGACATTCACGATTCTGTCTATGATATCTGTTAATCATGTACGTTTGGTAAAACACGAATGTAGGTAGGGACACCAATATGTAGGTACATGCTTCTGAAAAGGTAGGCAATACAGTTACTTATTTCTGAGAAAGCTATCAGATCCATTCAGAACACAAAGTCTGTGAACATTTTATGTTTAGTATATCTTGACACCTCGCAAATTAGGTACTCCACTCGAAAGGACAGCCAGCGCTGTTCTTTCAGTATAAGTATCTCAGTGGAGAACAGTTCGATGCAATTGTAGTGTTGTGATGTTTCGTCCTAGAAAGAATACCTTTCCGTAACTTTGGTTCATATAGTAACAGTACCTTTCGCGAATAATTTTGAAGCAGTATGTTGTGTTTTGTCTGTATATCGACACTGTGGAATTTGTTGTTGGTCATTAGAGATTACTCAGAATTAAAATGAAACCTATGTAAGTAAACACGTGCTTTCTACAAGTCGGTCCGTAGGGTCGCAGCATGAGGGCAAGAACTAACGATAGTTATGTGGAACATAATTATACAGATCGTAACGAGGAGCATCCATTGTCAATAAGGATAGCAATACCTGCTGCTCTCTTCTGGTAGCCATTCTGCACGAGTCGCACGGCAGCAGGTCTGGCCATTGCAACGATTTATGACACTGCTGTACGTCCTTTGCACAACCTTTACGCAGAAAATTGCCATTACCAGCACTAACGGGCGGTCTGAGCTTGTTACGACCGTGTTTAACTACGACGAACTTTGCAGCAACCACTGCCTGCATCAGAGGCAATTCCAACTAACGTATAGCGTCTTCGTTTCAGTCTTCAAATTTATGCTTGCGTTAACTCCACAAGAACTCAGAAATGCAAGAGTTACGGAGAAGAACTGTGCACGAAACTTTTCTTTGAACAGTGTAACGTTGCTCGAAGATTAAAGTATTCGATACCGGGCAGCGGATTCGACCTGTGACATTATCAAAATGTCAGGGATAAGTAACTTATCTAAATTCTCGCCCATGCAGCTATTTGTTGGTGCATAAATTTGTTTTGCCAGTTGGTGTTCCTGTTGCTATGTCTTTCTTTTCGATCGCCATTTCTTATTTCTAGTTCTCTACTGCCTTTTGAGTTCAAATATTGTCATTTTCTCATTTGGAGATAGTAAGTGGAGCTGTGAACGCTAGGGAATGGAGTGTAGAGTGGAGATATCGGAACATTGCGACATAAGTTGCAGTCCAGCAGGTGGGTGACAACAGCGGAGACAACCAGAAACATTTGCGCTGTGTATGGCGATAATGCCATTGGATAGAGCACTGCAAGAAAATTGTTTTCTCGTTTTAACGAGTATCCTTTTGACAAGAGAGGCTCTCCACGTTCAGAAAGACCTTCGGTGTTCGATGATGATAGTTTAAACACATTAATGCACAATGATCCACATCAATGTACTCGTGAACTGACAAATATTATGAACTGTGATCATTGGACCATTGTGTAGCATTTGCATGGAATGTGGAAGGTTCCAACATCGGGTGTATGGGTACCGTATGCTCTAAGGCAAAATCAGAAAAAATTGCGGGTGACCATATGTGCATCTCGGCTTAATCGTCATGAATTGGCTCGTGAACAACACTAACAAATCCTATCCAGTATCGTTACTGGTGATGTGAAATGGTGTCTTAATGCTAACATAACGAAAAGAGTGGTATGGTTGAGTCCAAACAGAGCAACAAGTCCCAGTAGATAGGCATGCACGCATCCACTAAAGATAATGTTATGCAGGCTGGTCCCGGCGGAGGTTCGAGTCCTCCTTCGGGCATGGGTGTGTGAGATTGTCCTTACGATAATTTAGGTTAAGTAGTGTGTAAGCTTAGGGACTGATGACCTTAGCAGTGAAGTCCCATAAGATTTCACTCACATTTGAACATTTTTTAATGTTATGCATGTGATGGAATAGTGACAGTGTGGTGTTCAGATGGTTCAAATGGGTTTAAGCACTATGGGGGTTCACATCTGAGGTCATCAGTCCCCTAGACTTAGAACTACTTAAACCTAAGTAACCTAAGGACAGCACACACATCTGTGCCAGAGGCAGATTCGACCCTGCGACCGTGTCAGCCGCGTGGTTCCAGACTGACGCTCCTAGAACCGCTCCACCACAGCGGCCGGCCAGTGTGGTGTACTACGGATTCCTTCCCAGAGGTGTAACCATCACTGCTGACCTTTATTGTCAAGAACTGTGATTTCTCGCGGACGCAGTCCAAGAATAATGACCAGGAAAACTGCGTGAAGTGATGCTACTCCACGATAACGCCCGCTCGTAGACTGACAAAAAACACTGTACCAGACTTGGGTTGGGAAGTCATTCGGCACCCATCTTATTCACATAATTTTGCGCCCTTACATTTTCTCTTTCTCCATTCTCTGTCGAACATCCTTCTAGGAACTTCCTTTTCGGATGAAAATGTGCTCTGAACATTGCTATACGAGTTCTTTTGACTCAAAATCATTGCAAAATTTCAATAGTGTTGGCAGATTCTTGTAAGTAGTGAAGGAGAAAGTATTATTGATAACTACAGTCTCTGTTATGTCTATCTGTGGAGAAACGGTACGAACTTAAGCACCAGAGTAATACAATAAAGATGCAACAACTATAATTCCATAATACAAAAATGTAATCAAAATAGTATAAAAACCAATATGCAGGGTGTCCGTGTTAAACATGTAATACTATAAAATCCAATAACTTGAGGCGTAATTGAGATACTTATTGGCCGTACGGTAAGTCGGAATGTTTTCTGTGTCTGTTTGCGATGGATGGTTCCGCGTGCGCATCCACGTAATTGCATTGTTCACGTAAACGTGCGTCAGTAGACATGTGGTCTCCACAACAGAAGCTATTCTGTTTGCGTTCTCTCGCGGAGCTTTGTTACACCTATACATCATCGTTTCCGGCGGGAATATGGACCCCGGACTTTCGCAACAATCAAGAAATGGACAAGCGGCTTCGGCATAGTTGGAGTTTGCTTTGATGTTGGGCACCATACCAAGCACGCAGTTCCGTAGGCTACTGTTGAATTAACCCGTACGTACTTCCAGCAGAGCCCTCGTAAGTCAGTTATACAAGCGAGTAGGCATTTACAGTTACGTCGTTCGCCAGTAACCGGTGTCGTCCATAAAAGGTTTCGCCTACAGGCGTAAAACTCACATCAAGTGTCAGGACAGGCAGTGTCGGATGACATTTGTGGAGACATTTCTGCCAAAATGAATTAGGCATTGCTTGATTTCGTCCGTTTCTCGGACGAGGCTGTAGCTCACAATTCCGGTACGGTAAACAAGCACAACTGCTGCTTATGGTAAGTGAACCCCCTAGGTAGTGGTATAGTATGAACGAGACTCTCCGAAAGTGAAGATGTGGTGTGGATTGTTGAAGACCAATGCTATACGTCCACTCTTCTTCGCGGAGGCTACGGTTAATACAACAACGTACGCCGACACGTTGCAGCTGTATGCTGTGTAACAACTTTCTCGTGATGTGATCTTTCAACAAGATAGCCCGCAATGCAGTTTTGCGAACATTTTGAAGGGTTTATTGCATGGTGAGATCCGAGATCTTTGGATTGGGAGAGGTGTTCCATCAATTTCTTTGCTACGTAGAAGCCCAGACATTACAGTTCTGTGGAGGCTTGTCAAGAATCAGGTGAACCGGGCACGATTTCCTGATCCGCTTCTCATTCGTGCAGTTGTCGCAAATGTCAACGTCTTCAGTGCTGAAAAAGCACTTGCAGATAAGTGGAATACGGATTGCATGTCTGTCGCGCCACTAATGGTGCGGGTATGAAATAGCAGTAGATGGGTAAAATAACATTCTGAGGTACAACACTTGTAGAAACATATTATCAATAAATATCTCAGTTGCTTCGAAAGTTACTACATGTTATATTACGATATATTAACCCAGTCACCCTCTGTAACCGACATGATATCAGTGTGTTTGGGTAGAGTAAAGCAAACCCCGACCTCCTGCTCAAGTACGAAACGTATCAAAAAATTAAAGAAAAATCCATTATCGTCCCATTACGTACTTCAACCTGAACCACTATTAAACAGGTATCGTTATCTTCATTTAAGCTTATTCTTTAAGTCTTAACACAATTCTTACCATCCAGTCCCACCTTCTTGTCAATGTCTTTCATGCGTTCCTCGCTTCTTCCGTACTTGATACAACATCCTCACTTCTTATCTTACCGGTCCACTTATTTTTCCTTCTATATAATTTCTTCTCAAAACTTTCGACTTTCTTCTTTTCTGGCTTTCTCACAGTTTGTGGTTCACTTTGGTGCCATGCTGTGCACCAAATGTATATCCTCAGAAATTCCTTCGTCAAATTATGACCGATGTTTGAGACTAGTAAACGTATTCTGGCCAGGGACGCCCTCTTTACCAGAGCTAGTCTACTTGTTGAAGCCTCCTTCAGTAGTCTGCTAGCGTTACTTTTTTCTTCCAAGATTGCGAATCCTTTCGCTTCTTCCGTTACGTGGTCCCAGTTTTGACATTAAGTTATAAGCAATCTCATTTCTGCTACCGGATATTACTTTCTTATTTCTTCGTTTCACTCTGAAACACCATTTCATTCAACAGATCTTTAATTCTTCCTCATTTACTTCATTTACCTCTGTTAAATTTTACAGACCCAGGCACGCAACGACCTTCAACAAATCGCAGAACATTTAACAACTTTCGCCACAACGAAATTTACTATAAGAGAGCCCCACCTCAAGCATCATGCCCGCTTCAAGACTTCCTTACTTCACACAAGTTTCAGATGTACCGCCGTGGGTCAAAATCAACGCCCAGTCCTGAACGTCTTGGTTGACCAATAAGACTGATAGTAGTGTAAATACCTATTACAAATTCATCAAAACATTGTGCTAGAGTTTAATTCATTATTTGACAGCAGGTTACTGTAGTCATGCCGCGCTGGATTTGCCGAGCGGTCTCAGGCGCTGCAGTCATGGACTGTGCGGCTGGTCCCGGCGGAGGTTCGAGTCCTCCCTCGGGCATGGGTGTGTGTGATTGTCCTTAGGATAATTTAGGATAAGTAGTGTGTAAGCTTAGGGACTGGTGACCTTAGCAGTTAAGTCCTATAAGATTTCACACATATTTCAACATTTTTTTACCGTAGTCAACAAGACAGATGCGTGTGACGAACTGCAAGTCGTTGCACTTCATGGTCGATACTTAACGTGTCTGATTATCGTTTCATCACAGATATACACTGTCAACGAGAGTATAACAAGACCAACTAGATTTTGGAATGAAAAGATCAGCATTAACTGTTTTTCCTTTCCTATTGTAATTTAGTATATTTGCTCACATACTGAATTTGTGTAGCAGCCTGTGATTATTCGTGTAATGCTATAGTTTCTTTTTATACCTGCAAAAAACATGCCTCTTAGTCACTGAAAATGCTAAGATTCCACAACGTAAGGAGATATCGTCGAATGAGAGAAGGAAGACCGACGAGACTTGGAGCAGTGGACGGATCATAATGTCTGTATAACACTCTTGGTCTTTTGGGAGCCTTAAATTGAAGATCGAGCTTCGAATCAACTTAATCGTGTCCATCTGGAGCAACTGGCGAATAGTCAAACGTTCGAAAATAATTTATACAAGGTGTAAGAGGTCTATAATTAAAGAATTTGTTGCTAGCGCACTCGAGCTGATGTAATTTCGATGTATTGTCCACGCGCTGCCTGCGATATGTAAGCTAGAAGAGAATCTGAGACCAAAGAGCAGTATTGACTGCAGTAGGAACTGTGTAGCAGTAGCAGTAAGTTGTTGCTACCGAGTAGTCTGGTCTGGTGTATCGTGTTGGCTGGGCCGGTCGTGTGCAGCGATGGCGGAGCCTGAGCGTTGTAGGATAAGGTAAAAGCAGCCTCGCGCATATGTAGTATTGTTACATCAGGTCCCATGTAAATGTTTTAAAAAATCTGTTAATAATAATCTTTCTCATAAAAAGTAACTTTTGACATTTATCTCAATTTAAAGAATACAATAATTTCTCCAATCCTTGGCAATCCCGATTATTGAAAAGAAAAGTCAATTCTTTCCTTTTTTATAAGACAAATCTATCGGCCAGCATTGCACTTAGCTGCGCCAGGAAAATTTCTTATAGGAGCAGATATATACGCGTTATCCGGCGATCTAATTAAGGTAAGATTTTCCAATTTATTCAGAATGATGTATCAGGGCCATGACGCAGCATTGCTGACGTCCAAAATTTACCAGGTTAAATTGACTGACAATTATTGAAAGGTTATAGGTTTGTCACATTGTATTATATTTTCACTGTTGGGTAGTTACGCTAAATGAGAGTATTATTCATATTATTTTATATTTTGTGGGGAGGTTACACTTGGCGACAATCGGCCAGGATCGTATTTTTGTGAATTTCAGAGGAGTGTCAGCTATATATCTGCTCTTATTTACTTAATATTAAAAGTAGTTTGCATCTGGCGCAACGCGTTTACTAATTTGTCACTTTTTCTTTCACAGATCATTGGCAATTTATTGCTCTTTGTTGTAACTGTATTTGTTCCATTTTTGCTTTGTCTTTGTTTGATTTTGTGCTTAACTTTGAATTGTGAAAATGCCGCGAAAAACTGCTAACAGTACATCGCGAGTCGTAATGAGTGAAAAAGCCGACTTTAATAATTTTACTGATAATACTAGCGACACTCAGTGTCTTGATGATAATCCTCCAGTTACAGACAATCAGTTCGTACCGACAACCAGTAATGATTATAATCTAAATGATGAGCAAACAAATTCAATTGTGTCCACTGTAAATTTAACGACAATTGATGACGCGGCACTTGCCGTTACAATGAACGCTGTCCAGTTTGACACGGATGATTTGCAAAATTTACGTAGCGAACAGATAATTGTTTCTAACGAAGGTGATCAATATACACAAAGCACGTCAGATTTATTTGATTCCTTTGTAGTGACCAACAGAGCACATCTGATTAGCAAACCTTTTTGTGAATCAGACAATGACCAAATGGTTATACAAAATGTGACACATGCAGATACACCATCACAAAGCACAGAGAATACAGCAGCTAATTTTGGCATGGATCGAGTTATGGCATTATTGCTACAACTTAATGAAAATCTCAAACAACAAATTGATGAATCGAACAAACAAGTTAATGAAAATCTCAAACAACAAATTAATGAATCGAACAAACAAGTTAATGAAAATCTCAAACAACAAATTAATGAATCGGACAAACAACTTAATGAAAGTTTCAAACAGTCGAATGAAAAACAAGACAGCAATTACAAATAACTTAATGCAAAACTAGACAACAATTCCAAACAACTTAGAGAACAGATTACAGCCGTTGCCGTGCAATGTCATGATACTAAAGAACAATTACGTAAGGAAATTAAGGCTTGTGCTAGGAATATTAGTGAAGAAATTAGATCCGTTGCACAAGAATTAAGTAATACACATGCAGCCACAACTAAATTATTTAGAGATGAAATTAGTGCAGTCGCTAAACAATGTTCTGAAAACGCAACACAGTTACGCGACGAGTTTAAATTAATGTCAGCAGAACTTTCACACACGCTGGACACGAAAGTCGACAAGAAATTTGAACAACAAAACAGCCTAATTGACGACCGTTTTAATCACCACCTACAAAAAAGTGAAACGCGTTACCGTAAATTCATACAGGAACAGAACAAAGTAAAGAAACAAGTCATGGAAACAATTACTGCACAGAGACAGGAAGATAAGCGTAAATTATTTACGAAAGCAAAAACATACGTAGACAATAACATTGCTACAGTATCAGACGAAATCAATACTATTAAACAGTTGAACACCGAATTGCATGATGAAATTTCCGATTTTAAAACAAAAACAGACACACACACAGTAAACTTTCAGACAGTGACCAACAGACTTGAACAATTAGAATTAATACAGGATGAATACTATACTTCCGACAGAACTTAAAGACAGAATCACAACGTATGTAGACGACATTATTATTGCAGAAGCTAACTGGTCTGAACACAATTTGATTCTGGAACGACTGTTGCAAACTTTTCCTGCACGAGGACTGACAGTTAATCTTAGCAAATCACACTTTGGTAGAACTTCTATAAAATTTTTTGGACATGTAATTTCAGCAGAAGGCATTGCGCCTGACCCGGAAAAACTTCAAGCTTTACGTGACATTACTGTTCCAACGACGAAGAAACAACATTACTCTGCTTTAGACACCCCTAGATTATGTCAACTGACGGGTAAAAACACTATCTGGTTCTGGGATAGCCAAGCGCAGTCTGAATTTGTCAATCTGAAACAGGCTTTGTTGAATGCACCACAACAAGTCGCATTTGAAAACTTCATTTCATCGTCATTACGAGACATAGCACAAGAGCAGAGTAAAGGCAACATATGGAAAGAAATTAAACACCTTTGGCAAGATAAGAATAACGTTACTATTAGAAACCATTACACGGTACGTAATAACATTCTGTTTCGCCGCTATCACCCTGACGGCAACAACTGGTTATTATGCATCCCTGACGAACTTGTTAACAAATTAATTTGGTATACTCATTTAAGTTACGCACATTATGGAGCCAGAAAATGTTTCCTTATACTGAGACAGAACTGTTATTTTGCCAACATGGAGAAACGTAGTCGACGAGTTTTAGCGTCATGTAAAATCTGCCAGAAAGCTAAATCAGACACGACTTCACATATTCCTCCGTTACATCCCATTGTACCTGTTAAATTGAGACACATGGCCGCTGTAGACATTTTTGGACCGATTCCCAGAACTAATAGAGGCTTTTGCTACATCTTTGTCGCTGTTGAACTCACTTCGAAATTTGTTACCTTCACTCCATTGCGCAAAGCTACTGCTAAATCTATTTCGAATGCATTTGTAAAACATTTTTTATTTCATGTAGGGCATGTATTGAAAGTAATTTCCGACAATGGATCACAATTTCGATCTGCGATATGGACACGTATGTTAGGAGCTAGAAACATTTCTCCGATCTATATATCCAACTATCACGCTTCTTCGAACCCTTGTGAACGACTGATGAAAGAAATTGATAAACTGTGTAGAATGTACTGCCATAAAAGACATATTGATTGGGATACACACATACTCTCATTCCAGGATGTAATTAACTCCATACCAAATGAATCTACTATGGTATCTCCGACTGTTATATTGAATAATGTTGAACCACCTAACAAAATTGAAGAATTAGTATCCTTTCCTACATCTCGTCGACTACGCCACCATGAAGTAATTGAGATTGCGTTCAACAACATGAAACGTGCCGCAGAGCGCTGGAGAAGACAGCAAAAACAGTTTTGTACACGCCGTGACTTTCACATAGGACAGAAGATGTTAGCACGTACACACTATTTGTCCAACAGAGGAAAGAGTAGATGCAGTAAATTGGAACTTCTATACGCAGGTCCATACAGAATTCGCAGCATTCCTCATCCAAATGTGGTACATGTTGAAACTTTGAGAACCAGAAAAAGCAAAGGCAATCACCATGTCTCCAATATTAAACCCTTTATTGAATGAACATACTTTATGATTTATCACATTGTAATGCCTTTTCCAGTTATTGATATGAAGACTTACTGATGATTATCATATTTTTTCCTGGCAAGTGACCGGCAAGGTAAGGTTAGCAGGTAGCTTTTCTTGTCGTTGTATATCAGACCGTGCACATTTTTGATTTTTTGTGTATGTATGATTGTTTTCCTATCGAAAGTAGAATTTTTGTCTGTATGCACTATGAAATGTTTAAGATGTAACAAACACCAGTTGACATTGACATTTTGCATTATGATATCTCAACATCTTGACTATTTTACATTTTTTGCTACTACATTATGATACTGTGTGTACATTTTTTGCATTTGAAAACTGTCTATGTTTTTGACCTAATACGTTTTCTGTCATGCTATGCTGTATGCTTCATTATATTACTAGAAACAAGTTTTTATTTAATGGGTATATGAACTAAATGCAAGATATTAATCCATATTCATAATTTTTCAGAAAGCAGTACCGTGTAAAGGAAATGAATTAAACAACCACAGTGGTTTACTATGAAATGGAAATTTTATCATCAGAATGAAGGAAAGAAAATGCAATATACTGTCATGAAGAGTAAATGGATCAGAATTAACAAGCATTAACCAGAATATACTGTA
Source organism: Schistocerca gregaria (assembly GCF_023897955.1). Classification (NCBI taxonomy): domain Eukaryota; kingdom Metazoa; phylum Arthropoda; class Insecta; order Orthoptera; family Acrididae; genus Schistocerca; species Schistocerca gregaria. The sequence goes on along the minus strand of NC_064925.1, from coordinate 324,033,972 downwards.
CACATCGTATGATAGCAGTCTTGACTAATTATTTTTCTTTCAGAATACAAGGCGATTGACGCAGACTGTCAGACAGAACTACAGATGTTAATTTTAGTGATGAAATATGCTAGAAGTAAGAAACTCTATACTATATGAAGTAATGAATGATAATGAATAATTGTATGAAGTAAATGGTAATATGAATATGTATAATGAAGTGTCTATTTTTTGCAGATGATAATAAATGATGATGAATAGTTATATGAAGAATATGCTAATATGAATAATGAAGTTTGCTTTGCAGATGATGATAATGATGAAGTTTATATATTTATTGTTAGTTAAGAAATGCTATGTAGTTATTTAAGTATTTGTTGCAGTTCCTTTTGCCAGTATGTCTTATGTTGCATAGTATAATCACTGAATGTTTTGGAAAAGACAGCTAGAGTACATACATATTAAGTACACGTTTCATTACCTGTTAATTCAAAGTTCACTATTTTTCAGCATAATATGCATTTCTTCTTTCAGCTCAATAATCCTTTTTGTATTTTTTTCCAGGAGAAGCTTTTCGTGACATAATATGCTATAAGTAGTTAGTTATTAAACCGGTTCTAGTACTTGCATTTTGTTAGCCAGTTGTGTCTATCATTTATGAGTGTGATCATATATACTTTACTTGTTTCATAACGTTGCTACAGCTGACTCATGACGAATGACGTTAATAATCCTTATTTCCAGCAATAAGTCAAAAGCAAATATTTTAATCCCCCGGCAATTAATTAATCGATCCCAGTGCAATGCATTGCCAAATATATATATATATATATTACGAGTTCCAACTATTAACAGTATACAAGTAAATAATGCTATCAGTTTAAGATATATTTTTAGTCCTAAAGATAATGCAAATTTTCTGTATATTGATTCCATCATGTCTATGTATTATTGGAATACCGACCTTGAGTAATAGTTCCAATGTCTTACATTTTAAATATGTCTTATGTCACTTACATGATATCGTATATAAACACCAGTAACTTGATGCTACACTCAATAACTCCTGTTTTAAATGATGACTTGTGAATAACACTGAATAATGTTTTTTAACACTATATGAATACTTTGTAAGTGGCCAATGAGTGCCAATACAATATATGAATACTTTGTAACTAGCCAATGAATGTCAATAATTACTGTCATGAATTGTCTTATGAATGCCACTGATAACTGTAATATGATGACTTATTCATAAATGCTATGCCATTAATTAAGTCTTGCTTTGAATGATGACTTCTGAATAATGCAGAAAAATGCTTTGTAATTGGCCAATGAGTGCCAATAATTATGGTATTGAGATGACTTATAAATAATGTTCTGTAATACTCCATACATACTACTTAAATGCTGTGTAAATAGCCAATGAATGCCAATAATTGTTCAGGTCGGTTGTTACGCTAGTGTAATTCTATGGTGACTAGCATAAGACTTAATGTGTCCTTCACCTTCTGATCTAATTACTGCAATATCCGTTTATCCTGTCCATCCTCATGATCATGGAGCACTATATTGGTTTTTGCACTAATTCTACGTTGCTGTAAGAGTATGGATTCTACAAGAATATGGTGTTGACATATCAAGCTGCCAACCACGTTGAACGATGGAGATATTCTTATGGTCCTACTGTGTGGTGTACCTAATGTACTACCAAAATGATAACACTGAATATTAATACAACATTTCAGTGTCTTGGCTACACTGGTAAATAGTTCAGGGAAGAGAACTTCAGATTGTCTCACTTGGTGTTGTGTTTCTGTAGTAAGATACGGACTTTCAGTGCAGCTACGTGCAACCTACTGTGCTACAACCATGATGCAATCCTTCCCATTCCTTTCCTAGTTCCTGTAAAATAGTAAAGGCTTATACAGTGCATTTAAATTCTTGTAAAATGATAAAAACTTTTATCGTGCGTGTGCACTCTATTTGTTAATATATTTTGTTCTCATTGCGTATATACTTTGTCATTTCTGAATACGTTTTGTACTCAGTGCGTGTGCACTCTATTTTGTTAGTATATTTTGTACTCATTGCGTATATACTTTATCATTTCTGAATATGTTTTGTACTCAGTGCATGTGCACTCTATTTAATTTCTTAATATGTTCTGCACTTATCAATGATGTATATACTCTGTGATTGTAGCCTTAGTAAACTAAATAGATTATAGAAAAATTTGTTGCTCATGGCAAGTCCAATTGACTCACCATCGCTGCCAAATTTTTGCCCCCCAGTGGATGGTTATGTAAGAGGTCCATAATTAAAGAATTTGTTGCTAGCGCACTCGAGCTGATGTAATTTCGATGTATTACTCACGCGCTGCCTGCGATATGTAAGCTAGAAGAGAATCTGAGACCAAAGAGCAGTATTGACTGCAGTAAGAACTGTGTAGCAGTAGGAGTAAGTTGTTGCTTGCGAGCAGTGTGATTCTGAATAAACTGAAAAATCTTACCTTAATTAGATCGCCGGATAACGCGCATATATCTGCTCCTATAAGAAATTTCCTGGTGCAGCTAAGTGCAATGCTGGCCGATAGATTTGCTTATATAAAGGGAAAGAACTGACTTTTCTTTTCAATAATCGGGATTGCCAAGGATTGGAGAAATCAGTGAATTCTTTAAATTGAGATAAATGTCAAAAGTTACTTTTTATGAGAAGGATTATTATTAACAGATTTTTTTTAAAACATTTACATGGGACTTGATGTAATCGTGTTGGCTGGGCCGGTCGAGTGCAGCGATGGTGGAGCCTGAGCGTTGTAGGATAAGGTAAAAGCAGCCTCACGCATATGTAGTATTGTTACACCAGGTCCCATGTAAATGTTTTAAAAAATCTGTTAATAATAATCTGTCTCATAAAAAGCAACTTTTGACATTTATCTGATCAGAATAGCAATAATTAGTGTAAAAAAGTAAGACAAAGGAAAGATGATGTTCTCTACAGGAAATGCTCAATATGTCCACCATCATTCCTCAACAATGGCTGTAGTCGAGAAATAATGTGAACAGCACTGTAAAACATGTCCGGAGTTATGGTGAGGCATTGGCGTCGGATGTTGTCTTTCAGCATCCCTAGAGATGTCGGTCGATCACGATACACTTGCGACTTCAGGTGACCCCAAAGCCAATAATCGCACGGACTGAGGTCTGGAGACCTGGGAGGCTAAGCATGACGAAAGTGGCGGCTGAGAACACGATCATCACCAAACGATGCGCGCAAGACATTTTTCATGCGTCTAGCAATACTTTTTTTTGTTTTTGTTCTAATAAAACCCCACGTCTTCCCAAGCATGTGTGTCAATTTTTACCTCTCTAGCTACATTATTCCGTGGTTTATTAAGTTTTCAAATTTATACTGACTTTTTGATCACCCGGTATATTTCCTTCATGCTAATCTGCTTACATATTACTGTATGCATATGAAGGTTGGCAAGCAGTTATTTGGTGCAACACCTCTAGCAGTCAGTTTCTGAATTCGTGTTCTGCTTCAGCTACCTTATAATGCCAGTAGTACAGAACAGTAGTAAAATTTGGTCGTCTATTTTTCTTCCGTCATTTCGGAGTATCTATTGTGAGTTGTGATTTCTTTTTTCCTTCTATGTTGTTGTATTCCGTGCGCTTAGTGATTCCTTGTCTGTATTAAGCAGGTTCCTACTAACGGCCAGACGAGCGTGTAAGGTCAAAGGAGCACGCCGCCATTTTTCTCCTTTGTACGGAAGCCAGTTTATTCACCAATTTGGTTCATGCGTTTCTCGTTATTAAATTTCCTCATTGTGTAGCCGTTGTATGTCCTGTTAAGTGTATAAGTTTCTTGTTCATTTTTTAACCAAAATATCCTTTGGAAGTACTGTTTTCAGATTGTTAAGCTTTATCTGATTAATTAAGTTCTATGTAAATTCGTATTGAATATTGGAAGATGGATCAAACTCCATTTGCTTTAAAATGGACTACATTTTCTTAATTCTCTGTTTTAGCTCAAAACGTTTATTTGGATTTGAGATAAAGGCAGTAATAACAAAGATCACTACGTCGGCCAGGTGATTTAATTATTGTTAATGAAGAGTTGTTCTCATGTATGGTGTTACTACTGTATCAAATTTTCTTCAAAAAGAAGGAGAGAAGAAACAAGACTAGGCTGGAAAATAAATGTGTTACAGTTTATCCTGTACATGTCTTTGCTAACCATAAGCACTTCAAATTCATATTAAATGACTAAAGCCACAGACTGTGAAAAACAGAGCATGTGCGAATAATTTCAGAGTGTGCCTTTTCCCCATCCCTGTAGACATTAATTAATTACAGGAACGCTTGCTGTTGGTGGAACAGGAACATGCGGCTGCGCATGTCGCAGTGAAAGTAGGCACACAAATTACAGGCACCCGCTGACAGAAATCAGCATCAGCAAGAAACGTGTGTGTGTACTTCTGACAGCTCTCTTATACAATATTGTTAATAATCATGATTTAAAGTGTGCAGATTCAAATTTTTTTTATTTGCAAACCAGCAATTCTGGGGTGAAATAGTTATAAAAGAATTTCGCTCAGTGCATTGTAACACTGTTAGATACGTATGGAATAATATTTAACATTATAGACCAACTTTTGTTTCATTATTATTGAAGAATAGGTATTGATCTTTTATTACATTTTTTGCATACATACTGTAGGGACCACCTGTTCTTAAACACTTCAAGCACTTTATAGTCCAGCTTTTACTAAAAGAGATTATAGTTTTACTGGTCTCAGGTAATCAATTATTGTCCAAATGACAACTCCTAATATACCCACAACCAGTTACTCTAAAAACTGTACCTCTTCAACAATTAGGTTCTGCATGGTACATTCTACAATGTCTACATGACTACTCTGCAATTCACACTTAAATGCCTGGCAGATGGTTCATAGAATCACCTTCAGACTACATCTCTACCATCCCACACGCCAGGAGCGCGCTACTTAAACGAACTCTTAAGTCTTTCTACAAGATCTCAAATTATTTTATACGATGATTATTTCACCCTATGTAAGTGAGCATCAACAGAATATTTTGGCATTCTGAGCAGAAAGTTTGTGCAGCAATGCTCCAGAAAGGACGGACAAGCGTTGTTTAGGCAGTCTCTTTTGTAGCTCTGACGCATCTTTTAAATATTCTGCCAATAAAACGCAGTCCTTGGTTCGGCTTCCCTATAACATTTTCTATTTGATGGCTCCAATTTAAGGTTTTCGTAAATGACAGCGTTTGGTTGTAGTGATTTATCGTGTAACCGAAATATAACGGGTTCCTTTTGATACTCAAGTGAGTGATCTCAAACCTTTCATTATTTAGAATGAACTGCCTCTTTGTTCAATACACATATCTTATCTAATTTTGCAATTGATTTTGATCTTCTCATGACTTTAGTATAAAGAATAGCATCAACCACAAACAGTCTAAGAGAGCTTCTCGGATTTTCTTCTAAATCGTTTACACAGCTAGAAAAGGCAGAGGGTCTAAAACACTTTCTTTGGGCATGGCATTTTACTCGACCATGAATACGTTCCCACAACACAGGCGATTGTATGAATAAAGAGCCGCATATTTCATTAGAAAGATATTTTCTGAGTCATGCTGTGCACCAATACCTCTTTGAGATAATTCATAATATTGGAACACACTATATGTTCCAAAGTCCTATTGAAAATCGACGCTATGATATGAGTCTGTAATTCAGCAGAATACTCCTATTCCATTCGTGAATATTTTCAGTTTTTAGGGCGGATTTTTATTCAAACCAGCGGTGATTGCTAAATATAAAGCTGTTATATCAACATATTTTGAAAAGAACTTAACTAGTATACAACTTTGAAGAGAAAACTTTTGTATTTAAATTGCTTCACTATAGCGAGGATATCGACGTCTAAATTTCTCATGTGGTTCATGGCTCTAATTCTAACTGTTTACTGCGTCTTCGTTGTTAACGTTCTTTCGGAAAACCGTGTTTAGTAATTCCGCTTCACTGGCACTGTAAGCGGTAATATTACCATTGTTATCCCACAATGCAGGTGGTTATTGTGTCCTACTTCTGGCGAATGTTTCATTTGATCAGAATTTCTTTGGACTTTCTGCCTGATTTCGTTGTGGAAGAAATTAAAAGCATCTTGTATTGATGTCCAGACTAAATTTCACGCTCCTTTAGAACATTGCTAGTCTTGGAGATACTGCGTTAAATTTTATATTGGGCATACTTTTTTCGTCGGTTCTGCAACAGTGTTCCGACCTGTTTTATGTAAAATGAGGGTTCAGTTGCGTCTCACATTAATTTATTTGGTAAAAATTGTTCAATTGCCGTCGACAATATTTCTCTGAATTGAGTCCATACATTGTCTAAGCTTATTTGGTTTGGAAACAGTGCAGACTATCTCTTAGGAATGCAGGAAATGAATTATAATCTAAATTTTTCAAATAGATACATTTTGCATTTATTTTTTGTGGGTTTGAATGTTACGGTATTCAGTCTCGCAACAACGACCTTGTGGCAACAAATTGGTGTTTCTGTCATGGTGCTCCCTGTTTGCTTAGGAGTATTTGTTGCTAAAAGATCAAGTATGTTTTCACAACAATTTACAGCTCGAGTCGGTTCCTTAACTAGTTGCTCAAAATAAATTTCGGAGAAAGCATTAAACACAATTTCGGACAATGTTGTACGCCAACCATCGAATTACTTTCGCCAATGTATCAAGGCTAGACTGAATCCACGACCAAATATAATTCCATAAGGGCGACGTACTTGCTTGAAATGAGACTCAAGTTTTCTTTCAACCTTCCAGCAACTCCATCATCTGATTCATGGGAGCGTTAAAAGGGATCACATATTAATTTTTTCCAGTTGCCAAGTATATTCTTACCCATATTAATTCATAGGACTTTAAAATGGTTCAAATGGCTCTAAGCACTATGGGACTTAACATCTGAGGTCATCAGTCCCCAGGAGCTAATTACTTTAATTTCACTGCAAGATAAACTGCTTCACCAGCTGCTTGGAGCTCTTGTTCTTTCCCAACAAAGCTACGTCAGATTACAATACGGTGGTTCCTAGGTCCACCCTGTTCCTACGTCTACCCTCGTCGTGCGTTTAACCTGCACTTTTTGAAACTGAAGCCCTGTTTCTATTTATCAGAGAACATCTAACCTTAAAAATCGCCTAATCCATTACACACAGCCCCCACTAACCATGTAGCTGCCTGCTGTGTGCAATGTATTCCTGATCTATTAACCGGAACCGGTACCCCAGCACCCCATGATCCAAGTAACGAACACGGTCGTAGAACTATTTGAGCCTCTGGTTCAGACTTCTCTATTCGGTTCGGTACCAAAGGTCTGCAATTGGTCCTGTCGAGGCTGTTAAATAAGGTGAGCTCTGTCTTTATATCACAACCAAGGTGGGCGGTTTTTACTATTTCAGATAGCCGCCGGAAACCAGAGAAAATATCTTCCAATCCAGAGAGGCACACATAATTGGCACCGATGTGAGTCACCTGAACCTTCAGTTGGGTGCACAGTGTGATCTAAGTGATAACTGAAAGGCCCTATTCCACGTCTGGAATATCTTCCCCTCTTACGGACGTTCCTTAAATATCCAGGACAGGATGTAGTGTCACGTTCGTGTTAGAGATGACCAGAGGAGGAAGAGGGTAAAACTCAGTGCCAGCACGTAGTCTACTCCTCTCTAAGAGTACTAAAGGGGTGGCGAAGCTGAACATCTCTACTCGATGGGCGAATCACCATCGACATTGTCATGTGCACTTACTTCCTGAAAACCTGCGGGGGGGGGGGGGGGGTTTGGAATTTAATCCAGGTCATTGGTGCAAAGATTAGAGATTGGGAACCTTACACCATCACCATAAAGGCAAATGGAAAAGTGTCAACAGCGCCCAGCAAACCATGACGGTCACCCATCCATGTATTCCCCACACACGACTATACTTAGCTTTGATGATCAGATGGGCACCGATGTGTCCACCTCGTCACAACTGTTGACAATGATAATAAAATTCTGTAACTTACACAACCAATGCAACCAATACACAAGTTCACGACCAGTCAAAAGAAGGTTTTTTTTTTATCACCAAATTCCAGCGCCATAAGGTAATTACAGCCCACACCGGACATCTTTGAGGAGCTGCACTTTATTTATGCTTCCACAACAAGTTCATTAGACACAAAAGGTTTTGTAGTTAACTATCTTTAGATGTGGCAAAAGAAGTAATTCGTAGAATCCATATCTTCCATTTTTCCCATTTCCACACCTCCGTGTGCCGTGCTGATGAAATATCTCTTTTTCAGTCCGGTAGTTTTCTAAAGAGACTTCCCATTTACTTGGTCCAGAAGACTCGAGCTATCCGTCGGTTGTTGGGAAGAATTGTTTGACCCGTTTCAACAAGAAGAAAAGCTATTGATACCCTGAATGCGCTAGCCGGCCGACAGATGAAGTCTCCTTAACCCTTTTGATCCCAAGGCCACAAGCTTCTACCCACTGTTTATGGTATGACGTCGTGGAAATAAAACAGGACAAGAACTACGAATTGCCCCACATCAGTTTCTATTCAACAGTTTCTGAAGAAAACGGATCCTGGAGATTTACTGTGACCGTGAATTAGTAATAACGAAATGTTTAAAGAAAAACAGTGTGAAATAAATTAATATTGCATAGGCCCCAAGAACAAGTTTACTTCCGGAAACTTCAAAGCAGGCCCATGTATGAGAAGTTTCCACAGTCCTTTTAAAATTCTAATAGTAAAATCCTTTCATAGGGAAAACAGTAAAACACTCTGAAGTTAATTTGACAAATAAGGGCACAGTATCATGTAATTTTGCTCACCAGTAACAGTTAAACTCATATAAACTTGCATCTAAACACCTATACTCCCTTGCGCATGGAACTTGCCAGTACCCACCTGTCAGATGAAGACACTCATATAATACATATTGCAATATTTTTGCAATACTCCATCCATATTCTCAGGGTGATCAATCTCTCTACTCACTATGGTATTCAACATCCTAGCATCTATGACCAATCTCACACTACCACCTTTCTTGCCAACAACTGTTAATGCACTATTGTATTCACTTTTACTTTTCTCTATAACACCACACTCTATCATCCTCTCAGTATCCTTAAGTACTGCTTCTCTCAAAGCAAACTGTTTTCTTACAAAGGGTTCTGTGGTTTCAGATCTAACTTGCATTCAAAGTTCTCACCTTTACCTGGCTTATCTGAAAACACTTCTCTATTCACCCCTACAACTTGTCTTAGCTCATCTTCCTTTGCGTACTTAACTGAACAAAAGCCGTAACTCCACTAATATCGAACATGATCTGCACATTCGTGAAAACAGCAACAGTCTATATCGACAACTAACAACAAAAGAAAATTACTAAATACAAAAGGCTATAGTGAGAGGAAGAAATGAAATAAACGAAAAAACAACAATTTTCAACAACACACTCTTTACCGCTCTGAGATAACTGACCAAGGATACTGAACAGAAAGCACACACACGCAAAAGAACCACTTCCCCATCACACACAGCGACATAAATAAGGAACAGAAGTAGTTGTAATTCCCGCTACAGTTTTCATAGCCTTCTCGCAACATGCGATACACCTCTCACGACACACGCGAGCATCTACGTGGCATTATGTTCTTGATTATAAACAAAGTGCGAAAGTTTTGTTTTTATGTGTACAGAATCAGCTAAACGCCGTCCAACGAGTGTGAGTACACGAATAACTAATTAACAGGTCAGTACACCCAAATACTGGATTCCACAACACTACAGCACCCCAAGTGTATATTGCTGACATACTAAGTCTATCTTTTAGTATTTGTTTACTAACCGCCACTCACACAGTTGCAGATGACATGATGTACGCTGAGAAAAAACGGCAATAAAAAAAGCACAGAAAATATGCCGTAAACACCTAGAATAATTCTTAAAAACATGCCGTAACATACAATAAATAAGGTAGTACGAAAGTATCTATAGAAAACTATATTTCAAAACGAAACAGTAAAAATGTAATCAGGTGCAACTGGCTTTGTAAAACTATGCTCTTTTCTGCATGCCTTAGATTTAAACAACCCACTGATGATGGTGATATTTGTCGTCGAAATTAGTTTGGGCGAATAAATAAGTAAACAAATAACATGGTGTTTTGCATCAAGGCGGACTCAATTTCTGATTGTGTTGTTTTTCAGATGTACGCCCTCCAGTTCAAATTGTAAAATAATCTCAGTTTAACTGTGTAATTTTTATACCTAACACTGGAACATCCATTGCCTCATTACAGTCTTTTGTACAATTACAGAATTCTTCAGCTACTGCGCCATTTTACGATCCATATCCAATAGAGCTTTCTCTTCCCTACCACAGGCTCTTAATTTTACAAAAGGTTGCCCGTCTTCCTCTTCCTCATGTAATAAATCTCTTTCAATATTGCCATGTTCCCAATCTCTACTACATAATTCCGCATTTATATCCTCTCCCCATTCCTTCCGAATCGCACACAAGTTCCTCTTCTTCTCGTTACAAGTAGTGACCTACTCATTCTTACTGATGATAAATACATTTACCCTCTCCTCTTCCTTTGTGCCTATACCATGGATCATAGAATTCACAGAAGTCTCTGCCTCAATAGTTTCAGCAAGTTTGCCCTTCTCCTTCTATATTATCTCCCTGCAAACTACCACATAAGAGAAACGCCTCTCCTAGTACTCCTTCTTCTTCCTCTTCGCTGCAACTAGTCTCCTCACTTTCTTCTCCCTCACTTTCAACACTAAATTTGCATTATATTATCTTCCTTTTCTCCATGTCCCTGTAACCCTTCATATTTTTTAATTCCTTCATACATATGAAAAAACATTTCAATAAATGAACCTTCTGATTCTACATCATTTCTACCATTAACTTCGGGCACTTTCCTTCCAATCACCAAGTTCTGACCTTCACACCTCTTATCACCATGATCAGCATTATCCATATTCTACAGCATTAAACATCTTGTTAATGTGAGAACTTGCAACATCTGTGGACCCATACATTCGACCCACACCAGAATGGGCCCTTATTGTTGCGGGGTACCGTTTTCCGAATGAGAATTTCCTCATCTACCATGATTTCTTTTTTCACCTCTACAATCCGATCGATCTCTTCCTCCTCTACCTCTAACATTTATTTGATTCATTTCATTAATCTCTGAAAATATCTGTTTTCATGAAATGAACAGTTGGTTTACTATCTATCCACATCCTTCACTCTATTCAGAAAATATTTTACATTGTTGTTATGCCCTATTAGTCCACACCTCTTATTGGGAGATAACTTCCCCATTAGTACCTCTATAGTATGACTGTCACTCCAATTTCCATCCAAATGTTTCAGTCTATTAATCCATCTTTTACAATATTCTCTCTCACGTTGTTTCTCCTATCATATCATGTAGCGGTCTTAAAGGCCTCTATAATATCACTTTCTTTCTCTTTGGACCAATACTCTGCTATAAAAGCTGACGCAAATTCTTCCTCAAAAGTTTCATACTTATTGGGTACATCTGCCCTCCCTTCCACCCCCCCCCCCCTTTCTAAACTCTCACCTTGTAAACAAACACTGGCCCTCCTTAGGTTGTCTTTCTCTGTCCAATCTGCTGTGTACTGACTTTTCAAACTATTTACAAAGGGCACTGGATGAACATTCGCCTTGGGGTCAAACACTATGTTATTAATGCTACTACTGCCTCTCACATGCTCCACCACAGCAGAAGCTGTACAATTCCTATGCACTGTTTTGTGGCCACTTTAATATCTTTCACTTCTGCTTTAGTTTTCTGCATATGTTCCTCGACAATTTGATTGCAATACTCTTTTACCTCAGTCTTCCTTTGTACACATTCTTTAGATTGGGCTTCCACATTTTTATCCCAGCCATTAGTTTTTTGTCCACCCTTTCCTCGAATTTCGTTTTTCCTATAAAACGAATTATGTTTCTTTTAATGTCTCTTTCACATATCCTTATACTTTTCAAAATCTTTCCCCTGTCGTATTTGATCGCAGAAATTCGCCTTTCCAATCCCTCTTCAAATTCCTGTTTAAAATCCTTCAACCTTTCTTCAAATCTCTTGTCTAGGTTTTTGAGTTCCTACCCCATTTCCTTATGAGATTTACTAATAACTTCTACTTTGCTAGTAACAGATTCTATCTTTTTATCAGTAGCTTCTATTTTTCCACCCAGCTTCTACTAGCTTCTATCCTTCCACTAATTTCTTTGTTGCAGCTTCTATCCTTCCACCCATTTCTTTGTTACCAGTTTCTATTCTTCCACCCGTTTCTTTCACTTCTGCAAACAAATATAACATATTTTCCACTCTTCCATTCAGCTCTGCATGCCCTTTGATACCTAGTTCCACTGTAATATTTGGTCCTTTATCCCCTTTTCCATAACAATTTTTGCTTATTCTTTTTCACCTTTGTCATCTCCCCACACTTTGAAACTAGCTACTCGTTCATCCTCTTTTATGGTCATATTGTGTTTGCTGTATAGACAACACAACCAAACAAATATCTTCTATTCCAAAATTTCGAAACTCTGATCTGAATTCTGGAGATTCGAATAGGCAGCATCTACATAATACTGCTCTGTCACTGCATAGTCGACATATGTGAAGAAAACTGTTCCTGCAGGTTTACTGTGACCATATATTTGTAATAAGGAAATGTTTACATAAAAACTGCATGAAGTAAGTTAATATTGTGTAAACCCAGATTACTTCCGAAAACTTCAAAACAAGCCTGAGAAAGGACAAGTTACTCTCTCACCTATTTTCGGTATATGGAAAACTATTAAAGATTTTGGTACCACCTGACACACCTTGAGCGAAACTCTAGAAATTTAACGGCCTTAGCAGACGTTGATGGAGTCTGGTAGGACACTAAAAGCAAGACATATATTTATGTTTCTTAGCTCATAGAAATGGCTTGTTGGGAGTTGAAAGCAACTGGCAGCGAGCCCATCGCTTAGTAAATCCTGCCAGACAGGCCCACAGCTGTGCAGGGCAGACAGAGCAGACCCTCATCTTGATAGGTCTCCAGCAGAACAATGCCATGATACCTGGATTAACGCCAGCTGTATCCTGGATGGAGGGCGATGGACTGAAGAAATGCATCTACACAGTGGAGTCGTAAGTCTGGAATTCTATGCAGGTTTCTTAACTCTTGCCCTGGTTTGACAGGAGTTTGTGCTGTCATGTGGGAGGCGAGATTTAGCTCATCTAGAGCTCTGTGATTGGCTCAAGATGGCGTGAAGGCAGTGTCATTTGTGCACTTTGTGGGAAAATGGATTTTTTTCTTTGAGATGTGCAAATCACTTGGATGCTGGGCTTTGGTATGGTAAGAGGACTTCTCATCGATGCTCTGGCATTTGTGGTTGGTGCTTGGGACCTGTCCTTAAACTGACTTCAATTGAAAGTAGTTTAGACTGTGGAGCCTGTAGTGAAGTTCTTACTGTACCGACAGCGTGACTTCAAATGTCTTGACTACTCGTTAGCTGAATGCAGACTGATTCGTTTTTGGATTACGAGTCTTGGTGTTTGGTATCCTTGTGTGCTCTGTTGTGTAAGTGAGCCAAATTGCTCCTTGGTATGACCAGCAAACTGGTTATCACACACTGAAATCTACTGTGATTTCAGGGCTCTGGTAGAGAGTGAATTACGATCTGTTTGTCTGATCGCCAGACTGTGAGATTTTGACATTTCTTTTGTGGCCACGATAGATTCACATTTGCCACCTCATGTCTCGCCTCCACCACACACATCTCGCCAGTTGCTAGTTACATCGCTGCATGTAGCAAACATGGTGAACATTCTGCCAATCCAGCCTTGTCAGGGGGTACAGATCTCAATTACCATTTGCTCTCAGCTGCACCTATATAGAGAAACTTACGAAAATTTGAACAATCAGCATCAGATCAATTCAGATTGCGTTATCCACATTTTTAGGGCCAGATTACCTGATTCCCTTCCAACACCCAGGATCCTTGACAATTGTGGTCTTAAATCATGTGTTAGTTGTTTACAGTATTCAATCAATAACATAATTATCATAATTTATGACTTTCATTTATTTTGAAAATAAATGTTGTTAGAACTCTAGTAAATTTTGCCACATTCTCAATCATTTATATAGTCTCTATAGGGTTAAACTTTCATTGTGGCGACCCTGCCAGGACCTCTGATTGATGGCACCTTCTATGACCATTAGACCGACGATAGTGTTCGATAGTGAAGTCTCTGTTCCTCATGTTTAATGTGGTGCTTGGGGTAGAGTATATTCACATTGCTGGCACCTAGACGTAGTAGTAATATTTAATTATTGTATGTGTTTGTTTTCATGTTGTGGTTACAACTTCTGTGTCACTGGATTGTTTTTTCTCCTGACGAACGGAGTCGTGCTGATTTGTTATGATTAATATTTTCCTTTGTGAATATAGACAATTGTGCTGTTATTTGAATTCGTTGTCAGGAACTAGGAGCATAACTTAGAGTCGAACCTGTGTGGCACAAGAATGTCTAGTGTTTAAATTCGTTTGGGTCAGAATTAGAGTGCATACCTACAACAAGCAAGGCCGTTTGCTACAGAGTAGCGTAAGTACTTGTGTTTTGTTAACCATGGATCCACGTCATATTATTAGCGGTGACCAGGCAGATATTAGACAGGAACCTCAGGTAAATGCAGTTGCGAACCGGGCAGAAACGTCAAATGTAGAACCAGCAGAGTATGGCGACATGTCTCAATCAGGTGACGAAAGTGAACGCGAGACAGCATCAGAACGAAATGTAGGCGCTGCTGGTACGAGACGCACCATCAGTGAGACTGGCAGACCAGAATCACGCAGGAAACGTCACAGAGTGATGGAATCTCGTTTGTCTAGTCCTGGAGGTATTAGCGGTGGATCTCAGTTTGAGGCTCTCATGCAGTTCATGCGAGAGGCAGATAAAAAGAGACGGGACGAAGAGGAGGAAAGACACAAATTAGTCATGAGAACGGACACAGACGCTATAGATGGAGTCAAGAAAGATATCACAGGAATCCAAAGATAGCTAAAGAACGTCAGCAGAAACGAGTGAGGTCGCGGACCAAGCGAAACGCGATGCCAAAACAGCGCTATTGGTAGCGCAAGTAATACGAAAGGACGCATCAGTGGCCATAGAACAAGTTAAACTGGCAAGAATTGAGGTATTTGAGACAAAAAAGGCACTTGCAACTCTCCAAAAACAGGGCAAAGATAGTTGAAAAAACGCAGAAAAAAATGAGTGAGGTTGCGAAGCGAATAGAACAGATAGAAATAAAACAGACCGAAATCACTGAAGTTAAAGATCAGCAGCCCCGAGTCGTCGCACAACAAAACGAGTTGGCTAAGGATTTTCGTCATGTACATGAGCAGGTCGCGCAATTGCAATCATCATCTCTTCCTGCAGGGCGCCATCGAGAGCATAACAGAAGTGAAGAATATGGTTTGCGACTCTCCGAACCGCTAGATGAGGACACGCCCCTTGCACATGGGCGAACGCAGCAGGGATATGTTTCTACCACGGCGAAACACGTAGTAGAACACGCTCCGTCTGTAACACGCAGCGTGTCAGAGACGGAGCCCGAAAACAATTGTACACATCTACGGAGGTCAGAAACATTATACGTGAATCTAGCAACACGAGGGGATACCATAACAGCTGACAAGGATCGTTTGGGCGCTGTGGAATCACTCGTTGCTGACGAGAGGGGAAATCCGCACGGCGAATACTTCGAACCTTTCGACCACAAACTTTCCTTGTCCATCCAGAATTTTCAATTCTACAAGGAGGCAAACAAAGATCTGGATGGCACAATACGATCACGTGCTACCAGAATATTGGCCACTGAAGTACAGGCTCCAGTTTATCTATGGTTTCTTAGAGGGGTCGATTGCAGAACATATGCGCGGAGTTGCGGAGAGTTGTCGCTCCTACCAAGATGTCCTCCTTGCTCCGTCCGTCATTGTTTAATTTACTGCCTAGGTAGCGGAATTCCTTAACTTCATCTACTTCGTGACGATCCATCATGATGTTAAGTTCCTTGCTGTTCTCATTTCTACTACTTCTCATATCCTTCGTCTTTCTTCGATTTACTCTCAATCCATACTCTGTACTCATTAGACTGTTCATTGCGTTCCGCAGATCATTTAATTCTTCTTAACTTGCACTCAGGATAGCATTGTTATTAGCGAATCCTATCATTGATATCCTTTCACCTTGAATTATAATTCCACTCCTGAACCTTTCTTTTATTTCCATTATTGAATCCTCGATGTACAGATTGAACAGTAGGCGCGAAAGGCTACATCCTTGTCTTACACCCTTTTTAATACGAGCATTTCGTTCTTGATCGTCCACTCACATTATTCCGTCTTGGTTGTTGTACATATTGCATATGACCCGTGTCTCCCTATAATTTACCCCAAATTTTTTTCAGAATTTCGAACATCTTGCACCATTTTACGTTGTAGAAGGCTTTTTTCCAGCTCGACAAATCCAATGAACGAGTCTTGATTTTTCTGTAGTCTTGTTTTCATTCTTATTAACCGCAACATCAGAAGTGCCTCTCTCGTGCCTTTACCTTTCCTAAAACCAAACTGATCGTCATATAGCGCATCCTCAATTTTCTTTTCCCTTCTTCTGTATATTATTCTTGTAAGCAACATGGATGGATGATATGTTAAGCTGATTGTGCTACAATTCTCGCACTTGTCAGCTCTTGGCGTACTTGAAGTTATGTGGATGATGCTTTTCCGAAAGTCTAGTGGTATGTCCAGTCTCATACATTCTACACATCAACGTGAATAGTCGTTTTGTTGCCACTTCCCCTAATGATTTTAGAAATTCTGATGGAAATTTTATCTGTCCTCTCTGCCGTATTTGATCTTAAGTCCTCCAAATCTATTTTAAATTTTGATTCTAGTACTGTATCCCCCACCTCTTGTAAATCGACTCCTGTTCCTTCTTCTATCACATAAGACAAATCTTCCCCCTCATAGCTCCTTTCAATGTATTCTTTCACCTATCCGCTCTCTTCTCTGCATTTAACAGTGGAGTTCTCGTTGCGCTCTTATTGTTATCACCGTTGACTTTCCTGTATGCTGAGCCTGTCCAACCGACAATCATTTCTTTTTCGATGTCTTCAGATTTTTGCTGCAGCCATTTCGTCTTAGCTTCCCTGCACTTCCTATTTATTTCATCCCTTAGCGGCTTGTATTTCTGTATTACTAACTTTCCTGGAATATTTTTATACTTCCTCCTTTCATTGATCAGCCACTACAGAAAGAAATAACCTCGTTAGTGATGGTCCTGCAGAATGGTGCGTCAATGAAGCAACAATCAACATTCTCTTTCTACGTGGCATTAATCAAAACTGTAATGGTAATGTTTCTCATTCAAGGAGATCTATAGACGATAAAACCAGATATTTGAACAAAAAGCTATTTTACCGTAAACTTTTAAATGGTGAATCAAGTTTGCGTGATTTTCTAGTATACTCCTCTTGCACCGGTGCTGTTTTTTGTAAACCATGTAAATTGTTCGGAGGTAAGGCCGCTATTGCTAATTATGGTATTGCAGATTGGAAAATATTTCTAATATTTTATCTCTTCATGAAAATTCACTTGAACACAAAAATTGTGAGTTATCACTCTTAACAAGAAAGAAGTCACTTGGAACAATAGATAACCATTTCGAGTAATATGTTGAGACAGAAAAAATGTACTGGCGCAATGTGCTGAAATGGATGTTTGCAGTAAGGAAGAAGCTAACAAGTCGTGGCCTTTCCCTATGTGAACACGTTGAAAGATTCCATTCATTACATAATGGTCAATTTACGATGTCCTTAGAACTTATAGCCGTGTTTCATCCTTTTCTCGTAGAGCACATTGAACGATATGGAAACCCAGGACAGGGACATACAAGTTATCTTTCTTCAACAATCTACGATGAAATAATAGAGCTTCTTTCTGAACGAATAAAAAGAATTATCATAAGTGAAATAAAACAAGCCAAATATTTCTCTGTAATAGTAGATTCTACTGCAGACTTTTCGCATATTGATCAATTATCTTTCATATTAATCATATTAAGATATGTGAACTAGAATTGTGAACATGTTGAACGTTTCCTTCTGTTTTTACCAAACGCGGGACACGAGTCCGAAAACTTAGCTGAGGCCGTACTAAGAGACCCGTCTACAAATTCCATTGATATTACTGACCGTAGAGGCTAGTCATATGACAACGCAAGCAATATGTCAGGAACCTACACTGGTTTGCAGGCACGCATTAAAGAACGAAATCCGAAAGCGCGTTTTGTGCATTGGGCAGCACATTCATCTAATTTAGTCGGCACTAGTGCTGCAAGCTGTCGTCGGGAAGCATGTTCATTTTTCAATGTATTGCAAAACCTTCACAATTTCGTCTCTGTTTCTACACAGTGCTGGGATAAACTTCTTACTTTCATGAAACCAAGAAGCAAACCGGTAAAACGTTTATCAGAAACACGTTGGTCAGCAAGAGAGGAAGGGTGTGTAAGTCTATATGAAAACTGGGAGGGCGTTGTCAGTGTCCTCACACATATTGCAAATAATACGTTTGAAAAACCACTTGTTCCGAATGAGGCTTCAGCTTTATTGGATCAATTCAGCAGACTAGAAACAGTATTTATGATGACAGTTTGGAAGGGCATACTCCAGAGATTTAATGGCGTAAATCTGAAATTGTAAATTGTGAAATATTGATGCTGAACCTGTAGATGAATCACATGTAGGATTAATTTCATCTATTCGTGGCACGTTCGACAATTATGAAAACAAATCCATGGAGATTGTGACTTATATAGATTATGAATGCACCTATAAAAGATCACGAAAACGCAAAATTCGTGATGACGAAGAAGCGGACTCTGAAGAAGTTTTTCTGACTGGAAGGGAAAAATTTAGAGTCGAAACATTTCTCCCAGTACCTGGCGTTTTGTTGGCCGAATTAGTGAGGAGGAAGGAAAGCTATAGAACACTGCTGGACTCCTTCACAGTTTTCAGTCACCTTAAGAGCAGTTCACCTGCCGATATTACTGAACGTGCAGCAAAACTCCAAGCGTCGCGTGACACAGATTTAGAATCTTCCTTCCCTAGTGAATGTGTACATTTCGTTGAACTTTTGAAATCTTCTGAGATTAGTGATATACCAGTCGAAATGTGTAAATTTTTATGAAAGGAGGGGTTTCAGTCCGTGTTTACGGGTGTTGACGTTGCTGTTAGAATATTTCTATGTATGGAACTTACAAATTGTTCGTTTTTTTTCATACAAATTTTATAATTTAAACTTATAACGTGATTTTTATTATAACTTAGAGCACATTCATTGGATTTACAAACTACGTATTACCTGATTATTTCACAATTACCGATGGCAGAACGCGGAACTAAACGACGTGCAGACGTGACCGAAGGCGTCCGACAATACTAAACAATACCTGAATGACCCAGGCCGCTCGGCGCTGTAAAGTCAAGTCATACTGATGCTGTAGTGTATTACAACTGATGCGTATTCTTGGCGTATCATCAAATGTATAATTATCTCGAAAATTTACTTTATCGGAGAGTGCGCTCAGATGAAGAAGTGTTAACAAACAACGTAGTTCAGTTCTGTGGACAAACACGTAAAAGCTTTGCTAATACCGTTAGAAAGAGCTGTGGTAATAGTAGCAGCTGTAGTGCAATACCGTTCAGCCCTTAAAGGTATTGTGTACACTTATTATGCAGCATATAGTTACACAGACCCTAATGCTTTTACACGTTACCTCTTATATTATAAGACAAATTTTATTTTTCCACACTAGTCTGTAAAATTATGTAATAACAAATCCAGTTCTGTGTTTGTTCGTCTGTATTTAGTTATTAGTTCGTGCACGGAAATCTGTATTTCATTTTCATTTCTTACGCCTTCCTATAGATCCACGTATTAATACCAAACGTGTTTTTTTATCTGCTACACATTCAATTTACTAGATCGTAAAACGATAGTTTAATTTTTAATTTCGAATGCATCTCTGTAAAAGTACGTATTAATTTCTAATGTATGACACCTTCGCTTCAATTTTTAAATCGTAACACAACTTTTTTGTTTTCATTTTCAACAGATTTCTGTAAAAGAACGTATTAAAAGTGAATGTATAACAAAAATCCGTTGCTCCTACACGCTTAGCTTAATTTTTAGGCCATAAAAGAAAACATATTTTCCTTGTGATCTTTTCCGTTGGCTTTCGACAGAAGAATGGGTTAACACAATGTAGTTTTAAGTTTGTTTTATCTGCTGCCGTATACCAAGTACGGTACAGGAACCATATTACATTTTGATTGAGCGCGACT
Organism: Schistocerca gregaria; assembly: GCF_023897955.1. NCBI lineage: Eukaryota > Metazoa > Arthropoda > Insecta > Orthoptera > Acrididae > Schistocerca > Schistocerca gregaria. The sequence goes on along the minus strand of NC_064925.1, from coordinate 324,013,458 downwards.
AGACAGCTGACGCGTCCTTCAGAAGAACGAATAGCGGTGTGCGGAGACAGCTCCCAGCGCTCCCACCCAAAACGACAATTGTGAAGTGATCGGGTAATTATTCTTATTTAAAACATTTTATTTTTGGGTGGGGGGAGGGGCGCATGTAATATGGTGTACCTAGGGGGCGCAAAATTTTTAAATCCGCCACTGAGCATCCATTTGTCATAGGCCCGAACAAAGTAACTGTTTATGTAGCACTTGAAGGTCGTATTAGTTCAACTGTAACTTTCACACCCGATAGTTTGGCAAAGTACACGACGTGTTTAAATTAACATTCTGAGTGCTATAATTCGCCATTTGCGAAGTTAGACAGTCCATCTAATGTTAATATTCAGCTTCACGGTGCCGCCGTTACGTAGCAACACAGATCACAGTTGCCACACTGGCGGTTAGTGTTTTAACATACGTCATATATTGTTGTCAAGAAAATGACCAATATTAATTTCACAGTTTATGTAATGCAACTCAATTCTAAACCGGCGACAATACTGTCTGTTCACGAGTGCATTGTCACTGCAACAAGCATCGTTCTGCAAAAACCAACTGTGTTCGCGTAATACAACGTCAGTTTAGAATGTCCATCATGAAGTCAAATTTCAAACCGTGCCTAACACACGGAAGTCCGGTATTAATATATCGTTAAACGCACACCATTACCACACACAACACATGCTTTCGAACCGCCGCGCTCGCAACATCCGCGACTGACTGCCACACTGTTTGACCCGACAACTATCGATACCTCTCTCGCTTCACAGTTCTTAAAACACTTCTGCCCATTGCATTCCGTTCCAAACAATACATATAATAAACTATCTGAAAGATCATCAGAAAAAAATCGAAATCTTTCACGTAAGGACCTCGTATAGAAAACAGCAGAGTAGTGACATTTCATGTTCTACACTAACAACCAAATAAAAAATATTTTACGTTATCAGAAATATATCTATGAAGTACAAGGTAGTAAAAGAAATATATCGTTGTTAGTCATGGCATCAAAAGTTCAAACATCAATTAGAATTTTTAAAAAAGAGTTTCGTGGTGCCTTCAGCTCACGTTCTCTTTATCTTTAAATACTATTCGCCATTTCGACCTTAGGCAGCATTATAAATTGAACTCAACAGTCTCGCCTATGAATTTAACGCAGGAAGAAGTCATATCCCAAGATATACTATGTTAGATTCATAAGTTACATTAATGCGTTCACTGTATAATGCTTCCATTTGAGAGACTAGAAATGTCCTGAGGCCGAAACTGTACACTCGTACATCAAAGAGAACATCAGCTGAAGGCAACATGAAATTCATATCAGTTGCAGAACCTATCGCAATGAAGGCTATAGAGTCAGTGTGAAAGCCATATACTCTTTTGCTTTCGGTAAGCGTTCAAGAAAAGTGACACCTATTTACCCTTAAGCTTTCTCACAGTTTATTGTTCACTTAGAATATATCATATTCCTTTGTCAGGCATGCCTGCTGCATCGATTATTTCATACACGTTTAACAGGCTACCGACCAAATACGATATTTCTAGCGCTCTCAACGTTTCTCACCTCTAGTTGGAGCTTTGCGATTTCTACAAATGGATCAGCTTAGACAGAAATACTGCTACGTTTCAAACGAGCTGCTTGTTTCTTCGTTGTTAAAACTGGAACAGTTTCTGTGTAAACATCTGCCAACTTTCAAGAACTTCTACTAGCAAACAATGCGTCCAGACTGATGTTATGACAGCACGGAATTACAGTTTGTCAATGCGAACAAAAATACATAGGCAGTACGGAAATAGTTATAAAGTCATACCATAGGTCAATCTGCCATTTGACTTACACCATTTCACAACTTAATCCAAGACAGGAAGAGGAAAATTTCATTGCTACTTGTCTATCACACCAAAACGTCTCACCTTTCTGTTGTATAATATTCGAGTCGTATTTGTTCTGACTTTCAGCAAAGCTTTACAAGATACACGGTCGCGGTGTCATGTTGGTGTCTAGAACAACGTAAATACACTACCGTGATGAAAAGTTACTTGCAATACTGATCGAAACGTTGCTTCCTAACAAAATAACAGCATAATCGTACACCTGCAAAAGTTTTATCGAAATTATACTTTGCTTTGTGGTGCTACTAAGGCGTCCCTTCGATCATCTATGTCAGTGGTTCCAACCTTCCTTTTTGACCAGTATTCCTGAGTGCAATCAGACATTAGATTGTATCCCCGCCCATACCCCCTACCCCTGCCGTCTGTTGCCCCCCCCCCCCCTTTTCGCCCACATTAACTTTAGCACCTAAGTTACTTTAGAATGAAGGGCATTTGTTGAAACCCTTTTATTTTTAATGTGATGAAAGATGAATGTTATTTAGTGTGTGTGTGTGTGTGTGTGTGTGTGTGTGTGTGTGTGTGTGTGTGATAGAATCAATAACAAAGGAATTCGTGGTGCATCGAAAGTGCTATCCACAACTCATTCTCAGATAAGAAAGCTAAGGATAGACACTTGTTGCAAGACATGCTTCCCCTGCATTATTCCTGTCTATTGAGGCATTTGCTTGACCTGTACACCGCAACCCCATTTAAAATCAAACAAGTTCAGATGTGTGCGCTATAGTTACCAGGCACTGTATTCCTGACCTACTTCAATGTGTACGTACATCAGTGGTTCCAATCTGAATGCAATTCCCCCGAGAGATAAAATGAAATTTTCTGAGGGATAAAAACTAAACGATTCGATTCTGTTTCAGTCATGAAACTCAATTTTTCAAAAGAACATTACTCTTATCACAATTTTGTAAGACTCTTATATAGATTATTGAAGTTATCAATAATTACTATTTCTCAATTAGAAGCGTTAATGCACGGAGGTAACAGGTTCTTCACATAGTCCACCCACCACACACATATGTTGTGCTTTGACCAGTACATCGCTTGCGAGCTGCAACTCTCTCTAGCAGGTAGAAAGGTCACCAGAGTGCATTATTGTTGACCGTGTTTAGTGTTGCTGCCACACCTGCTAGGATATACAAGGGACGTATACAGCGTCAAATTTTGAGTGATCACTACGAAGGAAACTGCACGGGGACTTGAGCGCGGGTATACTCGTCGTCAAGTTTCATGTGGACCACATTTGACCGCTATATTCTGCATGAAGCACATCGTAGCTTCTCCACATCTGCGCCTGCCGTGGAACGAGTAATGCAACGTTCTTCTCATCCGATCAGATGACTAGCAGCAGTTGGAATAGAGAATTGTCATGACATGTGTACGCTGTCGATAACCCCACAATACAAATGGCTGCGTTTGGATGGTACCGTTAGAGGTAAGGATAGACCGCTAATGAATGACATCGTATTGTGTTTACCGATGAATCGTGATTGTGCTCTAGCCCGGATGAATTCGTCGCAGAACATAACGGCATCATGGGGAGAGGACCTATTCGTCCGACGTTTTGGACAAGCACAACGGTGTTACACCTGACATCACGCGGAGAGCCCCCAGGTAGGAGTTAAGATCATGCCTGGTAATGAGTGAGAGAACTCAACAGACACAACGATAAGTCACGAACATTATACGCCCCATAAGCTACCTTTCATGCGACGGTATTTTAGAGCCATCTTTCAACAGAACAATGCTCGTCCACATGTGGGACATGTCAATGAAATGCGAGATGCTGAGGTACTCCTGTGGCCCTCAAGATCCACAGATCCGTCTCCGATAGAACGAGTGTGGGACCAGTTCGGACATAAACTTCGTACCTATGCCAGTATCAAGGACCAGTTACAGCAGTTGTGGGCCGGTTTGCGTCAGAAGACGATATAACGGGTTTATGACACCGTTCACAGCCAAATCAGTGGCTGTGTTCCGTACTAATAAACGGAATCCTACTGTCAAGTTGTTTGTAAATTTGACTCGGTTTTATAATCATCAAAAAACATTGCATACCCTCTCAAAAGTTTTGCGTCACCTCGGTTCCGAGAGTTCCGGAACCTGTACAGAAAATTGGAATACAGATCAACATAAACACCATTTCCGTGATTTTTATTGCTCATGAAAACCACACATTGTATGTTGTACCACCATACAGTGAGACCTTCACAGTTGGTGGTCCAGATTGCTGTACACATCGGTACTTCTGATACCCGCTATTATGTCCTCTGGCATTGATGCTAGCCTGTATTCGTCGTGGCATACTATCCAAAAGTTCATCAAGCCACTGTTTGTCCAGATTGTCCCATTCCTCAACGGCGATTCGGCGTTGATTCCTCAGAGTGGTTGATGGGTCACGTAGTCCGTAAACAGCCCTTTTCAATCTATCCCAGGCATGTTCGATATGGTCACTCTAGTCAAGCGATGTCGTTATCCTGAAAGACGTCATTCACAAGATGTTCACGATGGGTGCGCGAATTGTCGTCCATGAAGATGAATGCGTCGCCAGTATGCTGCCGATATGGTTGCACTATTGGTCGAAGGATGGCATTCACGTATCGTACAGCCGTTACGGCGCCCTCCATGACCACCAGTGGCGTACGTCGGCCCCACATAACACTCAAAATATAGGGCCACTTTGCTGCACTCGCTGGACAGTGTGTCTAAGGTGTTCAGCCTGACCGGGTTGCCTCCAAACATGTCTCCAACGATTGTCTGGTTGAATGCATATGCGACACTCATCGGTGAAGAGAACGTAATGCCGATCCTGAGCGGTCCATTCGGCAAGTTGTTGGGCCCATCTGTACCGGGCTGCATGGTGTGGTGTTTGCAAAGATGGACCTCGCCATGGACGTGGGGAGTGAAGTAGCGCATCAGGGAGCCTACTGTGCACAGTTTGAGTCGTGACACGACGTCCTGTGGCTACACGAAGAGCACTATTCAACATGGTGGCGATGCTGACAGTGTTCCTCCGAGGCATAATCCGTAATAGCGGTCATCCACTGCAGTAGTAGCCCTTGGGCGGCCAGTCTCTCTGTATCTCCTCCATGTCCGAAAAACATCGCTTGGGTTCACTCCGAGATGCCTGGACACTTCCGTTGTTGAGAGCACTTCCTAACGCAAAGTAACAATGAAGACGCATTGAACCGCTGTACTGACTGTCTGGGCATGGTTGAACTACAGACAAAACGAGCCGTGTACCTCCTTCCTGGTGGAATGAATTGAACTGGTCGCCTCTCAGACCGTCTCGGTCTAATAGGCACTGCTCATGCATGCTTGTTTACATCTGTGGGTGGGTTTAGTGACATACCTGAACAGTCAAAGGGACTGTGTGTGTAACAGAATATCCACAGTCAATGTGTATCTTCAGGGGTTCTGGGAACCGGTGACATCCAAAACATTTTTTGATGTGTGTATTTTGTGGTCAGAACAGCAAACGTTAAGGGTAGTCCCCGCCTAGTTTCCGTCTCCGCCTAGTTCCTTACGAGGAAAAGGGTCGACTGCCAATAAACGTCTTGAGTATCTTCATGGAGAGAATGACAGCCATTTTTGTCAGGTAGGTGTAGCCAAGCCCCGCATAAATTGTTTTTAAAGAAAAGAAATTGGCGTTTTTGTGTAATTAAGTTCAAAACATTACTTTGAACACACTATATGCCATATTCTCTGTGAGTAAGCTTTATTTTATTTCGTAAATGCTCTGGATTTGTAAAAATCAGTGATGATAGCGTTAGGGTTACATTCAGCGTATGTACATTTGTATAATAGACATCTGACGCAATTTCCTCAGCATATATACACCGCTGGCCATTAAAATTGCTACACCAAGAAGAAATGCAGACGATAAACGGTATTCATTGGGCAGATATATTGTACTAGAACTGACATGTGATTACATTTTTACACAGTTCATCAAGAGTAGTGACTGGCGTGTTATCACGAACCAGTTGCTCGGTCACCATTGACCAGATGTTTTCAGTTGGTGAGAAATCTGGAGAATGTGCTGGCCAGGGCAGCAATCGAACATTTTCAGTATCCAGAAAGGCCCGTACAGGACCTGCAACATGCGGTCGTGCATTATCCTGCTGAAATGTAGGGTTTCGAAGGGATCGAATGGAGGGTAGAGCCAGGGGTCGTAATACATCTGAAATGTAACGTCCACGGTTCGAAGTGCCGTCAATGCGAACAAGAGGTGACCGAGACGTGTAACCAATGGCACCCCATAACAGCACGCCGGGTGATACGCCATTATGGCGATGACGAATACACGCTTCCAATGTGCGTTCATCGCGGTGTCGTCAAACACGGATGCGACCATCATGAGGCTGTAAACAGAACCTGGATTCATCCGAAAAAATGAAGTTTTGCCATTCGTACGCCCAGGTTCGTCGTTGAGTACACCATCGCAGGTGCTCCTGTCTGTGATGCAACGTCAAGGGTAAGCCATGGTCTCCGAGCTGACAGTCCATTCTGCTGCAAACGTCGTTGAACTGTTCGTGCAGATGGTTGTTGTCCTGCAAACATACCCATCTGTTGACTCAGGGATCGAGACGTGGCTGCACGATCCGTTACAGCCATGCGGATAAGATGCCTGTCATCTCGACTGCTAGTGATACGAGGCTGTTGGGATCCAGCACGGCGTTTCTTATTACCCTCCTGAACCCACCGATTCCATATTGTGCTAACAGTCATTGGATCTCGACCAACGCGAGCAGAAATGTCGCGATACCATAAACCGCAATTGCGATGGGCTAGAATCCGACCTTTGTCAAAGTCGGAAACGTGATGGTACGCATTTCTCCTCCTTACACGAGGCATCACAACAACGTTTCACCAAACAACGCCGGTCAACTGCTGTTTGTGTATGAGAAATTGGTTGTAAACTTTCCCCACGTTGGCACGTTGTAGGTGTCGCCACCGGTGCCAACCTTGTGTGAATGTTCTAAATAGCTAATCATTTGCATATCATAGCATATTTCGCGTCTGTAGTACGCCATCTTCGTGGTGTACCAATTTTAATAGCCAATAGTGTGTATATATATATGGCTACAGCGTTTTGATCGCCTTCTTCCCTCACACTTATGATTTTCTTTCCACTCACATTTATGCGTTTGTTTTTTTCATCATATTCTTGAAGGCCACCCTTTGCTTTATCTGGAGGCCCATTTCATTTGTAGCACTGGCGGTTATACACCCTACTGTCCGAAGCAACATGCAGCGTGTTTAGAGACCTACAGGCCATTAATTCAATCATCCTGTCTTCATACTAGAATTAATTATTACTTTAAATCAAAATCTTTTGTGTTTTATATCAGAGATAAATCTATCTAAATGTTCATCAAAACCTTTACACGTTCATCACTGACTATGACTGACAAAGTACGTTAGACTTTGTAAATAAGAACTGACATTTTAATAAACAATAAAAATCCTGGCGAAGAATTTTCATCCTAGTTCAGATGAAAATACTGAGTTTTCGGAGAAGCAATCGCAAACTTTACACTTGATGATTAGGTGTTGTGACCGGAACATAAATGTCCTACTCAGAGTCGACATATTTCTGAATAAGAGAAATAAAATTTATCTGTTGCAGGTAACGTCTCTTTTTAAATGTGAGTTACATATTTCTGTCAATTGTAGCAGTCACTTTGCTAGAATGGTGTATTATAACAAACCTATATTTGGTTATCAATGTGAAAGAATGTGTCTAAACGAGAATGTTTCATGTGTCCTTATAAGAAAAAAGGATAAATTACTTAAATTTATTCTTTCACGTTTTAGCTGTAAGTGGATTTCAGTATATTAAGATATTTCCCCAAAGTAGTAGCTGCCAGAACTTAATTAAATTCACTACACATTATTTGTATGAATATCTCTTTGATTCGGGACCCGATGGCAACACTATATGGGGGTTGGGCCATGATAACGACGTATTAAATGCAAATTTTCTAGGTATAAAATAGTTATCTTGCAGCCGCTGTTACCAGTATCGAAACAGAAATATTCCAACGTCATGTGCTCATATTAGTAAATGCTAAAGTTTCGAATATTTTCTTTCCTACGTGACGCATGTCAACAGCGATGCGCTTTGTTTATGGTATATTTTGAGATGTACGATCAGTGTCCTCTTATTTAGATTTTTTGTTTTTTTTTTATCTTTGGACAAGCCGTTAAGTAAATGTGTGGGCATGATTTTCAAGCTGAAAATTGTCTTTTTGCCCCTTAAAGATAACGTGATGTGTTTCACTTTTCCGACGATGATATAAGTGTTTTCTGGCCGATAATTGTTTCCAGTCCTTAGAGACGAAAAGGGTCATCATTATCGTTCGAAATAATTTTCTGTGCCATTCTTTCTAATTTCACGTTGCCTCGTATTCAGAAGGTCCTTGTAAATTATATGAATTTCTCACTGGAGACACAAGTTTTTTTATTCTTTTTCCGCCTTCCGCTTCGCATCATACACTTGAGCAACTCGGAAGACAATATCTTGAGTCCACAAACTCGCACAGCTAATTTGTTCATTTCCTCGCTTCCTTTTGGCCCTAATGAGAGCCTAGCTTCCGCTTGGAATGAGGCCATTATGCGCCATCTTCATCATTTACTAACCCTTATATGACAGCATAACCGTTATTTACGCATCTAATGAAACTTTATCTCCTACTTCGTTGTCTTAATTAGTGCTTTATGTGCCATTGCTTGCACCTTTTCATTAACTTTTCGCTAAACGAAAGAAAATACAAATTTTGTCATTTATACGTGTATGATGGAGTCCCTTATGACCCGACAAAATGTTCGCTGACGCGGTTGGGGTCTCTTTATTGAATTCGCCGGCCCTGGGGTGATGAGATTTCACCGAACTAGCAGAACCTACTAACCACTAGGTGTGCTGCTCTTTCATACCACTTTTCCCTGTAAATGCATAAGAGTGATTTTCAACAAGAAGATCTTAGGAATGAGTGTGTCTAAGCAGAGCGCGTCTGCGGAACAGAAGACTGGATTACAGGCAACACACATTGCACTCCCACGCAGACTCTCAGGAGGGTAATCCGTTATGAAAGGCGCCTAGCGCCGCCGTGAAACGTCAGGGAACATTTTGTCTCGAACAGTAGTCATTTCCCATGATGTTCAACCGTTTCTTCATTCGTCGTCGGCGTTGTCGTTGGTACCGTGAGACACCGTTATACCAAGAGGAAAGGCGCGTCGATCTTAGAGCATGAGATACGATGACCTTAAGCCATTGACAACACACAACGGTCACGGTAGCACCTGATTCCAGAATAGCAGCAGTAGTTACGATCTACAAACTATCCCCTCTTGACCAGTTCCGCAAAACGTAACTCGTAACGAGATCCCTTCAAAACAAATTGTCATAACGATCGTCTATAAAGGCTTCGTACAACGAGAAGAAATGTTACAGTTTATCGAATAACAGATACGACCAAACTGTCTTGTCTCTTCTGCTTTATTTAACATAACTTCGTGCACAGTTTCATTCGCATTCACCACTCATTCACCGAAACCCTTTGATTAACAGTTCTGGTTGCTTGACACCAACAGTCAATGATAATGATAATGATACAGCATTTCTTCTTTTTATAAACTGAAGCCCGCTCTCCGCAATACAATAAAAAAAAAAAAATAAACGGTCTCAATACCGCGTCCCTCGTGAGATGCGAATAGACTTATCCCGGAAATGACCGCCCTGTAGGTGTACTCAATTTAATGATCACACTTCGTTATCGGCTATTTCTCGCAACTGAATGTCCATTTGTTAGTCTGATTATACACTGTAGCTATTTAAAATTCGCCCCTTTTTTTTCACAAAGGACGCCGTATCATCGGCTTAGTCGATATAAAGCAAAACACCTTAACATGCCCAATTTTACCTCTTCTTATAGAATCGGCTACCTTACTCATTAATTTACTACATATTATTTGCAATAACAATAAACAGGTATCGCCGTTGTATTTTAATGGTATTCAAAAGCATGTTACTATTCTTATGTCCGACCAAATCGTAACAAATCGCGCGACGTGCGTTTTTAAAGATAACTTTACGCTATTCAAGTTCTGTTACAGCTATCTTGACTCGTAATGTTACACGGCCCCCCAGACTGTGATGTCTTGAAGAGGGTTCCAGACAGAACAGGCTTATTTTTTGTGTACTGTGACAGGAGAGGGTATTTGTTTCGGCGAATACACTCACTCGCAGATTCACTCAACAAGTCAGTACATACACTCTACAATATTTAAGCTGAGTTAATGGGCCTAGACAAAATGCCCTTAAGTAAGTTCCACATTTGTTTATAGGTTGTCTTAGAAACACTTTGCACTAATCACTTCATATTCACACCACGTTTTTTTTTCTTGGATGAAGCCCTCAGTCCTTCAACCGACTGTGCAAGGCACGGATCACAACCGGGTTCGACGATTGGCATCCTAGGCCAAAACCCTTATCAGGCCACTCGTTTAACCAGAGAGGTTTTGGTCCTTTTATTTTTCTCTTAATTCCATTTTTAAATCATCCATTCGCGGTTCGGTGAGAGGATAAATCGTATTTCAGCGTCGTCATTCTTGCTGATACCAAGAAGGTATCTCATGGAAATCTTCGGTACTTTTTTTTTCTTTGTAAGTTAGTGTAAGTATGTATTTATCCACAAGTGCTTGTATTTAGTCCACTCTGAGTGTAGTCTTGGTATCATTAAGTGTTTTTTGAATCTGTGTTTCTGTCATTATTGATAATACTTCTTCAGGTCTATGTGAGGGAACAAGCCTTTAATCACATCAGTATCACAATCTGCCAGGAGGTGGCTCCCTTCATGAGGTATTTTCATTATTTTGTATGGACCTGTATATAAATATTGCCATTTCTTATTCAGCCTTTTCCTGGTTGATGCTTTTGGGTGATTTCTCAATAAAATTTCTTCCCTTACATTATATGTGACCACTTTCTTCATATTTTTATCGAAACGGGTTCTTCTCAATTGTGCTTGATGCTTCAGGTTTTCGTAGACCTTCACCATATCTTCTTTCTTGGTAATCTTTAGTTCTATCGCAAGTAATTTCTTCATCCATCCTGGCACAATACTTTCATCAAATACTAATTGGTTAGGTGAATAACCTGTCGATAAGTGTGGTAAGTCATTATACACTTTCTCAAATTCATAAATCCAATCGATCCATTTATAATGTTGTTTGGGTATGTACGTCCGTAAAAATCGGTTCAACTCTCGGACGATTCTCGCAACCGGATTTCCACAAGGGTAAAATCTTGAGATGTAAATGTGCTCGATTCCTTGTTCTTTCATAGCGTCACTCCATACTTTGCTTGTATGAAAAGCAGCGTTGTCTGTCAAGATCATTATAAGTTTGCCGAGCTCAGTTATATAGTTGTTCATAAATTTGCGTAACATGGGTCGAACGTGGAGGTTTTTCAAAGGATATAATTTCACATATTTTGAAAAGAGATCATAGAAAGCCAAAACATATTTGAACAGTCCACGTGTCATGGGACGTGGCCCACAAACATCACATGGCATCAGCATCAAAGGTTGTTGTGGGATGATAGGATGTAATTCTATCTTCCGACAATAGTTTATGGGTTTTGCCTCCTGAAATATTTTGCACTTCTTAAGAATATTTGTAGCTATACGCCACAAACATGGATGATTGCAGTATTGTGCTATTTTGGCTGTACATTTAGCGGCACCAAAATAACTAATTCAAATGAGTGTAGCATACTAGTGATTCTAAATGTTTATTTGGAACACAAACTTTCCAAACATCTTCTTCATCCTTCCTCCGATAAAATATTCCGGATTTTAATTGATACCGTTCTTGAGAGTGACTTAGCGTTTTGCTTTCAACAGCATGTCTAATGGCTTTCCACAACTTATCATCTTCTTGCAGTTGTGGAAGACTTCGACATAGCTGTGAAATCTGCCTCTCACAATATTGCCTTGTTATATTCATGACTTTAAAGTCAATAGTCCGTTCTTCACACTCGTCGTCATTCTTTTCGGTAGTCTTGAAAGAGCATCGACTATGATGTTGTCTTTCCCTCTGATGTATTTGAGCGTAATATCATATTCTTGCAGTAGCAAGGCCCACCGGGTTAAACGTGAATGGAACATCCTTCCTGTTAAAATAACATATAAGGCTTTGTGGTCGCAGAATACAATGATCTTCTTTCCATATGCAAAATAGCGAAACTTTCTAAGGGACCAGACCACGGCCAGTACTTTCAATTCAGTAGTATAATACGCACGTTCACAGCTTGAGAGTGTTCTGCTGGCAAACCCAATTATTTTGATGGTACTGATATCTTCTAGATTGTCTATCTGGAAAAGAGTGGCACCCAATCCTGTTTCAGAAGCATCCGAAGCAATATAAAAATCTTGATCAAGTCTTGGATGATGTAACAGTGGAGCATTAGTCAAAGCATTGCGGATGTTATCAAAAGCTTGCGTGCATTCGGAATTCCACACCCACATGACTTTTTCTAAACAGCCGTAAAACAAACAGTCTTGGCTTCCTAACTGATTGGGTAAAAATCGTCAAAAAAATTAAACTAAGCCTATAAATGACTTATTCCGTTCTGTTCTTTGGATAATTTTCGAGATTCTTTCGATATTCTGGTTTGCCATTATGAACTACGCACATCCAAAGAAGTTAAGAAGCGGGAACCATAAAACTTTTGTACTAACTCTTCTAGGTCGCGTTTGTACATGTATAATGATCTTATTGATCTCTCTGGCATCCAACACCAATCTGATGTCACCATTGGGTTTAATTACCGCCACAAGAAGGTTACAATATTTGGAATCTGAGGGCTCAATAATACCCCATTCTAACATTTCATTGATTTCCTTTCTGACTACTTCTTTCTTTGTCCATGGGATAGAATAGGAAGTACGACAAAAGGGTTTATGTGCATATGTCTTTATGTTGTTGTTGTTGTTGTTGTTGTCTTCAGTCCTGAGACTGGTTAGATGCAGCTCTCCATGCTACTCTATCCTGTACAAGCTTCATCTCCCAGTACCTACTGCAACCTACATCCTTCTCAATTTGCTTAGTGTATTCATCTGTTGGTCTCCCTCTTCGATTTTTACCCTCCACACTGCCCTCCAATACTAAATTTGTGATCCCTTGATGCCTCAACACATGTCCTACCAACCGGCCCCTTCTTTTTGTCAAGTTGTGCCATAAACTCCTCTTCTCCCCAATTCTATTCAATACCTCCTCATTAGTTATGTGATCTATCATCTAATCTTCAGCATTCTTCTGTAGCACCACATTTCGAGAGATTCTATTCTCTTCTTGTCCAAACTATTTATCATCCATGTTGCACTTCCATACATGGCTACACTCCATACAAATACTTTCAGAAACGACTTCCTGACACTTAAATCTATACTCGATGTTAACAAATTTCTCTACTTCAGAAACGCTTTCCTTGCCATGGCCAGTCTACATTTTAGTTCTCTCTACTTCGACCATCATCAGTTATTTTGCTCCCCAAATAGCAAAACCTCTTTACTACTATAAGTGTCTCATTTCCTAATGTAATTCCCTCAGCATACCTGACTTAATTCGACTACATTCCATTATACTCGTTTTGTTTTTGTTGATGTTCATCTTATACCCTCCTTTCAAGACACTATCCATTCCATTCAACTGCTCTTCCAAGTCCTTTGCTGTCTCTGACAGAATTACAATGTCATCGGCGAACCTCAAAGTTTTTATTTCTTCTCCATCGATTTTAATACTTACTCCGAATTTTTCTTTGGTTTCCTTCACCGCTTCCTCAATATACAGATTGAATAACATCGGGGAGAGGCTACACCCCTGTCTCACTCCCTTCCCAACCACTGCTTCAATTTCATGTCCCTCGACTCTTATAACTGCCATCTGGTTGATGTACAAATTGTAAATAGCCTTTCGCTCCCTGTATTTTACCCCTGCCACCTTCAGAATTTGAAAGAGAGTATTCCATTCAACATTGTCAAAAGCTTTCTCTAAGTCTACAAATGCTAGAAACGTAGGTTTGCCCTTCCTTAATCTAGCTTCTAATATAAGTCGTTAGGTCAGTATTGCCTCACGTGTTCCAACATTTCTACGAAAGCCAAACTGATCTTCCCCGAGGTCGGCTTCTACTAGTTTTTCCATTCGTCTGTAAAGAATTCGTGTTATTATTTTGCAGTTGTGGCATATTAAACTGATAGTTCGGTAATTTTCACATCTGTCAACACCTGATTTCTTTGGGATTGGAATTATTATATTATTCTTGACGTCTGACGGTATTTCGCCTGTCTCATACATCTTGCTCACCAGATGGTAGACTTTTGTCAAGACTGGCTCTCCCAAGGCCGTCAGTAGTTCCAATGGAATACTGTCTATTCCCGGGGCCTTGTTTCGACTCAGGTCTTTCAGTGCTCTGTCAAACTCTTCACGCATTATCGTATCTCCCATTTGATCTTCATCTACGTCATCTTCCATTTCCACAATATTGTCCTCAAGCACATCGCCCTTGTATAGACCCTCTATATACTCCTTCCACCTTTCTGCTTTCCCTTCTTTGCTTAGAACTGGATTTCCATCTGAGCTCTTGATGTTCATACAAGTGGTTCTCTTTTCTCCAAAGGTCTCTTTAATTTTCCTGTAGGCTGTATCTATCTTACCCCTAGTGAGATAAGCCTCTACATCCTTACATTTGTCCTCTAGCCATCCCTGCTTAGCCATTTATCAGTTCCTGTCGATCTCGTTTTTGAGACGTTTGTATTCCATTTTGCCTGCTTCATTTAATGCATTTTTATATTTTCTCCTTTCATCGATTAAATTCAGTATTTCTTCTGTTAGCCAAGGATTTCTAGCATCCCTCGTCTTTTCACCTACTTCTTCCTCTGCTGCCTTCACTACTTCATCCCTCAAAGCTATCCATTCTTCTTCTACTGTAATTCTTTCCCCCTTTCCTGTCAATTGCTCCCTTGTGCTCTCCCTGAAACTCTGTACAACCTCTGATTTAGTTAGTTTATCCAGGTCCCATCTCCTTAATATCCCACCTTTTTGCAATTTCTTCAGTTTTAATCTACAGTTCATAAACAATAGATTGTGGTCAGAGTACACATCTGCCCCTGGAAGTGTCCTACAATTTAAAACCTCGTTCCTAAATCTCCGTCTAACCATTATATAATCTATCTGAAACCTGTCAGTATCTCCAAGTATCTCCAGGCTTCTTCCATGTATACAACCTTCTTTCATGATTCTTGAACCAAGTGTTAGCTATGATTAAGTTGTGCTCTGTGCAAAATTCTACCAGGCGGCTTCCTCTTTCATTTCTTACCCCCAATCTTTATTCACCTACTACGTTTATTTCTCTCCCTTTCCTACTGCCGAATTCCCGTCACCGATGACTATTAAATTTTCGTCTCCCTTCAGAATCTGAATAATTTCTTTTATTTCATCGTACATTTCTTCAATTTCTTCGTCATCTGCAGAGCTAGTTGGCATATAAACTTGTACTACTGTAGTAGGTGTGGCTTCGTATCTATCTTGGCCACAATAATGCGTTCACTATGCTGTTTGTAGTAGGTTACCCACATTCCTATTTTTCTATTCATTATTAAACCTACTCCTGCATTACCCCTATTTGATTTTGTGTTTATAACCCTGTAGTCACCTGACGAGAAGTCTTGTTTCTCCTGCCACCGAACTTCACTAATTCCCACTATATCTACCTTTAACCTATCCATTTCCCTTTTTAAATTTTCTAACCTACCTGTCCGATTAAGGGCTTTAACATTCCACACTCCGTTCCGAGGAACGCCAGTTTTCTTTCTCCTGATAACCACGTCCTCTTGAGTAGTCCCCGCCCGGAGATCCGAATGGGGGACTGTTTTACCTCCGGAATATTTTACCCAAGAGGATGCCATCATCATTTAACCATACAGTAAAGCTGCATGCCCTCGGGAAAAATTACGGTTGTAGTTTCCCCTTGCTTTCAGCCGTTCACAGTACCAGCACAGCAAGGCCGTTTTGGTTATTGTTACAAGGCCAGATCAGTCAATCATCGTGACTGTTGCCCTTGCAACTACTGAAAAGGCTGCTGCCCCTCTTCAGGAACCACACGTTTGTCTGGCCTCTCAACAGATACCCCTCCGTTGTAGTTGCACCTACGGTACGGCTATCTGTATCGCTGAGCCACGCTCAGTGGAAACTTTCACTTACTTCGGCAGCCCGTAATGCGGCTTCTCCGGTAATTTTGGATACTATAAATTGAAGTCGGTCGTGTTCTGACCAGCTACGTGGAAATATTCTTTTGAAATTATTGATAAAGATTTTCGGATGCAGGTTGTTCTTTTCAGAGGAGAATTTTGGGAATTGTCTACTTTTAAAACTACTGTTCTCCACCTTTAAAGAAGACAAATAACGTCGCTGACCAAAAGAATCATCATCTTAACCATCTGAATCATCAACTACCCAATGCAAATTTTCACCGCAATTATACTTCGTATTATCGCATGTTCGGTTGTTTTTCGACCTATTCTCTAAACGTTCGTTCTCTGTCAACATATTTTGTGATGACTTTCGTTCTAACTCCGCCAATTTATGATTGGTTTCCTTTTGCCATTTAGGTAACTCATCAACTATTTTATTTTCTGAATTTCGCTAGTGAAGAGCTTAGTTAATTCATCATTTCTACTTAGGTGCTCATTGATATTTTCATTTGGCTGGGATCCAATAGTAGTCTTAACCTTATCTATAATTTCATTTTTTTTTATTTCTATCCATTCAGATAGATCTTCGTCAAGTCTTTTAGTTTGATCATCTAAATACTTGTCAATCCCCTTACGAGCATCGGACTCAAACTCGACTATTTGTTTCGAAAGCTCTTCTATCTGTGCGCTAACATTGAAACAGCTGCTTTCGCACTTAACCATCATATTGTACAGGCCATCATAACTCTTCGAAACTACCTCATATTTCTTTTCTACGTCATGAAGTTTTCCCATTAAATTATTATATTGCCTTTCTAATGTGTTAGCAAACTCTACATCTAGATCACCAAATTTCGCATTTAATTGAGTCTCCGAGTCCACCTTTAATTCTTTCTTAGTATTTTCCAGTTTATAATCAATGGTTTTCAGTCTGCTTTCCAAAGAATCCATTTTAACTTCTAATGAACCAAATTTGGCCTCAAATTTTTCATTTCACCTTTGAATCTCCTCTTTTAATTGCTTATTATCTTTTTATAGTGCACCAAGTCTTCCATTCATTACACCCATTTGAGTATTTATTGATACCACCATGTCAAACATTTTTTGATTAATATTTCCATTTTGAGGATCAACTAGCTGATCTACTTCCGAAACCTAAAGATCTTTATGTTCTCCCACGCTGCTTACCTTTCTTATCATTGTATTTGAATCTCCTAACGGTTTTAAATCAATAACTGTATTATTATCTGTACATGTGTCCTGTCCCACATTGGGCTCCGGGGATGCATCATCCATATCCTCTTCACTTTCCTCTCTCTCTCTACTCATTACTCTACTCAACTGCACATTATCATGTATTCTTTTCGTTCGATTTGACATGATTATTCATTACCAAGACATACACTTATTTTCACTATGTATTTATATATATTTATCTACGAAAATCACAAGTCTCAACTTCCTTTTTTTATAATTATACAGTTATTTTAATCATACCTGGTAGTATCGCTCACTTTTATCGATTATTGAAGAATACCTCTTTCATTGTACAGACTCACTGGCAGCTACAATATTTTCCAACTCTAGGGTTCGTCAATCCGGATGGCACTCGACTCGATGCAGCAATCCTCCTCGTTGTGGCGCCACTTCTAC
Organism: Schistocerca gregaria; assembly: GCF_023897955.1. Lineage (NCBI taxonomy): Eukaryota > Metazoa > Arthropoda > Insecta > Orthoptera > Acrididae > Schistocerca > Schistocerca gregaria. Next base: position 323,995,630 of record NC_064925.1, on the reverse strand, counting down.
CGTTTCTTCATTCGTCGTCGGCGTTGTCGGGGTACCGTGAGACGCCGTTATACCAAGACGAAAGGCGCGTCGATCTTAGAGCATGAGATATGATGACCTTAAGCCATTGACAACACACAACGGTCACGGGAGTACTTGATTCCAGAATAGCAGCAGTAGTTACGATCTACAAACTATCCCCTCTTGACCAGGTCCGCAAAACGTAACTCGTAACGAGATCCCTTCAAAACAAATTGTCATAACGATCGTCTATAAAGGCTTCGTACAACGAGAAGAAATGTTACAGTTTATGGAATAATAACAGATACGACCAAATTGTCTTGTCTCTTCTGCTTTATTTAACATAACTTCATGCACAGTTTCATTCGCATTCACCTAACTTTGTGCACAGTTTCATTCGCATTCACCTAACTTGGTGCACAGTTTCATTCGCATTCACCTAACTTCGTGCACAGTTTCATTCGCATTCACCTAACTTCGTGCACAGTTTCATTCGCATTCACCTAACTTCGTGCACAGTTTCATTCGCATTCACCTAACTTCATGCACAGTTTCATTCGCATTCACCTAACTTCGTGCACAGTTTCATTCGCATTCACCACTCATTCACCGAAACCCTTTGTTTAACAGTTCTGGTTGCTTGACACCAACAGTCAATGATAATGATACAGCTTTTCTCCTTTTTATAAACTGAAGCCCGCTCTCCGCGATATAATAATAATAAAAAAATAAACGGTCTCAATACCGCGTCCCTCGTGAGATGCGAATAGACTTATCCCGGAATTGACCGCTCCGTAGGTGTACTCAGTTTAATGACAACACTTCGTTATCGGCTATTTCTCGTAACTGAATGTCCATTTGTTAGTCTGATTATACACTGTAGCTATTTAAAATTCGCCCCTTTTTTTTCACAAAGGACGCCGTATCATCGGCTTAGTCGATATAAAGCAAAACGCCTTAACATGCCCAATTTTACCTTTTCTTATAGGATCGGCTACCTTACTCATTAATTTACTACATATTATTTGCAATAACACTGAACAGGTATCGCCGTTATATTTTAATGGTATTCAAGAGCATGTTACTATTTTTATGACCGTAACAAATCGCGTGGCGTGCGTTTTTAATGATAAATTTACGCTATCCATGTTCTGTTACAGCTATCTTGACTCGTAATGTTATAATGTGATCTATCATACCTGAACGAATGATGCATAAACTTTTATATGTATAAACGGTTACAAGTGCAGGTATTTTTGTATGTGCTACCTTAATATGTACACACATCAGCGTGTCGGTTGTTTCCTCTCTGTGTAGAACAGTCTTCTCACAAACACATCATAGTTTCCGACCTGATGTTTCTCACACAGTTGTAACTGCAGCACTAAGTCGACTACACGTATCAGTGTAGATTCACAATTTTGCGTATGTGCATCCACACTTCAACAGCTAACGTGCTACCCAGGAGTAAATAACCTTTAATGGAATGTTCTTGCCACATGTACTTGAAGGTACTAACCAATCTAACGACATACTACTCCTAACAGCTACAACTATTTGTCTACAAATGAAGTAAATACTGCCGTAAGCCAATTTATTTGATGAGGATTCCAGGCTGACGAATAAAAGGTACCTTTCATGCGAGTGTTCTATAAGCTACTCCATTTGTTGGTGGACTACATTTTCCGAGGATTCTGTCATTGAATCCAGATGTCCCACGATTACTTGTACGCTGTGAGTCCAAAATGTTTCGTGACTGTATCAACAAAAAATAGAGAACAATTAAAATGGCGTTTTCAGCGCATCTCCCCCAACTTGAGTACAACACACAGAAAGTTCTTACAACAATGTGAAATTGAGATAATAGTCCTCCTTTGGGAAGTTGTTCACCTCATGCATCACATTGGTTTGCATATCAGTTATTGACCATACGAGTTTCTCAACTCCGGCTCACACAGCTCTTCGGACAGTCAGCTTCCAGGGAAGAATGTAGGCATTTCAACTGGCCACTTCCTTCTAGCATCGTAGTACTTGCTGTAATGTGCTGCTTCTTGTTCCCAAAGGGTGTTACAAAAAACTGCCCGACCTGTGAAAATTACCCTTGAAAACAATGTGGTTGGTCCAGAACACGAGCCACTTACCCAGATAAAGGGCAAATAAATCCAGTATCTCCAGGCTGGAGAACATCCACCCCCTCCCCTCCCCTTCCGGACCCAGAAAAGAATCGTTGGCTTTTACAACCAACGGGTGGGGCCAGTTGTGTCACCCGTTTTACAGTACAACCTACCGATGTCCTACAGCTGTAAAAACGTATTTTGTTTTGATTAGTGTTAAAACCGTTGTCTGGCAACGTTGATCAAGGGTTTTAAAAGTTCCTGTAAGTCACTTAACAGAATCTTGGACACATCCTGTCTCGCTCTTCTTATCTGTTAATACCTATATGTGAAAGTGACATCAAACTGTAACCCCTTTCCTTTCTTTGCAGCATCAGGCATTCCATACTCTGTTCACAGATCTTCTCCCAACTTTTCCATACTTTGTCTCCCATTATACGGATTCATGTTTTGTTGTCCACCGATCCTCTATTATGACATGGCCTTGGTCTTATCAATCGGAAACATCAAGGTATTACGTAAGTCGATCTAATATACCTTATCCTGGCTACAAGTTTCACTCAACTGCATTCAGATTTAATTGGAGTCATTATCACGACATGTATTTTGTTGCTTGACTCAACTGCCATTTTTCTCTCCGAGAAATTCCTGAGACTCTCTACTGCTCGCAGACAAATCCTCAGTGTTTGAATAGCTTTCGCGTGTTGCCAGTATTGAGTTCGCATCTTAGTAGCAGAGATATACTCTAATCACATGTTATTTTGTGCCAATGGGTACATATCCTTCTTATGTATCTTTAGTTACAAAATACTGTTTATCAAAAACAGTAGGGAGTTACACAAGATTTTAAATTTTTATGGTGTACATTTTGTCATTTTCTTGTAATCCAGACTAACGGCAACTAACTCCAACACAAAAATCAGTGTAGACACAGCATGATCTCATTAGAAGGTGCTAGCAACATGTCAACTAGTGCCCTTAAAGAAGGCATAAGGCAGGTATACCATTACCTGATTAAAAGTGTCTGGTCACCCCTATATAATGCGTAACCGACTACTAGATGTCAGACGAGGGGGACTCGTCAACATAAAAAAGTATAACATGAAACGTCCCCTTAGAAAAATTATACACGACTGTGCTTAAACTGACACACAATATTTTTAGCGCAACGCAATCTGACTTTCAAGAATCCCTACGAAAGAATGGCCCTGACTAACATTAACCTATACGTTTCACAAATCACTTACCTCACAAAAATCTTCGTTACTCAAGCTACTGCAATACAGCGAGCGCCACTACTGCCAGCTAAATAAAAGATTCAAACTACTGAAGGCACTAACTACTGATAGGCATAGTTAGCAAATGAAAGATTTTAATAGAGAACAAACAATGTATTTACCTCACTAGTCATAATATATATAGCAGTTCATGACACCAATTCTTACAAATTTCAAAACTCCGCCATCTCTCTCCCCACGTCCACCACTGCTGGCGGCTCACCTCCAACTGCGCAACGCTACGCGCTGTTAGCATCCAGCTGCCGCTGCCCAACACTACAATGGCGAGTATTACAACAATGCCAATCAGCCACAGACTGCACACGGCACAGCCAGTGATTTTCAAACAGAGCGCTATGTGGCGGCGGCGTTACCAATAAGAAAACCTAAACAGCCTACTTACATAGCCCCCATGCTCCCCACAAAAAATTTTTACAAATTGTTTTGGGCAGTGGCCAATAATGATTTGATAAAATTTTTCATAATTACTATAACAAATATATCAAATGCACACACTTATTGATACAATGTTGGTCAAAAGCTAAAATTCTCTCACAGTCCATAAAGACAGTCCTGATCGTTCATCACAGTAAAATTGCAGTGTTTTTTTTTTCAAAGTCTGAGCAATAAAAGAAATTGCACTTGGAAGTAGTGGATTTCTAAGCAGTCTTGAAGAAGTAGTGTTGTCCTTCCAACGAAAGACAGTGCTGAGTCTTGACATGTAGACAGGTAATGGGCCATAGCAGAGTCAGTCGACGTTGAAGACTATCGGTAGGTAGGTCATCACAGAGCAGACCCACTGTAGTCCTGGTAGAGATTATGGTATTGGTGGGCAACCAGAGATGCAGACCCACTGTAGACCTTGTAGAAATAATGGTATTGGTGGGCCATCAAAGATGAAGACCCACTGTAGTCCTTGTATGGATGGCCAGCAGCCATCTGTTGCGACTGTGCAGGTGCACGATCACCATCGAAGAGTCTTGCAGAGAATACAGCAAGTCCATAAACCACCACTTGTGCACTCACAAATTTTTTGAAATGTCCTTCCAACCAGCAATGCTGTTATGCAGTCCCTTACTGAATTATTCACACACGTGCAAACACTATCAGTCCCTACTTCTCACATATTGTCCATATACAATGACCAACAGAAACGTGTGCAGTGGAATGTAATTTACAAGTTACTTAATTTGATGAACTGGTGTCAATTACAATTTTATAACATGAAAATACAATAACAAAGGTACAAAATACATCTTTAAATAACATAACAATACAGAGAACATTTGCAGTAGTACAGGCTTTACAAAAGAATCGAAATAGCAAATACATCAGTGTTACAAAAATTACGACATAAGTACATACATAAAAGATCAGAATAACTTTTGAAACATCAACTTCACACATGAGCATTAGAACAAAACAGAATAAATAATGTGTAAACATCTTTACAAAGTAAATAACATGTTATTAATGCAAATTATATTTGAGGATAACAGTACTCCTCATCATAGTGAATGTAGCTTAGTATTACAAAAATTCTGCAACATAAGTCTTATCAGATAAACATATAAAGACAGGAAGAACATAAATACACAAGGGTACACAAACGCATAGTGGGATAACACAAGGAAAGGACAGGGTTTGTTTTACTGCAGTATTTTGCCAACATAACTTTCTTTACTTCTCAGAGATCTCCCTTCATTCTTCATTATTTCCAAAAAGTCCTATCTATACCTGCTTTCTGTACTTTTCTCATATAACCTCTCAGTGCATTTCTTCAAATTCATCGCAACTCATTCTCTTATATAGGTTACCCCCTCTTAAGCTAACTTAAATCTACTGAGCTCAGATGCTTAACTAAGGGACGAGGCAATGCAGCAGCACGAAACAAATTACACAAACAGCAATGATAAAAAAAATGGAAATTGGCAAAAAAGGCAGCAATATTACAACTAATATAAGGCAATGCGCAGCAAACAAGAAAAATAAATCAGTAATAAAATTGGCTTATCCTAGTAATACAAAGTGACATTCAGTAGCACTATGAATGGCAAACAGCCGCAGCAAATGCTATAACTTATACCTAAACATGACAAAGCTACAAGCAGAAAAAAATAGTACACTAAAGACAACAATGCAGATAAGGGAAAGATATAATCACATCTTAATGGCTATGTAATTAAAGTGGTGCACCACAACTTATTCTATGAAATAAATTACCAAGTACTTGAAAAGAAAATTATGTATGCAGTTCCTGTTACTAGTTCCTTCTTATTGTTCTTTCCTTTCCAAGTGCTCCTTTTTTTTTTTTTTTTTTGAAGAATGTGGATCATTAAATTATTATTTAACAGATCTGTTGACAGAAAGTTTTCACATTAGCAAATGCATTTACTTTTATTTTATAAAACCAATGTTGTAACACAGCTGGAAAACAAATATCAACTGAAATAAGCAATAATGCAAAGTAAATAATAAAACCATCATTCAATAGCTATTTGGCATTTCATAAGTCAGAAGAAGTTCTCTCAACTCTCGTAGAAAGACACTTGTCATAATCAGGTGTGCAGATGTAAGAATGTTTCCGAGAAATGAGCGTGTCGTATTTGCGGTGCTTTCTACAAAGGAATGTCAATAGCGAGGATAACGGCATTTTTTTTTTCCTCCACCTGTGCCTCTTACAGGCACACACTAATGGCTTTCTTTTGTCAGGTGGTTGTCGCGCAGCTGGGTGCCCACGACGCATTACATGCAGGTGGTCACTTAACTGTCTTACCGAAATATTTACGACACCAGTTTCCCCTACAGTGGCAGTCTCATATAAAAAAATTCACAGGTCAAGAATTTGCGTTACAAATATGTAGAAACAAAATCCTTTAAATAGAATAGTGTCCAAATAATTTTCGCCACATAGTGATACATTCACACATATACACTCATTTCATAACTCTTAAAGTAAGATTCTCGGTTTCCAACATCCTTTCTCACAAATCAGTCCCTAACCACTACTCTTTATTCCTTACCTTATTCGTCGACACTTCTTCAATATTTCATCATAATAAATAAGTAGCATAATCAAATTCCTCAAATAGCATCAGCTTAAACATACCTCAGCAGTATAATTCACATTGTCGTCGTAATAATAACATCATAACACCTCAGTCAAATTCTCAAAATCGTCGTAGCTTCCTCCAATAATTTCAAAACCTAAAAAAATTCTCTGCTCATGTCAAAAGTGTCATCTACCTCAAACGTACTTTAAAAATCGTGATCCCATACCAAATATGTCATTCAAAGCTCTCATAGTATCACAATGGTTCGAAAAAAATATGAACAGTTCACAAAGTACAACTTCGTAAGTGTGAAGTTATCCAATGGTGTAATTACGTAAACATCTGTCACAGATGTAGTAAAGTAAATGTTTGTCTCTCTCAGTTAAGTGATCAGATAGCTGTGTAATTTATGTGTTAGAGAAATATGGTACCGATGTGTAAAGTTGTATAAACAAATACCATATTAGCTAGGGCTCCTTGTGCTTGCCACACACATGGTACACAAAGTAAGCGTGTACCCCCCTGAGGATTAATGTAATTTTACCCTCAGGTGTTACAGATTACAGCAATGGAATGAAATGTGTCACAAAAAACTTTCTTTTTAATTCAACAATATTGATAAATAAATGGTTTAAGTACCAAATTAATCACTCAAATGCGTGCCCTGTAGTGCTAAATGTGCGTTTTGCTGTAAGATAATTCTGTGGAACTGTCGTAGTTATCGTCCTCTGTAAGCTAAGTTCTGCTGAAGTCAATGTACTTACCTCATCATAAACGAAGGTGAAATGCTTTGCGTATAGATATCTTAGTTATTACGCTTATTGCCGCGATGAAGTAAGTACTGTACTGTACGTATTGTTGTGCTACAGAAAAGGCTGTCTTATTGTAGCTATACCACAAACGTTACTACTAAAACATGTTTTACTTTCCAGAATAATACAGAAAAACTGTGCAGATATAAAACAGATACACCGCAAAAGCAACAATGTAAATCGTGTCACATATTAGTAGCGTCGTGATATAATCGTGTAGCTATTAGAGAAACCAAATGCTAAGTCATCTTTAATCTCACCGAATGAACTTCAAATAAAGAATGTGTTTTCAAGTAAACCAAAATGTTGCATTAAAATCTCATGAACAGTATATGTTCTAAGTATGTAAGCCTTATAGTCGTTACGTAATCGTGCAAGTAACAAGCAAGAATGTACAAATAACAACAATGTGTCGTCTGTTCACTATAACAATGCATTCGTAATTTCTGTTTAAAAATGTTCCCTAGGTTCTAGACTGGATAGTTAACTTCAAAACATTGTTGCATGTTAACAGATTCTTAGTGTGACAAAGTATACTAGTGACGTGATGTGAACAGCTTTATGGCAAAGACAAAGTTAAAAAGCAGATTATCTTTCAATAAATGGTTTTACATGTGAAATGTGGTGTAAACCTTTACTCTTCTTAGCACGCAGACTGTCAACTGAAAAGCAATTATCATGTGATTACGTCGGTAAGGAACACTGGAATTTTGCTCAAGGTTAGCGTCTATGTTATTTTTCTCTGCGCCAGCCGGAGCACGCGGCTGCCTGCGGTGCGAGTCATTGTCTGTCTCTTTGTTGGCGCGCGCCGTTAATGGGATTTGGAGACCTAACTTCTACAAATTCACCTTGTCGAGAGGGCCCTGCTCTGTTTGAATCCCGCCAGTTCTGCTGCAATTCAGGTCTGTCGTTACGATCATATCGTGTGTCGTCATGTCGGTAGATTCCATAGTTTCTTTCTTGTCGGTCACGTGGTGGAGAATTTCTCCCTGAATCGTAACTGCGCGCTGGACCGTTGCGTCTTAAGTTATTCCGTCTCCCTTGATAATAATTATTTTGGTTTCCATATTGTATGTTTCTCTGATTGTCTCTGTGATAGTCATTACCGCGGAGAGGTGATCTTTCCCTGTAATAATTACTACTCTGCCAACGGTTGTCATACGGGTGGTGTCTGTTTTGGTCACGATTTACGTTGTACGAATAGCCTTGTCGTGTATTATTTCTGTCATCGCGGAATTGTGACAGGTGTGACCTGTAATTGTTGTGCTCCTGCTTTCGCGTTCCGCGATTGTCAGTGTCAATTTCCAGTTCTTGTAACAGTCCCCGAAAAGCTTCAATGTCGTCTTTGCATCGTCCTGCTAAAATAATCTGTCGTAAATGTTCAGGTAATTTGATTAAGCAAATGCGGATGAGTTCTGAGGGGCTGTATGGGTTTGAAAGATACTGATTCTTATGTAACATGTCTTCAAAATATTTGACAAGACTGGAAAATTCAGATTGTTCGAAATGTTTCATCATTATGATGCTATGTTTTACTCGGTCTTGTGTAGCTTGAGACCAATATGCTGAGAGGAAGGCATGATAAAATTCTCCTTCACTATGACAATCGTGAATGACCGATCGCATTCGTACAGCTGGTTCATTCTCCAAGTAGCCACACATAAATTCTAATCTGTGCTCTAATGACCAGTTGGGAGGAAAACAATGAGAGAATTGATGGAGCCACGCTTGTGGATGAATGTCGTTGCCAGAATTCTTAAATGTTTGGAATTTACGTGCAGTAATGAACAGCTTATAGTCAAAATCATCGTGTCGGCGGGTAGCATATCGTTCATTGTTACGTCGTGTCGGCAGTTCCATCTCAAAATTCGGTGCACCTTGCCAATTTCTTTCACAATTTCCGAAATGCCCTGTGTTATTATTTTGTGGCTTTTCCGTATTTATAAGTCCCTCTTCCCGTGTTGGAGCGCGACTGTCCTCTGAAATACGTAATTCTTGTATTACCTGTGTCAACTGATCTTGCACTTCCCGGATTTCTCTTTGGTGTTGTATATTAATTTGATTCTGATTTTGTTTGAATTTCATAATTTGTTCGCACCCTTCTGTATCATTCAGATCATCATCTACCTTTGTAGATAAGTTAGTGAACTGATCTGAAAGTTCGGCTACTTTCTCCGATAGTGAACACATTTCCTCAGTGTGTTTTTCTGAACCAAGTTTCAGAGTGTCCATTTGTGATGAAATCGAATCTACTGTGACCTTTAAGTTTTCCTGAGTTCTTGCAAGTTGCGTAACCGAATCGGTGGATGCAACTGAGTCCATTTTAGCTTGCAAGGTGTCGTGATTTTCACGAACAACAGTTCGCAATTCTTTTATGGCTGCTTCGTGATTCTGTAATGCATTTTCATGCCGCGAAAAAATAGGTTGAAAATGCTCACAAATTTGTGTTTTTACGTCATTACAGATTTTTTGACATTTCGATTCAATGTTATGTAACTCAGTAGTTAAATCTTCACGTGTTTGTTCAAGTGTGGTGTCTAACTTTCGAAGATTTTGTTCCATTGTGTCTAACTTTTGAAGCTTTTGCTGTTTGTCTCTGATTTTGTTCCATTGTGTCTAACTTTTGCAGCTTTTGTTGTGTTTGTCTCTGATTTTGTTCCACTGTGTCTAACTTTTGAAGATTTTGTTCTATTGTGTCTAACTTTTGAAGATTTTGTCCCATTTGTTTCTGATTTTGTTCAAGCGTTGTGTCTAACTTTTGTAGCCTTTGTCCCATTTGTTGCATTAACTGTAATAACAGTGCACTGGTGTCTGAAACATGTTCCTCAGTGCTATTCGGCAATGCATTTGAACCGGCAATATTCGCAGTCTGAAAAACAGAAAATGTGTCTTGACTTATTTGAGAAAACGGTGAGGACGCAAAATCTGAATCTACAGTATTTGCAAGATTGTGTCCTGTCATTTCGGAATCCTGAGGCGAGCTGTTGCCGACCGATCGATCGATAATGCTTCCCTGTTCACTAATTGTTTCACTGCCTACACCATTGTTTGCAGCCCGCTCCATTTTCCTATGTACAATTACCAAATTACTACTTTGAACATTATTTAATTCATTACATGGTGGCGCTAACACACTGCTTTCGTCTTCACTGTCATTTCTCAGTTTACTTTGGAGCCTAGTTTTACGTTTTTCACACGCCATTATTGTCACAATTTTTCATACGACAACACAGAAAAACACCATTTGAAGAACAAAAATAAAAGAACACATTAACATAGCACTGAAAATAATATCTAATTAATTGCAAGCGCAGCTGCGAAATACTTCGTGCAAAACTACATGCATGCCACAACTGTTGTACTGTACAACAATGAAAGACAACTACAAAGGAAATTCTCTCTATGATTACGCGCTAGCAATAAAAAATCTACATTAATTACACAAACTACAAGAAAAAATCAGAAGATTCCAGTGAGGTATCCTCGGCTAAGGGTGGACATATGAAACGTCCCCTTAGAACAATTTATACACGACTGTGCTTAAACTGACGCACAATATTTTTAGCGCAACGCAATCTGACTTTCAAGAATCCCTACGAAAGAATGGCCCTGACTAACATTAACCTATACGTTTCACAAATCACTTACCTCACAAAAATCTTCGTTACTCAAGCTACTGCAATACAGCGAGCGCCACTACTGCCAGCTAAATAAAAGATTCAAACTACTAAAGGCACTAACTACTGATAGGCATAGTTAGCAAATGAAAGATTTTAATAGAGAACAAACAATGTATTTACCTCACTAGTCATAATATATATAGCAGTTCATGACACCAATTCTTACAAATTTCAAAACTCCGCCATCTCTCTCCCCACGTCCACCACTGCTGGCGGCTCACCTCCAACTGCGCAACGCTATGCGCTGTTAGCATCCAGCTGCCGCTGCCCAACACTACAATGGCGAGTATTACAACAATGCCAACCAGCCACAGACTGCACACGGCACAGCCAGTGATTTTCAAACAGAGCGCTATGTGGCGGCGGCGTTACCAATAAGAAAACCTAAACAGCCTACTTACAAACATTAGAACACAAATGCATGGTTTATTTACATAATGGTCATCAAATAGGCTAGGCCAAGTAGCCTGTTTGTTTACATAAGGAGAATAATGTTCCCATTGCCTTCGAACCGGTGCAGACCCAGTACTGAAAAATGGCTCTGAGCGCTATGGGACTTAACAGCTGAGGTCATCAGTCCCCTAGAACTTAGTATTACTGAAACCTAACCTAAGGACATCACACACATCCATGCCCGGGGCAGGATTCAATCCTGAGACCGTAGCGGTCGCGCGGTACGAGACTGAAGCGCCTACAACCGCTCGGCCACACCAGCCGGCTGTCCCAGTACTGTCTGAATTTCTTGTCATTCTGTGCTTAGTACATAGCCCTACGGTGCTGCTGCGCCCATGGCACATGGCCTGCCCCTTATCTAACAGCCGCAGCCTGGGCACGTACTAGCTCACATGCACTACCGTTACAATGCAACCCACCAAAGCAGCGTGCCTGCACTATCTGACGTAAATGAACCGCACGAACATAATATTAAATGAAATGATTTTTCCACTGAATAATTAATAACTTTGCGACAGAATTTAGGCAAAGTAAGCATAAGGTATTAGAAATAAAAAGATAACACTTTCAAGATTTAATGGCTACTGTATTTATCCAACATCGCTATCTCCGCACTCATCGATAACTCTAGCCTAGCTTTACATGGCTAATTACGATATGAAATGTTTGTAGCTTGCCTTCTGAGATGCAGTGTAGTTGAGAATTAGGTGCAGATTTGCTTCCACAGCATCTTCGGAACCATTATTATTTAGATAGCTCAAACGCACAATATTGTCTAACGTTTGGAACCATTCTTAAATTTCAATGGCTTAGTTCTTGCAGCCACAGCTACAAGTTACCTGAGGCGAGTTATTACTGAGAAATTAATAACTATCGCCTTCCACCAAAAGTTGCTCCAATGTAGCACAAAATATTCAAATCTTGAAGAACACACCATTACGTGACGACACAGTCGTGGAACATTGCGGGTGGAGGTTGTAAGGAATCATATGAAATCAGCCGAAGAAATCACCTCACAGCGCAGTTGGACTCTTAGTACAACGACTGTGCGTAGTGACTTACAAAGAATGGTGTGCCACGGTCGAGCACCTTCTTATAAGCCATACATTTCTGTAGTCAACCCTAACCGAAGCTTGCGGTCGTGTAAAGAGCGATATCACTGGGTGGTGGATGGCTGGGAACAATATTATCTGCCATCATGTATAGTGCCAACAGTGCAGTACGGAGACTGTGTAAATGGTATAGAGGTGTTTTTCATGGCTGGGATGTAGTACCCTTATTGCGATTAATAAAACGCTAAGAGCGGAAGGATATGAACACATCTGACAGCGTTGTGTAGTGAGATGATGCTTGTTTTGTACCAATAAAACTCCAGAAATGGACTGGCCTGCTCAGGGTCCCTACCTCCACCCATTGGAACACATTCTATTCCCGTCCAAATCCCAACACCCAACATCACTACGTTCTCTGGTTTCTCCTCTTGAGGAAAAATTGGCTCCCGTTTCTCCACTGGCGTTCAGAGACCTCTTTGAGGGAATCCCTAGCGGAGTTCAAACCGTCTTAAAGAAGAATTGTGGACACATTCCATATCAGTGCCCACTAATAGTTGTGATATTTCTTATCAGCTAGTGTGTACTCATCCAGACGCACTGATTTAGGTTTATCAAATTTCTCTTAAGCCAATTCTGGCGGCTAAAACCATGCTCGATTAGGCTACTAACCATCTTTAATCAACATTCCCTTCCAGCTGAATTAGATCTGTCTCTGCTCAAAGTATCGATATGACGTAAAATTAACTCATTCTTCTCCTACATGTGCTTCAGTTTTCTTCTTCTTCTTCTTCTTCTTCTTCTTCTTAATGCTATTTATCTGTTTGCTGTTTTTTTCACTTTCCCTTCTTCTTTAATATCTTCTAACTCGTGTCGAGTACACGTATACTAAAACTAAAAACCCAGTGACATAGTATTTCGAATTAGGAACTTAGTTATTTTTTTGTGATGGTTACTCGTAAAGCGCATAATTAAACTCGCACAGCACATTATTGTAGCCTGCTATCGTGCGGCTTAGTGTTTTATTATTTCGCAAAACTACACGTGTAGGATCCTTTGCTCACTGACAGGTCTGAGTTTTGATAGTGAGGCTGATTTAAGATGTCTTTTGGCCTTTAGTGTTTATTTCGCTATCTATTGTAAGAGGCTTTTGAGGATGGCCTTGTTCGCAGATCTACATTCAGGGAGATTAATTTACTTTTGTTAGCTGGCAAGCGTTTCTGGCTTCTCGTGATAAATTAGACGCTATTACATTTGAATAACGAGGAGCAGATGTTCATGCTCCTTAATCATAGCCGTTCCAATTAGAACAGGCTGCCGAGGTAATAAACAATCTTTGGTCAAATGCTACTACACAAATCATAAGAGCAGCCATGAATTAATTCCCGTTCCAATTCTTAATTTGCTGTCACTTTGCCAGCACTGTTCGACTTGAGTTACTACTTCTAATAATAGCTCTTTATTCGCCTACCGCTTACCTTGCAGCCCATAAAGAAACGTTATCGCATTCCGCACAAGGACAGCCCGCACCGAGCGTCCAGCAGCGATCGATGGCGCCATACATTAGCGGACGTCTTGGCTTCCGACGTACCCAACGCATACATTTGACTGCATGAAATCAATAGCTTCCATGTTCCGCAGGTACTACCGGTGGCAAGAAATGTTCACTTCAGAAACAGTTTTTACAAGCATATTGAGAGACAGAAAACCTTATCTCTTAAAAGACAGCTGAGGCGTTGTATCTCTGCAGACGAATTTTCAAAAGGAAATTTGCATTCGGTACGTTACGTCTGACCCCTATATAAGGGGTCTGTTGAGTGATCCCTACAGGGGACGCTGAACACTAGTAAGAGACAGTGTTATCAGCATCTGACAGAGTTTGAAGGCGACCTCGTTGTGGGTCCTCATTTCGTCCGCCGGATAATCGTCCGGATATAGTTTTAGGGCGCATTTGGATACGATAGGGAGCCCAATGTTGGCGTGCATGTGAACATGTGCACAGGTATACCGTCGTCAAGATTCCGGCCGAACACTTTTGACAACCACAGATGAAGATCACGATACTGTGCGTCAATCATATCGTAACCATTTCACATGAGTCATTCAAGAATAGGTAATAGATTTACTACAAAATTCTGCGCCACCCTGCAATATGGAATAGCACATACCAGACCAGGAAATTATCGTAACATGCATTGAACACAAGCGTCTACTTTTGGAGGGAGGCCATGATCGTGAAGCATCTACTGTTGATAAATGGCTTCGCAACGTGTTCAGCGGTTGTAGACTACCCTAGACAACCACCGTCGGCGAGTGAGTCAGAGACCTGGGCAGAGGTCCCAGTCTCCCAGTGTTCTGGACAGGTTCGGAGATGTTACTCCTTGAGTCATGGTGTGTGCAGCCATCGGTATGACTTATGGCTGCTAGTGACTGAAGGTACCCTAACGGCACAGTGGTACGTAACAGACATCCTCGTCCTCATTTGTTACCTCCGATGAAACAGTATAGTGGTACCATTTTTTACAGGGCAATGCTCGTCCACACACTGAATGTATTTCTATCGTCTGCGTGATGTTGAGGTACGCTTGTGGCTAGCAAGATCCTCAGATCCGTCATCTACGTAACATGCGTGGGACGAGATTGAACGTCAAAACCGTACTAGTGAGAGTATTCAGGATATGAAGGACCAGTTAGAACAGTTGTGGACCAGCTCGGCTCAGGAGGGGATACAACAGTTTTACGTCCCCAACCCATTGGAATAAGTGCATATATTAAGCCTATTCGTTACAGATGTTTCATGGTTCGTGACTGTTCATTAAATGTAAATACACAAAACCGCAACCAGTCACTTTTCTTCAAATAGTTATTTATTTATTCCACGGACCAGCTTTCGAACCTTTTCAGAATCATCTTCAGATGATTTTCTAAAAGTTACATTACGTAAGGCTGGGTGCTGGCTCTGTTTGACAAGAAGATGGAAAATGCTTCAATGCATCACCATGAGTTTTGTTTATCTGTCGATTTGGATCCAGAGTTTAGTTTTGTACTTACTGCCACACTATGGGCGGCTTTTGTTGTTAGTATTCATCTGCTTCCTTCCATTGTGGTGGTCGGTTCATACCACATCACCCACGCAATATACAATAAGTATGCATCATACTGTGATACGAAACTTTGACATCATCCAGCAGCTGCCGTACAGCTGTTACTTGTTACAAAGATCTTGACACAAAGATGTAGCGTAGGCCTACTTTTCTCAGCGATGCAAGTTTTTGTTTGCATATATTAAAGTCGATACGTGGTCAAATATTGCAATAAAAACTTGCGTTACCATGAAAGCTCAAATAAATAAAGAAATTAATTAATTACTGCAAGAAAAAACAAAGTGATCTAGTGTCTTATTTCCATCTGTATATTAAAATGTAAAACAGTAAATTTGTGAGCAACTAATTTAGTCAAGTTTGGCATTAAAATGAATGCCTAGGAATAAAATAACATAGTTACAGTATTTGCAATGAACTGCAGCTGACTGTATGACGATCAACTTTAAATTTAAAAACAAGAACAAAACTTCAAATGAACTGATGACTTATTTCTCTTCTTACATCAAAAAGGTCTGAAATATTAGTAAAGACAAAATTCTTTTATTTCAGCTAGAGGTGTTATGCATATACGTTAGGGTATTTCTAATGAACTAAAGCTGTTTGTATGACGATGAACTTTGCATTTAAAAACAAGAACAAACCTTCAAAAGAACTGTTCACTTATTTTTGTTTTTACATTAACATGATCCAGAATATCAGCAAAGACAGATTCTGTGTATTTCAGCTAAAGATAATATGTATAAAAGTATTGATTTATTTTAACAGTAGAGGGCTTCGACATTTAGACATATAGTACACGTTGACAACAGTGTAGATAGCATGTAAAGAGAGAGATAGAGGGGCGGGGGTTAGGGGAGAGTGGGGTTGGGAAGGGGGTATGGTTGGTTGATTGATTATCTCTTTTGAACTAATAAGTCTTCAAAATTCCGAAGGTAGAATTTATTTCTCAGTTCAGTAAACATAATTTTGCAGAGTTTGTGCAAAGAATATTTCTTCCCATTTGATTGCTGTAACATCTCGATAAAATCCTGCTACAATACTTTCTTTGTTTTCGGCACATACCTGTAATTAACCATGTTGTTCATTTTATGCTACATTGTGTCATAGTCATTTTTATAAAAAAAATATTTTATTTCTTTTGCATCTTTTGTACGACATACAATTTACTTTGTTGAAACCATATAAACATGTGTTATACTGCAGCATTACTGTAACACTTGCATATTTCATACAGTTGAGCGTTTGTCACGCTACCAGCGCCAAGTAAGAAGCAAGCTATACACCATGTCTACCTGCCCTCACAACCAGTTGTCACACTTTTAGTCCAATGTTTTCTCTTTTATTAAGCTGTACCTGTGTAACAATTCTTACTGATTCCATGGAGAGCTTTATTCCATATTTTCTGCTGTTTGACTTTTTCTCCTTGGCTCATCATGTTGTAAGTCCGAAGACTGCTCTGATGCAGCTCTCCATGCTACAGTATCCTGTACAAGCCTCATCATTTCCGAGTAACTGCTGCAACCTACATCCTTCTGAATCTGCTTATTGTCTTCATCTCTTGCTCTCCATCTATAATTTTTACCACCTCCCCTACCCCCACTCTTCCCTCCACTAAATTGGTGATCCCTTGATGTCTCAGAATGTGTCCTACCAACCGATACCTTCTTCTAGTCAGGTTATGCCACAAATTTCGTTTCTCCTTATTTCTATTCAGTATCTTCTCATTAGTTACGTGATTTACCAATTTAATCTTCAGCATTTTGCTGTAGCATCACATTTCAAAAGCTTCTATTCTCTCCTTGTTTAAACTGTTTATCGTGCATGTTTCACTTCCATACGTCGATGAACTCCAGACAAATACCTTCAGAAAAGACGTCCTGACACTTAAAACTATACTCGATGCCATAAAACTTCTCTTCTTCAGAAACGCTTTTCGTGCCATTGCCACTCGATCTTCTATATTCTCTCTACTTCTATCATCATCTGTTTACTACCAAATTAGCAGAACTCATCTACTACTTCAAGAGTCTCATCTCCTAATCTGGTTCCCTCAGCATTACCTGACTTAATTCGATTACATTCTGTTATCCTTGTTTTGCTTTTGTTAATGCTCATTTTATACCCTCCTTCCAAGACTCTGTCCATTTCCGTTCCACTGTTTTTTCAAGTATTTTGGTGTCTCTGACAGAATTAGAATATCATCGGCAAACATCAAAGATTTCATTTCTTCTCCCTTTACTTTAATTCCTAATCCAAATTTTTCTTTATTTGCTTTACTCCTTGCTCAATATACAGACTACTTCCCTTTCATGCCCCTCGACTACCATCCAGTTTCTGCACAAATTGTAAATAGGCTTAGGCTCGCTACCTTCTACTTCTGCCACCTTTGAAGTTGAAAGAGAGTGTTCCAGTCAACACTGTCGAAAGCTTTCCTTAAGTCGACAAATCCTATAAACGTAGGTTTGCCTTTCCTTTGTGTATCATCTATGAGAAGTCGTAGGCTCAGTATTGCCTCGCGTATTCCTACATTTCTCCAGAATCCAAACTGATCATCCCTGAGGTCGACTTCTCTCAGTTATTTCATGCTTCTGTAAAGAATTTGTGTTAGTATTTTGCAACTGTTAGGCTTGCGTGCCTCAACAATGCAGATAGCCGTACCGTAGGTGCAACCACAACGGAGGGGTATCTGTTGAGAGGCCAGACAAACGTGTGGTTCCTGAAGAGGGGCAGCAGCCTTTTCAATAGTTGCAGGGGCAACAGTCTGGATGATTGACTGATCTGGCCTTGAAACAGTAACCAAAACGGCCTTGCTGTTCTGGTACTGCGAACGGCTGAAAGCAAGGGGAAACTACAGCCGTAATTTTTCCCGAGGGCATGCAGCTTTACTGTATGATTAAATGATAATGGCGTCCTCTTGGGTAAAATATTCCGGAGGTAAAATAGTCCTCTATTCGGATCTCCGGGCGGGGACTACTCAAGAGGACGTGGTTATCAGGAGAAAGAAAACTGGCGTTCCTCGGAACGGAGCGTGAAACGCCAGATCCTTTAATCGGGCAAGAAGGTTAGAAAATTTATAAAGGGAAACGGATAGGTTAAAGTTAGATGTAGTGGGAATTAGTGAAGATCGGTGGCAGGAGGAACGAGACTTTTGGTCAGGTGAATACAGGGTTATAAGTACAAAATCTAATAGTGGTAATGCAGGAGTCGGTTTAATAATGAATAAAACATTAGGAATGCGGTTAACCTACTACAAACAGCATAGTGAACGCATTATTGTGGCCAAGATAGATACGAAGCCACACCTACTACAGTAGTACAAGTTTATATGCCAACTAGCTCTGCAGATGACGAAGAAATTGAAGAAATGTACGATGAAATAAAAGAAATTATTCAGACAGTGAAGGGAGATGAAAATTTAATAGTCATAGGTGACTGGAATTCGGTAGTAGGAAAAGGGAGAGAAGGAAACGTTGTAGGTGAATATTGATTGAGGGTAAGAAAAGAGAGAGGAAGCCGCCTGGTGGAATTTTGCACAGAGCACAACTTAATTATAGCTAACAGTTGGTTTAAGAATTATGATAGAAGGTTGTATACATGGAAGAACCCTGGAGATACTGAAAGGTATCAGATAGATTATATAATGTTAAGACAGATATTTAGGAACAAGATTTTAAATTGTAAGACATTTTCAGGGGCAGATGTGGACTCTGACCACAATCTATTGGTTATGAACTGTAGATTAAAACTGAAGAAGCTGCAAAAAGTTGGGAATTTAAGGAGATTGGATCTGGATAAACTGACTAAACCAGAGGTTGTACAGAGTTTCAGGGAGAGCATAAGGGAAGGATTGACAGGAATGAGATACAGTAGAAGAAGAATGAGTAGCTTTGAGGGATGAAATAGTGAAGGCAGCAGGAGATCATATAGGAAAAAAAAAAACATCGAGAGCTAGTAGAAATCCTTGGGTAACAGAAGAAATATTGAATTTAATTGATGAAAGGAGAAAATATAATAATGCATTAAATGAAGCAGGTATAATAGAATGCAGGAAGTGCAAAATGGCTAAGCAGGGATGGCTAGAGGACAAATGTAAGGATGTAGAGGCTTATCTCACTAGGGGTAAGACAGATACTGCCTACAGGAAAATTAAAGAGACCTTTGGAGAAAAGAGAACCACTTGCATGAATATCAAGGGCTTTGATCGAAACCCAGTTCTAAGCAAAGAAGGGAAAGCAGAAAGGTGGAAGGAGTATATAAGGGTCTATACAAGGGCGATGTGCTTGAGAACAATCTTTGGAAATGGAAGAGGATGTAGATGAAGATGAAATGGGAGATATGATACTGCTTGAAGAGTTTGACAGAGCAATGAAAGCCCTGAGGCGAAACAAGGCCCCCAGTGTAGACAACATTCCATTAGAACTACTGACAGCCTTGCGAGAGCCAGTTCTGACAAACCTCTACCATCTGGTGAGCAAGAGGTATGAGAGAGGCGAAATACCCTCAGACATCAAGAAGAATATAATAATTCCAATCCCAAAGAAAGCAGGTGTTGACAGATGTGAAAATTACCGAACTATCAGCTTAAAAAGTCACAGCCGCAAAATGCTAACGCGAATTCATTACAGACGGAAGGCAAAACTAATAGAAGCCGGCTACGGGGAAGATCAGTTTGGATTCCGTAGAAATGTTGGAACACCTGAGGCAATACTGACTCTACTACTTACCTTAGAAGAAAGATTGAGGAACAACAAACCTACGTTTCTAGCATTTGTACACTTAGAGAAAGTTTTTGACAATGTTGGTTGGAATACTCTCTTTCAAATCCTGAAGGTGGCAGGGGAAAATACAGGGATCGAAAGGCTATTTATAAATTGCACAGAACCATATGGCAGTTTTAAGAGTTGAGGGGTATGAAAGGGAAGAAGGGGAAGCAGTAGTTGGGAAGGGAGTGGGACAGGGTTGTAGCCTATCCAAGATGTTATTCAATCTGTATATTGAGCAAGCAATAAAGGAAACAAAAGAAAGGGCGGAGTCGGTATAAAAATCTATGGAGAAGAAATTAAAACTTTGAGGTTCGCCGAAGACTTTGTAATTCTGTCAGAGACAGCAAAGGACTTGGAAGAGCAGTTGAACAGAATGGGCAGTGTCTTGAAAGGAAGGTATAAGATGAACATCAACAAAACCAAAACGAGGATAATGGAATGTAGTCGAATTAAGTCAGGTGAGGGAATTAGTTTAGGAAATGAGACGCTTCAAGTAGTAAAGGAATTTTGCTATATGGGGAGCAAAATAACTGATGATGATCGAAGGAGAGAGGATATAAAATGTAGACTGGCAATGGCAAGGAAAGCGTTTCTGAAGAAAAGAAATTTGTTAACATCGAGTATAGATTTAAGTGCCAGGAAGTCGTTTGTGAAAGTATTTGTTTGGAGTGTAGCCATTTATGGAAGTGAAACATGGATGATAAATAGTTTGGACAAGAAGAGAATAGAAGCGTTCGAAATGTGGTGCTACAGAAGAATGCTGAAGATTAGATGGGTAGACCACATAACTAATGAGGAGGTATTGAATAGATTTGGGGAGAATAGGAGCTTGTGGCACAACTTGACTAGAAGAAGGGATCGGTTGGCATGACATGTTCTGGAACATCGGGGGATCACCAATTTAGTATTGGAGGGCAGCGTGGAGGGTAAAAATCGTAGAGGGAGACCAAGAGATGAATACACTAAGCAGATTCAGAAGGATGTAGGTTGCAATAGGTACTGGGAGATTAAGAAGCTTGCACAGGATAGAGTAGCAAGGAGAGCAGCATCAAACCAGTCTCGGGACTGAAGACCACAACAACAACAACATATTTCGCCTGCCTCATACATCTTGTTCACCAGAAGGAGGAGTTTTGTCATGGCGGGCTCTCCCAAGATTATCAGTATTTCTAACGGAATCATGTACGTTTACATTTTTAACGTCAAAAAATGCTAAGGTCATCAGTCCCCTAGAACTTAGAACTACTTAAACCTAACTAACCTGGTCAAGGTTGACACAATCGTATCTAATATTGTGTCGGAAACCTTCTGGCATTAGAAACAGCTACTAGTAGTTTCGAAACGGATAAATACACTGATCATCCTGAACATTACGACCACCTAACTAATAGCAGGTATGCCCATTTTCGGCACGGATGGCATGACTGGGTACATCGCTGGAGGGAGTTGGCACCACATCTGCACACACAAGTCACCTAATTCCAGTAAACTCCCGGGGAGAGGGGATGATGAGCTCTGATTCCACGCTCAGTCACATACAAGATGTGTTCAGTGGCTTTCATATCTGGCGAGATGGGCAAGTAGCACATCAATTAGACCTCATCATTGTGTTCCTCGAACCACTCCATGACACTCCTGGCCTTGTGAAATGGCGCATTATCTTGCTGAAAAATCCCACTGCATTCGGGAAACTTGACCGCCATGAAGGGGTGTATGTGGTCTGCAACCAGTTTACGATACCCCTTGGTCGTCATGGTGCCTTGCACTAGCCCCACTGGATCCACTGATGCGCAGGTGAATGTTCCCCAGAGCATAAAGGAGCCGCCACCAACTTGTCTCCATCCTCAGTAAAGGCGACAAGGAGCTGTTACACTGGAAGACGACGGATTCGCGCTCTCCCATCGTTATGAAGAAGAAGGTATTAGGATTCATCAGACCACTGTGACAACGTCCAGTGCTGATAGTGACGTGATCATTTCAGTTGTAGTTGGCAGTGTGGCGGTGTTAACGTTGGCACATACATTGACCGTTGTCTGCAGATACCTATAGTTAGGAGTGTTCGATGCACTGTGTCTTCAGATACACTACTCTGCCCTGCTTTAAAGTCTGATATTAGTCCAACCTCAGTTCGCCCCCTGTCCTCTTTTACCAGTCTGTCCAGCCTTTGACGTCCAACATCTGTAAGGAGGGATGGCCGTCCAACCCCACTACGTCTGGGCGTCGTTTAATCTTGGTTTCGCCGCGTGTTGAAGACACTAATGTTGTGGTTGGCAGGAGAGCCAACCCGTATAACTAAAGGAGGCCGAAATGCACGCGTTTTATCTCACGCAGTCTGGCGTGAGGTCTGGAACATGACAAGGGAATTAGAATTGAGGAAAACGGACGTAGCTGGTGGAATACTTAACTTTAATCCATTAATGACGAACGTCGCTCTTTATGGTACATGATTCACAATATCAATAGTACGGATACTGGCGCCTTGCTAGGTTGTAGCAAATAACGTAACTGAAGGCTATGCTAGCTATCGTCTCGGCAAATGAGAGCGTAGAAGTCAGTGAACCATCGCTAGCAAAGTCGGCTGTACAACTGGGGCGAGTTCTAGGAAGTCTCTCTAGACCTGCCGTGTGGCGGCGCTCGGTCTGCAATCATTGATAGTGGCGACACGCGGGTCCGACGTTTACTAACGGACCGCTGCCGATTTAAAGGCTACCACCTAGCAAGTGTGGTGTCTGGCGGTGACACCACATTCCTCCCCCGCAAATCGGCGTACGGTTGTGGTATAAGGCTTCCGCCCGCCGTGGGGAGGTCCGCATGTTGACGTATGCGACGAGGTGGGGAGCGTAACAACAGGCGAGGCTCTGCCACCCGCACCCTACCATTCGGACCTCGGGGGGCTAGGAAACGCCTGAAAACCTGCTCCAGGGTGCACGCCAACATGCGGTGTATGCGCCCGTAGAGAGACAGGAGGGGCCGATGGATCGACCTCCATCGGGCCGGGGCACCTGACAGGCGAAGACGACATATGGTCCGGAGCGGGCAAGAGTTCCATGTCGGAGGACAACTGGTCACGGAAAGCGATCGGCGGCGCGTGACTCAGGGAGGTGCCGGGCGGTTGCTGCGACGCGTCAACTGCGGGCGTCGCCGGCGGGAGAACAGGCGGCGGCGGCGGCGCGTCGACATGGGGCAAAATGGAAGGCAGCGTCGGTAACACCTGGGGCTGAGGCGAGCCAGTAGATGGGTCCCCAGGGCGCTGACTGGACGGCACCGTCGCTGAAAGCAGACGGCGAGCGGCAGATCCCGTGCGACGACAGAGGCGCAGCTGATTGAGATGCCGACGCACCTCACCAGAGGCCCCCAAAACCAGATACATAGCGTGTCCGATGCAGCGAAGAATGCGCCCTTCGAGCCAACACCGTGAACCTCGATAGGGGCGATAGTAGACAACCTCGCCTGGAGCAAAAGCAGGTGTCGGCCGCTGCACAGGAACCTGATGCGGCGGATGTAGCAAAGACATCAAGGTTCGATGAGTGCGACCGTGGAGCAACTCAGCCGTCGAGTGAACATCTCAGGGCTGAGAGCGATACGAGGACAAAAGAGCAATAACGCATCCTCCCGAGAATGCGACTCTTTCAACTTCAACATCTGTGACTTGAAAGTCCTGACCAAACGTTCAGCGGCAACGTTTGACTGTGGCAAAAACGGCATGGACGTCAGATGTTGAATACCATTGGCCGTGCAGAATGACTGAAATTCTGCGGACATGAATTGTGGGCCATTGTCGGAAACAATAGTCTGTGGAAAACCTTCAATGCAAAAGATAGCAGATAACGCTTGGATGGTGGCAGATGACGTCGTGGAAGACATCCGGACAACAAAAGGAAAATTACTGAATGAATCTACCACAACCAACCATCGAGCATTCCAGAATGGACCAGCAAAATCGATTTGTAAGCGTTGCCAAGGGGAAGTGGCTTTTGGCCATGCTAAGAATATCCGCGATGGCTTTGATTGTTGTTCGGCACACACTCTGCAAGAAGAGCACATATTCGTAATCGCGGCATCGATTCCGAACCAAGTACAGTGCTGACGAGCAAGTTGTTTCGTTCTCACTATACCCCAATGTCCTTGGTGGAGAAGCTGTAAGACATAGGACTGTAACGAACGTGGTACCACGACCCTGGACTGATCATTATCAGAACGCAACAGCAAAACACCACGTCGTACAAAAAGTCTCTCCTTGTGAGCAAAAAATCGGCGAACCAACAGGTCCCCGATCCGTGACTTTGACAAGGGCCATTGCGTAGCAACAAAACGCAGAACGGGAGCAAGGACAGGGTCGGCAGCTGTGGCTGTAGCTACGCGACGAAAATCAATCGGAAACGATTCGACCACGTCATTGGTTTCCGCATCAATGAACATGCAAGCCAGTTCGGAGGAATCGAATGCCCTATCCTCAGCAACAGGCAAGCGGGACAACGCATCGGCGTTTCCGTGCTTAGCACTGGACCGATACAAGATATCGTAGCGGTACTGCGAGAGGAAAATAGACCAGCGAATGAATTTCTGCGCTGTACGTGGAGGTACAGTCTGGGTCGGATGAAAAAGGGATATCAAAGGTTTGAGGTCTGTGATTATGGTAAAGCGACAACCATACAAGAAATCATGAAACTTTGTAACAGCATATACGAGAGACAATGCTTCTTTCTCGATCTGTGAATAATTTCTTTGCGCAAACAAGAGCAATTTGGACGCAAAGGCAATAGGGCGATCGTGCGATCCATCTTTGTGCGCAAGCACAGCACCGACCCCGAAATCTCATGCATCCACTATCAACAAAAGAGGCTTCTGGGGATCGAATGGCGTAAGGCAAGTATTGGAAAGCAACGCCGATTTCAACTGGTGAAAGGCGCGTTCGCATTCCGTCGTCCAGACGAACGGAACAACCTTACGGTGTAAGCTATGAAGCGGAGCTGAAATGGAAGAGGCATGCGGCAAATAGCGATTTTAATAATTGACTTTTCCCAGCACACTCTGTAGCAGCTTCAAATTCTGCGGCGAAGGCAAGTCTTGTACGTCACTAAGGTGCGTGGGACTGGGATGTATGCCTTGGGCATTGAGTACATGTCCCAAGTATGGCATATCCGGAGCAAAAAACACACATTTGTCCTTCCGCAAGCGAAGACCATTTTGTCGCAAGACCTGAAATAATGTTCGGAGATTGGCCAAATGTTCTTCTTCCGTCTTTCCGGAGATCTCAATATCGTCCAGATAATTTGCTGCAGTAGGGACCGGCGCACAAACAGTTTGTAGATATTGCTGAAACAATGTAGGAGCGGATGCACACCCGAATGGCAGTCGTTTGAATGGATACAAACCAAGATGCGTGTTAACCACCAAAACGCGCTGGGATTCTTCATCCACCGGTATTTGCAAGTACGCATCTGCGAGGTCCAACTTCGAAAAATATTTACCCGGGCATAGTTTGTCAAAAAGATCTTCCCGGCCGGGTAAAGGAAAAGTTGCAATCACTAGTTGTGGATTCACTGTTGCCTTGAAGCCTACACAAAGTATCAACTTTCCGGAAGGTTTTGGCAAAATTACTAAGGGTGATGTCCAGAGAGAAGCCTGCACACGTTCAATTACACTTTGTGATTCAAAATCGTGTAATGTTTTTGCGACCTCATCACGCAATGCGTGGGGAACATTGCGCGCTCTGAAGAATTTTGGTTGCGCGTTTACTTTCAATTCCAAATGTGCTTTATAGTTCTTAGCGCAACCGAGGCCCGGTGCAAAAATGTGTGCAAATTCTTCACATAGACGAGAAACACTGTCTGAAGGCACCGTCTGGTTCACTGATAGGACCTGATTTACTATAGACAAGTTAAACAACTGAAATAAATCGAAACCAAACAAGTTCACTGCAGAAGAAGAACGAAGGACGTAAAATGACACAAGTTTTGTTTGTCCTTTGTATGTTGCAAGAAGGCTGCACTGTCCTAACACAGGGATATCGGTACCGGGATAGATAGTTAACATTTGCAGCACGCAACGGAGGTGTGCACAGCAGTTTGTATGTGTCTTGATTGGTCAGTGAAACTGCAGCTCCGGTATCGAGCTTGAATGGTGTCACATTGCCGTTAATGTCCAAGTATACAAAAAGTTTATTGTCCTGCTGACGACAAGAGCGACTGTCTCGTGCAACGTGAACTGACACTGGTACATAATCACTTGCGACTTGACGGGAGTTCCGGCGATGTCGACGCACACTATTTTTGGGACGAACACAGTCACTGTTAGAGAGAGTGGCACTGGGTGGAGTGGAATGAACGACATGAATTTCCATGGGCGAAGTTTCGCAAGCCTGAGTATCCTTGGTTCGATTCCGATTCCGGCGCGATGCAAAGGGCCTGGGACGGTTTTGAGCTTCCGATCTGAGCTTTTTCTGGCAAACACTCTGAACATGTCCTTTTTTATTACAATAAAAGCAAATGGCTTGGCGTGACGGGCAACTCTCACGCGAATGTTTAGTGGCACACCGCGGGCATGATTTGATCACTGCATTTGCTTGCCGGCGCGACACACGTGGCTGAGAGCCTGTCGGCAGCGGCGCGGGCGCGAGGGCTGTTTACTGCTCCGTGCAGCTCGCCCGGCGGGCCGGTGAACCTGACACACGGCCGGCGAAGTTTCAAATGATTCCTGAGCATAGGCAAGTGTGTCCTGCCGATCCAATACGTCCATCACTTGTTGAAGGGAGGGATTTGCTAGTTTCAAAATCTGTTCCCTTATACGAACATCAGAAACGTTCTGTGCAATTACATCACGTACCATAGTATCTGAATAAGGGAGTCCACATTGTCACTCAAAAGCACAATCCCTAGTAAGGCGATGCAAGGTTGAAACCCACTCTCTATTAGTCTGATCTGCCGTACGTTTTGTACGAAAGAAGGTATACCGTTTGGCAACTACATTGACTGATTCTTTGAAATATGCATCTAATGCAGACAAAATTTCTTCGTAGGACAGAGTTGCTACGTCGCGTTGGGGAAATAATTTGACTATCACACGGTACGTGGTCATCCCTACCGACGATAACAAAAAAGGCTGCCGCTCGTTACCTTGAATTGTGTACGCGGCGAGTTGGAATCCAGATTGGCGTGACCACTCCGTCCAGCTTTCCAGTGGAGCATCAAAAGGTCGAAAAGTGGGTGCAACAGCGTGTTGTGGCTGCGTTAGTGGTGAAGCGGCTGCTGCCGCATCGTTTTGCATCGCACGTTGACTCTGAACGAGCCGTCCCAGGGCATCCAGTAAGGCCTGCGTCTGCTGATTCTGTAAGCGATAAAATTCGGACAGTACATCTGGAGATTGTGGCGAAGCCATTACACGAGTAAATCAGGGCAATTTAGATAAGAACACTTTTACTCTCGTCGCCAATGTTGTGGTTGGCAGGAGAGCCGAACCGTATAACTAAAGGAGGCCCAAATGCACGCATATTATCTCACACAGTCTGGCGTGAGGTCTGGAACATGACAAGGGAATTAGAATTGAGGAAAACGGACGTAGCTGGTGGAATACTTAACTTTAATCCATTAATGACGAACGTCGCTCTTTATGGTACATGATTCACAATATCAATAGTACGGATACTGGCGCCTTGCTAGGTTGTAGCAAATAATGTAGCTGAAGGCTATGCTAACTATCGTCTCGGCAAATGAGAGCGTAGAAGTCAGTGAACCATCACTAGCAAAGTCGGCTGTACAACTGGGGCGAGTGCTAGGAAGTCTCTCTAGACCTGCCGTGTGGCGGCGCTCGGTCTGCAATCATTGATAGTGGCGACACGCGGGTCCGACGTTTACTAACGGACCGCTGCCGATTTAAAGGCTACCACCTAGCAAGTGTGGTGTCTGGGGGTGACACCACAACTAACATCACTCCTCGAACACCCAACAAGTTGTGCAATTTTTGAAATGCCCGTGCCGAGACTCCAGGCCATCGGTTGAATTCAGATGGATCGAGTACCTTCCCCATTCTAAATGACTAGCAGCCAGGTGACGCTGCTATGGCGTGGACGGGTTTATGTCGATAGCAAGTCCGTGGTCATAGTGTTCTGGATGATCATCGTTCAGGCCCTGTAGGATTTTCAGGTGAACGTTATTCATTTCTTCCTGCAAAATAGTGACGAACTCAGGTTACAATGATGGGTGTGGTTATCGATCATACATCCTTCATTGCAAAGTGGACCCCAAAGGCACACTGATGTTGTCGTGTGGTGATGTCGTGTACAGTGGAGATGCGAAATTAGTCCTCATGCTCATGAAACTAGTCCTGGACGAAGGAACTATTGAGATGAGTAGGTAGGGGGGCTGGGGGCGACCAAGATGGGCCCTGTCGTGTTGAAACAAAAGATCGTTATTGGGGATTAAACATTATACACTGGGCTGTACCTTATGAGCCAAAATAGTTACATAATGCAGAGTAACCATGGGGACCCTGGAATGCCATGGTATGGCTGCCCAAATTATAACCGGAACGGTGCCATGTTTCACTCTTGAGACAGTCTGCCATAAGTTGTGGACAGTGTGCAGTGTCCACCCCCTGTAGCTGAGTGGTCAACGCGACAGAATGTCAATCCTAAGGGCTAGGCTTCTATTCCCGGCTGGGTCGGAGATTGTCTCCGAACAGGAACTGGGTGTTTTTTGTCCTAATCATCATCATTTCAGCCCCATAGACGCGCAAGTCGCCGAAGTGGCGTCAAATCGAAAGACTTTCATCCAGCGAACCGTCTACCCGACGGGAGGCCCTAGTCACACTACATTTACATTCAACAGTGTGCAAAAAGAGTCATTCGACCAAATGTCTTTCTCCCTTTTCTCCACAGTCCTGGTTTTGTAGCTACTACACCACGTTTTCCTGTTCCGGACATTTGCATTACTGATGACTGGTTTCGTAATTCCGACTGACCCCACAATTCTTTGCTTCTGGAACTCCGTTCGAGTTGTCTTGTTGCTGGCAGGGTTCACGAATGTGACATTCGGTTTTACAGTGTTAGTTGCAATTGTCGTCCTGTTAATTTTCGTCACAATCTTCTTCAATGAACGTCTGTCAAGATCATTCAACATGCACTGTAGTCGGCGTTGGACATAGCGGGTGATGTTTCTCCGTTTTCTCTCTGCGTGGTATACATATCTGAACTGCGCCGCTTGGAACACTTGGGTACGTTGGTTGCGGTAGTACGCACGATACGAGTGCGAACAATTTGCCTATCCTGGAATTCCCTTACTCCCACGTAATGCACTCACACCTTCACAGAACACTATTCTCACCACGACTGAGATATGCAACGTATTGAGGGCACTGCACAGATGCCATTAATGGGCAAACAGAACAGCGCAGCAGGCCAGTGTGGCCGAGCGGTTCTAGGCCCTGCAGTCTGAAACCGTGCGACCGCTACGGTCGCAGGTTCGAATCCTGTCTCGAACATGGATGTGTGTGATGTCCTTAGGTTAGTTAGGTTTAAGTAGTTTCATGTTCTAGGGGACTGATGACCTCAGATGTTAAGTCCCATAGTGCTGAGAGCCATTTGAACCATTTGAACAACAGCCCAACCCACAGGCTTGGCTAGCATCTGCACTTACGTTGAAGAATAAATTTCTCGCTGGATTTCCATATGTTTGTCCAACCCCCTGTGAATGCAGAATGTGAATCCACCTGGCAACAACGGACTCGGCTACAGTGTGAAGAAGCCGTCGGTGCACCGGAAAGATGCAACCTTTCCGTTTCTACGACAGTGTTCGAGGTAGAAGAGGAGGAGGTTAACGTCGCAAAAATGTGAGCCTGGACTGTAGGGAAGAGGGGCGGAGGAGACGAAAATCCGCTCGGAGACGTAATTATTTTACGCGCAAAGATTAAAAAAATGAGGAAGTGGCGACAGCGTTAATGAAAGTGGTAGCGGGGCCGTGCAGCCGTAAAGCTGTTAGCAGTTCGCCGCTGATGGCTTCTTTCTGCCGGGGAGCCGCGTCAGCCTCACGGCGGAGAGCGCGGCAGAAACCCGCGATTACTGCGTCTCCTGCCTGCTGTCTGTCTGCCTCGGTGCCGGAGAACCGGCCTGTGGCCGTGAACCGGTGTCACGTCAGCAGTACTCATACCCAGCCAGTGGCCACATCACACGAACAGTGACCTACGCTGTCTACATCTACATCTACATTTATACTCCGCAAGCCACCCAACGGTGTCTAGCGGAGGGCTCTTTACGTGCCGCTGTCATTACCTCCCTTTCCTGTTCCAGCCTCGTATGGTTCATGGGAAGAACGACTGCCGGAAAGCCTCCGTGCGCGATCGAATCTTTCCAATTTTACATTCGTAATCTCCTCGGGAGGGATAACTAGGCGGAAGCAATATATTCGATACCTCATCGAGAAACGCACCCTCTCGAAACCTGGGCAGCAAGCTACACCGGGATGCAGAGCGCCTCTCTTGCAGAGTCTGCCACCTGAGTTTGCTAAACATCTCCGTAACGCTATCACGCTTACCAAATATCCCTGTGACGAAACGCGCCGCTCTTCTTTGGATCTTCTCTATCTCCTCTGTCACACTGATGAGCAATACTCAAGTATAGGTCGAACGAGTGTTTTGTAAGCCACCTCCTTTGTTGATGGACTACATTTTCTAATGACTCTCACAATCAATCTCAACCTGGCACCCGGCTCCCCATCAATTAATTTTCTACTTCTAGGAAATTTTCTACTTCTAGGAAATGTTCATCTCCAAGGTCTGTACAAAAGCATAGCGGTTTGTTAACAAGACTTCCGCAACTGGGCTGCATGGTGAGACTGAATATATATGCTTCCGCTTCAGTGGATTAGAAACAACAGCCGACCAGGTGTATTGAACATTGACCATGGATTAGACTGTTTTAAAACATTCTTCATCAGATGATATTGTACCTTTTAACAAGATTACGGTTCGGTGTGTGAAACAAAGATAATAACATACAAAAGCAAAATTACAGGAACTGTATACAAAAATTTTTTAGTGAATCACACTCACGTAGAATCATATTATCTATATCTAATGTGGGAATCATTTACTCTGTCTAGTATATGTAATGCAATTATTCAGTATTTAAAATACGTTATAGAAAAGTGTTAGGCTTCTACTGATGGGCTTTGTCTTAAAACTTCTTAAAATGTCATACATTTTACGCTGGATACAACAACAAATAGTGTCCCACTGAAAGATTTCTATAAAACTGGCATTTAAACATAAAACGTGGCATCTGATCCTATGGATCGTAAATATGTCACGTTCAAAGTTAGTGACATACGCTGACAGGCTGTAGAATAGAGGTATTCTAAGGTCACCTCCTGCCCGTCCTAAACGCGCGTAGATGCAATGAGCAGCGTGTGTGAGTTCACTAGTACACATTACTAACAGAATTAGCATCTTTTCAACTACTAAGTAGTTGAAAAGAGGGAAAGAAGATGAGCGTAAAAAGTGTGTCATTAAAGTCGTATGGCTTATAAGAAGCCCGCAGGCTCAATTAAACAGAGCAGGCGCTTTACAAAATATGCAGACCGCACGAGAAGCACTGCTGCGTGAATACGCAACCGCAACAAGCTTTAGCATCGAAGCAAAACTGTTTCACGGAACACTATCACAGTGTAAGAGATCCAACACTAGACGTATCCAGTTGCCCCTGCCATGCTAGAATACTGTAAAAGGACGCACTATGACAGATCAACTGCAAATATTAAAAGACAAATGGAAATTGACAAAAGAGAAGCGGGGGGGGGGGGGGGGGCGGGGGGAAGTAGAGGAGTAATTATCACCTGCAAGGCATCACGCTATGTGGAGTGGTCGTACTGATAAAATATGTTATATGAACAAATATACTAGAATAGGGTGCGTTATAAAATAGCTAGTAAAATAATAAACAATGCTTCAGTAAGTCGGGTTTACGCCTAGTAATCATGATGTTAAAGACAGAGTTAAAATTTATTACAAATTAAAAAAAGGGGAAATAGGTCTAAGGTGAACCATTACTAAAATTTTGAACAGCAACTTAGCTGTTTTTGAAATGTCGTCATAAAAATAAGAGACGTGTTCTTGCAGAACATAGAATTCTGATGAAAACAAACACTACTCGGAGATCACCACTGAGTGGTAAACTTGGCTACTCGGCCAGAAGTAGAGACTTAAAAGCCTTCCAAGAAATGTTTGGTTGCAAACTAAAGCTGATGTGTACGCATCGTTTTTCTCTAAGTGTTCGAACCATAAATTTAATCTATCCCCTTTTACTTTTTTGTGTAAGATTACGGTACTCTGAGTCCTTCGGAGTATGACAAGTCATAAAGAAATTTTCTGCAGAAGTGGAATTCTGTACGTTACTACCTTTCTTCGCCAACATATGTCCTTTATATCTCACCCTAATTGCACTACCAATTTGCCAAATACGGTAACTAGACGATTACTGCAGATCACTTCGTAAATTCCGGAATTTCAGAACGGATTTTCAGCAGTTTAGGTAGTATGCACAAGATGTCTTTTAGGTTATTATTAGTAGAAGAAGTTACCTTGCATTCACATTTATCGACCAAAAGGAGTTTAATGCTATAGGAGCATTGCCTGTAGAGTTGAAAATTTTGGCAGTTTCATTACTGAGAATACTATCTACTACACCTTGCTTATATTCATTGTTGGTAGCCACGGATTTTATTACATTAATTTCATTTTGTTGGTAACTAAGAGACAGGGGCGTTGTTATGGCATAATTGATAGCGGAATGAAACAAATTGAAATTTGTGTCCTCGTGAATGAGAAGAATCAGCTGGAATAATATTACCCGAATAAGTTGGCTCACGAAAAACATTAAAGTGATTCCGTTATCTGCTATATATATTTTAGGGTCGAGGAAGTTAAACTCCGCATTTTCTCGTGGGAACTATTAAACGAGCTCAAATTCTCTGTCAAGCGATCAAAGGCGCTAATTATAGTCTACATAACGAGAATAAAAGCGTATTGTTCTTTGTAATCCTGAATTAGAATTGAACAAAGCAGTTTCCAGAAGATTCACGAATATGTCAGCTAGTATTGCGGCGAGAGTGCGTAGCAAGTTATTACGAAATAACATTCGATGCAGTAAGGCTCGCAGCCGTATAGCGTGATGGCTTCAGGATGGCTATGTTACTTCTTCGCTCTGACTCACAGCACACCTGATGCTACCAGCCGTGAAACGGTCTCAATTAAGATTCAGTCAGTACGCAAATTCATACCCCCTACCAATCTAAATAAACCAGAGTAATTATCATCCGGTTTTGTTCAAAATTGGTACGCAATCTTTTGTTATTAAGGAAGGGATTCTGTCAAAATGTCAGATTTTTATCTATTATAGTTATGGAGATTGAGAAAATTACTTAAATGTCCTAAAACCGACACCTATGTTTCAAAACTCAGTTAGGAACAGTAACCAAATGTCTTTTATTATCATCTGAAGTCATAACAAAACTTACTGTATATAAAATCACTTAACTGAAATTTTCTTTGCCGCGCGGGATTAGCCTAGTGGTCTAAGGCGCTGCAGTCATGGACTGTGCGGCTGGTCCCGGCGGAGGTTCGAGTCCTCCCTCGGGCATGGGTGTGTGTGTTTGTCCTTAGGATAATTTAGGTTAAGTAGTGTGTAAGCTTAGGGACTGATTTCCTAAGC
The DNA here is from genome assembly GCF_023897955.1 of Schistocerca gregaria. Lineage (NCBI taxonomy): Eukaryota > Metazoa > Arthropoda > Insecta > Orthoptera > Acrididae > Schistocerca > Schistocerca gregaria. Next base: position 323,961,626 of record NC_064925.1, on the reverse strand, counting down.
AGTTAAGCCCCATAAGATTTCACACACATTTGAACATTTGAATTTTCTTTTCAAAACTTTAATTACTCTTCATTATGTAGTATAAAATCATTCAAAATTATTATTTTCTCATTATTTTTTGGTGTGAATATATGGGAATGAATGAGAGAGTGTATGCGGGACATTCGTTAAAACTTGATGTCATTTTATGTAAAATATTATAAAATTGAACCGTGGGAAAATTGTGTTGCAACCACGATGCTGATGACGTATGTCGATGTGTGCTTGCTTATGCAAGAGAAGAGCCATAATAAAAATCTGAGGTGGAAAAAGTTTCTACATTAATTTAAAGAATATTTTGCATTTAGTTCTATTCTATTAAACAATATATTAGAAAATGAAATTGTAATGACGTCAATGACTGTCTGATTTGGGTTGGCTAAGGCAAGTTTTGCCGCGAGAATGATCTGGAAGGTTCATTCTGATTGGTCATTCAGATCAACAGCCAATCAGAATCAAGCGATTCCTGCACAAAGATAGATAGACAGGCAGAGAGGAGAGGAGCATCGAGACAGTCTCTCGGTAACTTGCTTCCGGGTAACACCATGCTAGATCTCTCCGTGAAAATAGTATGAAAAATGAAGAGCTAGTGAGATCATTTCAGAAAGAACGAGTCGTGACTAAAGTGGTTTAAGTTACGAACACTTTGAGGAAAGTGTTATATTTCGGGATTAATCAGTTGAAGTTTTACAAGCATGTGATCTTTTTGTCGTAGAGACAATTCCGCGTGGTATATTCCGTGTTCTTGATGGAATACTTTGGCCAGCACTTCTGGCATAGAAGACTACTGAAATGATCGAATGTTCAACTCGCTAGCAGTGGTGGGTCGGTGACTGTTAGATCGCAAATGTAGGCGGGTCGGACTTGCATGAATTCTGGCTGCTTTTACGTGTGAAATATGTTGGATAGACAGTGAACTTTGAATGATAGAGCATTACCGTAGTAAATACGGACCATTTCATGTGCTTCCTTATGAAAAAAAGACGTTAACAGAATTTTCAAATCCTTACTGCAATTATACTGCATTCTCCTACCGCCCGAAGTTTGTGTAAATGAACTTATAGGAACTGATTTGGGACTTGAGTTACGCTGCCTCTGTGTGGTAGGTATTAGGTAGTGGTTTCATCAACTCTGCTTTACACTGCCTAGTGTGTATCTACTACTGCAGAGTGAAAAGACGTCGGAAGGAATAAATATAGAGGTAGGTGAACTGTTCGTTGGAAGTGATTGTGAGGTCTATCCATCGCTAGGTCCTATGATTGTACGTACAATTCACCGTTGAATGTGTAACAATTATATTTATGTACCTCTGGTAAAAAATTAATAAGCTTGGTGATTTGTACCGTAGTTCATTTCTTACACTGAAATAAATTGTCGATAATGTTGAGAATCATATCAGTAGGTACATTAGCGTAAAGACTTACAATGTCAAATGAGACCAACCTAGTGCCGGTGTACATTTTATTGTTTTTTATTTTTTTTGTGACAAACCCAGCACTACCTTTAACTGAAAATCGAAGGAGTAGTTTATTTTGTAATGAAGCCACCCTGCTAAACTATATTTTCCACTACCTATGTCGTTGATTAAAGGTCGGATCAGGTGGTATTGTCTATGCAACTTAAACTGACGCCCAAGAAGGTGGCATCAGATTCATGCTGATAAGCCATTTCTTTTGAAACTTCTCGAACAAGCTGTCAGTATTAGCTAAACATTGCTATATTTCACTTTGCAGATTAACGGTAGGATCGGCCCTGACCTGAACGATGTCGTGTTCCACGAAAAACTTTACAGTTTTATCTATATATTCCTTTACGTAGGTAATAACAATAGAGTTACTTTTGACAAATTTAGTTATTAAAGCACCATTTTCTTTCAGTTTGCAGTTAATACTATTAATCGGTTTTAGTTTTTTAGTACAAAAGTTAGGTTTTTCTATAATTTTATCACACTCTTGTGCAATCGTAGCCTGTCTGATCTTAATGAATTTGATTGTGTCTGCATCTGTTTTGAGATCGATTAGAAAATTCTCAATAGCAGACAGATTGTTAAGCTAGGGGGCATCATTGCACTCGAAACATGTGCATAGAATTGCATTGCATTTTTTTGAGTAAAATAATTTTAGTCTTACTTCACAATCTGTCGAAAAAATTATGCTTAGTACCAGCATCTGTAGTAAACGTAGTGCTACTATTAACCTGCGTCATAGTTTTAAGTTTTGAAAGTTTCTTGTTTTCTCAGGTTCGCTGTTACTTCTAATCTATTGAAGCTCTTCCATGCACAGTTCCGAAAGCGCAGTTCCGAAAGTCTTGAAATTTGTGCCTGCCCAGGTATCCAAAACTGCGTCTAAATATATGGACATTAAACTTAAAATCTTAAAAACCGGTGTGGACATCGATTTAAAAAAAAACAGTGTTTAAAAATAGACATAATGACGGATTAAGTGAAAACTTACGTCAATACAAAACAATGCAATAAAGTGCCATCCATTAAGTAGAAATTAGTCCAGCAAATAGTATCAGACAGGACTGTAGATTCCATAAGAAAAAAGATAGTCTGAATACATAAGCGTACTATTTATACCTTTTAGTAACAAAATCATTTAAAGAACTGTGTGGTTACCAAGTCGTTGTCATCTGGAATGGTATAAATGAATGGCTTTATAATCGTAAATCTGAAATTACGGCTGGACATCAAAAGCTGTTTGCTTTTGTTGAGATTGGGAGCTTGAAAAATCCACTTGTGACGACCGGTTTCCGGAAAATAATATCCCAGCTTGAGATATATAAATTTGAACGCAAAAAGAGACAAATTATAGTAAAGTGCGTTTAGTAAAGTTGGAATTGTGAAAAAGTAACTACCGATGGCAATTCACTTACAAGCATAACGAAAAAAGTGTGATCGGGTTAGTCGGTGTAACAAAGAGGGAACATTGTAAGAAAAATAAATTTCTTTTGCATTGCAGCCACCTAGCTAAACTGTAGTGTCCACTACCTATGTCACTGATTAAAGGTTGGATCAGGTGGTATTGTCTATGCAACTTAAACTGACGCCCAAGAACATTGATTAGATATTATGAGTTAAGACAATAAAAATTAAAATGAGAGGAAAAAGGTGAGGGGGAGGGAGGGAAGGGGGAGGGTTGATGTGAAGACCAGCATACTACCGCTACTACTTCGGTATTGATTATATTTTCTAGTTTTGAGTACCTACGAGCGTTCGGGCTAATCAGTTGTCGTAGTTCTCCATTTCTCTTCTCCCGCCACACGATGGCTCTTCTTTCTGGGCACTCAAAGAGGTCGGTAGTCTACCTTTTATGACAGGCTCCCCGGTCGCACCACTACGTACAACACCGCCACGAGGTGTGGTGTCCACAGATGATTACGTGAGACCGTCTTTCTATTGCTAACTTTTAGTGCTTTCAACTTCTACTCGATTTTTCATTCACATATTCGAAGCCCCCATATAATTCATTTCCCTCTCACCGTTCCCTCTTTCCTGCACTAACCAACCCGATCGCACTTCTTAGGTTGTGCAACAATCGGTAGTTGCCTTTTTTTTTACAATACAGTTGTACTATACCGACTTATACTATACTTCCGCCCTTGTTTCAGTAAATTTGTATTTCTGAAGATGGAAATTAAATTTTCCCGAAACCTGTCGTCACAACTGAAACGGATATATTCAATCTCTCAATCTGTGCAAAAGGGGACAGCTAAATTTTTGTCTTACTAGTGTTCCCACGAGTACCTAAACTTTCTTCTAAGCAAAATTCCTACATTTTCGTCTCAAAGATTCGTCTATGGTCTGTTTACTGATCAGAAGCCCACACATGTCTCATGTTAAGTTTTTCCTTTTTATTATCAGTTTTCTAACTTCATTCATCCTATGGTTCCCAGCAATCAGACGTAGTGTGTACTAAGTTTCTCGCAATGATCTTGTGTAAAACGTATTCTTTCCACGTCATATTTGGGTATAACCACGACTTTTGGCGATCGCCATCATCGTCTTCGTCATAGCTAACTGCTCCTGAGAGAAACGATGGGTGTAATCGTCGAGTTATACGAGTGATAGGCAGATATGACGTGGCAAGAAAATCAACGATGTTGTATACAACTTGATATAATGATTTTAGAGTGTGTGGAGGAGGTAGGGTGCATCCGCGCGCTCTCATATGTGTGTGTGCTAATTTTTGCTTTAGGGCACCTATACGGCCCAAATTGATGCCCGCAATTACTTCGGAGCCAAGGCACGTATTCTTCAGATGAACAGTGACTCGATGGCTGACTTATATTTCCAGATTGAGATTTTCACTCTGCAGCGGAGTGTGCGCTGATATGAAACTTCCTGGCAGATTAAAACTGTGTGCCCGACCGAGACTCGAACTCGGGACCTTTGCCTTTCGCGGGCAAGTGCTCTACATTCTGAGCTACCGAACACGACTCACGCCCGGTACTCACAGCTTTACTTCTGCCAGTATCCGTCTCCTACCTTCCAAACTTTACAGAAGCTCTCCTGCGAACCTTGCAGAACTAGCACACCTGAAAGAAAGGATATTGCGGAGACATGGCTTAGCCACAGCCGGGCGGATGTTTCCAGAATGAGATTTTCACTCTGCAGCGGAGTGTGCGCTGATATGAAACTTCCTGGCAGATTAAAACTGTGTGCCCGACCGAGACTCGAACTCGGGACGTTTGCCTTTCGCGGGCAAGTGCTCTACCATCGAAGCTACCGAAACACGACTCACGCCCGGTACTCACAGCTTTACTTCTGCCAGTACCCGTCTCCTACCTTCCAAACTTATATTTTTTCCAGTATACAGTTCCTTACACAAATCTGAACTGTACTTTCCTGTCGAGGTTCAGCTTTCAATTTCGTTATAAATACAGCCACTAACTAATAATTTCAAAACGATTATGTTTAGCACATTCCATAGGTCTTTGGCATTACCGATTTCGAATTTGTGTTCATCATCAGATGGCTGAATTGCACCATGAACTGTTAATCGGAGCCAGCGAGAGTGGCTGAGCGGTTCTGGGTGCTACAGTCTGGAACCGCGTGACCGCTAAGGTCGCAGGTTCGAATCCTGTCTCAGGCATGGATGTGTGTGATGTCCTTAGGTTAGTTAGGTTTAAATAGTTGTAAGTTCTAGGGGACTGATGACCTCAGATGTCCCATAGTGCTCAGAGTTATTTGAACCATTTTTTTTGTTAATTGGATATGCCGTGCTGCTCTACAGTGAAAATATTTTAAACGATAAATACACTACTGAAAAGAATTAGGGGAAAGTGGCTTGCGTGTCTACTATACTCCAGTGATCAATAATTGAGGACTGGGTATGTTTCCAAATTATACCTTCAGCTTTCAGAAATTAAGTACACAACAGGACATCATTGTATCCTAAATCGTTTACATAAAAAGAACTGGAATGTCCGACAACTGATGAAAACAAAGTGGAAACAATCACTCATCCCGACAACCTGGATGCTTTTCAGTGGACTTTGATAGTTCAACAGCATGTATGCCCTCCATGAGTGTTTATCACTACGTAACACCTACATGGATGCTGCGAAGGTCACCCTGTGATATCCGTTACCATTCTTCAGTGGGAACCCATGCAATGGAGGGAGAGTCTATGATAGAGCAGACCACGAACACTTCTGTCACGCATGTCCAACATATGCACGATGGTGTTTGGGTCGGGCCTTACCGCTGTCCACTCCATTACTTCACGGTCCATGCTGCGGAAGACATACTTGCTGATACCCGTCACTTAGGTGCTATTATTAGAAGGAAATCAGGGACACCAACGTATGCGTTGAAGATTTGTATTTTTATCATTTTCTGTTCGATTTACCTCCTGGCGGTAATGCGACATAGACAACACAGAAGCCTCCGAACAACATCATAAAACCCTGGACATCTATCGATCTCCTGGTCAATATTTGGCAAGTACCGCTCACTAAGAGTCTCCGCAGACGAATACAGCCATCACCTTCCACCAGACAATCTCTGTACTCGTCTGTGAATGACACGACTGGGCAGTAACAAAATTGTCAGTTGACACGGCGACCTACGAGATGATGTCATGTCAACTGAATAGGACGTATGGGTCGTAAGGTATTTTCTCATAACCTTTTGAGTATTGTGTGATTGGACACAGCGGTTGGAGTGGCTCTTCTCAGATCGTCTTGCAATGATCTGGCGGTTCCGTAAGACGCCGCAGTGCAGGGGTGACCAGATATCGGTCTCCCGTGGGGTTGTAATACGTCAGCGACGTCGCCCATCTGACCTGTCTCCCTGTAGTGCGTCGCAGCGTATGGATGACACTTGGAGAAGCATTGGCATCTGCAACAATACGGCCGAAAGTCCATCCTTTTCGGATCAAAGGGATTGCATTTGCAACTTGCACTGTATTAAGATGTCGCATTGCATATGTATGGTTGAATACAACGTCCACAAATGACAACTGCTATCTGAGGAACTCACTAGAAAACACGGGAACACCGGTACTCACTTCCATCTGAGGTGTGACCGGACACTGTAACGTATACCACAGTCAGTACATGACGATGATTCTGTTGCCTATATTGAAAGTGAATATCTCAAGTCATACAGTAAGACCGCAGGTACTGGCTGTCTCAAAATGCCGGACATTGTTACACGTGTTCCTTAATTCTTTTGAACTGTGTATTTAGAAAGGAAATGAAGTAAAATTTTGGAAATTCCATACAACCTCCATAGCACGACTACTTATAGTGAATGTCTCCTGACTGCGTTGAAGGTTTGTCACCACTAGCACATTTACATCGAATATCCGATTTCGCCTTAAACTCATGTTTTACATGCACTGACAGCTTCCAAAGGCACTACATAACATAGATACATATTGTTTACAATGTGTCAGAAATAGGTTGAAAGATATGACATCAACATCGATATGTTTTCGGCAGTAAAAAAATAGATAATGTGATTTGAAGCAGAAAATAACTGCACGTTGTGGCTGTTTTTTTATTGTTTACATTAATAGTGCAAGTAGTCTGTTTAGGTTTTTATGTTGGTAACGCCACGTAGGGCTCTATGATTGTGCTGTGTGAAGTCTCTGGCTGGTTTACATTGGAATATTTGCTATTGTAGAGTTGGGCAGTTGGATGTGAACAGCACTTAGCGTTGCGCAGTTGGAGGTGTGCCGCCAGCAGTGGTGGATGTGGGGAGAGAGATGGCAGAATTCTGAGACCGGACGATCTGGACGTGTGTCCATCAGAAAGAGTAAATTTGTAAAATTGGATATCATGAACTGATATATGTATGATCACTTTTTAACATAATTAAGGTAAATAAATTGTTTGTCCTCTATCAAATACTTTCATTTGCTAACCATGTCTACCAGTAGTTAGTGCCTTCAGTAGTTAGAATCTTTTATGTTGCTGGCAGTAGTGGCGCTCGCTGTACTGGAGTAGTTCGAGTAACGACGATTTTTGTGGGGTAAGTGATTCATGAAAGTTATAGGTTATTGTTAGTCAAGGCCATTCTTTTGTAGGGATTATAGAAAGTCAGATTGTGTTGCGCTAAAAATATTGTGTCTCAATTTACTGTTGATCAGAATAAGTAAAGGGCGAAATGTCTGAGTACGTTCAGTTCTGCTCAGCTGTTTGAAAACCATATAACGTAAGAGGTTTATCAGTCCAGTCATTCATAAATTTTCCAAAGGGGACATTTCAAAAGGTCTTGCACTATGTCAAATTAGTTTCTTTTCCAAACGATAATTCTGCTCTTCTATGGGCTATGAATCATTCAGTTTTAATTAACACCATGAAAAGTTAATTTTACATAATTTTTTTGTGTCCTGCTACACGCTGAAATCCCAGCGCTACTGTTCCGTAACATGTAGCTAGAGGAGCCAACACAAATGGCGCAGCCCATAAATCGGAGTATCCTGTCGTAATTAATTTTCTACATTTCTAGGGGAACAATGCAGCAACAGCGCACTCTCACCACCAAGCGACGTATTGACTCAGTGGCTCAGACGCTTCCAGTGCGGTTAAACAAGTCTCAGTGACGAAAAAGTAACTGACAGACCACTTCTCTGTGTAGAAATGGGATTTTCAATAGTGCGTCATAGTCGAGGTGACAGCGGAAAGGGTGAAAACCAGTCACCGATCTTCCCATACAGGAGGGCCGTCTACGGCGAGCCAAACTTCAAGTGTGCCGAGTGTTCAAGCCGGGTGCAGGCCAAGGATCGGCCTGTCTCGGCTTTGCTCGGTCCTTTTCAGAAATACCCGCTGCAGTGCGACATTTCATTTGGTACTGCGGTCTGGTACTCTTGGTCGGCGCAACTCTCTTCGCTTCGGCAGAATCGTGGCCTCAGCGCTGCTTACCCTTCGCTGTTTATTCGGGGTATAAAGGACATTCAGAGGTCCAGTGGCTGTACGTACAAAAAGGAGGTAGTCTATCGATTTATCGTTACAAGTCTTGAAAAATGAATTCGATAGATACTGCTGCTTTGCTATGAACTGACATTACAATAACATGCAATAAGCATTTAGAAATTTAAATGACGTTTAAAGAGATAAAACTTCCAATGGTCAACAAATGGGATTCATTGTCTGTACACAAGAAGCATTTTGTGGAAAATTTGTAGACATGCAGCAGGTGCTACGAACAGTAAAATTTCTGAAGTCGCACGGATTATTCCACTGATATTTCTACAGTTTCCTATGGAACTGAGCAAAGAGTATGGATATAATATTACTGCAACCTACGTTGATTAAGTCAAGGGTCAGGCCTGGAACGATTCTTTGATTTAAAGCTACCAATTGTTGAACGTATGAGAGAAGATGGAGTACTGGAAAGAAAATTAAACATCCAAAATGGATTGCTCAGATCGCATTTTTAGTGGACTAGGTTTGCACACTTTCCACAGTTAGACACTGCACGGTGAGAAAAAACTTTTTCTGATCTGATGGGAATACATTTTTAAAAAATCCCCTAGTAGGTGGGACACATTCTGGGAGAGAACAGTCCAGTTCTCTGTTAGCATTAGAGGAAACGCGAGTTTAAAGAATTAACTGTGGCCTTGAAAGAATTATCAGCACAGTTTCCTAAATATTTTGAGAACACTGCCAGTCTTACATCTGTGTTAGAGCCATATTCGGGACGATTTGCCATTTCAGTTGAAAGCACTCGGTGCATGTGCAGATGTAACTGATCGATCAGCTTGGTTATTTCCATTTTAAAAACAAATACTTTTATGTAAAACTCTACAGAACGACTACATTGCTTTTCTCATGTAGAATTCTCACATCTCCCTAATGTGGTTGCAAAAGTGATACAATATTACGAGCAACATCTGTGTGTGAAAGACGTTTTCTCCGCTAAGAAACAAAATAAGTCATAATTACGTGGAAACCTAAGTGTAAAAATCTGTGAAATTGTGTCTGTCATGCGCTGATAGGTTGTAACAGATTAAAATTATCTTACATATTCAGTACCCTGACAATTATTAATACTGAAAATTTGTTTCAATTATGATCTATGTCGTGGAGAAATGTGAAATATAAACTCGGATGCTGTGTGACTGAACTGTGATCTGAATAATGGCGTGTTCTCAGTTTCACCTTCTTTCCCCTCCAACCGCAAAGACTGAGTGACGCGACAGGGGGGTGGGGGATGGGAGGAGGATGGAGGGGGAATGTGCTGCGAGGCTCGAGGCTGAGCGCTATGGCATTTACGTCGGAACACGGCCCGCAGGCTGAATTATTGACCGCACCTTTTCTGTGGATTGTACTGCCTACAGTTTCCTCCAGTACCACGGAAGTTCCCGTCTGACATGTACACAAGTTCTATCATCGTGACGTTTCCTCTTGTCCGTGTTTCCTTCCAAGTACCTTTCTTCGCCGTCTTGGCCGACAACGACTACTTTCCTTATACTTTCAGTCCACCTCAAGTATTCTTCGTGGAAAGAAAGAATGTCGGTATGCGTCTGTGTGGGCTCTAATCTCTCTGATTTTGTCCTCATGGTCTCTTCGCGAGATATACGTGGGAGGGAGCAATGTACTGCTTGACTCTTCGGTGAAGGTATGTTCTCGAAACTTTAACAAAAGCCCGTACCGAGCTACTGAGCGTCTCTCCTGCAGAGTCTTCCACTGGAGCTTTCTATCATCTCCATAACGGTTTCGCGATTACTAAATGATCCTGTAACGAAGCGCGCTGCTTTCCGTTGGATCTTCTGTATCTCTTCTATCAACCCTATCTGGTACGGATCCCACACTGATGAACAATATTCAAGCAGTGGGAGAACAAGTGTGCTGTAACCTAGTTTCTTTGTTTAAGGATTGCATTTCCTTAGGATTCTTCCAATGAATCTCAGTCTGGCATCCGCTTTACAAACGATCAACTTTATATGATCATTCCATTTTAAATGACTCCTAATACCTACTCCCAAATAATTCACGGAAGTACCTGCTTCCAATTGCTGACCTGCGATACTGTAGCTAAATGATAAAGGATCTTTCTTTCTATGTATTCGCAGCACATTGCACTTGTCTACATTGAGATTAAATTGTCATTCCCTGCACCATGCGTCAATTCGTTGCAGATCCTCCTGCAGTTCCGTACAATTTTCCACTGTTACAACCTCTCGATATACTACAGCATCATCCGCAGAAAGCCTCAGTGAATTTCCGATGGTATCCACAAGGTCATTTATATATATTGTGAATAGCAACGGTCCTACGACACTCCCCTGCGGCACACCTGAACTCACTCTTACTTCGGAAGACTTCTCTCCATTGAGAATTACATGCTGCGTTCTGTTATTTAGGATCTCTTCAATCCAATCATACAATTGGTCTGATAGTCCATATCCTCTTACTTTGTTCATTAAACGACTGTGGGGAACTGTGTCGAACGCCTTGCGGAAGTCAAGAAATACGGAATCTACCTTGGAACCCGTGTCTATGGCCCTCTGAGTCTCGTGGACGAATAGTGAGAGAAATTTCTTCCTCAAATTAAGGCCTATGTTTGATACTAGTAACTTCCCTTTCCCTGTGATAGTCTGCTTTTATATTTTCCTTGAATTATTATGATCTCTGGGTAGCAGAATTCCTTAACTTCTTGATCACCACCTTTGATATTAAACATCTCTCTTGTTTAATTTCCTTTACTTCTCATTACTTTTGTTTCTTTCGTTAACATCAATGCACATTCTGCATTCATTAGACTGTTCAGTCAATACATCTTACAGTCCTTCTTTACTTAACTTTCCGGAAGTCAAACTGATCGTCATGGAAGATATCTTAATCTATTTTCCATTTTTTTTTTCATTTATTAATCTCTTTGAAACATGGACGCACGAGTTGTTAAGGTGGTTGTGCGATAGTTCTCACACTTATATGCCCTTGCTACAGTCTAGATTGCGTGGGTAATGTTTCTCCTAAAGTCTGAGGATTTGTCGCCCGTCTCATAGATTCCAAACACCAACATGAATAATCGTTAGGTCATCACTTTCTATAACATATTTTCTTTTCTTCCTAGTCTTGTCTTCTACACGGGTCGGCTTGTTAACCTGGATTTAGCGTGGTAGGTGGTGTCCGGATGCACTTTGTCGCCGGACCCAACCGTCCCCACCTCTCACCCTGAGGGCAAGAAAGCTTGCAGTATCTCATGTGAAAGAGTGTGGACGGTAAGGTTTTCGAAATGTTTGCGAATGCAGCAACTGAGGTGGGACGAGTGTACAAAAGACGTATTCACTTAGTTGGATGTGGGAGACTGCTTAAGAGCCATATGCGGATCGACTACTTCGCATAACGATTGTAGAAATTGCGAAGAAACATCAGTTCCTTCGTCCTGATTTGATTGCAAATCTCACAACGCTTTGTTGAACGTTGACTCTAAACGCTGGATCCCGTATGTATTCCATATAGATTCCTGTTTCTTCTTCTATTACGTCATTACATCAGTTTTCCTCTCGCAGAGGCTTTCAGCGCACTCTTTCCTCCTGTCAGCCCTATGAGTTTAACAGGGGAATATCCACTACACTCTTAATGCTGACGCCCTTGTATTCATTTTCATCGAACGTTGTTTTGACTTTGCTGTATGCTGAAACAGTTTTCCCGACGTCCTTGGTTTTTTCCCCCCTTCGAATTCCCTGTAGCCACTCCACTTTGGTTTTGCTGCACTCTCTGTTTATTTCGTAAGTAAATGACTTAAGTTGCAGTTTTCTTGTGTTTCTCTGCACCCTTTTCTATTTTTCTTTCAGTTATCTTCTTTGTTCCTACGTTTGTCTGCCTAAGTTTTGTGAGTGCAGTTTTCTGAGATGTCCTTTTTTTTACAACTGAACTGGCTACTATGAGATGCACTATCCAGTACCGATAGCTCTTTCTCCTGTATATTACAGACGTTGTGATCAGTGGCTGATCTGCGGATTGTAATGTTTGAAGAAATAGTTCAGAGCCAGGATAGTATATGGGACAATTTTGAAAATACGCAATTCGAATATAACATCAAAGTATTGTTGAAACCGGCCTTCAATTTAAAATAAATATTTAAATACGATCTTGGCTCCGAAGTATTTCTTCAGATATCATTCCCTTCCCTTGCTCTACTTCCGCGGTTAAATATCCCATGATTTTTACCTTATCTTCTCCCTTTATATACTATCCCTATCTATTAAACTTCTTGTGATGTCGGCATGTACAGCACACATGAAATATTATCATTGGTATTGTAATGCTGTCGATTTTGCTTAGAACAATCCTGCCAGTGAACTGTACACAGTAACTCATTTCTGTCCTAAATTCATATTCATAATGAATCCTACTTCAGTTACACGGCTCTCTGTTCCTCGATATTCGCCTGACCAAGGTCTCTTAACTTCTTTTCGCTACCTTAGTGACCCCACTACAGATGGATCGACGCTTTGCATTCAACTTTTCAGATTTTCCAACTTTCCTTCCACATTCAGTCTTGGGACATTCCTCTCCCCGACTGTTACAATGTTAATCTTTTGACGATTATTCAATACTTTTTGTGTGATCATCTTTTCCTTAGCAGTCTCCTCACGGAAATTTGAATGGGAGACTAATCTGGAAGCTTTTGTCACTAGAGAGGTCATCATGTTACTTCAGTTACAGGCTACGTGTTCCATGTATACACTAAGTGTCTTTAATGCAGTAGTCTAAACTGCCTTCTGCATTATCATATCGTTGATCATTGCTAACTCTTCCACGTTTTGGGGCAGTTTCCCACCACAAGAGCCAGTGGTTGCCATGAAACTCTGTATGCTCGTCTGTCCTCTTTGACAAGGCTTTTAAGAGTAGGAAGATGACTCCTTGTACCGGATGACGGCCACTATTGCTGATAAACTTTGTTCAAAATTTAATCAGTGGCTGAGATTGAACCAAGAACACATGAACTTTAGATTACTAGTCAGTGACGTTATTGTTAGAACGTGGGTGGATTTGCCAATTCGAGAAAAGGCTAAGAGCCTTTCATCATTAAGCAAGGTTATGCGGTTTTTAGGGACTGCCATGGTACTGCGGCTCGTTAGTGGCTATTTGTCACTTGGGAATACTACAGAACTGTCTTGATGAGGTTAGGGTCGCCTGTCAAGACCAAACGTTGCGGGAAGCTGTCCATGGTGACATTTCTCCTCCAAGACAACTGCTCACTCCCAGACAACTACTCAGTTAATTCTGCACAATAAACTGTCACTCATGTTTGTTTGGACTGCCAAACTTTGCGCCACCCGCCATTTTCTTCTCCCATGGCACACTGATTTCTTACGCTGTCTGAATCTGCCAATTTCAGGCCTACGTCATAAATCATCAAATCTTAAAGATTTATACTCATTTACGTATTTAATTTTTGACCGGCTGTAACAATTAATTATAACAAAATAAGGGTCCGTGCAGTAAGGAACGGGTCATCACTCATAAATCGCTGGTTATACTCAATTGCACACTAGGAACTGACAATTTTAATTTCATGACGATGCTATTTGCCGATGATCAGCTTATAATAAGAGAATCTGAAGGAAAAGTTCAAACAGTAGTATATAAGTTGAGTCTTGCCGCCAAATACGGAATATGTATATTAGCAGACAAATTGAAAGTGATCATATTTCAAGGACTGTAAGGCTTAAGAGCCTGAATTTTTAAATTCGGTCAATAGTTAAACGAAGTACAGAAAAATAAATTTTTGTTGCCTCTGGAAGGCGTTAGATAGGCAGTCGGCAACTGTGGTCAGATAAATGGGTGATTATAACCAGCAGTTTAGTAATATTGTAGCAGATTCGCAAATCAGTTACCGAAATTTTTGCGGAGGATTTAGCTACCATCAATGGGATGGAATCACAGTAGTAGTTTCTTTTGTAATCTCTGTACACGCAGAATGCACACTAACCCACAAAGTATAGGCAGCAACTCATGAAGGGCGACTAGAAACCCAATAATACCTAATTATGGTTTGTTAACAGTGGAATGCCACCAGTCCAGTCAATAATATGTAATGTCCAAACCCTAACCTCATCGAGCGAGGTGACGCAGTGGTTAGCACACTGGACTCGCATTCGAGAGGACGACGGTTTAAACCCTCGTTCGGAAATCCTGATTAAAGATTCCATAATTTCCCTAAACCGTTTCAGGCAAACGCCGCGATGTTTTCTTTCAAAGGGGACGGCCGACTTCCATTCCAATCTTGCCTAATCCGATGGGACCGATGACCACGGTTTGACCCCATTCCCCAAATTAGCCAACCATCCCTAATCTCACTTCCTCTTTTTGCCCTGGCTCTGGATGGAGCAATCTAGGAGGTAAAGGGCAGGAGCGCATCAAGTGCAGAAAACGTCAAAGGGTTAATAGCTGTTGTTGAATGTAAGTGTTACATAGAGAAGAAAAGATAAACACAAGATAGAAAACACTCCAAAAGACTAATGGCTCAAAAACTAGAGTTTCAGTAGCTACTACTGGCACCACGATGATTCAAGATAAGGCTACGAATGTCTATCTGGCAATACACACTAAAGAACCAAAGAAACTGGTACACCTGCCTAATAACACGTCTAACCCGCGAGAGCGCAGAAGTGCCGCTGCACGACGTTGCATGGACTCGACTAATTTCTGAAATAGTGCTGGACGGAACTGACACCATGAACCCTGCAGGGCTATCCGTAAGAATATGAGGTGGTGGAGATCACTTCCGAACAGCAGTTTGCAAGGCATCCAAGTTATGCTCAATAATGTTCATGTCTGGGGTGCTTGGTGGCCAGTGGAAGTGTCTGAACTCGGAAGGGTGTTCCTGGAGCCTCTCTGTAGCAATTCTGGACGTGTGATGTATGACATTGTCCTTCTGGAATTGCCCAAGTCCGTCGGAATGCACAATGGACACGAATGGATGCAGGTAATCAGACATGATGCTTACGTACGTGTCACCTGTCAGAGTTGTATGTAGACGTATCAGGGGTCCCATATCACTACAACTGCACGCGCCCCACACCATTATAGAGCCTCTACCTGCTTGAACAATCCCTTGCTGACACGCAGGGGCCATGGATTCACGAGGTTGTCCACGTACCCTTACACGTCTATCCGCTCGATACAATTCTAAACGAGACCCGTCCGACCAGCCAACATGTTTCTAGCCATTAAGAGTCCGTTGTCCGTGTTGGCGGGATCAGGCGAGGCGTAAAGCTTTGTGTCGTGCAGTCGTCAAGGGTACACAAGTAGGCCTTCGGATCCGAAAGCCCATATCGATGATTTTCGTTGACTGGTTCGCACGCTGACACTTGTTGACGGTTAGCACTGAAATCTGCAGCAAGTTGCGGAAGGGTTGCACTTTTGTCACGTTAAACGATTCTCTTCAGTCGTCGTTGGTACCATTCTTGCAGGATCTTTTACTGGTTGCAGCGACGTCGGAGATTTGATGTTTTACTGGATTCCTGATATTCACGGTACACTCGTGAAATGATCGTACGGGAAAATCTCTACTTCGTCGCTACCTCAGAATGTTGTGCCCCATGGATCGTGCGCCGACTACAACACCACGTTCAAACTCACTTAAATCTTGATAACCTGCCATTGTAGCAGCAGTAACCGATCTAACAACTGCTCCAGACCTTTGTTGTCTTATATATGCGCTGCCGACCGCAGCACCGTATTCTGCCTGTTTACATAACTCTGTGTTTGAATTCTCATGGCTATACCAGCTTCTTGGGCGCTTCAGTGTATTTGTCTTACAGATGAAAGCGTTAACGTTTTAGTTCGAGTTCCCTCAAGTTCCAAAGAGGTTCTTCTCTTTCGTGTTAAGACGTAGCCTATCATCTTCTCCCTTGTTTCCCTCATGCCTTAATACTCATCCTATCGTATTTTCCCTTCTTCTTGTCAGTGTTTTGCATATGTTCCTTTCTTCGTCGATCGTGCAGAGGACGTAGTCATTTATTATCAGTCCCCATGCTTCTCAACGTTCTTCCGTAGCAACACATTCAACCGCTTCGATTCTCTTCTGTTCCGGTTTTCCCATTATACATGATTCACCACCATAGAATGCTGTGCTGGAAACGTACATTCTCAGAAATTTATTCCTCAAATTAAGGCCTACGTTTGATACTAGTAGACTTTTATTTGCCTATATTAGTCTCCTATTTTATGTTCTCCTTCTCGGTCCGTCATGGGTTATTTCGCTTCCAAGATAGCAGAATTCCTTATTTTCGTCTACTTAGTGATCACCAATTTTGATTTTAAGTTTCTCATGGTTCTCATTTCTGCTAGTTCTGATTATTTTCTCTTTCTTAGGTTTCCTCCCAGTCCATATCCTGTACTTATTACACTGCTGACTCAATTCAACATTTCTTCTTCACTGATATTCGTTCACATGGAATTTTAATTCTATTCTTGAACCTTCCTTTTTAATTTGATCTTTGCTTTTCCCGTGGATAGATTCTGAAGAATAGGGCCGAAAGACAGCATCCTTGTCCTACACCCTTTTTAATCTGAGAACTTATAGATATTATGGAGTATGATATAACTGTCACCTGATGAACAGTGTCAATAACGGCTATCTTTAGTTTCCCCTCCCTAAAAGAGGTCTTACTGTAGCGCACGAACTAGAGAGAAACAACTTCAAGAATAATCATTACCTATAATCCACCGAAGCTCTAGGACAGATAGTAATGTGTAATATCGATCAGTAAACTTGCAATGCAATATCGTGCCAAAGCGTTCCATTTTATTGTTGATTACTACCTTTACACTTGACGCGGCCCACTATTATTTCCTGTCATCTACCAATCTCTTCTTACTGTAGCAATAAGTCTCGACTTTCTCTGTTACTTGTTCTGCATATGTCAGTCTCTACCTTTCCCTACAATTTTTGCCCTCTGCCGCTCCTAGTATCGTGAAAGTTATTCCCTGATGTTTTAACAAACGTTATATCAATTTTTTCTAGTAAATGGTTTCACATACTCTCGAATTCGCACTCTTACATGCACATTTGCCTGGGACATATGAGAAAGTTGTTTATCTTTCCGTGGAGTGGGATGACGATGATTATCTCAGCTGAAGCTGTAGGTCTGTGTTCCATCTGTTTGTGCAGAATACAAATTCTTCTTCTGTTACATTAATTACTGAAAAATGTTTCAACACATTTTTCCCTTATAAGTGAGTTCTCATTTAATTCAAATCTTGAGTGCTTGTTTGTTAGGCTTCGTAGGACCTACACTTGTGCCGGCCGGAGTGGCCAAGTGGTTCTAAGTGCTACAGTCTGGAACCGCATGACAGGTACGGTCGCAGGTTCGAATCGTGCCTCGGGCATGGATGTGTGTGATGTCCTTAGGTTAGTTAGGTTTAAGTAGTTCTAAGTTCTACGAGACAGATGACCTCAGAAGTTAAGTCCCATAGTGCTCAGAACCATCTGAACCATTTTTGAACCTAACCAACAACTAATTAAGACTTTAATGAAACAGAGACCCATTGATGGTGGCATGGGTGTGGTGTAACATGTCAGGGTGGGAAAAGTAACATAAGATAAAAGGTATTTTGCGTAAGCAGGCGAACCTAATCGTATAGCTTGAATGTCTTATATATCTATTTCTCTCTTTTTCATCGATAATTATTCTTCCATTCTTAAACGTTTATCATGTCCATAAAGTCACATTCCACACAGTGTATAACGATTATCATGAACATACCATGTCTAATGCTGTCGACCATTAAAAATGAATAATTTACTCCACTTCTTCTGTGGAACTCGTCAGAGCTGAGTTCACTCTACATCGTAATGAGCGCAAATCAGTGATCACAAAAAAAAAAAAAAAATACGAAGGTGCTATGTGCCAAAATTCTAATTTTTCTATCCTCAGAAATTTGCATTATCTTTTTCTAACACATGATATCATGAGATAGGAATCCAGAGGGTGACATTTTCGTATGCGAATTTGGCTTACGGTAACGAAGGAGCATCCGTTAAAGGCTCCGTGGACTGCGCAACCAAAGTGTGTTTGAACTCCGCAGACTTTATATTATGACTTGCACTTCGCCGGGACCGTTTATCAGACAGCGTGCTTTGCTACAGCAGCGGGCTGCTAACTATTCTCTTGTCTATTACGGAGTTTACTCTGGAAAGTTGGAATTCTAACTCCGACTTGGGGTAACCACAGTACTGGCAAGCTGAAGTAAACCAAATATATCGTTGATCAAACGAAACTGTAAAGACGTTATAACGTAGTTTTTAGGTCAGAAAGACCGTCGATTGCTGAAACTGTGCCTCAAGCAGAATGAAATCATTTAGGAAAGAAGTGATTCCAAGGACTAAACTTGGTTCATGAAACGTGCGTCTGTTGTTTGAGTCTGAACATAATTGGAGAATAATTCGAAAGAATATGATAATGGATGAGGTAGAAGAATTCAGATAACGGATTCTCGAAATACAGCGCCAGAGACGAGCACTGATAACTGCGACCCCACCACCACCCCACTACCACCTAATCTCTTCGGGTGGTGGTACGCTCTTCCCCTTTCCTTTCCTCCAACAAGACGAAATGCTATGTCACGTGTCATACTGCAAGTTCCAGAGCGAAGAAGAAATATGTGTTTTTCAATGTGAGGTGGAAGCCCACTTTTTTACCCGTCTTTGCTTCAATAAATAAATTATCTTCTGAAATGACACTGCCACTGCATGAAGTACATACTGTGTGCTCTTGGCGGCAGTGCTGGAGTTTGGATTGAAGCGATGGTGGCTCGGTAAGGGTGGAAACTCTTTGTCCCATCTCTGAATGTTTGGGAGAAGCCTAACTAGACTCATGATGTCTTAATAACTGTATCTCCTACTTCTTGGATCGTCACCGAGACTAGCACTAGTAACAACTGCCTGCTGCTGCAACTGCAACAGCAGAGCCGCTACTGTGCCTCTGCTGCCCTCGAGCTAACAGCAGCAGCGTCGAAGTTTGCGGCATGCAGCTGTTCCTGCGAAATATCAGCAAACGTACTGGATTCTGTCGTAAGTTGTATCTACCAAACTTTGCCCTGATATCAGCTGTACGGCAGATATCAGAGAGCGAACCCATCTGTAGTGTGTATGGGCGTACTAATGTCAAAACTGTGTTTTCTTATGGAAAAATCCTTAGAAAGTCTCTATACGTAGCCCCGCGGGGTAGCAGTGCGGTCCGAGGTGCCTTGTCACGGTTCGCACGGCTCCTCCTGTCGGAGGTTCGATTCCGTCCTCGGGTATGAGTGTGTGTGTGTGTTGCCCTTACCGTAAGTTAGTTTAAGCTAGATTAAGTAGTGCGTAAGCGTAGGGACCGATGACCTCAACAGTTTGATCCCATAGTCCTTACCACAAATTTAATTTTCTCTATACGTATATAAAAGTCAATGTCCTGACTGACTGGCGGACTCACTATCGCCGAGCCCAAAACCCAAAGGACGGGAAAATGAAATTTGGTGAAGGTGTGGGTCTTATACTCAAGGCGTCATTCAAGAAGGGATTTCTCGAAAAGAGGGACAAATTCACTTTGAAGGGAGTTTTAAAAAAATGTCGCTATTAAGGCAACTTTGAAAGTACACCGACGAATGTTAGTATTTGGTTTCTCGGTCAAAACTAAAGAAATACGGGTTTCAGCATTTTTGGAAACTTAATCCTAGGGGGGTGAAATAGTGGCTGAAAGCTGTTTTTGAAAATGTTATTACAGAACTACTGAAGTATTTTGAAAGCTACCTGAATGAACATTGGTATTTGACTTTTCGGTTACAAATAAAAAATAGAAAAAACATGTTTCACTGTTTTTGGAAACTGAACCCCTGAGGGGGCAAAATAGGGGATGAGATTTTGTATGAAAATATTTTAGTGTGAAAAAATTTAAAAGCTAAATCTATGGAAATTGAAATTTGGCTTCTCAATTAGAAATAAAAAATACATATTTCACTATTTTTTGAAATTCAACCTCTTTGGGGATGAACTAGGGTCAGACTGATTCACTGACTCACCACCGCCCAGCCCAAACCACTAAGGACAGAAACTTGGAGATTGGAGAGTATGTGGATCTTATAACGTAAGCAGCGTTTGTCCGAAATTTCACTCCTAAGGCGGTGAAATGGGAATGAAAGGCTCTTTGAAAGAGTGCCGTTGTTAAACCTAGTGTTTGCTTTTACAGTAAAAAAAAAAAAAAAGTGTTTCATCATTTTTGGAAATTCAAGCAGTGCGAGAATATTTTTTTTGAAATTAATTAATTACTAGAAAACTACTGAAGGATATTTAAGGTTGAATGTATGGCACTTGGTGTCTGATTTCCTCGTTAGAAATAAAATAAATGTTTTTCTGTGTTTCTGGAAATTCAGTCCCTAAGGGAGCGCAGTAGTGTAAGAAAATTTAACAAAATATTTCGTTACGTAAGAAAATATTTAAAGATAAATTTAAGGAAACGGATATTTCACTTATTGGTTAGACATAAGGAAACATTTCGTGTGGTTTGAAAGTTTCTATGGAAATAACTCCACAAGAACGCAAATGGCATGATTGACAAAAACTTTTGCAGTCCAGCTACCAGAATCGCTTTTTCTCCAGAAGTGCATTCGGAAAAGACCATGCTTATATGACTGTAACTAGCTTGGAAAGCTGAGAAAGTGTTGCAATTTGTGAACAACATAAAAGTTCGATTAAATAATAGTAAAAAAACTCTGAAGGCCATGCAGTCTGCTTGAGCGAAGCAGCGAGCTTTAAGCTAGTATATTTATATTAACGCTTTACATTATTTAGTTATATACTTTGTTCCCTTGATAAGAATCAAAACACACCTTTTAAATAATATTATAATGAACAAAATAAAACATAACTAGCCTAATAGTTACTGTGATGTAGCAATAATCTGAACATTTTGTTGCAGAAAATTCTTGGGAAAGGTATCTAGGTAGACAGAGGAGCTAATCAAGGATATGATAAAAGAAAAACAGACCAAAAAATATTATGGAGATAAGGTATAGGAAAGAAAGTATAAAACAAAAATAAGACACAGAAATACTCAGAGAACATGATGGAGTATCACTCATATAGAGACAACATTGCCATTTCACTCAGAATTAATCAAATGTTAAAATATTCATGAAATCTAGAAATTTTTTTTCTGATAAATGTGGTTCTATGTACAGCAATTTACTGTTTATTTTAAATCGTCCTTTCCATTTTTGTTGTGTCATATACTTTCTCTTCCCAATTTCTTCAAAACTGTCCATACCTTTATATTCCCTCCTATGGATATTATTGACAACACAATTTTCACTTTGTCTTAAACTACTACTTTCCCCTCTGCTATACCTTAGCATATGTTCCTCAGACTTCTCAGCACATCTACTACATCTACACGGATACTCTGCAAATCACACGTAAGTGCCTCGCAGACGGTTCATCGATCCGTCTTCACAATAGTTCTCTATTATTTCAACCTCGAACAGCACCCGAAAGAAACAGACGACTATATCTTTCCGCGAGAGATCTGATTACCCATGTTTTATTATGATGATCTTTTCTCCCTATGTAGGTCGGTGCCAACAAAATATTTTCGCACTCTGAGGAGAAAGTTGGTGGTGGAAATTTCACGAGAAGATTCTGTTGCAACGAAAAACGTCTTTGTTTTAATGATGTCCACCCCAAACCGTGTATAATGTCAGTGACACTCTCTCCCCTATTTCGCGATAATAAAAGACCTGCTGCTTTTCCTTGAACTTTCTGAATGTATTCCGTTAATCCTATCTAGTAAGGATCCCCGACCTCGCAGCAAAGAGGATATACAGGTGTAGTGTAGGCAGTCTCTTTAGTAGATGTCTTGCATTTTCTAAGTGTTCTGCCAGTTAGCACTCATGTAGATGACCTCACACTTTTCTTTATTTTGGGTCAAGTGACAACTTTCGCACCATACAGATATCTTTTATGTATCATTCTGGTATTTATTCTGATCACTTTAGTAGGCGATAAACGACAGCATCATCTGCAAACAACCATTTAGTTTGCGGCTTGATGGACCACAAGTGTTCTGTATCAAACTGTTCGTCTCGACTTCGTCTACACCACTGCGTTACGTTGTAAAAGTAATCTTTTACACCCCATTTATCTACATGGCTTTTACTTTACTAAGGAGATATAGTATTTTTTTGTGCTTTTACTGATACGCTCGCCCACTTATTTACCGTAAACACAGCACACCAAACTTAACGCCAATTAGTTTCTGACTCTTGTTCTGCGTATAGCTCTGAAATTTCACATTTTACATCAGTGTGTTAAAAGGAAATTACCATTTTAGAATGTTGGGTGAATAAATCCATTCAGACCGATTAATGTATTTCTTTATTTGTAGCGTCGTTCCGGCTACTGCCATCATTAGATCAAAACTTAGAACTTATAAAAACAGCAGAACGTATGCTTAAGCCGACGTATCCATAACTTTTATTGATAGTGACGCAGGACGTTAGAGCTTCAAACTTTTGATCTGATCATGGCAACAGCCGACACCAACTTATAAATAAAGATATGTAGTAAGCGGTCTAGAAAGCTTTATTCACGAAGCATCCATAGTAATCGGAGACCCATTCAAGAAAATCTGTGAGTTGAGTTTTGAGATTCACTATGTCTTCTGGTTTTATTCTATAAATTCCAACCACAGATCTGAAGCTGCTTTCGTTGGCAGAGCGAAACTACTACTAAATAAACAAATAGTACGCGAACTGTTGCATATTGTTTTCACATTCAAGTAACTTCATTCCTTACATTTCAAGTGACGTAGCATTTGAGTTACACTGTGAGAATCTAATTTTTCTATGCATTAAGGCTGTCAGTTATACACATCCACATTGACGTTCCTGTCTTCCGAACTTATCTACCTACCCACCACTAGGCTCTCTTTTCGTATGATTTCGAGCCCAGAAATGTTCCTCCTTCGTCCGTTTACTATACACTCATCTGGCCACATGGTCTACCTAAATCCATATCGTTTTCACTGCTGTCATAATCACACTATCTAATCCAGACTGTTCCCCAACTCATTCTTTCATTGTGTCTCCTACCCTACATGCCTATCTCCATTGCTCCCTGAACAAACCACAATTTTTCAACAGTTAGCCCTTGTCTCGCAGCCGGAAGTTGAAACTAGTAACACAACCTGGTTGCTTTTCCAGGCAGCTAGAGAACTCAATTTTGAAACTCCAATTTAGTTTAGCAGAAGTGTTGTTAGCAGTTTGTACTACTATGTTTAATCAATTTGTCGTGCACCCAGTTGCCCTAAGGACGAAGAAGAGAAACAGCTCTTCTTTTCGATGTGTTCATTGTATAGGTCTCGTTACAACTGAATTTCAGGCAATGT
The DNA here is from genome assembly GCF_023897955.1 of Schistocerca gregaria. NCBI lineage: Eukaryota > Metazoa > Arthropoda > Insecta > Orthoptera > Acrididae > Schistocerca > Schistocerca gregaria. Next base: position 323,937,750 of record NC_064925.1, on the reverse strand, counting down.
TTCAAAATTGCTGTATTAAGCTTCTCCTTTCGTTGTTCACGTATAGCTGTACTAAAGGCCAACAGTCCAATGTCATCCGCAAAATAGAGGTATTTTGGTATGATCCCTAAGTTTGCGTTCCTCCTTAGTTCAAATAGTTTAATCCTCTGGAAACCATGTCCAGGACTGATGAAAATGTTTCTGATGATATAAAGTGACCCTGCTGACTTCTGTTACATTTCCACTTTTCTCACTACGTTCATCAAGTCTGATGCAAGGTGTAACGTTGACGTATGTTCTTGAGTGTGCAAAAAAGCTTTGAACGAATGACGTGTTTCTCGAGGGCTGCTAGTGCTGATTTTAGTGAAAACTTCTGTCAGGGCTTCTCAAAGTGTTAACTCAGTGCCCCGTCTTGTGACGCAAGTCACCATTTCGAAATCGAAGTGTTTGAACTGCTGCCCTGTAAAAAGAGGTTGAAAAATGAACTGATAAGATATGGGAATACTTTCATTAGATTCGATGAGCAGTCAAAGAAATGATGGAAAAAGTGCAAATACTGTCACAACTCCTGCTGTGAGCTGCTGTTGTCTGTGCTCTTGATGATAGTTACGGAAATGTGACAGTTCTTTTTTTTACATCTAATGAAGGAGAATTATGGCATTAATACAGCATCATAGGAGGGTTGTCTTCGTTCTTAAATACACGGTGAGGCAAGACAGGCCACCCTAAATATATCTAGAACGAGTAAATGTAGGGTATGGTAACTAAAAAATCCATGAATCATTTAAAACAGTCGATACAGATAAATGCCCAAGAACAACGTAAAAAATGATATACAGCACACATCTAATTGGCAGCCCAGTTTCGCTCATACGCTACCGAGTGTACAAGACGTAACGGTAAAAACAACTGCTGCAATGCGCTGTCGCAAGTCATTGAGCTTCTGTGGTAGACGCGGAGCTAACAAGGGGAAGGCCTCAGACACGCCCAACCGATTCGGTTGAAATTTGGCAGGTCGCTTGTGTACAACCCAAAACGAAGGAATCTAAGATATTTTGAGTCCACACCCCCGTAATGTTGAGAAAATCATCCCTAAGGATTATGACGAGCAATCGACTCAAAATTGGAGGGATCGATGGATAATTGTAAATAGAGCACTTTTAATAATCAGGTATGGGGTCCGCAAACGCGAACTTTTCCAGAAATCGAGGAAAGAAACTTTCACAACTGCCACTTCTGTACCCACATGGTAAAAGCTTTTTGCGACAGCGCCGATAGCACAACGGGCAAGGTAATCGCAAAAAGAGAGTTCAAATCTCCAAGAAACCTTGCTGATGTTATTCTTTTCGTTTCTATTTTTCCATATCTCAATTGATAGGGATACGATGGGTAATAAGGTAAGTAAATCAATAAGGAATGATAATAAAATGGTAGGCAAACTAATTTCCCAAACGCAGTGATTTACTAAAGGATTAAACTTTTAAGCCTTGTCACATGAAAACAACTCCGAGTAAGAGTGCTGCGAATTCCTCACGAGAGATCACAGATAGCCAGCGGCGCGACGCTTGTTTACAGCGACGCACGGGACAGAATGCACGCGGGGAGAGTTATGTTGTCCCGGTTGCCTCTTCGTCATATCATAGTTGTGCACCTGGGAGAGTGAAGGTGTCCACCACGAGCCTTCTAGAAGTCAATCAGAAAGAGTTGTTTCCCGTCATTAGGCTGCCGCGAACCTCACGGATACATGAAGTGATTTTTCCATCGTTAAGCGCCGAATGAAATACGTTTTGTGAATGAATACAGTGTTCTTCCGTAAGTAACATATGACGAGTACTGTATGTAGTTTGTAGTAATTAGCTCGCCTGTTGATGCCGTAGTAACCAATTATTGTTTGTTGTGTCATATCTTTCAGGTGCATAATCTGAGTAATGGAGGATGTACACCCTTCGACTAGCGCTGTAATATATAGTTAGGAGCCTCTCACAGATGATGGCAAGCGGGAAGTTAACCGACGCTATGACCTTAGCAATTAAGTCCCATAAGATTTCACATACTTTTTTTTTAACCGACGCTGTGTTTTGGTTCGTAAAAGTGTTGCAAGAGAGATGCATTATCAATGCACTACCGGAAGCAAGCAGTTCGGTTTCGCGGCGTTCCAGATTGATAGGAGCCGCTATCGACGAACGTTTTTGGAGCTGACGAACGAAATGAGTTTTGTTGATACTGAAGTACTACTAAACGATTGAACTACGGCGCTGTACCCCTTGAAGTGAAAGTAAAGGTGGTATCGCTAAGCAGGAATCCAAATTGGGACTTACAAACACTACAAAAGAATGGTGCAACAACAGCCCTGCAAAAGGAAAAAGGACTTGAAATTGTGGGAAAGTCATATCGTTAAAGGAGGGACAAGACATAGCAAATACCAGGCGATAAATAAGTGGACATAAGACCGATTTTTCGAATCTCGTTGTCGTAACGAGAATGTAGCAACGAGAATACTTCAGGAGTTGGCTGCAGGTGCAGCGCTTCAGTATACGGCCAACAGGGATTTTATGTTTGCTGCATCATTATCTTGGACAAGAAATTTCAAATCGGAGTATAAAATTCGTCAGCGGCACGTCACCTAATACGTCTCTCATAAGGAGGTACAAAATATAGAAGATATACAGAAAGTGAAGGCTCTTATCAGTACGCAAATGGCGTCACTTATGACCGGTTTTAATCGTGATTACGTGATCAACACCGATGAAACAGAATGCAAGTATTGGGTAAACGTTCGACGCATGTTAGCACATAAGCGAGAAAAATGAATCTGTGTCGCAGTTAGTAGTAAAAAGAAACTAACATATTCGTACACGGCGCAATATGCCATCACGGCCTCTGTAAAAGTGTTGCTTCAGGTTCTCTTTTGTTTACAAGATAGGAATGTTACATTTGGTTCTCAGGTTATAGAAGAGGTCAATCGTTTAACCGACTCGTAGAAAAACTGTTTACATTACCTGTTCCAAATCCGGGAAACTGACGAATGCGGTTTACAGAACGCTTCTTGAGAATGTTACGTTTCTGACAACACGTTTTGTCCAATATTATATTCCTGGAGTGGACAAATTAATACTGCAATATATGACACAATGTTTATAGATGGCGAGGGTCAGCCGACGTGCACAGTAAAAGTAATACCGCCAAACTGCACACCTGTGTGCCAGCCGTGTGATATTTATTTCTATCGCCGGCTTAAAAACTTTATTGCAAGGCTTCAGAATTGCAGTGTGTTTCTGGAATCCTAGCGGGAATTGCACAATCTCACGGATGCAATAACTATTCACAGCATAATTCATATCCAACTTCCAGCATTTATTTTTCAGCCAATGATATCGTATACGTGGTGCGCATCAAAATTAATTTCCGAAAAATACATATTTTTAAATGTAAAGCAAGATTGTTTTCCACCGACTCTTCGGAAGGAACAGTGTGGCTGTCGAAATATAGGCATTCATTAGATATTCTTGATGCCCTGAGCATGTTTGGTTCAAATGTTTATATCACAAGTACAATCCATCTAGTTGTTCGAAGAAAAGTGAGGACACGTAACAGTGACTGGAAGAGCCACTGTAAAGTGACCTTGAGTAACATTTAGTTGTTTACTATACCAAAAGGTTTGAGAAATTTATTTTCCTACCCTATTATTATCATTCCTTATTGATTTACTTGCCTTATTAACCCTCCTATCCCTATCAATTGAGATATGGAGAAATGGAAACGAAAAGAAGAACATCCGCTAGGTTTCTTAGAGATATGAACCCGGGTTCTCCAATTCCCAGCCAGTTACCTTGGCCGTTGCGTTATCGGTGGTGTCGGCGAAAAGCATTTACCATGTGGGTAGAGAAGCGGCAGTTATAAAAGTTTCTTATCTCGATTTCTCGAAAAGTATGCGTTTCTGGGCCCCATACCTGATGATGAAAAATGCTCTATTTACAATTACCTATCGATCCCGCCTATTTTGAGTCGATTGGTCGTCATAAACTTTAGGTGTGATTTTCTCAAAAGAGCGGGGGTGTTGACCCAAAATATCTTAGATTCCGTCGTTTTAGCTTGTACACAAGCGACATGAAAAATCTGAGACGAATCGGTTGGCCGTGTGTGAGGCCTTCCCCTTGTGAGACGCTAATCTTGACGTAACCCCACAAGAAAAAATAGCAAGACGTCAAGTTTGGCGACGGTGGTGGCCGTCTTGTTGAGAGATGAAAGCCCTGCTATTATTATCAAATTGTGAAATGACCCAGAGTTTCAGCATGTTGGGAAAAATTGTATAAAGATACCTTATGTTAAACTGATACATTCTACATCATTACGAAATGTCGTATTCACGTTCTATGGAAGAAGTTTTAATGTAACGTCTCTCAGAAAGAAGAAGGGCCCGTAGGCTAGGACTGCTTTTCTGTGATACCGCAATCTGTTTTTTTTTCTCTCTCTCTCTCTCTTGAGAAACTTGCCACGGGAAGCTCTTTACACTTACACACTCACTACCGATAGATAAGGGGCATGTTGTAGTAGAAACATGATTTCTCTGCTGTCTTCGCCCAATTTTCAGCAGCTACGATCGGTTGTGCATTTTTCGGTAGTTTCCTAAACTAATAAGCCAGACCAACGTTAAAAAAATAGAGTTTGTCATTCAAGTGCTGTACATTTGTTACGTTACATTTAGCTATTTACGTGCATCAATTTCATGGACAGTAGAGTAGCAAGGAGGTGCAGGAATTAATTTTTGTTGAAAACCAACGGTGGCGGCTAAAAATTGCAAAGTGGGGCGCGTCCGCTGGCAACTTGATGGTGTCGTAACTGAAAGTATACACGGGATGGTCCGAAGTACAAGAAAGCTATTAGCACATTTAATCAGGCTATGCCAGAAGGAAGCCAGGAACAACTGATTCAGCGCTTCGACAACAGTGTGGAAAACACAGAGTATGGAACTGTAACGATGCTAAATGTACTTACGTCACTCAGAGATGTCATAAGAATACCTCTCGGGGTGCAAACTTTGCGTAAAGGAACCCTCTGAAATCCTGTAGTTAAACGCTAGAGCAGCCAGGAGACCTGGTATGTTCATAAAACGAGAGTACATTTGATCACAAGCCTTGGTGGATCACGTCATCGCCCGCTATTAAACTTCCGCCCACCTGGAGCTCATTCTCAGAGCAACGCCGGCGTTAAGGGTACCAATGGAAGACCAGTTGAAGGATGCTCTTATGAATTCAATAAGTGTCCAGAAGCTGCCGCCAACCTCGAGACCACCACTGTATATCCACAGCCGTCTGACCGTCGAGGGGACTTCTGACATTCAAGCCAGTCCTGACTGAGGGGCGATCTTCCTTGCACGAAGAACTTATCTCTCGGCCTGGAAGTTGTTCAACTTGGGTGCTGGTCGCCTGTGGGTCCGCTACGGGGGTAGTACAAGTACGGCCTTGCCGGCTGCTATGCTGGGATCGCCACTAGGGCTGTCCGTGTTGCTACCCGGTCTACACGCCATCTCTACAACCAACAGTAGGGGCATGCAAACTTCTGCAGCAGAGCCTAAGCGCAGCTTCACTCATAGAGAGTGCTGAGGCTCTAACGGCCATCGGCAGCCATGCCAGGCTACGGGGACACTCGGCCGCCGTATCCTCCTGCGACAAGGTCGCGCTGCTGACGACGGACAATAGAGGAGCTGTCGTCAGCAAATTCCTCACCGGGCACCGACGTCCAACCTCAAGATTTAACGCACCGCAGACTCAGCAAAATACGCTACTGGGCAGCGCAAGAAATACGACGGAGTGACAGTGAGGCTCTCGCCTATGAATGACTGTTAACTGAGTGATGTTTCATTAACGCCCCATCAAATGGTTCAAATGGCTCTGAGCACTATGGGACTCAATATCGGAGGTCATCAGTTCCCTAGAACTTAGAACTACTTAAACCTAACTAACCTAAGGACATCACGCACATTTATGCGCGAGGCAGGATTCGAACCTGCAACCGTAGCGGTCGCGCATTTCGAGACTGAAGCGCCTAGAACCGCTCGGTCACACCGGCCGGCAACGCCCCATCGCTATACAGGACCACTTACCCTATCACCCATGCTCTCCGCTTGACTTCCTGATAACCACGAGACCCCGGCTTGGGTCGAAACCGATCTTTTAATAAGGTTTTGTGGACGTAGCCTATATATTCAGTAACGCTTTTTACTGAGTTATAGAGGAAAATCCTAAGAATTTTCAAATGTACAAAGTAGATTCAACATTTATAGCGACCAAATAAGGATATCACCTTTTTTTAATGGAACAAAACAGTTCCTTCTGTGACATTCGAAGGATACTTAAATGACATAACAAGTATGCACCGTAATCAGAAAGTAACAATATAACCGTAAGTGGCCACAAACCACTGTTCCGCTGTCACGAGGTCTGACAAGCGTCTGGCCTACTGTACCAAACATAAGCAAATATATAACTCAAGTACGGATAGTGTGTTTATTACTATGCCTACACCTCGTAAAAGTAACTCTGAGCTTACACCTATTGAACAACTAGGAGTAGACCCATGGTCGCCGGCCTATGTGGCCGTGTGGTTCTAGGCGCTTCAGTCTGGAACCGCGTGACCGCTACGATCGCAGGTTCGAATCCTGCCTCGGCAATGGATGTGTATGATGTCCTTAGGGTAGTTAGGTTTAAGTAGTTCTAAGTTCTAGGGGACTGATGACCTCAGAAGTTAAGTCCCATAGTGCTAAGAACCATTTAGACCCATGGTCAACGGGTGGAGTACTTGACTAGTAATCCAAACATTATGCGTTCCGGGTTCCAACATCTACTTAAATTTTGAATGAAAATGATCTGATGTGGCAGCCGGAGACTTCTAGTATAAAACCTCACTCTCGTTCTCCCAACGACACTGTAAAGAGTGAAGAGGAGCGGAGTTCCGCGCGCTCTCTAGCCCTTGGGGTGGGAAACTGCCCCTAAAAGGCGGAAGAATCAGCTATGGTCAATGGCATGTGGATGCAGAAGGTAGTGAAAACCACTACATTAAGGACGCAATGTGTATCAATAGGAACTGTAGTCTGTAACTGAAAAAGTCTCATAATGATTTCTGGGATTGCAAAAGATTCCGGCTTAGTCCTCTCATCGGATCTACGAGACGGCATTGCCAAAGGTAAGGCGAGTTTGAGAAAAAGATTTAATAAACAACCAAAGTGAACGTTCTATAAGTCGAGTTGTGGAATTTCAGAAGTTTGAATTTGGTGGGGAAGCTAGAAAATCTGAAAAATGAGATGATAAGGCTCAGGCTAGATGTCAGTACAGTGAAAGGGAAGGAAGAAAAGGATTTCGTGTCGGGCGAGTGTAGCATATTATTACCGCAGCTCGATATGGTTACGAACAGGAAGGCAGGGCAGAGAGTGAGTTAGTGTGAACGTGTCAGTGATAGGGTTGTTCTCATCAGAACTGACAACAGACCAACAACGACAGTAGTAGTGCAGGTATACCAGCCGCCGTCACAAGCAGAAGATCAACTGCAGAGAAAGTAAGTGAGGACATGGAATGGGCTATTCAGTACGCGGAGGGAGATCATGGCGGACTAAAATGCGCTTTTAGGGGAGAAGTAAAAGAAAGAGTTACGGGAAAATATGGGCTTGGTAATAAGAAAGAGAGAGGGTAAAGTCTGAGTACTGCAATGAATATCAGTGAGTAACAGCGAATATTGTGTTCAAGAATCAAAGGAGGAGGATTTATAATTTGAAAAGGCTTGGAGATTCGGAAACATTCCAGTTAATTAGGCATATAATGGTCTAACAACTTTAAGCATTGTACTTGATAATGACATACAAGCCGATATCTGGGTAGTACAGAACATAAACATAGCAATACACAATCAAATGTTAGTTTACCATAAAAAAAATATTCCTTGACTGTGGCTCAACACCATCGAGAACTTTTTAGGTTACTTCGTACTCAGGCGGACATTTCGAGGTCGGATGTTGGATTGTCTGAAGTAATCAGGAGCAAATATACTCTGATCACAATTTCGTAATGATGAAGAGTAGGCTGGAGTTTAAGAAACTAGACAGGAAGAATGAGTGCGAAAAAAATGGGATACGGAAGTACTAAGGTATTCAGAGATACACTTGAAGTTCTCTGAGGCTATCGAGTAAAAGAAGAAACACTTCTGTTAATAGATGAAAGAATACAGAAATAGAAATGAATTAGGAATGAAAGAAATGGGAAATGCAAGGAAGTGACGGCGAAATGACTGCATGAAAAATGCGAATTAATTGATAAAGAAATGATTCTCTCGAGGACTGTCTCACAATATAGAAAAGTCAAAACAACATTCAGGAAAATTAAAATAAAGGACAATTACATTATGAGTCTAATGGGAATTTCATTGTTAAATGTAGAGAAAAGAACGGATAGGTGGAAAGAGTACACTGAAAGCTTTATAAGAGGGTGGACCTGTCTGATGAATTGGTAGAAGAAAAAACAGGTATCGACAAGGAAGAGATGGGGATTCAGAATTGGAATTTGAAAGAGCTATGGATGGCATACGATCAAATGATGTAGGAGTGCTACATACCATTCCAACGAAATTTAATTGGGGGGGGGGGGGGGGAGGGAAGTGGTAAGGAAAGGGCTATTCACGTGGTGTGTAATACCTATCAGAGGGCGATATCATCACACTTTCGGAAAAACATTGTCCACACAATTCCGAAGGTCTCAAGAGTCGACAACTGTGAGAATTATCGCGGAATCTATTTAATAGCTCATGCATTCAAGTTGCTGTCAAGAATAAAATACTGAAGATTGCAGGAGAGAGTGGAGGATTCGGTAGATGACGATCAATAAGTCTTTAGAAAAGGCAAAGGCTCCAGAGGCAGTTCTGACGTAGCGGCTGATAATGGAAGCAAAGCTGAAGGAAAATCAAGGAATTTCCATCAGGTTTGTCGATCTGGAAAAGGGGTTTAAGAATGCAAAATTGTGAAACATGTTCGAAATTCTGAGAAAAATATGGCTAAACTACAGAGAAAGGCGGTTAATACATAATATGTACAAGAAACAAGACCACGAACGAAGTGCTCGGATAAGAAAAGGTGCATGATACGGATTGTCTGTCGCTCCTACTCTTTAATCTGTATATTGAACAACGGAAATAAAGGAATGATTTACAGGTGAGATTAAAATTCAGTTTAAAAGGATAACAATGATAAGATTCTCTGATGACATTGATGTCCTCAATGAAAGTGGAGGAGGACTACGGCATTTGTTGACTGGAATGAACAGTGTGATGAGAACACAGTATGAATTAGGAGACGGTCGAAGGAAGATAGAAGTAATGAGAAGTAGCAGAAATGAGAACAATGAGTAGCTTAAAATCACAACTGGGGATCACAAAGTAGACGAAGTTAAGGAATTCTAGAGAGCTTTTAACATTGCAGCTCGTCAGCAATCGTGAATAGTTTAATGCTTATAAAGATTCCGCCTCGATTGCAAATTGAAACCGGATGTTGACCTAGGTTCCGAAGAAAGCGTGGTTATCAGCGCCGAAACCTAGGTCAACATCCGGTTTCAATTTGCAATCGAGGCGGAATCTTTATAATCATTAAGGAATTCTGTTCCCTGGGCTGCAAAATAACCTATGATGGACGGAGGACATGGTGGTGGTGGTTAGTGTTTAACGTCCCGTCGACAACTAGGTTATTAGTGACGGAGCGCAAGCTCGGGTTAGGGAAGGATTGGGAAGGAAATCGGCCGTGCCCTTTCAAAGGAACCATCCCGGCATTTGCCTGAAACGATTTAGGGAAATCATGGAAAACCTAAATCAGGATGGCTGGAGACGGGATTGAACCGTCATCCTCCCGAATGCGAGTCCAGTGTGCTAACCACTGCGCCACCTCGCTCGGTAAGGAGGACATGAAAAGCAGCCTAACACTGGAAAGAAGGGCCAAGATAAGTATCAAGACTAGGCGTTTATTGGGAAAGAAATTACTGACAGTGTACATTTGGAGTACAGCTTTGTATGATAGTGTTAGGTGAACTGTGGAAAAACCAGAAAACAGAGAATCGCAGCATCTGAGATGTGAAGCTACAGACTGAGACTAGATTAGCTCTCTGCAAACCGGCGAGGAGAGAAGAAGGGACAGGATGATAGCACATGTTTTACGACTTGAGGGAATAACAGCTAAGGTGCTAGAAGGAACTGTAGAGAGTAAAATGTGTAGAAGAAGATAGAGGCTACAGTACATGCAGCAAATAACTAAAGACGTAGGGTGCTATCTGAGATGAAGAGGCTGGCACAGAAGGGACACATTGAGGTGACAGAAGTCATAGGACAGCGATATGCACGTATATGGATAGCGAAAGTATCGCGTACACAAGTTGTCAAAGAATGGTGCATTTGCGGATCAGTCATTTGTACTCATGTGATAAGCTTGCCGACCGGATCATTGGGCAAAGGCGGGAATTAACAGACAATGAACATGGAATGATGGTTGTAACTAGACGCATGGGACGTTCAATTCCGGAAATCGTTAAGGATTTCAATATTTCCGATATCCATAATCGGGAGAGTGTGCCAGACGACCAAATTTCAGGCATTACATCTCACCATAGACATCATAGTGGCCGACGGCCTTCATTTGAGGACCGAGAGGAGCGGCGTTTGTGTAGAGTTGTCAGTGCTAACAGACAAGCAACAATGCGGGAAATAATCAGAGAAATCAATGTGGGACGCATGACGAACGTATCTGTTCGGACAGTGCGGCGAAATCTGGTTTTAATGGGCTACACCAGTAGACGACCGACGCGTGTACCTCTGCCGACACCACGACATCGCTTGCAACGCCTCTCTTGGGCTTGTGAGCATATAGGTTGGACCCTGCAAGACAGGGAAATGGTGGCCTGATCAGATGAGTCCCATATCAGATGGTAAGAGTTAATGGTAGTGATGGTACAGATCGAGTGTGGCACAGCTCCCACGAAGCTAAGGACCCAAATTGTCAACAAGGCACCGTGCAAGCTCTTGGTGGCTTCGTACTGTGTTTGTATTATCTTGCGTATCTTTGCGTAATCTTTTGTTTCTGAGACCTCTTCATGATACCCATATTCGTGGACCTCATATTCCCGAAGAACGAATTTGTATGGCTCCCAATCCGGGACGTCATCAGGTTACAATTATATGCGACTGATTTGAAAGTACATCCTGGACAGTTCGAGCTAATGAGTTGGCCACCCCAGTCGGTCGACCTGAATCCCATCCCACATTTATGGGACATAATCGAGAGGTCTGCTTATGCATAAACCCGGCACCGGCAACACTTTCGCAGTTATGAACGGCTATAGACAGACGGTGGCTGAATATTTCTGCAGGGGGCTGTCAACGACTTTTTTGAGTCCATGCCCGACGAGTTGCCGGGCAAAAGGAGGTCCATCACGATATTACAAGGTGTCCCACGACTTTCGTCAGCTCAGTGTGTTTTTGTGGCATCGAACCAACCACAGGACTGTGGACTCGGAGTAATTAAATCTGCCAGTATCGCCATACATGGTGTTTTTTTGTTCCGAGATATACAATTACGTAATAACTGGCTAAAGATACTTCCAGATGCAATAGTGGTAAGTTCTGAAGATAGCTTTAAAACGTCCAGTCTTGAAATGAAATAATTTATTAAAAAGAAGTGAGTCGGTTGTTCCATTGAGAGAGGACAAGTCATTATCTCACTTATTTTCACATTCAAGGCTACTCTTTAATGTCATTATTACACCCTAGACACCATTTTTTGTGAGACGAGAGGAAGTTATTAACATGACAGGCATTTAAAGGAAAATGTACAATGTTAATGCATGTGGGTTCTTTATGGTAGCTCTCCTTTGAATAGTATTTTCTAGGTGGTTCGGTTATTTAACAGTAAATCTTATAATGGACGTTTGTATCTTGGAGGCCACGTGCTGCTGTTAGGAAGAGGATGGGATGCTGGTCCCAATAATTTCTCGTACCAGTATGGAAACAATGCTTCCGAACGAAGAGGCAAAAAACTGCCTACCTGGATTTATCTGTTAGGCATTTCTGGCCACAGGAAGGACAGGGGTGCAGGAGAGAAAGTGAGTCACGTGACTAAGGTGTTCCAAGAGCCTAGTAAATGCCCATTATGTGTGGAGCTGGGGTCCATAAAAGTGTGCGAGTTTCCATGTTCACCTTGGACCGGACTATACATTTAGCCACCAGTTGGTGTTGTCCCTCTGCCTGCTGAATTTTTTGGGAAGCCTCTGGCCTTTGTAAGAAAGTTAGTATGGAACACGATATTTATGTCAGCTCTGATATGGTCTATGTTGGGGCACGAAAACATTTCTCTTAGAATAGCCAAGGTCCCTGGTCGGACAAGCTCTAAAGTTCGACCCATGAAGATAGTGATTTCTGTGATACATGTGTTGTTCACTTTAGGCCGAAACGAAAATCCTCAAAACATGCTGCCTAAAGTGGCTGCGGGAGAAACAGTTTGGGGGTGTAACGTCTTCTCCTCCCTGTGCAGAAATTTGAGTCAGGTATTGTCTGCTTCTCCAGCAAGGAAAAGAAAATTATTAATTTTGGTAACTTTGGTTAGGATTGGCTGGGAGGTAGAGCTAGAGGGGTCTTGTGATTGGCATGAAACCCATGTGGAAGTGGTCGTATTGGTGCACTTTGGAGTTGACGGAGTTTTGATGGGAATGGACAAGTAGAGAAATGTGCTTCTAATTCAGACTGCGTTCTGGAGAGGAGATTATGGTGTGCACTATTGTTATGAGTAGGAAGCACTTGGGACACTGATATTGAGCACGACTTCACACAGGCAGCGGTCTTGATTGGCGAGCCTGTGGTGAAGTCTTGCCTGTTCTGACAGTTTAGACGGCAGTCATCTTGAACAACTCGTTGTACATTATTCATATCAGGACTGCTACCTTGGTGTTTGATCTCCTTGCGCGCACTGCTACATGAGTGGTTCAAATTGGTCCATGGTATGACTGGCAAATGGCAGTGCCATACGCTGGAATCTGCCGTTATTTCAGGCCTCCATTAGAGAGTAGTTGCGATCCATTTAACAATCGCCTGCCTGCGAGTTTGCATATTTCGTGCCGGCGACAACGAATTACAGGCGCCGCATATCGCTGCCCTGCAGACGCTTGCGCCAGGACTGTCACCCGAGACAGCGCTACTCATCATGATAGGTGTATAGTATTGGTGCTCCAGCTTGTTGGGGCAAACAGAATCACAATCTCCCGACTTATTCTCAGCTGCATCAACGTAGTATCACCTCTGTGGAGTATAAATCCGTCAAAGCCTATTCAGCTTCTGCTAGTTTCAGATTGTGTTAGCCCTCTTTTCAGCCACAGTAAACAGATTAAACGGATAGACCTTATTCTTTGCCAACCAATTGTCAACCAATCGCCACCCAATAGAGAGTTAATTAAACGTTACATCTTTTTGTTGCCAAGGTATCGCCGCCGTTCGAGACAGCCAGTCTACAAGACCATCGAGAACATCGAATTTGCTACAAGAGCTGGAGACAAGAAGAATCGTATTCCAATTAAGTCTGTCGCTGCTCAAGCCCTACTGGATGGTCCGGCTATGTTCGTCAGCTGCAGACTTAATTTTAGTTTAGATATGTCGCCTCACTTAACTTGTGTTGTTTGTTCTATTTTATGATCAGTACACTTTTTCCATAAAATTTTAAAGAAGTTAATCCGATGTTGATATATCAATCACCCAACAATAATTGACTACAATAATGTTTCGTTAAATTTTTCTCAGTTTTCAAGTTTTATTTAAGATTCTGGTAAAAGGGATAACCTCCAACGCAAGCTAGCAACAACAACCACTATCAGAGGACAGAATCAGTTAAGCAGGTGGATGGCCAGGTAGACAAGTGGATGGCTTACAAGTTAAAGTGACTGCTGTCAGGTTATAAACTTCCAATCGCCTGTAGTCTTTCAAATCAAACTGCAAGACCCGTGTAGTCTTGCACTGTGAGCCATTTTGCAGATGATGGTGCACTGAGTACTGGCCTTTTGTATCCTGGACCACTTTGGTATTTGACCGTCAAATAGCCTACATGCAGGAGCACAAGCTTGTTACATCCTGAGGGGTAATAACAACATTAAAACAGCAGAAGTACTTCAATGTAAAAAGCGAAAATGTTAAGAAACTTAAAAATTACAGATGACGCTGTCGAGGAATTATTATAGCATTCATAAAAAATGGAACAGCCAATCACAGCACTTAAAAACGCAAGATGGTGCTAATAGGCAGATACTTTCCCGACAATCACAGCGCAGTATATGTTTTTGACAAAGTTCACCTTGTTCAAAAGTAGTACAACACACACACACACACACACACACACACACACACACACACACACACACACACACACAAGAAATGTATGAAATTTTATGAAATGTTGGTTGCTGCACTTTCAAAAATGGTACCTAGTTCAGAGTGCTTTCCAAGGTCGTCCAAATATCTACTTTGGCTGCTTCGTAAGATCCAAAAGACACACAAAAATTAGAATATTTTTGGTTTTTTGACGAGGTAACGAATAAGGAGATACTCTTGTGCAAAATCGTTATATATTTGGCACAGAAGTATTGCCAAAGTACATTCGAAAAGGTGGAATGCCTTAACAAAACGGGAAATAGAAGGCAAAATGAAAATCCACGAATGGTCTTGGCTAGAAGAAATCCCAGAACAACTAGAGCAGGTTACTGTTAAAGTCATAAAAGGGATAGTTTTAAAATAGAGGAATAAACTAATTGCGACTGTTGACACACACATACACTTTATCAATCCTGTACTGTTTGCTATTCCATCGGCAATATGTCGGGAATATGTAATATTAGGAGAAAATTATGTATTGAATTTCGAGGACTGACCTCCTTTGTATTTTCCGAATTACTGCATAGAAGTAGAGTTAAATGATTTGGATATAGATTTGTAAGTTGAAAATTAAAGTGGATATTACTAAAACCACATCAGACTAATATAAAAAAGAGTAGTTTTCGGTTTGTAAATATATATTAAAATTAATATAGGTTTTGTATAATAATATTCTTTTTTAATATGTTATCCCGTCAAAAACCCTGAAAGTCTCTTATTTTTGTGTGTTTTTTTGGATGGTGATCTTTCAGAGTAGGCAAAAGTGTGTTATCGAATGACCTTCTAAAGTATCCGAAACTAGGTACTTGAAAGCACAGCAACCCACGTTTCCTTCCCAAATGTTGCAATTTCACATTTCTCCAGCTTGATCTTTCTGGACAAGCTGGGGTTGCAAAATCCATAGTCAGTGAATTCTGGTTTTTCAGAGTATCAGTTTCATATTTCACTAATTTGACAGTCCAGAAGGTTTAAGGGCGGCAAAATACGTAGCTAGCTAATTCAGGATTTTCTATGCTTAATCAAAATGTGCATCATATTACTCCAATTGAGTGTGAGACGTGTCAGAAAAAGCAAAATGCTCAGTCAGTGCGTTCATTCTTGCTGAAGCCTAATTGACATCTGTTTCATAATATACAAAGCCTAGATTAAAATGCAAAATTCTCCATCAACTATGTATGACTCTCAACAAATCACATTTATTGTTTTATTTTTTCGTTGTAAAATCTGTTAACTTTTTCCTGCAGCACAATGTGCTATTTAACCGTTGAACCTTTTTAAATGTGCGAAAAATATTAAATGAAAGAAAAAAAACATTGTAGAATTTAAAGTCCGGCTACCCTTGTCGTATCTTGAGTGTATGTTAAAGTTCAGTCAACCAAATGTGCATCTCACTTTCTTTGGAAAGCCATCTTTTTTATTTTATATCAATAGCCTTTTTGTTTTAGTTTTCTTCCTTTCCCACTACTGCGGTATATACAGTTTTTGATAAACAGAGAGACACGAAATATAATGATGCTGACATAAACATTACTGAAGTATGAAAACAGAAAGAGAGAGAGAGAGAGAGAGAGAGAGAGAGAGAGATATATGAAATTTACTGATGACGCAGATATGAGATGAAATTTGCTGGCAACTCAGGACAGTATATGACATAAACGTTAAGTTGGAAACGGGATCATAAATTACTGATGAGGTTACACTACTGAAATTCATCACGGAATAAATATCTTTCGCTGCCTACGTTTCATGATGAAACACGAAATTGTACTTCATCGAGATCTCTATCTGTGTATCTATATGTCTCTCTCTCTCTCTCTCTCTGAGACGGTGTTCTCTCCAAATACCTGGAACAGAATCTAGGTGTCAAGTTTCACTGACTTGATCCATGTGTTTCTGGGCTGAATTCTAGTTTAACAGTGATTCCAGACCAAGCATTTTGATATTTTTATAGGTTTGTTGTAGTCAGAGCTGGGTTTCTACAGCTCGTCGTTTCCTCAAAAAGGCCTTCATATACCTAATGTCTGCAGGACGTTTTTCCAATACGTTTTCAGTCAAGTCACACGCATAATGTATGTATTTAACACTGTTGCATTGCAACCTAATGCATTAACATAGGACTGAAAACTTCATTTTGTAGTCAACTTTTGTTTGTTCCTTGGCTTTTTAAGATCAACGTCAGAAATATGCGTAAAACTACGAGCGTTGAATGAGTAGTGAGAGGCGGATGGAAATAACTTTGCTCACTCTCGTCGACAAGTGGCCTAACAGTCGCAAACCAAGGGGGTGGACAGGGGTGCTTTGTGCTCATCTTTTGAATATATTGTGAACTAATGAATTACTTCATATTTTAAAATTTTGAAAAACCGATTTATTGTTTCTAATGAATTCTTCTACATGATACAATAACTGTTTAAAATTTTTCTATACTTAACCGTAAATGTAAGTCTAAGTATAAAAGAAATGAAAATCATATTTAATGTTTTTCAGGTTCATAAACTTACTTACACATCGATATCTCATTAAAAAGTATGTTGTGAGTCAAAGACAAATAGAATTAACGAAATTTGCATTTCTTAAAATTTCTTTTACGGTTAGCATAAAGCAGCCCCTTTGTAGTGCACGTTACTGAAATTGTGTTGATGTTGGTAGGAACGTGATAAAGATTTTTTTATCTTCTGAACCGTGCTAACAAATCAACTCGTCCTTAGGAAGCATGTTCTTAGTATAAGTCAACCAAAATTAATGAATTTAGCTGTTTTTATTTTTTAGGGTGGGCATAAAGTAACCCTCCCTCCCCTCCCTTCTAGGTAATTCGAGTAATGAAAAATACGCTGGTATAGCTAGGATTAAGGAGCAAGTTAATCAGAATGCGTTATTTTCAATGGAGCATGATTTTCGTATTAAATGTCAGATTTGTCGGAACAGGCAATACTCTGTCTGCTAGTTCGTTTCGGTGACACTTGACATCAAAGAACGATTTAGATACGGAAATTAAGTAATCTGAGGCCTTAAACTATCTCCTGTATAGAAATAGAGCCTTGCATGCAAGACAGCATACAAACCATACTTACAGCTGCATGAAACTCTAGACGTCATTTAATTTATGAAAAAATGTATGAGCTGTTACATATTAAATTTCATTTTTAGAAAAAAATTCTAATTTTTTAGTTAATTAGCTCAACTTCTAACACAGTTTTCAATAGGTTTGGAAAACTCTACGGTTTTGCATTAAGGAGTTTGTGTTTAATAAACAGTGCAAAATTCATCGAAGAATCTCTCTTTCTTATGAAGAAAAGTGTACCTATATCAACAAATGCAGCCAATAGTAAGTGCAAAAAGGTTGAAATTTCACATGTAAAAAATTATTTTGCTATGTTGACGTCCTATTCCCCTTAATCAGCTGTCTTTTTTATTATTCTTTTCGATAAGTCTCGATGGATTTATTTGGTTACTATCTTCGTACAACAACGTATCGAGCTTCGTACCGTAGTCCACATGTTCCACAAATACGTCTGCGTTATCCTCGTTAGCAGGAAAAACTGCAGTACTTTCACCATTGCAGAATGCGCGCAAGGCATTGCGCTTAGCCCTGGTCACGTATAGTGCTTGCAGGTTTCCTTTCGTGAGAATACGGCCAACTTCATACCCTGTTTTAATGGGAAACTTCCGAACTCCATGTTTAACACCACTTTAAATTTCACAGACAGGGACGTCCTGCGATGAAGATGCGAACTGAAGTCGTTTCTTTAAATGTCGACGTGCTACCCATGTCTATGTCTCTCTCCGTCAAGTTGGTGATAGCGTGTTCGGAGGATCTGTGGTCGGTACACTGTTCTTGTTGCGGGAGCGGGCTAAACTTCCCTCTCTCCTCCTCGATAGTTCATTTCTGTAACCTCACCGACCCAATCCCATCCAAGGCTGTGAGTATCCTTGGTAGTTACAAAAGCAAGCCTATAAGGTCACGTCCGTTTACTTCCAGCTGCTGAATGATGTTGTGTATCCTTTGCCACTGTGGGACTTAGCTGGCACGACGAAAAGTCCTAGTGGCGACGGCTCTGATGTGATGGGATATCATAGCTAATCGTGGAGTTGTTTTCTCATCGCGGCAGCGTAGCTGTAAGGATAATGAACTCAGTAAATTAGCCTGCTTGACTCGCAGTTTACCCGGACTCTTAATTCCGTGCCACGTTTCTTTCCCGTTAAGGTACATAAACTAAAAATTCAGAGCCTTGCAGTGGTAACATTGAATAAAACGTTCTCTGGCTTTGAGTCGATTCAAGTGGTTAAAATTCCACGAGGTTTCCATCAAGTACTCCCCTGCCATTGTCAAGTGAAACGACTGCTAATGGATTTAATAGAGACGGCGACCTACAGCCGAGCACGGCATGAGATTCAGCGAGCGCAAGATTGAAAGAGGCACATCCAACACAGAATCAACGTGTGTCAATATATAGCGATACGGTGGGCACCAGTGACGTGACACCCGTCAAATACTGTATACAGGGGCGTACCAGCATCCCATCACAATTCATTCGACTCGACAATGGCACTGTGTCGGAAACATCTGACATTTTAAGCATTTGACTCAGAGAACAATTTATTCAATGTTACCGCAGCGTTACTCTAAATTCTTACAAAATATTACTTTCTTCTACGTATATCTTGCGAAAGGATCACGAAGGTGAAAGTAGAGAGGTTCGAGCTCACGCGGAGGACCATTCGCGACTAGAGCAGGAAAACGAGTAATTAACTGTGACATACGAAACCCACCACCACACACCATAAAGTGAATTGTTGCGGAGTATAGATGTAGATACAGTTATCTGTTATGGACATATGTGGGGTGGCTTGGTTAGTGGGCTTATCCTGTATCCTGTAAAAAATATGCAAGATTCTAATTGCATATGCAGCAGTACATCTAAGGTTAACGACCTGTTGTTGACGCCTATTAAGCCGCAATGACGTTCATATTTACCGAGCTTCTTCCCATGGTTATTTCATCAGTAGATAATGATTCATCATCACACTGTCAGAGGCACTTTTTAGTTTGTTTACCTTTATTGCTTACATTATTCCATGATAAGTTTTTAAGCTGTAATTGTGACAGCTACTATTACACAAGTGAGCAAGCCTCGTTATCTGTCAATGTTCTTAAAAAGACTTTACAAAAGCCGGCGTAAGTAACTACACCTCAACCGTTGAAGCACAAGATTAACAGAATGAAGGGCATAGTTGTCACTGAATGATCACAAACAGAGTTAGTAACATAGAACAGGTACTGAAGAATAGCACACTTATGGCTGACTACTGACTTGGAATCGTGCATAGTGAATCCTGTGCAATAAGTAAACTGAATAACGTAGTACCTTAAGGAGTACAGCAACAGTCCAAATTCTATGTATTTTTATTTATATCAGTACGCGTTTTGGGCTTTTGCCCATCCTCAGTTGGCGTAATACATATTTAACTCAGCATCCAAATTTTGGTCCATGGTTCCATCGACGTGTTAACTGAAGTTTTAAATACGAATTGCACTAACTGAAGATGGATGAATGCCCGAAACTCGTATTGGTATAAATAAAAGAACATTTAAACACATAATAAAATAGCTGGTTGCCGTATTTCTTAAAGTAATATAATCTAAGTGACGGGGCTGAACTATCAGTAAAACGGCAAAATTAACTAACAACTTAGTGTCTGTTCTAGGTGATTACTCGTGTACGACTGACTGATTTTATGCGAACGCTTAAGTAAAAACTTTTGTAGTATTGATGGGACATAATTGTAAAATACAAGACTAATATATTTTAGATATTAACGTAAAAGACAGCGAAAACAGACAATTAAAAAATTGCTTTAGGCAGCAAAGTTATCTTGATTAACTACAGGCGTTGTAAGTAAAACGGTAAAATTGCAGGTAGTATTTTATAATTTGGAAGTTTTAACCTGTACTGGAATTCCAAACACTGCCGTGAATTTTCTGGAAAGTTAAGTCCTCTAATTCGAATATTTTGTTAACAATCATGCTATTGTAAGAGAGTTATATATTTTTGTAATCATAAAATTATGGCTACGAAAATATAAGAGAGAAATTTCTACAGGTTCACATTTTAAGATTCGAAGTTCTGGAATACGATAATTTTGAATTGTAGTTGAGTAGAGGTGAGTTCATCCCTGACACCTGCAGTGGGCTGAGCGTGGCAGCTTCGCTGGCCTGCCTCAACCAACAACGTGGCGCGACTTTGTAAACGCCTCAGTGCTGTCACAGCTCTGTAGACGGCTACTGTTTTCACCTGCAGCCGTTAGTGCTCCGCAGTTGACAACAGCTGACAACAGCGCTGAGAGCTGTCAGGGATCTTCTTAAGCAGCCTCGACTACAGTACAATTTTTCAAATAGGTATGTTTCGGAAAAAGTAAGATGTTCGTTGTCAAATGGAGAGTGAGGCTTTCCATTAACGCATGTCAGTACTAAAATAAGTAATTCTGAAGAGTATTGTTTTAGTGACCGAGCGCAGTGGGATAGTGGTCAGAAACCTGGATTATCAGTCGGGACTGCCATCCATATTTAGGTTTTCCGTGATTTTTCTAAATCACTCCAGACATGTGGGGACGGTTCATTGGAAAGGGCACGGCCGATTTCACTCCCCGCCTTTGAAACAATCTGAGCTTTTGTTCCATCTCTAACGGTCTCAATGTCGACGGTGTGTTAATCCACAATCTTCCTTCTTTCATTTTTATGGATTTAGTTGATTGTAAATTTACCGGAAAAGTGGGGAATAGCAGCATTTGGTATGTAGTGGTATAGAATAATGTTAGAGATGAAGCGTACTGGTAAGGTAAAGAATGAGGAGGTCCTCTAGAGAATCGGCGAAGAAAGGAATGCAGTATATGGAGAACACTGACAAAAAGAAGGGAGAGAAGGGGAATAACTCCCATGGTGCTAGAGGGAGTTGTAGCCAGTAAAAACTATAGAGTAAGATAGATATTGTAATACATCCAGCAAATAATTCAGGACGTAGGTCGCTAGTGCTATTCTGAAGTGAGGAGGTCGGTACAGAAGAGAAAGTCGTGGCGGGGCATATCAAACCATCACAAGACTCATGATTCGAAAAAAAAGAAAATACCTCAAAAAGTATTTCTTTGGTATAATCAGTGAATACTAATGTTTAGTTAAATATAGCACTGATCATAATTTAACAATTTCATGTACATATATGCAGTATGCTTGTAATAGAAAACTGGAAAAAGCAAAGAATGGAATTGTAGCAAGTGGAGCGGTCATATTTTATCATCTTTCAACTAACATGAATGCTTTTTAAAGTAGCACAGAACAGCCACTGAGTTTAAATGGTAAAAAATAAATAAGAGAGTGACATACACATATAGCAGCACATTTCAACCGAGTGGAATGTTGCTTACAAGCTGCGCAGAACAACCACAGAGTTTGCAATCGTAAATTACAAGCAAGAGGTGGAAAGACAAATTTAACAGTACGTTTGAGTAACTGAATTAGTTTTAATACTCCATTAGTTGGCGATCATCCCTAATATTAACAGGAAGTCGAGTATAGAGTGGCACCAGGCTTCTACTCTTGACTGCAGCACATTTGCTCGTTTACGGGTAAGACAGGAGCCTCTACTGGGGTGACAGCGCGGCCCCTAAGCCCCTGCCATATAGGTCGCCGGTGGTCCCTGAGTGCACGGCTGGCGGCCCAACCTGCCCGGCGCCGCGCAGCACAGTGGCACGGGGTAGCGGAATTAATGCCGCGGCATTAACAACACAAATGGCCGGTAGCGGATAGCGCGGCACACCGGCAGGGCCCACTGGCTTTTATTCAGAAAAAGCCGGAATAAATTGAAAGGCAGCCTCGTCACCCAACGCGGCCCACCGGAATACGCGGCAGCTCGAGAGAGAAAGTCGATAAATACAAAAAACGCTAGACAGGTAGGTGGGCGCATTACCAGCGACACCTAGGGTGGATTCCGTGATACCTGCACATTTGATTTGTCACATACTACCAACACGACGTATATTTAGCCTACGGAAAAGAGTAGAGAAAGGTCACAATAAAAACACCACTTTTTTCGTTCGTATTTTCCCACTCAACGTGGAGTCGACGCTCTTGGCAAGTCTTCTCCATTTTCTTCGGTCCCATGCTCCCCTCTCCCTTGTTGGATTTTCTTCAAGTCCCTGTCTACACGGTCCACCCACCTTATTCTTCACCTTTCTGTCACCTTCCACTACGATTTCTACCATTCGCTTGCCAATGTGGGTGTCGTCCCTTCTCGTTACAACGCCATAGCCTGTCTTGAACGTTCTTTGAGGCTCCATTGGTTTAAAGTTGTCTCTCATTCTCCTGTTTCTAATCTTATCAGCTCTGGAGGCATCACCAATTCATCTCAACGTTATTTCAGCCACATCCTTAGGCTTACTTGGTGTCTACATCTATTCTCTATACATTGCAGATCTCACTGCTGACTTATGCAATATTCCTTTAGTCTGAAGGTTTATTCTTCTATCGCGTAGTATACCTGACGAACTTTCCCAATCCGTCCAACCTGTCTGCACTCTACGGGTTATCACCACATCTCAGCTCCCAACAGCAGTCATTGCTAACACTAATGTCTTAAGCCATCGACTTCCTTCAAATTTTTATCACGCATGTAGTGTTACATGCCATTTAGGCCATCGACGTTTTCCGCTCTCTATCTAAAACGAGAAAAGATTATCGTTACAAAACAGTAAGTAGTATTAGGTGGGGAGTAAGCAGCGAAACAGATACTGTGTGCGGTCGTTTTGTTTCACATTTGTGCAGAGTTGAACACACAGCAGAGTAGTTTGAGTAAACGGCAAAGGGTGACGACGAGTAAATGTCTTCACCTTCTGAGGGCAGGGTCTTTTATGTATTGGCGTCCCGCCTTGTCAAGGAGCAGCCAACCTCTCCAAGAATGAAAACAGCAACGAACGAAGGTAGCACTGAAATGAAATATTACTTACTTCTTGTCAAGCCTTCAAGGCGAATATTGTATCTGCTTCAAGTTAAGAATTGGGATCTGCACACCCACTGAAACAAACAGAAGATAGTCAAGTACGAAATATTGACGTCATTTCGAAATTAGAGTAGATGTCGTTTTTCCTTCCACCAATAACAGCTGTAAAGGCGAAGAGTTCAAATCTTTCCAGGGATAAACAGGATTCTCCAGAGCTACTGCTTTCGAGGATCACTCTGTAAAGGAAATAATTAACTGCGGCCGAGTTACATTAAAGGCATATTAACACACGGTACGTTGGCAACAAAAAGGCTGTTTACTTTGGTGTGTGGAATGTATGAGTCTGGCAACAAACCATCTGACTTTCATAAAAATATCACCCAACAGTTCCGAAAACTGCAAGAGCTGACAAGTGTGAGAATTAATGCAAAATCAATTTAACTGCTCGTGCATCCCAGTTGCGGACAAGAATAATATACAGAAGAATGGACAAGAAAATTGAGGATGTGTTAGACGGTCAGTTAGGATTTAAGAAAGGCAAAGGGACCAGACAGGCGATTCTGACGTTGCGGTTGATAATGGAAGCAAGACTAAAGAAAAATCAAGACACGTTCATAGAATTCGTCGACCTGGAAAAAGCGTTCGACAATGTAAAATGGTGAAACATTTTCGAAATTCTGAGGAAAATAGGGGTAAGCTATACGGGGAAACGGGTAATATACAATACGTACACGAGCCACAAGGGAATAATAAGAGTGGACGACCATGAACGAAGTCTTCGTATTAGAAATGGCGTAAGACAGTCTTTCGCCCCTACTCTTCAATCTGTACATTGTGGAAGCAGTGATGGAAATAAAAGAAAGGCTCCGGAGTGGACTTAAAATTCAAGGTGAAAGGATATCAATGATACGATTCCCTGATGACATTGCTATCCTGAGTGAAACTAAAGAAGATTTACATGATTTGCTGAATGGAATGAACTATCTAATGAGTACAGAAAAACGGACTGAGAGTAAATCGAACAAAGGCGAAAGTAATGAGAAGTAGCAGAAATGAGAACAGCGAGAAACTTAACATCAAGATTGATGGTCACGAAGTAGATGAAGGTAAGGAACTGTACTATCTAGGCAGCAAAATAGCCAATGATGAGCGAAGCAGGAAGGACATCAAAAGCAGACAGGCACTGAGACAAAGGGCATTCCTGGCCAAGAGAAGTCCACTAGTATCAAACATAGGTGTTAATTTGAGGAAGAAATTTCTGGATGTATGTCTGGAGCTCAGCACTGTATGGTAATGAAACATGAACTGTGGAAAAACAGCAACAGAAGAGGATCGACGCGTTTGAGATGTGGTGCTACAGACGAATATTGAAAATTAGTCAGACTGATACCGTAAGGAATGAGGAAGTTCCGTCCAGAATTGGAGAGGAGACAAACATGTGGAAACATTGACAAGGAGAAGGGACAGGATGATAGTACATCTCTTAAGACATCAGGAAATATTTTCCATGGTGCTTGAGGGAGCTGTAGAGGGTAGAAACTGTAGAGGAAGACAGAGACTGGAATACATCCAGCATATAATTGAGGACGTGGGTTGCAAGTGCTGCTCTGAGATGAAGAGGTTAGTACAGGAGAGGAATTCGTGGCGGTTCGCATCAAACCAGTCAGAAGATTGATGACTGAAATAAACAAAAACAAAAAAAACACTTTTGGATGATAGATCAAATGTGACCGCCCTGACTCACTTCCAAACACATAACAATTCCCTCCTAGCCACATATACTCCGATTTCTTCTTCGGTTGTCGAAAAGTTTTGTCCAACTTCCCAATCCCACTTCCAGGTCGTTCTTGTTGGTGTTCCATAAAATTATCCATAAAACCATATCACCCAGAAACATCAGACACCAAGAAATTTGTTTTTTAACAGATTTTCATGATACACCGATCAGGCTAAAACGTATGAGCTCAACGCAGACCTTTGATGCAAACCATCTTGTGCTGGTATGTAGTATGTTTCTTCTACACTACTTCTCATCCGAATTCTGGCACCATCAGATATGTCCTGAATGAGATGTACATATTTCTCACGCACTTCAGTCTCTCTCATATGTCCATAAGCTTCTTGCCAAGGCTCTCTGTCATTAGCATACTATATGTAATTTCTTCTTCTCCTCCCTGTGTTGGTCTATAATTTGCCGAGAAAAATAAATTGCATCCATCGTTCCTTTCCCCGACATCAATAAATACACTACTGGCAATTAAAACTGCAACAGGAGAAATGATAACAAGCGGCATACCTTTTATGCTTATACAATATACAGGACCGGACAAAAATACGAAACGCCCAAAACACAACACATTACCACGCTTAACATAGTATAGAAAAATCATTGGCATTCAGAGCAGCCTCAGACCGTCTGGGAATGGTTAGAGGTCTTGTATGGTTTTTAAGGGAATCGTACACTAATCATGCTGTAAAATAATGACAGCTTCGGGTAACAATGATGCAATCGATCATGAATCCTTCTCTCCAAAGTATACCACAAAGTCACAGTAATGTTGAGATCGTGACTATGGGGGGGGGGGGGGGGGGGCTAAGGGTGATGGGGGAAGGGGAGGAGGGTTCTGGGGGGATGCGACAATTCGTCGTCGTGCTCAGAAACCCAATCCTGGACGATGTGATCTGTGCGACAGGGGCCCTGTCGTCTTTGAGCGCATCGTCACCACTGGGGAACAAACATCGCACGATGAGATGGACGTAATCAGCCAGAATGGTCACAGAATCCTTGCAGTAACGTCACACTGCCGAGTAGTCATGGAACCTTGGAATTCCACGATATGGTTGTCCAAATCATCGTCAAACTAGCACCATGACTCACTTTCGGGACGGATGCTGGACCAAAAGTTGGGAACAGTGACAAAAAATATTCCTCTGATGAAATGGGTTTGCTTCCATTATTCCACTGTCTATATTTTATGGTTTGAGCACCACGTTTCCCATAACTGATGAGTGATTTTGGAATTCCAGCTCGCCGTGTAGTAAACTGCTTCCGGAGGTCCCTACGCGTTGTTCAGGTGCTGAAAGTGTTCCCGGGTGCGACATTTAGTTCTGCAGTGACTTTCGCAGCTGTCGTCCTCTTACTTATAGTCACAATCCTCTTCGATGACGACCTGTCACTATCGCTCAAAACACGCTTTCGTTCGTGTTGTGACTTAGCCGATGATGTTTCTCCTGTCTCCCTGTGTGCGGTATAAATTTTTGATATCGTTGCTCTTGAAACTCAAATCACTACAGATTTTTTGTTTCTGTTTTTCGACGCTACCTTTCTTCCTTTGTGATAGCCACTTTTGTTTTCTTTTTTCTTTCCTTAGACCTTTTCCACTTCAGGCGTGAGCGTGGGCGTGGGCCCATAACACCCATACTACCCCCAAAAACCTATATAACATACAAACAGATAAAATATATAGTGCCGCCTCTACTTTCATCTTAAAATCTAACTAAGGCGGATGTTTTCCACCATTTCTGTCTCTGCCCACAAACAAAATAGAAATTCGCCGCTGATCGTCTTGTCAAAATAAGACGAAGGAAAGAAACGACGCAATGCTTCTATTTAATTTTATTCGTTGTGTTTATTTATATCTTTACTTTCTTAAAAATATTCTTTCGGTGACGTCCATAGCAGCCAGACGGTTGGGTCTCTAGATCGTCTTCTCGTCCAGCGGAGGTCAAACATCCTATAATTACCATTAATGTCTGCGCTCGGTCCATCCAGTGCTACATCTTCAGTTTTTTCTCACAGCCGGTACACCTTAGTGTTGACGTTGAGCAAACGACGAGCCCAAATAATTCACTAAGAGCGAACCTCATGACACATTGCGCTGTAAAGGTAGTAACTGACGTCAGGATGCGTCAGTTTGATTGGCTCTATGGAGCGAGGCGTCTGATGCAGCAGCAAAGCCAACATGTGAAGTGTAAGGAGACAACAGTCGGCAGTCGTGCCACAAACGAAGCGGTGCAAATCGGTGCTGTGTTGTCTTGATCGTCATTTCATCCCAATCCGGCGCGCAGGTCGCCCAATGTGGTGTCGAATGTAAGAAGACCTGCACCAAGGCGGCTGGACCTGACCGTAAGGGGCCTCTCCTGCCAATGACGCCAAACGCTTATTCCCATTTCCACCATGAAATGTACTAAATGCTTGTACTTGCAAATGAGTAGCGTTTTAGCGCGAGCGTACAAAGTTGATACGAATACACATACGTAGGGATAGCAGTTTCCATCTGGACAGGTTGGCTGTGAAGATGAATAAACGATTGAAAATAGGATTGCGTCCCTAACGGTAGTCGCAAAAAGTAATATAAATTGGTAGAATAAAAACTAAGAAGAGGTAAGGCACTTCTATTTGCTAAATAATTACGTTATCAGCAATATGTTCGCATACAGAAGTCGCCCTCAGAAATAATCGAGGCAACGAGCAAGAAATAAAAGGAAAAACGCGTTTCTCAGTCAGAAATTACTTTTAACACTGGTTATTTGTGAGGACAACATGTTATGTCTCGTCGAAATAGGAATCACGGGAACCAGTACGTATCTGAATACCAGAGCTACAGGGTTGTGGCCAAACAGACTGCGCTTTTTCGTCCCGCGATACTGCTGTTGTCGGTGGTCGGGATAAGACCACAATGACAGTATGAAGTCCATGGTTTCAGACAGACTGTTCTGAACACGGGGTGGCTCCCTTTGGGAGGAGGATCGACGGCAGTGCGCCCAACGACTGTGGACGCGGGTGGCACCACATCCCCATTCCGTGTGAAGCATTACGATCGGAGTACGAGTTCGTGGGCGCCATTAGAGAACGAACATTGCTTCATTCTATTGTTCATCATCTTACGAGGCGAGATGTAAGATACACAGCCATACCGCTTTGGGTTTACAAAACGGGTAATTTTGACAACAGACGTTTCTTGTGCTACGTGTTAGCGTCGATGACTGTGCCCTATCTTCGAAGTTCCCCTTACGTTTTCTTCCAACAAGATAATCCAACGTTGCATGTTTCCCGAGATATTCCGACACCTGGATAGGCAATGTTCAACTGTTACCTAGACTAGATAGTTCTCCAGATGTGTCACACATTGAAACTGTTGGTCTTGAGTAGTTGAGAGAAACACACAAAATAGAAGTCACTTAGCGATGAAATCAATCTGAAGTGCAGGGAAACTAAGGTGAAATGGCAGCATGAAAAATGTGAAGAAATCGAAAAAGAAATTACTGTCGGAAGGATTGACTCAGTATACAGAAACTTAAAAGCAAGCTTCCGTGTAACTAAAATAAAGGCTGTAGCATTAAGATTGCGATGGGAATTTCACTGTTGAATGCAGAGAAGAGAGCGGGTAAGTGGAAAGTGTACACTGAAGGCCTCTATGGGGGAGGGGGGGGGGGGGGGGGAAGATTTGTCTGATATGATAGAAGAAGAAACAAGAGTCGATTTGGAAGACATAGGGGACCCAGAATTAGAATGAGAATTTAAGAGAGCTTTGGAGAAGCAGAAGGAATAGCTAACAGATAACATTCCATCAGACTTTCTAAAATGATTTGAGGGAAGTGGGAACAAAACGACTATTTACCTTGGTGTGTAGAAAACATGAGACTCACTATATCACCTGACTTTCGGAAAAATATAATCCACACAACTCCGTAGCCTGCAAGAGCTGACAATACGAGAATTATCGCACACTGAGCTTAACAGTCCATGCACCCAAATTGCTGACAAGAATAATATACAGAAGAATGAAAAAGAAAGCTGAGAGTGTGTTAGATGAAGATCAGTTTGGCTTTAGGAAAGGTGAAGGAACTAGAGAAGAAATTCTGACGTTGCGGTTGATAATGGAAGCAAGGCAAAATAAAAATCAAAACATGTTCTTAGGATTAAGAAGGGAGTAAGACAAGGCTGTAGCCTTTCGCCCCTACTCTTCAATCTGTACATCGAGGAAGCAATGACAGAAATAGAAGAGACGTCCACGAGAAATATTAAAATGTAGACTGAAAAAATATGAATGATTAGATTCGCTGACACCATTACTATCCTCATCGAAAGTGAAGAAGAATCACTGTATCTGTTGAGTGGAACGCACAGTCTGAGTATAGAGAATGTGGACTGAGAGTAAATTGAAGGAAGGCGAAAGTAATGAAATGTAGCAGAATTGAGAACAACGAAAAACTTAACAAATCATGAATCACGAAGTAGACGAAAGTTAAGGAATTGTGGTACCTAGGCAGCACAGTAACCCGCGACGGCAGAGCAAGGATGACATAAAAAGCAGACTAGAGCTTCCTCGCAAAGAGAAGTCAATTAGTATCAAATTCTGGTATTAATATGAGGAAGAAATTTTTGAGAATGTACGTTGTAGCACAGCACTGCATGACAGTGGAACGTGGACTGTGGAAAAACCGAAAAACAAGGGAATCGAAGCATTTGAACGTGGGGCTACAAAAGAATGGTGAAAACTAGGTGGACTAGTAAGGTAAGGCATGAGGAAGTTCTCCGCAGAATCGGCAAGGAAAGCCTTATATGGAAAACAACACTGACTAGAAGAAGGGACAGGGTGATAAGACATCTGCTAACACATCAATGATGGCTAAAGCATGGCTGCTCGTACCGTGATTGGAGAGGGAACATTGAAGAAAGAGCAGTTAATATATGAGTTGATAGTTCGTGGCCGAAGCGAGGAACGTGGCGTCAGTGAGTTACTTACACGTCTCCATGCAGTGACGCTTTCCGTGAATGTCACGGATGCGCTTATTGGGCAGGTGAGTAACGCAATTGCTAGTGCTGCCGCCTCTTGAGTTGATTTAGACAGGAATATTGAGTTCTTGACAGGTTCTAGTCCCTCTCGCACGCTAATCTATCTCCTGATTTTGTTTAACCGAGTGGAGGATGTGGTATGTGTAATCTCTGATGTCCCGACCACAGCTAAGGTTAATGAATTACTGCATGCTGTGGAAATAAAATACGGCCGCTGTGGCCGAGCGGTTCTAGGCGTTTCAGTCTGGAACCGCGCTGCTGCTAAGGTTGCAGGTTAGAATCCTGCCTCGGACATGGATGTGTGTGATGTCCTTAGGTTAGTGAGGTTTAAGTAGTTCTAAGTCTAGGGGACTGATGATCTCACATGTTAGTCCCATAGTGCGTACAGCCATTTGAATCACTTTTTGCTAATAAAATTGCGCGCCTTAGAATGATGTCGTGGATCCCGGGGGATGACGAGGTAAGCAGTGTGTCAGACGAATGTAAAGGGGAAAATCATAGTCCTACAGAACGGAAGATGCCTAGCGAGGCAACCTGTTTTGCCAAACTTCCGAATCTCTTCCTTAATGTCACTAAGGGGATAGATTATCTAGTTATAGATACCGTTGATCAGTTAGTGAAATTTTTGTGGATCTCTGTAAATCTGGAGAAACGAGTCACTGTTTTCAAGGTGTCTTGGGATTTGGTTTTTCAGATTATTTACCCATTGTGTTAATGTTCTGTAATGGAAATGGCCAACAGTTTTCTGCCCCGTAAGCGTAATTTATGTGAGCTACTCTCAATGCTCCTTAGGCAAATACTTTTGGCCCGAGTCTGAAACAAATTGATTAACCAACATTTTTCCGCAAGCAGCAGGTTGGCGAACCCCTTATTGATGATACGTGGGAAGTGCGTATTGCAGCCCTTGCTTTTAATGGGCATCTATCACAAGAGGAGGTGGTGCCTACGATTGAGCAGGGCATTTACAAAAGAGGATCACTCATGCATGCGTTTTGTTTGCAGAAGAACCTACCACATTTTACGATTTAGAGTGTCTAGTATCTCACTGGCACTGCTCGAGCAGGGACCAGGTGTGAAAAGGCTGGGGGACCCGGACGTGTTTCGGATGATAGCACTATCATTATTAATGATGTCACATATTACCAAGGAGTAGTATTTCCCTTGGGGGGGACCTGGCACATTTTGCCCACTCTTGCCACCGAAACAGCGCAGAACAGCTGACACCGGAGATTAAGCAGACTCTGTGGTACTTCCTCTATGCCTAGATCCTGTGATCATCTGAGTTCAGGTTGTCTGAATCTTCTCTCTTATTCTTGTGAAAACATCGATCATGTGTCAGTGTGAGGTCTTTCAGACACTGGAAGCTTGGTGTCTTTTTTTGAGTTATGGTTGGTATCTTAGACACATTACCATTTGCAAATTCACGAAGTTACTACCAGTGGTTACAGGATGCCGCACTGTTAGCAGCAGCTTGCCATAGTGGATTCGTTGCGCATTTATCGTGGGCAGGCAATTTTCCAAAGAGGGCCGAGTAGCGAACAGAGGTCTAGAGCACTCTCTTGTCCAGGGGGGGGGGGGGGGGAAACTTCCCCTAAAGACGTAAGAATCAGCAATGATCAAAGGCATGAGGATGCAGGAGCACTGGAAACCACTGCACTGAAGACACATAACGAGTAGCCACAGGACATATGGCCTATAATCGGAAATGTGTCATGGTGATGTCTACATTGGCTAAAAAATCCGGAATATTCTCTCATTCGGATCACAAGGAGGTTGACTGCTAGTGGGTAGGTCACCGTGAGAAAAAGACTGCACAATCAACGAAAGGACAACGTTCTACTAGTAGGGGCGTGGAATGTCAGAAGCTTTAACGTGGCAGGGAAACAAGAAAATCTAAAAAGGGAAATGCAAAGGCTCAGTCTCTATATAGTAGGGGTCAGTGAACTGAAGCGGAAAGAAGACAAGGATTTCTGGACAGATGAGTACAGTGTAATAACAACAACAGCAGAAAATGGTGTAGCGGGAGTAGGATTCGTTGTGAATAGGAAGACAGAGTTCAGTAATAGGGTTGTTGTTCTCAGAGTCGACAGCAAACCAACATCGACAACGATAGTAAAGGGAGATGAAAATCTAATAGTCGTGAGGGGCTGGAATGCTGTTGTAGGGGAAGGAGTAGAGGAAAAAGTTAAAGGAGAATATGGGTGTGGGACAAAGAATGAGACAGGAGAAAGACTAGTTGAGTTCTGTGATAAATTTCAGCTAGTAATAGCGAATACTGTGTTCAAGAATCACCAGAGGAGTAAGTATACTTGGAAAACGCCGGGTGATACCAGCAGATTTCAGTTATGTTACATCATGGTCAGACAGAGATACCGAAATTAGGTACTTGAATGGAAGGCATACCCAGGAGCAGATATAGACTCAGATCTCTATGTAGTAGTGATGAAGAGCAGCCTGAAGTTTAAGAGATTAGTCGGGAATAATCAACAGGCAAAGAAGTGGAATATAGAAGTACCAAGGAATGACGAGATACGCTTGAAGTTCTCTAAGGTTATAGATACAGCAATAAGGAACAGCTCAGTTGGCAGTACAGTTGAAGAGGAGTGGATGTCTCTGAAATGAGCTATAAGAGACGTTGGAAAGAAAAACGTAGGTACAAACAACGCAACCGCGAAGAAACAAATGGGCAACAGAAGAAATACTTCAGTTGATAGATGAAACGAGGAAGTACAAAAATGTTCCAGGAAACGCAGGAATACAGAAGTACAAGTCGGTGAGGAATGAAATAAATAAGAAGGGTATGGAAGCTAAGACGAAATGGCTGCATGAAGCATGGGGAGAAATCAAAAAGAATTGATTGTCGGAAGGACAGACTCAGCATACAGTAACGGCAAAACAATCTTCGGTGACATTAAAAGCAAGGGTGGTAACATCAAGCGTGGAACGGTAATTCCACTGTTAAATGCAGCGGAGAGAGCGGATAGATGGAAAGAATACATTGAAAGCCTCTATGAGGGGAAGATTTGTCTGATGTGGTAGAAGAAGAAACAGGAGTAGATTTAGAAGAGATGGGGGATCCAGTATTGGAATCAGAATTTAAAAGAGATCTGGAGGACTTAAGATCGGATAAGGCAGAAGGAATAGATAACATTCCCTCAGAATTTCTAAACTCGTTGGGTGAAGTGGCAACAAAACGACTATTCACATTGGTGTGTAGAAAGTAAGAGTCTGGCGACATAACAACTGACTTTCGGAAGAATATCATTAACACAATTCCGAAGACTGCAAGAGTTTACAAGTGATAGAACTATAGCACAATCAGCCTAGCAGCTGATGCATCAAAGTTGCTGACAAGAAAAATATACAGAAGAATCGAAAAGAAAATTGGGGATGTGTTAGACGACGATCAGTCAGGAAACGTAAAGGCACCAGAGAGGCAATTCTGATGTTGCGGTTGATAATAGAAGTAAGACTAAAGAAAAATCAAGACACGTTCATAGAATTCGTTGACCTGGAAAAAGCATTCGACAGTGTAAAATGGTGGAAGATGCTCGAAGTTCTGAGAAGAACAGGGGTAAGCTATAGGGAGAAATTGGTAATATGCAATATGTACAAGAGCCGAGAGGGAGTAAAAGGAATGGACAACCAAGGACGAAGTGCTCCAATTAAAAAGGGTGTAAGGCAGGGATGTAGTCTTTTGCCTCTACTGTTCAGTCCGTACATCAAGGAAGAAATGATGGAAATAAAGGAAAGCTTCACGAGGGGAATTAAAATTCAAGGTGAAAGGATATCAATGATACCATTCACTGATCATCTTGCTATCCTGAATGAAAGTGAAGGAGCATTACATGATCTGCTGAATGGAATGAACAATCTAACGAATGCGGAATATGGACTGGGAGTAAATCGAAGAAAGGCAAAAGTAATGACACGCAGCAGAAATGAAAACAACGAGAAAGTTAACAACAGGATTGATGGTCACCAAGTAGATGAATTTAAAGAATTCTGCTACCTAAATATAAGGAGTTAGTTTGTGTTGTTACCCCCGGATGATAATTACAAGAACATTTCTTAGGATTCGTAAGCAGGTACAGAATTTGCGAACACCGTGAAGTAAGTATAAACAGTTTTATTTGCAAAGGCGCATTATAAAACACGCACGCAACGCGCACCCGTCATCACTGTGCGTGACATCCTAACACCGGCTGATTGCGGTCGTATCGAAAGGCTCCGCCAAGTGTTGGCAGCACTGGAGGAAACGCACATCACTGTCAAACATCCAAAAGTGCAGTCTGAGATTTCCTTTTTTGATATTTAGTTTTGTTTGATGGGGTTCGAGTGGACCATACCCGAACTCGAGCCATCCACTATTTTTGTGCTCCTAGACTTAAAAAGAGAGTAGCTCGGTTTGTTGATATGATAAATTTTTTCCGTAAGTTTGCTCAGCAAAATACTCGTCGACTGCAAGTGTCCCTTCTTCACTTCATGAAACTTTCTTCCCAGTTATCTAAAGTTTCAAGTTAGGGAACAGGAAGAAATCACTTGGGGCTACGTCTCGTGATCATATTGGATGAGAAACCAATTCAAAGACAAGTTCATGCACTTTCGCTACTGTTATGGTTGAAGCGTCGGATGGTGCATTATCCTGGTGAATGAGCACTTTTTATCGTGCCAATCTTGTCTTTCTCCGGCTAACTCAAATTTCAGACGGTCCAACAATGAAGCCTAAAAGGTCCAGTTTTAGTTCTTCCTTTTTACCAGTAAACTACGAGGATTATTTCTGGGGAATGCCCTCCCTACTCCCCGCGATTGAACATCAACAAACACTCTGATGATATGTTGTGCCGGATACGCTTTTGATCGACTGTGAGCAATCGCGCACCAACCTAGCACACAGATTTTTCATAGCCAATTCTCCGTGCAGGATGTTATGCACTCGTTCAGCTGAGATACAGCTCTCACAGCTTGCCAAACAAAATCAGTTAAAGCATCACCGATAGCTTAGCCAAAGTACGTCCATACAAACGTATCATCCGCCGAGTTGGCAGCCTTTTAGAATTTACTGCGTATAAATGGACAAGAGTTCAGGTGGACCGAAAATCGGCAAGCTTCCTTCGATGCACTGAAGACCACACTTAGTAACGCCTCCTTACTAGCCATCCTAAATTTTGATTTACCTATTATCTTGCAAACTGAAGCGTCAGAAGAGGAATGGGAATGTGGACCCACTGGTTAAGGGTCACGCGCCTTACCAGCCATAGACCAACTAGTCCGCGTGCGAGCTTGACACCCCCACTGTTCTCTTTAGTAAAGAGAAGTTCAATTTTACTTACAACTCCGGCACTACATCTTGGAAACTGACAATCGAGTGC
The DNA here is from genome assembly GCF_023897955.1 of Schistocerca gregaria. Classification (NCBI taxonomy): domain Eukaryota; kingdom Metazoa; phylum Arthropoda; class Insecta; order Orthoptera; family Acrididae; genus Schistocerca; species Schistocerca gregaria. The sequence goes on along the minus strand of NC_064925.1, from coordinate 323,902,180 downwards.
TCTCATGAGTCCTAACATGTCCCTATAAAAAGAGGCATGTTGCGAGGCTGGGCGTTCCGCGTTCAAGTTTCTTGTGAAGCATATAAGGAGCAGCGAAAATGATGTTGCTGATGCATCTCGGGATGAAGAGAATGGTTTTCCGAGTATGACTGATCGTGAAGTTAATGTCAGTGTCATCCTGACTGAGTTAATGACCTCGTCCAACAACAAGAATGCGACCCAGAATTGTCCCAGATCAAACGTCTTCAATCCGGATATGTAGTATCCGGCTACCAACTTACACTCCTGGAAATGGAAAAAAGAACACATTGACACCGGTCTGTCAGACCCACCATACTTGCGCCGGACACTGCGAGAGGGCTGTACAAGCAATGATCACACGCACGGCACAGCGGACACACCAGGAACCGCGGTGTTGGCCGTCGAATGGCGCTAGCTGCGCAGCATTTGTGCACCGCCGCCGTCAGTGTCAGCCAGTTGCCGTGGCATACGGAGCTCCATCGCAGTCTTTAACACTGGTAGCATGCCGCGACAGCGTGGACGTAAACCGTATGTGCAGTTGACGGACTTTGAGCGAGGGCGTATAGTGGGCATGCGGGAGGCCCGGTGGACGTACCGCCGAATTGCTCAACACGTGGGGCGTGAGGTCTCCACAGTACATCGATGTTGTCACCAGTGGTCGGCGGAAGGTGCACGTGCCCGTCGACCTGGGACCGGACCGCAGCGACGCACGGATGCGCGCCAAGACCGTAGGATCCTACACAGTGCCGTAGGGGACCGCACCGCCACTTCCCAGCAAATTAGGGACACTGTTGCTCCTGGGGTATCGGCGAGGACCATTCGCAACCGTCTCCATGAAGCTGGGCTACGGTCCCGCACACCGTTAGGCCGTCTTCCGCTCACGCCTCAACATCGTGCAGCCCGCCTCCAGTGGTGTCGCGACAGGCGTGAATGGAGGGACGAATGGAGACGTGTCGTCTTCAGCGATGAGAGTCGCTTCTGCCTTGGTGCCAATGATGGTCGTATGCGTGTTTGGCGCCGTGCAGGTGAGCGCCACAATCAGGACTGCATACGACCGAGGCACACAGGGTCAACATGGTGTGGGGAGCGATCTCCTACACTGGCCGTACACCTCTGGTGATCGTCGAGGGAACACTGAATAGTGCACGGTACATCCAAACCGTCATCGAACCCATCGTTCTACCATTCCTAAACCGGCAAGGGAACTTGCTGTTCCAACAGGACAACATCGTGCAGCCCGCCTCCAGTGGTGTCGCGACAGGCGTGAATGGAGGGACGAATGGAGACGTGTCGTCTTCAGCGATGAGAGTCGCTTCTGCCTTGGTGCCAATGATGGTCGTATGCGTGTTTGGCGCCGTGCAGGTGAGCGCCACAATCAGGACTGCATACGACCGAGGCACACAGGGTCAACATGGTGTGGGGAGCGATCTCCTACACTGGCCGTACACCTCTGGTGATCGTCGAGGGAACACTGAATAGTGCACGGTACATCCAAACCGTCATCGAACCCATCGTTCTACCATTCCTAAACCGGCAAGGGAACTTGCTGTTCCAACAGGACAATGCACGTCCGCATGTATCCAGTGCCACCCAACGTGCTCTAGAAGGTGTAAGTCAACTACCCTGGCCAGCAAGATCTCCGGATCTGTCCCCCATTGAGCATGTTTGGGACTGGATGAAGCGTCGTCTCACGCGGTCTGCACGTCCAGCACCAACGCTGGTCCAACTGAGGCGCCAGGTGGAAATGGCATCGCACGCCGTTCCACAGGACTACATCCAGCATCTCTACGATCGTCTCCATGGGAGAATAGCAGCCTGCATTGCTGCGAAAGGTGGATATACACTGTACTAGTGCCTACATTATGCATGCTCTGTTGCCTGTGTCTATGTGCCTGTGGTTCTGTCAGTGTGATCATGTGATGTATCTGACCCCAGGAATGTGTCAATAAAGTTTCCCCTTCCTGGGACAATGAATTCACGGTGTTCTTATTTCAATTTCCAGGAGTGTAAAATGATATCGGCCGTCAATAAATGGTCTCCAGTTAACGACCGAATCTGCTTAATGATATTAAATGCTAAACGATATAAGATCTCCTTAGTCGACTGCCGTGCCCCATTGGAGGATGCTGACGAAGAAACAAAGAACAATTTCTACATCGAACTAGAAAATGTAGTAGATGGCATACCTAGACATTCAATCCAACTGTTTGTTTTCAATGCCAAAGAGGGAAAAGAAAAGGACTATCACCCAACAATTGGCAATGATAGTGGCCATGAAACAAGCTGTGTGAGCGGTGTCAGACTAATTAACTTCGCTGAAACAATGAGAATGACCATCAGAAGCTCATACTTCCCACGTAAAGAAGTACATAAGGTTCCTGCATATCCCCAGATGGAAGTACGAAGAACCAGATCAATCATGTTTTAGTTGACCTAGGGCATCATGGAAGTATCGAACATGTACAAACCTCCCACGGGTCAGATATGACTCCGACAACTTTTTGGTAGTTGCTAAACTACGTCTGAAACTGTCTACCAAATGGCGAAATAATGCGGAAAGGATGGTCCGCTTGGGCAAAGAAACACTGAATGATACAGCAGTCATGCAGAACGTCTCAAAACTTAGGAAGATCCTAACAATGTAGAGGGCGCATGGCTGGCACTATGATAATGCAGTGATATTCAGCACAAATGAAGAACTTGTTTGTCTTCCAAAACGCAAAGGTAAACTTTGGTTTGATGATGACTGTCGGAAATCCATAGAGACAAGATCAGCGAGGAGGCTGCAATGGCTAGAGCAACCTTCAGATGATACAAGAATAGCTTATTGTGAGACGAGGCAAAACACAAACCAGCTCATAAGGACGAAGAAACGTGAAAAAAAAATCTTGATAACAGTCATAGAGTCAAAGCATCACGTTCCTTTTTTAGGCCTCAAGATTTGACAGAGGTGTCTACTGGCAACACACATTGTTTTTAATGAGCGAGAATGGTGAAGTGGCACCGCCACTAGAGCAGGCAAATCTTTTCAGAAACATTTTGAGAGTTTATTGAACCATGACAGCCCAACAGTGTTGACAACTCAGGTACAGGTCCAATTTGATAGAGAGAAAATCCCTGAACGATAAGAGGAAGAAATCCGAGTTGTGTGTGGTAAAGCCACTCAAGAATAACAAGGCTCCCGGTGGTAGTGGTATTACAATTAGATGCTAAATCTGTGGATGAAGCACTGATGGAGGCGTTGAAGAATGGAATGGCGTAATTATATGTCTCATCTTCAAGAAGGGAGTATCCAACTAACGGAGGATTTCACTACTTGAGATGGGGTACAAAGTATTTACTGTATCGTTACCAGTATTTTGGATAGGTAAAGTTAGTTTTGTGCGATATTCAGAGCACAAGTTACAGCCAGGTGCAGGGCAGATTGCAGAAAGTTATACATATGAGCAGTTACGAAGGCAAGTAGAGACCACGGGTGCATAGAACTGCCGGAGACAGTGCACACAGCAGTTTCCATTGCGCAAGTCAGAGGCAGTAGGAGGACATTGGCCAACCTAAGTGTTATGCGTACGTGACGCGAACTCGCGCGCTTGGCAAAACAGAGGCGCACAGCTGAGTATAAATAGGTGTTGTCTTCTAACAAGGTTCAAGTGTGGGAGCTCTCCTGGATGACGCGGCTTGTCACGCCACCAGGCTACATACAGCAACAGACGGAGTGCCAGCGCCCCAGTCCATGTCGGGTCGTTGGTTCGACCCTCTGAGGCTGACACGGGGTCCGCAGCCAGCTACTCGTCAGCTCGCTACCGCAGGCAGTCGTCTCAGTGCGCGACACACGCCGGAGACTTTCGAGGCGATTTCCGCAGATGCGGACGCAGGATAGCGGGCGCTTGTTCGTCACTGGGATCTCAGCCACGCCAGCAAAAAGGACACAGGTGACCACCTGCAGCTCACACCAAGCGACGCTGAGTCAGCAGGGATGCAGACAGCTGAGTCAACTGCGGCATCCTGACGACACCGCAACTCCGCTGGCGTACATGGCTGGCTTGACACGGCGTTGCATTACACGGGACGCTGGTGTGCTTCCTCAGCATTGCGGGGCCCAGTGATGCTGACCGAGGTGAACGGGGCACTGTAGTGGAAACAATAAATTATTTGGAAAGTTCTCGCCAAGTTTTAATACGGCAACTCCTGGTACCCACCCACTACATTTGGTGTCAATACGCCACATTTGGCATCGGTTACCACAACATTTGGTGTCAGAATAGCGGACGTCGTCTGTCCAGTACGACGTTCGAGCCCACCACCTGCAGTACAGTCACCAGATGTAGTGAGTGCTGACAAGATTGTTCTTTATGAGTGTTGGACGTTTTCCTTCTTTTTTGTTTCCTCGAATATGGCTTCTGGCAAGCCTCATTTTTAGATGTTTTGCGTGTGCATATTATTGATTTTGTCAGAAAAAGGGTTAGTGTATTTGGGGCAATAAGATGTTGTTTTTTGTGGCGTTTAATTACTTTTGTATAGGTTTACGATGATACTGAGTGTGATGATACGGAGCTGTAGGAAGTCGGGTTAGTTTTGTACTTAATCCTGAAACAAAACGACTAACTGGTAACGAAAGCAACACAATGGCCGAGTCAGGGACCCAAGGTGTGTCGGAACGAAAAGTGGTGCGGATTTTGATAGAAAAGGTAGCACAATTGATAGTGGACAATACGCTGATGAGAAATGAATTAACATCTAGAAGTGAGCGTGGAACCGCATCTGATCAGTCGTGGTTGCGTAGGCTGCAGGAGATTTTGTTGGACACAGGGACGCAAGTGTGAGTGGCTTCTAAGAATATAATGGGACAAAGGAAGTCAGATCCACCTTGTTATAGGTTGCGTGGAATGGGGTTAAGGAGGTTACGCCTTTGGGGCCGGTGACAGTTGACTTTGGCATAGGGAAAGTCCGATTTAATGCATGCATGGAGGTACTACCATGGGCGAGCGAGGGCAATGACATGATCCTAGGAGTAGATTTCTTGCATCAACGTTATGCCAAAATTGACCTTGGACAAAGAACTGTGGAACTTGGTGGAATGTTATTTCCGCTAGGAGAAACTGTTGTCAATGCAGAGCTGTCGCAAGGGGCGTTCAACATAAAGAGCAAACCAACTGAACCGCGTACATTAGCATTAAGGCTTAATTCGCATGAGTGTGTGTCTGGTGGCACCGGGAAGTGGCTTTGGGTAAGTGTGGAGTCGAATCTATCTACCTGTGGGTACGGTACGTGTTATTGAACCATTGGAGGATAATGAAGATTTGGGTTCATTGGGTTGTTTTGTGAAACATAGTGTTGTACGTTTACAGGAGAGGAACGATGGGTGAGTGGTTCCCATGAATGTGGATAATTTTAGCGCTGTAGACGCGAATTTCAGAAAAGGGGTTTTAGTAGCAAATTTGGATGTGCCAGATGATGAAGAGTGGTGTTCGAGAGGTAGGCGAAGCGATCAACCACTAATTGCCGATAGAACTGCACTGCGTGACAAAATTAAGCATTTGAAAGGAGGAAAAAGACAGCATATGGAAGAATTATTGTGGGAATTTAACGATTTGTTTTTTCCATAAGGACCATTACCAACAACTCCATTAGTTCAACATAGGATACCAACAGGGAATGAAGCACCTGTTTACCGTAAATCATACAGAATACCGAGGTATTTGCACCCGATTGTGGAGAGTTTCAATGATCAGCAGCTTGAGGACGGTATTATAGACCATAGTAATAGTTGCTGGAGAGCGGGCATTGTCGTTGTGCCTAAAAAATATACTGATGGAACTAAGAAATACAGGTTCTGTTGTGACTATCGATATCTCAATAATAAGACAGTAACGGACGCATGTCCCATTGCAAACATATCGGAGACTTTTGATCACTTAAGTCAGTGCCAGTACTTTTATACGATGTATTTGACAAGTGGTTATCGTCAGTTAGAGGTGGCGCCAGAGGATCGTCCAAAAACTGCTTTCTCTACACCTGGAGGCCATTACCAGTACATTAGAATGCCATTCGGTTTAAAACGCTCCATCAACATTTCATAGGTTGCTAGAAAGTGTCTTGAGGGGTTTGAAATCACGGTAGTGTCTTGTCTACTTGGATGATATAGTGTTTTCAGGTAGTATGGAGAAACCTAGAGAGCGGTTAAGGGAAGTCTTTATGAAGTTAACAGCAGCTCGTTAGACGTTGAGACTGGGGAAGTGTCGTTTCGCATTAGAAGAAGTAAAATATATTGAACATATTTTCAGCAAGGACGGAGTGCGAACAGATCCGAGGTTGGTATAGGCTGTAAGGGAATTCGTCGGAATTGGCAATTTCTATCGAAAGATCGTGAAGCGATTTGCAGACTTAGCACGCGATTGTTACGGAAGGGTGTTAAATTTGAGTGGACAGAAGAGTGTCAGAAAGCGTTCGACAAACTGAAAGAAGTGTTAACATAAAGTCCGGTTATTGTGTTTCCAGCTTTTGAAAAGGAGTTTATAGTAGCATTCGATGCTTCGAATCAAGCACTAGGGTGTGTTCTTAGTCAGGAAGCTGATGGGAAATAACATCCTGTAGCCTAAGCGTCTAGGCAGTTGAATGCAGCAGAGAAGAACTACTCAACAACAGCAATGGAGATGCTTAGCGTAATCTGTGGAATCACATATTTTAAATGATATTTACATGGGAGAAGATTTCGTTTAGTGACAGGTCATGCTGCGTGGAAGTGGTTGTTGGGATTGAAGGATCCGTCCGCTAGACTCGCTAGATGTGCTGTGAGGCTTAGTGCATTCGACAACGAGGTGGTGCGCAAGTCTGGGAAGAAGCACGGTAATGCGGATGCACTAAGTAGGAAGGTGGGAAAAATTACAGGACTCGGACAACGATTGTAAATTGTATCTGACACAGCCACAATTTAATATGTACGACTGTCTTCTGTGCAGGGAAACGAAGTTAGGGACAAGGGGAGTAGTGCCAGCGAAGTTGAGGGATGAGGTTTTAAAGGAAGCGCATGACCACGTGTTATCTGGTCATGGAGGATGTAGAGTGACGAATAGGAGAGTGGCGGAGAGGTATTGGTGGAGAGGTAGGAAAGGAAATGTGGATCAGTATGTCAAGAATGGTGTACCATGTGCACAGAGAGCAAATCTGAGTCGGAAACAGATACACCTACAACGATAAGCATCATGTCCGTTCTCTTTGCTAGGAATTGATGTCTTAGGACCTTTTAGGCGAACACCATCAGGGAACAGATTTGTACTGACAATAATAGATCATTTTTCGAGGTCCATGGAGATGGTGGCTATGCCAAATCAACAGGCACCAATGGTAGCGCAATCATTAGTAAACAACTGGATTTTAAAGTTTGGTGTACCAAAGACTATAACTACTGACCAAGGGACCAACTTCATGTTGAGTTTAATGAAGGAGCTGTGTAAATCGTTGAACGTAAAGCAGTTGGGGACGAGCGCATTGCATCCACAGGCCAACGGAAGAACAGAAGGGGTACACAGAACAATCAGGAATATGCTGAGATTTTATATGGATTCTCGTCACAATCAGTGGGACGAGTATATGAAGCATATTGTATGCGCATACAGTGCAAAAGTCCATACAAATACCAGTTTGTCTCCATATGAGGCAGTGTACCGGCGATAAATGCCGTCACCGTCTGATTTAGTGAAGCTACAGAAGGGAAGGACTGGTGAGTCTGTACGTCAATTCGCAAGGACAATTCAGAATGTTAGGAAACCCGTATAAAAGGCGAATACGAAAGCTTTGGAAAGGGAGGAGGACGCAGTAAAGCGGAAAGGAAGTTTACCGCAGTATAAAGTGGGGCAATGGGTAATTCTGTCCAGCCCCTATACGCAAAAAGGGAAAACGAAGAAGCTCCTCACGCGGTATCAGGGGGCCATACCAAGTTGATGAAACCACATCCCCAGTTAATGTTAAGCTTCAGCTGCCAACGATAACGAAAATAGTATACTTTGGGCGGATTCGGCCATTTAAAGATTGCCCGGATGTGATTCCAGGCGTGTCACAGGAAGGAAAGAGGAAGACAGAGTGAAGAGAGGTGGTAAGCGCAGCGAAAACTAGGAGGATAGGGTACAGCATGAAGTACCGTATGCTTTGCGATCTAGAAAGTAGAAGAGTATTTGTCGGTTTCTTTGTTTTCATGTCATGTATCATTGGATTTGCGTAGAGTAATTAGACATTGTATTTTATATGTGTTTTCGAGTATTGTAAGCCTGCTAGGGGCAGCAGCCCTTTTAAAGAGGGAGGAAGGGTGATGATGATCCCTGCCCTCAGGACACTGAAAAGGGAAGTGTAGCGTCTGACGTATGTGGAGTTGTTGGAGGAAAGATAAACGTAGTTCTGGAGAAATAAATGTATCGGAGTAAATTTTGCTGCAAAGCCGAAATAAACATATCTTGAATGATGTCAGAGTCGTATGATTTCCTGTTTAAATTTTTAGTTATCGACAGTGCTGGGTCAGGTAAGTCGTGCTTATTGCACCAGTTCATATAATGTAAATTTAAGGATGGAAATGGTCATGCAATCGGTGTTGAGTTTGTATCAAAAATAGTAAATGTTGGAAGAAAATCTGTGAAGCTAGAAATATGGTACACGTGCACGTTGCAGTTATTTTTCAGCCGGGGGTGAGGAATAAACTATCCAAGGGTCATCGTGGAGCCAAAATTGAGCTTGCAACGGGTCAGGATGCATTGTATCTTTTCCACCTACGAGAATTTGCGCGTGAGACGAGTAGGCAAGGGATTGATCAAGCAGTGGCAGTTCAGTAAGGAATTTTTACGTTTTGTTTTATGTCATGGTTTTAAGAGGGACTAGACCACATTTATGTTCTCTAGTAGTAAGGAAATATGCCATAGGTGCTGACCCAATCAAGTTAAGAGATAGTTAGTTTTTTACGGTGTTTGGAAGAGGCCACAGGGGCGTAGAGCTGCCGGAGACGATGCACACAGCAGTTTCCATGGCGCAAGTCACAGGCAGAAGGAGGCCACTGGCCAACCTAAGTGTTATGCGTAAGTGACGCGAACTGGCGTGCTTAGCAAAACAGAGGTGCACAGCCGAGTACCAACAGGTATTGTTTCCTAACGAGATTCGCTGAACTGGGGCAGCTCTCCTGGTTGGCTAGGCGTGTCACACAGCCGGGCTACACGCAGCAACAGACGGGCCACCAGCGTCCCAGTCCACGGCCTGTCAATACGCCACATATGGCGTCGGATACCAGAACATTACAATGCTGCTCCTGAACCGCTTGAAACCATTGGCTGAAGAAATTATAGGCCCTTATCAAAATGGCTTCATCTCTGGATTGTTGACTCTTGATCACATACTTACCTTGAGACAGATAACAGAAAAATTTTATGAGTTTGATCGGAGACTACACATCATCTTCATTGATTTTAGAGAAGCGTATGACAGCATTCACGGCTTCGTGCTATGGGAAACATTAGAAGCACTGGACATCCCACCTAAATACATGTGACTAATAGCAGCTTGCTACTCCCTATCAACTTGCCAAGTAATGTCCAGCAGCCAACTATCATCACTGTTCGGTATTCAAAATGGATAGCGACAACGAGATCCATTTGCGCCGATACTATTCATCTTGGCCTTGGAAAGAGTAAGCCGCAACACTGGTCAAAACAGAGAAATTGTGATTGTGGGAACTTACACGAGCCTGGCGTTTGCTGACGATGTTGTGATCATTTTCGACACCCAAGAGCAACTTAGTGCTGTCACTTCACAATTCCTGTGCAACGCGAAACAAATAGGGCTTGTAGTGACCGAGAGTCTCGTTGTCTCACGACATCAAGCTGCTCTCCCCTGCACTATTATTGACCAGCATGCCTTCGAACGAGTAATAGATCAATAGTGACCAATAAAAGTGAAGTAACGAAAGAGGTGCAGCAAGGAATAACAAACGCTGATCGCAATTTATTCAACCCAAACAATCTATTCAAACCCCACCGATATCGCCAAAAAATTAGATTAGGCCGGTATTTTTAGATGGTTGTGAAATCTGGGAAACTTTAGCAACAACTGAAGAAGCAATTTGTGCGTTCGAGAGGAAGGTATCTCGAAAGATATATGGATCTGTCTACAATATCATGGAATGCAAATGGGAACGAAGAACAAAAGAAGACCTTTACCAGCGGTATTGAAAGCCACACTTCGGCGGAATATTGGGGCAGAAGAGGCTACAGTAGCTTGGCTACATCTTTCGAGCCGATGAAGCGCCCCCTATCGGTGTTCTCCGTTCCCGATCTGCTGTGAGGCGCCCAAAGGGACGACTGAGGATGCGATTGAAGTATCTGTTACTGGCATCACTCAAAAAGTGCAGCCGACAACTGTAGAATATGAGGCTGGGGACCGACAACGATGGACCTCCATCTGCAATAAATGGCTCGTATACTGAGATTGTGACTGACTGATGTTTTTTGTTATTTTGCAATTTGTACCTTTGCAAATTTCTATAATGTGCAATTTGTTGTATTCTTTTACGTTTTATTTATTCTGCTGAAGACCTTATAGTTCCGTAAATGCAATAAATGATGGTATGTCCAAAAAGTTTCGAGAATTTTCTTTTTTTTTAATAATTTTATTTATTTGTCTACTTTGAAGTGGTATCCTTCAAAGTAGTCCCAATTAGATATTACTCACTCATGCTAGCGTTTCTCTGAGTCCTCCGAAACACATCTAGAACTCGATCTAAACTTGTAAAACGACAGCCTTTTAAGATTCTCTGTACTTCTGGAAACAGAAAAATGTCTCACTCGCCAAATCTGGCGATTAGGAATGCTGGGTCCTCAATACAGTGTCGTTTTTCGCCCAAAATTCAAGAGAAAGCAATGAAGTGTGAGCAGATACATTATCCTGATGCAAAAGCCATGATTTGTTTCGCCACAAAAACAGGCGTTTTTTTCCAGACTGATTCTCGAAAACGGCATTGCACTTGTAGGTAGCACTCCTTATTGATCGTTTGATGCTTTGGCAAGAACTTACGATGAACTTTACCGTTGAAATCGATGAAAACCGTGAGTAGAACTTCCACTTTCGATAGCACCCGATGAGTTTTTTTGACCTGGCGATCCAGAATGCATTCGTTGGGACGACAGAGCTTCAATTCCAGTACTCCCAGGTTTCGTTATCTGTTGTGATACGCTCCGGTATCTTAGCATATTTCTTGACTTCATTTAGCGACTCTAAAGAAACTTCTATTCGCCTCTACTTTCGGTCAAAATTCGACACGCTTGGCACAAACTTTGATGTCACACGTTTCATACCAATATCTTCGCAATAAATTTCATGGTATGAGCCATTTTACATGTCAACATCATCATCAACTTCTGTTTCTGTGATTCGGCCATCGTTCATAATCAGTTCTCTCGCTTTTTTCACATATTTATTAATTGCTGGCTTGCTGGGGCGTCCGGAAGGTTCGTCGTCTTTAACTTCTTCACGGTCATCTTGGAAACGCTTACACCACTCGAAAACCCTCGTTTTTACTCCTTGCAGACGCACCAAAAGCAATATTCAACATTTCTAAGGCTGTTGCATTTTATTCCATTTTATAGGCAAATTTAACGCATATTGCCTCATCCATTTCTGAAAGAAACTTGTAAGCAAACACATGTAACCTTCTCGACTATTGACCACAGACATTCAATATGTTTTCCAGTGTACAGATACGTTTCAGACATGTTTACCAATACAACATCGCAAAATCGCGCGAATCGGAAGAATACAGCCCACGAAATTACAATATTCCCAATACTATTTGTACACACGTCGTGTACGTGTGTGTGTGTGTGTGTGTGTGTGTGTGTGTGTGTGTGTGTGTGTGTGGGAGGTGGCTGCTACAACCTTCGAAACTACCATGTAACAAAGAAGAGCTAACGAAAATCTCTAAATGACAGCTTATGCGTCGAGCAAAACAAAAGTGTGTCCACTTGCCCGTCACTGCAATGTGTATACCGCAGAATGTGTGCCCTGCATACGCCGCCACTCTCGACTAGTCCGGCCTTCACAGCAGCACGAATCCTCGCCGGCAAATAAGTTTTCCGAGATAGACGCCCACGGTCTTCCTGCATGAATATAAGATTAAAACCAGGCTCCGCTTTATAATTTAATTAAACAAGAGAAACAGCGAACATAGGGTGAACACAAAGGAAGAAAATTGTTTTGTTCTATTGTCAAACAAAGTGTACTTACTCCATCCGTATACGTCGACTGTTCATTGGAATTTAGCTGAAGGAGAACGTTTAATTTACTTTACTATCTAGAACGAATAGACAAAATTTCGTTTAACTGCTAATAAACCGGATCAGGACTTTCACAATCCAGACAACCGTAACTATACAGCGCTACACAAAGTGGAAACTTCGTTGTATTTCTATGGTCCTGAAATCAGCTAATAATGCGTGTAGTCTATGCAGTGATTGGTGCTGAAAAAGAAATGAACAGAGTAGCAATAGTAATTAATATTATGAAATAACTTCTCTGCAGAACTGGAGAAACTTTATGGCAAAATATACAAGAGATAAAACGAAAGAAACTGTGACGTATTAAACAGGGGCTTGGCATGTGGGAGAATATAAACTTTTATCTCTATGTGTCAGTCCTGATAAGGTTTCCCTTGGTTTCCTTAAATTTCTTCAAGCAAATTCCGGGATGATGCCTACTGTAAGGCTACGGTCGACTTCATATTCCATTCTTATGCAGCTAGATCTGTAACTGTTTAAAGGTGTTTGGATTAATACCATTGTCATATGCTGTTATAGGGGGGAGAGGGAAAAGGGGGTTACTGGTCAGTCTCCGCTCCCGAGCGGTACAGAGCAGAAGGCAGAAGGCAGAAGGACAATTCACAGTGAAAACATTTGATTGTTTTCTTCTATCTGAGCCAACACTGGTATAGGCATTTACTAGAAATGCATGTGGTGAAACTTGGTAGGGAACTCGTTGTGGAGACTCTTGGACAAACAGGGTTTTGAAATAGTTGTTTATTCCAGACATGACTAACTAATACACTGGAGGCTAGTTCTAGAATTAGAAAAAGCTTGAATAACACTGTTACTACAGAAGTCAGTGCAGAAGTCCCAGGAGTGGAAGATAACCACAGCAGCGAACACTAGTAGCATCTTAAGGCAACAACTTAGTTGCAAAACAAAACATACTGAATGTGACACTATTGACTGAGGCACTCCAAGTGAGAGAGCAGACTTACGCCGAGCTGGAGCGAGGCTGGAGTCGACGGACGCGGATTCGGCATTGTTTTCCCCACTTAAGGGGACACAGTCGCGAGGGAACTCGAATCAATGCTAAAACGAGCAAACGTCAGGTACACTTTCTGAAGTAACTAATGGATATAAAGACCTGAAACTTTTACAGTGTACAGCTGAAACATCATTCTCAAATCACATAAAAATGGTTAATGTATTTTATATATTTCATGAGTAATCATTTTCTTGTTCTATAAGACAACAAATTAAAACTTTTCTAAACACCTTGGGTTCTTTTTATCACTACTGGTCTATTTTTTAACTAATTAATCATCGTTGTATTAACAAGAGATACTGTAAGTCTGATGTCTGTAGCAGTCATAGTTTTTGAGAAAAGTGTACCAGAAGGTCAAAAAATGTAATTTTGAGAAAAATGGTATTTAAGTTTTACATGCAGGAAAGTAATGTACAATGTCATACAGACACACTTTTAAAACATTCCAGGGGTATACTGTGGCTCAGCTTCTTGATCTTTATCTTCTTTTCTTCTTTTATTTGATCTTCTGGCTATCCTGGCCTCCTAGGTAGCATTTCCTGCAGAAATATCGGCATAATGGATACAGTCCATGTCAATCTTTTTCAGTCCCCTTTCAGTATTGATACCATCCTTTGTTCCAAAGAGTCTTAATACACCAGTCTTCTTTGACACACCAGCATTGAAGCACATCACTGCATCATGAACACCAAATTTTAGTGTTTCTTTTCTAACGATAACAGTTTTTGGTAGCCTTGCCCAAACGGCAGAATTCAGACTTTCATTTGGGTTTTGAGTTTTTCCATGGAGACACTTTTTCAAGAGCTCTTGTTGGCTAAAGTCTCTAAAAATGGGTTTCACAGCTAGCAGGATTTTTTCGGGAATTGAACGTTTGTGCTTATAGCTGGGTTGTTGAATTTGCACCAGCTGTCAGGTCCCCGTGGGCGAAGGTTATGTTGTGGTTCTTCATCTATTGAAATTTTATGAAAGAATATAGTCAAGATGGTTCTCCTCATTGCTTCTACATTGTTGCAGTTATTTCTAATGGCCATACCATAATAAGTCTGAATCCTGTCTATTTCAGCCTTTGTCAGGCCCCCTTTACCACCTAACTTTTTTTCCTTACATATCTTTAGAAGTCGTGATCCCATTCTTTTCTGTACATATCCTATACATTCCAGTTTATTTATTTTTACTCTAGGCCCATAAGGTTTATCTCCTACCACTTTCTGATAAGCCTTACTGTCCTCGTTCCCAAGACAGTCTGTGATACCTTTTGACTGCACAGACCTTTTGACAATGTTAGCAACACCAGCCACTTCCATGCCTCCACTAGAACCATCATAGTTCTTTTTGCACACATGTTGTATAGTAGGATTTTTGCCACAGAACTTAGTAATAATTTCAATATCCAGAACCCTCCCAGTATCAAAAGAAGTTACTGACACAATTACATTTAGGGATATGCCACGTTTCTGCCAACTGCCATCAAAACCAGCTGAAATTTGCCTTGGGTCAGATTTCGTATCATTCTACTGAACTGCTTCTTTGGCTGCTTTCAACTTTGTATATTCACTTATCTCAGCTACAACTGCACCAATAGTCTTGTTGTAAACATCAAACTTTCTTGGAGGTGGAGGAATGTTCATCACTGCACAAAGAACAGCACCTGCACTTCGCCCTTTTCCAATAGATCTAAGTGCATACACTAATCTTATATTGTTTTCATACAATCTGCTTCTTGTTACGTGGGATGACATTGTATTGGCAGTACAGCTACATTCCAAACATGTCAAAACTACATTGCAAACAATTCCCTTGGTTTTCACCACATCTTCGAGGAAAGTAACGTTTCCACCACAGTTTTTACAATTTCTGTGTTTTTCGATAAGTTCACGTAATAGCCTCGTGGAGATCAGAATGTTTGTGTCAGTAACAACAGAAACACTGTTCACACCACATATTGCATTGTCAAGCATATGAGAGGCACTTGGAAAACCGGCAGCAACTAGAAGCTTCTTGCTTGAAGCACTGACACTGGCACTGACTTCACTTTCAATATTATTTTCTGCCATCTGCTCAAAACTAGCAGTTTCGTGGTTTATTTTTACATATTTATTTCCACGAAACGTAGGCTTATATCCAAACTTCCTTATTCTACCCAATGTGTTACAACGTTTCACAAAATCATTACATTTGTATCACCAAAACGTAAACAACTAGGATGAAGAAACTGACAAACGATAGTCGACAATGCAGACAGGCTGGCAAACAATAGAATAACAATTCTCTCTTGCAACCCAAACAAAAAGTATTTATATCCGTAGAACATAAATGATTGTTGTACTATAGTCAATGCTGACTACTGCGCAAGACACAGCAAAAATGGATGTGGCGCTAGTTACCATGCTTCACGAACAAATTAATAACTCCGAATCTAATAATCAGATTTGTATGAAACAAACGGCATTCTGTAGCCAAATAATTGGAGCATAGATTAAGACTAAAAAAATCGATTTTTTGAGCTTGTTCGCGACTGTGTACCCTTAAAACCACCCAGCCAGTCCCGTAGGTCTCTTGCAGGTGCTTACCAATCACGGTTTAGTTAGGTCCCCTCTACTGCTCCTAAGGCGGGGATGTTAATGCAGCTGCACTAACTAAGTCCGTATTTGGTATCAACATTGTTCAGCTGAAAGCTAAAAGTAACTGCTCTGCCAAATAAGGCTTCCAACATTATTGTTATACCTCATTTAGCCCCGCCCCTCGGGCTCCCCGGAGTAGGGACTGGTAGGTGAACAGTTTTTGGCATTTTCGCTGTTTTTCTAAACCTTGTGAGCCTACAAACGTTGCTGTTCTCAGGACTGGTATCAAGCTGGCTTTATACGCTAGTGCGTGTCTGTTGGTTACAAAGTTCTACAGTGACAACCTACTACATCATCTAGACGCTATATGAAGTTAAATGTTAATTCCTTGAAGAGTAACTAACGCCCTGAGACCGCTTCTGGGGGCGTCTGCATTTTCGCAAGGCTCTCCCCTTACAGTGTACTTCATGTAACAATATCTCTCCTAGTTTCGTTTGCCCTCAGCGTCGTCTCAGCTTCTGCGCCTTGCAACTCCTGTCCTCCTTTCTTACAGCTTCAAGATAATACTACAGTAGCAAGAAATAATCAATATATTACACCATGACACTTCCAATATCCATATATATGTGATCCATGGATAAATAATACTACTACCTCACTGTTTTGCGGTGCTTCTTTTCAGTATACAAAGCCAACATTAACCAATACTGCTGCAATGTGTCATCGTTAGTTGCAATGCAAATCTCCCTCTGCGAAAAACTAGGGCGACTGTTCCACTCCAATGATATGAGTTTAACACCGCTGGACCCAACTCATTACACGCCACACAGCCACACACTCATAGATATAATAGCAACAAAGCGACCACACAAAATAATCCGCGCCAATCAGACATCCGCTCCGCGAATCTCTGCTCATGACGTGATATTCTTAAATTACTTAATGCATACTACCAACGAAAAATCTCACCTGGGAACCTACAGAAACTTAAAAAATGTTAACCATGACGCTCTTCAAAAGGATTGCTCAGACATCCCTTGGCATGATATAAGCAATGAACCGACTTTAGACGGAAAAATTCGGCATTTATGTCGCAAAATTATTGCACTGTATAATAAAAATGCTCCTCAACGCACTGTGAAGGTAAAGAGAGCTCCCGCTCCGTGGCTCACCACTGCATTACGCCAGTCAATGAATAAACGTGATGCTGCACATAGGGCCTTCAAGCGTAACCCAACTTCCGAGGCGTACGAAGGTTATAGGAAACTCCGAAACAGAACCAAGCAAAGCGTGAGGAATGCCAAAATCAGACATGCCCGCTCTGTTGTATGTGGCATATCAAAACCTGCTGCACTGTGGAAAAAGCTGCGCAGTTTCGGCATAGGGAAGCGAAGATCCGACGCTGTTTACCAAGCGTCTGCAGAAGAATTAAACGATTTCTTCTCAACAGCTCTAAACTGCCACGCAGCGACAAATTACCAGCCCCAAGATATCAATCTCTCGAGAGATAAGTTTTTCCTAAAACATGTCACTACCGGCACAGTACACAAGGCAATTATGAGAAACTCTTCCGAGGCAGTAGGAAATGATGGAGTGAGCATTGGCATAATTAAGAACGTCGTAGACACTATAATTCCAGTTATCACAGACATCTTCAACCTGTCTCTTGTGAGTAGTATATATCATACTGAGTGGAAGCAAAGTTTAATTCAACCTATACCCAAGACTGACAACCCTAAGTCGCCAGGTGACTACAGGCAAATCAGCATACTACCTGCAATATCTAAAGCCCTAGAATACATCGTCCATGAACAGCTGACGGATTACCTCAAAATTCATTACATTCATGACGAATATCAGTCAGGCTTTCGAAAGCACCATAGTACAGCAACTGCATTAATCAAAGTAACTGATGACATTAAACATGCTATGGACAGACGTGAAGCTACTATCCTAACACTGCTTGACTTTAGCAAGGCTTTTGACACAGCTGACTTCGATATATCACTAATTAAAATGAAACAGCTGAATTTCTCAAACAGCGCAATACACTGGTTCGACAGCTACCTCAAAAACAGAAGTCAACAAGTCATTTGTGGGTCGGAAAAGTCATCATGGAAAAACGTGGGTTCTGGAGTTCACCAAGGCTCCGTCCTTGGTCCACTACTCTTCTCACTGTACATTAATGATATTTCTTCAGTGATTCACTCCTGCAACTACCATCTCTATGCCGACGACATCCAACTGTACAAAAGCGCAAGCCCCAAAAACATTGCTGACGCAGTAGCGAGTATGAACGCAGATCTTTGCTCTGTTTCTCGGTGGGCACAGAACCTAGGTCTGAAACTAAACACCAAGAAATCCCAGGTCATACTTATATCTCATCCCAAGTTAATCAGTCGGTACTTTCGCGAAACAGTCCCTCAAATAGTCCTCAATGGTACCCAACTCCCATACCAAAAAACAGTAAAAGACCTTGGAATAATCTTGGATGAACACCTAAACTGGGAAGAACAAACAGTCACAGCTTGCCGAAATCGCTCTCCTCCCTACATGCAATTCAAAAATTTAGAAAAATATTCCCAACCCATGTTAAACAAAAATTAGTCCAAACACTAGTCTTGCCTAATCTTTACTAATGTAATGTAGTTCAACACGGCACAAATAGTGAAAATTCTAGATGCCTCGAGCTAGTGATGAATGACTGCGTTAGATACGTGTGCAATATTCGGTTGTATGATCATATCAGTCCTTCATACTCCCAGCTAGGTTGGATACGCCCACATAAGGCACGCGATCTTCACACGATGTGCTTACTTCATCGATTTCTTAGCCACTGGTGCCCCCAATACTTATCTTCTCACATTAAACACCTATCATCATTCCACAATCGCAATACCAGATCGGATACGTCTAGCATCTTTACATAACACAAAATCTTTCTCCGTGTCATTCTCCATCTCAGCCATACGACTATGGAACGCGCTCCCCTGTGATCTGTGTCTTATCCAGAACTACTGAACATTCAAGAGGGAACTCAAAACTTACATATTAGGGACGGTATAGCCACCATTGTTGTGCCCCTCTCATCTCTTTCTTTCTCCTCTCCATCACAGCTTCGAATTTTCCCATTCTATTTCTCTTCCTCTAACCTATCTACCTCTTATATATCTCTTTTACCTCATTCTATCGTCTTATGTCTCTGCTCGATGAGAATAACTCACAAGCTGCAAGAACATAACGAGAAAATTCCCAACTAACAATAGGACTGACATTCACAAAAGAAAAGTATGTTTACTTTCATATACATAGTTATTATTATTATTATTATTATTATTATTATTATCATTATTATTCTTGATTGTAATGATTATTTTTTATTGTTATAGTTATCATTGTACTACTGTTATAATCTCTATTTTTTTCTTTAACATCAATACTGCATAATACATTAATTGTCCTTAGTGTTCTGTAGAAACTGTAACTCGTTCTATCTGAGTATGCCTGGTTAGGTGTAAGAGAGGGTCTGAAGGCCCTAATCTTGCCAGGTAAACAGAACTGAAACTCAGTTTTAAAGCCCTTGGATGAGTATCGACATATGCCTACGTTACAAACCCTAGAATCGTATTAGGCAGCAGCGTGAAAACCTGGGGCATTACTTTGTCGGTACGGCAGGTGTTTGACCACTGACGTGCTATTGGTGATGGCCATGATGACACTGGGCGGGATCTGCCGGCGTGCAGCCTGAGACGAAGCTGCTGGATCTGCCAAGTTCATCTGTAACTGAAGTGAAGCACTGATGCGCCGGAAGAAACTGCTGGTACTACCGACGTGAGGCGTAGGGCGTAACTAACTTCGTATGGTCCGATGTTGTCCTAAATAAGTCGGAAGCAGATGGATATCAGCATGACGCAGCATGAGCACGTGCCCTGGCGTGGCAAAACAGTGCTCGGACGACAGTGCGCCCTGCTTCGGCAGCTACGCTACGCTGCCTGTCTGCGAGGGTGGCGACCCAAACGGAGAGAACGCTACGTGGTAGCTCTGTGGTAAACAGCTCAAGCCATAAAAGGAGAATATCTCTGTCTTATTTAATAAACACACTCGTGATCGCATTAAAGTTAATTTTATTTTTTAGATGACCGGTTTCAATCTTTTAAGAGATCATCATCAGTTACTAAATACAGTTTTCCATAATTCCTCCACGAAAGAAGACGAAGCAAATATTTCAGAATTCGAAACCAGAGCAGCTGTTAGTATGAGTGACATATAAGTAAATATCTTAGGTTTCGCGAAACAACTCAAATCACTTAAGAAAGGCAAGCCTTCCGGTCCAAATAGTATACCAGTTAGGTTCCTCTCAGAGTATGCAGACACAATAGCGCCTTTATTAACAATTGTATACAACCGCTCACTTGACGAAAGGTCTGTTCCCAAAGACTGGAAAGTAGCACATGTCACACCAATATTGACTGATTACCTAAGCTGTTAAGACACATGGTGCTCAGAGCCATTTGAATCAAAGCACTATTCAAGAAAGGAAATAGGAGTGACCCATTGAATTACAGACCAATATCACTGATCTCAATTTGCAGTAGGATTTTGGAGCATATACTGTACTCGAACATTATGAATCACTTTGAAGAAAATGACTTGTTGATACACAACCAACATGGATTCAGAAATTACCGTTTTTGTGCAACACAGCTAGCTCTTTATTCACAAGAAGTAATAAGTGCTGTCGAAAAGGGATCTCAGATCGATTCCATATTCCTAGATTTCCAGAAGGCTTTTGATACCGTTCCTCCAAAGCGACTATTAATTAAATTGCTTGCATATGGGGTATCGTCTCAGTTGTGTGACTGGATTCGTGATTTTCTCTCAGGGAGGTCACAGTTCTTAGTGACAGACGGTAAATCACCGGGTAGAACAGAAGTGAAATCTGGCGTTCCGCAAGGTAGTGCCACAGGCCATCTGCTGTTCCTGATTTACATAAATGATCTAGGTGATAGTCTGAGCAGCCCCCTTAGATTGCTTGCAGATGAAGCTGTAATTTACCTTCTAGTAAAATCATCAGACGATCAATGCCAATTACAAAATGATATAGAGAGAATTTCCGTATGGTGCGAAAAGTGGCAATTGACGCGCGAGGTCATCCACATGGGTACTAAAAGAAATCCTATAAACTTTGTGTATACGATGAATCTCGCAAATTTAAGGGCTGTCAGTTCCGCTAAATACCTAGGAATTACAATTACGAGCAACTTAAATTGGAAGGACCACATAGTATTGTGGGGAAGGCGAAACCAAGACTGCCCTTTGTTGACAGAACTCTTAGAAGATGCGACAAACGCACTAAAGTGACAGCGTACATTACACTTCTCCGTCTTCTACTGAAATATTGATGAGCGGTATGGGATCCTTACCAGGTAGGATTTACGGAGGACATCGAAAAAATGCAAAGAAGGGCAGCTCGTTTCGTATTATCGCGCAATAGGGCTGAGGGTGCCACTGATATGATACGCGAGTTCGGGTGGCAGTCACTGAAACAAAGGCGGTTTTCTTTGCGGCGGGATCTATTTACGAAATTTCAAAGTTTCTTTTCCGAATGATCAAATATTTTGTTGGCATCCATCTACGTAGGGAAAAACGATCATCATAATGAAATAACACAAATCAGAGCTCGAACGGAAATATTTAGATGTTCCTTTTTTCCATGCGCCATTCGAGAGTGGATGATATACCTATGATAATTGCGAATATAAATGTTAATTGCATTGAGAACAATTTTCTGAAAAACCAATTCTGATAGGAGTAATAAAGTCATCTATTATAAACGACACACCATTCTTTATGATGGGTCCCTACAGGAAACTGAAGTTTTGTCAGTTATGCTGAACTATATTCACCCAAATTTGCATTTTACCGTTGAACATGAGGTCCATAAAAGCACCGATCTTTTTTTAGATATCACTATTACTAATTAAAATGATAAACATCAATTCACCATCTACAGAAAACCGACTACCAAGGACGTCATTACTGATGCGAAATCTTGTCATCCATTCAGGTATAAAAAGGTATTTTGGCAGCCCATGGTTTTCAGTATTATAAACCCGACATAAGAAACAGGGGCCATTCAGAAATCATTGAATAATCACTACAAGATTCCTAAAGCTAATAATTATAACACTGAATCTGTTGACACCTTATTTAGTAAAATTAAAAACTCTTACGATAATTGAAACCAAGGCACAATTCCAAATAACTGTCTGCTTACTAAAATGATCTACCTAGGCAGTATTTCCTGAAAAAATTATTAAAGTGTTAAAAAACACAGAAACGACAATAGCATTATCAACAAATAACCTGTTGCAGCGTACGTTTTAGACATACTATGGACAAATGTGGTATCAAAATCTTAAATTGCTGCGTTTATAAAGTAAATTGCAACACTTGCAACAGCCATTACGTACCTCAAAGAGGCAGATATTTTGAGATAAGCTTTCGAGAAATACTCCCGGAAGAGCTAGCAATCAATCTGATTGTGCTCAACAGATCATCTAGAATAAACGCTCCCAGGAAACTACTGATAACAACGTAAAATTTCTCCATATGGTCCCTAAAGGCATGTTCCTCAATACCTTGGAGGTACTTGAAATTTATATCCATCAGAAAAAGGAACCTATTTAACGAGCAATTGAAATTTATGAAACAGTTTTTCTTCGACCTTTTCGAGGAAGTAATCTAAAATTCCCAGCCCTTCACGTACACAGTTTGCCAATTAGATTGCACTCTCACACATGTTATTACTTACCTTACTATGATTAAATGTGATCATTATTCTTCATTTCTTATTTTCTTTCTAGTACTACTGATTATTTTACGGCTTAACACTTACTTCGATCCGGGATCTGGTGCATTCTTGATTTATACATGTACCTCACATTAGTGTGAAGTGGCTGTACGTCTTGTATATCCATGCTTTACGTCTGTGTTTTTCACTTCAGCAGCCACTCGTTCATTTAAACAAAGACCAATTATATCTGGACAAACGTAACGACATAATAAGCAGCTAATTTACGTAAAATAAGCGTGATATGAGTATTACACTAGTTGAAGATGGTTACGTACATCTGTTGGCAAATTACGGTACTTATCGATTGCACATAGTTTCCAGGGTTACTAGCTGGTACCCTTCTTGCCAAAGGGAATACATAACATCTTTGATTAATGGCGGAACGCTTACCGTCTTCTTTGTTACCAATCTGGCGTCCTATGGTCCGTCCTTGAAACGTTTACGTTTACCAGAAGGCCCTTCAAAGGGCAACTCACGTTTAAATGATCCCTGTCATGTGGTAGTGACTATTTTTCTGCTTCTTCGCTTTTTATAATGTATTTTGTTCTTTATAACATCAAAATATTGTTCTTTGTTTTCTCAAGGATCGAACTTGTAATAATTATATTCATAATACATGTTCTTCACACAATTTAATTAAGTCTCACGATCGTTTGGTACCAGTGACGTTATGCCAGAAAAAATGGACGGGACTTCCGCCATTTAACTACCGGTAGCTAAGCCGTGTTCAGCAGTATTCTCCATGCCAGCGATTCCTACTGTCAGGGTATATCATGCTGCACTTGCTTGCTACATTATTGTGTAGTAATGACGTTTCAATTGTAACTGACTGAATGTACATATGACAATGATTTCTTAGAAGATCGAAACCAGTCATCTAATAAATAAAAATTAAAAGTTTAAATGCGATCACAACTGTGTTTATTAAACATGTTTCAATGTTAATAAAGCGCTGTTTTTCCTGAAACAGTATTCCGAAAAATGAAAAATATCTCTGTTTTGATGAGACCTTTACCCAGGTCCTCTTGGCGGGCGGCTGTCCGCATGGCCTGCCTTGTGTGCACAGAACTACACTACAATGCAAATCCAACATGCATTACTGTCAACGATATGGGAGACTGGATCCGCGTTGATAAAAACATATTTATTGTTTACTTACTGCTCCAAACTAGTTTCAGAGAAATATCGCCGTCATCAGCGTGTTTCTTTATTCCGAAACATCTCCTTGGAAGGAGTGGAAATTGAATCATTGTAAGATACAAAATACTGCCACCTTACGAATTAAATCGGTTGTTAAATACAGCGCAGACAGATGCAATGCATAATTAAGCAAGTCCGTTATACTGTAGTCAGACAGACAGAGAGAAAAGCTGTGCGCTCACAGGCATCATTCATGATCTAGGAAGGAGGTCATCGTAGCATATGTTAAAACAATGGCGCTGTCTCATGCGGCGAAAGTGGGCACGTCGATGTAGGCGGCGACAGAAGGTTGCTCTGTGGCTGTCTACAACAGTGGCATGTATAATGTCTGGATGTCTGGTACCATCCCTGGAAGTATGTATTTACTAGCCGGCGTGGCGTGTATTGTGATTGAACACAGGAACAAGTTGGCTAATGTTTCATTTTATCTACAGTTGGCGGTTAAGAACACAACTCCGTAAAGTACCCCTCCCCCCTCTTACTGGTATAAACAGCTGTAGGTTTGTTGGTTTCTGGGGGTTTAAGGGACCAGACTAGAAAGGCCTTTGCTCCCTAACAACTCGAGAAGCTTAATTTGGTTTCTATGACGCCGGGTTCCAAGGAGATGGTGTTGATCAACGTCGTCAGTTCTATACAGACGTAAGCATTGATCACGCAGTTAGGCATTGTGTGTTGTGAAGAGCGAGATAGTTAGCTTAAATGTCCTATAAGTAGCGATACAAAAATGTGGCTTAACAGATAAGACGAAAAATTACACGAAGTCGGTGGTTCCTAAGAAACTGGTCACCTTTAAGACATGTAAAGGAATTCGGTACTTTCCATGTTCCACGTAAAATTGTCATAATCCTCAGAGTAGCAGTTTATTAATTAATTTTGGTAACTTATTTAACATTGAAGTTAGATCTTGGCTTTTTCTCAAGAATGAAGTACAAATATAACCAGATCTTGAACAACCATTTCCTGCGTAAACACCCGATGACCCAGATGTACAGTTCCACGAATATAACCCATTTCCAATAAATTATTCCTCTAACAGTTTTGCTTACGGAAATCACAAACATATTACATATTCATGACTTATTGTTCTTGGTACTATTAGCTGAAAAAATGTACTAGGAAGTAACACCTTAAACACCGACAGCCAGGACAGCAGACCAGCAATCGAAACCACAGTTGCTGACCAATACCAAGCTAGTTCACGAGCGTCAGTAGACCCAGCTTCGGTAGCAGGCGCTTACACGTGAGGGCTGGCAATGCCCTGCTAGCTTAGCAGTGTCAGCAGACACAGCTCCAGCAGCTGGCACTTACATGTGAGGCAAGGTTAGCAGTGTCAGCAGACACAGCTTTCTCAACGCATATATGCATGAGGGATGGCAATGATCTGCTAGCTTAGCAGTGTCAGCAGACACAGCTCCTGCAGTTGGCATATACATGTGAGGCTAGGTTAGTAGTGTCAGAAGACACAGCCTTCTCAACTGGCACATACACGAGAGGGATGGCATTGACCTGCTAGCTTAGCAGTGTCAGCAGACACAGCTCCTGCAGCTGCCATTTACATGTGAGACTAGGTTGGAGTGTCAGCAGACACAGCTATCTCAACTGGCACTTACACATGAGTGATGAAAATGGCCTGCTGGGTTATCATAGTCAACAAATACAGCTCCTGCTGCTGGCATATACATGTGACGCTAACTGAGCTGTGTCAGCAGGCATAACTCCTTTAGCTGGCACTTGCATGTGAGGCAAGTTTAACAATGTCAGCAGACACAGCATACTCAACTGGCACACACATGTGAGGGAGGGCAATGCCCTGCTAGCTTAGCAGTGTCAGCAGACACAGGTCTTGCGGTAGGCACTTACATGTGGGGCTAGGTTAGCAGTGTCAGCACACACAGTTTTCTGAACTGGCACATACACTCTAGAGATGGCAATGACCTGCTAGCCCAGCAAAGTCAGCAGACACAACTCCTAAAGTTGGCACATACATGTGAGGCTACGTTAGTAGTGTCAGCATACACAGCTTGCTCAAATGGCACATATACATGAGGGATGGTAATGCCCTGCTAGCTTAGTAGTGTCAGCAGACACAGCTCCTGCAGCAGGCACTTACATGTGAGGCTAGGTCAGCAATGTCAGCAGACACAGCTTTCTCAACTGGCATGTACACTTGAGGGATGGCAATTCCATGCTGGCTTAGCAGTGTCAGCAGACACAGCTCCTGGAGCTGGCACTTACATGAGATGCTAACTTATCTGTGTCAGCAGACATAGCTCCTGCAGCTGGCACTTAAATGTGAGGCAATCTTAGCAATGTCAGCAGACTCAGCTTCCTCAACTGGCACTTATATGGGAGCGATGACAATGCTTTGCTAGATTAGCAGTGTCAGCAGAAAAGGTTCTGCATCAGGCACTTTGATGTGAGGCAAGCTTAGCAGTGTCAGCAGACACAGCGTACTCAACTGGCCGTTACACGTGATTGGTGACAATGCCCTCCTAACTTTGCAATGTCAGCAGGCAAAGCTCCTGGTGCTGCCACTTACGTGTGAGGCTAGGTTAGGAGTGTCAGCAGACACAGCTTTCTCAACTGGCACTTACATGTGAGTGATCAAAATGCCCTGCTAGCTTAGCGATGTCAAAAGACACAGCTCCTGCAGCTGAAACTTACATGTGACGCTAACTTATCAATGTCAGCAGACATAGCTCATTATTGCTGGCACTTACGTGTGAGGCAAGCTTAGTAATGTCAGCAGACATAGCTTCTCCAACTGGCACATAAACAGGAGCCATAAGAATGCCCTGCTCGCTTAGCATTGTGAGCAGACACAGCTTTCTCCACTATAACTTACATGTAATCGATGCCAATGCCCTGAGAGCTTGGCAATATCATGAACCACAGCTCCTGCAGTAGGCATTTATATGTGACACAAGTTTAGCAATGTCATCAGACACAGCTTTTCAAACTGGCAGTTACACATGAGCCATGACAATGCCCTGCTAGCTCAGCAATGACTGCAGGCAAAGCTCCTGCAGTAGGCATTTATATATTAAGCTAGCTTAGCAGTCTCAGCAGACACAGCGTTATCAACTGCCACATACACGTGAGGGAGGTTAATGCCCTGCTAGCTTAGCAGTTTCAGCTGACACAGCTCCTGCCGCTGGCACTAACATGTGACGCTAATGTAGCAGTGTCACCAGACATAGCTTCTGCATCTGGCACTTACATGTAAAGGAAGCTTAGCAATGTCAGCATACACAAATCCTTCTACTAGAACAGACACGTGAGCCATCAAAGTGCCTTGCTAACTTAACAATGTCAACAGACACACCTCCTGCAGCTGGCACTTATATGAAATGGAAGCTTAGCAATGTCAGCAGACGCAGTTTCCTCAACTAACACTGACACGTCAGCGATGAAAATGCCCTGCTAGCTTAGCAATGTCAACAGACACAGCTCCTGTAGCTGGCACTTACATGAGATGTCAGCAGACATAGCTCCTGCAGCTGGCACTTAAATGTGAGGCAATCTTAGCAATTTCAGGAGACTCAGCTTCCTCAACTGGCACTTATATGGGAGGGATGACAATGCCTTGCTAGGTTAGCAGTGTCAGCAGAAAAGGTTCTGCATCAGGCACTTTCATGTGAGGCTAGCATAGCAGTGTCAGCGGACACAGCTCTTGCAACAGGCTCTTATATGTGAGTGTAGCTAAGCAGTGTCAGCAGACACATCATTCTCAACTGACACATAACATGAGGGAGGGAATGCCCTGATAGCTTAGCAGTGTCAGCAGGCACATCTCCTGCAGCTGGCAGTTACATGTGAGACTAGCTTAGCAGTGTCAGCAGACACAGCTTTCTCAACTGGCACTTACATGTGAGCGATGACAATGCCCTGTTAGCTTAGCAGTATCAGCAGACATATCTCCTACAGCAGGCACTTACATGTGAGGCTAGCCTAGGGGTGTCAGCATACACAGCTCCTCCAGCTGGCACATACACGTGAGCGATGACAATGTCCTGATAGGAGTGTCAGCAGTGAAAGGTCCTGCAGCTGGCACTATATATATGAGACTAGTTAAGCAGTGTCAGCAGACACATTTTTTTCCACTGGCACTTACATGTGAGTAATGCAAATGCCCTGGTAGCTTAGCTGTTTCAGCACACACAGCATCTGCAACTGGCGCTTACATATGAGGGACGTCAATGCCCTGTTAGCTTAGCAGTGTCTCGAGACACAGCTTCTGCAGTCGGTGCTTACACATGAGTGAAGCCATGCAGACTCGTTTCTCATGATTGACGGACCTACCAACTACGTATCACCTGATCATCGACATGCTCCAGATGTTCTGATGCAGCCTCAATACAAAGGACCTTCACAACTGTCTGCAAGTTGAAACAAGATTTAAGCCACCAGGATCAGCAGGAAAGTCTGACAAGAAAGAGCCTGTGGTGGTTTCCGCCACTTCTGTGACAGTGACTCTGCCAGGTTATGAATCAACGACTGCTGCCTGATTGTCCAACCTGGCACAGTGCTCTCATCTCTCTGCTGTATCTCCACACTGTAGCTGTCAAATGTCTCTTTCATATGTGCTAAACAATGTCTGCTCGTTTTCATCAATAATGTCTTCAATGAACTGATTGGCTGCTTTCTTTGCCCACTCCATCGCCAACCTTCAGCAGAGAACGACTGGCCCATTGGTACCCTGCAGTAAACTACATTCCATGTTTGTATCAGGCTATCTGCTGGAGGTTGTAAATGGCCGCCCGACAAACCCTTGAAGAGAAGGAGGTGCAGCAGCAGAGGCGTTCATCGTAAGTTTTCGAAAAATGCCGGCAACAAGTGTTTACCTTTGGGCCTGTCCCGTTACGTTAATACTTTCCTTTCTATTTTGGGTACTCGTTACGCTTTTAGTGTGGTAGTTCTGAGCGTAATGGCTGTTCCTGAGAAAGCAACAATGTAGGAGGCAATTCTGCATCTACTAAACGGGTTATCAAAGATTAGAGGTGACAGTTAAATTATGTGCACAAAAGTGAATCGTTAGCAGACTGAAAGATGGGAAGCGTTCTTTTCTGGTGAATCTTCACATATCCCTGATACTGGTACCGCCTCATTGGTCTCACAGTTTTCCGGTGAATCTGGTGAAGAAATTTTTGTATTCACGGGTAATTATCATACGGCCGTGAAAGTAGGGAACTTGAGTGATCAACAATTGTTAAATGATGCTCGTTTAAAATTGGTATAGGTGACGGGTTATACATAATGTGCAAAGAGAAAGTGTGGGACGCTTAGTCCTTTCAGGAAAGGTTAGTGGATCGTTACAGCAAGAATACCTCATGGTATGAACAACTGAACAATGTAATGGTGAAGCGCAAGAGCAGGTAGAATCAATAGGTTTCATGCACTGCATTATTGAAATCAATATCAATATGGATGAATTAACAACAAAGGGCGCTTGTCGCGTTTTTGCGGGGGCTGCCGTCAGAAATGCCACGGAAAGTACAGATGGAGTGTCCGAGGACCCGGGACGAAGCAGTGGTGACTGCAATAGCTTCGACTGAAACTGCTTCTGTATGTGGAATATGTGGGCAGTGTTTAATGAGAAGATTATATGTTAGAGGTGCGGTGTTCCGGGCTACATTCATCGTTTCTGTACGAAACCACAATGTCAGCGTTGCAAGCCATTGGGGATGGTTCAAATGGTTCAAAAGGCTCTGAGCACTATGGGAGTTAACAGATATGGTCATCAGTCCCCTAGAACTTAGAACTACTTAAACCTAACTATCCTAAGGACAGCACACAACATCCAGTCATCACGAGGCACGCAAAATTCCTGACCCCGCCGGGAATCGAACCCGGGAACCCGGGTGCGGGAGGCGAGAACGCTACCGCACGACCACGAGCTGCTGACAAGCCATTGGGGAATTCTGCTATAAAAAGTTCACACTCTTTAAACGCTGCAGGGGGCGGTATCAACACTGTGCAATGCTCCCGGATGGAAGGAACAGACTTCATACATGTGTGCAAGTCCTGCCTTCCACGGACGTTAGCCACGACATCACTTTGGTTCTGGACCACTTGAGTAAACATCACGCTAAATTCGATCTGCAGCAGTTTACGGTAGAGCTGGATGGGACGTTTTTCCCTCTCAGTTGTATGGATGAAAGAGGCAAACTATCGCTAGGAACACCCGAGACGTAGTGTAAGCCGGTTACATCGGGTACACACTCTCTCTGACTCGGACATGGGGTACAATACCGAAAGGCAGAGGAAGGCTCGTCTGGATGGACGCAGGTGCTGATCTGACGGATAATCTGTGTATGTGTGTTGTAGAGCCCTTTCCAGAGAACGAGGTACTGGATCAGACACTTGTTTTGAAGGACGATGTTTATCAAATGTGGAAGAGATAGATGTAGCAAGTAGTGCACACCAGTATAGACAACATTCGTGCAGGGGAGGCGAGGCTATCAAAAGGCAGCCTGGTGAATTATAAGGGGATTTCGTACAAAAACCAGGACCTTCTTTCAGTTTAACTGCGCTGAGTGGAATAGTATCGCATTTGAAAGGACGCGAGAGAATAGCAAAGGAGAAACCGTTAGCAGGATATTCAGGAACGTTTAAACCACCTGGATCACTACTAGTACACCTCTGGCACAACACAGAATTCCCGTTGAGGAGGAGCAGCCAGTATACAAGAAACAATACAGTGTCACCCACTACTTGCAACCAGTAACAGAGGAGGTCATAGACCAACAGCTTCGGCATGGAATCGACGGAATCATTGAAGAAATAAGAGCTAGCCCCTGATGCGCTCCAGTAGTCCTCAAATAGGAAAAACAATTGTAAGTTTTGCTGCTATTACAGGTTTCTAAATCATCGAACGGTAATCGATGCAGAGACCTACCTCTAGCTTAATATCACAGACACTTTAGACAATGTTGGGTGATGCTCTTATTTCACCAGCTTAAATTTACGCTATGGCTATTACCACTTAGAAGTAGCACCAGAGGATTGGCCAAAGATAGCTTTTCGGTCCCGTTTGGACACTTCCAATATCGTCGAATGGGTTTCGGTCAGAAACACGCGCAGCCACTTTCCAAAGCTTATTAGCCACTTTTATGAGGGCTAAAACTGAAACAACTCTTAGTATATCTGGATGACATAACAGTACACTCCAGATACATCCAGGAGTACTTGGTGCATGTGCGGGAAATATTTGAACAGTTGCTTCCAGCACGGCTGCCCACAGCGTAGAAAAGTGTCATTTTGCATCGCAGCAGGTCCGCTATTTACGTCACATTGTTGTCCGGGATAGGTGTATACCGACCCTCGGCTTTTGCAAGCAATAAATTATTTTACAACACCTAGCACGGTAAAAGAAGTACAATTTCTATAAAAAATGGATTCCGAAATTTGCAGGGGTTGCTAAAAAGGCGTAACATTCAACTCTATTCCGAACTTTCAAGAACTGTTTCAACTGATAAAGCAATTACTGACCACGAGTATTGTTCTCATTTTTCCAGACTATCAAAAACAGTTTATCTTGTCCCGTGATTTGAGCAACCATGCTCCTGGCTGTGACCTGCTCCAAGAGGCGGATGAGAAGGAATGTCCTACAGCCTACGCTCCCAGGCAACGGAATACAGCAGAAGAAAAATATCGAACTACAAAGAAGAAAATGCTAGCGCTAATTTTTGGTGTCATGTATTTTCGTTGCTGTCTGTATGGAGGGGGGGGGCATTTTATGTCGATGATATATCATATTGCAATAAAACGACTCCTAGCGCTAATGGGTCCAAGCAGTAGGGCAACTCACTGGCCATTACGGCTTAGCAAATTCGATTTTGAGGTAGCCCATCGTTCAGGGAAGTCTCATGGAAATGCTGACGGATTAAACAGCAAGGAACGCATTATAGAATGCATCGGAATAAGCACAGAAAAGTACACTGAGCTCAGGCCGGCAACTCCGATTGTCAGCGATGAGCAAAACATACGCAACTCAGCTCTGATGACAGAGTGCTTTGCAAGCAAACACGATGCGGCCGCCATATCGCTGTGGCAGCCTCATTAGTGGATGAAGTATTGAAGTAAGCCCGTATTGAATCTTAGCTGGGCACATCAGACGACGAGCCACAGTCTCCAGAGTCACGTTGAGCGCTATGTAAAGAACTGCATCCCTTGCACTCAAGAGCAGAGCTGAGCTGTAGGCGAGTACCATTGAAAACACAGCCTGAGGCAGAGACGTTTTCAATTAATCAGCCTCAACGTCTTTGGTCCTTATGCACAAACACCAGGGGGAAACCGAAATGCACTGGCCATAACTGATCACTTCTCGTGTTATTTGCCCATGATCGCGATACCAAAGCGGTAATCGGACACAGTAGAAACAGTAACAATGGACCAATGGACGAACTTCATGTTTGAATTGTTTAAACAACTATGTCGGCTGTTGCGCTTTAAGAAGTTACGAACTGTGCCTTGACAGTTTCCTAGTAGTCGTCCAGAAACCCTACGTCGTGGTTTACTGCGTCCGCTGACTCTCGAAGGTGTGTCATGAGGTGTCCAGGTGGTATGCCAGGTATTGCTCACGAACAAGCGACCGTCACCCGCAACCGAACGGTAGAACAGGCTTTTACCCATCCTTGCCGAAAGTATCACGGAGACCATCATCGAAGTCGTATAACTGCAAGAAGCACTCCTCCACGCGATCTGTGGCCATCTGACCGTGATACTGATGTCACTGGGACAATTGTTTGAATGGCTACGCAGAATTCACTTATTGTACAGACTCTACGGCGCCTTCCATACCCCACATCATGCCACCCCAAAACAGCAGGGAACCTCCACCTTGCTTCACTCGCTGGACAGTGTGTCTAAGGTGTTCAGCCTGATTGGTTTGCCTCCAAACATGTCTCCGATGATTGTCTAGTCGAGGGCATATGCGTCACTCATCGGTGAGAAGAGCGAGATGCCAATTGTGAGCTGTCCATTCGGCATGTTGTTCGGCCCGTCTGTACCGTCCCTCAAGTTGTCGTGGTTGCAAAGATGGACCTCGCCATGGACGTCGGGAGGCGCATCATGCAGCCTATTGGGCACAGTTTGAGTCGTAACACGACGTCCTGTGGATGCACGAAAAGCATTAGTCGACATGGTGGCGTTGCTGTCAGGGTACCTCCGAGCCATAATCCGTAGGTAGGGGTCATCTACTGCAGTAGTAGCCCTTGGGCGGCATGAGCGAGGCATGTCCACAGTTCCTGTCTCTCTGTATGTCCTCCATGTCCGAACAACATCGCCTGGGTTCACTCCCAGACGCCTGTACACTTCCCTTGTTGAGAGCCCTTCCTGGCACAAAGTAAAAATGCAGACGCGATCGAACCTCGGTATTGACCGTCTAGGCACGGTTAAACTACAGACAACACGAGACGTGACGTGTACCTCTTTCCTGATGGAATGACTGGAACTGTTCGGCTGTCGGACCCGCACCGCGCTGCTGATACATGGATGTTGACATGTTTGGACGGGTTTAGTGACTTCTCTGAACAGTCAAAGGGACTTTGTCTGTGATACAATATCCACAGTTAACGTCTATCTTCATGAGTTCTGGGAACCGGGTTGATGCAAAACATTATTTGATGTGTGTATAAGACAAGTGATAGGTATTTTTTCGTTTTCGAAACAATAAAAGAAAGACAATGAAATAAAGCTAGAAACGGTAGAAACATACGGAACTGGAAAACACTCGTCAGGAAATCTGCAGACATTGGCAAACAATAAATCTCTGAATTAGTCATAAAATAAAACGATTTCTTCTGTTCCTATGTGTAAGGAGACAAATGACAATAATCGGATTAATAAACTATTGTTTTTAATTGTAACTTTCGATGTAAATTTTAGTCTGTGATCACTGATATTTTCATGAAGGATGCAGGTAAGGTTACCACAAATCCGTAATATGATCGTCTGTCTCCAAAGGCAAATACCTTTAGGATTTGCGTCATGTCCTTCACAAAGAATCTCTTCAGCTTGTCATTTATATCTTGATTGTTTAACGTAACCCGTAAGACGCGCCAAATGTCTGTCTTACACAAACTACGAAAGATGGACACTTCTGGGAGGACGTAATGTATAGCTTCATCGTCCTTGAGGCTCTCTGGCAGCGCACTTCACATATTTTTAAAAAAATTTCTACCAAATCACATCTTTGTAGAATTATTTGTTTTGCTAACGATGAACTGCTAACAATCACTTCTAGGACGTTGTACTTCGAGTCATATACTCACTGGTGACGCAAGGCAGTCGTATGGAATGATTACAGTCCAAAGCGGAGCTGATCGTTGTGTATTCCACCTAATACTTTACATTTTGCTATGAGACCGTTCTCTTCAGTGCATGATCGCCTTCTGCGCTTGGGAATGACACAACTGATTCTTAACTGGTCGTGTTAATAAATTTAAGACTAATTTTAGTACTTAAGCGTATTTTTGTAAGAAATTTTCAATCAACAGTCGTGTAATTTCAAACTATTTTAATGAGAAAGATAAAATGCTGTTATTGATAACACTACAATAATTTTTACATTGTGTTTGTTTATTTATTTAGTTGGCTGTTAGTCATGATGAGCTTCGGGCAATAGGTTTTTCTCTTATAGGTAAATGGAGAACGTACAATTTATGACGTGATCGGTGCACAGTTTTACAGAGCATTTAGTGAAATATTCGGCTTGGGGCAAATAGAAAGTCGCAGTCGTGCTAATGATTTGTTCTGTGACTTTCCTCTGACAATGATTTGTTAATATGCAAAATGTCATTTTACTCAGTGTTTTGGAGTCCTGGTTCAAAGCTTGTGGGGAGGATGCGGAAAACGGCGTTGTCGTAAGGTGAAAACGGAGCGATTTATCTGATGTACAAAATGGCATGATCATTGGCTTTCGGGCCAACGCTGGAAGCATTTCCGGAACGGTTAAGTGCGTAGACTGTTCGCGTGCCGCCGTGGTTAAAGTGTACCGAGCATAGCAGAACGGCGCTATTCTATACCGGACCGCCACAGGACATAGGTGACAGGGTGAAGGATGGCTAACTGGCGATGTTAGCGAACACGGCCAAAGGGTGAACGGTGGCTGTGGAGATGTGTACGGGCGAATAGACGTGCAGCTGTTTGGAAACTGACTGCCCAGAGAAGGTTGCTGCTTTATGGGCCTTGGATCGTGCACCCATGCTGACCGTTGTTGATCGGCGATAATGGGTTGAATTAACACGCCACTACCGCTCTTGAACGGCCAGTGAGTGGCGACAGTTGGCCTTTTCAGATGACAGATGGTCGTTGACGCGTACGTCTGAAAGCAAACACCCTGTAGAAATACGAGTAGTTGGAAGGTTCCAGCCCGGAAGAGGGAGCTTTACGGTGTGCGTAATGTTTTCTGGCGACACCCCTACACGCAGTTTGTTTTTCCTTAGCACGATGGCACCTATCAGCAGGACAATGTGACGTGGGACACAGCTCGCAGTGCACGTGCTTGATTCGAAGAAGACCAGAATGAGTTTACTGGACATCCCTGCCAACCAACCCCTCTTGATTTAAACCCAATGGAGAATCTATAATACCATCTCGATCGGGCCGTCCGCTCCATGAATCCTCAGCCGAGAAATCTAACGCAACCGGCCACAGAACTGGGTACTAGAATCGGCAAGGCAAGTCATCTCTGACGGCACCTTGCCGAACCTCACTGACTTTCCTTCCGCACTTGTACAGTTGCTCGTGTTGCAACAGGTGGTTATGTGACTAGACAGGGTACTTTCATGTTCGGAGAAAGTCCAATAGGACCAATGATATAAAAAGCACTTGAATGTTCAAACTAGTCTTTGGGTTGAATATAGCTTTACATTATATAACAGTACGTAATCGTTTTATATTAACTATATCAAACACGAAATCAAAGAATTACATGACGATTGTTCATTATGGCAGTAATTGCTTGGACGCTTATCACATTCGTTTTATAATAATTTTACTGTAGCAATTACAACGACAAGGGCAAATAGTTCAAATAAATGAACATCAGACTGTCAATTAAAACGTGTCTCGGAATGTATTAAAACGATGAGGGTTTCACGTCTCGTTAAAACGAGGTTAATAGAGACGAAACAAAAATTTGAATTTTGCAAGGATGTGGAAGGGAATCGGCTGTGGACCTTCCAAGAGAACCATCGGGAATTCGCCTCTTTCTATGTATGGAAACACCGGAAACTCTCAATCGCGACAGAGACGAAAATACCGCAGTTCCGAATGCAAATTCAGTGCCCAACAGATGGGCCATCTTTCCCACTGTTAAGCTTATAAACTACTAGTTTATTATTCTATATAGAAAAGTAAAGATTACCAAATGTAACAGGCCAAGTTATCCTTCAGTTGAATACTTACAGGAGTGCTTTATGTCAACAACTGTGGTATGGGCAACATTCAATATAAGTTTAATATAGTGAGAATTTTCGTTGAAGGAAAGCTATAATTTGAGTAGATATATTTGAGGTGGCAATTACTCAGAAATCGGTAGGACTAATGATGTGCATAGTAATAAAGTCTTTAGACACTGCAACCGTTCTCTGGAGAAATGACTATTAAAATCGCATGAGTATGTTCTGGTCTGTATCACTCAGAGGCATTTAGGATGAGGACAATCCGTCTGGAGCCCGTACTGTATTTGTAACTCGACACAAGGTCCTATTACATTAGGCCTAAGAAACGTTTCCTATATATGCCTCTTGAGAAATAAATAAGTAGTTTGCGGAGACTAGAAACTCGAAACAAGGCGCTACATTATTGATCGGTTGGGGAACTGTTTGAAGGACTCAGAGACACCCGGAAGTATACGCGAAGCGTATGCAGAAGACTCTCCATTTCCGGGAATCCTTCCATTTGGCACGGCCGTAGCAAGCGTGACGCTATACCGTTGGCGAATTGCCGAATAACGCATCGCGAATCCAATTAATCCTTCTACACGGGCGAGAGAATCGCTTCCGCCCTCGCTACCGATGCGATTGTTTCCCCTCATCCGATTTGCCCATCGCAAGTTGGGGTAGCTTCCCTGGGGCGAGGGAGGATTGGTGAGGAGGGGCAGGGGGTATCCCTGAGCTGTCGACGTCGGTGTCTCCGGCCGACCGAGTAAAGAGGCAAGAAGCGCCGGAATGTCACTTTTTCACTCCGCTCCCAACTGTTTCTGCCTCGAGACGGTGTAGCGCCAGTATTAATTACCAAGTCGGTAGCGAGGGCCATTGTTCAGGCGTGTAACTGCGCGGCTCCCGCTATTGTACTTGTGTTAATTAGTTTGCCGATGATCCGGAATACCTCCGTCGCCTACAATCTGGAGGAGCTTTGTCCCTCTACAACAGTCGAGATTAATGCGTTTCTATTGACCGTAAACACGATCTCTTGTCGGGAAACTTGCATCCAGTTAAACCGTGTAGAACCGCAGTTGCGGCACTGTTCTCAGCTATAAAGGCCAATGACAATGCAGTGGAACTTCCACTGGTTCACTGCATGGTTTTTTTACACACCATACTTATGACAAGTCCCTAATTTAAAGTGAGTGCAACAGAAACTTCAAGAAAGAGTTTGCCGTTAATACCTGGAATTTGGCACTGTTCAAAGAGTTTAACTTAGTTTCACAGATAAAATAGATATGTATGTGTAGTTTGTCCAGTGTATAGGTTACGTATAATGTGTCTTCATTGCTATGTTAACTTTTGTGTTACTGAAATAGTGATACACCGCCAGGTTACATTTCTGGCACCTTTGTTTGACATTGAGAAATGTCTTGAGAAAGTCCAATAAAACTATTAGCCACATTTTTGCAGGTCTGTTATCCAAAATAAATTTTACTTTAATTTTTTTATCTTACCAGATTGGTGTCAAAATATAAGATGAATAATCGTTACAAAGGCTACTGAGACAGACGAAGACAGTAATTTCGAAATCTCCACCATATTACACACTATTAATAAGTCTGTTGCTCTAAATTTCACCTAGTCAGCTGAACTGAAAAATACAAAAGTTGTCATTTGGAAAAAAAATTAATTAAAAGAAAATTGGC
Organism: Schistocerca gregaria; assembly: GCF_023897955.1. Lineage (NCBI taxonomy): Eukaryota > Metazoa > Arthropoda > Insecta > Orthoptera > Acrididae > Schistocerca > Schistocerca gregaria. Next base: position 323,864,145 of record NC_064925.1, on the reverse strand, counting down.
CAGGTGCAAGTAGGGCTCGTCACAGAGGGTTCCGTACAAACTTAATTATGTATCTAGGCACTTTACAAGCTGTAAATAAATAGTTGCCACTATTAAAGTTCCAACCCTCGTAGAAATATGGAATCTGTCTATTGCTCTTCATCGACAGTTCGCAGTATATCACGTGAGAAATGTGCAAGCTGAGTTTCGTATGAGCGATGCTTTCTAGAAGAATGTTGATTCGGGGACATAACCTTCCAAGTCTCAAGAAAATTTATTGTATTCGAACTGAGCATGTGTTCAACGATTCTACATCAAATCGAGATTAGGGATATTGGTTTGTACTCATGCGTGTCCATTCTTTAGTCCTTCTTGTACATAGGAGTCATTTGCGCTTTTTGCCAGTCGCCTGGGACTTTGTGCATGGCAGGAGATTCACAATAAATGCAAGCTATGGTTCTCTGCCATATCTTTTACTATGGTATGACGGTGGTGGTTATGTGCTTCGCGCATTGATCTTTTCGCAAACGCACGAATCTCTACTAACCTTTTTTTGTCGTCATTTGTGAGTTCTCTTTTGAATCTATGGTGCAACATCCTATGCTTCCTCAGCATCTTTCGAATTTCGGTAATAAACTACAGTAGATAATTTCCATCTTTTATCCACTTACTAGGCACATAACTTTCCACACTGCGAATTATAATGTGCCCATTATCCCTCTACGTCCATTTTACTGGAACTAAGTGACGTTAACTCACTCTCTGAGATGCTAACAACTGCTTACCTGCCTTATCTAGCAGAAACACTTTCCTAGAGTTATTGACTGATTTATTAACTTTCGTAGCCATAATTGCTTTAATGAAATCATGATCGCTAATCCTCGTTTCTGTACTGATATTGTCGATAAGATCCGGCCTCTTTGTAGCTACAAGGTCTAAGATTTTATCTTTGCGTGGGGGCTGGAATCTGAATATGTGACTTAAATGGCCTTATCTTTAGATTTCCTTGACATAGAATCTTAGATTTATTACACCACCATGGGTCCATGAGTCTTAATTTGCAACATAAATTTAAAATTGACAGGTCTACCATTACCTGGGAAAAGATGGTCTCAACAGACGGACAGAAGACACAGTCAGCAAATGGCAAAACAGTTAATGAGATTGACGGTTTTCTGATTTATTTCTTTATTTGTACCGTGCAATCTTACTTTTTGCGAAATTTTATTTTTCTAGGTCAAAGGTGAGTACCCCACAGGTTTTGATAAGCGAGTCTGCTACTGTCAATATATTTGATGTGAATGACTGTATCTTATGACTGCATTGACTTAGACGCTTATATTTCTTACGGTGCAAAGAGACGATATGGCTTAATATGTGACGTAACTTTCACCGATATATACCTGCATGCCTGAATGAACAGACACTGTTCTGACGTTTACAACTTTGGTAAATATCACGAAATGGATTCACATTTTCCAATTAAAAGATTGACGCCAGCTGTTTGTGACAGATGCAGATATCTGCCAGACTGGAACCTGGGTTTCCCAATCATTTCGGCCAGTCGCTTAACCTATTTGGCTCTCCGAGCACTCCTCTAGGACCGACTCAAGTTTAAATATGTAATGGCGTCCACAACGCTTAAGCTCGTACATTTTGTGATTCTTGCACAGGGAGAGACAAATAATTTATCGTTATTACAGCCTGTTGAGGCATAAGTTCGTCGTTGATTCTTACACTACCTGTTTTTATATAGTGTCTGTATCCTTACATTATAATGTCTTTCTGACATGCATGCGTTTTTCATCACGTTTCGGACTTTCAAAAAGATAAAAAAAGTGGCCCTCAACTACGTACACTCAGACTCAGATTTGGAATATTAAAAGTTCTGTCTGGTTTCCTTGTCTAGGGGGTGGGATACGTAGTTGCAGCATTACATGCCAAATACTGCTGAGTCTACAGTATACAATATGAATACACACATGAATCGAATAGCCGAAGTTTCATATCAATCGGTAATTGCGAATTTTGAATGTAATATAGAAACTTATAAATGTAAGATTGCAATTAAATAAAATCTGTAGGTCTTAGTTTAACGACTTTTAAATGAGTAGTACGGCAGCGGAAGTACTTTTAAGGACGCCGTTTATTTCTGCTAAACACTTACTGATGTCGATGGTCGAGCAATTAAATAAAATATAAGTTGAGTAACAATAGATTCCTACTTCACGTAATTAGTTATGAACAACAACGTAGGTGGAGAGATATTCACTTCTAAACGCATACTCCGTCTTCACTGCAGAAGGCACGGAAATCTCACAAGTGCACAAGTCGGCACTAGGAAATATTTCTATCTCCCGCGACCACGCGCAAACTTCTGAACACTCTCCGAGTACTTTCCCGCGAGCGTCCGCCGTGCCTTCCCTTCCAACACTCCCCCGTGTCCTCTGCCACCCGATGCTCCTCCCCCACTTCCATACAGTCTCCCCATTGACTTCGGTAGTCGTTTACCGCGGTAACGAGAACTATGATTGGCTAAAGCGCTCCCACCATGCCTCCAAGCCAACGCACACTCACAAACTTATTGAAACGCATACGAAATACTGGATTTACATTTAAATAAATCGAAATTAAATAAATATTCCTACGGCTGGACCATAAACATGCTCTGACACACATGATTAAATACATAAACAAATTAAATAAACATATATCAAAGGAATAGAAACACCCGAAACACAGTGGTCACTTTTGTAGATTTAAAAAGGCCTACGACTCAATAGACAGAATAGCGCTCTGCAATACGCTGGAACAATTTGGCATTGATAGAAAGACAAGAGCAATCATTCGGCAGACATTGACATTAAATTTTTGGCCCGATACAAGAGCAAGGAATGTGGAAGAAGAGACCAACATCAGAATTATATAAATACACAGACATGATTACAGATACAATAAGGAAAAGAAGAATGCAGTTCTACGGACATATCTACAGGATGAATGAAAACAGAATTTCAAAGCGAATTCTTAAAGTCATCAGCTCAGGCAGGGGAAAAACAAAATGGATAAAAGAAGTTGAAGAGGACCTCAGACAAGCACACATAACAGTAAACGATGCAGAAAATTGAACTGAATTCAGAAACATCAAAAAACATAAATTTGACACCACGACACAGAAGAGACCAGGATGCAAATGGACAGCGGAGCGAAAGAAACAACACAGTGAACACATGAAGGAAATTTGGGCTCAGAAGAAACATAAACAATCATCATAAAAGAGTTCAAGTTCAAACACTCTCTTTAAATGGGGATAATCAAAAATAATAATAATAATAATAATAATAATAAAGGAATAGAAACAAAACTAGGCCAGTAGTCTAATGTCTCTGTGATGTCTAAAACACAGTAAATATTTGACCAATTTCTTCATGAATAGTATATATCAGATATAAACAAAGATATAGATTCATAAATACATTTATAATCATTCTGCTACAATTTAGCTTTCTAAGGACACTTCGATCGACAATATCGGATGAACCGTTTACATTTTGGGAACTCGTTGCTGGGTGTTACTTGTATAATCTACAGTTGGATGCTAAAATTTAAAGTAATAAAAATATTGAAAATCTGATTACACCATCAGAATCGTTGTGCAAATAATGGTAATGTACATGTTTCTTTTTAAGGTATCATGATTTCTCTGGCTATTATTAATTTCTACATGAACTGTGAAATGTCTGCCATTATGGTTTTACAAAGTCCTCCATCTTTGGCACTCCTGGCATACGAACCTCCTTCATCGACACAAACCACAGTCTTCGGCACACCGTCAACATGGAATTCCCAGCCACGTGGTCGGCCTGGACTTTGTGCCCTGCGGCTACCCCTCTTGCTCCGGCAAATGTTCGGCACCACGTGGTTGCTGACGAGCCCAGGCTTCCGAACTGGCCCGTGCGGCCACCCGAACTCCGAATTCAGAAAGTTTTCAGGGCGCCACAACCCGCACATTACCTCACATCGTCAGATCGGAAAGTAGTTATACACTTTCTTGGGGTTACCGTATTTTTACAAAAAAATTGATTCAAAATTTGGAGAAATAACATAACCTCTCACACTCTTATTGAGAAAGGAGTGAACCCTGATTGATCATTAGTGTGTGAATATGATTTTGGTAAATTAAAGAAATTGTTACAGCGGGTCAGGTGCTCAAAATGGCTCTAAGCACTATGGAACTTAACAGATTAGTTCATCAGTCCGCTAGACTTAGAACTGCTTAAACCTAACTAACCTAAGGACATCACACAGATCCAGGCTCGAGGCAGGATTCGAACCTGCGACCGCAGCAGATGCGCGGTTCCAGAATGAAGCGCCTAGAACCGCTCGGTCACACGGCCGGCGGTCAGGTGCTAATTTTTCCGAACCTTGAGAAGAAATTCGCCTTGTAATATGATCCACGCAATCTTGTGCCTGGCCGTGTACTGAGTCAAGGAGTATACTGTGTAGTGCTCCAGTAGCTTATGCCTCACGCTGTTATTTAAAGCGAAGAAAAGTAATGCTATTGGGAAGAAAGAAATTGTGAGCCACATATATGGTGTAAAATACTTCCAATGTTATTTAAATGGTAAGATATTTAAGGTATTAATGGATCATGCAGCATTAAAGTGACTATTGGGCCTGAAAGATCCATAAAGTAGATTATTGTGTAGGACACAAGCTTTCTGAGTTCAGTTTTAGGTAATCATTCGACCTGACTAGAATCACTGGAAAGTAGGTGGCCTAAGTCGAAGAGCTGGTGTGGTACGAATGACAGGGAGTAGTGTCTGTTATTTTTCAGTGTGAAAATAAAATGAAGAAAAGCTAGGCTGTAGATTTCGCTGGGAGGTGTATTGTAGCACTGAATAGACTGTGGTAGTTTAATGTTTTTCGGTGTGCAGTGATTTTGCAGGCCTGTCATGGAGACACGGTGACAGGCTGAGGGATATAGTCACTGGTTCTCAGTTTGTGAGCTGGACAGAGTGGCCGAGCGGTTCTAGGCGCTACAGTCTGGAACCCCACGATCGCTACGGTCGCACGATCGAATCCTGCCTTGGGCATGGATGTGTGTGATGTACTTAGGTTCGACTGCTGCCCTGGTCAGCATATTCTCCAGATCTCTCAACAATTGAAAACGTCTGGTCAATGGTGGCCGAACAACTGGCTCTTCACAATACGCCAGTCACTACTCTTGATGAACTGTGGTACCATGTTGAAGCTGCGTGGGCAGCTGTACCTGTACACGCCATCCAAGCTCTGTTTGACTCAATGTCCAGGCGTATAAAGACCGTTATTACGGCCACAGATGGTTGTTCTGGGTACTGATTTCTCAGCATCTATGCACCCAAATTGCTTGAAAATGTAGTCACATGTCAGTCCTAGTATAATATATTTGTTCAATGAATACCCGTATATCATCTGGATTTATTATTGGTGTAGCAATATTAATGGCCAGTAGTGCACTACTAACTACGAACTTGACCGTCCTGCCTGTGGAACTCTGCTGCTGGGTACCGGAATGTGACGATAGTGGAAGGCTAGATTTTCACATGATACCTCGGTGGTCCATGTGATCAAAGGTTTGACCCAGTCATAACACAACAGGGCAGAGCAACCATAAAAACTCGCTGCTTAGATCATAGCACCTAATTGTCTTCTGCCACGGCCGACAGCATTACATACTCCATGCCAGTTGTCGGTCCCATGTGGACCAAATCCCGATGATTGGAGACAATAAATAGTGTAGGCGATATTGTATCGAACAAAGTGCATGAAAAATACAAGCGCCAGAAACCTTATGGAAGGAGGGGTAGACAAGCACAAACAATACACGAAACCATGCGGGAGGACAAGCACGAACACAGATTAGGAAACCGAGGTAGGAACCAACACACTAAGAGTACGCGATTCAGAATGGATCAAGTCGTAAGAGGCCCAAACCAACAACACATGACACTGCATGCCATAGCACTTCCACAAACAAGACAACATGCAGTTAACAATCATAAAACAAACAAACTATCGACCAAGTAGTGACACCACATACTAATACTCTAGTAATAAGGTAACGTTGCTTGGGAGGAGAAGCCACGATGAACTCCGAGGCTCCTCCTCCCTAACGACACATTGTATGTTGTTCATGGTATACTGTGCATAAGCAGTAATGTATTATTCGACTTATTATGTGTAGACAGAAGTATATTCTCTTCTTCTTGTAAAGCTACTATCAATGTATTTTATGTATGAAATGTATTTTCTGTATAAACCATGTATAAAACTAAAATTGTAATATATTCAGTTGTTTCAGAAACACTACAATCAAGTGGCAATGTACTACATTCTATTTCTATTATTAAATTTAAAACCATAGATTTATTCTTTCCGTAAAGCTAAAATTGAAGTATTCCATTTATCAAATGCTCAATCAGTATATAATCTGTTTAGCACCTGGTGTATATTTTTCTAAACTACACCAAAGCTACCAACATTACGCAAATAAACATTCATGGAATATAACACTCCGCACAAAACCACAACAAAGGTGCATAAACACACACCATTTCAGATGAGAATAGCTCGAGGTTCTACCGACGCTTGCTCGCCTGAAATGAGTAGAAATAGGTTGTTATAAACCAACAACCTGGTTAAACTATATTACAGTCCAAATGTACCATGTAACTTCTCTCTAAATACTGTAACCTATTTTTAACACACTTATTGTATTACAGTTTTTTGACACATGCGTTACATAAATTATAAAGTACATTCTACTCAATTAGCAGAAACAAATGATGCAGAATCACTTTAAGAATCGCAAAGCATTAAAATCTCTGTAACCTTAGAGAATTTTTTTTTATATTATGTTCTTTACATCCTTTAAAATAGCATTAACAACTACATATCGGTAATAGTGTCACAATAAGGATTCTTTGCTGTTAGATTTAGTAGCATCCGATCCTCATCACATTTCAAGGTGGTGTGCTGATCTGTACTGTTAATGAAATAAATAATGTGGACACATCCCAAGGGGTCCTGGGTTTGGCACCTGGATGTCTGTCCATCTGCCCGACAGCTGAGAGCAGACCGTCATTCAGTATATGTCGCTCCCTGCTAGACGCCTGACAACCGCTGCTACTTCCTTGAGGCAGCTCCGAGCCATCCCTGTGTACTCAGGCTGTTGCGATTCAAAAACACTGCTGTGTGAAATTCTGAGGTAGCGTAGCAACTTGTTATTAGTGTAATGGAACGTTGTGCGGGGGAGTTAGTTGGTCAATTTTTTTAATAATGGATCTTCATTAATGAAATAAAAATTCTATATCAACTGTTAGTCTGTAAACAATGGAGGTCTTTTCGAATCAGCTACACACTTAGGGGCCTCCCGAATGTAAGCTCATCAATACAAGAGTAAGACTGCATCTTTGGCATTTTACCTTTCCAGAAAGTGTTCATCCTGCTCTCATAGCACTCTCTCCTGATTCTTGAGTATATTGTACACCAGCAAATATGGCACTGATTCGCAGTAGCTAACTATATATGGGATTTGTATATACATCCAAACCTCCATTTCTTCCCTCTCTCTCTCTCTATCCATCTCCTCCTCCCCACCTCTTTCTCCATCTCCTCCACTTCCCCACTCTTAGTCTGTTTCCTCCTCTTCCTCCTCCTCTTCCTCCTCCTCCCTCTCACTGCCCATCTCCTCCATCCCCCGGTCTCTCTCCATTTCATCCTTACTGCTCTCTCTGTCCGTTTCCTGCTTCCCCCAATCTCTCTCTATTTTCTTCCTCTCCCCCATCTTTATCCATTGTCTCTTACCCTATATCTCTCTGACCTGAGCTTTATTTATTGCAGATGAAACCTCGATGGGGAAATAAAATCACCTAAAACGGGTAAATCAAACAGAATCACTACCATAAGGGATATATGGGACACCTATCTAGTTGTTGAATCTCTCTGGATAGTAGCTTCAATGGAAGTATTTCTGTGAACAGATAGGATTGCGATGTTTTGGATGATTCAGATTACATGGTAGTATTCTAGTTGTAAGTCAATGAGGCATAAATAGAACAACCTCTTTCCTTTAATACTGACTTCGACGAAGAAAACAAAGCAGCTTAGTATTGTATATATATATATAATAGCTGTTTAAAATTATATATGAGGGGAAAGAATATATTTGTGGAAGAAATAGTTTGATTAATGTGTTAAATGTCTTGATATTTAAGTTAAAACTGACTGTAAGAAAGAAAACGAAACTGTAATTTTTCACAATACTGTAAGTAAATTTTATCTTTCAGTCTATTTTAACAGACATCTGTGTATTATTATTAAGAAAATATTAATGGGTCATGTCCATCAAATGATCACAAAGTTATTTAGATTTGTTGATTACAAAGTTATATTAAATACATATTTGAAAATTATAAATACTTATCACAAAGTTATTGAGAATTTCAGATAGCAATGTTATACTAAATATATATTTGAATATTTGTATATTTAAAAATCTACAGCCATTATCGATCGAAAAGTTTTTTTTAAATATGCAGCCATTTTCTGTCCAACTGTTTATGACACCATAGTGTAGGCTTGCAAAGAAACTGGTCACGAACTTTTTGAGATTTTTACTAACAACGTTTCCCTCCTGTGTGTTAAATATATGTTTCTGTACCACATATATCTCAAAAAGTATATAGCATATGTCCATCCAAATGCATATTAGACTACCATGTAAATAATCGTTCGTTAGCAACAATACCGAAAAGTTCTTCACTCATTTAATTCAGATATTGACCTGATAGTTTAATATGCATTTGAATGGACAAATGCTATATATTTTTTGAGACATATATGGTACATAAATACGCATTTAACACACACAGGTTCTATGTTGTTAGTAAAAATCTCGAAAACCTCTTGATCAATTTCTCTCAAACCTTACACTACAGTCTCATAAATATTTGGACGGCTATTCCTGTATGCACAAAAAAATAATAATATAGAGTAATGAAATTTCTGGAACGTACAGGTGCCAGGTCAGTTTGTAGGATGGAGTTCCATGCCTGTTGTACCTGGTCGGTCAGTACAGGGACGGCTAATACTGTATGTGGATGACGCTGGAGTTGTCGTCCGATGATGTCCCATATGTACTCGATTGAGGACAGACCCGGTGATCGAGCAGGTGAAGGCAGCATGTCTACACTGTGTGGAGCATTTTGGTTTATAACTGCAGCATGTGTGGGGCTTCAGTCTGCTGGAAGCTACCTCCTGGAATGCTGTTCATGAATGGCCTCCAACAGGTCGAATCAGGTACAAATCTGCAGTCAGAATGCTTTGCATAACCATGAGAGTGCTCTCACTGTCATGCGAAATCACACCCCAGACCACAACTCCAAGTGTAGATCCAGTATGTCTAGCACACAGACAGGTTGGTTGCAGGCTCCCGACTGGACTCCGTCTAATCAACATACAGTGACCACTGGCGTCAAGGCAGAAGCAGTGTTCATCAGAAAACACAACAGACATCCTCCCTTCCCTCCAGTGAGCTCTCGCTTGACACCACCACGGCGGTTGTTTTGGGTCAGTGGAATGCACGCTACAGGGCGTTTGTCTCGGCTCTGTCCTTGAAGTAATCGATTTGTAGCAGATTGTTGTGTCGCTATGTTGCTAACTGCTGCTCAGATTACTGCTGTTTATATGACTGCCACGTATTTCTGAAACATCATAGAAGAAATTTCCAGCTCGTAGCCCTGTTATACCATCTCGTTCAAAAGTAATTCTTGGCTGACATGAACTCACAATTTCCACTCTCAAAGGTAACTAATTCATACGACCGTTACAGCATGTTTTTAAAGCAGATTTGAACTGTATTCTCATAATGGTGTACTAGCGCCACTCTAATGCAACTGGTAAGAAATTTTAATCGAGGTCATCTTTCAGATATAGAAGTATGCTTTCCAACTGTACGCCTACCTCCTGTTGTTTATGTCGCACACATCCCTTTTGGCACTGCATTTTTTCTGACAGTGTATATAGGGTCTGCCCGTCCCAATGTGTATTAGAGGATCGCAAATATTTGAAGTAAATCGATCAAGAGCTTATCGAGATTTTTGGTAACAAGATTAACCAACGATTTGTCTTGGTATAGTATTATAGAAGACTTACATTCCGTATGTATTAAAAAAACAAAAATAGCTCCCAAATTAGCTCCCATGTCCTTAAAATATCAATTTAGAAAATGACCCAAGTTCCTCCACAAGTACTAATTACGAAAAATAAATAAAAACCAAATACTGGGATATATCTAGTATAGGAAGGACAAGAAAAGAAAAGGAAACATGGGAAGGGGCAAAAACAGTAAAAAAATTTAAAATATTAGTTATTCCAGTACGTAAGAAAATCAATATTATAGTCCTAGAACGTAGGTCTGGGACACCAAAGATAGTGTTTATTAAAGTATAAATAGCCATACGTTGTAATTACGATACTCCAGTCTCTAGTCTGTTCTAGTTCGGAAGTTATTTAGGACGTACAGCTTTAGAGAACAACATTTGGGACTTTATTAAACGGGGATCAAGAATAGATCGTGACGAGATGGTTTTTGAGGATTGTCAATTCAAGATTAGATAAACGGAAAGGTGAATAGTAATCTGTTTAGCTTCAATGTCAATTCGCGTGAAAATTTGAACGGTTTACTGAACTGAGAATTTTAACCGGATTCGGACCTTGAATTGTGATAGTGGGAAACTTTAACTTCACGCGACTAGTGATCATAGTTAATGACAGTTTGCGGATGTTAAATAGAAACAACTTACTTACCGAAAGTGACAGGATATTATCTAACATCTCCGATGCTAGCGGGAATCCTACTTAGACATCTAATTAAAGAACTTCTTTGAACGAGATCGAATGAGTGAATCTATTTATTAATAATTCTTGTCAATAAACTGACGTTGTTAATTTGAAACATGATACAAATCTTGAACGTTAATTCAACTAAGATTAATAAACGTTAAGGTTACGTGATCTATGCCAAGAACAAACCAGCGATTCGTAACTAAAACAATTGAATGAAAGGTTAAAGTATCGTCGTCTGTAAACATTGGTAGTAAAGCTACTAAAGATTTTTTCTTTCAGAGTTGGAAAGACTATACGTGTAGTGACCCACGTTTAACATTGGGTTTCAAAAGTAATCAAACTGATAATTAGCCGGGACAGTATTAAATAAAATTAAAACCCTTCAATGACAGTCAATGTGTAAAAAATAAAATCAAACTTTCACCTATGAGGCGAAAAAGCGAAAACACAAAAAGGGCTGTTACAGATGTCCGCTTCTCTTTGCCGAGCACAAGCAACCCGTCGTAACGAATTAGTTGTGCCGTAGCCCACTCTCCAACACACAGAAGGCTCACTTCGCATCTGAACTCGCCACATTTGCGACAAGCGCTGGCTATCGGCAAATTACCAAGCTACGATGTGGCGCTAAACATGAAAAAAAAAAACTTTCAGCGTTTCAGCCTGTCTCCTGACAAACGCGATTGCAGCGCAGCCAACCAGGGTTTCTCTTCAAAATGACATAACATCTGCACAGTGTTTGGTTCTACTGTAATAAATAATTAAAAGTGTTCTTGGACTTTATGTACACCCTGTACTCATACCTACGATTCTTACAATTTAGATTACATATAGAAGCGACATTCTCATAGCGTCTCTCTCATCGACATTCGCTCTTTCTCTGTGTTGAATTCTGCCTAGACATCAATATGTAGGGTCTAGGACGCCTGCCTTCTTCGGATTGCTAGACAACATCCAGACAAATCGTATAAATGAGTTTCATTACGAAACGACCAACGACAATACTTAACTTTGGCGATACCACAGAAGTGTCGCAAGCAAAGAGCGACATGCAAATAACAAATCTCTTCAGTATATACAATTTATAAGTCGCAGGTCTTCAATTGTCTAATCTTGATGATGCTGCAGACGTCGGCCGCTGCCAATTGGTGAAGCGCTTATGTTGTTTTCGCATAGAGGTCGCTGCCGTCGCGTTGTCGTCCTGGAGAGGGGTCGGTCAGCGATAAGTTGACTGATGTCTTCTTCACAGCTCTCTGTGCTCTCTCGTTTCCGACTGGCGCGCCCTCGCTCGGCTTTGCGCCGTAACACTCTGACTCCGTCGTTTTTATAAGATCCCTCTGTGTCTTCGAGTTCTTTGCGGCTGTATAATATGTTATTAATTGTGAAATAGATTTTTAACCAAAACTCTTTTTTAACGTTTTCATTTCATGGTTGTAACCGGCCTGCATCACATAACGAAGCATTAACAGTAATTCTAAATGGGTCAAATTGCTCTGAGCACTGTGGGACTCAACTTCTGAGGTCATCAGTCCCCTTGAACTTAGAACTACGTAAACGTAACTAACATAAGAATATCACACACATCCATTCCCGAGGCAGGATTCGAACCTGCGAGCGTAGCGGTCGCGCGGTTCCAGACTGTAGCGCCTAGAACCGCTTGGCCACACCGGCCGGCCAGTAATTCTAGCACACTGGGCAGTCGAGACATTGTACCATCACAGGAGGTACAAGACAGCCTCCATTACGCGGCAAATTTGAATTTTAATACTTTTCTTTACAGTCGCGCAACTGCTCGCGCAGCTAGTATCATATCTCTATATGATAGGAAACTGCAAACATGGAGGAGATTTTCTTTATATGGAAACAAGTAAATGTACAATAAATGATCGATTTTTCATCTGATATGGCTAAGAAGCAGCAATGACGGAATTTCAAGCCATGTTTTAAAGAAAAGGTACTACACACTGTTAAACTATTGTAGTGAAAAAGTCATTTAAAGTGGCATAGTTTACTTTATGGTGCGAAAATAGTTACTTTACGTAGACACATTTAAGGATGCTTACCGTCACGAGACCGTTTTTTCGTGGACATTGCTTATAACAGCATATACTCCACGCAATCACAATAGCTAGACGCAGGCTCAATTCATGATTCTTAAAGTAAATGTGGCTAAGAATTGTCTTCTAATTTACTTCACAAACGAGAGAGCTAGGCTCGGAACCCATGCAATATTTTACAAGATAACTTCCAAACAATCTTAGATCTATTCAGAGAAAACCATAAAAGCATTTAATTACAAGAAATAAAAATAATTTTCGAACTTGAGCCACCACCAGAAGAATATATGAGTTTATAATATTCTATTATATACTATTGTAACATACAATAATATCACGTATCTACTTTTTTCATGAAATATATACGGGACTGATATCGAGAAGATGCTTGTAATGATAAGAGGAAAAGACTACCCGGAAAATAAAAATGATACTGTGCACGGAATACAAGATAAATCGTTAACAGGTAAGGGCGGCAGTGTAGAATTTCCTCTTGTCGAGTAATTACTAAAGTGAATGTACAGAAGATAGTTTGTGATGTTGGCAGTTTTGCTTGTAGTATTGTACCACTGAATCGTTTAGTTGTGAGTTGTTGCTTCTTGTATAAAGATTTAGTGTGTTTTGTACCAAATACGTGCAGTATTTCGTGTGGCGAACCATAGTTAGGCCAAGGAAAGAGATAGAAAGCCAAGCTAGCCAATGCATGTCTGCATCAGAAACAGTGCAAGACACTTGAAGTTGGTAATGTAACAGCTCATACCGAAGCTCATAGTTGGCAAGCAACCAGAATAATACGTGAACTGGGTTCACCAGTCTTTTACAAAAAGCAATACGATGGAAAGCAAAAGTGCTGAGGCACTGAAAAGATAAGTTTTCTATACCAGATCGGTTTACTGAACTTCTATGTAGGTTAAAAGAGCCTGTCGCTTACAATTCGAACGATAAAAGGAATGCGATCGTTTGAAAGCACAACGTGAGACAAAGTGTGATAGGAAACTAGTCGCTGAAAAAAAATTTAAAAAGAAAATAAAATAAAAAATATAAAAAATGAAAAAATAAAGGATCAATTTTCAGAATTAAAAAGGACATGCAGAGGTTTACCAGAATGGGTATAGTGCTTGTCGACCCAATTAGAAATTGGACACTTGTCTGTAGAGGAAGAAGTAGCCTTACCAACTGAACTCTGTGATAATCTTGCAGTAGACGCAAATAAGGATGTCGAACAGCCATTTGATTGTGAAACGTGAATTCAATGAATGGTTGCATAGTAAAGAGAACGAGGTTACCGATCGGGCAGAAACTGAAGTAAAGTTTGTGATACAGCGCCTGAACAAGCGAAATTTCAAGCAACAATGTTTGGCAACACCGCCTCCGCCCCAGCTGAGTCAAGCGACAGAGCGTTCTGGCAACAAACGTGGCATCAGTGTGGCCGCAAACTAAGTTGTGGCTGCTGGGAGCGACCATCGAGTCATTTCCATGTACAGTCCCTCGCATCACACACGGCGCCTTGTGTCAACATTGTCTGCGTGTATAATACGCCGCGGCAGCGAGGCGCTACAGAGGGTTTTGATATGAATCTCAGCCCAGTAGCCAGTGATGGGCATATTGTAAACTGGTGTGACATGTTGTAACACCGAAAATGCAGGATTCATGACACCAGCTACAGATACATAATTTTTTAAAATTGTATGTAAATATTTGTAATTTAACTGCATTCTTTTAATAAGGAAGAACATTGCTTGACTGTATGTGTAAATTTAGGTAGAAGTTGTTGACGTTTCATTGTATTTGTCTGTGTCTTACTGTGAAACTTATAAGATCTGGGAAAAAGCCAAAGGAATTGTTATTTGCATCGACTAGCAACGATAAATTTGTCGTCGGTTCCGAGTTTCATCGTACGCACAGTGCTGAAGTGAGACTGTTTCTCTGTTGGAAAGCATTAACGGCTAACCCAGGAACACAACTGAATGTGATTTGATTGATAAAATTTATTTAAATAATGATCAGTTAAACTAAGAGCGAATGTGTCCTCATTGTCCCCAGATACTGTTACCAAGCAGGATCCTTGTTCCTTTTTTTCCTTATATGATAACTGAGTGTCATAAGAAACAAATTGAATACTTTCAGACATTTCATTAATGAATAATTTCATTTTTAAGAATTTTAGCCTCAGTCTACTTTCAATTAACTGTTGTACAACAGAGGTTTCAGTGAATCACTAAAGAAAAGCAATTTCATTTTTCGAGTTAGAGAATCAATCAGTGGAAAAAATCCAAATCTAAAGAAATGCACAAATTGAGAGTGTGAAAGTTTCATTTATTTTACATATAGCTTGGTGCACATGGCTGTTTGGTTTGGTACATATTCTTGTGTTTAATTCTGTTCAAGTCAGTAAAAAAGGCTGAGTTGTTCAGACAATAATATGAAATACAATTTGCAAAATAAGTAACTGCAAAGTAAAAAGTGCTTGCCTTTTTTCTGAATTTCTTTGATCACATTACATTGAGGTCACTGAATGTCACTGTTCACATAACGATGTTCAGTACTAACATACAGTTTAATTACATATTTTCAAATCAGTACTCTATTGCCTTTTTCAAAATTTAATGCCAGACATAACGTAAGAATGACTTCTCAATTTTCTTTGTCATGCTCACTTAAAATTAGCGTCAAAAATCGTGACAATCTTCACTTGCCACATCAGTATTTAATAATAAATGTTTTTCTTTCCCGTCATCTTGTGCCGGATTATGGATGTAAATTGCCCTAGTGGGATGGCGACCGTTAATTATTTCCTTTTCGTTCATTACTGTAACTTTTAGATTCCTGATCAATTGTACCCCTTTTCTGTCCAGTGTTGTTCGTGAGTAAAAGCACAAAATTATTTAAATTTTCCAAATTATAGCCCTGTTCGGTTTAATTACTTTTTATGTTAAGTAGACTTTTCATCATAAGGGTCGGTTGTACACTTTCCTCCTACTTATTGGTATCCCGCCTTCGGGAAGATAGCCTCATCCAATTAGAAAAAATCTATTAGGCATACACGCGATCCACGGTCATATTTTATATCGCAAGCAGGATAGGCCGATTAGTAAGAGGGAGGCTAGAATGTGAAAATATGTATGGTTGTGAGCGCAATTTTCCGTGAGCACTCGAGCAGCAATATGCATTCACATATAATAGTCACAGTCCAATAAACAGAAAACATTCATCAGTTGTTGGGGCAGCATCTCCGTTTTCGGACTTATTACTTGAAGGAAGTTTGATTAAACATAGGCAGTTTCAACCTTATACTGATGGAGAGAAATATATTCAACAAATTGTGTCCAAGAGGTTTTAACAATATATTATCTCGTGCTTGGAGAGGGAGGCAGTAAAATCTAGTTCATTTTGTTCACATTCAAGGTGAACCACAATTAGGTGCCGTACAAGTGGCAGAACCTTGTGATACACAAGTGTCCTTGTGTATCACAAGGTTGTACGGCACCTAATGCTGGTTCACCTTGAATGTGAGACAAAATGAACTACATTTTCTGCCTCGAAAAAGCATTTGTATCGAAATCCCGGTCAACCAATAATCAAGAGCGTTTATGTAAATAAATCTACAGCCCAAAATTGTGTAACTCAAAACATAGTTCTTTGATGAAGTATTTCGAAAGTACATAAATAAAACGCGTTACTCGAATCGAACGATCTCTGATAGAGACGTCATCCGCTTATTGAAGACTACGTTACCACACAATATCAAAGAAAATCGACACGCAACTCGCCAAAGTGGGATCAACTCGAAAGACTTGCACCAGGCGACCGGTCTATCCGACGGGAGTCACACGACATTTCATTTATCAAAGAAAAGTTTATCAGTGTATCCGAAAATGATCTTGAGCAATTTATGTCTCTACTTGAATCTACTCATCTTATGTAGGTAGACATGAGGCATAATAGGGAGCACGGGAGTGGTAATGGAAGTATATTGTAGTTGTGGCCTTCAGTCCTGAGACTGAGTTGATGCAGCTCTCCATGCTACTCTATCCTGTGCAAGCTTCTTCATCTCCCAGTACTTACTGCAACCTACATCCTTCGAATCTGCTTAGTGTATTTATCTCTTGGTTTCCCTCTACAATTTTTACCCTCCACGCTGCCCTCCAATGCTAAATTTGTGATACCTTGATGCTTCAGAACATGTCCTACCAACCGGTCCCTTCTTCTTGTCAAGTTGTGCCACAAAACCCTCTACTCCCCAATTCCATTCAATACGTCCTCATTAGTTATGTGATCTACCAACCAAATCTTCATCATTCTTCTGTAGCACCACATTTCTAAAGCTTCTATTCTCTTCTTGTCCAAACTATTTATCGTCCATGTTTCACTTCCATACATGGCTACACTCCATACAAATACTTTCAGAAACGACTTCCTGACACTTAAATCTACACTCGATGTAAACAAATGTATCTTCTTCAGAAACGCTTTCCTTGCCATTGCCAGTCTACATTTTATATCCTCTCTACTTCGACCATCATCATTTACTTTGCTCCCCAAATAGCAAAACACATTTACTACTTTAACTGTCTCATTTCCTAATCTAATTCCCTCAGCATCACCCGACTTAGTACGACTACATTCCATTATCCTCCTTTTGCTTTTGTTGATGTTCATCTTATATCCTCCTTTCAAGACACTGTCCATTCCGTACAACTGCTCTTCGAGGTCCTTTGCTGTCTCTGACAGAATTACAATGTCATCGGCGAACCTCAAAGTTTTTATTTCTTTTCCATGGATTTTAATACCTACAAAGAATTTTTCTTCTGTTTCCTTTAGTGCTTGCTCAACATACAGATTGTATAATATCGGGGAGAAGCTACAACCTTGTCTCACTCCCTTCCCTACCACTGCTTCCCTTTCATGCCCCTCGACTCTTACAACTGTCATCTGGTTTCTGTAGAAATTGAAAATAGCCTTTCGCTCCCTGTATTTTACCCCTGCCACACTTAGAATTTGAAAGAGAGTATTCCAGTCAACATGGTCAAAAGCTTTCTCTAAGTCTACAAATGCTAGAAATGTAGGTTTGGCTTTCCTTAATCTTTCTTCTAAGATAAGTCGTAAGGTCAAATGGTTGAAATGGCTCTGAGCACTAGGAGACTTAACTTCTGAGGTGATCAGTTCCCTAGAACTTAGAACTACTTAAACCTAACTTACCTAAGGACATCACACACATCCATGCCCCGAGGCAGGATTCGAACCTGCGACCGTAGCGGTCGCGCGGTTCCAGACTGAAGCGCCTAGAACCGCTCGGCCACCAACGGCCGGTTACCGATGTTCAATCGCGTCTGCATTGTCACTTTGTGACAGGAAGGTTCTCAACAAGGGAAGTGTCCAGGTGTCTGGGAGTGAACTCAGGCGATGTTGTTCCGACATGGAGGAGATACAGAGAGACAGGAACTGTCGATGACATGCCTCGCTGAGGCCGCCCAAGAGGTACTACTGCAGTGGATGACCGCTACCTACGGGTTATGGCTCGGAGGAACTCTGACAGCAACGCCACCATGACTAATGCTTTTCGTGCAGCCACAGGACGTCCTGTTACAACTCAAACTGTGCACAGTAGGCTGCGTCACGAGCAACTTCACTCCCGTTGTTCATGGCGAGGTCCGTCTTTGCAAACACGACACCATGCAGATGGGCCCAACAACATGCCGAATGGACAGCTCAGAACTGGCATCATGTTCTCTTCACCGGTGAGTGTCGCATATACCTTCAACCAGACAATCGTCGGGGACGTGTTTGTAGGTAACCCGGTCAGGCTGAACGCCTTAGACACACTGACACCACACTGTCCAGCGAGTGCAGCGAGGTGGAGGTTCCGTGATGTTTGGGATGGCATGTGGCATTATATGGGGCCGACGTACGCTACTAGTGGCGACGGGGGGGGCTAATGATTGTACGATACGTGAATGCAATTCTCCTACCGACAGTGCAACCATATGGCAGCTTATTAGCGAGGCACTTGTTTTCATGGCCGAAAATTCGCGCGCCCATCGTCCACATCACGTGAATGACAGGATAACGACATAGCTCGACCAGAGCGGCCAGCCTGTTCTCCAGACAGGCTCCCTATCTAACATGCGTGAGATAGATTGAAAAGGGCTGTTTATGGAGGACGTGACCCTCCTGCCACTCTGAGGGATCTACGACGAATCGCCGTTGAGGAGTTAGACAATCTGGAACTTGTGGATAGTATTCCACGATGAATATAGTCATGCATCAATGCAAGAGGACGTGCTATTTGGTATAAGAGGTACTGATGTGTACAGCAATCTGGACCACCACCTCTGAAGGTCTGGCTGTACTGTGGTGCAATGTGTCGTTCGTGAGCAATAAAAAGGGGGGGAATGATGTTTATGGTGATCTCTATTCCAATTTTCTCTACAGGTTCGGAACTCTTGGAACTGAGGTGATGCAGTACTTACTTTGATGTGTGTATAATGAGGGACTGTGCTACTGAGATACTGGGGAAGATAATCAACCTCGAGCAGAAACGCTGATTATTTCGAAAACACGAGAATCAGAGTATCTTTCTTGCAGCCAGCAATTCGAAATACGTCAACTTCTATGTAAATAGTTAGGAGTCTTTTCGAACAAACGAGGTATCATCAAGGGATACAATATAGAGGTGATATCTCACAACACATTTTATCATGCCACTTATTCCGTACCACGGACCGAGAAGGCGTCAGTCACGAAGGAAATCAGAAAAACAGGTGAATTGGGAATAACAGAAACGTCTTTGTCATCATATAGTAGTCCTTTTGTTCCCGTAGCTAAAACCAGTGAGAAAATCCATCTGGTTTTAGACGCTAGAGATATAAATAAGGTCAATGTACCGGTTCAGGCCAGACTGGAGAATTTAGAAGAACAGATACAAAAAACTTTTGTGTTTTATATCTAACATCAATAGATTTAAAATAATACTACTGGCAGATTCCGTTAACTGAAACTTCTAAAAAGTATCCAGGATTCATATTTTGTGGTAGTAGCTACCAATATAGAGTAGTATCACTCAGCCTGAACGTTAGTGCAGGTGTATTTATAACATAACTTGATACAGTTCTTGACTACGAACTGCTGAAAGAGTAAAGTTGTACGTGGGTGACTTATTGCCACCCAAACATCGAAAGAGCATGCAGAGATTTTGGTACTGCGAACATTCGCAGAAGCACGGTGAATGCAAAACACGCGAAATCGAACTTTAACAGGTGCCGAATCAAATTTAATTCTAACCTGTAAGAAGGTAGATATGATCAAGTGTCATGCAAATTTTCATAAATTGAAGATTAATTAGCTAACTACATAGATGTTACATATAAAAGATTCTAAACAAGGACAGTATCTTGAACTGTTAGCGAATGTGAACCCAAATCGCGAGATATTGTTCATGTGATGCATGCATTATGAAAAAATAGGAAAGCTAGTAGAATTGCCATTACAGATTAGATTAGATTAGATTTACTTTCATTTCAATTGATCCGTAGCGAGGAGGTTCTCCAGGATGTAGAACATGTCAGAAAAACAATAATACATGACAAATATTTACAACTGAAACAAATAATCTAATGTACCTTCCACAGGTCACAAGAGGATGATAGTAATTTTTTTTAAATGAACACTATATGAAAGAATCCTTTTACAGGCATTCTAGTACTAAGAGCACATTAATGCACTGAATTTAAAATTAACAAAAAAGTTTTTATTTATGAGGTAATAAACACATAATAGAACTACTACAACATTTATTTACAATGAACACATTACTGCACTGAAATGGTGCAGAAGTTACATTGTACTTACACACACACACACACACATTGTTATTTACAATGAACACGTATAACTCTTATTGCACGTTTTTGTGCCCGCAAAACTTTAGCTTAGCTTGATGAATTACCCCAGTAAATAATCCCATATGACATTGTGGAATGAAAGTAAGCATACTTTGCCAGATTTTTCATTTTTATATCCCCTATGTTTGACACAATTCACATTGCAATTAGAGATTTGTCAAGACGCTTCAGCAGTTCTGAGGTGTATTCCTCCCAGTTGAATTTATTATCAGGTTGTACTTCCAAGAATTTAACACTTTTCACTTCTTCTATCTGCTTGTCAGCGTACGTTAGACATATACTTGTGGGACACACTTTACAAGTTCTGAACTGCATGTACTGTGTTTTTTCAAAGTTTGGTATCAAAGACTTGGCTAAGAACCAGTGATTAATGTCGACAAATATTTTACTAGGCGATCTTCCTAAGACTACACTTGATTTACTATTTATAGCAATGTTTGAATCATTGGCAAATAAAACAAAGTTGTTATTTGGTAATGTTACTAATGAAAAGTCATTTATATACACAAGAAAAAGCAAGGATCCTAAGATGGAACCTTGTGAGATCCCACATGTAATTAGTTCCCAGCTGGATGGTGCCTGATATCTTAATACATGTCTCTTCCCTAATAACACCCTTTGTCTCCTGTCAGAGCTATAAGATTTGAACCATTTTGCAGCATTTCCTGTTACACCGTGATATTCTAATTTACTTACAAGGATATTGTGATTTACACAGTCAAATGCCTTTGACAGATCTGTTACGACTTCTGCACCACTTGTTAGCAGCAGACACAGTGGATGCGCCAAAGACTTAGACGGCGTGGAGTTTTACAATTATTTATTGAACTTTCTTTACAATTTCTCCCTCGCCGTCGCTGCCCAGCCCTGCGGATCCCTCCGCCTGGCTGCTTCTGTTTGGATTCCCCCACAATGCGTGCAACGCGCGCAGCTGATCGCACTCGGGAACCTCTGGCCATCAATGTTCCGCTGAAGCTAGGATGCTCGGTGGCTGAGATGGACTCGTCGCCTCTCGGCGCCTCAGTACGGGCCCGCCCACGGAGTCACGTCGCCGTGAGGTCATCTGCCGACGCCAGCTGCACCGGCGGCTGGGAAGCCGTCATTCGCGATGTCCGGTCCCGTCATGGACGGACCACGCGCTTTGGGGCCGGGTTCCCATGAAGTCCGGGCGTCAGTCCCCGGCGGCACCTGCGACCAAGACCGCGCTGCGGCCAGTTCTGCTGGAAGTTCTCGCTGCAGTTAGTCAGCCGTGGTGCCGGCCGAACTCGGGCCGGCCTCCAGAGCTGAAGTTGACATCTGGTGGCGAACGGATGACTCCTGCGAGCTGGAACAGACTTCCGAAATTGTCACCTACGAAGATTGAACATTCGGACATGGAACACGTCTGTCCTCAGATCCGAACTGCTTCCTAATGGCTTCTCTCTTTTGCTGCCTGCGCTTCACTATTTATATCCGGCACGATGACGTTTTTTATCCTCGGTAGTAGCTTTCTGTTATTACTTCCGCAGTATATTGCAGTTTAACTTAGCATGCTGCTCTCACTTCCCCTTACTCATCACTCTGCAGGCTTCGCACAGCGCCTTGTGTGTGTCCTTGCGTCAGCCTGCTGGTAGACTGCTGCTGTCAGCAAGGCTATCTGTGCCTGTCTACTTCACAACGCCTCGGTCGCCGGCATGTCTCTGTTTTGCCATTCTCCACTGTGTGAAGCAATTCTTACTACATGTGGCCGCAACAGATCACAAAATATACCAGTTGCCTGCAATTTTTTGTGTAATGATTTGAGTACATTTTCATTGTAAGTGTAGATGGACTTCTCAATATCGGAATCCTTTAGAAATCCGAACTGGAACTCTGACAGTATGTTACTTGTGATAAGATGATTATAAAGGCAATTGTACATTACCTTCTCTAACTTTTTGAGGATGCTGGCAAAAGTGAAATTGGACGGAAATTTGATGCTATTTCTTTAGCTTCCTTCTTAAACAGGGGCATATTTCAACCAGTCAGGAAATATTCCACCGATAAACGACTGGTTACACAGATACCTTAATATGTTACTTAATTCAGAATCACTTTCTTTAATTAATTTTGTTGATATTTCATCATATCCACTAGATGTTTTTGATTTTAAAGGTTTTATGATGGACATTACGTCTGCTGGGGTAGTAAGGGTCAAATTCATATTATGGAAGATACTTGAAATGTGGGGTTGAGGTATTCTATAGCAGCATCTACAAAACCCGACAACCCTATCTTTTCAGTAACAGTTATAAAATGTTTGTTAAAATGTTCTGCAACGCTATACACGTCTGTCACCAATGTATCATTTAGTCTTAATGCTATTTGTCCCTTTTCATGTTTGGTTCTACTGATCGCCTCCTTCACTATATCCCATATTTTATTTATTTTGTTATCTGATACGACTATCTTTTCCTTGTAATACATACGCTTTGATGTCCATATTACAGTCTTTAATATTTTGTCGTACTTCTTGTAAAATGCTATAGCATCAACATCAGAACTGTTTCTGATTGACTGATACAGTTTTCTTTTTGTTTTACAACATACCTCTACTCCTTGAGTAATCCATGTTTTCTTTGTAGACCTTTCTCTAACCTTGGTTAGTTTAGGGGTAAAACAGTGTTCCAATAAGTAAGCCCTATATTAGCAAATGTGTTATATTTTACATTCATGCGATGAGCACTGTAAACATTGCTCCAGCGAATGTCTCTGAGGAGTGACCTAAGGTAATCAATTTTTCACTTATTGATTACCCTCTTGAGCTGAGAGTTAACAGATTTTATATCCTGTTCAGTATTAACATTTAACAGAAGGAACTGCATGTCATGGCCTGAGAGGCTATTGACTATTTGTTTAGTAATATGATTTTATTCTTTGGATTTTTCTATAAAGATATTATCAATGGCTATTTGTGAGCAATTGCCTACCCTAGTGGGGAACTTTTCAGTGCGAATTAAGTTGAATGATAGTGTTACTAACTCAGATAAGTTCTTATTGGGAGAGTCTTTAAGGATATCTACATTGAAGTCACCAGCAATCGCCATTTCTTTGTTTTTGGTTGTTAAATGGGCCAGTACAGCTTCAAGGTGGTTTATGAACTGATTAAAGCTAGCTGCAGGTGCTTGATATACACTGAATATTGTGATTTTTTGTTAAATCTACTTCTGTTGCACATGCTTCCATATGCTGTTCTAGGCAAAATTTATGAATGTCTATGTTCTTAAATTTATGACAGTTCCCGATGAATGTGCCAACTCCTCCCTCCACAGATGTGAGACGCTAACCTAAATGCTGTAACACTTAAAAGTTCTATACCTGTGGTCACATGATGTTCAGAGAGGCAGATTATGTCAACTTGGTTTGAGGACTCGAATTCATCTATGTAGGTAATTAATTAATTACCTTAATTTCTCAGCCCTCGAATATTTTGATGCAATAAAAATAGCTGTCATTTCACAATGACTGAGTTAAAACTGGGCAGAGTTGTAATTTCTGCTGATTGTTGAAAATTTGTAACCAATAGCTGTTTATGCTGATGTAACAAGCTAGAATTAAGTTTTCTGGTTTCTTACTCAAACTGAAGGCTTGTCTCAATCCTAACCTCTCTTAAAACCTGGTTTCTTTCTGTCCTCCCTTTTCTGAACCCTATAACAACTGGTATTTTATCACTCATGACAGTTCTTTCCCCCTTTAACTTTCTTGCTATTTTCTGAGCTCGTTT
This sequence comes from Schistocerca gregaria, assembly GCF_023897955.1. NCBI lineage: Eukaryota > Metazoa > Arthropoda > Insecta > Orthoptera > Acrididae > Schistocerca > Schistocerca gregaria. The sequence continues at coordinate 323,839,579 of NC_064925.1, read as the reverse complement.
ACCCTTCCCTTTCCTATTGAGGTGAAGGCCATGCCTAGTATAAACCCACCTATTGAGAGAATCACCAGGAACCACACCAATGTGTGACCTGCCACCCGACATAAGCAACTTTTCCAGCTTCAAATTAACTCTCTTGACAGAAGACTTCAAATGCAGTCGTTCATGGGGCCCAAGAACAGATACAGACTGAACACTAGTATGCTTCAATGCTGATGCAATCTTCGCCAGGTCACACTGTATACTGTACCCAGGATCTCTGTCAGTACTATTACCTGGCCCACATACTATAACTACGGTGTCTCCCATAGTCAAAGCTTTGTAAAGTGATCCTAAATCCTCTGTTACCTGATCCAGACGAGCTCTAGGTTTTTAAAAAAAATTGTTACCTGGTATTCTGATCCTAGTTCATCCTGCAAAAGTTGGCCAACACCTCTTCCATGGGAATTACCTAACAATAACACTTTCTTTTTCTTCGTTGATTTCCCTACATTCTTACTTTTCAATTTGCTGTTGAAAGTTTGTTGTGCCCTGTCTACACCTGAAACTGCTTGAGGTTCACCAGCTTCTAATTGAAGCAACAGGTCAAATCTATTTTCCACATTCACCACGAAGCTGACAAAGTTCTAGGCCTCTTGCCACTTCCCACCTCTCTTTACCCTTCTACCTCCTTAACCTGTCAAGATCTCCCCTGGCCTTGTCTAACTCAGCCCGAAGGGCGGAAATTTTCCCCTACTGTTCTAGTATCTTCCTGTCTCTACCACATATACTACAAAAACACTGATGAGTCTCTCTTACTTCCCCTATTCCCACGCCATTACAGTGACCCTACACTCATAGCTTAATTCAAACAGTCTACTCGTAAACATAAAAAAAGACAGCTGGTATTATTTTCCATACAGTCCAGAATAAAAACCTACCAGTACCAAATATATCACTGAGTGATTATAAAATAAACTATGTAATGGAAACCAAATTTTTGGGGGTTACCACTACTGACACACTTACATGGAAAAGTCATATTGATATAACCCACACCAAATTGAGTAAAGTATGTTCTATGATTCGAAAAATAAGGAATATTGTTAATACCAGCACCCTCACATCAATGTACGATGCTCTTTTCCATTCTATACTTAGCTATAGAATTATGTTTTGGGGCCACAATGCAGAAGCAGAGGCTGTTTAAAGTAAAAAAAGTAGTTAGAATAATATTATTCAAACAGCAGAAAGAATCCTGTAAACCACTGTTCCAGAATCTAAACATACTACCTGTCCCATGTCAGTATATAGTGGACCTACTATGTTTCACCAAGAAAAATATTAGCAACTTAGATATAAACTCAAACTGGCATCAACATGATACAAGGTCAAAGAACTCTCTACAAGTAATTCCCCTTCAACAAAACTATACAGTAAAAGTGTCAAATATATGGGAATAAAACTCTACAATCATCTCCCGATAGCAGTGAAGAACATTACACAACTGAAAGATTTTAAAGTAAAACTACGGTCACTCCTAACTCAACACTGCCTCTACAGCATACAGGAAGCCCTGAAAAACAACCTGCTATAAGGAACTGCTCAACGAAAACATCAGATAATGAATCCCAAACTACTGACCTTATGTAACATAACTTAATGTAAGTTTTATTGGTTTAAATACTAAATTCTGAAACATGATAAATATAAGACCAAAGTACATTACATATGTGATATAATTATGTAATCATTTTATAGATTTATAGACATGTACCTCTTCTTATAAATGCCCAATACGTATCAAATGACCTGTCCTATATCATGATGTGCATTTCTGTACAATGTATGATTCAGAGGATCAAAATAAATAAATAAATAAGTAAACATGGAAAAAACCGCAGCACCCGTCACACCAAAGCCCCGACCTAACAATTCTATGGAAAGTCAAGCACTTTTCAGGCATGATAAACGTAATAGTTTATTAAGAATAAGTCAGTTGAATTACAGATAAAACGAAAATATGATTCCACAAATTTGGCCTATACGCAACTGTATGTAAACAAAAACAACAGTGCAAAGTTTCTGAAACAACAACTTAAACTTTAAGCTACTTTCCGGAAATGTGAGTTAAATATTGGAGAGGTACGCTACAGTTAAATTGCTGGAGGGAGCAAAGAACAATGAAACGAAATTATATAGATTTGCAGCGGCAAAACGTATACAGAAAATACGACTGTAATTCGACTGTACGATCTTTTCACGTTTTCTGCTATATTACGTAAAGGAAAATGAAACCTTTAATCGAAGGCTTAAAAAGCACACTAATACACCTATTTACCACGTGATCGATGCCTAACTAAATGTTTTTATGATCTAAAATGACTTATCTTAACGAGAGCACCAAAACTCGCGCTAGTCGCCTGGCTGTAGAGTAGACGATATTCAGATGTATGCATGGGCAGTGCAGGAGGGCATACGGCGTTTCATATGTATTTGTCACGAAAATTTTTGTATTTGTTACTAATTAATTAATTGACTGTAATATAAGAAATTCTATAAAGTGGAATAAGTGGTGAAAAAGAAAATCAATGGACATGGGACGTAAAATTGTTAATTCTACACAACGTTACTTTAGAGAAAACCAATGATAATAGGGACTTGATATAACGTGCTACGAAACAGTATATTTATATCTGCGATTCTTGCAATTTAGAATATAGATAGAAGCGCCTTTTCGATAACATCTCTTTCCACGACGTTCTCTCTCTGGAGCTCTATCTTTGTCGTTGTAAGATTGCTCTGCGTCTCACAGGTCTGTACGACTATATAATGTGTTATTAATTGTGAAATTTATTTTTAATCTAAACTGTTATTTAGCTTTTCATTTCATGGTTGTAATCGCCGTGCACCTCGCAACGAAGCATTTGCAGCAATTCTAGCATGCTGCACAGTCGACACAACGCAGCATCACAGGAGCTACAAGATAGCCGCAATTTCGCGTCAAATTTGAATTCTAACTCTTTTCTTTACAATCGCGCAGATGCTCATGCGCCTAGCATAATATTTCTATTTCACAGGAGCCTGCCGACCTGGAGGAGATTTTATTTACATCGGAGCAAATGATTGATTTTTCAGCTGGCGTGGCTACGAACCGGCAAAGGCGTAATTTCGTGTTACAAAGGAAAGGTGTGGGACTATGCAGTGTTAAACCATTATACTGAGGTAGGCATTTACAGTGGCATGGTTGCTTTTATGGTACGAAAATAGGTACTTCACGTTGACGTAGTTACGGACGCTTATTGACACGATATTGTTTTTTTTTCTTAGTAATTGCTTATAATAGTATTTACTCAACGCAATTACAATAATTACATGCAGTCTCAGTTCATGATTACTAAAGTAAATGCGACTAAGAATTATCCTGTAATTTACGTCGTGAACGTAAGTGCTAGGCTCAGAACCCATGCAATATTTTACAAGCAAATTTAAACAATAATTGGATTTATTCAAAGAAAATCATAAAAACATGTAATTACAAAAAACAAAAGTACTGCGGTACGGCCATCTTGTCAGTACTGTGGTTTTCACTATTTGCGTGTTGTGAGCCTTCTGTTTTTTCCCAGTAGCCATGGGGTGTGTAGTGAAAGCAGAATTACTTGACACCTCGATTTACCCAATTTCTGAGTCACTGTTTGGAATTCTGATTTAGAAAGAGATTTTCCTTCTCACTTCGTTAAAACGCTTCCAACTCCGTCACCTATCGTTTTCAGCTGAAGAACTTGATGTCTGCTACAAGTTACCACCGCCAGCTCAAGACAAAAGGCAGAATCAGATCAATTTCGTGTAGGGTCAGAGACTATTACACCATAAAGGTACCATCTCTGGCTCAATGCTGCAGACGCAATATTCATTTAGGCATATTTGGATGTATTGTATTACAACGTGCAGAAAGCTGTTTCAAGGCAACGCTGCTTTGGAGATTTATTACAAACACGCCACTCTTATCAGTGAAATTAATGTCAGTTAATGGCACATCAACGAGATAAGACTTCAAGAAATGCTATGATGCCTGGGACAAAAAACCGAAGCTTATCGTAATGGGTCACTATTTAGATATATGGAAGGACATCAAAAGAAAAATATCTTTGCTAAAACTAACTGATTATAAATATGAAGAAATCTGCGACTTGTCGATTCCAGATCAGATAGCTTATCCCTAAATGAAAAACAACCGCATAATGTGGCTTTTCGGGAATTATGTCAGTTACATTATTAACAAGAAAGAATATGACAGCCTACTGGAGTTCAAAACCTATATCGAAAAAGAGTATTTTCGCAGACCCTCATTAAAATATCACGAAGTACAATTTGGAAATATGCTAAACATCCATTTTCAAAAGTCGGGTGTAGGATAATGTAACATCGAAAAATGCAGGATGCGTGGCACCTGCTACCGATATATAACTGTTTTGCTGAATTTTATGTAAATGTTTGTAATTTAAATGCTTTCTTTTAATAACTAACGACATTGCTTCACTGTATGTGTAAATATAGGTAGAAGTCTGTTGACATTTCATTGTATTTATCTGTGTGTTCCTGTGAAACTTATAAGCTGTGGGAAAAAGCCAATGGAATTGTTATTTCCATCGACTAGCAACGTCGATAGAGTGCATGTGCGTTGTAAAATCTTTGGGTAAGATGCTGTTGCGCTGAGCGCGCGGAGCGCAGTAGAGAGTACCATTTCGGCGGGATCATGTACGCGCGGTGGCCAAATTCTAGTGGCAGGAAGAGGGACAGTGGACGGGCGGTATTAAGTAGGATTGCCCGTTCCTGTAATTAGCCGTGGCTCCACAAGATGCGACCGTCTTCAGCAACAGCAGCAGTGCCAGCAATATAATTTTGACGTCGCCTCCGAGTTTCGTCGCATGCACAGTGCTGAAGTAGAACTGTTCATTGCTAGAAAGTATTAATGTCTAACTCAACAGCACAACTACATGTGATTTGATTGATAAAATTTATTTAAATAATGATCAGTTAAACTAAGAGCGATTGTGTCCTCATTGCCCGTAGACATTGTTACCAAGCAGGATCCTTGTTTCGTTTTTTCCTTATATGCTGAGTGTCATAAGAAACAAATTGAATAGTTGCAGTCAGTTTATTAATGAATAATTTCATTTCTAAGAATTGTAGCCTAAGTCTAGTTTCAATTACCTGTTGTACAACAGACGTTTCAATATATGAGTAAAGTAAGGCAATTTAATTTTTCAAGTTTGAGGATGAGTCACTGAAAAGAATCCAAATCTAAAGAAATGCACAGGTTAAGAGTGTAGAAGTTTTATTTTCTGTACATGTAGCTTGGAGCACATGGCTGTTTGGTTTGGTACGTATTCTCGAGAATGCAGTCGTCGGAGAACTTCGAGGTCGGTGCCTTCGTGACGGCGGTGCCGAGATCCTCCTCCACGACGCGGGGTCCCGCGGCGCTGCATGATCTTCGCGCCGCACGGCAGCAGCGCCGAGTCAGTAGCGGTGCGTGCGGTGCTGCCCGGTGCCCCTCCCTCCGTGGTGTCCGCCGAATATGGGCCCCACGGCGGTTGGCGCGGTGTTAGGCGGCGCCAAACGTGTGCCTACTGCCCGGCAATGTGCAGCCACCCTGGGAAGCAACGCCCTCCTGCCGCGATACCCCAATGACGTCAGCAAGGCGGACAGAGGGGAGAAGTCCGGCTGCGTGCGTGGCGCACCAGCCGCTGCCAGCCTTTCATGTGCAGTGTGCTGTCAGGGCATGGAGATGAATGCAATTAAATAAAAGATAGCTCCTAAATTAGTTCCAAACCTCTCCCAGGTCTGACATAACTAAGTCCGCGCCTATCGCGGGAGTAGTCATAAGTTTGACATACTTAAGTACCCGCGCCTAACGCGGCCTCTCAATATTTAAGTAATGGGCTTAACCCACGAGTTAAAATAAAGATTCAATTACTTAAGTGCGGTTAGTGCCGTTTTCTATATATTGTAACTTAAAAATTTCCTTAAATATGTAACACTCGAATTGTATAGAATCTTGAATATTTTTCTTCAATTTGTACTTCATATTACTGTATCTTAAGAATTATCTCTGAAAATAAAAATATTTATTTCTGTTCAAGTCAGTAGAAAAGGCTCAGTTGCTCAGACAATAATTTGAAATGCAATTTGCAGATCAAGTAACTGCAAAGTAAAAAGTGCTAGATTTTTTTAATAAATTTCTTTGATGACATTACGTTGAAGTCATTGTTCAAGTAACGAAGTTCAGTACTAACATACAGTTTGAATGCATATTTTAAAATCATTACTCGATTGTTTTTTTCAAAATTTAATGACAAACATAACGTAAGAGTGACTTCTCAGTTTTCTTTATCACTACATATTCACTTAAAATTAGTGTTAAAAAAAATAAAAAGACATGAAAACCTTCAGTTGCCACGTCAGTGTTTAAGAATACATGTTTTTCTTTCCCATCATCTTGTACAGCATTTTGGATATAAATTGCCCTAGTGGGCTGGCGACCGATAATTATTTCCTTTTCGTTCATTAGTGTAACTTTTGGATTCATGATCAGTAGTACCCCTTTTCTGTCCAGTGTTGTTCGTGACTGAATGCACAAAATAACTTTCATTTTTCAAAATTATGATGCTGTTCGCCAAAATTACTTTTTAACTTTAGTAGACTTTTCCATCAGTAGGTTCTGTTGTTCAGTTTCCTCCTACTTATCGGTATTATTTCTTCAGGAAATATATCCTTATCCGATTATTAAAAATCCTTTAGACATACACGCGATCCACGGTCATATTTTATATCGCAAGCAGGATAGACCGATTAGTAAGGAGGAGGTTACAATAAGAAACATGTAACTTCTCAATTGATTGCTGTGGAACGCGTAGGCGTGATGGCAGTAAGTAGGAGATAGCTGCTGATGGCGAAGTAGCGTGGGGACTTCGTGAACTTCGACACCGTTACGGTAGAGATGAAAGCCTCATCCCTCACACGCCAGTCAGATGACACTGCAAGTATTTACGAACGAAAATGAAAAACTACTAAGAAAGGAATTAAAGCTCTAACTGAAAGCTTGAAGAATTTAGGTGGACCGTATAGGTTCTGTAAGCAGAAATCCATAGGACCAGCCCGGAGGAAACATTTCTATAGCTTTAGCTCGGAAGGACAATTGACAGACGAGCTGACGGTTGTTCTTCGCGTGGCACGGGAATCCTCCGTCACCGTACTGAATCTTCACCTGGGCGGCGGTCATTGTCACAAGGAGGAGCCCCAAACCTTGACCTGCCATGAGACGATTAAGTCATTCATAGAGACAAAAAGATTAATATATGAATGATTGAATATTAATAGTGTAATCAGTTACATTCTGGGCATGATGCAGTTTATGTGTACGTTTTGAACTACTGAAAGCCTTGTAATACGTGGCATTTTTTGTACTCTGTGGTGATAAATAAACCAACGTGACTGTTAAAACATGGGTAATATTGTGGCTTGTTGAGTTGAAGAGAGAAGCTTTACATCACGCTATATGCTACTTTTTTTCATCTTAGCGTTGTTAACACAACATGGGACTTTTTTAATGAATGTAATACATGTATCTCCTGAAATAGTCTATGCTATTTATATTTCTATCTCATTAGAAAACGGAATAGCTGGCTTCAAATAAATGGTTGCAATTCGGTTGTAAGTTGCGTTGAGAAGTTCCCTTTATTTATTGGGGATGACTAGTTTCAGACATTGTGTCCATTCTCAGAACCAATCGTCTTTTTAAGTAATTGAATACAGTCGATTATGCATGATTGCAACAGCTGCGACAGACAATACAAATGGTAATGAACGTAGTTTAATATACTATAACTAGCTACTTTAAGTGGCTATTGAATGTTAAATTTTTTTGGACAGCCTTTTGTATTTCCTGTTGTGACAGTTCCACATATGCATAGTTAATTGCATTCAGTTACTAAAGAAGACGGTTTGTTTGAGACTGGACACAATGTCTGAAGCTAGTCACCACCAATAGATAAATGATCGTTCTTAATGCAGCTTACGGCGGAATTCCAGTCATTTATTTCAATAAAGACGAAGTTACGGTTATATTTCACTATACCATGCTGGATGATCAAAAAATAATTGGTTGACGATTTTCGAGTGTATCGTTAGGCAGTAACCTAAGAGGACATCTGCGAGTGAAACGGGGAGCAATAAAATTCACATTCTTCTTTCTCATAAATATTTGGGTATTTATTTCGTAATTCCTAGGGCACACAAATATCATGAAGAGAAAAATACTTCACACATTTAAGCCAATGACACTTTCGGTTGGTGTATTTCTGCGGTTAAAGGCATGTAGATCACAGCACCTCCTTGTAAAAATATTGTAGGTTCACTTTCTTTAGTTAGCAACTCTGTTTTATCCTACCTTTCCCTATCCATTTCCCTGAAGGCTTCAAGCATGTTGTGAAGGGTAAGACTGTCGATAGTTCTATAATGTAGTCAATTTTGCCCCTTATGCAGTCTGCAACATTCGGAGCTGAGTGGACCTCTTCCAGGAGGAGGCGCTGTCTTGCCCTTCCGCTCAACAATGCCCAATCACTACCAGTCACATGACTTGATGCAAGGTAAGGGGAGACTTGTTAACGTTTCGCGTGAGATGGTCCTATGTAACTGAGTCATACCAAAAAAAATATGGACTGCTCTCAGATGGTGATAAAATATTTGGTAGTTTTCCGTCGAATGGCAATGCAAGAGTGAGTGATTAATCGGTCTGTTCGAGGAGAGTGCGAGTCATAGCACAGAAAATCAGAGGACTAAGCACTATCACCAGTAGCACCCTTTGGCGAGCTGTATTGCTACTTGAACAATTCTTATGGTTAGCGTGTGCTTTTATAGCGTGGTGGTGGGGTCTGGAAGAGCAATACAGCAATGGCAAACCTCTGAGTGAAAGTAGGACTACACTTAATCCGTTACTGGTATAGTGTAGGTCGAAATGCTACTTCTACTGCTCTACTTTAGAAAAATTCTTTTATGTTTTAAGATCTAAATCTCTTGGTAATAGTACCATTCTAAATATCTCGCAGCTTCACAAATCAGTGATATGGATGACTTATTGTATACGAACTACGTAAGAATTGCTGATGCAGACGCTGACGGATTTGTTTCATTAAAAGCTTAGCACTGGCAATACAGATCATTCAGCTTGTATTTGTAATAAAAATGTTTGACCCCGAACGAAATACTTTTAGTAGTAAAGAAGGAAGTGAAGCTACGAGATAGTACTTGAAGAGAGTGAACATGATTCAGGCTCTGAATTGTCACCTAGTGACAATAATTTTTTTTTCTCTTTTCAGATGGTCATCACATCCTTCAATATACTGTGGGAGAACTCGACTGCATAATTTGATTGGGAAACTTCCAATATTGCATGGTGTTGCACGGAATATTGGCAATTATGCAAATGAAATAGAATTTTAGTCCTGCTTTTCTCTGATAGTATCGTGAATAAACTAAAGAGACATAGAAATGAAAAAAAAAGATTTTGCAAAGGCAAACTATTCCGAGGCCAGCAGCAATATAGTTCATGAAGTAGACTTGACTGAATCTCCATTCGCCTGTGGAAACACGTTATGCCATGGGTATTATACTGTAGACTCGTGCAAGAAGGTCCACCAATATCAAGGAGAGATGTTACATCTGTTCTTGTATACTGCAGAGAAAGGCCAATAATACTGCAGTACCTGCAAAACATCCATACGTGAAATGTTCAATTTGCGTGCTTGTAAAGTGTGTGTCTCACAAAGTGAATGAGAATCGATAAAAATAACCTTTGATTTTGCATCTTGTATACAGTTATTTCATAAAAGAAGGAAGTGTTTGAATCACCTCCCGCCAGTCCTGCAAAACCCTCAAGGAGCTCAGGGAGACTATTATTCATCGTTTATGGGAGACAATATTTTTAGCTGTCATGCAATATAATCTTTTATATGATTTACTAATCATTCATGAGTTTGGTATACTTGTCAAAAATCATATTACATAAGATTTTTAATAATAATGTCAAACGTAACACTGTTCTCACAGTTTAAGAAAGTTGGTCAATTTGACCTGTGCCATTCTAGTTATCCAACGAAAATTATCCATACCAGTCAAGGTATGCTAATGTGAGCGTGATTGAGCTTAACCAACTCTTAGAAAGTGTGTTACTTATGAACTCAAGAAAGAAAGTATGAACTGTTATCCTTCAAAGTAACATTTCCACTTATACAATGTAACCTTTCACGGCCGGTATTGTCTTCACTTAAAGCTTCCGGGCTGATAGGCCGTGGTCGAAGTATAAAACTCTATCCTGACGTTTCGTCTTCGACTGCCGGAGACATCTTCTGAGGTAAAGCGGTGAACTGCGAAGAGAACTCGAGGAAGCGGTAAATTATATAGGCAGTACAGAGGGTGCCACTGACGATCACGTGGCGTCGGCTATGAGATTGTCTCATAGCCGACATTCTCGATTGAAAGTAATCGATCGTCACGCTTGCGGTGCAACGCTGACATCCAAATTTTATCCAGTTTCACATATTCGTCTTTCCTGTTAAAATTATTACGATGTTTATCAATCTCGATAGCCTAATAATGCATAATAATGCGAGGTTTTTGATATGACGCTCGTCTCGCTGAATTTTGTTTTATGGTCATCCTCCTGGTAAACATGTTCCGCTACCACCGATTTATCCGTGTGACCCAGGCGGCAATTCCTCTTATGTTCAACAAGACGGGTGTTCACACTTCTCTTTGTGGTTCCGATGTAAACCTGTCCACAACTACAAGGAATTTTATACAAACCCGGTATAGCCAAAGGGTGTCTTGCATCTTTTGCCGACCTTAAAAATTCTTTTATTTTCCTGGTAGGTCTGAAAATAGTTTCCATCCCATACTTGCCTAAAACTTTCCCAATGCGATCTGTGACCTTAGCAATGAACGAAAGAAAAACTTTGCCCTTGGCCGACTGTTTTTCGTCGTTACTCCTGATTGTCTGTCTAGAGCGAAATGGTCGATCTATATCCTTGCTAGAATAGCCATTCTTCACGAAAGTTGACCGTAGATGTTCAGTCTCATCTTTTAAATCAACAGGTTCACAAAGCTTGTACACCCTGTCTACCACGGTTTTCATTACACCTCTTTTTTGTCTAGGGTGGTGGTTTGAATCTTTGTGTAGATAACGATCAGTATGTGTGGGCTTTCTATACACCTTATGGCCAACGTTCCGTCCCGTCGTTTAGTCGCAGACACATCCAGGAAATTCAATTGCCGATCGCTTTCCGTCTCCATAGTGAATTGCATTTTCGGATTAATGTGTCAGGAAAGCATCCAACTCCTCTGCTCCGTGTGTCCATACGACGAACGTGTCATCGACATAGCAATACCATCTGGTTGGTCTCTTACTGGCAGTCTACAACGGTCGTTGTTCAAAAGTCTCCATAAATAAGTTAGCCACAGCAGGAGTGAGAGGACTGCCCATAGCCACGCCGTCAATCCGTCCATAAAAGTTATTATTGTATTGAAAGTAGGTTGTGGTGAGGCAGTGTCGGAATAATGTCACAATATCGGTAGGAAATATATCCGCATCCACTTAAATACGTAAATCCAAGAACTGATGACTGTAATATTCATAAAGAAGAGATATAAAAAAGGGTAAGAGCTAGTTTCAATTAAGAATCAGAAAATCAGAAAACAATTGTGGGAGGGAGGCCACAATATTTTTTGACTGTCACTCAGAAGCCGGACGCGAAGCGTGAGCTGGCTCGATGCCATAACGCAGAGCGCACGAATGTCAGTGACGCCAGGGCCCGGTGTCGCCGGCAGCCGTCACGTCACGGCGCCGCGGCAGCCCGGCCAGGGCGGCGCAGTGCTCCCCCGCGCTCTTCGTCAGCCGCCCCTTTCCGGGTCGCGCTAGCGGCACTTTCATCATTCCGACCGCAGGCGCGCTGCCTCGCTTCGCCTCGCCTTCCCTTCATCTCGGCGGCGAGTCGCGGCGCCACCTCAGTATTTGTTGCTGTCATCTCCAGACCGCGCCGCGTCGCGCTTTCAGCCTGCGTGTCGCGCAGATCCGCCGGTATGGGCGCGCGCGCCCTCGGAACGAGCCGCGCTTTATGGTCGCTGCTCGTCTGCAGTTTTCTGCATATCACGTCGGCACTCCCTCATGTCGCTGCGTTACCGCTCCACCTTCAGACTCGCGGTAACAGCTGTCTGCCGCTACACGGCGAAGATATAATACAATCTCCCGCACAGTAGCGCCGAATGTACACGGGTACAGTCAGGGTATCGAAAAATTTTTTCGTAATTCCTCACTTCATGTCTTCATTCCACTCTTTAATATCATATTACCAATTTTAATGGCTTGCCACCTGTTGTCTGCAACCTCTTCATGTTATAAATCTTTCATGTTAAGTTAAAGTTTCACAATCATTATATTTTTTGAGTGTTTTATATAATTTTTCATATCGCTCATATATACGAACATAACTGTAAAATTTGATTACTAAACATAATGTTTTCGTTTTCGTCTTGATCTATTCTTCTCCTCACATTCATCTATTTCTCCACCATCTTCTTTCTCCCCTCCAATTACATTTCGCTTCTCCCTACTTCCCCAAAACTTTTTTTTCTCACTTCAACGTATTACTCGACCTCTCCCACCTCTTCTTTCCCTCACTTTCCATTTCCTGTCCTCTTCTTTCTTGATCTCACAATGCACCTCTCCACTCTCCCTCTGCTCCTGCATACCTATTAACCTGTAACAAATTGAGAGTGCTGTGCAATCTCTCAGAGTATTATTTCATCTAACAAAGTGCACTCACCTGATCATGTTAATTTGTCATTGCACTCCTAGTGTCGTTATATTTACAAGGGTTTTATGACGGTTTTTATATTAATATATTTTAATGCATTTCACTTTACATCGCTTGAGCCCATAAAGTATCCTACATATGAGATGACTCACTTGGTGTAGTTTATCTTACCATTACTTTTTATCACCACTTTTTGTGTCTGATCCTCCGCTCACTCATTTGACCTTTGCATAATTGACTTTTTGTCTATTAAGTCACATTTTTTACGAGTTTGTGAGGTTCTGGCTTACTTTTCTCCAACTCTTAGCCATCTTTCCATATCATTATAGCTTTGTAATAACACAGGGCACTCAGCGTGATAATTTTCGTTTTTTATTTCGCTGCTTATGTTACTACAGGTACAATTTATATCTGTGACGGCTTTCGTGTACTTTATTTTCCGTGACTCGATTCCAGAGTATATCAAACATGGTGAGATTTAATTTGCATGGTCGTGTTAACATTAATGTTTATTCTGTTTTTATCATTTGTTCATTCATATTGCCTATGTTCCATTGTCCTGTTGCCTAAAAGCATCACGTTTAGTTACATGTCTGATAGTTATTGAGCCTAACAGCATACCACAGCTCGTTCATATTCTATTACGGTTTTAAATGAAGCACTGGAAGTGCTCGGACCAGTCAGTCTAGATGTTATATATCTTTGCTAATGACGTCAGTTTATTTGTTTGTAAATCACTGGCGCCTGCGCGGCACCGCACCTCCAGACCTCTGGCGCAGCCCACCATTCATTCGCGGTTGGCATTTATATCGTACGACTTATGTTCAAATTCCCCTTGGCCATCCAGATTTAGGTTTTCTGTGTTTTTCCTAAATGGCTCCAGGTAAATGCCAGTGTTGTTTCTTCGAAAGGATACAGCAGATTTCCTTCCATATTCTTGACACAATCCAAGCATGTGCTACATCCGTAATGACCTCGATATCGACAAGATGTTAAACCTAATTTCCCTACCTTCCTAACCGTGCGGCTGCCCAATGGCCGACATTGTGAGAACATTGTTTGTTCCTCGTTTCTGTACCCTCTGTCCCACCCGCCCGAACGTCACATTTTGATTATTACGCTCTCTCCACCAAGAAGCAGTGATTTGGAGTTCTTGCACTGACTGGCCCGACTGCACGTCATGTGTTACCCAATATAGTAAGTGAGTGGCCTTGTTTCAGTAGTCTGCTCTTCTAGATTTTACAGACATGCTGCATTGTATTTCCTTCCCATCTTCTTTGTATGTTATTGTTTCGTAGTCCTGAAGATGGGGTTTTAAAATCCCGAAACTTCGCGGTTTGCATAAATAATTGGTACAACTGATACGTATCATTCTGTATCAATTATCATCTTGATTAATGACATACTACCAACCTTACACACTGTAACATCTGAATGACATGTACGTAGTACGAGGGTGTACTGTAAAGTGATGTCTTCAAATTTGCTATCTGAATACTCTTAAAGCTTTTTACTCGGAGGACAGTGAATCCAAGGCAGCAGAATGTTGCAGAGCTCGTGTGTGGTCTGGCATTGTCCTGCTGAAGGAGGGAGTGCTTGATATATAGATGAACTCTTCGAAATCGAAATTCGATTACATGACACTGTTTCCAGCACCGACATAGTTACGTTGCACACCCCCATGTTATACTCTATAATTCGGGGCCTTCTAGAGACAGAGGGCTGCAGATATGTAGACACCAAGAATAAAGGTGTAGAATGTCAATGACGTTTGTTTTATTTAAAAAGCTTTAAGAATTCTCACATAAAAATTTCTGAGGTATCACTTTTCAGCAAGCTCTCGCACAAAGATCGTTAAGTGGTTGCGAGTACGTGCTTCAATTTGCCAAATTGAATCTAGAATTTCATTCTATACACACTCAAGGGCAGAAATGGTTACACCAATTTTTCATATAAATTATCCTTTTGTTAATAATTACACAAAATTATCAACTGACTCCTGTCTTCCAGCGAAAAGATGTTGAAAAGTTAATATAGCTTAATATTTTCTTTCTTTTTATTTTACAACACTTAAATACCTAGTGTATGTTGAGCTATTTGCGTTATTATTTATTGACTCGTAATTCACGTCGCACTAACGCTTATCTCCACTTCGTTATTATTGAAGTGTGATCCCCTTGATTTTCAAATGTTCTTAATAGAACACGAAATGCAACAATAGTGAATGCTTAGCTCTGTCGTAACGTGCTCGTCTCCCATGCAAGCGGGCCTGCGGGCCTGGGTTCGATTCCCGGCTGGGTTGGAGATTTTCTTCCCTCGGGAATGTGTGTTGTGCTGTCATCATTATTTCATCTTCATTACCGGCGCACAAGTCGCCCAATGTGGCGTCGACTGATGTAAGACTTGCACTCGGAGGCCGAACTCACCTAGATGGGACCTCCCGGTCAACGATGCTATATGCTCATCTATTCAATAGAAGAACCAATGTCGGTAACAAAGCACATGTTCGAGAGTCGGATTAAAAGTTCATGGTGATAGGATGTCAACGATAAGATTCGCTGATGCCATTGGTATCCTCTCTGAAAGTATAGAAAAATTCAGGATCTTTTAAATATAATGAACAGTCTATTGGGTGGACTGAGAACAAATCTAAGAAAGACGAAAGTACTGAGAAGAAGCAGAAATGAGAACAGCGAGATACGCAACATCAGAATTAGGGATCAGGAAGTAGACGAAGTTGAGGAGTTCTGCTACCTGGGCAGCAAAATAACCCTTGATGGACAGAGCAAGGGTGTCGTAAAAAGCAAACTGTAAATGGAAAAGAGGGCATTCATGACTAAGATAAATCTACAACCGTCGAATATAGGCCTTAAATTGACATTTATGCGAATGTAGGTTTGGAACACAGTACTGTGGTGTATTCAAAAATCGACTGTGGGGAAGCCAGAACTGATGAGAATCGATAGATTTGACATCCAGTATTACAGAAGAATTTTGGTGATTAGGTGGACTAATAAGATAATGAATGACGAGGTTCCCTAGAGAATCAGCGAGGAAAGGAATGCGTAGAAAGCACTGACAAGAAGAAGGGAGAGAGAAAGTTTAAAACTATAGAGTTAGACAGAGACTCGAATACATCCAGCAAATGAAGGATGTAAGCTGCAAGTGGGACTCTGAGACGTGAAGCTTAGCATAGGAAACGAATTCGTGGTAGACCACATCAAACAAGTCAGACTGCTACAAAGAGGAATAAGAAGCTGGTAGAACGGACGGTTTCCATTAAAGGCCCGTCTGCTGTATTTCACTGTTTCTTCGGATAGTGACTGCGTGTTTGTTAACCAGCTCATGGACACGGCACACTGCAACCATTACAGAAATTAGTTGGCTAGTTGTTGTGTACCGGCAACGGATCACATAAAATTACTGTTTCGATAGCCTGAAGTAATTATATGCCTTACCTTTCTTTTGTTAACCAAAGTGGTTTCTTCAAAAGCATTTTGTAAAGAAAATTAATGGCAGTTATTAATCAATTTAATCAGATGTGCAGGATTAATTACCTTAGTGGGATGTAGAGAAAAATGAAATCTGAATCATAGCAAATAGGAGAAAGCGAGTGAGTTCATTAGCATCGGTACTGAAGGACAGGTTAATTACAAATAGGGGATGTTAGTCTTGGCTTTGACTGACGGGACTAATTCCTTATTTGTGTCGTTGTGAATTTCAAGTTCATTATTAACGACCCGAACGAGAAACGTATTTCCAAAAATTCCAACGAAGTACAACGCTTTATGCTCCCATCTGATCTTCACCTTTGGAATTGTGACGGTGCGTACTTAAAGTTTTTAATTAAATCTTCATCACATTTATCTCAGACCCAAATAAAAAAGAGCCATGTGGCCACTAAAACCGTTTCTTGAAGCCAGTATTGGAGGAACGCTAATAACAACTAGTATCAACCCCGAACAAGGGCATGCGTTTGGCACTGCACAGTGCAACGTGTAGTGTGTGTGTGTCTGTGTGTTGTGTGTGTGTGTGTTGTGTTTGTGTGTGTGTGTGTGTTGTAGCGGTCTCTACCCCTTCCTAACTAATTAATTAATTAGGGCGAGGTACCGAATGTTCCTGGCGCGACACGTTACTGCATCTGGAGCGCTAACGGTGCAAGTTGTTGCACGCGGATCGTTGCTAGTAGAGGGCTACGTTGACCTATTAATAGCTGCAAGTTTCCTAATTCACCATAAGGGGTTTTCCATTTCCAATTTGATATTGTTGTCACCCAAAACAGTCGGCTTCGCACAAGCATTAAGTCGACTGTAATAATGGAAAGGCAAGTAGTAATAAGTGAATGTAAGTCTGCGAATTGTAACCTTCAAATACTGACCACAATTTCCAATTAAAAAAAAATCTCCATATGTATTTATAAATTCCGAAGCCGCACACTTGCAGACCTGTCCGAAACAAAAGGCACCTTATATACACTGGTGTCCAAAATTAAAGAAACAAACCGAATTTTGGAAGATGGCATTTATTTTGCCACAAAGCAGCATAATTAGGTGTTAGCAAAGTAGAAACAATGCAAATAATACAGTATGTAAGCAGCTGCAACATGCAACAACGGTAGACAAGAATGTTCTTAGTTTTTTCAAACTTAACGGATTTTCACACACATTCCGATAACTGATTTAGTGTGCACTCAGTGTCGGATGTGACCACCTCTGGCAGCAATATAGGCCTCACACCCCCAAACTCTGGGGGATGCTGTGAATGGTGTTGTAACTCTCATTTTGAGGCAACAACGTCCACTCTTCCTGCAGAGCTGCTCGCAAGGTTTTAAGAATGTATGGTGGATGCTGACGTGTCGGATGTGCACCCAGACGTGCTCTGTTTAAATAGCGAAAGTGAGCAGGCCACGCCATGTATGCAATACATTCCAAGAGAACATCAACCACGTGTGCTCTGTGAGGTCGAGCATTATCGTCCATCAATACGAAGTCTGCACTCACAGCACCTCGGAACAACCGCACATGAGGTCCCAAGATCTCGTCACGGTACTTGACAGCAGTTAAATCCTGTCGACTTAATCGTGCAATTTCGTGAAGAGGTGTTCGAGTGGTCAACATAAATAACTACTGCTCACACCATTATGGGACATTCTCGATATCAGTCTTTTTCTACAACGGTTGGGTCCAGAAATGGTGTTGCACGTTCCCTCGAGGTGCGAATACGTCGAGTATAGCGGTCCAGACCAAATCGAGGATCATCTGTGAAAATAACATTAACCCGCTGTTCGACCGTTGCTCTAGACGTTGCCTTCTGTGAAGACGCGTCAGGGGTATAAGTATGAACCGTGAATTTACTTTTAAAACCTTTTCTTAAGAATTTACTTTATTTACTAACGATTCATTAAGAACATTAACACATTTAATCACACTATGTGAGCGTGGAAGTAGTTGCCAGTGAGTAACTGACGAAAACAAAATAAATTTCTGTCAACAAATGGAAATTTTGTTCCTAAAAGCCCTTTTTTTAAACAAAAGATTTAAAATTATAATCAGAAAGCACTCTCAAAATATCAAGTAACTATTTAATTCAGAGGCAGAAAGAACAAATATTGACAGCATGAGCCTTCGGGCTGAGAACCTTGACGCTGCCTTTTGACACGGCCATAGTCACGACCGCTCACAACCTCTGAAAGACTACACTGGTGCAAATCTGCAACACACCAGATTACTTTAAACTAAAAATTTTAACAACTCACACAAGCACTTCAACTATGCACCACGTAGAAGGGACGAAAATGGTACAAAACAACTAACATTAAAAAAATTAACTTATCACCAAAGGTGCAACTTGATTAAAAAAAAAACTCTTACGGTGGAAGGGTGGCAACTTTATATACTACAATGATCATTTAAATAAAAGCTATAAAATGCAGTCTTACATAAAATATACAAACATGCTCTACATTAGACATATCCGCCTCTCAAAATGATAGGGAAGATAAAAACATATTTCAGGAATTCGGCCGTTACACTTCAAGCAATAAATTCGTTAACACCGAATCCGACAAATATGACAGAGGCAGTTATTAACGTACCGCAGACTGACAGACAGACAACACTAACTGCCTTACAAATGCGGACTGGAGACAGACGAGCAAGCTGGGGACGAAAGACTGACCAAGAAAACAAGTAGAATCTAACAAGTAAATGAAATAACATATGACGAATCACTTAACTTCTAAAAAACTGCGATGTCTGGCGAAGACCTGGCGCAGCACCCCCAAAACGCTCTCCCGAACCGTCCGCTGCCAGGCGCTTCAAAGGACGCAGGAAGGAGCGCCGATCTCCCGTCTCACGGCGTCGCAGCTCGCCCCGGCCAAACCAATGTCGTGGGTTGACTCCTGTTGCTCTCGTGTCGGCCGCGAAGCCACTACCCCTCGCTATACGGCGCGGCCCACTGGACTGACGTGGCGACCTCACATGCGCCGACGCTCAAGACGGACAAGTCATCTTGTGTTCCAGTGCGCGACCGACCAACCGATCGATCCAACAGCCAATGACCATTGCCTGAACAAAGTTGAGCAGACTGGCGGTCTAACACATACTAGCACTCCGGACGGCTGACCAACTGGCCAGACTCGCCCAGCCCGACCGACTGACCCCTGGCGAGCTCATAGTTCCTTTAAATGCACGTGAACAGGCAGCTTTTCACCTTTCCACCAGAGGGAGACACCAAAGCTGCGACTGCCCCAGGCGGGGCCATCGCCAGAAACGGAGGGCGACTGCTTCACACTACGCGCTGCGGTGCGCTCTTCAAAACAGCAATTTCTGCCGCGTCTCAATATACAGTAGATGACAGACAATAAAGTCCACCCAGTGAATGCCTTCTGTACACCGTTTGCCTCGCTGCAACACGTCCAGTGGATCCTGCGAGGTCAGATGCTAGTTGCCGTGCAGTACTAAAGGTCCTTACAGACAACTATCGGTTCTCTCATTCTGATGTTACACGTGGTCGACCCCACCCTGGTCTTTGGGATACGGTTTCAGTCTGTGTGCTTGGCGTGGCCACTATGTCTGGATGGCTTAGCGGTCAGTGTATCTGCGTAGTAAGCAGGACATCCAGGTTCGAATCCCAGTTCGGTACAAATTTTCAACTGCCCCACTGATATAAATCAATGCCCAGTGGTAGCTAACGTCTTTAATGACTTTGTGTCTTAGTCCAAGGCTCTCTAGTAAATATTTCCTTAGGCTAATACTTTAACTCCATTTGAACAAGGTAAAATATTCACTTGCATAGAGCACATGTTGTTAGTCTGAATGCTCGTCGAAGACTACATAGTGAGCTTTAAATAGGATTGTAAATCAAATACAGGGTGTTACAAAAAGGTACGGCCAAACTTTCAGGAAACATTCCTCACACACAAAGAAAGAAAATACGTTATGTGGACATGTGTCCGGAAACGCTTGCCTTCCATGTTACAGCTCATTTTATTACTTCTCTTCAAATCACATTAATCATACAAATGGAAACACACAGCAACAGAACGTACCAGCGTGACTTCAAACACTTTGTTACAGGAAATGTTCAAAATGTCCTCCGTTAGCGAGGATACATGCAACCACCCTCTGTCGCATGGAATCACTGATGCGCTGATGCAGCCCTGGAGAATGGCGTATTGTATCACAGCTGTCCACAATACGAGCACGAAGAGTCTCTACATTGGGTGCCGGGGTTGCGTAGACAAGAGCTGCCAAATGCCCCCATAAATGAAAGTCAAGAGGGTTGAGGTCAGGAAAGCGTGGAGGCCATGGAATTGGTCCGCCTCTACCAATCCATCGGTCACCGAATCTGTTGTTGAGAAGCATACGAACACTTCGACTGAAATGTGCAGGAGCTCCATCGCTCATGAACCACATTTTGTGTCGTACTTGTAAAGGCACATGTTCTAGCAGCACAGGTAGAGTAACCTGTATGGAATCATAATAACGTGCTCCATTGAGCGTAGGTGGAAGAAACTAAAATTAGGTCTAATATGGAAATTAAGCGTTTCCGGACACATGTCCACATAACATCTTTTCTCTATTTGTGTGTGAGGATTGTTTGGATTTACGTTTTGTAACACCCTGTATAAGCTTCACTCTGGAGTTACTGAAATCAAATTTAGGAATCTAACAGTGTGGATAATGTCAAATTTCTATTTGTAGTCATATACAAACATTTAAACAGTTAACTTCATATATACCACAAATACTCTAGTAAGAGGCGGCTCCTGCTTGCGTCTCCATTCTCACTCTCCTGAACCATCTGTAGTTTTGTGACATGGGGACTGCTACTGTTTGTTGGCGCATCATAAACCTTTACACGCTGGGTAACATGCTCTAATAAAGTGTGGGTCCACATGGGGCATAAACACCACATATCCCCCAAGCAAAATTGTCTTTTAATATTTCATGTTTTCATTTCAAAATGGAAAATTTAAAAAAATAAATAAATTCCACTCCTGCTTAGGTCTTATCTGCACTTTTACAATACATGTTCACAAATATTCTGAATTATAGGCAATTTTTATTTCAGTTACTAAGGAACTTATCTCTACTGTTGAATAACATTAACCCGTGTTACACGTAATAATGTTAGTAATGTAGTTTTTCATTTTATTCTATAATTATATTAAATATATGTCTTAAAACTCATATGCCTTGTCTACAAACTTAATTTTATACATCTGAGTGTATTTACCCAGTACACAGCCACACCACATGTTCATCTGCTTGTTGGTGGTCATGAATGCAGTCGATCCACTGGCTCATCATGGTGATCAGTTCTTGACAGCTTCCCATTTCCATTCATCTCGAATGGCGGGTTGCATGCAAAATACATTAAACGAAACAGACATTAGACAAGTATCATAATTAAACGTTTCTCGAAACGAAAATCACAATAAAGTTAATGACATTAATAACATTCATGCAGCATATATATATATATATATATATATATATATATATATATATATATATATATATATATATATATATATATATATGTGTGTGTGTGTGATTTAGTCCCTTAATAGTGAGCGAGTATTCGTTTACTTTGTTCACAAACGAGATGTGAACTCTTACCTCTTACTTCACCATGACACATCTCAACAGCCAGTGCATCATCTGTACTTTCACTGTCGCTAATGCGTCCTTGACTGTCGCAGCTGCCGCATGTCGATGACCCAGGCAGTATGTGGTTCACCGCCCTGCATTCCAACGACCCCATTACCCCATTAGTCACACTCCTGAGCTGCATGCGCTTTCTGCTCTGTCCTTTCGCTGTGTATGAACCATCACAGCATTCGTGGTCAGTGCCACATAAAAGTCACGAAATACTGAAATTAATTCATACTAAAGGTTAAACCAGAATGAAAAATGCTCCTATTGCAGCACACGAATTGCAGGTCTTTCGTGGGCAGAGTTAGGGATGTAAACGATGGGAACTAACTTCAGACACGCTTAAATCAAAATATCTTGACATATTCGCACTTTTGTACTTGTTAGTATTAGTGCCCATGTCATGAAACATAATGCATCATGTCAAGTACAGTAACCTGATGTAATGTAGTATAACGTGACATATGCCATCATGTCATCCAATATGGCAATATGGCAGAACGTGGCACTAAAGTTTAAGATGCATGCAACTCCACTCTGGGCTACTTTATATTTTAGATACACCTCCACTCTGTAACACCTCCGTTTTTATCTTGACCTGATCTGATCGAATAGCAGCCCAATATTTATTATTAACATGACCGTGAACCTAATTGGGCAGGTAATCGGAATTGACTGCTACGGAAGTTGTTACTTTTCATTTCGTCCTGTTCAATACTATAATACTGAATGTATAGTAATAAGGAACACCAACACAGTTTTGCTAATTACGAACTTATATTCTTCTCAAAACACAAAAAGGAGACAGCCACTGCCTTCGTCATACATATCTAATTACGGCTAATCTCAGCACAGGCGTTCTTCATTTGCCATTATCGTCACACGCTAATCCATCACTGCATGCAACACTGCAATCCAAGGTTAGACCGGCGCGGTGGACGCGAAACCAAATATCGGCGCTAGTAACGTCACTGATCACTTTTATAAAGATACTTCATAACTTTCCCGGCATTTATTTATTATTTAGGGGTCTAACCACTGCGATGGTGACACGCTTCGCGGTTAAAAAACCTGTATTCCAATAATGGCCTCACACACACACACACACACACACACACACACACACACACACCATTCCCGCCAACCACACTGGCGCATCTCGACACTCGCTCTTGTCACAATCGGTTGTTCGTCCTATCGACCTGTGCCGAGTGAAAAGTTATAATAAGGGCCTACGGACCCCTTAGAACTCTCAGATGATCCCTGTTGTCGATGCATTCCATTCTGTAGAAACACATAAATTTGTGTCTATCGCTTCTTACACATCTCACGATACATGTAATGGGAGGTGGGGCAGAGAGAACTCACTGCGATTGGGAAGCAGGGTTAACCCGTAAAAGAAGTGGGAATATGTCAAAAAGCTGCAAGATAAGTCGGAAATCTATCCGTTCTTTTACAAATCGCTACCTCTGCCTAAGACATATTCGCCTTTCTTTGTGCTAAGATAGGAGAATTTTTCATTCTGGTTCTTAACTTGTACTCTACCATGTTGCTTACATCATGGCAACGAATAAACCTTCACAAGGCACGGGCCAATCATTTATAACATGTATTTCTTTACCTTCTTAGAAAATTTGATCCGATTCTCACAAGTCTGAAACACAGACGTCGTGCGGGTAAAAAAATTCACAAAAACATGTTTTTTGCACGTAAAATCAGAATAAAACTAAATTTTTGAAAGCGAGTTTTCAGTTTTACCATAAGTAAGCATTTTTTAGTTGTCTGATACACTTCAAACTGTTTCCCGTATTCAGTTCATGTAAGAACGTATTTACGTGCTATATTACCTCGATTTTTAACCATCGTATCTCGAAAACGGATAAAGATTACTGGAAGAAAAATTTTTGTTTTGACTTTATCCATTTATCTATCTCAGCTGAAAATGTGAAACGATTCGTATATGTTAAACCCATATAAGTGTCTCTCTCCAAAAACTTCGCAGAAAAACATGTTATTGCACGTAAAATCAACCACTTTTCTCTCTCCAGTTGGGAGTTATGTACAGGAGACTGTTTTTCCACATAAAATCCGAATGGTGCACATACAAATAGCGCCATTAGCTGAGCATTAATTTCAGTTCAGTTAAAATCCTTTCCAAAAGGAATTAACCGATTCGCACAATTAACCTGGGCGCAACTCCTGTTCGCCGTTCAAACCTTGCTTAGTACACTGTAACATAGCTACAGTAAAACAGAAGTCCGAATACAAGTGGCCGCTGGTTCTGGCTAGAACGAAAACATTTAACCACATCTTCCCAGCTGCAATACGCACCGAGCACCTAGACGCCTCCCCTGCCCCCCTCCCCCCCCCCCCCTCCCCAAACCGTGATTCTGTGCCCGTCTCTTTCAGACATTTATTTTTAACGCGCTTCCGAATAGTCTTTCCAGTTAACTCAAAGTTTTGAAAATATTTCCTGATGCTTTCTCAATAATTTTGGTAAAGCTTCATTTTCATGATAAGCATCTGTCTGACCTATTGTATCACTAATTACTACATCATTAATATCATTCTTCAACCTATAAATTTACACTGCATCACACACATTTCAAAGTCGCTATTTTCAGGCATCACATACGTAATTTTTACTTTATGGAATAACCATAACAGAAGCAGCCAGCTCAGAAAATTTGAAAACAGGAATAAAAACCACCAACGGAAATAGCAGTTTTTCTTTAAGACAAGTACAGTTAAAACACTAAATTAGCTACAATCCCTTCGTGGATTATAGCATCTCATGAAAGCTTCAAAAATAACTGCCGGGTCCAGCTTCCCAAAATGTGGTGAACTCTCTCAAACAGATTGATTATGATGCAGACGGTATCAGACTCTTGAGTGATGTGAAACAAACGTAGAAAACAATCATAATACAGGTCTTAAAATGAAATAAGCACCAATATCTTTTAAACTCTAAGGAGGAAAACTTTATTGGGTGTTGTGATCTGAACACCAGGTAACTGAACCTCACCGACTAAAATTGTAGTCTTACAACTTAAAAATTAAAGTACTTAGGCAAAATGTCAGATATTGAAACAGCTTTCCTCCAACATGATTTCAAAGGCACCATGCGTGACATGAATCACAGATTAGCCAAAACCTCTCTCTCTCACTCTCTCTCTCCCACTCTCTTTTTCTTTCTCTAAATAAAACAGATCACTAATCTCAACCGAGAGCAGAGCCATAAAAATATAACTCCTTTTAAAATGACTAAAGAAATATTGAGACAGAATAATTTTGCCCTCTTGTTTATAATTTCTAAGAACACAGCACCAAAAGGCATCAATATGAATACACAAAAGTAAACGGTACCCCTCAAAACAAAAAGTATACCACTCAAAACATATATTTTAACACAAGACTGCCCTGTGAAAATACTAAAACAGATTAATCCTTAATACCAAGGTTGACGAACGTTTGGGTATCAAACTGTAAGGCTCACCATTTATTCGTTTGCGCGGACCCTTCTTTCGCTAGGATGAATATCTACAAGCAATACGGCAAAATACAGCCACATTACCAAGTGACCGGAGCCTTACTTGTTGCACCTTTTGACCTTTAGATAAAACAGACAGCATATTCAAACAGAGAACAGGAAACTCGTAATCTCTACGGAGAATTAACTGGGCCAGCAAGCATAGCATTTTCATCTCAATGCACAGTTTAAACTCCCAACTAAACTCGAAACCCCCTTCACTTGCAGGTGACACTACGAACATCTACCGTAATTGCTGTTGCCGAACTTCTGTCCAATGTAACACTGTGTCAACCCTGCGGCATCGACTCCAAATGCTAGCAGCTCCCCCGCTGTCTCACAAGACCCACTAGTTCTTGCATTTGGTGGAGGTGACAAGACCCTGACCCGATCCGCGTACAGAGCTAAGGCCCCTTCGTAATACCCTGACGCTGCCCAGCGGTACGCCAGGGAAGATACTGCCAAGAGACACGGCCTCAGTATCTTTGAATATAGACAGTGCACTGGCTTGGAGTTAACTGTGATATCAGCCTGAGATATACTAATTTCACGCATTGTATCACATTTATTATTAACCAACATTTTAAAATTACTGTTCATATGAGAACATTTCCCTGCACGGGCATCTCATAACCCGTGTTCTCACCAACATCACTAATATTACCTTAGTTAATCTACAGCAGGCGCGTCCAACACGCAGACCGCCAGCCGCAGACACCCCCAGAAGCAAGTACCAGTGCGGTCCAAATGGTTCAAATGGATCTGAGCACTATGGGACTTAACATCTGAGGTCATCAGTCTCCTCGACGTAGAACTACTTAAACCTAATTAACCTAAGGACATCACGCACATCCATGCCCGAGGCAGGATTCGAACCTGCGTCCGTAGCGGTCGCGCGGTTCCAAACAGTAGCACCTAGAACCGCTGGGCCACAGAGGCCCAGTGCGGTCCGATAAGTGAGCATCTATCACACGATCGGTACAAAAATTCAAAAAAAAAAAAATTATCTAAAGTTATGATGAATCGAATACATTGCATCTGTAATCTCAGCATGCGATGCTGTTCTGTAGTTGGTGGATCCGTTTCTTTGTTCAGCGTTTATTGTTAGTGTGAAGTATATATGCGCGTACCAAAGATACTCATCTTCTTCCAGGATGATCCTGATAAGCTGAAAGATTGGACGCCTCTGCTCTGTAGCAACAGCCCATAAATCGTTAGTCATAAAGGGCACTTTATGTTATCACGAAATCTCGCAGCCCATAAATCGTTAGTCATAAAGGGCACTTTATGTTATCACGAAATCTCTTTAAAAATCCTGATCTTAAACAAAATGCCACGTATCTGCCAAAACAATGTCTTCATACTCTGTACTCTGATAATAACATAATGAAATAAATTATCGTTCTCATTGGTAATTAATTCATTAATATTGTAGTCACTATTAGTTATACTTCCTGAAGAGCAACCTCACGCATATAATCACTAACTGAAATCATCTTGCTTGCTTTAAAATAACACTTACTTAATTATATCATTAATATTACTCTTGTTACTGGCGATACTCTCCTGGATGACAATCTCGTCAACCTTATTTTCGTTAACTGTACTCATCTTCCCTGATTTGCAACAGCAATTGTTTGCAAAACAAAAATACTCTTCCAAAAATTGCAATATTTAATTAGCTTCAAGTACAACGGAAGTTCCTTTCTGTACGTCTCTTAACAACAACTCACATTAGTTACCGTGAGGTCAGACGCCGCCTGCACAATGTCACCAGCCTGAAACCGCGCTCGTCGATCCGCCGACCCGGCAGTCCACCACAGCCAGCTATGTTACTTAGTCTGGAGAAATTCCGCTTCTGTCTCAAGCTTAAGTGTTTTAAACTGAAGACTGATAATCAAGTGTTGCCGAAAGAATAGCTCGTTAGCCGGTCTACAGGTCTGCATTCAAATTTTCCGTGAAGCACTTAATAGGCTCCGATAACCAAATGGCAGATGCCTTAAGTCTTATTTTCAAGATGGAGCAAACTACATGAGTCCCGGTATGCTGGCGAAAAAGGTTTATTGAATGACGCAATTCTAATGGTGATCCTTACCTACTTCGAAAATTTACGGGTAAAACACTATGAGCCTGAGTATCTCGGGAGTGTTAAAAAGCAATTGAAAAGGAAGTCATTAAGCGTTTATTATATGAAAAGAGAACTCCTGCGATGGTACACCCGTCATGATGGACGACTGTGAGCGGCACTAACAACACAAATCAAAAAATTAAGCAGCCTCTAAAGCGGCCTACATTAACTACTGATGTGGGAAACCTTGTGGCTCAGTTTTCTGAATGTACGTGTGCAAAGCCGA
The DNA here is from genome assembly GCF_023897955.1 of Schistocerca gregaria. NCBI lineage: Eukaryota > Metazoa > Arthropoda > Insecta > Orthoptera > Acrididae > Schistocerca > Schistocerca gregaria. The sequence continues at coordinate 323,811,690 of NC_064925.1, read as the reverse complement.
ATCGAAACACCCTTAGTGATTCAAGTGATGTTCTAATCACGAGCAAAAACTTACGGAGGACTTATGCGTCGCCTATTTGGACCAGAAAGGGGGGGGGGGGGGAGAGGAATACATTTTTATCCTGGTAGACACATTCAGCCACTTTGTGTGGTTATTCCCTAGCCGGGAGACTACCACTGGTGTTGCTATTCAGTATCTGGAGGACATTTTTATTCACATATCAGTCTTTCAAAAAAGCTAGATAGTTATAACACCACCACATTTATTCGCGGGTTCTCGACAGGGGTAATGCGGAGAGTGGAAAAGTGAACTAACGCCGACAGTGGATTTGCTGTTGCTCACTCGGTCCATACTCTTAGTAGTTGTTGCTTTGTCTCACCTGTTACACTGTGGGCTGTGTTTTGGGTGGATTTAAACGTGTTTGTGCCACTTGTAAGTTGAGGAGAATTTTTCGGTTAGATTCGAACAAGCGGAGGTGATGGCTACAGTGGTGCAGGGTTGGGCTTGGCTGTAATCGTACCCTGTGTAAGGTGGGTACTAATTGACGGAAGTTGATCATCCAGCGACTCTCAAGTCGAGTTACAGTGTCATCCACAATGGGTGCTAGGCATGCCATGTGACGATTGATGAAGTGCATTTATCTTCACCAGTGTCATTGTACATGACATTCACTAATACACCGGGAGCCTATTATGTTGGTGATCTTCAGTTTTATTAGACTTGAACTAGTTGTGAGCGACAACCTAAAGACCCGATTCCTTGTAATAGTCCTGACTGGGGTTTGGGGAAATAAAAATTAAATTACATTACTGGACATTAAAATTGCTAACCCAAGAAGATGACGTGCAACAAGTGAGAAATTTAATCGACAGGAAGAAGATGCTGTGGTATGCAAGGTTGGCGCCAGTGGCGACACCAACGTGCTGACATGAGGAAAGATTCCAACCTATTTCTCATACACAAACAGCAGTTGACCGGCGTTTCCTGGTGATGCCTCGTGTAAGGAGGAGAAATGCGCACCATCACGTTTCCGACTCTGATAAAGGTCGGATTGTAGCCTATCGCGATTGCGGTTTATCGTATCGCGACATTGCTGCTCGCGTTGGTCGAGATCCAATGACTGTTAGCAGAATATGGAATCGGTGGGGTCAGGAGTGTAATACGGAAAGCCGTTTTGGATCCCAACGGCCTCGTATCACTAGCAGTCGAGATGACAGACATCTTATCTGCAAGGCTGTAGCGGATCGTGAAGCCACGTCTCGATCCCTGAGTCAACAGATGGAGACGTTTGCTAGACAACAACCATCTGCACAATTCGACGACGTTTGCAGCAGCATGGACCATCAGCTCGGAGACCGTGGCTGCGGTTACCCTTGACGCTGCATCACAGACAGAAGCGCCTGCGATGGAGTACTCAACTACGAACCTGGGTGCACGAATGGCAAAACGTAATTTTTTTTGGATGAATCCAGGTTCTGTTTACAGCATCATGATGGTCGCATCCGTGTTAGGTGACATCGCATTGAACGCACATTGGAAGCGTGTATTCGTCATCGCCTTACTGGCGTATCACTCGGCGTAATGGTATGGGGTGCCATTGGTTACTCGTCTCGGTCACCTCTTGATCGCATTGACGGCACTTTGAACAGTGGACGCTACATTTCAGATGTGTTACGGCCCGTGGCTCTGCGCTTCATTCGATCCCTGCGAAACCCTACATTTCAGCAGGATAATGGACGACCGCATGTTGCAGGTCCTGTATGGGCCTTTCTGGATACAGAAAATGTTCGACTGCTGCATGGCCAGCACATTCTCCAGATCTCTCACCGATTGAAGACGTCTGGTGAATGACGGCCGAGCAACTGGATCGTCAAAATACGCCAGTCACTACTCTTGATGAACTGTGGTATCGTCTTGAAGCTGCATGGGCAGCTGTACCTATACACGCCATCCAGGCTCTGTTTGACTCAATGCCCAGTCGTATCACGACATTTATTACGGCCAGAGGCCGTTGCTCTGGGTACTGATTTCTCAGGATCTATGCACTGAAATTGCGTGAAAAAGTTATCACATGTCAGTTCTAGTATAATATATTTGTCCAATGAATACCCGTTTATCATCTGCATTTCTTCTTGGTTTAGCGATTTTAATGGCCAGTAACGTAAGTGAATACTCTTGTGACGATTAAAAGGTGTCCTGTAACCTGATCTGCCACTTTGCCAGTTAATTTAAAGTCTGTGAGTAACGGTGCTAGAAGCCATTAACATGTTTTCATATAGTCATTTAATGTGATGAGGGTAATCTCGTTATTTAACATAAAATGTTTTAAGGCGTGCTTATTTAGAAGCTCATGAGTTTCTTTATTACAGTTGTGGGTCAATGACTGAAGAGAGGTTTAGTTTACATTACGTGAATCATTTTAATATTTACGATTTTTTACACATAGCAGATTACACATACAATTGTGTGCTGAGTGTTACTTGTTCATATGAGTCAGTGTGCATTGTGCTTGTATATAGAGCTTGGGTGTAGCTGAAGATTGTAATTGTTTTGGCGCGAATTTAATTTTTATTGGTAACATGCGTTGGTGTCAACTGTGTGTGTCCCCTTTTACGTAATGATTTGTTTTGCATATATGTGACTATGCTTTCTTGTGTTGTAGTAATTTGGGTTGATAGTGTGGGCTGCTTCCATAACTAAATTCATAAATTATATGATCACGGCTGAGAATCATGTTCAGAAGACTTTTCCGGATGATGTACCAGTACACTGGATCTGAAGGCTTACTTCAGGAAAGGACATTGTTCTTTAATGGTTCGGTTTTTACATATTAATTATTAAAATTTTAATTATAAAAGTGTAATTTGAAATGGTTGTCATGAAATTTTTTCGATGTTAAATACTGATTTTGCTGTTTCCTTAATTTCACACACTATATTGGTTCAAAATAGTTTAAAGTTGTTACGATTTAACTAACTTTTTTAAGGTTTATGCCTCTGGGAACCAAATAAAATTTATGAAAGAATTCTATATTTTGTGTCCTGGCAGCTTACCAATCCCTGTTGACTGCACTGCTGTTATTTCACTTACGTAAAACTAAACAAAACAAAAAGAATTCGTAGAGCGCAGGTTGAAATACACAATTGTTGTGAGATGGGGCCACAACGAATAGTCTGTCAAATAAAAATGAAGTAATGAAACGCAGAGTCATGTATATGGAAATTCCACATTACACAGCAATGTTAACTGTACTTTATATAGTGTCCACGATATAACACAGGGCATGATTTTATAAATTCATTTGTTACAAAGTGAGAAAAAGTTTAATTACATTCGCGTACTGATTGCATTAATTAGTTACATTTAATGAATGCATTCTCGTTAAAAATATGATAGAGAGAGAGAATAAAGCGAGTCATTTGAGTTCACGCAGAAATCTGAATTGTGTGTAGGCACCCTGTAAAGCCGTACCATCATTCGAAATAATTGCAAAGAAGTATACTTGTTTTGAAAGAACAAAAATAATACATAGTGCTGGAGCATATCAGGTTGTTTAAACGAAGTACGAAACCAGACTATAATTAATTAAAAAATTGTGGTAGCTGACGATGACCAGCAGGGTGACAGCTATGTCATCTGGTACATGAGAATGCAGCAAAGACAGCGCCTCGCTCTGCGATTTCCGACACACACACACACACACACACACACACACACACACACACACACACACACACACTTAGATACACACGCAAGCAAGGATGGAAAATCAGTAAAATCGTCGGAAAAATTCGATGTCGTATTTTTGCAATGATGTGACTTCTTTATCTATAATGAGCAAATCGACCATTGCTTTAGCTGTAATGACTGAAGTCCTAAGTGGCCATTTGGTTAACGTACACATGTTAGCTTGGCATAAAACTTGAAACTTCGAGAACAGACGTACATGTGTGATAAGAATTTCACATGGACAGCGAAACCAACGGAATTCAGTTCATAATATACTGACAGGCACATACTGTAAAACTGAAATTTGCAGCCAATTTTATTTAATTTGTATTACACGCTTCTTATCTAATTGCCCACCCTTTCAAACTATTTTCAGTAATAATTCCCGTCTCTTCTATCCTGATATGAGTTGCTACGTTCTGACAGTCATACACTGCACGAAAACATTAGTACACCTGACAACGTTGATTTTGATCCAGTGTCAGCATATGTCACCTGGAGGACAGTAGATGTACTGATAATGGTTTCAGCGTTGTCCGCCAACAGACAGCATAGTGGCGTAGCTACCAGAGCGCCGTCTGGTGTCTACCTTTTAATAGGGAATGCTCACATCCAGAAGGTACAGAGTGGTGCAAAAGTGTGAAGCAAGCAGAGGTAGGATGGACCTTTCGGATAACTGCCACACAAGCTGGACACGCTGCTTCAGTTGTGCAACGATGCTGGTATCAGTGATCTCGAAACCGTAGACGAGATCGAATTTCTGGACGTCCACGTAGCACAGACTCCCACCAGGTTAGTTGTAGTGTAAGGCCAGCATTGGCAGATCGTATGGCAACCAAGGCACAGATAAGAGGGTTTGTGAGACCAGACGCGTCCTTATGAACTGCTGCGAACCGGTTGTTAGCAGTGGGACAACGGGAAAGCACACCTCTAGCCCGTCTTCCACTGAAGCCACACAATTGACGTGCACGGCTCGACGAGTGTCATCAGAAGATCACTAGGGGGTTGGAATGGTGCGATGAAAGCAGATTTTTTCTACACGCAAGTGATGGTCGTTCTTGCGTTTGTAGTAGACCTGGTGGGTGCTGCCTCGTAGAGGGCATTCGTCCAAGACACACTGCCCCCCCCTCGCTTTCCCCCCTTTTGGCCTTATGATCTGAGGTGCAGAATGCTGCTAGACACGTTCGTCTGACGTTGTTGCAACAGGAGTATGATGTGTTGTTGCAAGAAGATCCTGCTCGCCCACACACTGTCCGTCAAACTCAACGTGATTTCTCTCGACAGAACGATGTCCGGACTGTCTCCAGTCGAGCGTGTGTGGGATCTGGCGGCAAAAGAAGTGACTCGTGTGACTTGCCAACCAGCAACTCCTACAGAACAACGTCAACAGGTCGAGCAGGCGTGGCATGACGTATCCCGGGACAATATTCGCCATCTGCACGATCGACTAAATGCCAGAGTCAGCGCCCGTATCGCCGCCTGTGGAGTCTACACCATGTATTAGTATGAGTCTTTCTGCATGGGTCGATACCTCGAACCTCAGAACCCCTTCAGCGATTAATCTCTAAATGTAATAATTTCATGTGCGCCAAATGCACAATTAACCTTGAGCGAATTTGAGACTCCTAAAAGGGTGCCATAATTTTATCCACCACTGTAGCTTTGTCTTGAAGCTCTCTAGTGACGACGATCGGCTGTTGTTTTTTATGGTCTTCAATTCGAAGACTGATTGATTGAGTTTGTCTTAAGCAAGCCTCTTTCTCTCTATGTAACTATTATAACTAGATCCATTTGAACCCACCTGCTATATTCAAACTGTTGACTCTCTCTATACTTAGCTCTATTATGAAATTGACGATTCTTTGCTGATTCAACCCGTGTCCTAGAAAATGATGCTTTCTTTTAGCCAAGGTTTGAAATAAAGTAAATTTTTCCCCAATTACGTTCTGGATCGTTGAGTACCTATTCGATCTACCTACATAAACTTCAAAATTCGTCTGTACAACAACATTTTAAAAGCTTCTCTTCTGAATGTGTCTAAATTTTTTGTAGTACGCATTTCCTTTCCGTATAAGGAAACATTCCCGGACAATTATTTTAGAAAATTTATAATTGATGTTGAAAAATTCCTCTTTTTTATAATAAGCACATCTTTTCCTATCGTCAGTCTGCATTTTGTATTTTCCCTACTTCTGGATATAATCAGTAATTTTGCTGCACAAATAACAAAATGCATGTACTAATTCTAGTTACTCATTTCCTTATGTAATTTCCTAGCAAAGCTGGCTGAATTCGAATACATTCTATTACCTTTGTTCACTGTTATTGATCTTCATATTATAATATTTTTTTCATGATATTAGTCTTTCGCATTCCAAGTACTTTGGCAGCTATGGCAGAATTATAATATCGTCGGCAAATCTTTAAATGTTTATTTCCTCTGACTGAACTTTAATTCCCTTTCCAATTTTCCTTAGTTCACTTAATTGGTTGCTAAATGTACAATTCGAATAACATCGGAGGTAGGGTGCTAAGCTATCTGACTCCGTTCTAAACTATTTATCACCTTCCAAGTCCTTCGACTACAGTGAAATTTATCTAAAAATTTTAGATACCCTTCCGGTCTCTCTATCTTGTCCCTGCTACCTTCAGAATTTCAGGGAATGTGTTGCAGTCCACACTGTCGAATGATGTTTAAATCTACAAATGCTATGAACGTAAGTTTTCCCTTCTTCAACCTATGTTTCAGAATAAGTTGTACGATCAGTGTCGCATCACGTGTTCCTACAGTTCTCCAGCAAGAAAAGTGACCTTTCTCGAGGTCGGTTTCTACCAGTTTTTCATTCTTCTGTAAATAATTCCGATCAGTATTCTATCACGACTTACTGAACCTGTAGTTCGATTATAATTACAGCTGTAAGCATCTGTGGTCTTTGGAACGGGAATCCTTTCGTTGGGGTCTTGAAGTCAGAGGGTATTTCGAGAGTCTCATACAATGAGATGACAAAAGTCATGGGATAATGATATGCAAGTACACAGATGACAGTAGTCCGTGCAAGAATAAAAACTACTTACGTATTTGGGGTAAACCTATTTTAATTTTTCGACTTTTAGACTTATAAACTTCGTCCAACGCTGTTCTAATTTATTTATCCCTTCCGAATAATAGGAATTGTCCAAGTCTACAAAATAGCTATTACTTGCTGCAATCACCTCCTCGTTTGACTAATATCTTTGTCACGCCAGCCATTTCTTCAAATAGGGCAACAAACAGTAGTCTAAGGAAGCCAAGTCTGGAGAATATGGGGGATGTGAAACGAGTTGGAATCCTATTTCCATTAATTTTGCGACCACAACTACTGAGGTGTGTGGTGGTGCATTATCGTGATGGAAAAGGACATTGTTGCGGTGCAGTCGCCGGCGTTTTTCTTGCAGCTCGGTTTTCAAACACTCTAATAACAATGAATAATATTCACCTGTAATAGTATTCCCTTTTCCAGATAGTCGATGAGGATTATCCCTTGCGAATTCGAAAAGACAGTCGCCATAACGTTTCAGGCCGAAGGAAGGGTCTTCGCCTTTTTTGGTGCAGATTCTCCCTTGGTAACCCATTGTTTCGACTGTTGTTTGATTTCAGGAGTATAGTAATGTATCCATGTTTCATCCACAGTGACGAAACGACGCTTAAAATCCTGCGGATTTCGGAATAGCTGCAACACTTCACACGATTTCGTTTTTGGTCAAGCGTGAGCAACCGCGGAATCCATTTTGCGGATAGCTTTCTCATATCCAAATATTTATGGAAAATATTATGTACCCGTTCATTCGAGATGCCCACAGCACAAGCAATCTCACACACCTTAACTCTTCTGTCATCCATCGCCGTATCATGGATTTTATCAATGATTTCTGGAGTCGTAACCTCCACAGGGCATCCAGAACGGTCAGCATGACTTGTGCCCAAAAGGCCACTCCGAAAATTTTGAAACCACTTATAAACTGTTGTAATCGAAGGTTCAGAGTCACCGCAATGTTTATTAAGCTTCTCTTTAGACTCCTGAGGCGTTTTGCCTTTCAGAAAGTAATGTTTAATCCCCACACGAAATTCTTCTTTGTCCATATTTTGACAACCACTCGACTTCCTTGATTCACACGAATTCCAAACACCAATAAATAGACCAATATGGCTGAAACTTGGTGTGCGTTCTTTTCAAAGATGTTACTAACTAAACATGACCTCGATACGCCCCGGTGTTGCCATTTCTTGGACTTTGCACGGACTTTTCAAATGCCCCTCGTACTATGTACACAAGGTATAAAAGGGCAATTGATTGGTGGAGAAGTCATTTGTACTCAGATGATTCATCTGAAACGGTTTCCGGCGTGTGTAAGACTATGCGACGGGAATTAGCAGACTTTGAACTCAGAATGATAGTTGGATCTAGACGCATGGGACACTACATTTCGGAAGTTTTTAGGGAACTAAATATTCCGAGATACACAGTGTCAAGACGGAGCCGAAAATAACAAAAATTTCTGGCTTTGCCTCCCACCACATCTAGTGCACTGGCCTACAGCCTTCACTTAACGACCGAGAGCAGCGATATCTAGGTAGAGTTCTCAGTGTCAACAGACAAACAACAGTGAGTAAAATGACTGCAAAACTTAATGCCGGACATACAAGAGACATATTCGTTAGGACTATACGGCGAAATTTGGCGTTAACGGGCTATGGCAGCAGACGTCCGAACCAGTACCTTTGCTAACAGCACGTCATCGCCTGCAGCACCTCTCCTGGGCTCGTGACAATATCGGTCGGATCCTTGACGATTGAAAAACCGTGGCTTGGTCGAATCAGTCCCGATTAATTCCATAAATTATCTGGGGGTAGGCATTAGGAGTGAATGAAAATGGAATGACCATATAAAATTAATCGTCGGTAAAGCAGATTCCAGACTGAGATTCATTGGAAGAATCCTAAGGAAATGCAATCCGACAACAAAGGAAGTAGGTTGCAGTACACTTGTTCGCCCACTGCTTGAATACTGCTCACCATTGTGGGATCCGTACCAGATATGGTTGATAGAAGATCCAACGGAGAGCAGCGCGCTTCGTTACAGGATCATTTAGTAATTGCGAAAGCGTTACGCAGATGATAGATAAACTCCAATGGAAGACTCTGCAAGAGAGACGCTCAGTAGCTTGGTACGGGTTTTGCTGAAGTTTCGAGAACATACCTTCACCGAGGAGTCAAGCAGTATATTGCTCCCTCCTGCGTATATCTCGCGAAGAGACTATGAGGATAAAATCAAAGAGATTAGAGCCCACACAGAGGCCTACCGGAAATCTTTCTTTCCACGAACAATTGAGACTGGAATAGAAGGGAGAACCAATAGAGGTACTCAAGGTACCCTCCGCCACACACCGTCAGGTGGTATGGATGTAGATGTAGATTTCAGAAGGTAAATGCTGATGGTAGGGTTATAGTATGGCACGTAAGTTGTCAAGATGGCACAGTGCGAGCTGGCGGTGGCTCTGTAATGATGTAGGCTGTGTTTTGTGTGCATGGATTCGAACCAATCATTGACTGGAAACGTCTATGTTCGGCTACTTGAGACTATTTACAGCCATTAATGGATCTCATTTTTCCAAACAACGATGCAAGGTTTACGGATGACAATGGGCCATTTCATTGGACCACAACTGTTTGTAATTGATTTCAATAACATTCTTCCTAATTCGAGCGAACGTTTCGGCCATCCAGATCACAGAACATGAATATTGTCAAACATTTATGCAAAATAATCGAGAGGTCAATTTGTGCACAGAATCCTGTACCGATGACACTTTCACAGTTATTGACGGCAGCATGGGACAATATTTCTGCGACGGACTTCCAACGACTTGTTCTGTACACGCCACGTCGAGTTACTGGGATATGCCAGATAAAAGCAATACCGAAACGATATTGGGAGTGATCCCATGACTTTCGTTACCTCAGTGAATATCTTGAACACTAGGTGGAATAGTTTTATTACGGATGGTTCTCTTATGGGTGTCGATATTTCTGAAGAATATTAACTACGCCGTGGGCCTTGTTTCGTCTTGGGTCTTCCCTTGTTCTGTAAAATTATTCTCCCCACATCATATCACTTATCTTGCCTACTTCCTCTCCCTTTCCATATAACTGTCCTCTTCTTCATTTTCCTTGTAAAGTCCTTGTGTGCATTCCTTCCGTCTTTCAGTTTTCTCTTCTTCGCTTAGTAGTAGTTTCGTGTCTGAGCTCGTGATATTCGGACAGCTGGTTGTCTTTCATCCAGAGGTATCTAATTTCATCACATTTTGTGCTCCATTTCCGCTGCAAATTTGATACTGGTAAAAAAGACGTTAAAAACGACACATAATTCACATTTCCGCCAAAAAATTATGATCACTGTACACCGCGACAATGGTTACCTCCTAGTGGTACATAGAGTACGTGTCGCGGTAGGCAAAACAGAGGGGAGATAAAAGTGGAGCAGTGACGAATGGGGAACGTTTCTAGCGATGATACGGACGCAAATGGTGAAATTCGCTGATGTAAGTGACATCGGACAAGATCGTAGGAACTAGCATCTCGAAAACGGCGAAGCTGGGCAGATTTGAAATGCTACTGTCGAGAGTCTATGTAAAGTGGTTGAAAGACTATAAAGTAACGAGTAAAGGGGACAAAGTGACTTCCACACCTCATCAAAGAACCTGAAGCTTGGACGCTTGCTCATGTTGGAAAGCAGTGTCGGAGACTATCAGTTCAGATTTGTCGCCATAGTACAATTCTGCTGCATTCGGAAGTGTTTGTTAAGCGTCCTCTGTTGGACATTAGGCTATGTGGTTCCCTTATTGACCTTCTGTCCATTTCCACTGTCGTGTGCACGAGATCATCGTGATTAGACTGTGTATCAATGAAAACCTATCGTCTGGTTCCATGGATCACATTTCTTCTTACACCAAGTCGATGATTGTGTCCAGATACATCATCCAGGCGAAAAATAGACTGTGCTACGGATCTTTTCCGGTCGGGGTAGTATTATGCTATGGAGGACATATACCAGGGCTTTAGTGGGATGTTTAGCAGTAAGCAAACACAAAATCGCAGTTTGAGGAGTACATGCATTCCTTTATGCATTGTGTCTTTCGCGAAGCCGATGTCATCTTCCAGGATGCTTACTGCCCCCGTCACAATGTCACCATCGTGCTACCGTAGTTCCGTAGCGTTACAGAGAACTCAAGCTGATGTCGCATTCGCCATTCACCCGATCTGAACGCAATGGAACGTATCTGGACCATTATAAGGCGCCATCTACACGTTCACAAATCACAGATTCGCAATTTGCGCTACCAGTGCATGCGCTTCTGGTGCGATATACCTTGGAAACCCAACAAGAACATGTCGAATCGGTGATACACAGAATTTCTCAGCCTTGTTTTCCAAAGTTGAACCACCACGCATTCAGGAGGTGGTTATAATATTTCGGCTTAGCATTGAGCTTTTCCTGGTTGCTGTCTTCCACTTTTTGAGTAATTTTAAATTCAGAAGTACATTGAAAAATATAGTAGAATTTTCAATACGATTGTAGGAACGATAAGAAACCAAGTAAGGAAGCTGTACGTAAAAGATTTTGGCGGTACTAACAGATTTGTACGTGGATCCTTGGCAATGAAACAGTTGACACTAGTAAAAATAAATCGAACACCTTTCACGAACTAGGCCTTAGCCTGTTCCGACAGGGCGAATGCTGCCTACATGGCTGTACGAGGAGCGATCTATAGGACACGTCATCAGATTTTTGGCAGTTTCTCCAGCCATTAACACAATTTCTTCGTCGGACAGAAAGAGAAATAAGACAATTACCATTTACTGTTTAAATGACAAAACCTTACAATATCGTCAAAATATGAGATTTGATCTAGAACGAATGAGTGATGAACGTTTGCGAAAATCGGTTTATTGTTTTATTCAGGGAGGATTCCCCAGAGTGGGCCTGCCAAGGACAAGATGGGAAGATCAGTATTGAAGTTTGCAACATGTATAGTATCTAACGCAGAAAAAAGGTGGTGAGAGTTAAAAGGATACATGGTCTGAACAGTCACAAATATTGACGATCATAAAGCAGTTTTTTTCAGCCTGCTACTACTGGGTATGGCATAGAAAGCTAACATGAGACAGAGGCACGTAAGACAAACTTGACTCTGAAAGTCGTATACGATTAACAATCAATGGCCTGTTATACTGGCTGTATATTTCCATAAACAAAGAGGAAAAAAAATTGAAACTTCCTGGCCGATTAAAAATTTGTGCTGGAGCGAGACTTGAACTCAAGACCTTTGCCTTTCGCGGGCAAGTGCTCTACCATTCATTCTGGAAACATAATAAAATTTGAATGATTCGAGAGTGATACTAAAAATGAATGCTTTGATCAGTATTAAATTGGAGCAATGGTAGGAGAGGCACAATATTTTTCTTACATGATTCCACGTTAATGGAACAAATGACTTTCTGCATCAGTTTTAGACTGAATCAGTGACGAGTAGTGAGCTGCCCATAAAACAGTGCAAAAATCATTTTCATTTCTTTCCTCACATCTTACATCTTACTATGTGCCCCTATTCCATGTGGTTAATTTCTTCTCTGGTCTCTCCAGTTCCTTCTTTGTATGCTTGATAATCGTCTGACTATATTTCAACACATAATTGCAGTTGTGCCTGTTCTGTTTTACTTCATTCTTGCGACAAGGCCTCTACATTTACTTCTGTACTCTTTAGTTTGCTCCTTAATGTTAGTGAATCTAAATCATCTCTGATAGTTGTGTTACTGATTGTTGTGTTACTTACACACGATAGCTTGTACTCAGTTGCTTTTAAAATGGCTTTCATTCCAGTTTCATTTCCAATTGTTGTTGACCACACAGCGGGGATGATACTACTCCTTTTCTTCATCATTTTTGTTCAGAGTTTTGAATACTGTTACATTATCTAAATCTTTCTGTTTTATTCAGTTTTTATCTTTCCTTCTGAATGTTTGGCAAAGGAGATATTCCTAAAGATGCTGGATTCATTTTCTGTAGTTACTGAAAGCAGATTACAAGGGCCGGCCGTGTTGGCCGTGCGGTTCTAGGCGCTGCAGTCCGGAACCGCGGGACTGCTACGGTCGCAGGTTCAAATCCTGCCTCGGGCATGGATGTGTGTGATGTCCTTAGGTTAGTTAGGTTTAAGTAGTTCTAAGTTCTAGGGGACTGATGACCACAGCAGTTAAGTCCCATAGTGCTCAGAGCCATTTGAACCAGGGACAAGGCCTTGACTTTCAAAAATCAGAACGTCTGTATATTGTGTACAAATAATTACAGCTGTTGACAGCCATATTTAACATATAAATGATAGTTTTTGGATGTTCTCAGCACCAGTACAAATTTAAAATGCTTAGCCTACTTTATTATGGGAACTCACAGCACGCCGTCGGTTGTGCTGTGAGAGGTGTACAGGTAAAGCATCGATTGTCACTTCCAAAAAGCGACAAACGTGTGGTGCTCTGCGACATATGTTTTGGGTTCCTGTGGCGCCGTGCTACAGTAGTGTGGCAGGTGGATCTCAATGGTACCAGGACTTCGCACATATATCTGCAATTAAATAAAACATTAATTACGTACCTTTATTTGTCCACTATAATAATTAAACGTTTATGATTACCCCCGTACTGCGATTTTTTTAAGCAGTGAATGACAAAACAACAAATTAAAAACTCTTCATGATACTAAAAATCAAATCGTGACTGCTTATTGTTAAATTGGATATTGAAGATTTTGACATTTTAGTGTGGTATTTCTTTATTTTTGGCCTTAATCGCAGCTATCAATTACATCTACAACTTTCCAGCAAGTATATTACAGAGTATCCGTGAGTAGTTGTAGGTTAGATAGATCACAGATTACAGTACACAGATTACAGTAATTATAAGTGATCTTCCTTGTCTCTCTCTTTACGAAGAAGGAGACGATGCACACAGAGTCTAGTTCTAGTACGCCATTAACGTAGATCAGACGCCTTGGATTTCTCACCCACCATTAGAAGTAATCTGACGCATACAGATTTTAATCTGTCAAAAGTGCAAGTCTATAGATACAGTGGCATATGCAGTAATGATATACAAATACTGGAGAAATTATTATTTAAGGTCGCATACAAGCAAACCAATAGAAAAAAGTAAGATACAAATCAGAGGTAAATATGTAACTGTCTTCAGTTCCTTGTGAATTTCATTAATCTAAATATGAGCGTTTATCCGTAGACTTCCGTTTTCGAAGAAATTAACTGTTTATAATATTCTAAGTGCCGATTCAGAGAGCTAGATGCTACGTAGTCAAAAAAATCGTTTTCTGCTTGGTATGTGAAGTTCAGCACACAGATATACCTCTCCCACAGCAGTTTGATGTAACTCTAAAAAATATTCCAGAAAATTGGATTGGATATTTTCCGACCATTTTTAATATGATAAAGCAACGTAGTGTTCTTCCGACAATTCGACATGCAGCGTGAGCGTGACTATGAAGTAGAGTGGTCACCTGTTACTTTGGGAGGGGGGGGGGGGGGTGCGGCACGGGTTTGAATCCTGGCGGAATCAAATTTTTAAACAAAGGAGCATGTGCTATGAGCATTTACATGAAGCGTAAAATACAAAGTGATAGAAAAAAGTAATTTGTACTTTTAAATCATACAAATAATGATATTTTAAAAAAGATTGATGATTAAGAACGCAAAAAAAACTTTATTTCTGTGTGCAATATATAATTAGAAATTAGAAGTGCATTTCTCATAAAAATAACAATCTGGTGTATTGACCTCTATCTATATATGGAAATGTCCTGACTGTGACTCATTATCCTCATCCCAAATAGCCAAGGATAGGAACGTGACACTTCAAGAGGGTTTTGATCTTATACTATGTTCATCTTTTACTATAGGCATCGTTCAAGAAGGAATTTGTCGTAATTCCCCGAGTAAGAAGTTGAACCGCGGTAAATTAGTTTTCGGAAAACGTGTCGCTATTAAGGCAACTTTGAAGCTAGAAGTACGAAAATTTGGTTTCTCGGTTAGAAATTAAAAAGGAAAATTATACATGTTTCAGGATTTTTAGGAATTCAGCCGCTAAGGGGATGAGATAGTTTGTTAAAAATTTTTCAAAATAAATAATTATTAACGAACTAATAAAGCATTTTTGTAGCCACATCTACGAAAACTTGTATAATAAAAAGATACATGTTTAAATGGTTTTGGAAATTCAATTCCTAAGGAGTGGAATAGGAAATGAAACGATTTATCAAAACATTTCTTTATGAAAGCTTTTTTAAAGTTAAACCTACGAAAATTTGTATATGGCGTCGAGGATAGAAATAAAATTATATGTGTTTCAGTATTTTTTGAAATTAAAGCCCTGAGAGGAGGGGAAACGGGGTATGAAAGTCTGCATTGGAAGATTACATTATGAAAGTATTTTTGAAGCTATGTATGAAAAAAATGGTGTTTGGAATATCTGTTAGTGGGTGACAATTTCTATGGAAATATCACAACAAGAGCGCAACAGGCAGGATCAAGAAAGCCTCCAACTCCACTTACCAGAATCGTTTTTCCGTCAAATATACGTTCGGAAAAGACCACACTTCTGTAATGTTAATGAGACCATACACTCTACGTGAGCGAAACAGCTGGCACTAAAGGATAATGATCGAAACGAGTCTCGATCACCAGTCTCGCTCGTAGTGCACGCAACTGTGCTTAAAAATTCAATTCCACCTGGGATGAAATCAGACCCTTCATAGACCAAAAGAGCTCTCAGCCATACAGCCACACTGCTCTCGAACAACTTTATTTTAAAATATTAAAAACGACTCGAGAACTTCAAAATAGATTTTCTCGAGAATTTTTGAGAATTGCGTTGAAGTGATTTGGAACAGATATATTTGAATGCACAACTTCATGCACCATAAATATAAAAATTACAAAAATCTGAATGCAATTTGGTCCCGTTGTTAGACTAGTAGCGAATTAGTCAAACTTGCTGAGTTAATGACGAAAGAAAAAAAAATTAAAAATAAGAATGGACGAATACGTGTAAGACTCAGGCTCTGCGCGTTTCTTCCAAACTTTATTGTATAACCTATATAGGTATTTCATGGAAGGGTTTTGATGAGTGAGCTTGTAAGTGTCACATTGGTCGTATCTTTTGATTGCATTGACTTAGAAGCTTACAGCTCTTCATTGGCAAGGGACTGAAGACCTTAGTATGGACAGACATAAATTTCAGTTTGATCCTATTATTGATAAAAGGGCTTATTAACAGTCAGGCAGACAGAGTGACAGAGAGAAGAGGAGTGTGGTCTTTTGCGGGTTCCGCTTTTACCGACTGAGGTAAGGGTCCCTAAATGGAAATGAGCGTATGGCATCGTTGACTGGGAAACACCACCCTGGGAAGTTCGGCCGCCAAGTGCAAGTCTTATTGTAGTCGACGCCACATTGGGCGACTTGCGAGCCTGTGATGAGGATGAAAGGATGATGAGGACAACACAACACCCACTCCAAGAGCGGAGAAAAACTCCAACCCGGTCGGGTAACGAACCCGAGCCCACTTGCATGCAAGGCGAGCACGTTAGCACCCATCTAAACAGGCGGACAAGGGACCCTAAAAAGGGCTAAAAGGTAGTTCCTTCTTTGACTTGAGACAATACTGCTTTATATGCCATCTAACTGCGTTTTAGACCCATGCTTATTACGATGGGAAAGTCCATACATTAAACGTTGCTGAAACGGATGGAAGAAGGTCCCAGCAGGCTACTGGGAGACAGCGCCAGCTTCGCTGGTGCGGCGCTCCTCGTGTCAGCACAGCGCCAGTAGACTCTGACTCCAGCCCTGGGCTAATCCCGGAGCGCGACACGGGGAGGTGGCGGCCTCTGTCTGAGCAACACCGCGCTGAGCGGCGCTTTGAATTTCAAATCGCGCACACAGCAACAGGCAGCCGCCGCCAATTACACGGAAATTTCTGGCCTCAGGAGGTCGCTGCTGCCTGCACTGCTGCTGCAGCGGCTGCTGCCAAGAATGTGAGCTATTCTTTCTTTTTATGCCGAAGCAGAACGGGATGCCGATTTTCAGGGTCTTTCCTACCACATAGCACCACGCAGAGAGGCAGAAACAAACAGAAGACCCACTACCTATCGCGAAACTGAATGCCGCCTGATAGCGGCCCAACCATGTGACATGGTAAGGGACGAATTTGAAGTGTGATCGTCTACATTTAAAATCTGCTATCTCATCACATTGCAGAATTATGAGCGCCACTGTATTCATCGTCAATTGTCATCTTCACATCGACATTGAGAGGTTACCTTGTCCAACTGTGCACGGATGCTACCTACATTGCCAGCCTGTGCTACAATGATCAAGTCATGAAAGAACCTCAATATCGCAGCGCGTCAGCAATCGTTAGTTAATATATTAAAAAACTAAAAACCCGCCTCGACTGTGAAAAATGCGCCTAGTGTTAAGTGTTAACCCAGGTTTCGGCGTAGATAACCACATTTTCTTCAAAACAACACTGAAACCCACAAGTACCTAAGAAGACCTTTGTCAGTGGTTAAAAGAACACCATAGCTATACATTTATAAACGGAAAAGAAAAGGAAAACACAAACAGTAGATATGTACAAAGTCAAAACCACTACTTAACTTAATGGTGTACGCTCCACCTCACACCGGACTATGTTCGATGGGCCATGACCCGCCACAAACTGCAGCTACAAACGGTCGCTCCCCGCTCCCTTACAAGCCTGACCCGCTACCTATGCACACGTGCAACACAAGGGAAGCTACTTGAATGCGCAAGCGTATACGAATACGAGAAAGTTTATATATGGGTCGGTGCTAAATAGCCCGTATATTCCCAACCGTGGATCAAAGTATATCGAAAAATGAAAGGGATACAACAAGACACGAGCTAAATAGGAGATGAAACCTAAAAATAAGCGCACATCGTTGCTTATGCTTGTAAAGAAACTTATACATGAAGCTTCCTATGACAACAGGAGGAACTCTTATAAACTACACCTAAGGCCAATAGTTAGCCTGTGGGGGGGGGGGGGGGTGTTCTGAGGGGACGTAATCTAAAGACGTCGTGATAATAAAGATATAGGGATAAAACGTGAGGTGTTCAACGGGCTAAAATCACCTTCATCGAAAAAGGAAGATGAGGATAAAAAGAAAGGCGATGAACAGCTTGACCAACCGCGCTAGCCAGTCAGCGCGCGCATGTGATAATCCCCAGATCATGAGCTTTACAAGCATGAAGAACAAAGTAAAGGCATGAAACCTTCAAAAAAAATTCTATTACTTAGTAGGAGTTGGTCATTGAGGATATTGTCTTTAACATGTTGCAGATGCAGTGTTCTTTTAATAATTGACACAGGTCTTCTTAGGCACTTGTGGGTTTTATTGTTGTTCTGAAAAAGGTGTAGTTATCAACGCCGAAACCTGGGTTAACACTAAACACTAGGTGCCTTTTTCGCAATCGAGGCGGGTTTCTGGTTTTTTAATATATCAGGTCATGAGCATGAGGACATTGCTGCGGACCGCTACTGTAACAGCAGCTGAAGACACGACACTACCTGGACAATACCGTGTGTGACGGCTACCTACCGGACATTCGCTGGACTTCTCCACACCTGATTAACTTCTCAGTCCGGATGAATGCTCACGCACAGTTTCTTAAACGACGTCCCATTCGCCATCGACCATAAAAATTATTTATTTTACAACTACAACATCGGCCTTTGTGACATATGCAAGTGGTACTGCAAAAGAGTTTGCTTCAACACATGTCAAACTTAAAAATCATTGCGACCTGCATAGAAGACATCGTCAAAACTTTGACTTCTCATTGTAGAAATACACTAACGTCAAACGAGTACGAAGCTCTCTACATGTGAAATCGTGGACAGAAATGCATTCCGTCACACCTCACAGTATTCGCTACCTGTATTTCTTGTAATCGATATTTGGAATCACACTTCTAGGTGTAACAGATTCACTCTGTACTAAAAATATGACTTCGTAATACATAATGATTTGACATTAAGGACCTACATCCTTCTGAATCTGCTTGGCTTATTCATCTCTTTGTGTCCTACGATTTTTACCCTCCACGCTTCCCTCCATACTAAACTGGTGCTCCCTTGATGCCTCACGCGTCGAGCTTTATCGATCTCATTATTGCATATTATTGGCCACGTGTATTTCTTGTTTAACTCTTACTTTGTGCGTTCTCGACTTATGTTTTATATCATTATACCTTACAATGATTATTATTTTAATTTTTTGTGTTTTTATGCGTTTTCTGCTTTACTTTCTGTATATGAATCGTGCTCTATTTTCGCTAGTATCGGACGTGTTCACGGTATAATACTTCACAAATTCATACATATTTTTCATAATTGATTATTGCAGCTCCCACTAATTGTTGTTTGTGTACCCGTAACCAAAAGTGTCCAAATGTGTGTGAAGTCTTATGGGACTTAACTGCTAAGGTCATCCGTCCCTAAACTATCATAAGCACAAACACACACACCCATGCCCGCGGGAGGATTCGAACCCCCACCGGCAACAGCCACACACTCCATGAATGCAGCGCCTCAGACCGACACGTAACCCTGCGAGTTAACAATGCCACGAAAGTGACAACACTCAACAGCTAACTAATCAGTGGTGTTTACATTGGCCTTATTTATTAAGACAACCATTGGACATCCACTGTCAACGACTATGCTGTTCTCACAGATCCGAATGTAATAGTGTCGCTGATATTCAAAACCTAACAATCCATGAACGAATTAAGCACCGCCCTCTGTATCAGTCATGCTGCCTAGCTTTCATAGTAAAGTTATCACACAATTATTACTGCAGCAATGGAATCTGCATTGTCTCTCCATGTGTATCAATGTAGAGCGACACTACGTCTGCAGATTCTGTTCACTGTTTTCCCATTTTCCTTCTGCATCAACGCAGTGACATAAAATTCACTTGACTGGCAGCTTTGTGTGAAGTACTTAGCTGCTTTCGGTCTCAGGACATTTTTCGTATCCAGTTTCCACTGATCGACAGAATGCACCAGAGCTTCAAAGCGTAAAGTCTTCGCTTGACATTTGAGCTTCACCTGCATGACAGATGGTTGTGATGTGATTTTGCATCAGAGTTTTCGATTTTATCGTTTCATAGTAGATAATCCCAGACGATTCCTGTTTTTCAGGAGCCCACGCATCAATCGCCAGTGAGAAGCGGTCACATCAAACAACGCAATAGGAAGTAGAAAACAGCAGATCCCAATTTCCTCGAGCCGGCGGCGGTGGCCGTGCGGTTCTAGGCACTTCAGTCCGGAACTGCGTGACTGCTACGGTCGCAGGTTAGAATCCTGCCTCGGGCATGGATGTGTGTGATGTCATTGGGTTAGTTAGGTTTAAGTAGTTCTAAGTCCTAGGGTACTGATGACTTCAGATGTTGAGTCCCATAGTGCTCAGAGCCATTTGAACCATTTTTTGAACTTCCTTGACGTAAGCAACCTATAGTAAAGTCACCGGTCCTTCCGCCTCAAGTGACCAACCATGCAAAGACTTTTTAAATTATGACGTAACTCTTGCTAAGTGAGGAGCAACGACAAAATTTAAGCGACACCACACAGATAAAGCAGACCAGTAGACTGTAGCTGAAACGTTGATTTCGCCCGTGCAGTCTTTTTGCATTACGACGCGGTACGATACTCAGAAAACTTTTATATCAACGGTCAGTGGCTGCGGAAGTGTACGCAAGTGTATAAGGTATTGATTCTGTAGTCGACAGCAAAATAAGTAGTGTGCACTGACATCCAGTGTTTTTTAAGTGTAACGTGTAAATAAAATCGTCACAGGTAGATATCAGCTGCCGAATTAATGCATTAATCGTAAGAAACATCACGTTTCATACTTAGTCACTCATACTGTTGTCTTCATCTATTAAAAGAAATGCAAGTTTCATTTCGTAACCTTTTTCATCAGTGTAACTATCTACATCAATATGAATACTCTGCAAATCACATTTAAGTGCTTGGCACAGGGTTCATCGAACCACACTCACAATTCTCTATTATTTCAATCTCGTTTAGCGCGCGGAAAAAATGAACACCTATATCGTTCAGTAAGAGCTATGATTTCCCTTATTTTATCGTGGTGATCGTTCCTCCCTATGTAGGTCGGTGTCAAAAAAATATTTTCGCATTAGGAGGAGAAAGTTGGTGATTGGAATTTCGTGAGACGATTCCGCCGCAACGAAAAACGCCGTTCTTTTAACGATTTCCAGCCCAAATCCTGTATCATTTCTGTGACACTCTCTCCCATATTTCGGGATAATACAAAACGTGCTGCCTTTCTTTCAACTATCTTAGAAAAAAAGTTTACCAAGAAAGGCATAAATCAGTCATACGCTAGTCGACACATCTCCGAAGAACTAAGATTAGCGGCAGTCGAATAGAATCGTTGACAACAGTTTCTCGTGCGTAGCTACCTTGCTCCCCTTTCTCTCCCTTATCCCTGTGATTAAGCGTTGTGAGACGAGCCATTGCCCACTGCTGTGGCGTGAGTGAGAGACAGTTTGCACGGGCACATAGATGAACGGTCTGTAGTAGATAATGAGTTATAATCCCGCCACATTTTCGGTGGAAAAGCGACCTATGCAATACTGAAAAAGCATTTAGTCTATTGTCGCAATGTATTTAGTTTCCCGACTGGCTTTCGGTTTACGGTATACAGTACCATCTTCAGGCTGGCCCCTGGCTCGCAGTTGTTACACTGGCTTCTCAAGTAGGAGTCTACATACGCAATGCTTTTTCAATAGGTTGTACGTGTGAATACTTATTTTTCTCCTTTCGTAAATGGTTTTAGTGGTGACCGCGGTCCGTGTCTGTAGCGTGCAGCCTCTAGCTCGTCGCCCGTCCGGCCTACCAGCGACACGTCGCCAGGTAGGGGCAGCTGGACTACCGGGCCGGACTGCCGGCCAGGGCCCGCCGCCCGCTAATGGGCCTCTAATGACGAGAGTTGGCGCCCCTGGAGCTGCTGCGGCCGTGGAAGGATAGTCGTCTCCTGACCCCAGGTCCCAGCGGTCTCTGTCCGCCCACACCGTGTCGTGCTGCAGCACTCTCCTCGCCAACTGTCCCGGGTAAAATTAAAATGCAGTGTGACAGACTGAACGTTACACTCACCTCTCATCTTCGACAGCAAAATTTTGATGCGCACAGGCGACATATCTTCTGTACTCTGTGTCAATTTTTATTCCAGCCATTGATGTACTTTTCAAATTTCTTTCAACTTAGAAAAAAATGTGTGTGAATTCTTATGGGACTTAACTGCTAAGGTCATCAGTCCACAAGCTTACACTTTACTTAACCTAAATTATCCTAAGGACAAACACACACTCACACACACCCATGCCCGAGGGAGGACTCGAACCTCCGCCGGGACCAGCCGCACTGTACATGACTGCAGCGCCTGAGAGCGCTCGGCTAATCCCGCGCGGCTCTTTCAACTAAGAACCGCCTCCATAAAAAAAGGTTGCAAATACCGCTAACCTTAAAGCCTTCCAAACTAGGTGTTAAGTAAAGCATATTCTAAAATTTGTAGATGGATACCTTTTTTATCAAGACTGGGACACTGCACAAGAAATTGTTTAATAAGCAAATAACTTCGAAATTTAGTCCCTTATTTTGTCTGTAGGAGAGAGTATTTTACCTTGAACCACTTTTCAGACTTGTAATAGAAGTGTAAAGTGTTTGCTTATTCAGTTTTTACATGATGGCATTCGCTTTATGTGTACTGCAGGTTTTTTCCTGAAATTAGAAAAAAATACCCCGGAAAAGAAAGGTTTTTCTGTGTGCAAACCTGCTCCAAACTACAACATGGAAAAAAATACTCTATAGGAACAAATACTTTATTGCAACTTAAAAGTGTTGCATTCAAAGAAATCTTTTCATAACAAAGCCGGCCAGAGTGGCCGTGCGGTTCTGAGCGCTACAGTCTGGAGCCGAGTGACCGCTACGGTCGCAGGTTCGAATACTGCCTCGGGCATGGATGTGTGTGATGTCCTTAGGTTAGTTAGGTTTAATTAGTTCTAAGTTCTAGGCGACTGATGACCTCAGAAGTTAAGTCGCATAGTGCTCAGAGCCATTTGAACCTTTTTCATAACAGCAGTTAGTAGTCTATAGGTTTCGTTATTACTCTACTACACACCCATAATCAGTAAGTGAAATAAAACTAAGAAGAACTGTTACTAAAAACCAGTTACAAATGAAAAACATTTTGAAATACTATCTATTGGCAACTAACAGACTGTGACTTAGGAAGTCGGGATGAGGGATACACTTAGGATGGAGGGTCAAGGCTTCTGTAATGTCACTCTTTAAACAACAACTACCAAATTTACTGTTTATTCAAAACAGGTAAGAGACAATCAACGTGGGTATTTATTATAAAATATTACAGATATCTCAAGCAAGACAGCAGATAACAATTGCCAACAGACTTGAAGAGATGACCCACAGAGGTTTCAAATAAATTACAGTCTCAAGCTGCTTAAAGAAATGGCACAAACTAAAAAAAAATATAATATGAAGCTGATTTCAGTTTGTTTAGAACCCGCCAAAAACCAACCAACACAACACATGAATTTAATCACAATTCAAAACCTTAAAAAATGCGAGAAATAGGTTACGTTTATCAAACGCGCAGTGACCCCAGGCTGCCCTGGGCAAAGGTGACTTGACTTAAATGCCGGAAGCAGCAGACCAACCGTCGTCCAAACAACCTCTAAACGCCGGGACCCAACCGAAAGTCACTTCCCATTAGAGGGCACGTCACAGCTTCTGTGCACCGAAGCGAGACGTAGCGCTGCACCCACGCACCTCAACTCGCAGTAACTGGAACACAAACAGACCGCAAAAGACACGGCAAACACCAACCAAACATCAATCAATATACGTTAAGAAAAGAAACTGATAAACGAAATACACAAACCAATTACTGTTGGGTGAGTGCATTCAATAAGTGCACGTATATAAGGAAGTACAAATAAATGACTAGCTTTACAAATACAAGTTTTACTAATAACAGAAAAACTGGTTGCATTTTTTTACAGTAATATACCCGGGACGTCGCTTGATGGCAACAGCCCAAAATCACACGCACGCCTTCGTGCTAGTATGTCCATTAATAGTCATCCAACCAGCGGATTGCAAAACAAGTAGTATCTGCTGGTCTGCATACATCCATACATTCACACAAACTCTGCCGGCTGCTCTTACTTCGACAAAACGAACATTAGTACCAACCGAGCAACAAAGACACTCACTGCAACGCAAATCGTTTGACGAAACGAAGGCACCAAATCCACATACACGTACGATCGAGAGCGTTGTTCGAGATGGTCTCGAGGGATCGGTGTGTCCGAGAAAACAGGCCCCAAAGCAATACGACGAGCAGCGCCCGAAGTTGACATCAGACAGGTCCACCACAGACTCGCGACCGTCTTGCAAGGTAGACCGGCCGCGCCACCACTGGCCGGGCCGCGTGTTTGCTCCGTCGTCCCCTCAAGCACGTCCTGGAGCCTCGCAGCAAGTCGGACGACCAACCTCCCTACCGCAAACACCAGCCGGCAGCCCACCACTGGGGCAAGGATGGTAGTGCAGCCGGGTAATCGATAGTCGTGCCAAAGAGCTGGTGTGCCAGAAAAGGCGCACCACGGCTCAAGGATATTTCAGATTTCGAGGTAGGGGAAACTGTCAATACACTGAAGACACTCAGCTCATTTGTGAGAAAAAATATAGAAGAAGGTGACGCACGACAGATGAAGGAAGGCTTAACCGTCAACACGTTTCGTAATAAGTTTTAAAGATATCCAGAAGTCGCTCTCCGATAGAAAACACAACAGTTTCAGCAAACGGCAAACCCGATGCTTTGTAAGACGAATTAGGTACATAGGTTCTAGGATCAGCGGCATTATAATATGACTACAGTAATTCATATTTGTACTATGTGTTCTACAGTAGAAATAGGACTCTAGTCAAAAGTACCTGTTTTTAATTTGAACAGAGTAGTAACGCACCATGTGATTTGTTATTTTTCATTTCTGCACTGCTTCTGCTGTTGGAAATGAGCCTTTGTTAGAGGTATTCTTACGGTTTTTGTTGAGGTTACTATATTGCGTGATTGATACATTGGATGTCACCTATAGCAAAACATAGAAATTCTAGCTGGCGTTCCGACCAGCATAAAGAAAAGCAAGAAGAAAGATATGCAAAGTCAACGGTATTTCTACACCATACAGGAAGTATTTATTTAAAAATCGCAAGAGTAAGGAAGAAAAGTGTAAATGTCGTGTGACTAGGGCCTCCCGTCGGGTAGACCGTTCAGCGGGTGCAGGTCTTTCAATTTAACGCCACTTTGGCGACCTGCGCGTCGATGGGCATGAAATGATTATGGTGAGGACAACACAACACCCAGTCCCTGAGCGGAGAAAATGTCTGACCCAGGCGGGAATCGAACACGGCCCCTTAGGATTGACATTCTATTGCGCTGACCATTTTTTTTTTTTTTCATTTTGTCCCAGCGTTAACAGTTGAGGATAGCATTGTACTGCTAATGTTCCACTGATTTCAGTGATCTCATTCACGAGATGCATGACGGTCATCTCTTCATCAGTAAACCTGTTCGAAATGCTGTTTATAAACGTTAATGTACAATTAACACTGCCAGAATAACAAACCCAAGATTGACCTGAGGATGAAATGTATATTGGACGTTCCAGTGTTGCCAGCAGAAAGTACCATGACTGCATTGAACAAGGTTTTTTCCAAGCAAGGCAAACACATATTACCGTCGACACTTGGTCTAATGTGTAGATATTTGCAGTGTAATACTTATGCGGAGATAAATGGGGTAAAAAATCACAATAAAATGAATTTGCTCTGCACTGATCCACCGAACATCGTTGGTACCTAACAATAAAATACTCACAAAACATCCCTAAGCAACCTTCGAAATTTTGTCCGTCGCGCTTCATGCGGTGAGTGTCGAGTTTGATTCCATTTGTGAAAATGTCTTTACTTTGCTGCTCATGGAAACGCATACGCTATGTGGGGGTAACGTCTTTGACTAGTGACAAAAACGTCGTGGGATCTGGATCCGAACCCAGCCACAAATTACATTTCGAATTAAAAACAAAGGAAACAAAAATAAAAAGGAAAGAGAAGAGCAGCAATAGTGACCGGATGAGGTAACACCATCGTTCTACCAACGACCTTGTCAAAGGGGGCGAAGGAGCGGACAGAGTTTCAGGGCAACGCCAATGTTTAACTCTTGTGTTGGGAAGCTGCCCGTTCTAGACCAACAAATCAGTAACGATCAACGGCCTGAGAATGCAGAAGGCTACGGAAACAAATGCATGAAAGACGAATTATGTTCATCTACAGAATATGTTGCATGTAACAGAATAAGGAGCATTATGACATCTCCACTGGCAAGAGATTCCGAAGTACACTACTGGCCATTGAAATTGCTACACCACGAACATGACGTGCTACAGATGCGAAGTTTAACCGACAAGAAGAAGATACTGTGATATGCAAATGATCAGCGTTCCAGTGCATTCACACAAGCTTGGCGCTGGTGGCGATACCTACAACGTGCTGACATGAGGAGAGTTTCCAACCCATTTCTCATACACAAACAGCAGTTGACCGGCGTGGCCGGCCGCTGTGACCGAGAGGTTCTAGGCGCTTCAGTCTGGAACCGCGCCTCTGCTACGGTTGCAGGCTCGAATCCTCCATTGGGTATGGATGTGTGTGATGTTCTTAGGATACCATCGACCGGCGTTGCCTGATGAAACGCTGTTGTGATTCCGCGTGTAAGGAGGAGAAATGCGTGCCATCACGTTTCCGATTTTGATAAAGATCGGAGTGTAGCCTATCGCGAATGCGGATTATCGTATCGCGACATTGCTGATTGTGTTTGTCGACATCCAATGACTGTTAGCAGAATATGAAATCAGTGAGTTCAGGAGGGTAATACGGAACGCCGTGCTGGATCCCAACGACCTCGTATCACTAGCAGTCGAGATGACAGGCATCTTATCCGCATGGCTGTAACGGATCGTGCAGCCACGTCTCGATTCCTGAGACAACAACGATCTCCACGGTTCGACGACGTTTGCAGCAGCATGGACTATTAGCTCGGAGACCATGGCTGCGCTTACCCTTGACGCTCCATCACAGACAGGAGCGCCTGCGATGGTGTACTGAACGACGAACCTGGGTGCACGAATGGCAAAATGTAATTTTTTCGGATGAATCCAGATTCTGTTTACTGCATCATGATGGTCGCATCCGTGTTTGGCGACATCGCGGTGAACGCACATTGGAAGCGTGTATTCGTCATCGCCATACTAGCGTATCAACCGGCGTGATGGTATGGGGTGCCATTGGTTACACGACTCGGTCATCTCTCGTTCGCATTGACGACACTTTGGACAGAGGGCGTTACATGTCGGATGTGTTACGACCCGTGGCTCTACCCTTCATTCGATCCCTTCGAAACCCAACATTTCAGCAGGATAATGCACGACCGCATGTTGCAGGTCCTGTACGGGCCTTTCTGGATACAGAAAATGTTCGACTGCTGCCCTGGCCAGCACATTCTCCAGATCTCTCACCAATTGAAAACGGCTAGTCAATTGTGGCCGAGCAACTGGCTGGTCACAATACGCCAGTCACTACTCTTGATGAACAGTGGTATCGTGTTGAAGCTGCATGGGCAGCTGTACTTGTACGCGCCATCCAAGCTCTGTTTGACTGAATACCCAGGCGTATCAAGGCCGTTATTACGGCCAGAGGTGGTTGTTCTGGGTACTGATTTCTCAGGATCTATGCACCCAAATTGCATGAAAATGTAATCACATGTCAGTGCTAAAATAATATATTTGTACAATGAATACCCGTTTATCATCCGCATTTCTTCTTAGTGTGGCAATTTTTATGTCCAGCAGTGTAGGCGCCCATTCAGATCTGTGGGAGAGAAGTTTGAACGTGGTATGGAAGCTTGAAAAATTATAAATGAAAATACGAACTCTGAGATTAGTCATAGTGAGTCAGTGAAGTGAAATGGAAAGGAGGTAAGGATTCCTGATCACACGAATATAGGATAATATCAGTTGTAGTAGGAAATGTTTTAATGGGAGAAGGAAAGTAGGACAATGAGTGAGTAACTGCTAACTGTTCAGCGAAAGTCTAGTTCCTGGTGGAATCAATAGCAAACCATCACCTACAACAATAGTTCAAGTATACATGCTCACTTTGAAAGGTCTCTGTTGGATTCCTTTCATGTTAACTTCTTAAATCTGTTGTCATTTACGGCATAAATTCCTCTTCTAAATTTACTGTGGTGTTTCTGACTATCTGGGAGGAGACTGAGCAGTGAAATGTGTTAATTTTACACTTAAACAAGAACGATCTGTCACACTACTACACTTTAAAACACAGTTCATATGTAATTCATGTCACACGGTCTCATACGGAACCTACATCCGCTTTCTTTTATA
This sequence comes from Schistocerca gregaria, assembly GCF_023897955.1. Classification (NCBI taxonomy): domain Eukaryota; kingdom Metazoa; phylum Arthropoda; class Insecta; order Orthoptera; family Acrididae; genus Schistocerca; species Schistocerca gregaria. Next base: position 323,783,278 of record NC_064925.1, on the reverse strand, counting down.
TACTGTATATGATAAGATACTGTCATCCCTCTTCCCTTCTGTGTGAGAGGATGAATGAGCAAATGTATTTCTAGTTGCATGCTGGATGGTAGCAGGCAAGCCTGTCTGCTAGAGAACACTAGGACCAACGTCGGAACAGGTAGCTACGCTTTCTAAAAGCAAAGAGGTTTCTATCCTTAATATGGTCCTGTCCGTCCCTTGTCATCTTGGTATAGGAATCTGCCTCTCTGGTCACTTCCGTTTTGTGTACGGAAGCACCCTTGGTAGGAGCCCAGGTCAGTCTGTCCGTGGCGAGCGTCTGAAGTGGTAAGATCTCCGGCTGAGCGCGTGTCTGCTAAGTCCGTAGGTCAATGGATTTCTTAAGTTCACCCTAATTGAAAATTTGATCACCTTTATTTCAGGTTTAGCTCTAAAATATCTAATGTTATCTTACATTGCAACGCAGTGTAATTCGAGCGTGAAGTTCAGAATATATTCCGGTAGTTGCTTTGTCACTACTTTGTGAGTAAAGTGGAACCACGTGTTGATCAGTAACTCTAACTAAGATCATCAATCTTAGATGCGAATGTACGTGAGATTATAACGTCTCGGTTTGCCAATATTTTTCAACATAGCCACTTTTCTTTATGTTCAACCCACGTGGGGTGTACTTTGTGAGACCAGTACCACGTGGTTATACAGTTGTTTGACCCATCAGGTTAATAGTAAGACGATAGAAACCAGTTCAAGGTTTTTGTTTTATAAATTGTTTTTCGATCTAATTTATTTTAATTATTGTGGAGTTACATTCTTTGTGTAAGCCAAGTTGACCACGTGAAGCATGTGGTGTAATCATCAAAGTAGCCCTCAGCTATTCTTTTCGGGAAGATTTCACAGAGAGTTAGTATGAATTTAGTATACCAGTGTGTGGTAATTTCATGACGGACAGAATTGCGCTACGAACGTAACTTCTTTGGGTGAAAATTGAATCGGTTGGTTGTGGTTAATTTCCTCTTGCATATGTTTCAACGTTCTTCGTGTGTTATTTTATGAATGCAGTGTTGTATGCTATCTCCCAATCTTGGCTCCATATTTGATGTGTTCCGTAAGATTACAAACTCACATTTCACAATCCTAAATAAGGCACCAGCTTACATATGACTCAAGTTTGATAAGCTGAAATTTCAATGATCAATGTTAAAGTAAATTTCCAAATATAAACTGATTTATTTCTTTTTATTTAAATTCTCTTATATATATATATATATATATATATATATATATATATATATATATATATATATATATATATATATATATATCACCTGTTTTCGTATGACTATTAAAAGATTATAATTAATGTTAGTCTGGTTGGGAATTTGGTAAGCTAGACTGGATACCTGGTGAAACAGTTGCGCAGTAATGCAAGGTTAACTTCCTCAGATAGCTCACAGCTTTTAACCCGCTTTTGTTGTCTATCAGCACCGCTTTCACATCAAAGAATGTAACAACATTACAACTTCATAAGCAGAACATGAGAGTATATGAGGATATGTAGAGGGTAATTTAGCATGTGAAAGGAGATAACAGTCTATTAATCGACGGAGATTGGAAGGCTATAGCAGAGGAAGGAATAGATGAAAAAGTTACGGGAGAATATGTGCTTGTCAGAAGGAATGAGAGAGGAGAAAGAAGACAAAAAATTGGAATACACCGATCAGTGCTAGTTCTACTCTGAATGAAGACGTTAATACTGGAGAGAAATTCTTTTCGGATTTCATTAACGAGAAAAGACAGTGCATCAGAAATCGTATTTCTTGTTCATTAACAGACCTGCTTCTGCATATTCAGAAAAAATTACGTAATCTTATATGATTAAATGGATATTGGGCTGTGGTTGTGAACGTCTATTTTATCAAGGTACCTAATGTACTGCAGCTGAATCTCAGATCGATAAATTTTCATATTCTGTAGATGTACTTCTTTTGCTGTTGTTCTAAATAGCTCCTCGTAAACGCGTAACACGCGTAATTCTCCCGATAAATTTCTTTTGAGTACAGTGCCTCGTTGCGTATTAACTTTGCTGCGAAGAAGCAAAACAAAAAAGAGTCAAGTCCTAGCAGGTAGCAAGAAGTACAGTTCCTCGGGAAGAGGAACGTTTTCTATGCTCCTTTATAACTCGGCTGCTGCCAGCTGCTACGCCTGCCACGTCCCCGGCGGGAGCTGCGGCTGGTGTCGGGGTGGCTGGGGAGCGTGTATCACTTGACAGATTAGGGCGGCCGCTCACCTCTGAGGCTGCGCCGCGGCTCTCCCGCCATTACTCAGGCGCGAGTAATTAATTAAAACCGGCCGCGACGCCGGCGCTCTGCTCTGTTCCCGGAGTGGGTGCCGGCCCGGCGCGTCTCCGCGACCACTTAGCGATCGAACGCAGGCGCGGCCAGCAGCAGAGGACGGCAGTAATTACACACCCTCCCCGCTAATGATCACTGCGGGACTCGCTCCGAGGAAAATAAGGCCAACTCGTCCTACGCGCCAAGTCCGTACCGAGTACACTCCAATGCGGTGAATTTTTGCAAACAGAAAGATAGCGTGAACAAAAATCCGGTCCCCAAACGAAGAGGTGTGATGACGGGGACAAAAACGAACATGTTTTATTAAGCAACCACACGCTGGAAATGCTTATTGTTGGAGTGCTGAGAGTACGGTAGATTAATGTGTGTGTCAAAACTAGATTTGTTTGTCTTAATAGGATTCCGCGATCGTTTAAATAAAAATATGGCATTTCAGTCTCTGATCGCTATTTTTTTATTTTCAATGACCCGTATCAGGCTAGCTGCCCATCTTAAGATCTGTCAGACAAAGTTAAAAATATAATTACCAAGAGAGATTCGTTTACTGATGGAAATATCTTAGTTTACAAACAGAAGAAATTTTGGAACGTATTAAATGTCAACATACCATATATTGCAGTTACAAAGTAACTTGTCAGTACAGAACTATCGGTTCACTGTCATAACTAAAGTAAATTTTAATCTGTTAAAAGCTTATATTGGAAATCGTAAAAAGTGCCCTCTACGTATAAGAACTGTGCATATGTTATTTTTTCACCGTACATATTAATGGCGAATATAGTTTTTAATAAAACAACTTTTTTTTGATTGGACCATAAACCGAAATAATTTACACTAATGTAAAAATTTTTCATAAAGAAGCTTAGAAATATAATTAAAATGTAGATATTCTTTCGAAAATGTGCGTTTCCTCTTCTTTGTATTGATTGGTGTTGGAGAGGGTTTCCCTACGTCAGAACGCCACGCCAAGTCCTGTTCCGCGGCGCACAATTCAAATCGCCGCCAGTACGACGAGGGCCGCTCCGCTGCAGGTTGTTCTAATTGGAGGGTGCTGTTGCACTAAAAAAAAAAAAAAAAAAAAAAAAAGATTCAAATGGCTCTGAGCACTATGCGACTTAACTTCGGAGGTCATCAGTCGCCTAGAACTTAGAACTAATTAAACGTAACTAACCTAAAGACATCACACACATCCATGCCCGAGACAGAATTCGAACCTGCGACCGTAGCGGTCGCTCTGCTCCAGACTGTAGCGCCTAGAACCGCACGGCCACTCCGGCATTCAAGAGTAAGCCTAATAGAGGTCTTTAAAAATCTCATAATAACTTCTCTGCATAAAATCACTTTGCTCATTAAATAGTAGATCTGGTTTTTTTTCTTTGATTAGCGTATATTTCAATCTCTTCGAGCACGTTAAGACTTTTTGGAGCTTTATGTAGCACCTCCATTTGTTAATTTGTATAATTCACTTTATGTTTACTCTCTTTTACGTGTGCTACAAATGCTGTCCGATTGCTATGACTGTAATGTTTCCTGTATCGAATTTCAAAATTCCGCTCCGTCTATCCTATATAATAACTGTCACGTTCGGCACATTTGATCTCATATACTCCGGTATTGTTGCATTTCATTTGTTTTGTCGTTGCTGGTTTATGTCTTAGTTTATGTGCCACTTGGCCTTCATTCTGGAATGCCACAGCGCTGATTTTTGGAAAGCATTTAGCGATTCTTTCCGACACAGGGTGACAACCGTCTTCTTAACTTTAATTTTCCTAGAATCATTACTGATACCCGCGGTTTTGTTTTTGATCTTGTTAAACATACGTGTAACATCTTGTGTCCTGTATCCGTTAGCTGCTGCAACTTGCTTAGTAATACCTAGTTCTTGCTGCAACTCATCTTCCTTTAGTGGCAATTTCAGGGCTCTGTTGCACATTGCATGAAAGTAGGCTCTTTTACGCTGTTCCCGGTGGTGCGACGTCGCTTCTATGATATTGTCGGAACAAGTGTCTTTTCTAGAGACGCCAAAAACGTGCCTACCTCCCTCCTTTCTGACGGTCATATCTAAATAGTTAATCGCCGCATTGTTCTCCATTTCTAGCGTGAATTGAATTTTTGGATGCTGCTCGTTTAAAACTTAGTAATTTTCTCTACTACTTCTTTTTTCCCTCTGAATAATAAAATAGTGTCGTCAACATACCCTCTGTAATAAATTAACTTCTCCTTAATTTCTGGAAAAGAGCTAAAACCATTCTTCTCAAAGTCATTCATAAAAATTTCAGCTAAAATGCCGGAGAGATTGTTTCCAACGTTAACCTGCAGAGCCGGTATCGACGTAGCATAGAGTCCCGTGTGTGCTGGAAAATACCTTCTATGTTTTGCATTTGTGTGGCTATTGCAAGAATTCCTGCTACAAATTCGCCCCCGAGTCGACAGAAGCAGAATACACCTCGGTTTTCATGCAGCCCCAGAGAAGGAGGTCTAATGGGATGAGGTCCAGAGATATGGCAGGCCATTATACGGGTCGTCCACGGCCGATCCGCGATTGCCTAAAGTCCTGGCTGTTATCGCTCGCACGGTTCTATGAAGTGGACTGGGGCCCCATCATGCTGAAAGCATATCATCCTTCTGATGCCTAGTGGTACCTCTTCGGTTATCGTCTTCCGACGCACCGTAAGCAAAGTGCATGTCTCGCCATGTCCCAGTTCTTCCAATGTGTAGCACTCGACTTTGACAACGCAACTGTGATGCAAGCACTAGTGCTGTCGGCTGTTTACTGGCTCAAGTGGCTCTGAGCACTATGGAACTTCTGAGGTCATCAGTCCCCTAGAACTTAGAACTACTTACACCTAACTATCCTAAGGACATCACACACATCCTTGCCCGAGGCAGGATTCGAACCTGCGACCGTAGCGGTCGCGAGATTCCTGACTCAAGCGCCTACAACCGCTCGGCCACTCCGGCCGGCTGGGTAACAATGACTTTTGATGTACGTTTGCATGTGGAGATATCCATCCGCCAAATAACTATTAAAATTCATACTGAAACATTCAGCTGTCATTCACTTTGCACAATTCGCTACTAGTTTCGGTCGATAACTATCTGCTCCACTCGTGTATTCCCTAAACACGCTTAGTGCTCACGCTGTATGGGTCGCTTTATAAAATATATTTGTTTCTGTCTCTTGTATCACCTATGTTAGTTTGGACACTGAATTTTTGAACACTATGTATGTTCTGGCGTAACCACAAGCGCCGGAACAAAGAAGAAGAACACAAGACCAGAGGAGGCGGTCAGGAAACGTCGGCCAGTCGCCCGATGACAAGAAAATATAAGGGCCGCTCCTACGAGCCTCGGCCGGACATTAGCGCTCAAATCGGCTCAGTGCGGACATTAGCTACCACTGACGTGGTATAGCCAAGAATATTACTGTTTGCATGTCGCCCATCGTTTGCGACTGCTCCTTGTAAATCTCCAAGTTAAGTATTGTTGTTGTTGTTGTTGTTGTTGTGGTCTTCAGTCCTGAGACTGATTTGATGCAACTCTCCATGCTACTCTATCCTGTGCAAGCTTCTTCATCTCCCAGTACCTACTGCACCCTACATTCTTCTACATCTGCTTAGTGTATTCATCTCTTGGTCTCCCTCTACGATTTTTACCCACCACGCTGCCCTCCTGCACTAAATTGGTGATCCCTTGATGCCTCAGAACATGTCCTACCAACCGATCCCTTCTTCTAGTCAAGTTGTGCCACAAACTCCTCTTCTCTCCAATTCTATTCAATACCTCCTCATTTGTTGTGTGATCTACCCATCTAATCTTCAGCATTCTTCTGTAGCACCACATTTCGAAAGCTGCTGTTGTCTTCTTGTCCAAACTATTTGTCGTCCATTTTTCACTTCCATACATGGCTACACTCCATATAAATACGTTCAAAAACGACTGCCTTACACTTAGACGAATACTCGATGTTAACAAATTTCTCTTCTTCAGAAACGCTTTCCTTGCCATTGCCAGTCTACATTTTATATCCTCTCTACTTCGAGCATCATCATTTATTTTCCTCCCCAAATAGCAAAACTCCAAGTATTGTTAATCTGCCTTATAGAAATAAAACTACTAATGTTATTTGCATGAACTGTTGTATAGCATTCTGAGAACGCAGCATCCTTTAAGGCGCCCTATACGAGACGAGTGGGCAAGACCCAACAGTGTCAAACTATCAAATATATCCAGGCTGCGAAATGTTGTATAACTTTCCACAATACTCAAGCAACGGTTATTTCACTAAAGAGGGCTAGTTCAGCATAATTAATCCGAATTCACAAGATTATATCTTCCTTATGAATAAAGATAGAAAACGAGGGTGAATTTTTAACTTACATGTGAGACTACAAAGTTTTTCTCTTTCAAATGAACTAGTGACTACTAAAACACCGCGCATGAGGAAACGCTGCAGAATCACTACTTGACATACATTGAATAAACAACTATGTTATCGTGGTGAGTTCGCTAGTACAGTTAAGGTGGTCACGCTGAGTGCTAAATGAAAATCAGTGATCCAGGAACATTAATTTATTCATAGAAACACAAGAAAAACACGGTCACATCAAGAAACATTACGGTTGAAGATAATAAGCGATATTGATCTCTACTACTAGCAGATGCTAATCAAAGAAATGAAGCATTATTAATAACAAATAACATGTGACCTACATTTATTTGAAATCTATGGAGTAAAGTCAATGGTATTTATAATTAAGGAAACAAACGCAATTGTTTTTTTCATAACTGAAAAACAAGAATTACCTCGAGTTTAACTAGTAAAATGAGTGATTACTCGACTCAAATAGTACAAGGAAAAAAGTCAGAAAATCGTTATCTGCACCCGTTATCTGTGTGGTCCTCGCAAACACATATTACAATTAATCTAATCCCCGCATTGCCTAACTTGAAATATAACCGTCCCACCCTACGTTGCTGGCTCAGAACTTCGTATTGTCCTCTGTCCTCACCACAGTTGGCTCGGTGGTTATGGATGCAGAGGACGCGACGACGGTGCAAGTTGCGCCCTCGCTTTGTCTGCTGGTAGAACATGATGAATAGGCTGTTACCATACTGTGACTCTGGAAGCCATCGGCGCTGATAGTCGATGGCTGATGCAGCGCCCGAGGGAGGACGATGTCTTCTATCTCGAAATCAAGGCAATTTACGGCGCACTTAAAACTTCCTAACTCCGAATACTAGCAGCTGCTGTCTACAAACCAGACTGGACTCCAACAATTCTCATCGTGAAATCCCGATGTGTCATTCTGTGTGGCTCGCCACTTGAGCCCTTTCCGCATCCACAACCACTTGTGAGGTAGGCGTTACTCACCACTCCCAGTCAAAAAAATACGAGGCGCCTTCAGTTATTTGCTTGAATAATTTGTGCAACACATTTTTTTTTCTTTCGTGCGATTTCGGCTGGAAAACATTCCCGCTTCACCCCATACAGTTTCATGAGGTTCCGGTAGGTCACGGTGCCGTACGTTGACTTCGAAATGGCGTCTGTAACATAGGGGCGTTCCAAGCAGAGAGTCGTCATTGAGTTTTTTTGGCGGAAAACCAGAGAATCGCAGATATTCATAGGCGGTTGCAGAATGGTTACGGAGGCCTAGCAGTCAACAAACGCACGGTGACTCACAGGGAGAGGCGATTGTTGTCATCGCAGCAAGCCCGCGCAAATCTGTCCGGTCTCCCTCGTACTGGTCGGCCGCATACAGCTGTGCTATGTTGGAACGTGCGGACAGTCTCACGCCATATGATCGGCAGATCACAATCAAACACCTCGCTGCTCAACTGGACCACTCTGTTGGTAGTGGTGACACACTCGTCCACCAGTCTGGATACTCAATGATGTGTGCCCGCTGGGTTCTTCGCCTACTAACAGGCGACCATGAAGAGCAACGAAGGACCATGTGTGAGGCATTGATTGCACGTTACGAGCATGGTCGTGATAATTTTACGTGAAACATTGTGTGCGTCACACCCAGTCATTTTCAGATCGAGGTGGACACCACAGCAGCCAATCAAATGGACTGGTCAGGTGACGACTGTTTCCTCATCCCGTGCTGTCAGCCCGGCAAGTTCCGAAACAGGAGCCCTTTATACATTCCTCCCTTTCCACTAGTGCGGGACTACACAGCATTTGGTGGTCACAAGCCTGTTGCTGTTGTACCACAAATACTGATGTTACACTAAATGCAAGGAGACAGTAGGGAAACGAAATCAAGTGACGAACCTACGTAAGAATCCAGTAATCACTCATCATTAGTTTGTAAATTGACCTAATAATAAAGAAGAAGAAACTCACGTAAACTTGAGTTCAGATTAGAGAAAAATTGAATCTAAACTGTGAGGGAGAGACTCAGACAAGGCTGAAACCACTCAGAAACATTGGATTTTAACAAATTATATCTCTCATATAAAAATGGGTACAACGTTTGGTCACTTTTTACAGTTACGATTGAGATCAAAGTTTTGATTTACCTTCCATAAATGTCGACTATGTACTTTGCAACGTGCGAACAAACATTACACAATAACTGGAGAAGTACCGTACTGTGGGGACATATGACACTTGGTGACTTGCACTACGCTGCAGGCCCTGCGGAGCACAAACTGAATTGCGCCTCTCGAAACGGAGACTGTAATTCCCTACCAGCAACCACGTTAATTGTCAACTTAAAACTGGCACCGATGTAAACTGTCAGTTCCCATCATCGTCTACATAGAAGAGATAATCATCTGAATTCGCATGAACCTTTTGAAACTCACTGTATTTCTTGGCTTGTGGTCGATGCTCTCAAGCTGTTCTAAGAAAGCCGACGCAAAAGGGAATCACTTAACATGGCCAAGGAGACTACTGAGACCGACAGTTAGCGGTATATGCATTATGGAGACGAAGCTATGGAGACTATCACCTAGGTCAAGGGACGATAATATTTGTGTCATCCATACGGACTACTGCACCAGCGATGGCGATCTAGACGGAGGTTGTGGTAAGATTTATTCATGTGTTTTATTGATGGTCTTTAAGTCACATAGTCGAATATCACAATTATCCACTTACATACTTAGCCGTATTTGTAGCAGTCCCTTGCAACCGAAACACTGAAGGTCTTAAAGCAGCACGAAATGACATCGAAAATTGGCCATCATCTTATGCATATTTTGTTTGCATTCCACTGGTTTTCGATATGGCTTAATTTTGGATCACTGCATGCACTTCAAATTTTCAGTTGAATTGGACTAAATAATACATGGCTGAAGATGAAATTGCGCAATTTAGAAATCGATTATGTGAATTAAATATGGCCAATATTTTTATTCAATAACGGTATATTAACAAAATATTTCATCACTTTCACAATAGGCAAATAATAACGCTGACTAACAATAATTCATGTATCAGTATAGGTCCTGGTGTAATGTCTTAATTTCAATCAGTTGCAAGACGTCTATCACTGGATGCTGTAGTGATAGACTTGTGGGATTCTTTGCTCTGAAGAAGTGTTGCAATACCGTATGGAAGACCTCTGAATATGTAATAGAGAATACTTGTGATTATGTCTGTAGAAATCTTTTGTACTTGACAATTTACGTTTTTAAGAAAATTTATAGGTCATAAATAATTATAATGTCTCATTTATACGCGGTAACACCAGAGGTGAACATAATTGCTGTAAACAGATTCGTGCGGAGAAATTTCGAAGGAAGTAGTAACACATTTCCTTTATTTACCGTTTACAAAAGTACCTTCGGTACCAAGAGGGATTTCTTGATTAGCATTAATTGGTGAGGGCGTATGTGTAGCGTTCTCTGTGCAGTGGAAGATGTATCAGATGTGCAGTTGCATAGTGTTTACGACGAAGTCACAGTTGTTGAACTCTTCTTCGGTGTTTCCCTCCCCCTTAAGTTAAAAAAGAATGGAGGAGAAACAATGAAATTCTGTACCAACACATACCAAACGACTGCGATTCACTTCGTTAACAATCGACAGATTACTAGCAAAGGTTGGAGTGATAGGGGAGCAGGGGAAACGGGCCATGGTGCGCAGTTAATATTCAAAACCCAGAATGCCTACAGATCTCCTCTGCCTGACTACCGCATTATTTTGGTAATATTTTTCGTCTCTCTCAGTTGACTTCGGCAATTAACACGCACGATACCGTTTACTCCGGTTTCGATCGTAACAGAAGACAAATGTAATACTTATTCTACTACTACACTGTGTCCGCCGGAATAAACAGTAGGATTTGAGTCACGAAGCATAGCGTTTCTGTTGCACCTGCGATAGATTAGTACACAAGCGCTGTATTGTGTGAGGACTGCCATCGTGGAGTTCAGAACATGGAGCACTCGCAGTCGAGACGTATTTAAAAAATAACTAGTCTCGCATCACAATTTAGTGACGCTTTCATCGCCATTCCGAGCTGAATCGACGCGATAAACTTTCGGGTCATCGGAAGTTTGTACGGTGGGTGTAACAGTTAAGGTGTTACAAAAAGAAGAAAGGTCCAGCGCAATGGATCGAGTGGAGGAGATGCATCAAACGCTCATCGGAAGCCTTCACCGCTGTACTTCGAGACGTACCTTGTTGCTAACAATGTCACATTGTTCCTTGCGGCGCATCATCTATCGTTGCAGTTGCTATAGAAAATAAACTAAGTCAAAGTCGTCCAACGAATGTTCGCCTTGCGCTTCCTGGAACTTTTAGCGGCTGACGTACAGATACTAAACAACGTACGGATGTCGGATGAGGTTCACTTATGAGGTCCATTTTCATATGGGGTTTGGGTTTGTTTGGTTGCATTGGTCCATATATTTCTGAGGATTTCAAGGGCCATGCAACAGCGGTATATGATACGTAATGGCGTATACGAGGGAAGTTCAATAACTGCTGTAATGCAACACATTTTGTTTCTGAAAGCTGGCTGGTTTTATTCGGGGTTACAATACAACATATTATTCCTCACACTTTTTTCTACAAAAAAACAATGTTTTAACATAATCTCCGTCCAGTGTGACTACCTTACGACACCTTGCTTGGGGAGAGGGGAGGGGGAGGCGGCCTGTATGGCCGCGTGGAACCGCTCCATTGGTCGACGTCGGGGTCAACGTCCTGCTGCATCAATAATGCCCTCATCACCCACGTACTGAGTCCCGCGGAATGCATCGTTCACTGGGCCAAAATCCACATGCTTAGCAGGGTGGTAAGGTGCTCGTCTCCCATGCAAGACGGCCCGGGTTCGATTCCCAGCCGGGTTGTAAATTTTCCCCATTCTGGGACGGGGTGTTGTGTTGTCCTCATCATCATTTCATCCTCATCACCGGCGCGCAAGTCGCCCAGTGTGGCGTCGACTGAAATAACACTTGCACTTGGCAGTCGATTCTACCCCGAACGTGGCCTCCCGACCAACGATGCCATACACTCATTTCAATTCCCTCTGCGCCCAACAAATGAAAGTCAGAAGGTGCGAGATCCGGGCCGTAGGGTTGACGAGGAAGAAGAGTCCAATGAAGTTTCGTGAGCTCCTCTCGGATGCGCATATTAGTTTGAGGTCTTTTGTTGGCATGGAAAAAGAAAAGTTCGTTTGCATTTTTTTTCAGAGTCCCAGCAGACTGTCGCCATGACTTAACCGGCTCAGTACCCGACTTTAAACTTATTCTTCGGAGGAGAGGCGGGATGGCGCGACTCAATGGATTGCCGTTTTGTTTCCAGTGCGAAGTGATGAACCTATGTTTTGTTGCCTATGACGATTTGGATTAACAAAATTTATCATAATAAATCTCGTAAAGCGAAGCAATTCCGCATAGATCGTCTTTCGTTGTTCTGTATGACTTTCTGTTGGGCGGCGAGGAACACAGTGGGCGCGTATCTTTGAGAACTCCAGCAAGTGGATGAGTGTGTCAGCGCTACCAACAGAGACGTCCAGTTGTGCAGCGAGGTGTTTGTCATTCGCCGATCATCTCGAATGAGAGTGTCCGTATATGCCAGCGTTGCCAAACAGACAGGTGTGTGCGGCCGGCTGGCACGCGGGAAATCGGACAGGTCCGCGCGACTCATTTGCGATTATGACAGACGCCTCGCCTGGAACGACTCGTCATGCTTTTGTTCAGTGACAGGTCTTCGTAGACAATCTGCAAGCCTGTGAATATCTGCGATGCTCTGGTTTTTCCGCCAAAAGAAACTCAGTAACAGCTTCCCGCTTGGATCACAACACTGTAACGGAGCCCATTTCGAAAGATACGTGGAGAGCCACCACCTGTCGGAACTTCATGAAACTACAGGAGCTGAAGCAGGAATACTACACAATGTCCCACAAAAAATTCCACATTTTTCAACTGAAACTAGCCTAGAAAAAAAGTTTTGATTTGCTCACTGAAGGCCGTGGTATTTTTCTTCATTTTCAATGTGTATTTCAATAAATTTGTCAATTTTTACGGAGATCTATCTTTTTTTTATGTCCTGTTACTAATCCTGGTAACCTGTATAGTAATGAAAAGGAAGTATAAATGTAATATTTCGTTTCATTATGTAATGGGACAGGGGTATGAAATAACAATAAACAAAAGAGTCATTTTGTAACACTTACGATCGAGACTTTCGAAACTGTGCTGTACCTACAATAAATCTTTCTTGCAGACGATTGCTTTGCTGCATTGATATTGTATGGAGGAAGATAAAAGCATTGCTTACTACTCATATCTTCGTGTGTGGCTATTGCAGCTGACATAAAATAACACCTGACATTTCACCGTATTATTAGTAATATACCAAAAACTCTGAAGCATTATTAAATTTAATTTCTTACTTGCTAGAAATCAGTTTCATTTACCTTTCTGCACCTCCTTTGGATTTGAGATAACATCAGGCAGCAGCAACGTTACGAAGGCAAGGATCTTGTGGAGGGACAATTTCACTTTTTTTTTTCAAGGTCAGTCTTCTGTTTGACAAGATGCACCTCGCCAATATTTCTTCACCTCTGCCATGCTCTCTGTTTCGGAATACCTCCTATACCAAACGTCCTAAATTATTTGTTGAATACATTTTAATCTGTCTCTCTCTTTAACCTCTGCTCCAGTAAATAAGCCATTTACTGATGTATTTACACAACTGCTGTCCGATCCTTCTTTAAGTCAGTGTTTTCACATTTTCTCTTCATAGTATCCATTTCAGTCTTGCTTAAATTTACGGAATTTTTATATTGAAGAAATTTTTTGTCTGTTGTACGCTCTCCTCTTTGAATTATATATATCTGTTTATTTAGTCGTAGGCGATTGGGGTTTTAAGAGAGCCGACCTACAATAGATCACGTCCGATACAGAAATAAACGGTTTACCTGTTGTTCGTGACGTGCCTGTAATTAATGGCCATGTACTTGTTAGCAACGAGTGGTCAGAACCTGTTATAAAAAACAGCATGGTGTTCACAAACTTTGTTCATTGATTTCAAACAGTGAATGTTCCTGACTAGGCCTTCCATGCCTATACTTTTGTAATACACACCGATAATTGTCATCATGATACTTTCATCATTTGCTACAGTCTCCTGCAGTTTGTTAATTCACAAATATCGTAATCAATTCCTTCATTTCTACTTACACTATGTACTGGTTGCCCTTGGGAGAACAATATTTATTTATATGGAATTACGAACAGTGCAATCAATTAAGACTTTCACGTACAGAAATGTGCAGAGAACACATTTATCATCCAACGTAATTCTTTTTAAGAACAAAATCGATTTATAATGTGTATAATTTTTTGTTCTATGTTAAAAATATAAAAAACTGTGAAATAGTCGAATAATTTTATGTAATTATTTACTCTGGTCTTGATCTTCGATGAGGATAGATGTGTGAGACGTGGTGTGTGGATTTACGTTGCAGTTTGATTAAATATATGTATTTTTTTGCTCTTAACACCTTCATTTATGTATCTTTAGCATCCCTACATGTTAGGAAACTAATAACTTATTTTTTCAGAGTATCAAAACGTGCATCATAGCTCGAACATTTGACTGATTGTTGTCGGCCATTTGCATGGCACGACGTTTCATTCGAATATATCCAATATTAAACGACACAGAGACTCACAAATAACGTACGAGGTTTACGTTTATTTATCTTCAGTGTCATTTTAGCTTATGTGCAAGGCTTAACGTCAGTTTTCATTAAATTCTTGTGGCTGCCGCATAACGGCTGTCTTTTATTTCAGCAGCGTAAATTAACAGAAATTAACCTACTGCGAAATGATCATTGACAAATATTCCACAGAATAATATTTCTCTAGGCGAACGCACGACATTCAAGCTGCATTAATTTCAATAAAATTGTAGTGTAGAAAGAACATGAGCTATTTTGTTAACATACGAGCTGTTACGGTGCTTCACATCGCTTTTTACGTGTTACATATTGCGGGCATTAAGGCTCAAAATAATACTTCCTTAAAAATACTGTGTAATTTGCGGGTGATAAGTTGTGTTGTCACTTTACTCTGTGTGGCGTCATTTGATGTGTAATTATAGGTATATGTATCTACAAATCATACAGTTTAATGAAATGCATATGAACATACAATTAAAGTACACCACTTGACCTACAGAACAGAACATCATAAGCATTAAAAGTAACACAACTAGAAAGAGTAAAACTCGCTTCCCACTAAAGGCACTCTTTCGTAGTATAGTAATTGAAATATTTATTTTTATTTAATTTCAGTTATGTAGATGATTTTTATGTCAATTTTTGTTTGAAATTTACAATTTTATTAATAAAACAATTTAGATTTTTCAAGGAAGCTAAAGGCTTCAGAACAACAGGTAGATTTTATACATTGTTCATTGTTTTTTTTTTTTAGTAGTATATGTTTTAGACCGAAGCGATATCTTCTGTTAGTTCTCTCGCAGTTAGAATCTCGGTTACATTTATGTTTGTTGTTGAAAAACGTTATTTGTGAAAGCTTCGTTTCGTACGAGCTACAAATAAAACAGAATCAAAAGTAATCTCTGGTTCAGCTTTGTTATTTATGGATTTTAATATGTGCAGTTATTGAAGTGTTACGATTTTACATCTGAGACTGATTGGTTTAAAAAAGACTAGACTGCACTTACTATAATTTTGAAGTCAATCTCAATTCAACAGCAGTTAAACAATTTTAATGAAAAAGTTAACCTCCGATCGCAGCACAGAGCGATCGGCTGACTCATTTATTTGAAGTATTTCAACGACTACATTGCAGCAACCTCTCTGACTTGAAACGTGTAATTTGACGTGAAAACTTAATTATGACGAATATAAGAGTTTGTGAACAGACAATTTACGACGATGTCAAGCTATGTTACGACCTGTCTTACTGTTTCAACAGATTTTAATGAAGTTTATGACTCGTCCTTCTAGCTTTAAATAAAAATAAACTGAACACTGCCCTGGAGATCGAATATATCATCATCCGCCAACTTAATAAATTAAAATTTAGCACCCACGAGGAGAAGCTAATTACTAAACGCTTGACTTCCTAATACAGTTCTTCCTCTCAATACCTTCTCTAGCTCTTACTGCTACCGATCCACATCTTAACGATCTGACCAACACTTTTAGCTCCTGCCAGTTACCTGCTCGTATGCCCGCTCACTATGTACTGGAACAACGTTGGTGTGACTCGTCATTACTAAGAATTTCGGGAAAAGGCTCTGAAGTACCGAACGTTCCACAATAGCCTATCTACCAGCTAGATAAGGGATGCTAACGAAAGAGTCGAGTGTACAGTCACACTACTCTTATACTCAGTATACGATACCTGGCCATACCGACTAAGACATAATATCATTGGTGTACGTCCATGAACCAGTGTTGGTTTTAGGAGTTATTCTATATTTAAATTGCTCTTCTTCCTGGTATGAGTTCGGGTGTGATACGAATTTTGGCTTTTTCCGTAGTTGCTCGTACAGTACGATGAAATTATTTTATTAGCGACACGAAACTCCAGCTTTCAACATATACTGATGATCGAACGCATTATAACCACCTGCTTCATAACTTGTTTATCTGCTTTGGAACTAAATACGTCACTGACTCTGCTTATCAGGGATCCGACAGCTAGTTGGTAGGTTTGTGGAAGTATCTGGCATTAGATGTCTACGCACAGGCCATTTAATTCGAGTAAATAACCACTAGCTGACTTGCGTACGCGGTGATGGCGCCCGATAGCAGCCCAGACGAATTCCATATGATTTACACGAGATGAATTTGGTAACAGAGCTTACTATAAAGCTCCTAAAACCTCTATATCACGGTTCTGGCTCTGAGGCGCGAACATTTGTACTGTTGAAAGATGACATCGCCGTCGGGGAAGACATCAGGCATGAAGCGTTGCAGGTGCTTAGGTGCTTCGCAGCGGTCAATGCGTCTTCGATTACTACTACAGGTCCCATGCAAGCGAGGGAGAATGTCTCCCCTAGCGTAATACTGCTCCCACCAGCCTGTGTCCGCGGCGCGCTGTACGTTTCGAGCCGCCGTTCACCCCGATGACGGCGTTTGTTGAGAGACCAGCGACCTAATGAAGCAAAAATGTGATTCGCCCGAAGAGCCGACACATTTCCATTGATCGACTGTCAAATCTAGATGGTACCGTGCCCACTGCAATCGTAATTGACAATGTTGTTGGGTGAATATTTGAACACGCTGTGGAGCTCCTTGTTCAGCAACGTACGATGAACGGTGTGCTCTGAAAGACTTGTACCTGTACCAGCATTGTGCTTTTTCGGTAGAGATGCCACAGATCACCATCTATCCTACTTTACAGAGCAGACACCCTCCGAACCCCACTTTGTGCGACCATTTAGCACCTAGTGTCAGTTTCACTTTTCTTCTGTCTCTTTCCGTAGATGCTCACGTGAGTAGCACTTGAAAACTCGACTAGCTTCCTCATTTTCGAGATATTCGATCACAGGCTCTGGTAATAATAATCTGCCTTCTATCAAATTTGCTTATATCAGTGGATATTCACGTTTGCAGCAGACATCTTAATTAGAATGATGCGCTGTCCGCGTTTGCTCGGCTTACATACTTCTGCTATCGTCTCACGTGCTCGCAACGTCATCAGACGACATTCATCGCCGCTGTGGGCAGTGGTCACAACATATTGGCTGATCGTTGTGTTTATAAACAGTTTATGTCACAAGCTATCGGGAATGATGGGAGATAGGAGTATGTATCAATTTGGTGTAAGGAACTCTGACCCAGAAACGATGGAGTCTAAAATTGGAAGAGACAATGCTTCTGATACCTCTGACACTAGTCCTCTTCTACAGCAGGTTCTTCGCTTTCTTTATTTTGGATGGAAATAGTACGGACTATGTTCTACTGAACAAGTACTCACAGCTCTTACATTGTTGTCTTTTAGTGCTCACGTTTTCTTTACAGTTGTTTTTATTTAGTTTTTGGTCCAAACCATCTCCTCCAAAAATATGCAAAGCAAGGAGCCTGCAGTGGAAGAGGTTCAGTGTCAGAGGTTTCAGAAGGATTGTCACTTATAACTTTGGTCTTGGACTCTGTCATTTCTGGACCATGGCCTCTTACGTCAGATTGATACATTTACTCTGGTACATAATTTCTGAATGTTTCTCACAACATCACGGAATCACTCTGCATATGGAAAACACTCTGAGTTGAGGACGTTGACACAGGAGGAGAATTCGTTGCGGGTCACATCGAACGCGTCAGTAGATGATGATTGTAAAAGAATGTCAAGACATTTTACATGAAAAAGTAAAAAAGAAAGTGGTTATTTTTATTTCTAGGTGACTACTGTGACGAATTAACGAACTAATCTATATGCAGTATCGACGGTGTCTTCGTCGACCACACAGTACAAGCCGCTCATGTGTCCGAGTGAGGCGATACATTTGAAACTCCCTCCAGAGCTCCTCCATGAGAATGCTGCCTCCAGCACTCGGCATCTACGATGCGTGGCGAAACGGACGCCACCAGAGGACGCCGTCTTCGAATCACTCACTGCATTCAACTGTTCCATCGGCAAAAGGCGGGCACCAGCTCCCAACCACCACCCCTCCCCCCCCCCCCCACCGTATACACCCAGATTTCGGGAGACTTGGAGTGGGTACTTCGTTACAGGACGACGCTACACAGCTAGCCAGTGACTGAGCCTACAAAAGCCTTAAAGTGAACTAGTTGCGTGGGTATTCACAGCAACCACTAAAGAAGTCGTAACATACTTGAAGTTATGTATTCTTATAAATTCAACTTGTACATACTGCGTCTGTGGATGTCTGTCTGCCGTTTAATGCAACCCATTAAACTATGGATACAACGCTTTAAGTTTAAATTTCTCATGCGGCGTCAAGATAAGCATCTAAGGTGGATAGCTGCTGCTGCGAGAGATGTATTTGTAGTTACCCTCACATGCCTGCAGAATTAGATACAATGGATTTGATGAGTAATACTTGAAAGTTACGTTTCGACAATACCGCTGACTGTCGGTTGTCCTGCAAGATTGTAGGTTCTTCCAAAATATTACGATCAATTAATATTCTATTACATGTCATCTAGATATATTGCATATTTAATCACATTGCCACACAACAGTTTCCTAGTTTCTGCTAAGATCCGTTACTTTTTTGTCTAATCAGAGCACTAAACTTAACCAACCCTCTGTGACAACATATTTTAAATATTTCGGTTCTATTCTTTCCCAGATACTATATTAAGTAAAAATCATCGGTTATAATCAGTAATAATAAAATATTTTAAATAACGCTAAACGCTACACACGTAAAGGGCTATTCCTAAGCACCTCTGTGGTTTCAGAAAAAGGCTATGCGAAAATTGCAAGAGACACAGGAAAATATACACTCCTGGAAATGGAAAAAAGAACACATTGACACCGGTGTGTCAGACCCACCATACTTGCTCGGACACTGCGAGAGGGCTGTACAAGCAATGATCACACGCACGGCACAGCGGACACACCAGGAACCGCGGTGTTGGCCGTCGAATGGCGCTAGCTGCGCAGCATTTGTGCACCGCCGCCGTCAGTGTCAGACAGTTTGCCGTGGCATACGGAGCTCCATCGCAGTCTTTAACACTGGTAGCATGCCGCGACAGCGTGGACGTGAACCGTATGTGCAGTTGACGGACTTTGAGCGAGGGCGTATAGTGGGCATGCGGGAGGCCGGGTGGACGTACCGCCGAATTGCTCAATACGTGGGGCGTGAGGTCTCCACAGTACATCGATGTTGTCGCCAGTGGTCGGCGGAAGGTGCACGTGCCCGTTGACCTGGGACCGGACCGCAGCGACGCACGGATGCACGCCAAGACCGTAGGATCCTACGCAGTGCCGTAGGGAACCGCACCGCCACTTCCCAGCAAATTAGGGACACTGTTGCTCCTGGGGTATCGGCGAGGACCATTCGCAACCGTCTCCATGAAGCTGGGCTACGGTTCCGCACACCGTTAGGCCGTCTTCCGCTCACGCCCCAACATCGTGCAGCCCGCCTCCAGTGGTGTCGCGACAGGCGTGAATGGAGGGACGAATGGAGACGTGTCGTCTTCAGCGATGAGAGTCACTTCTGCCTTGGTGCCAATGATGGTCGTATGCGTGTTTGGCGCCGTGCAGGTGAGCGCCACAATCAGGACTGCATACGACCGAGGCACACAGGGCCAACACCCGGCATCATGGTGTGGTGAGCGATCTCCTACACTGGCCGTACACCTCTGGTGATCGTCGAGGGGACACTGAATAGTGCACGGTACATCCAAACCGTCATCGAACCCATCGTTCTACCATTCCTAGACCGGCAAGGGAACTTGCTGTTCCAACAGGACAATGCACGTCCGCATGTATCCCGTGCCACCCAACATGCTCTAGAAGGTGTAAGTCAACTACCCTTGCCAGCAAGATCTCCGGATCTGTCCGCCATTGAGCATGTTTTGGACTGGATGAAGCGTCGTCTCACGCGGTCTGCACGTCCAGCACGAACGCTGGTCCAACTGAGGCGCCAGGTGGAAATGGCATGGCAAGCCGTTCCACTGGACTACATCCAGCATCTCTACGATCGTCTTCATGGGAGAATAGCAGCCTGCATTGCTGCGAAAGGTGGATATACACTGTACTAGTGCCGACATTGTGCATGCTCTGTTGCCTGTGTCTATGTGCTTGTGGTTCTGTCAGTGTGATCATGTGATGTATCTGACCCCAGGAATGTGTCAATAAAGCTTCCCCTTCCTGGGACAATGAATTCACGGTGTTATTATTTCAATTTCCAGGAGTGTATATCGGTGGATAGGCATCCCTCCAAGATTCGATTCGGAATACGCGCCAGGGCACAGTTACAGACCTCACCACTAGAGAGCGGGTGTGTCAGAAATTGGCTTATAATGGAATGATGCATGCGTTCTGTGTCTTAATTCGCTACGTAAGCGTCAATTGTGAAGGTTCAGCGTCTATCGTTTACCAGGTATTTCGTAACAGTTCCAAAAGTTAAAGAAGTCCGAAGCTGGTACAACACATTCGGTGACACTGGCTGCTTGTGTGGTCGGAAGAAAACACGCCGGCCGAGACCATCAAGACACAAGGTTGCACGCGTGTGGGGATCATTCGTCAGGATACCGAAGAAATCGGCGAGGCATACGAGCAGAGAACTTATTTATTTATAGTATAAGGACATGAGAAATGCTAAACAATTATTTGCGTTAAATATATGCATTTTCACACAGATAAATACGCAATCTCATGCTCGTAATAGGTTCATAGCTTTAAGTGCATGCCTGAAATCCAGGGATAAGTTTCTGCAAACAAATTATGAAGGGCTTCCATTGACCCTTTCAATGCTCTGAGGGAATATACAAATCTTATGTGTGACACTGTTTTCTGCTCTTCGCCGCAGTCACATTCAGGGGAGGACTGTTGTAACCTTCCTCTTACTAATCGGCCTATCGTGCTTGCGATATAAAATATGACCATGGATCGCGTGGGTACCTAATGGATTTTTTGTAATTGGATGTGGCTATCTTTCCTGAAGAAGTGGTACCGATAAGAAGTGCATTCACTTACTAACAACACTGGACAGAAAAGGGGTACCACTGATCATGCATCCAAAAGCTACAGTAACAATCAAAAAGGAAATAATTAACGGTCGCCAGCCCACTAGGGAATTTTAAACCAAAAATCCTGTACAAGATGATGGGAAAGAAAAACATGTATTATTAAACGCTGTCGTGGCAACTGAAGGTCGTCACATGTTTTGACACTAACTTTAATGAGTATGTAATTATGAAGAAAACTGGGAGGTCACTCTTACATTATGTTTCGCATTAAATTTTGAAAAAGGCAATCGAGTAATTATTTGAAAATATGAAATTAAAGTGCATGTTAGTACTGAACTTCGTTATGTCAACAATGACTTTAAGTTACCTCAACATAACGTCATCAAGGAAATTTATGAAAAAAAAGTAATCACTGTTCACCTTGCCGTTACTTATTCAAATAGTTCAAATGGCTCTGAGCACTATGTGACTTAACATCTGTGGTCATTAGTCCCCTAGAACTTAGAACTACTTGAACCTAACTAACCTTAGGACATCACACACATCCATGCCCGAGGCAGGATTCGAACCTGCGACCGTAGCAGTCGCGCGGCTCCGGACTGAGCGCCTAGAACCGCGAGACCACCGCGGCCGACCGTTTCTTATTCTGCAAATCGGATATTATTGTCTGAACAACTGAACCTTCTCTTACTGACTTGAACAGAATTATACAATAGAATACGTACCAAACCCAACAGCCATGTACTCCAAGCTATATGTAAAATAAATAAAAGTTCCGCACTCTTAATTTGCACATTTCTTTAGATTTGGATCTTTTCCCGTGATTGTTTCTCAAACTTGAGAAATGAAGTTGCTTTACTTTAGTCATATGCTGCAACCTCTTTTGTACAACAGTTAATTGAAAGTAGAGTGAGGCTAAAGTTCTTAAAAGTGACAGTATTCATTAATAAACTGGCTGTAATTCAATTTGGTTCTTATATCACTCAGCATGTAAGGGGAAAAAAAGGAAGAAGGATCCTGCTTAGTAACAATGTCTGGGGGCAATGAGGACACAATCATTCCGAGTTGTACTGATTATTATTTAAATAAATTTTATCAGTCAAATCACATTCAGTTGTGCTGCTGGGTTAGCCGTTAATACTTTCTACCAATGAACAGCCTTACTTCAGTGCTGTGCATACGACGAAACTCGGAGCCGACGACGAAACTGTGTTGCTAGAACTGCTGCTATTGAGGACAGTAGCATCTTGTGGAGCCACGATTAGTTACAGGAACAGGAAATCGTAATTAATACAGCCTCTTCGGCCCATTCACTGTCCGTACTCCTGCTACTAGACATCTGGTCGGCGCGCGTACATGATGCCGCCGAAAATGGTACTCTCTACTGCGAGAGCGTTGACACCACACTTCCGCACACTACAAGCGCTTGAACTCGTCTCTCTCTCTCTCTCTCTCTCTCTCTCTCTCTCTTTCTCTCTGTCTCTCGCCGCGCGCTCCGCACAAATCCCTACCCAAAGATTTTACAACGCACGAACACTACTATTATCGTTGTTAGTCGATGCAAATAACAATTCCTTTGGCTTTGTCCCATAGGTTATAAGTTTCACAGTAAGACACAGATAAATAAACAATGAAACGTCAACAGACTTCGACCTAAATTTACTAATACAGTGAAGCAATGTCCTTACTTACCAAAATAAAGCATTTACATTACAAATATTTACATAGAATTGAGAAAAAAATATATGTCGGTAGCAGGTGCCATGCATCCTGCGTTTTCGGTGTTACACTGTCACCTCCATAGGTGCAATGCTCTTCTACATTTTAAGGTGTCAGGCAAATCCAACACCTTCCATGAAAACCCTGACATAATAAGCAAATCCAGTAGTATGTCATATAGCTCCGAATAAATCCTGACATTAAATTAACCGAAGTAATACGAGTAACGAGTGAGCAAATGGAATACCACAGACTAACACAAGAATACCTAAATGCATGTCGTACCTTCCCACCGTGAGACCGACGCAGTTCCGAGGGGAGAAACGAGAACAGAAGCCGAGAGCAGAACCGTGTTAAGCTAGAAGGCCCTACGATAAGGGACGGTCTGGACACCCACGCCGCCAGCCTACCTGTACGACTACCACCCGCACGTTTTAGCGTGAGACTTTTTCGCGTCTCAGGTAAGTCAAGGACCACTCCCCAGCCCATGTTAAAAGCTAGAGCCCTCCAGAAGAACAGTATAGATCTTACGATAACGCTAAAAGGACCACACCAGTTGCAGGTTTTAGCGTGAGACTTTTTAGCGTCTCTGTTACGTTGCAAACTTTATAAACATTGCCCCACCACGAAAAGTATAACGTTCTCATTGGATAGACAGAATTTTTGTAGGCGGAGCTTAAGGTTAACATTGAGACCCTGATTGGTCAGATGAAAACACAGCCAGATAGTTTTTTTTAACCAACTTCGGTAAGTGGTAGTAAGGAGAAGTTAGGAAAGAGTTAGTTCTGAGACGGCGAGCTGGATGGCTGCTGCGCCGGCCGCTGCCGCCCTGACGCTGCCTAAACACCGACAAGATAATGAACGCACGCGATGCCGCATTTTTGAGCGCGTAAGGCTTCACTCAGAACTGCAGAAGTCTCATCTGTTACACCCCCTTTTTTGCGTAATGCTAGTGTCGATCGTAAATTAAAGCTCATGGTGTTCACATTTGCCACTTGAAGTAAAAATCTGAAACGCGATGATTTCTCTGTTATATAATTATCGAGAAGCCACATCAGCCACTGTAATTTACGACAAGTTAGATAAGTAATTAAAGATAATTGAGGGTTACTGTAGACCATTTTGACAGTTTTCTCTTTTGTGAAACTTAATTTAAACCTAGATTATAGATGTGATATGGCATAGGTCATCCTTCGATCCATTGTAGAACTTGGAAACCCACTCACGGAATATTCGTGCAAATATTTGTTGAACGCAGTTGGTTTTTACCATCCTTTATTAAAAACATTTCCTTTTATCAATAGTGCAATTTATAAACAATATTTAGTGAGTACAATAAAATTTCCAGTGGTAAACTTGACTGCTTTTTCGACGTTATTTTACCAGCTAACTAAAAACAGGAAAGCCTTGAACCCCTTCCACTAAATTTAGTTAGTATTAAGATTCTCTTACAGGGAGTGCAGTGGAGCTGACGCTGAAATCATTAAGTATTTGTTTATATCATCGCTAGTCTCACTGAACTCTTCTGAATTCTGCATGTCATGTGTGGTCTGGCGTCTCCTTACCAGCAACAGGTCCCAGGTTCAAACTAGTCAATTCCCTAAAAAACACGCTCAGAGCGTCGTTGCGCGAAAGTGATAGGGAGACACGATATAGTACAAACAGACACCACCATGAATGTTTAGAACATATGATCCCGTCGGTGCTAATTAAGTTCCGTATGCACCACTGTCGTTGGAGTAGATGGAAACCTGGTCGCGGCATAGGAGTTTTAATTAGTTTCTGATGCTTCGCGGAAGACTGCTTCTGCCGCTGATCGTTCCAGCGTTCTTGCATGTTGAAGTTATTGTCCTGCTGGGTGGTTGCTGTGCTATGAGATGAATTTCTAGAATTTAGTCGCTGGGGTTATAATGATTAAATTTCTGTGATGTATATAGGCAGACTGAAGCTACGATTGTAAATTTGTACCAAGGACGGGACTCGAACCCAGAGCCCCTGCTCACTAGGAATATACGCTAACCACTGTGCCACCCTGGCGCAGTGGCATAGCAGAGCTGTACTGCTTACGTTGACACATCTCCTTCCTCAATCCACATTCCCATTAACTCCTGAGAATGGTTCAAATGGCTCTGAGCACTATCGGACTTAACTTCTGAGGTCATCAGTCCCCTAGAACTTAAAACTACATAAACCTAACTAAGGACATCACACATATCCATGCCCGAGGCAGGATTCGAACCTGCAACCGTAGAGGTCGCACGATTCCAGACTGTAGCGCCTAGAACCGGCCACTAACTCCTCAGACCACTTGGTATTCTCCCTGCCTCCCCCTCCCAAACTCGAACAGCATCGCAGAGTCTCGTCTTATTGTATTGGAATAGCATCTCAGCATCGAACAAAAGGGGAGATCCTGCGTGAAACACAGGCATAGACACTTTAATGAAATGGAACTATGTGGTTCCCCGTTTCGCTCTTTCTTGGGGCGCTTGTCTAATACAGTGGTAGAGCCTCTGCAATGGTATTCGAGATTAGAAGGATATCCAATTGGGTTCAGGCGTGAATGGGAATTTGGATTGAGGACTGAAATATGCTGGGATAGTTCGTGCAGCTGTGGTAAGACATTTGCCAGGGTGGCGTAGACATTGGGGCGGCCGCCTAGTGAGCTGCAGACTCGGATTCGAATCCTAGCCGTGCTATAAGCTTACATACGTTGCTTCAGTCTGCATGTATACGTCACGGATGTTTCACACTTGCAAAGCTTCCTGGCACAATGTAGCTTCATTTCATTAAATTTCTAAACGAACTGGTAATTCTGAGTTTTTTTTTGTCTTGTCCACACGTTCAGCTATGACTGTGATCTTCTTATCGATGGCGGTGGAATATTATCAAACACTGGTAATGTTTGTGGGATGAATACACCCTTGTGGTGAGGCGCATTGCTTGATTGAGTTGCGTGTCAGATCTTCTGCGTGTTAGTTGTTTTAGTGCGAGTGCTGTTTAGCTAGGTGGAGCAACAGCATTCTGCCAGTGAGCATGTAAGAGCCAAACCTGATCATCTGGGGACTATTGCTGTGGCACGCCAGGCAGTTCCTGTTGACTTTTGGAGCATATAGTTGTTCTGAGTTTCAATTTAGTTCGCGAATTCCGGAGATGTAAGTTGTATGTCAAAGATCTATGTGGCGTCACACGTAGATGTTTTGGATGATTGCGGTACTGGTGAGTCTGTTCTCTAAATGTGATGATAGGTTTGTGTCAAATTGTTTATTACGTAGCTGCAAAAAATGGTTCAAATTGCTCTGAGCACTATGGGACGTAGCATCTGAGGTCATCAGTCCCCTAGAACTTAGGACTACTTAAACCTAACTAACCTAAGGACATCACACACATCCATTACCGATGCAGGATTCGAACCTGCGACCGTAGCGGTTACGTAGGTGATTAAATATTCATCCATCGGTCTTTAGGCCTGATATTAGTGTTGCTTCAGCTTACCGAAAGTCCAAACTGTCTTACACGACCTCTCGGTCAGCGTCTACAGAAGAAAGACAGCCGAAGAGGTTCTCCTCAGCACCCTCAAGCTCGTAAGATTGGTGCTTCAGTATCGCTTTACCGGCTGAACAGAAAAGGCATAAGCAGACCAAAGGCTGAATGTGGACTCAGGACATTGAAAGCAGAGAAATGCAGATACCGCAATCAACTGTCAGGCGCAGCCTATGCACGCGTCTTTGTTTAAGACCAAACGGGCTGCAGTAACTACATGTTTTAACTTTTGCAGTGCCTTGTAGTAGTTACTGCAGTAAGAAAGTTTTCACAAAGTTAGTTTGCAGCGACGGAGGGACGTTTCCTGTGTCTGGAAAGATGAATCGTCATAAAGCGCGTTTTAGAGCACAAAACATCCACACTTTCTTTAAAATGTTCGTAATTACCGCAGTGCCGAACTACCTCCGTGTTGGATTGTACCTGGTTCCTATATTGGAGCTCTTGTTCAGTGGCCTCACGATTACATGACTTATCTCCATAAGGCTTCCTCTAATGCCGTTATGGAAAAGATTGTGTGTCCCTGCCTGTCTCCAGTGTCACTTAATTTGGAAGTGTCTCAGGGCTAGACAGATAATCGGTTCGAAGACATCAACCATGACTTGTATGGCAGGAGCCTTACCATCGTACTGACGTTTTTTGCAGCACAAAAAGTCCCCATATTGAGCAACTGAAGCGCGACCTAAGTTGGAGAGACGCTCTTTCCCTGGATATGTCTATTTTCTATACGTGTTGTAGTTTTCACGCAGTCATTTTTTTGAAATCGCGTACATACTTATGACTAACCCTGTATAAACAAATGTAGTATAGGTAAAGCTACACATTGTAGTCACATGATAATATCTGTGTGAGCTAATACAACACACCTGCCGAATCTCATAACAAAAGGAGTAAC
The DNA here is from genome assembly GCF_023897955.1 of Schistocerca gregaria. Taxonomy (NCBI): domain Eukaryota; kingdom Metazoa; phylum Arthropoda; class Insecta; order Orthoptera; family Acrididae; genus Schistocerca; species Schistocerca gregaria. The sequence goes on along the minus strand of NC_064925.1, from coordinate 323,755,688 downwards.
ATGTTTCCAGACAGTACTATTCCCCAGTGTAACACGTCAATGCAGTATTGAGATATAGAGTTTTCCTTTATTGTGTTAATATGCCGCGTCATAAACTGTGCTCATACTAAGCACCTGAGGTGAGTTGAGTTGCAGAGATGCTCTGTCCATGGATATGTCTACTTTCTGTATGTGTTGTAGTTATCACACAGTCGTCTTCTGAAACAGTGGACATACATAAAAAAATGTGGTAAAGGCAAAGAAGAACTATTCTAGTCACGTGAACACCTATATCTACGTGTGCTAGTAAAAGAATATGTTCAGAATATCATAGAAAAAGGAGTAAGATGTTCGCAGACGGTATATGTTTATACGCACAGTCACACCTGCCCTGCCAGCTCAACTGTAGGTTGCACCATAACGTCATATAAGTTTCCATGCAAGTCGTGGATGTAGCGCGGGAAGATTTCCTTTAGCTTTTGCCTTCCTCTTCCTTTTAATGTTGATGCTTGGATATTTATGTGATACACACATGTGACGGGTACCGTATAGGTGGACACAGAAAAGTTCCAAATATAACCTATTCTTATGATGGGTGCTGAGTATTCTATTGGAGTGTAAAAATCAGTATAGAAAAACTGAAATATTTCGCAAAATGGATGTAAGAGCAGAAAAGTGTTAAAACTGTAGATGACCCATTAGAGGCAACATAAATTAGGGAACGGCAAGGTAGAAAGAAATGAAAGGCAGTATTTCAGGAGCTAAAGATATACGAGACTGAGTCAAATGAAAACAACTTTGTAATAACAAATCGAAATTTCAGGCCGTTATCCTGTAAGTCGGTAAGTGTGCTACAAACGTAATGCAGAATGGCCTGTAGGTGGCAGCATAATGCAGATGCACACAAACCGTCGCAGTATCAGTATAAAAATGGCCACCCCACTAGAGAAGAACAGCGTTCTGATATTCGGTTTTTGAGTAGTTAGGGTGTGAGACCTATTGAAATTCATTGACGAATGAAGGTTCAGTACGGCGATGCATGTTTGTCACAGCAGCAAGTCTACGAATGGAGTAGGAAGTTCGCAAATGGTGTGACTTCAGTGGAAGATGCTCCTCGTCCAGGTCAGGCACAACGAGTTGTGACCCCAGAGAACATTGGAGCAGTTGAAACCACAGTGAAGGAAGATCGCCGAGTGACACTAAATGACATTGCAACATGTTTACAGATTAGTCATGGGTCAGCACACCTCATTATGCATGATGTACTCCAGTTTAGAAAATGTCTGCAAGGTGGATCCCACGGCAGCTGACTGCTGAAATGAGAGAACGACGTGTTGATGCTTGTGAAAAACTTCTTCGGCGCTTTGAACGAGAAGGGGATGGCTTCCTTGAAAGAATAGTTATTGGTGACGAAACCTGGGTTCCCTTCCACCATCCAGAAACGAAGAGAGCGAGCAAGGGATGGTGCCATTCCTCATCACCAAAACCAAAGAAGTTTCGAACAAAACCATCAGAAGGAAAGGTAATGCTGACTCTCTTTTGGGGCGAAAAAGGCATCATTTTGGTGCATTACATGCCTAGAGGGACCACTGTGACCAGTGCATCACACACAGATCTCCTAAAAAATCATCTGCGGCCTGCAATCAAATCAAAGCGACGTGGGTTGCTGTCAGCAGGTGTCTTTTTGCAACATGAAAATGCAAGGCCCCACACTGCCCATATAAGTTGCAACAGACCTGCATTTTGAGTGTCTCCCTCATCCACCATACTCACCACACCTTGCTCGAATTGATTTCCATGTGTTTGGACCACTCAAACACGCAATGTGAGGAAATAAGTTCCGTTCTGATGAAGACGTCCGCCACACGGTGTATGAGTGGTTGCGCGGACTACCAAAAGAATTTTTTTCTAAAGGAATTTATGCAATCTGTAAGCGCTGGAGGAATTGCATTGCACGTGGGGGAGATTATGTTGAAATGTGAAGCATGCCTGTCGGAAACCACCATTGCGGAGTGGTGAACCAGGTTTATTACAGCGCACGTCACCATATCACAAAGGTCGAAATGCAGAAGTTATGGCAGCTCAAGTGAGACACACTAGAGCACCCGCCATGTGGACCTGATCCATTCGCGATTACCACGCCGTGGATACCTGAAAAAAAAAAAAGCCTTGAAGGGTCGACGATTCCTGTCGGACGAGGATGTGCAGCAGACAATTACGGAACTCTTCTCGCAGCAGGATTCGTTTTTTTAATAAACGAGTACCTTCTACCTAGAGCGTGGGTGGGACGATTACTTCAGTGCTCTCGGCGGTTTTTGCGTGATTGGCGTACCGATTCTGGACTGCATGGCCTTCGAACCAAAACTTTTTGAACGTCTCTCATATGAATTCAACTTGTGTGTATTAGCATAGCTGCACAATATTTATATGTCTGGAGGAATAAGTACTATAATGTAGTATTCAAGATGAAAGAGCCAAACGTAATGGAAAGTTAGATAAAAAATAAATATTTTCCTATTGCAGTATACAGTACTTGTAGCAATAATAACGGGGACAGAAGTACAAACAGCTAAGATCGCTATTGTACTGCCTATAGTACCAAGACCCGTTTCGGCAAGCTACGTCGCCATCATCAGATCTTCAGCACTATATTTCACTGAATATTGACCGAAAGTAGTGCAGAAGATCTCATGATAGCATGTTAGTTTGCTGAAACCGGTCATGACAATAAAGGCTATACAATAGCGATATTGGCTGTTTGGAGTTGTACTTCGTTTTCTTCATTAATCCTGATCGCCCCCTAGCTTGATAATGTCAAGCATATAGTAATAATAATAATTAATAATACTACTACCGTTTCATGCTAAAGCCATGCTACGTTCTAAGTGGCTTCCGGATTGTCGCAGTGCCGTGAAGACTGAAGTTTTCATTTAGACAACTGCGATTCCCCGCGTGAGGCTGAATTCTCATCCTCCTCGGAAAGCAAGCAGGGACGGGAGGGTGCGTCGATATCCGTTGTTATTAAATGGCGTGCCCTCTGCGAGCGCTCCATCTGTCAGAATCAGACATTACAGGGCAGGCCACTCGATAATGTTCGCCAGCGCGCAGTTAATGTATCAGAAGGCTCATACTTCATACCTGGTTCTGTCAGACGAACGGTCTGTTCTTTCGTTTGTGAGTGCTTGAAACATGTTCTGATATTAAGGGAGAAAAATGAGAAAGGCGAAAGAGTGTCCAAAAAAGACAAGTCGAGGAACGGGTTGCATGGTTTTGTCGTACACGCTTAATAATGTCCCATTTACGCCGCTTAACGATGTACCATTAATTTTCTGCTCGTTACTTTAAAACCCTACTGTTCCTTGCAGTCAGAAGGATAACTTGTAGTCGTTCGAGTGCTTCTTTCATCTATTTGAATCGTCAGTCTCCTGAATGGTTTGATGCGGTCCACCACGAACTCTTCTCCTGTGACAGCTTATTCATCTTAGAGTAACACTTGCAGCCTACATCCTCCATTATTTGCTGGATATATTCCAATCTCTGTCTTCCTCAATAGTTTTTATCCTCTACAGCTGCCTCTAGTACCATAGGCTTTATTCCTCGACGGCTTAACAGATGTCTTGTCATTCTGTCTCTTCTTCTTGGCCGACCGCTGTGGCCGAGCTGTTCTAGGCGCTTCAGTCCAGAACCCCGAAGCTGCTTTGGTCGCAGCTTCGAATCGTGTCTCAGGCAAGGATGTGTGTGATATCCTTAGGTTTGTTAGGTTTAAGTAGTCCTAAGACTAGGAGACTAATGACCTCAGATGTTTAAGTCCCATAATGCTTAGAGCCATTCTTCTTCTTGTCAGTGTTTTCCACATATTCCTTTCCTCTCCGAGTCTGCGGAGAACCTCCTTATTTCCTCCGTTATCAGTCCACCTAATCTTCAACATTCTTCTGTAGCAATTCATTTCGAATGCTTCTATTCTCTTCTTTCTGATTTTACCACAGTCTATGTTGCAGTATCCTACGATGCTGTATTCCAAACGTACATTTTTAGAAATATCAGCCTCAAATTAAGACCTATGATACTACTACAATTCTCTTCATCAGGAATTCCCTTTTTTCCAGTGCTAGTCTGCTTTTGATGTTCCCCTTACACCATCTGTTATTGCTCATTTTGCTGCCTAGGTGGCAGAATTTCTTAACTTTATCTACTTCGTGACCATTACGCTGATGTTAAGTTTCTTGCTTTTCTCATTTCTGCTAATTCTCATTACTTTCGTCTTATTTCGATTTACTCTGTTCATATTCTGTACTCATTAGACTGTTCATTCTAATCAGCATGTCATGTAATTTTTCTTCACTTTATTCAATGTCATCATCGAATCGTATATTGATATCCTTTCACCTTGAATTTCAGTTCTTCTCCTGAACCTTTTTTTATATCCATCATTACTTCTTATATGCATAGATTGAACGGCAGGGACGAAAGACATCAACCCTGTCTTACACACTTTTTAATCCGAGCACTTCGTTCTTGGTCTTCCACACCTATTATAACCTCTTGGCTCTTGTACATGTTGTATATCATCCGTCTCACCCAGTAGCTTCCCATTATTTGCATCAGAAGTTCAACATCTTGCACAGTTTTACATTTTAGAGCGCTTTCTCCACGTCGGCAAATTCTGTGAACGTGTTATGATTTTTCTTTGGTCTTGTTTAGATTATAAACAACAACGGCAGAATTGCTTCTCTGGTGAATTTATGTTTCCTAAAGCCACAATGACTATCATTTAACACATCTTCAATTTTCTTCTCCATTCTTCTGTATATTATTCTTGTCAGCAGCTTGGATGCATGAGCTGTTAAGATGATTGTGCGATAATTTTCGCTCTTGTCATGTTTTTCAATCTTCGGAATTGTGTGGGTGATATTTTTTCGAAAGTCAGATGGTGTACAGTCGTTTTGTTACCACTTCCTCCAATGATTTTAAGAATTTTGATATAATGTTAACTATCCCTTTTTCCTTATTTGATCTTAAGTCATCCAAAATCCTTTCAATTTCTGATCCTAATACTGGATCTCCTATTCTTTCCCATTCGATTTCTATTTCTTCTTCTATCACGTCAGACAAATCTTCTGCCTCATAGTGGCCTTCAATGTGCTCTTTCCACATATCCGCTCTCTCATCTGCATTTAACAGTGGAGCCACCGTTTCACTCCTAATGTTACCACCCTTACCTTTGCTGTTTTGACTTTCCATTATGCTGAGTCAGTACTTCCGACAGTAATTTCCTTTTCGTTTTCTTCATATTTTTCATACAGCCGTTCCGGCTTACCTTTCCTGTACGTCGCATTTATTTCATTCCTAAGTGACTTGTATTTCTGTATTTTGGGATTACTCTGAACATTTTTATACTTCGTTTTTCATCAGTCAACTGAAGTATTTATTTTGTTACCTATGGTTTCTTCGCAGTTTCCTTCTTTGTACCAATGATTTTCTTTCCAACTAGTGTGACTGCTCGTTTTAGAGGCGTCCATCCTCTTCGACTGTCTTGTATTTTGTGCTATTCACTATCGCAGTATCTATAGCTTTAGAGATCTTCAAGTATATTTCATTCCTTAGTACTTCCATATCCCAATTCTTTACGTATTGATTCTTCCTGAACAATCTCTTGAACTTTAGCCCACTTTTCATCACTACTACATTGTAATACGAGTCTATATCTGTTGCCGGGTACGCCTTACAATACTGTATCTGATTTCGGGATCTCTCTCTGAACGAGATGTAATCTAACAGAAATCTTTCCGTATATCCCGCCCTTTTCCAAGTACAGGCCCTCCTCTTGTGATTCTTGAACAGAATATTCGCTGCTAGTAGCTGTTATAACTTTATGGGACTGGAATAAACGTGAGTGTCTATTATATTCTGCTGCCTACCGACTATGTTAAAAGCCTAATAAATTAACAATGTAAAAAAAGGTTCTAATTCCAAAGAGTCATATAAAATCTTTGAAAAATGCCATTAATATCGTCTCGAGGTGCTAATAAAATTCCTTATTCAACAAGAACATTCGGTCTACAGACCATCATCGTGTCTTAAAAGTATTTACAGAAATTATATTAGGGAAATATAAAATTGACGTCATATAACAAAACCACGAATTTCTCACTGTTGTCACATGGTAATATAAATTACATGGTCAGTTACAAAGCTTTACGGGTTGTATTTGATTCGCGTTTGGGTTTAGTATGATGTTATATCATTCACAAATAGGTTCTGCATCGTATATGCTTTTTCAAAAGTACATTATGGAGCAAGTCTTTTTGTGATTGTGTTATGTCTCAAGGATTTAATCACTTTTTCCCGTGTAAAATCATTGTGACATTGAGATGAAATGATAGTTCAAAAGGCTACAGATTCACGCCATTCACGAAATTTATTAAATGAAGTGCAGATATTGAAAGAAGGCATAACCGTGACCCCTTGTACTAGTGTTTCATGCAGAAGTAATTACATGCATTCCCGTTCCTTTAATACATTAGATGGTTCAGTGAGAACCACTTCAGCTCATAATAAGTATTCGGATGGCAAACATTCCTTTTGTGTTAGTAACTTATTTTCTGCTAGCTGAAGGTAAGGTTACCTGGAAAACTTGAGGAGAGAAACTGCTTCGTCATTCTGATACAATGTTTTCTCCTAGCGTGGCAAACCAGACCACAAAAACGAAGAAAAAAAATCGTTAATGAATGAATGCCCACTCTTGTCTACACACCCAGCTCATTAGGTGAAAACTTAATGTTATTTGTGGAATTCAACCGTAGGCTCCTTGAAGTTAATCATTGACCAATAGTGAAATATTTCAGATGCTGAACAATATTCCGTTGCATTTAGACACGTGTGTCTCTAAAGAACCATGACAAAGAATAATACGAAGGCTATTCGGAAAGTAAGTTCCGGACCTTCGCGAAATGGAAATCAGTGAAAATCAGATTAATATTTGCACACATGTGTTAGGTAGTGTCCCTAGTATGCGACACGTTGCTCTTTTCAATTCTGAGCGCACAGTGGACACGTAAAGATGCCCAGAAAATAGTATCTCCCGGCACGTATGAGGGCCTTGTGAGAGACTTCGCCTGATGTGCAGGCCACAAAACATAACTGTCATGCGTTTCGTCCTCTATAATAATTCTCTGCGGTACTCTGCAGTAACAATGCAGATGCTCCTCTAGCGTTTCGATGGGAAGTGTTTTATCATCCACAACATGGCCAGTAATAGGCTCGTCGTGGGTTTCATCTCTGCGCACATGAGTCGATGGCTACGAAGACAAAATTTTACTATCAACGAGCTGTGGACGAGCGTAGGATATTGGCAGGAAGCACAGACGGCTGCCTTATGTGACGACGGTATTGGAAAGTTGGCATAAGGCTACGACAAGGCTTACGTGACAATGCTGGCACGTATTTTATTTCAATTTTGGCTTGAGCGTAGCTGCTCTAAATTCAAACCGTTGCTTTTTACAATGTAGTTTCACGATTCGTCAATAATTACATTCTGATCAAGACATCCCTAATAGCTATAGAAAAGTAAGTCGATTGTACAACAATTATTTGCAACAGGTTGGTTGCAAAATTCCTTTGCTGAAAAATTATATACGGCTGCTGAGAAACAGACATGTTCAAAACAGTAACAAATATCGGAGCAGCGATCACGTAGAGAAATAGCTGCAAGGTGCCTCTTACCATCGCAAAAAATTTTGATTTGCACAGTGGTTTAGAAGGCCGCTGTGGTCGAGCGGTTCTCGGCTCTTCAGTCCGGAACCGCGTAACCGCTACGGTCGCAGGTTCAAATTCTACCTTGGGCGTGGATGTGTGTTATGTCCTTAGGTTAGTTAGGTTTAAGTAGTTCTAACTTCTAGGGGACTGATGACCTCAGATGTTAAGTCCCATAGTGCTCAGAGCTATTTGAACCATTTTTCACAGTGGTTTTCATTTCGCCACCGATTGCAACTTACTTTATGAATAGCCCTCATAGTATTCCATTGGGGCTTATTCATGTTACGTCCGATAGTGCTCAGAGCCATTTGAGATTATTCACTTTGAAAAATGGGCAAGTATTTCAATCCGCCAGGTAGTCGTTTCCTGCACACACAAAGCGGGCCGTTCGGGAAGCCGCCCCGCCAGGAGAACGAGAGTAAGACTCTATGACCGTCTAGGTAGCTGCGCGGTCAGCACGGCGGACTGATAACCGACGGGCCCGGGTTCGGTTTCTGGCCGGGTCGGAGATTTTTCTCTGACCGGGGACTGAGTGTTGGGTTGTCCTTACGTCCGTATCGTCGTACTCTTGAGATGGCAGTATGGGAGCTTCCTGCAAGCCGATAGAAAGGAAATATAAACAAGCATCGAGCTATTCTTTTGTATGACCTGGGATGTTTACCACGGAGATACAAATGGCCTCTAGGCGCCAGGGAGCGCCATCCCCGGGAACAGGTAGCGTGCCTGTCACAGCAGAGACCGCTGTCGGCAGGTCACGAGCCCTCGCAGTGCCACGAGGGCATGCATCCGCTCCCGATTATTTAGGCCACCGCCCTACGCCTCATATTGGCGGTACGAGCAGTTCCGTCTGGCCGCGTCAGCACTTTTGCTCCGCCGCGGGCAGTTGGCAGCACAAATAGTTTCTTCTCAGTGCACCACACCGCCAGACCCGGGCGCAGGTCGTCGTGGTCTGCACCAGTAACCTGCTCGCACCATCAAACTGGCAAAGTCTTCACTGCACCGCCTACCACACTCCCGGGTTCTTCGTATAGTCACATCACAGGCGGCATCACAGGAGAAATATTTCTGTTATATGTAGTTGTGTGGATTTTCGTCAAGGGCACTACAATTTAGTTTCGTTTTCTTAATAAAGTTAATGTTTCAAAAGTTTGTTCGATCTGAGTAGAGGATTCAGGGATAACTGAAAGTTGCAGCATATTTGGGGGGAAGTAGTATGACCAGCCCAAGAAAAAATTGCCAAGTAAAAATGCGCTGTAATATGCATACATTAACAGCTATGAGAATTTGTTCTGTTGAAGAAACTGAAATGGCAGTGGCTGCTTTAGGATAAAGAAGCAACTAAACGGACATGAGAAAGGTGCAGGCCATTTATCTCAAGTCATTTGTTTCTTCACAAGATTCCAATAGTCTTTTATCGTACAGGTACCAAAAACTCTAGTGAAATATAAATGATTCAGGAAGTTACTTTAAATTTGTTGACCAAACCAATTGACAATCAAATGGTTAATTTAAACGAATAAAATGCACCTATTGAAGAAGGACTAACAAGCAAGTAGGAGAGTCAAATATAACAGAAACTAGCGCTTAGCGCTGGGCAAACAATGACAGCAATTCCAATTCCAACGTTTGGCAGGTCAGAAGTGTTGTGGCGTAGCCACAAGCTCCGGAACTAAGATTAATGGAAGACCAGAGAAGGGAGTGAGCAAATGTCGACCAATGGTGCGCGGAACTGGCCTGCGCCGCGTCAGGAGCGACATCTGAAAGCAGTGAATATAAACACCGCTCCTGCCAGCCTCGGCCGCTCAGGTCTGCCCAGTCTGCAACGGACATTAGTGCTACGCTACCAGATTGTCGTGATGCGTAACAAGTGCTTACCAGGATTTTGTGTATAGCAAGAACTTCACTGTATTCGTGTCGCCTCTCGATAAAGTCTTTTGCTGTAATCAGAGTTTCGTATTGTCAATTTGCTTTCTAGAAATAAAACTATTAATTTTATTTGAATTGTAAAGCATTCCGAGAACGCTGCATCCCTTAGGCACCCTATTAGTGACGAGTGGCCAAGACACCATAACTGGCGACGAGTTGTTCGAAGCAATACCCGTGCCTGACGGCCACCGACTCTTTTGTGTATATTGTGCTCGCGCGTTAATTATCTTCCAGTCGAACATTTTCTGCATCCAGAAAGCCCCGTACAGGACATGCGGTCGTGCAGGGATCGAATGAACGGTAGTGCCACGGGTCGTAAAACATCTTAAATGTCCACTGTTCAAAGTGCCGTCAATGCGAACAAGAGGTAACCGAGACATGTAACCAATAGCACCCCATACCATCACTCCACGTGATACGCCAGTATGGCGATTACGAATACACGCTTCCAATGTGCGTTCACCGCGATGTCGCCAGACACGGATGCGACCATCATGATGCTGTAAACAGAACTTGGATTCATGCGAAGAAATGACGTTTTGGCATTCGTGCACCCTGGTTCGTCGTTGAGTACACCGTCGAAGGCGCTCCTGTCTGTGATGCAGCGTCAAAGGTAACCGCAGCCATGGTCTCCGAGCTGATAGTCCGTGCTGCAGCAAACGTCGTAGAACTGTTCGTGCAGATGGTTGTTGTCTTGCAAAACGTCCCCATCTGTTGACTCAGGGATCGAGACTTGGCTGCACGATCCGTTACAGCCGTGCGGATAAGATGCCTGACATCTCGACTGCTAGTGATACCAGGCCGTTGGGATCGAGCACGGCGTTCCGTATTACCCTCCTGAATCCACCGATTCCATATTCTGCTAACAGTCATTGGATCTCGACCAACACTAGCAGTAATGTCGCTATACGATAAACCGCAATCGCGATAGGCTACAATCCCACTTTTATCAAAGTCGGAAACGTGATGGTACGCATTTCTCCTCCTTACACGAGGCATAGCAACAACGTTTCACCAGGCAATGCCGGTCAACTGATGTTTGTGTATGAGTAATCGGTTGGAAACTATCCTCGTGTCAACAAGTTGTAGGTGTCGCCACCGGCGCCAGCCTTGTGTGAATGCTATAAAAAGCTAATAATTTGCATATCATAGCATCTTCTTCCTGTAGGTTAAATTTCGCGTCTGTAGCACGTCATCTTCGTCGTGTAGCAATTTTAATGGCCAATAGTGTATTATGACCAACAAATGAATGTGGTAGCAGCTAATATCAAATCTTCAATTGCAAAGAAAGGGTCAGAACAAATTTATCACGAGTGGGTAACAGATTTGCAAGGTATGAAAAGGAAATGCAAATTGAAATTACTTGCACTACTTTACATTAAGATGTTTCGTTCCGTGATGCGATCGTAAACAATGTGCCTGATTTCAAAATCAGATAACAAATTTTGAAACATTCCGACCCATCATTTTGAGCAGGTAGTCCAAACGCTAAAGCAGTACGATTCCGGTGCCTTGTCGGCTCATACACTTGAGCAGCCAGCTATTTGTCGGGCAGAGTCCCTTCGTTGTGACCGCCCCATTCTGCACCGGCGGTGTGCACTAGCCACGCCAAGTAAACAATACCTATCCATACCGCGAAATCAGTTCGCTAAACAGGCGGCTACACTGGCGAACAGAAGTAAGTATTGTCCTCGATGTTATACATGGCACAAACGCCAAAACTGCTCCTCCTGACAAGCAAAATGTTACGCTTTTGGTAGGAAAGGGCATGCGCAATCCGTGTGTTTGCAACCGAACAAACATAACCATTCAGCACATTCACAAAAATCTCGTCACAAGGCTGGTTGGTTGTTTTAAAAGAGGGGAGAAAGGACCAAACTACGTCATCGGTCCCTCGTCACTAGGTCCATGTCGTTAATGCAGTATATTCCAAGTCTGCAGCTACCAAGAATGCAAGTGATACGTCAGTCACACAATCTTTTTGTTCATTTACTTATTCATTCGAAATGGGTGAAATTTCAGTTGGATATGGGTGCCTCTGTCACATTCCTAAATCGTCACACTTATGAACAGTTAGGCTCCCGACGCCTAAAACTAGCACGTGACTAACGGCTTATAATGTACAAGACATTCCCGTTCTCCGAAAATGTACTTTGCCTTTCATGTATCGCTCGCATATGCGAACAGTGACTTTTACAATGCTACATTCATGTGCATGTGAGAACGTATTTGGTCTTGATTCTTTTGATTTGTTCGGCTTTAACATTCAGGACAATGTGTTGTCAGTGTCTGTAGTCAATGCAAAACACAGCGTAGCAAGCTAGCTGAAAGAATTCCGGGGACTCTTTTCTGAAGGTGTATGCGCAGCTAACAATTTTGTTTCACATGTTACGCTGAAAGACAAGGCTCAGCCGAAATTTTGGCTGACCAGAACTGTTCCTATTGCATTACTGAACAAAGTCATAGGTGAACTTAAAGAACAGCAAGATAATGGAGTTGTTGCGCCTATATCAGCTAGTCAATGGGCAAGTCCGATGATTTTGCTCCCCAAACCTTTCAGGTCCCATTCGCCTCTGTGTTGACTTTAAGTCTATAATCAACCCAAAAACTGTCATTTTCACTTATCGATAATGGACGCTACTTTTCAAAAATTGATTTGCTTGAACCGTATCTTCAAATACCGCTCGATGAAGAATCTCAAAAAGTGCATGTAGTAAATACTAATTTGGGCTTGTTTAAATATGTGCATTTGCTTTTGGCAGTGCTTCCGCACAAGCCATTTTTCAACGGTATTTAGAACAGCTGACTGCACAAGTGCCAAACTATTCAAACTTTTGGATGATATTGCCGTAGCAGGTCATAGACCTGAGGAACATATTGCAAATTTACGTGCTTGTTTCGTGTTTACCTAACGCAGGTTTAAAGTGTAGACTGGACAAGTGTGATTTTTTAAAACCTGAGTATCAGTATTTTGATGATGTCATAAACAGTCAAGATTTACATCCTCTGCAGTCGCATTTGTTAGCAATACAAGACTTGCCATTTCCTCGTAATGCCAGAGAACTGCAGTCGTTTTAAGAAAAAATGAATTATTATATTCAGATCATACCGAATGCCGCACAAATAGCAGCTCCATTGCATAGCTTGTGTCGTAAGAATGTCCCCTTTATTTAGTCAGATGAGTGGGAAGCAGTTTTTCACAAACTTAAAGCTGCATTGCTCAGTGATCAATGCTTCCTTCACTTTGATTCAGAGAAACCAGTTGTATTGCCAGTTGACGCTTCCTCTTACGGAATCGGTGCAGTGCTTTCACACAGAATTCGTGATAAGGACAGACCTATTGCTTTCATATCAAAAGTGTTATCCAAAGCTCAGTGCAACTATCCACAAATTGAAAAAGAAGCATAGGCTATTCTGCATGGTGTCACCAAATTCCACCACTATTTGTATGGCTTTGCAGTCCTCGTTTCATCCGACGCGATCGTTTGCTGTGCGAACTGCCCAAAAATTGCAAAGATGGGTTTCGTTTTTATTTCGGTACCAGTATGAGATTGTGTATCGTCCGGCTGCTCAACATTGTAATGCGGATGCAATTTCACATCTTCCGATTAGCCCTGATACAGACTTTGACGCTTCTGCTGCATCTTGTGCTGATATTCAGGATTCTGTAATGCTTCAGTCTTTTCCGCTGAACTATAAGAAAATTGCACAGGCCATTGACACAGATCCAGATTTGAACATTTTGCTCCAGTATATTCGCAAATATTGGCCTCACTCGGTGAGTAACATAAAGAACTGTAGTGCGCCGATACATTGCACGTCGGCATAGGGTTACTGTAAAAAAAGGTGTGATATTTGTTCAGAATGACTACGGACAGTCACGTGTGTTGATCCCTTATCCTTTCTAAAATGACATGTAGCAAAAAATATGGTTCAAATGGCTCTGAGCACTATGGGAGTCAACTTCTGAGGTCATCAGTCCCCTAGGACAGAACTACTTAAAGCTAACTAACCTAAGGACATCACACACATCCATGCCCGAGGCAGGATTCGAACCTGCGACTGTAGCGGTCGCTCGGCTCCAGACTGTGTAGCAGTTACTTCACCCAGGACACTGGGGAATTGTTCGATAGAAACAATTAGCGCGTCGACACTGTACTTGGTAGGATCTGGACATCCAAATAAATTAGATGACGACACATTGTCACGCTTATGCGAAAAATCAGTCCGCTCCGCCACAAAAGTTCTCTGCTTGGGCTAAGTCGGTATCGCCATGGCAACGAGTGCACATAGACTTTGCGGGACCGTTTTGGAACACTCGCTGGTTGATTGTGGTTGATTTATATAGCAAGTTTCCTTTTGCTGTGCCAGCGAACTCGACAACGTCACGTAGCACAATTCAGGTGCCATCGAGTTTTTATCTAGAAGGTTGCCCTCAAGTAATAGTGTCAGACAGCGGACCTCACTTTACATCAAATGAATTTGAAACATTCTGTGAACGCAGTGGCATACAGCATCTAACTAGTACCCCGTTCAGTCCACAGTCAAATGGCGAAGCTGAACGTTTTGTCAGAACACTGAAGCAGCAGATGGCCGAACTTCGCTCCGCGTACACCAGGGATCGAGCACTGCAACCATTTCTCGATTCATATCGATCGCGCCCACTAGATGGACCATTGCTGACGGTACTGCTTCAGGGCCGCCGCCATCGTACACTGCTCGTCCAGCTCCCCCCTTCTCAGCATCCGACGCCGCAAAAAGGACGCAAGTATAGCTTCGCGCCGCATGACATTATCTTTAACAGTATTTTTAGCGGCAGCAGACAGTGGGTACGAGGCGGGATTGTCGTCCGTCGACTTGGCACTTGCATGTATCTTGTTCAGGTCCAGATGGCTTGCAGCGCCGCCATCAAAATCAACTTCGCATCTGACATGCGTCAGTCTTTCCTCCCCCAGATTCGCGGGTCCAGGGGACAGCGAGGCCGCAGCAGCCCCATCATGCGCGGGACGACCCCATCGCACGCGGAGCCTTCGTCTCCTCCGCCTCCTCTCGTCCTACCGCTGGAGCTTGACCCGCCCACACCGCAGAAGTCGCCGCCTTCTTCATGGTTCATGGCTGCAGGAGGCGGACGCGTACCCTTCTGGTCGTTTTCCGGAGGACGTTTCCGCCAGAGCGCAGGCGGAAGACACAGTGTCCGGTCCGTGGAGGCGCCCACAGTCCTGCATCCACCGCCGTGGTCGCACTCCATACACGACGACGGTGCGGCTTAACCACAAGCGCCGGAACTAAAGACGAACGGAAGAGCAGAGGAGGGGGTGGGGAAACGTCGGCCAGTGGTGCGCGGAACTGGCCTGCGACGCGCCGGGAGCGACATCTGAAAGAAGGGAATACAAGCGCCGCTCCGACCAGACACGGCCGCTCACGTCTGTCCAGTCTGCAACAGACATTATTGTGCTGCGCTGTCAGATCGTCGTGATCCGTATCAACTGCTTACCAGGACTTTGTGTAAAGCAACAACTTTACTGTTTTCGTGTCGTTTTTCGCTAGCGACGTTTGCTGCAATCCGAGTTAAGTATTGTCAATTTACTTTCTAGATATAAAACTACTAATGTTATGTGTTTGAATTGTTGTGTAGCATTCCGAGAACGCTGCATCCCTTAGGCAGACGAGTGGGCAAGAACTCACAACAAGGGGGTGATTGACAATAATGACTGTAACTGACCAGAAGTGTAGTAACATAAAATTACAGGAGTCTGGCATCTGACGAACTGAAGTCCGTTAAGTACTAATATTTTGTGCAATGAGCGCCGGAACAATTCGCAAGGCAAATATCGAATATCTGATCAATCAGAGAAGCCTCTTGGGCACAATAAGAATACTGACGTGGAAAAATAATAAAATGTCATTCTAAAAAATGAGTATTACACCGATATTAAAATTATTACATTAAGAGGGGAAACATGGGAGGTGCAGGTAGGACCAGCTAGGCCAGAGTAAGATGGTTTAGAATAACGGGAACTTCTGGTTGATTAACGCCCGATTGCTACGAGATAGAATCTGAACTTATGAGCCAGGAGGCCGTAGCAAGCCAGGGGACCGCGCAACGTCTCAGGGGCTACGGTGAGATGGGAAGCGGGTCGCCGCCCTCGCCCACGTATGCAGCCGACGCGGACAGGCTAAGTCCGATGAACCGGAGGAACGGGTAACAACGCGGGACAGCGCCTCCAAACGCTTCGGACCGCTCGGAAAGCAGAGAGCAAACAAGCAGACATATAATTCATGCATAATAACCATACAACATATAAAAATGATCAGACCAAGACAAGAAACTCCAACTGAGCATGGCTCAAGCCCAAACCAAACCTAACGTATTACAACAACGATTTTACAATGCGCAGCCAACTGCAGGTGGTGGCTCATGTCGGTACCAACGACGAGTGTCACTTTGGATTGGAGCAGATTCTGTCTGGTTTCGGGCGGCTAGCGGAAATGGTAGAAACTGCGTCTTGCTTCCGAGAGTAAGGCGGAGCTCACCATCTGTCCCAACGTCGATAGAACCGACTGTGGTCCTTCGGTGCACAGCCGAGTGGAGGGTCTTAATCAGAGACTCAGGCGGTTCTGTGACGGTGTAGGCTGCAGATTCCTTGACTTGCGCCATCGGGTGGTGGGTTTCCGGGTTCCACTTGATAGGTCAGGAGCACACTACACACAGGAGGCGGGTACATTGGTAGCGGGGGCTGTGTGGAAGGGACTGAGCATTTTTTTTAGGTTAGAAGGTCTCAAGGAACCACAGAAGGGACGTCCGTCTGCAAGTGGGCAGGTAAAACACAGTAAGGTAATTGTAGAAACGATTGGTATTGTAGTTGTAAATTGTAGTAGCTGTGTTGGGAAAGAACCAGTGCTCCAAGCCCTAATAGAAAGCACTGAATCTCAAATAGTTGTAGGTACAGAGAGCAGACTAAAGCCAGAAATAAGTTAGCCGAAATTTTTTCAAACGATCTAACAGCGTTCAGAAAGGATAGATTAAATACAGGTGGTGGTGGAGTATTTATTGCTATCAGAGGTAGTTTGCCTTCTAGCGAACTTGAAGTACATACACTCCTGGAAATTGAAATAAGAACACCGTGAATTCATTGTCCCAGGAAGGGGAAACTTTATTGACACATTCCTGGTGTCAGATACATCACATGATCACACTGACAGAACCACAGGCACATAGACACAGGCAACAGAACATGCACAATGTCGGCACTAGTACAGTGTATATCCACCTTTCGCAGCAATGCAGGCTGCTATTCTCCCATGGAGACGATCGTAGAGATGCTGGATGTAGTCCTGTGGAACGGCTTGCCATGCCATTTCTACCTGGCGCCTCAGTTGGACCAGCGTTCGTGCCGGACGTGCAGACCGCGTGAGACGACGCTTCATCCAGTCCCAAACATGCTCAATGGGGAACAGATACGGAGATCTTGCTGGCCAGGGTAGTTGACTTACACCTTCTAGAGCACGTTGGGTGGCACGGGATACATGCGAACGTGCATTGTCCTGTTGGAACAGCAAGTTCCCTTGCCGGTCTAGGAATGGTAGAACGATGGGTTCGATGACGGTTTGGATGTACCGTGCACTATTCAGTGTCCCCTCGACGATCACCAGAGGTGTACGGCCAGTGTAGGAGATCGCTCCCACACCATGATGCCGGGTGTTGGCCCTGTGTGCCTCGGTCGTATGCAGTCCTGATTGTGGCGCTCACCTGCACGGCGCCAAACACGCTTACGACCATCATTGGCACCAAGGCAGAAGCGACTCTCATCGCTGAAGACGACACGTCTCCATTCGTCCCTCCATTCACGCCTGTCGCGACACCACTGGAGGCGGGCTGCACGATGTTGGGGCGTGAGCGGAAGACGGCCTAACGGTGTGCGGGACCGTAGCCCAGCTTCATGGAGACGGTTGCGAATGGTCCTCGCCGATACCCCAGGAGCAACAGTGTCCCTAATTTGCTGGGAAGTGGCGGTGCGGTCCCCTACGGCACTGCGTAGGATCCTACGGTCTTGGCGTGCATCTGTGCGTCGCTGCGGTCCGGTCCCAGGTCGACGGGCACGTGCACCTTCCGCCGACCACTGGCGACAACATCGGTGTACTGTGGAGACCTCACGCCCCACGTGTTGAGCAATTCGGCGATACGTCCACCCGGCCTCCCGCAGGAACACTATACGCCCTCGCTCAAAGTCCGTCAACTGCACATACGGTTCACGTCCACGCTGTCGCGGCATGCTACCAGTGTTAAAGACTGCGATGGAGCTCCGTATGCCACGGCAAACTGGCTGACACTGACGGCGGCGGTGCACAAATGCTGCGCAGCTAGCACCATTCGACGGCCAACAGCGCGGTTCCTGGTGTGTCCGCTGTGCCGTGCGTGTGATCATTGCTTGTACAGCCCTCTCGCAGTGTCCGAGCAAGTATGGTGGGTCTGACACACCGGTGTCAATGTGTTCTTTTTTCCATTTCCAGGAGTGTAGTTCACGTGACAATCGGACTAAACTATTTGTTGGATCGTTTTACCAACCTACGGACTCAGAAGACATAGTTGCTGAACAATTCAAAGAAAACTTGAGCCTCATTTCAAATAAGTACCCCGCTCATACAATTACAGGCGGTGGTGACTTCAATCTACCCTTGATATGCTGGAAAAATTTTACGTTTAAAGCCGGCGGCAGCCATAACACATCATCCCAAATTCTACTAAATGCTTACTGAGAAAATTATTTTGAACAATTACTTCATGAGCCCACTCGAAGCGTAAATGGTTGCGAAAGCATACTTGACCTTTTATCAAGAAATTATCCTGGACATATAGTGAGTGTTGTGATGAATACAGGGATTAGCGACCATATGGCAGTTGCTGCTAAGCTGAATACCGTAACACCTACAACCATCAAAAAGAAAATTAGTCTGTTTAAAAGAGCTGATAAAAATGCTCTTACCGCCTTTTTAAGAGACCGTCTTAATTCCTTCCGAAACTCCTTCACCAAAGAAGACGAAGTAAATATTCCAGAATTCAAATCAAGAGCAACTGCCAAGATGAGAAACATAAAAGTAGCTAGCCTCAGAGTAACAAAGCAGGTTAAATCACTTAATAAACGCATGGCCTCCTGTCCAGCTTTTATACCAGTCAGGTACCTCTCAGAGTATGTTGATAAAATATCTTTATATTTAGCAATTATACACAACCACTCGCTCACAGAAGATCCGTACCTAAAGACTGGAGAATTGCTCAAGTCACACCAATACACAAAAAGGGAAGTAGGAGTAATCCGCTGAACTACAGGCCTATATCACTAACGTCGATTTGCAGTAGCGTTTTATAACATATACTGTATTCGAACATTATGAATCACCTTGAAGAAAACGATTTATTGACATATAGTCAGCGCGGATTCAGAAAATATCGTTCTTGTGAAACACAACTAGCTCTTTATACTCATGAAGTAATAAGTGCTATCGACAGGGGATGTCAAATTGATTTCATATTTTTAGATTTCCAGAAGGCTTTCGACACCGTTCTAACCAAACTGCGTGCCTACGGAGTATCGCCTCAGTTGTGCCACTGGATTCGTGATTTCACAGTTCGTAGTAATAGACGGAAAGTCATCGAGTAAAACAGAAGTAATATGCGTTACCCAAGGAAGTGTTATAGGCCCTCTATTGTTACTGATCTATATTAACGACATAAGAGACAATCTGAGTAGCCGTCTTAGATTGTTTACAGATGATGCTGTCATTTACCGTCTTCTAAAGTCATCGGATGATCAAAACGACTTGAAAAATGATTTACATAATATATCTGTTTGGTGCGAAAAGTGGCAATTGGATCTGAATAAAGAAAAGAGCGAAGTTATGCACATGAGTACTAAAAGAAATCAGCTAAATTTCGATTACGCGGTAAGTCACACAAATCCGAAGGCTGTAAATTCAACTAAATACTTAGGAATTACAATTACAAATAACCTAAATTGGCACGATCACATAGATAATGTTGTGGGTAGAGCAAACCAAAGACTGCCATTCATTGGCAGAACACTTAGAAGGTGCAACAGGTCTACTAAAGAGACCGCTCACATCACGCTTGTCCGCCCTATTCTGGAGTACTGCTGTGCGGTGTGGGATCCGGATCAGGCGGTACTGACGGATGACATCGCAAAAGTACAGAGATAGGGAGCTCGTTTTGTATTATCGCGAAATAGGGGAGATAGTGTCACAGACATGATACGTGAACTGGAGTGGCAATCATTAAAACAAAGGCGACTTTCGTTGCGACGGGATCTTCTCATGAAATTTCAATCACCAGTTTTCTCCTCCGATTGTGAAAACATTCTGTTAGCACCCACCTACATAGGGAGAAATGATCATCACGATAAAATAAGAGAAATCAGGGCTCGCACAGAAAAATTGAAGTTCTCGTCTTTCCCGCGTGCCGTTCGAGAGTGGAACTGTAGAGAGACAGCATGAAGGTGGTTCATTGAACCCTCTGCCAGACACTTTATTGTGAATAGCAGAGTAATCACGTAGATGTAGATATAAATGTAGAGAATTACTAAGACGGCTAACTGGTTAACCTTATAATAAAATATAACAACAAGCTAATATAATAACCAAGAAGTCACAGGGTACTCAAAGACATTAGCTTAAGTGACTTAAAAGATAAAAAAGGCTAATCCTGAGGGCTGACACTCAAACAACTACGACAGTAATTATTTATTGTCATTCACGTATGCGCCCAGTAGAACCACGCGAGGTACAATCGACCAATGTCGATATTGATGGCTGGCCTTCCTCTGCATCCAAATTTGTTTCATCTTTTCAAAATGAAGTCTCTTTCTTTCATCATGCCACGGTGTTCCAGTCCGTTTTCTAACTTCCGTGTGACCAACGTTCCAATCAAATATCTTTTGTCTGAATGTTTCTATATCTGTAACATCTGCCTGAGTTGTACAGGCCTGCTTAAGGTCGTCCTTAACCATAGTGATCCATTTAATTGGCTCAGTTTTTGCTTTACTTCTGTTTTCGTAGAATTCTGCTATTTGTTTTGTCAACCTGGTGGGTGCCATTCTTTTAATGTGCCCATAAAATTTAAGTCTTCGTTTTCTCATGTCACCATGTATGTATGTGTATTCTATTATTTCCTTATTACTTCTCAGCCTAGAAACTTCTCCATCAGTGGCCTAATATTTTCCTAATAACCATTCTTTTTGTTTTGTATTTCATCAATGTCCGTCTTTCCATTTAAAATTAAAGTTCCATAAAGACATTCAGCTTTGTTTACAGTCCTATAATGTCTAAATTTACTGAATTTAGAAAGTGATTCTCTATTACAGAATTTTTGTGTTAATTTGAATGCAGTTGCCCTTTCTTGTACGATTTCCCCCAAGTACTTAAACTGAGAAACCCTTTTTACAATTGGAGTTATATTTTAAAGAATAAATATTAACTTTATTGCAATGGACAAAATCTCACCGGAGTTATGGAACTTAACTACTCAAATGAGGCAAGATTCACTGGGCCACTAGCGTTTGCCTACCACAGCCATAGGAAATTTTATAGTCGTTACATCAGTCATCGAAGGAACATCTTCCGATACAAATAAGACTCAATTTAGACCTCAGTGGTGACTAATATTAGAATACGGTCTAGAATATGTGATACAATTAATTTCAAACCGAAGTGACAAGATAAACGCCGGCCGTGGTGGCCGAGTGGTTCTAGGCGCTTCAATCCGGGACCACGCGACTGCTATGGTCTCAGGTTCGAATCCTGCCTCTGGCATGGTTGTGTGTGATACCCTTAGGTTAGTTAGGTTTAAGAAGTCCTAAGTTCTAGGGGACTGATGACCTCAGATGTTAAGTCCCATAGTGCTCAGAGCCATTTGAACCATTTTTGACAAGATAAACGGACAGTGAACAAGTTGTAATTAAAAGAGATTTCAAAACACGTCAGATATGGTACTTAGATTATTCCAAATCGAGGCAAAAAAAGTGAAATTTAATACTTGAGGCAGAGTGACGGAGAACCATAGGTAATACAGAGTAGCGGGAGCAACTTTAACACGAGAGCACAAGTGTCAATCAAGTAACGAGCACCATACCCACAGAGAGCAGAACAGACGGCATCAGAAAATGAACAACTCTCCAACACCTACATACCAACTACGCCTCCTTAATCCAGGCTAAACTGGCTGCGTCGATATTAGGCCCAAGTATTGCTGACCACCCCAACTCTAGAGACCACCGGCCGGTTAGACAATTCTTCGACCGTAAGCTCCGTAAACCGCTCACCGTACGTCGCATGTGCCTCTTGTCTGACTGACAGCGACCGACTGCCTGTCCACGTGGTCAACAGCCCGTTCCAAGAAACTGCAACCAAAGACTCAACTAATAGGGACCACGTGGCGACTAGACGGAGACGAATCTCGCCAGCAGGCGAAGATGTAAGAAGACAGAACGAGCCGACACAGCTCAGAAATATGTTTTACGACAGCGAAGTGTAATATCCATACACACATTTGAAAATAATATTCACGACAGCACTCTATGTCGAATGTGACTGAATGTTGGTGCTATTCGCGTGATACTGAAGAAAGGGACTCAACGGTAACGAAGTAATAAATAATTATTGTCCACGATATAAATTAATATTTTGTTAAAAATTATATCTCAGGCAATACCCATGTAAAAAGATAATGAAAATCTCAATATTTTGTTACCTATGACTTTTGCAGAAGAATCCTCTTCTTGTAAGAACAGTTGTACTCATAGGATGTGATTGATTTCTCGTAACACGGAGGTCTGTAAAAAACTATATTATGTTGCTAGCCGATATTTGAAAATAGAGTTTATGTGTTATTGAAATGAATGTTCTTTGTTTGGAATTTTATTTCATTGTAATTCTCGTCCTATATAAATGCTGTTTTCTGCTTAGCTACAAAAGAGCGCAGCCGTTAACGCTATTGATCTACAGCGCAGTTTGTTAGCAAATGGTGAATATTAAGTTCTGTAACATTCAGATGTATTTTCAAATGTAAATGCATATAGTGAAGGTGCGAAAACCTTTAGTATATATTATTTATTAGTAGTAAAACAGCCTTGTCCAGAATCGATAAGTTATTGTCTTATGTTAGCCGCAATCTAATTGAAATATTGCAGCGGCAGTTTTAAATTGATTTTCTATACAGACATAAATGTTGTTGGTAATAATTGCGATAATAATTATGTATTGGTGGCCGAGGATGTACTCTGAGGTATAAGTTTCAGTTAGACTGTGGATACATTGAACCTCTATGAAGCAAACAGCATCTTACATATAAATTCTATCTGCTGATGTACGAAGCCTGGTTATTTCGTAACAACTTTTATGAAATTTTTTGACAGGCAAATACATTATTGTTGTGTACGTTTGGTATTGTGGGAGAAAATTGTTCATTTTGCTTAAAGAAAAGTGTTGCCAGCCGCTTCAAATAACAGTAGCCTTAAATTCGGTAAACGATCTGCAACTAGAAAAGACACTATTGTACAACATCACTGAAAATTACTAAAAATTATTACTCTACTTTAGATCGGACTACTTACCATACATTTGGCTTGTTTGTTTGTTATATATGATTACTTTTGTGCACGAATTTAGTACCGTTGACACTGCTTGACAGACAATTTTTTTCTGCTACAAGTTCCAGGTTGCTAATTTCTTTAACAAAATAACGATCATTAGCCGGGAAAGCCAGTGATTAAATAAAACCTCATGCTAAATTAACAATAAGTAACTAGATTCATTGTAATTGACACACACAGTGTTTACGGTTACTACAAGCCACACCACAAGTTGGGAAACGGGGCCAAATTTCTAGTAGTTTACTGCCGAGTTGAGATTTTCACACACAAATGTTTTATTCATATCTTACAGAAGCTAGCAGTACGCCAATAAACAGCCTTTTAAACACGCCGTTAACGGCAATCAAGTAATTTATAGCAATACAACAATTTAAAAAAGATTTCTTTTTTAAAAAAATAGAAGTAACAGTATGGCAATCAACAACCTTTCAAAACACGCTGCTAACGGCAATCAAGTAATTTACAGCAATGCAACAGCTTAAAAATTTCTTTTGAAAACGGCAATCAAGTCATTTATAGCAATACAACCGTTATAAAAATAAAAATAAAATGAAAACCACTGAAGCTTACAGTACGGGAATAACAACCTTTCAAAATACGCCGCTAACGGCAATCAAGTAATTTACAGCAATACCACAATTTAAAAAAATTAAAGAATATTAGTAAACAGGCTACTAAAGTAAATACACAACTTTGTTAATAAAGTACGGTGAGGTAGTGAAGCTACCAACACCGCCATTAAAAAAAATCAAAGGTCTCAGCCAACACACGATTAGTGGCAATAAAGGAATGGAGGAATTTAAAAGGTTTTTAAACAAACGTGTCCTGGAATATCATTAGAACGTAACAGATATGACGGACCCGTGTAAGGCGGCCACAAATCACCCACTCAGGGATGTTCAGGCTAGGCAGAATACTGACCAATTTAAATACGCCCGTAAACACATTTGCCACTTTCAGGCTGGTCACTGCACCGACTTTTAGCCAGCGAAAACTTGTAATAAGATGGCTTAACTTGCTGACAGAATTAGAGCTGACCTCGTGCAAGGAAACATTACACCACACAGTCCTGAATGAGCGACCACATGATCAACCACCAAGAAGCATGAATTTACTCATAACACACGACAGAATAGCGAAACAGTTAAACTGCCAAAACTACATCTTCCATCGGGCAGTAACGAGAGGAGGAAAGATCACTGTCTTCAATTACACCAGTGCCGGGAACAGGAAACCCTATCGCCGGAGGCCACAAGATAGAAGAGACACTGGTTACGCAAACTTATTACTTAATGATTTAACCTTCCACTAACTTAAGTTGCAATTATGCTCGAGCAGGCAGTACACGACCTCCGATGGCAAGGATCCACACATCCGACCGCGCACGCGTCGCCAGTGTACCCAACACGCGACGGTCACGCGACAACACGCTCTGTCACCGGAGTTCACGTCTTCTCTGCGAAGTTGACGGGTAGTGACCGCTCCTTCATGCTAGGTGTCTCCTTTACTTTGAAAATTTCAGACATTACTTTTAACATATATCCTGCAAGCTTTTAAGTGGGGGATTTTCTGAAATCCAGTATTGGCCTCACAGGAAAGTTCGGTTTGTCGATTTTTGGTTGGCTCTGGAGGACTGGTGTAGTGGGACTGATCTGTGTTCTCTGTGTTATTCAGTATGATGTCAATATTTTTCTGAGTGTTTTTTGCTTTTGTCTGGGATCTGTTTGTTGGGTCTGATTTTAATTTTGTGATGTTATTTTGTGAGATGAATTCTTGTGTTTTTTCAATGTATTGTTCTTTGTCTATCAGTGCTACTGTGTTCCCCTAGTCTGCTTTTGAAGTGATAACATTTTCATTTTGAAGTTTTCTCCCAAGTTTCTTGAGTGTTGCAGCTTCCGTGGTTTTGTTGTTTTTGTGTTGTTATGCTTTTATACTGGTTATTATACTCTGGATTTCTTTCTTTACTAGTTCTCTAGTTAATCCAATGTTGACACTGCTATTTTCATTCCTATCTTCCCTTGTCAAAACGCTTTCTGCTTCTATAATTAGATTTTCTAAGTAATCTCCATCTATCTCTGAATTTACATTGTATTTTAATCCTTTCATCAATAGCTGTCTTTCTTTATAGCTTAACTGTATGTCTGTAAGGTTCACTAATCTAAGAATTAATGTGTGTTTTTCTTGGCTGTGTGTAAAGGTATTATGTTGTGACTGTAGTTTGAGTTGGTTGATTTTCCTTCTATGAACTGTTTCCATTCTTTGTACAGCAGTTCTTGTGTACTTTTCGACCATGTTGACCAGATGGGAGAAAACTATCATATTATTTATGGTGTCTGCGAGTTGTAAATGTGTCTTATACAACTGGTAATTTAAGTCTTGTTTTTCAGAGTGTAGGCATTTTATCTCGTATTTTAAACATATTTTCTGAGGTGCATGCATTGCTTTTTGGGCGCTGGGTGAACTCTTTTTAATCTTCACATTTATATATTTAGGTACAAGATCGTTACATTTGCATATGTTATTGAATTTTATGTGTTGTATGGTTTTATGGATGTTCAGATAAAATCTTCTGAATTTCTGGTATAGGCCACCTGGAAATGCCTGGCATGGCGTGAATAACAAGTTTGTTTGTGTGGCCATCCTCCGCAGCAAGCATATAAATATTTGTTTTGTAAATAAAGCTGCCTTTTCCTGCTGCTACTTCCTTTGTTATCCCATACGCGTTCCGACTTCTCCTGTTCTAAGGCATCATCAGTGGGATCTATAAGGATACAGTTTTGTTAGTTACAGATTATCAAACAGTTCACTTTTTGTAAAAAAAAAATAATTACTTACGATTTGCTGATCTGCGTTTCGTCACATCTGGTCTGGAAGTTGCACTACCACTTTTATCACATACCATCCCCCCCCCCCCTCTCTCTCTCTCTCACTCACACACACATACACACACACACACACACACACACACACACACACACACACACACACACACACACACACACACACACACATCACACAAACAAATCGGTAAACATACCAAAGAAGGTGAAACACGTAATGGGGTCACAATATTCACGCTGGGAAAAGCAGTATATGACGAAATAGTAGTATCGAGTGACAAAATAACAATAGTCCATCACAAAAAATAGTGAGAAACGTGGTGAACAGTGTGTGGAAGGCGAGAACACAAAGATGTGATGATATGACAGTGATAAAAGTGGAAGTGCGACCTCCAGACCAGATGTGAGGAAACGCAGATCAACAAATCGTAAGTAATTACTTTTTTTACAAAATATAGAGAAGTGAACTGTTTAATAATCTATAACTAACAAAACTGTATCGTTATAGATCCCACTGATCATGCCTTAGAACCGGAGAAGGCGAATCGCGTATGGGATAAATAAAGTAACTAGCAACAGGAAAAGGCAGTTTTATTTACAAAACGAATATTTATAAGCTTTCTGCGGAGGATGGCCACACAAACAAACTTGTTTATCACCTACGTTTACTGTGCATTTTGTTATTGTTTTCATCCATACTACAACCTCAGAAGACAGGGAAAACAAACAGGTTGCAGTAGAAGAGATTCGTTTCACAGTGTGGAAGATGAAGAACTGCATACAGCTCGTATGGTATTCACCTCAGAGCCGGTGTTTATTTCACGTTCTTCCATTGAATGATCGTCCCTGTCACATTGTTGAATCCTTCTGGTGTACTCTGTAGATCAGTGGTCGTCAAACTGAGGCCCACGAGTCACATGCGGCCTAAAACAAGTATGCCTATCGCCCGCGGTTCTCATCCGTATTGCGTAATATGCATCTAGCAAATAACAGCCGAAAACAAAGACGTGAACTAACGTTAAGAGCTTCTTAAGAGTATTGTATTCCTACCCATTATCAAACAAAACTTCTTGCGGAGAGAATAATGTTGTAAGATGTGCTTAATTTTAAATGATGTTGGTGGACTCTTCTGTGAACTTCGTAAAACTGGCCGCTTACCACGGGGGCAGTGGCGCTGATACTGCGGGGTTAGAGGACAAGAGGACGGGAATATCTTGTTGTTTGTCTTACTGTAGTGACAGCCGGCGGGGCGCGAGACTTGTAAAGTTCTGCTGATGGGGCGTAAATTTTAACGGATGTAAGATGGAATCATGAATGCGCGTTAGAAAGACGGTGACCTTCAATTAAGGTACATATTTGTAGCAAGGAATATGTAGTTGAAGTTGTAGGAAATACGAGACAATGAACAGAAATAAAATGACATTCAAAAGATTCAGTTAACATTTGTGAAAGTGTCTCATATTATGTACTGCACTTAAATGTAAGTAAAGTTATCTTATTAGTCAGCTAATCATCCGCTTATAACCCATCTACCTCTCGGACTAATTAGGCTTTCCTACACGACCATGTACCAAGAGTCCGTAATCTGTGGGGAAAACTCATATACTCCGAAAACACCGAGAGAAGTAGATGGCGTTATAAACTAATTGCCACTGCTCAGTTCTTTAGCAAGGACGATTAGAAACAAAGTTCGGTCAATTTTGTTACGTAACCTGATTTTTAATTAACGGTAGTTAGAGGGAGATTTGGGAAAAAGGTTTTCAAGGTATGTCATTAAAGAAAATAACCAACGGTCGCTAGTTACTCACCGGAAGAAGAATAATTAGATTGAAACTGAGCTTTATACTCGTCCGAAATCTTACGTAAGAATAGTTATTGGTGCCATGGCATAGGAACAGGACGTAAAGCACACTTTCAAGTACTTCACACTGCACATGTCACAGCAGTCAAATAATAATCAAATTGCAAATACAGACCACACATTATATTAATTTTCAAAGATCAATCAAAGTAAGATTGTTTACATGCTGTGGACAGAAACTTTTTGTTGCGTTACTAGCCGTAATACTGACTGTCTTCATTGTAGCAAGCAGAAAGATTGTTTGAATTTACTCATTGCTGAGAAATGACATTTACCAAGCAGTTTATCTGATATTCCTTTCTAATAAAAGTTATAAATTAGAATTAGAACTGTTCTTTCACAGTGAAATTCGGTGTCCAAGTTACATGAAGTTCAACTACCAATTTTTATTATGAAAGTTACTCTGTTTTTTGCAAATTAATTAATACTGGCTTTTGGATCGTTCTATTTCTGACATTAGTCATACTACAGCCAAGGATTTCCTTATTAGGTAATTGTCCAAAAGTTGGAAAAATTATGTTTTGATAATCTAATAAATTAATGTTCACTTCATTTTCAGTCCTTTTCTGATTATCTCGGTTCATACGAAGGGGCAGGACGGATGCTACTTGGATAATGACATAGGAAAATTGTTTACGTGTCAATATGCACGAAAACAAAGTTATTTAAGCAATAAAATTCCAACTGCACTGGTCAGCCTTTTACACTTCTAGTTGTAAAAAGTCTAGATCTTACTTCACTTTATGATTCCGTTGGTTTGTCGAGAGGATTGATTTAGCGGTAAAATAGGGCACAGATCGAACTTCTTGCCGCACCATAGCCAATAACAAAGCCTAACAGTACTCTTGATGTTATGTGGGATTACTCGTCAATTACTCTTGTTGCAATTGTATTGTGCCCAATAAATTCCTATATTAAACATCCACCAAAACAACCATTTTAGTTTTCCCTGCTCCGCACTTCGAAAACAGGCTTTTTATCTCCGCACTTTTGTATAGCCACCCCGACGAATACTCGGAACCAACAACACCAAACGTCTCCTCTCGAGTGCGAACTGCTACTTTTTTGGCGCGCTCGCACGCCCAGAGACAATGCATTTACCGACTAGGCCAGTATGTCTACTTACAAAGTGATAAAAATCCATGCGTTCTCTCTTTCTTAAATAACAAATAGCATTTGTAACTTGACAACATATTTACAAGAATAATACTCAGCACAATTGGGCAGCAGTAGCCGACCGAGACAGACGCAGCAACAGGGAAGTAACTGCTTTTGTGTCATTTACGAGTTCCTAACACGGAGCGTATTTTATTGTATCATCTGTGTGCTTTAATAGTTTAGTTTCCTCAGTTTCTGCACGTAAATATCTAATAGGCACAGTTGTCACCTTTTCGTTTGCGTCGGAAAGTAAACCGATTTTGTGAATATTACAAGATCCTAATCAGGGGCAAATTATTTAGTTTCACCTGAGTGCTTGGGTAGTTAGGGTTTCGAATATCTGCGTATTACTGGACACAGTTCGAGCGTTTCCACAAGCGTCTAGAGCAGAGTTTCGCAGCATGTGCCGATGGTCTGTTTATCTGCATAGTTTACTTTTCCACGGTCTTTTGTATGGACAGGGATTGCGATTGTTGTGTGTGGATGAGAGCCGAGTTGGTGACATTGCGCTCTCAGCTCCAGGCTGTGATGGCATCGGTTACACAGCTTGGGGCTGCAGTGGATGGGCATTACTGTTGTGGGCCGGCCGTGGGGATACAACGGATGTCCAGCACGTCGGAGTCCTCTGTTCGCTCCTCAACGGTGGCCAACCCAGTTACTGCTCGCTTCATGTGTGGTCGAGTGGGAGGTCGCCCCAGGGCGAAGCAGGCGGCGAAAGACTTCCCAGGCGGCCGCACGTAAGGCCTCCCCCAGGTTCCAGGTGCTGTCTGTGGCTGACACTGTGGCTGAGCCAGACGCTGTCGCCTGTCCTATTTTAGAGGAAACAACTCAGCTTGCAAAATCCGCGCAGTCGCAGAGGGTGGGATTATTGGTAATTGGGAGCTCCAACGTTAGGTGCGTTATGGGGCCCCTTAGGGACTTGCCTGACAAAAAGGGTAAGAAAACCAATGTGCACTCCACGTGCATATCGAGTGGAGTCATTCCAAATGTGGAAAGGGTCCTCGCGGATGCCATGAGGAGCACAGGGTACAGCCAACTGCAGGCGATTGCTCACATTGGTATCAGTGATGTGTGTCACTCTGGATCAGAAGAGATTCTCTCTGGTTTCGAGCGGCTAACAGAAGGGGTAAAGGCTGCCAGTCTTGCTTGCGAGATGAAAGCAGAGCTGACCATTTGCAGCATAGTCGACAGGACCGACTGCGGACCTCTGGCACAGAGCCGAGCGGAGGGTCTGAATCAGAGGCTCTGCGACTGTGTAGGCTGCAGATTCGTCGACTTGCGCCAAAGGGTGGTTGGGGTTAGGCTTCCGCTGATTAGGTCAGGTGTCCACTATACGCAGGAGGCGACTACGTGGGTGGTAGGGGCTGTGTGGTGTGGACTGGGCAGTTTTTAGGTTAGAGGGTCTCGGGAAAACACAAGAAGGGCTTCAGTCACAAAGGCTGCAGGCTGAACACATGAAGAACGTAGATACAGGAACCATTGGTATAACAGCTGTAAATTTTCGTAGCTGTGTTCGGAAGGTACCAGAGCTCCAAGCCCTAATAGAAAGCATTGATGCTCAAATCGTTATAGGTACTGATAGCTAGCTAAAGCCGGATGTAAGCTCAGCCGAATTTTTTGCGAAGAACCTAACAGTGTTACGAAAGGATAAGCTAAACACGGTTGGTGGTGGCGTGTTTGTTGCTGTGAGAAGTAGTTTATCTTGTAGTGAAATTGAAGTAGATACTTGTGTGAGGTAGTATGGGCAGATGTCATTGTTGGCCACCGGAATAAAATAATAATTGGATCCTTTTGCCGATCTCTCCATTCAGATGATACAGTTGTTAAAAGGTTCAAAGAAAACTTGAGTTTGATTTCAAACACGTACCTGACTCGTACGATAATAGTTGATGGCGACATTAATTTACCCTCGATATGTTGGCGAAAATACATGTTTAATTCCGGAGGGACGCATAAAATATCATCTGAAATTGTGCTAAATGCATTCTGGGAAAATTATTTCGAGCACTTAGTTCATGAGCCCACGCGAATAGTAAACGGCTGTGAAACACACTTGACCTCTTAGCAACTAATAAACCTGAGTTACTAACGAGCATCAAAACCGATTCAGGCATTAGTAAATTGAATATGGTAATCTCCAAATCCCCGAAAAATAAGCCAAAAATTCACTTGAGACCTTCCTAAGAGTCAATCTCGACTCATTCCAAATTAATAATATAAGTGTAGACCAGGTGTGGCTTAAATTCAAAAAAATAGTATCGATAGCAGTTAAGAGATTTATACCAAATAAATTAACAAACAATGGAGCTGGTCCTTCTTGGTACTCAAAACAGCTAAGAACACTGTTGCAGAAACAACGAAACAAACAAGCTAAATTTAAACAGATGCAAAATCCCCAAGAGTGGCGATATTTTACAGAAGCTAGAAATTTAGCGAGAACACCAATGCGAGATGCTTATAAACTTTGTCTCGAAACCTGGCAGAAAATCCAAAGAGATTCTGGTCGTGTGTGAAGTATGTTAGCGGCAAGAAACAATCAATGCCTTCTCTGCGCGATAGCAATGGAGATACTATGGAAGGCAGTGCTGCCAAAGCAGAGTTACTAAACAGTCTCCCGAAATGCCATTACAAAAGAAGATGAAGTAAATTTTCCAGAATTCTAATCGAGAACAGCTGCCAACATGAGTAACGTAAAAGTAAATATCCTCGGAGTAGTGAAACAACTTCAATGAAGCAACTTAAATCAATTAATAAAAGCAAGTTTTCTGGTCCAGATTGTATACCAATTATGTTCCTTTAGGATTTTGTTGATGCATTAGCTCCATACTTAACAACATAGACCACCTTTCGCTCGACGAAAGATCCTTACCAAAAGAGTGGAAAGTTGCACAGGTCACACCAATATTCAAGAAAGGTAGTAGCAGTAATGCACTAATTTACGGGCCCATATCGTTAACGTCGATATGCATCACGGTTTTAGAACATATATTGTGTTCGAACATTATGAGTTACCTCGAAGAAAACGGTGTATTGACACACAGTCAATATGGGTTTAGAAAACATCGTTCCTGTGAATCACAACTAGCTATTAATTCACATGAAGTGTTGAGTGCTATTGACAAGGGATTTCAGATCTATTCCGTATTTCTGGATTTCCTGAAGGCTTTTGACACTGTAACAAGCGGCTAGTGGTGAAATTGCGTGGTTATGGAGTATCGTTTCAGTTGTGTGACTGCATTTGTGATTTCCTGTCAGTGAGGCCACAGTTCGTTGTAATTGACGGAAAGTCATCGAGTAATACAGAAGTGATTTCTGGCGTTCCCAGAGGTAGTGTTATAGGCCCTTTGCTGTTCCTTCTCTATATAAACCATTTTGTAGACAATCTGAGCAGCCGTCTTCGGTTGTTTGCGCATGACGCTGTCGTTTATCGACCAATAATGTCATCAGAAGATCAAAACAAACTGGAAAACGATTTAGAAAAGATATATGAGTGTTGCGAAAAGTGGCAGTTGACCTTAAATACCGCAAAGTGTGAGGTCATCCACATGAGTGCTAAAAGTAACTCAAACTTCGGTTACACGATAAATCAGCCTAATCTGAAAACCGTAAATTCAACTAAATTCCTAGATATTACAATTATGAACAACTTAAATTTGAAGGAACACATAGAGATTTTTATGGGGAGGCTAACCAAAAACTGCGTTATGTTGGCAGGACACACAGAAAATGTAACATACCTGCCTACACTGCGCTTGTCCGTCCTCTTTTAGAATACTGCTGCGCCGTCTGGGATCCTTCCCAGATAGCACTTATGGAGTACATTGAAAAAGTTCAAAGAGAGGCAGGACGTTTTGTATTATCGCGAAATATGGGAAAAAGTGTCACAGAAATGATACAGGATTTGGGCTGGAAATCATTAAGAGAAAGGCGTTTTCAGTTGCGACGGAATATTCTCATGAAATTGCAATACCAACCTTCTCTTCCGAGTGCGAAAATATTTTGTTGACACCGACCTACATAGGCAGGAACGATCACCACGATAAAGTAAGGGAAAGCGGAGCTCGTACGGAAAGATATAGGTGTCCATTCTTTCTTCGCGCTATACTCGATTGGAATAATAGACAATTGTGGAGGTGGTTTGATGAACCCTCTGCCAGGCATTTAAAAGTGATTTGCAGAGTATCCATGAAGATGTAGATGCAGAATGAAACACGTAGAAAATGTATGATCATGCACAGAGTTGTGGTGTTACAGGCTCACATAGACAAAACCACAACACGTCGTCAGTAGATCGGCAGCAATCTGAAACAGGAAACAGTCGTCACAAAGTGTTCCGAATGGTGCCGAGTCTTAAGGTCAGTTAGTTACTCGGGTGCCGGCGATTCACAGCATAGTAATGAATATAGATTACCAGTTAATAATAAGACTCGTACTTACGCGGTCCGAGATGCCGTTTCACATTGGCTCCCGAGCAGAAAAGTTGGAAGACTACTGCTTCAGATGTAGACAACATGCAGAAATAGTGCTTTCTTGCTTCGGTGTGGGAGTTGCCGCACTTCTGCATTGGGTTTTCGACGTGTCAGTTAAGCGAGACAGCCAGATTGTGATCGAAGAAGGGAACGCATCAGATATGCACAAAGTGTTGCAGGGGCGGCAGGTGGAAGCAAACACAGGCTGGGGCAGATCGCAGTGTTCAGCCGCCCGCTCGGTAAATCCCTCGCCCTTCGCCTTCGCTCCCTTCCCGTGTTCCGAGCCGCGCGCAAGCAAACAGGCGGCAGCCGAGGCGCCGCAGGAAATTGGTTGGCGGGGGCGGTGTGCGCGCGCAACACTCGCAGAGATCGCGGCGACAAATTGAAACGCGACAGGAAGGGCCAGCCGTCGCTTAGCGCGGCGTAGGAGGCGCTGCATGAGAATAAGGCGGCGCGGCGCGGCGACGTGTCGCTTTATGTGGCGCCGGCACCACGTCTGCTGAGAGACGGCGTGGCGCGACAGCTGTTAGCGTCCCGTCTCGAGACGCTGCGAAAATCTCCCTCTGCGACGCACGCGGAATGCATTCACGTAATGGAAACGCGGGACGCAAGTAATTCGCCTCGCTTATGCTGCACCTAATTCGCCTCGATCAGTGGTATTCAAGTTGGGTGCCGATGAAATATTGCAAGACGTGGTTTGGTACAGTCAAAACGGATAACTTTGTCAGCTTCAAGTCGTGATTTCTGTCGTTCATAACGAAATGATAAAATCATAGTAGTCGACGAGTCTTACTATTAGAGGGGCAAAATAGCTGACGATATCAGAAGAGAGAGTATAAAATAAAGAATAGTGGAACGTGCTATTTGCTTCCAATAGCACTTCCAATTAATAACTTGCACAGTTTAAATACAACAAAACATAAATTTAACAACTTCACAGGAGCACAAAAAAAATTTTTCTTAAACCCCTGTTGAAATCTTCATAACAAATGTATAAAACGTTAAGAAAATTTCCGTTGCTGTAAATACTTAATACAATCAAAACTCACCAAACACTGAACCCGCAAGACTATTCTGTACAATGACTTCTACTTTGCAATATAAAGTCATACCAAGGTATAACATTAAGAAGTAACATAAGGCACACAAGTAATAATAAAAGCAACTTTTGAAACTTCAACGCTCGTCAATGAAAACGTCGGGCACACTAACTTCTGACTGAGCAATAATTCAGTTGATGCCAGTGCGGGACTACTTAAAATAACAAACAGTTAATAAAAAAAACATCGTCTCAGCCTCTAAACATCCCCTGAGAACATACGCACATGACATACTCATTTATAAAAATTAAACTCCAGAAGCACCACACAAGGTACAAATACAATAAACAAATGGCTGATAAGGGAATACAGAATTAATAAGGTGGAGCCTCCTGCAATCTGATCGGGCACTAATTACACAGTGAAACCCAGCTTTAAAGTTTTAAATTCATATTTCGAGTTAAAGGTACGTTCGCGAAAGCGGCGGAGAAACGAGCTACAAAGCTTAACGACCTGACAGAGCCAGGAACAAAGAGAATAGCACTACTCAAGGACGAGATGGAGACAGAAGGCCGGCAACGTGTAGCCCGGTCTAACGAATCACAGTTCCACTGGCAACGGCCAAGTCTTCAAGCCCAGGTGCCACGCCCCGCCGTACCGGACGAAATAAATTCCGCTCCGCACAACTGAAACAGCAATCAACTACAACAGCACACTTGCAATTGCTCATTCATGTTACGTAAAAGAATACAACATAACATTACAACAGGAAAAAAGCACTCCGTCTTCATACCGCGAGTGGCCTATCGGGACCATCCGACCGCCCTGTCATCCTCCTTGGAGGATGCAGATAGGAGGGGCGTGGGGTCAGCACACCGCTCTCCCGGTCGTTGTGGTGGTATTCTTGACCGGAGCCGCTACTATTCCGCCGAGTAGCTCCTCAAGTCAAATGGCTCTGAGCCCAAAGCGACTTAACTTCTGAGATCATCAGTCCCCTAGAGCTTAGAACTACTTAAACCTAACTAAAAAAATGGTTCAAATGGCTCTGAGCACTATGGGACTAACTGCTGTGGTCATTAGTCCCCTAGAACTTAGAATTACTTAAACCTAACTAACCTAAGGACATCACATACATCCATGCCCGAGGCAGGATTCGAACCTGCGACCGTAGCAGTCGCACGGTTCCGGACTGCACGCGTAGAAGCGCGAGACCACCGCGGCCGGCAAACCTAACTAACCAAAGGACATCACACACATCCATGCCCGGTGCAGTATTCGAACCTGTGACCGCGGCATTCGCGCGGCTACAGACTGTAGCGCCTAGAACCTCTCGTCCACTCCGGCCGGTAATAGCTCCTCAATTGGCATCACGAGGCTGATTGCACCCCGAAAAATGGTAACAGCGTATGGTGGCTGGATGGTTACCCATCCAAGTGCCGGCCACGCCCAGCAGCGCTTAACGTCGGTGATCTCACGGGAACCGGTGTATCCACTGCGGCCTGGCCGTTGCCCATTACAAATGGAAAGCTCGCCAAAAGTTTTTCAAACTCAACGTTTAAGAATTCATTTAATCAGTTAACGCCAGGCGAGCTCCGGCAAGCTCTTCTACTTAACATGCACTGCTTGGCGAGAAAAGCCAAACACCACGCCTCGTGCCGGAAGCCAAACCTTTCCGCCGTCTCCGGACACAACACTCCAGTATTACCACACACAGTGACCATGCACAACAGGTGCGAACCTCCCGACCCCGCTGTAACCAGGCCGTGCGGTTCTAGGCGCTGCAGTCTGGAGCTGAGCGACCGCTACGGTCGTAGGTTCGAATTCTGCCTCGGGCATGGATGTGTGTGATGTCCTTAGGTTAGTTAGGTTTAAGTAGTTCTAAGTTCTAGGGGACTGATGACCTCAGAAGTTAAGTCGCATAGTGCTCAGAGGCATTTGAACCCGCTGTAACCGCAAATGAGAAACCACACAGTCCCTGTAGACTCAACGCTGCAGACTTACATAACAAACCCGCGAGGTCGGCCAAAGTAAAATCGATGGCAAAGATGACACTACAAGAAAGAGGTACTGGCCTCAGCCGCGCAACGTGTCAAATAGCAAGAGACGAATCGATGTATGATATGAATTTGAGTTGTAGGAAGTCTTTTTTGAAAATACTTTTCTAGAGTGCAGCGTAATGTGTATGTGAAATGTATATGATAAACAGTTCTGTTAAGATGAGAATGGAAACTTTTAAAAAGTAGTGCTGAGGAAGAATGGTCATCATCGTCATCATCAACATCATATGGTGTTCTGCCCATTAGCAGCACCTTCGTGGCATCATTGCTCTCTACATCTGATTCGCTTTCAGACCTACTGTTTGTATCTTTATTTCACTTCATCCTGCACCTTTAGTCTCCTCCTTTCCTTATTACCTACTATAGCTGTTTTAAGAAGTCCTTTTTTCACGTTATGTGTCCGACCAAGTCGGCTTTCTCTTTCGTAACCTGCTTCACTACTGTTCTTTGTAATTTTACCCTTTCCATTACTTCATATTACGAGACCGTTTCCGGAACGGACCTGCTGCACATGCAGATTCACAATAAATTAAAGACTCACTCTCGATCTGCGTAATTAATTGATCTTAAATGTAAGAGTGATCATTACTCGCAATAGTATAAAAATGGACTTGCACGCTACAGGGAAACAATGAATTGTTTGGAAGCAGACGGGATGAACCAAACGCTGGGATGGCCAGCTTCTTCGGAGTGTGGACAAAGAGGGTAGGCGTTCACACGAATTCCGTAATAGGGACTGCTTCCGGAGAGAGGAGGAAGCTTGTCAGCAAGCGCTATTGTCCGCCACACGAATACACGACTCCTGTAGTAGACGTGTAAAGAAAGCCGTTGGCCTTTGAAAACATCGGGACGCTGCTAAATGCGCAACTTCTACACAAAAAAGAAAAACTTTGTTGATGAACATAAGAGGTCGGATGTTGGTTCATGTCGACCTTTAAGAGTGACTGAGAGGACGAAAATGACGAAAGGAAGTTCCCTTATTGGCTGAAGAAAGATAAAGGGCAAGCAACGACTCTTTTCCGAGGAAACAGGAAGAATTTCAGTGTCTAACCACGTTCAACATAGTCCAGAGAAGGGGATCTGCGCTCTCAGAGACGCCTTTTCAGTGGTCGGGGTTCACAAGAAAGGGAGTCCAGCCAATTAGGACTAGCTAGTAACGAGAAACGAGGTAAGGAGAGGCTTCCTTGACGGACGCCGTGACACAGTACAATCAGAATTCATCTCAATCTTCTCTCCGCCTGGCCGCATCGCAGAGCTTCCCCTTACGACTCTCAAGTTTGAAGGGAGGGAGCTCCCTGGCGCTACCACAGATTGAGGTCGCAGTACTTCTTCACCTGCAGCCATACTATGGTGACACCGAGCCGCTTCTACAAGAGGTGCACGAAAAATCAAAACAGTTACAACGTATAGAGCTCCATACTAGGGACTTATTTTAGAAGTCATTACAGGTTTGCTTCAAAATTCGCCAACAGGTGCGAGGTACTTACGATTTTCCATAATTCTATGTGTTGCATTCAGCAGCTCTGTGTCCTCCGACCACCATGTCAGTGTTACAGATTTGCGTTTGCAGCTGTTGTCCTATGCCTTTATGAAATATTATTGAGACGTAAGCCGTTTTTTTGACATAATTGTGAGTAATGAATATATCAATAAAAATACAAAAAAATACAGTCACTGGTTATTTACTTCAACGCCGCATCTCAAATGCATCAATTTTTCTCCTCCTTTGTTCTTCAACGTCCAGCTTTCATTTCTATACAGAAAAACCTTCCATATCAAACGTTTAACCATACTTTTGCTAAGTTCTACCACCAGTTTTGCTGCTTAGATGGGATAAATAATCGAGAGATTCTGAGCCCAATAGGGGAGAGTACTTTTGTAACACAAGTAGACTAAATGAGGATCTGTGTTGATAGGACACTCCCTGAGGGAGACGTAACTAACCTGTTTAGGGATTCGTGAGTTTCTCGATACCAGTGTACTACAGAAGTATCCAGTACAAGTATATACGCAAGCACGGCTTAGCACTTCCTGACTTATTTTGTGTACCAAAGATCGTTTAAATCTTTCAGGAACCAAGCAACATGCACTGTCGAATTGTTAATAATAATAATCTCCATATCCCATACACATTTTCATAATTTTAGTGAATGGGGCAGACTACAGTAAGGGAGAGCCCTTTAAGTAGAGGAGCTCATCATGTTTCCTGGTCGGTGTTTCTATCTTGTGATTGATTTTACAATCAGAAGAAGGAACGTGCAATATAGACCGCCATATGAAATACTCGGCTGATTATTGCTAGGGTCTGAGAAAGATTCCATGTAATTGCCTCTCCTAACTAATTATAGTGAACTGCCATGCCCAAAATCGCCGCAAGTGAATGCAGTAATATCAGCCATGCTCCTCAAAGTGTGGGAGAGTTTGATTGCCGTCTGGTTTTTCGACCTGCGTCAAGTGGAGTGCTCATTGAACATTTGAGAAATGTAAATTATGACTTTGATCGTGAATATAGTTGCAGAAATATCTGAAGACTGCGAGTTCATGCACGTAAATGAAATATGTTTGTAGAGTCAGATGGTTAGTTTGAAAACGGAAACTTTGTTGCGGAATGCGAAAGCTAAAATTTATCACACATTTTTATCTTCGTTCATGTAAAAAATGCAGCTCATGCAATAGACCAGTCTTTATGAAATTCCCAGCCCCAATTACAAAAATAGTTCTCTTTCCTGTTCCAACGTCACTCTGTTACAGTAGTATTCGAAAGAAAAGAATGTTTTCAACACTTTCATTTTAAATGATTCCAGACGAAGTGAAATGGTGAAAGTGGGACTCTGCGTGCGTAGTACGTGCTCTGGACGCTATATTTTCGTCAGTTCCAGTGATAACGGCCTGTCAGGTTTGTCAACCTATTACATCAGGTGTTTATTCCAGGGACTACCTTAGAAGCGGCAACTCTTATGGTACAAAAGCACGCTTTAAGAGACTTTAATCATGGTTAGGGCGAGACTGCCTGCCACACGCCCGGCTGTTAACGAGTTTCTGCCGACACAAAGTCATCAAAGTTTCCAGTAAGCACCGGGCGGAGACAGCGGAGACGGGGCGGAGACGGCGGCGACAGATTAAAATTTGGGACAGGAGTTAACGGTGCACTTTCTCCTGTTTAAACGTATGCCCCGCAGCATGGGCTTTTGAGAAGACAGAAGTAATATGCTGAATCTCTTTCTCTCTCCCATCCGTCAGTTCCGTTTATGTAGTCGACTGTGCCAACATATACTAAGAAGTTTAAAGCAATAGCCTAGGTTTTAACATAAGATGGCATGGCTGTTATCGTTAACACTACAAAACGTTATGGGTGTAACTTCAAGTTTTTTTTAAGTTGACAAATAACACCATCACGAAAGACAGGGCAGAGGAAAGCATCCAGATTTCGTTATTGTGGTTGTAGTGACACAGAACTAAATGAAATTATTAAAAGCTAGAAATGCAATTACGTAAAACTGTTATCTACATCGTATACTTTTAATTATTCTCTGGTATTCCTAATTATCAACAAATGAGATCTCTGTGGAGTGATAAGTGAGAAAAGTCATATCAAGTCCGAATCTTTAAGTGACATGTTGACTGAGCATGTAATTTTGAATCATTACATGTAGCTTACAATTACTTTTCACGTGCAACAAGGCGTTCCTATACTTCAGACTGAATTTTCACTCTGCAGCGGAATGGGCGCTGGTATGAAGCGTCCTGGCAGATGAAAGCTGTGTGGCGGATCATCACTCGAGGAAAGGCCCCGATTTCGAGTCTCTGTCCGGCAAACAGTTGTAATCTGCCACGAAATTTCGTTTCTGTACTGCACTGCACAATTTAGGGACGAGTTACATAAAGTAATATATAATATTAACAGCTTTGTGGAGATGAATCAAAGTGCCAGAAAATGTTGTCAGAGATCTGTCAGTAGTGCACAGAAGGCTGGAAGCGACGTGGGGTGAGGTCAGAGTGACTATGGTACCGAACGGTGCTGGCTCCGAGGAATTTGAAAGAGCGGGAAAAGAGAGAGCGTGCCAGTCAGTGGCCAGCTACGGTACCCTGGGCTGATATTCTTCATCACAGTGTTTCCCGGAGACAACATCTGGATTATTTTGTAAGCGGAAGAATCATCGGAAAACTGGAAGAAGGGCGAAGTGTGATGAGTGGAGTCCAGTAATTTGGTGTTGCTCGTAGCATTGTCTCACGTGCTTGAGAAGCGTTCCGAAGCACAGACACTGCTGCCCGAAGTAGAAGAGGTGGGCGATCACAGTCAACTACACCAGTAGAGGACCGCTACGGTCTGTAAGGGACAAGAAGGGACCCACGTCAAACGGTGGGTGCAGTTGAGCCAAGCTTAACACCGCTGCAAGACACGTACTGTCATTCTCGACTGAATGGGAATGGTCCTGAAGACCATTAAGTTGTGTTCCGTTAATACCCGCACATCGGCGCCACCGTTTACGATAATTCCAGGGACATAGGTACTAAAGGTGGCAGGGATAAAATACAGGGAGCTAAAGGATATTTACCATTTGTACACAAACCAGATGGCAGTTATAAGAGTCGAGGGACATGAAAGGGAAGCAGTTGTTGGGAAGGGAGTAAGACTGGGTTGTAGCCTCTCCCCGATGCATAATGAGCAAGCAGTAAAGGAAACAAAAGAAAAATTCGGAGTAGGTATTAAAATCCATGGAGAAGAAATAAAAACTTTGAGGTTCGCCGAAGACATTGTAATTCTGTAAGAGACAGCAAAGGACTTGGAAGAGCAGTTAAATGGAATGGATAGCGTCTTGAAAGGAGGATATAAGATTAACATCAAGAAAAGCAAAACGAAGATAATGGAATGTAGTCGAAGTCGGGTGATGCTGAGGGAATTAGATTAGGAAATGAGACACTTAAAGTAGTAAAGGAGTTTTGCTATTTGGGGAGCAAAATAACTGATGATGGGCGAAGTAGAGAGGATATAAAACTTAGATTGGCAATGGCAAGGAAAGCGTTTCTGAAGAAGAGAAATTTGTAAACATCGAGTATAGATTTAAGTGTCAGGAAGTCATTTATGAAAGTATTTGTATGGAATGTAGCCATGTATGGAAGTGAAACATGGACGATAAATAGTTTGGACAAGAAGAGAATAGGAGCTTTCGAAATGTGGTGCTACAGAAGAATGCTGAAGATTAGATGGGTAGATCACATAACTAATGAGGAGGTATTGAATAGAATTGGGGAGAAGAGAAGTTTGTGGTACAACTTGACGAGAAGAAGGGATCGGTTGATAGGACATGTTCTGAGGAATCAAGGGATCACCAATTTAGTACTGGAGGGCAGCGTGGAGGGTAAAAGACGTAGAGGGAGACCAAGAGATGAATACACTAAGCAGATTCAGAAGGATGTAGGTTGCAGTAGGTACTGGGAGATGAAGAAGCTTGTAGAGGATAGAGTAGCATGGAGAGCTGCATCAAACCAGTCTCTGGACTGAAGACCACCACAACAACAACAGGTACTGGACCAACGAGGAATGAGGTCACATCCTATCCTCAGATGACCAGGTACGGTCTGAGTAGTGATTCAGGACGTACCCTCACATGGTGAGAGATGGGGACATACAAAGTACTAACATTATCGTTTTGGTGGTTCAAGAACAGGGTGTTTCAAAATGAATATATGGATTTTAAGGCTTTGTGGAACATATTAAATCCACCTTACAGTTATAAATAATACACCAAATGAAAGAGAAACACGGTTTTTCTTACAATTATTCAGTATGAACACCGATCACACATCGAGTCGATAGGCGAGTTGTTCCGAAACCTTGATCAACGTGCCACTGTTTCTAAAGTGTGATAGATCAGCTGGTATCGGAGGCACATACACATGGTCGCGTCAGATCGTGTGTGAACGTGGAGGTCATGCATAAAATGCTATGTCAACCGGCCCCTTGCACCCAGTCCACCGGTCGGATACGACGTCGTTTAACCAGCCGCATACTGAGTTACGCCAGTGAGGCGGAGCACCATCTTGCTCCCAAATAAAGATGGGTTGTTCAGCTTCTTCCCACTGAGGCACGGCCCATAGCCGTAGCACATCAAGATAAGAAACATTAGCTACAGTTTGTTCATCGTAAAAGAAAGGGCCATAAACTTTCAGATGGGATATTTCTTGGGGCTAAGCGTGAAGCACTCGCACTCGTTCAACACGTTTTTCAGTCACTCTTTGTCATTCCCTACTATTATCATTGCGTACAGGTATATAAACAAACCTGTTTGAATTGCTCTTTCATTTGGTGTATTATTTACAAGTGCAAGTTGAAAGTAATAAATTCTACAACGTCTTAAAACCAGTATGTTCATTCTGAAACACCCTGTATTATAGTGTGGGAAGGCACAATGTTGCACGGGGATACTGACCTCCAAATCGTTGTACATGATACACACACTGAACAAAGTTACTTCTGGGAGCGACAGTAGTAGTATAGGGGGCGGTATGGGACTTCCAAGTGAAAACAAAGTGAAATATTTTCCACATACTTTTCACTTTAAGCTTTAAAACATTTAGCTCAAAAGTGGTCTTCTCTTTGAACCCTAGCTTTTGAGCAAAAGATGGCGACCACTTTTTGGCGACCAATTTTTAGCCACCACTATTTCTGCAATGACTTTCGGTGAGCTGTCGTATATGAAAATTAAATAGTGTAATTGAAAATTTTTTATGTACATATGGCTACGAAAGGAAATAGCTTGAATAATTATACCATGCAAGAACTAAAAGATGAAGCGAAAAATATGGACTTAAAAGGTTATTCAAAGTTGAGAAATCAGCAAATTATAGAGCTTATTAAAAGGCTCAAGTGAATGAAACATAAGAAGAAGAGGAATAAGAACCTTTTCAGTCGTTATCTGAACAACAGCAACTTATTCATCAAATGAGTAAATTTTTAAAATTTGGACAATTATACGAATGTATTCAACAAATGAATCATACGCTGCAATAATTGCTGATTATATCAATAAAGAAAATCCATTCAAACGTTCCACATGGAGGACTATATGAAGATGAGAGAATCTATCTGAAGATTTCATAAGAGCCTTTCAAGACAAATTAGTTTGGACTGAAATATCATTTAACTAAAAAAATGTCTGAAGATTTCATGAGATAGTTTCAAGACAGATTAAACTGGTGGGCATTAGCATGGAAGCAGAAACTGTCTAAAAATTTCATTAGAGAATTTCACGGCATATTATACCGGCATCATGTATCTGAAGATTTCATGAGTAAATTCCAAGACAGATTAGAGTGGTTTTATATATTACAACATCAAAAATTGTCTGAAAATTTCATGCGAGAATTCGTAGATTGATTAGGCAGGAGATTTATATCATTGCATCAAAAACTGAAGATTTGATGCGAGATTTCCAAGATAGATTATTCTGGAAGGGTATAGCACTGTGTCAAACGCTGTATGAAGATTTTATAATGGAATATGAGCATAAAGTAAACGGTGAATTAATTTTAAAATTTTAATATATTTCTGAATCGTTCAACAAAAAAAAAGATATTATGCCCGTATGAAATACTGACCGAACAACCTGAAAATGACTCTTCTATATGCTTATCAAATGGAAATGGCAAATTTGTGTTAATAAAATACAAACACCTTTTTCAAAAGGAATCCTTTGACCGTTTGTTAGCAATGCAAAATAATTGTCCAATGTGCAGAACAGTTATGAAAAGAAATATTAGGGAACATATTTTGACGCCCGATTTGTCCATACGATTTATACCAACAGCAGCACCAGCACAAGTTGGAAATTTTATAGGCCTTGACCTATAAAATTATCTTATGCAGTGCTTATGTGTCATCTTTGTTATTTGCTCGTTGATTAACGTGGTACTAATTATTTCAATATTGTCATCGAGCATGGGCTCGTACAAACGAGCAGGATGATCGATATATTCTGTAATCGCTGTTTCCATTTATATATACAAAAGTTTTTCTTTAATAACCCCAAGGAAGTGTGTCAGTTATACCGTCTTTTTCCTCTAGAAGCGTTCGTTTATCATAGTTAAATTTAAATTTAAATTTATTCACCAGGTTTTTCGTCTTGTTATCTCTCGTAATCATATTATTGCTTATGATAACATCTTCAGAAGTCTGTATTAATTCGGCCATCGTCTTAATGTTGACTTTTACAGAATTTT
The DNA here is from genome assembly GCF_023897955.1 of Schistocerca gregaria. Classification (NCBI taxonomy): domain Eukaryota; kingdom Metazoa; phylum Arthropoda; class Insecta; order Orthoptera; family Acrididae; genus Schistocerca; species Schistocerca gregaria. The sequence continues at coordinate 323,710,722 of NC_064925.1, read as the reverse complement.
CGTAGTTTGGAGTGAATTTTGGTAGTCTGCCTTTATATGTTCGATAAGCATAGCTTTTTGGGCCTATGCTTACCTCTTTGGTGACAAAATCGTCTTTGCCCAATGCATCTGTCCATTCATCGAGCACGTAACCTGTTTTCACTGTGTGTGTGTCATCGTCAATGTAAAAAATAGAGTCTGTGTCGTAGTATACGACTTTATCGCTTTATCTATCGAGCATATCATACAACCTCATTCTAGCGTTGGCGGCGGTGAAAGCGGCCACAAATATGTTAGTACCTGTGATCTCTTCAACATAGAAATCATCGTAGCGATATGTCACCTCTATTATTTCCTCGTTGGTTGGTATCACATCATTTATCTCTATTTTGTCGTCGAGCAAGACCTCGTGCCATCGTTTAACGTCTTCTACAATTCTGTTCGTGACAAGGTCAACCACTGACTGAATTTCTCCCATAGAGAATTGAGGCATGTTTTGGCAACAGTTCACTTGCCGGCATTCTGTTCAATATAGCTAATGTCGAGCTCAATATCTTGCTTTTCCTTGATAACTAGACCTTATTCTTCTTTCGACTTGTACTCATCTTCCCAAGGACTAATTTCCAGTTTGACTTTCATGAAGGTTTTAACGTAGTCTCTGAACATCTCATTACTTATTCGATCAAAATGCCACACCTCGTAAATTTACTGCACTTTGTAGCCTTTTTAGATGGCCTTGTTGAGCTCTATCGTTGTCCAAGTTCCAACAAAGGCGCTCTCATCGTCACTATCGTTGCAACAACTATGAGGGTTTTCTTCTAGACATTTCTCGCGTAGAGCTTTTCCTGTTTGACTGGCAGCACAGCATGATACAAGCTTGGAGGCGAAAACACTTTGTATTAAAAAAAAAAAAAAAAAAGAACATTCTTTTTCGTATTTTTCTGGTCTCAGTATCTGTACGGGATGACCAACAGGATAATCGTCGTAAGACATCACTGTTGGACATAAACTGCAGATGTCTGTGTATCGCAGCTTCTTGCCTGAAACCTTCAATTTTGCAGTTTTTGTTCTTACACCGAAAAACGCTTCTCTAGGATCCAGTGGTTCTAACAATTTTTGCTCTTTTTACGTGCTCTTTGCGAGCCTTAGAATTTTTCCACTTACAACACACCTCGACAACGTTATAACCAGCATTCCTCAACGTACGTATTCGCTCTGTGGTCACTTAAGAGATCATCCATGGTTTCGTTGTTCACATTGTTGATAGCATCGGGCGAATAACGCTCTGGACAGCCACCATACCAAAAGCAACCGTGATGTTGATACACGGTTTTTCTTCTTGCGTTGTAGCCGTTAACTTTTGCACCACATATTGTAACTTCCTCGCCGTTCAATGCATTTTGTACATTTGGGAAAGAGTTTAATCACGCAATTGATTTTTTGCTGAACATTTCCTTCTTTTGATCTTTGACTACAGCAATCGCGTTAGGCTCAAGGTATTCTGACCTGTAAATAGCCACAAAACACTGGCAATTGTTATGTAGTGAAATGGATCAATATTTGCTATTTCCAGGAAATTTCTCCTAAATTACAGGCAGCCGCGCATTAGTATCTCAACATCGGAATGGAAATACTCGGAAAGTTCCTTCTGGAAGTCAAACAAGTAGTTTTTCTTCAACTTCTGATCGTGTCATTCTAAGTAAGAATTCTAGCTTCAGGTTTCATAGTGTAAACAGCATAGTACTTGATCGGTGGATTTTGCCTTACGTAATTTTGATTTTCGCGCTTATTAAAGAAGTGCGGAAAGTAATCTTTCTTCACCTCTTCAAGTCGAATGTCGTTGGAAACGACGTGAGGCCGCCTTGGATAAAGTTTATGCTGTCAATTATTCTGAGGTTTAGGGTAGGTATTTTTAGCTACATAAGTTTTGTCCCTTGGATAATGGTTTTTCATCCTAATTCCGTTATTGATACAATACTGAAAAATTAATTACGCATCACAAGCCTTTGCATTGTGCTCTGTACACGTGTACCCTGTTACTTCGTGATATCAACCATTTACAAAATTCATTGTTATTTCTATACTTGTATCAGTTTCCCTTGAAATCGTGAACAGCCACAAAGTCTGCCGTCTGTACGTTTGTATCTTGTTCTGATTCGGAATCGAGAAAGTAGTTAGTTTCTGTATAACTGCAATTTTTTTAACCTTTTAGTGCCTCTTCAATTTCAAGTACATTTATTATCTCAGTGACCATCACGACATTTTCTCCTTTGCATGTAGCATTTGTGTTCACTTATCTTCACACATTCTTCACCACAATTACGGCAGTCAGAGATACCACAGTTGTGTCCGCTGATGCTTCTTTTACATATTTTTTTTACATTTTTTGCATTTTTAAAACAATTCCCAATCTCTCTTCTGGTTATCCATGCATTCCTTATCAAAACAAAGTCTGTTACACATTTTACAATAAATCCACGATTATTTTCCTTCTTTATTATCATGCTTTGGTCTTAAACACAAATTGCACACACTTCCTTTACCTTTTTGCAAGAGTATTTGTCTTTGTTATTGTAGGCAACATCACTTTTTTGCAGTAGCTTCAAGTTGTCGATAACTTCATAGTGGTAGTAATTTAAATATAATTAAATCGTTTTCTCTCTTTCCGCGCATGAAGAACGAATTACCTTGTTAAGTGCAGTAGCTGAAACAACCTTGATCTGAACATTCGAAGCCGCGCGGGGTTAGCCGAGCGGTCTTGGGCGCTGCAGTCGTGGACTGTGCGGCTGGTACCGGCGGAGGTTCGAGCCCTCCCTCGGGCATGGGTGTGTGTGTGTTTGTCCTTAGGATAACTTAGATTAAGTAGCGGGTAAGCTTAGGGACTGATGACGTAAGCAGTTAAGTCCCATAAGATTTCACGCACATCTGAACATTTGAACATTCGAAAATTCTGCTACATCGTTGATATAGGTCAGGGTGAACGCTTCTTCATAATTTTTTCCACGTTTATCGCACACTTCCTTCGCTAACTCTTCCAGCGGAGCTCTCCCTTTCCAAATGTAGAGAACTTCATTATCCGTCAATTTCTTGCTCAGAATATTTCTAGATTCGTAGGTAAGTGCTGTGATTATTGCTCGTGGCCCGCACAGGCTGTCAGTGTTGCTTATTCTGCTTATGCCTCTTTTCCTAATGATATCATTAGCATTATTCACTATTTTCTTACGATCTGCGCCTTTTCTTCTAGGCATTTTGTAGATATCAAAGTAAAAAGTGGCATTGTTTATGTCTACATTTTTATTTGATGTTAATATTCTTTCAATATGTGCAAGTTGCCGTGAAGCATTGAATTTTAAGTTCCTTTTCGACGAAATTGTGTGATTAAAATGTTTATTTTCAGTAACTACCTTCATTTGATAGCCTTGCTTGAAAGCATTTAATTTTCTTATCGACTTGATAGCTCCGTGTGCAGCCTTTCTGACAGCTTTGATTTGTTTCACGGGATCACCTTTCAAGTTTTTGATTTTAATAGCAGAAGCTGTTTACCAAACGTTGTATTTCTTAAGCAATACTGTGCGATCACAAGGACGAATCTTGAATGGCAACTTCTCTTTCAATGACTTGAACAGCCTTTTCTTGAAAGGGAAAATATCGCCTACTCTTTCTCTTTTCCTGGAGCGACGCTGCTGTCATTGTAGTTGTTGTTTCTCTTCGGAAACCATTGGAGAGAATTGAAAGTGCCGAATCCTCTCCAAACGCTCCTTCTCTAAATTTATCAAATTCATTAGATTTTCCTGTGAACGTATCAGATAATATCCTTTGACTCCATTTTCCCCTGTTGTTTCTCTCAACTCACTAAAAGTGATCTCTTTCTATAGCTTTACCAAGTTCTGCTTTCTTCATTTTGTAAAATCCTTTGATCCCGAGTTCTTTCGAGAGAGCTTTTAATTCAGTAACAGTTGCACCGTTGCAGCGCTTATTATTATTATTTTCTTTCTCATTTATTATACAAAATAATTTTTATATTTCAGTTACGCAATTCAGTTTTTATGGTACAGCTAGCATTTAGAGTGTTGCAATCTGTGGCGGAAGAGCGCATATAACCAGATAAGAAGTAGGAAGTACGTGTGTGCACGGCCTTCGCCGGCGCTGGCTGTGTTCTCTTTCTCTTCCGTCAACAGATATTGCTGATGTTTGTGCCACTTAAATTAGTACCGTAAGTGTTTTTGCTTTATTCATTATTGACATGCAGACGGGATGGCCATTCCGGCTGAAAATTAAAGAGAATTGAAGTTTTGCGTTTAGTCTCTTCAAATGAGCTGCAACTATCTAGCGAAAACCGCATATTTCACGAGAGAAATAAGCTGGTGAATGTAGATGCTTTTAAAAAGTACTTCAGCGCTGCCACACAAACTATATAAAGCTGCAAACCCTTGAGACTGCTCCCTGGTTTGCCTCAGGCTGGGGAGCTGGGCTGGACATCCAAAGCAATGAGTATCATCATCATCAAGCCGCTCCTGCTCCTGTGCTCTGCCCTGTCCATTAAAGACAACGGGTGACAAATTTCTTCTCTGCGCTCTGATGACGTCAGAAGGGCAGTTGCAATCATTGTCAAATAATTTCAAGAGTACAAACGTGTGTCTCAAAGTTTCATTGACTGTTTGAGGGACAACATGAGGTAATAATTCATTTAAACGTTGAATGTGTTCTTCGTGATTCTATTTAAATTTTCTAAGTGAGTTATGTGGTCTTTACACATCTCTTTAATTTTGTACTCACCTTATTTTCGGTTCGAGGGTAAAACCTCTTCATAAATCTTGAAAATCTACTGCAATAGGTATTTTCAATTTCATGATTAGCGACCACTACCCTGGTTCGCTGACGAACACAGTGTTTGGTTGCATATTCGAAGGGAGAGGCATTTCGCTCCCCCTATTTTTCGTATGTTTTACGATATTTTTCTCTCACATGTTCATGAATTGCTTCTCTTGTATTCTCATACTCAAGAATATCCGCCACCTCCTTTGCCTTGAACCAGGGATTACACTGTTTATCTAGCACCACGAAAACATATTGTCGTTGAACAAAAGTTGGTTGTTGCCAATATCGGTGACTGCTTCCATTTTATCATACCTACGATATGTATATATATTTTGGATGGAGACGTCCATGAAAAAATTGAATTGTATAAAAAGTAATAATAATAATTTTTCTATAAACGGGATAATTGTACTTTCGATCTTTTTACCCTTATAATTATCTGCTCTTGATGAATTAGCAATAAGGTACTTGCACAGCTTCGGTTATTTGGGTGCCCAAGAAGAAGATCAGCTTTCTGAATTGAGTGAGGAAGCGTTGAAAGAGGCTCTTACGTTATTTCAGCAGAAATACACACAACAAAAAAGTTTTGCATCACCCCGGTTCCCAGAGCTCCTGAAGATAGACGTTGACTGTTCAGAGATGTCACTAAACCCACCCAAAGATGTAAACAACCACGAACGAGGACCGCCTATTAGACGGAGGGGGTCCGACAGCCGATTAGTTGCGGTCATTCCACCACGAACGAGATACACAGCTCATGTTGTCTGTAGTTCAACCATGCCTGGGCGGTTAATACCGCGGCTCGATCGTGTCCGCATTGTTACTTTGTGCCAAGAAGGGCTCTCAACAAGGGAAGTGTCCAGGTGTCTCGGAGTCAACCAAAGCGATGTTGTTCGGACATGGAGGAGATACAGAGAGACAGGAACTGTCGATGACATGCCTCGCTCAGGCAGCCTAAGGGATGACCGCTGACTACGGATTATGGCTCAGAGGAAACTTAACAGAAACGCCACCATGTTGAATAATGCTTTTCATGCAGCCAGAGGACATCGTGTTACGACTCAAACTGTGCGCAATGGGCTGCATGATGCGCAACTTCTCTCCCGACGTCCGTGGCGAGGTCTATCATCGCAACCACGACACCATGTAGCTCGGTACAGATGGGCCCAACAACATGCCGAATGGACCGCTCAGAACTGGCATCACGTTCTGTCTCATATGATTTCAACCAGAAAATCGTCGAAGACTTCTTTGGAGGCAATCCGGTCAGGCTGAACGTCTTAGACACACACTATCCAGCGAGTGCTGTGGGGCCGATGTACGCCGCTAGTGGTCATGGAGCGCGCTGTAACGGCTGTACGATACGTAATGCCATTCTCAACCAATAGTTCAACCTTATCGGCAGCATACTGGCGAGACATTCGTCTTCATGAACGACAGTTCGGGCCCCCATCGTACACACCTTATATATGACTTCCTTCATGTTAACGACATCGCTCCACTTGAGTGACCAGCATGTTCGCCAGACATTAGCCCTATCGAATATGCATGGGATAGATTGAAAAGGGCTGTTTATTGCGGATGTGACCCACCAACCACTCTGAGGGGTCTACACCGAATCGCCGTTGAGGAGTGGGACAGTAAAGGCCAGCAGTGCCTTGATGAACTTGTGGACAGTATGCCACGACGAATACAGGCAAGCATCAATGCAAGAGGACGGGCTGCTGGGTATTAGACGTACTGGTGTGTAGACAAAACTTGACTACCACTTCTGAAGGTTTCGCTGTATGGTCGTACAACATGCAATGTGTGGTTTTCATGAGCAGTAAAGAGGGTGGAAACGTTGTTTATGTTGACCTCTATTCCAATTATCTGTACAGGTTCCGGAAATCTCGTAACCGAGGTGATGCAAAGCTTTTTGTTAAGTGTGTATGAACTAGTAGCTAATGGGGAGCTGACTGACGAAACTTTGTAATTAATGGAGAAACCAAGGTGTGGCGTGGAAGATAACGTCTTGAGCTTTGCTACACACATCTACAAGTGGAGCAAGAAGAATATGAAATGACATTACTACCTTGCAACTAGAAAAATGTTGCAGGTAGCTGAAACAGCTATTAAAATATGGCAAAATCCCACAGGTCTTACTTTAGAGAACAGCAACCAAAATCCTGGTATAGTCATTTCGAACAAGAGAGGAGTTCACAGAAGATAAAAAATTCAGTGCTGCAATTCTGTCAGCGCACTTTTGACGGGAGAGTTCACGTGCTGGCTCATGCAGATTACCCTAATTTGTACAACGATCCTATTGAAATTCACGTTGATCAGGATGAATGGACAATAATAAGCATTCTTCACGAACAAACTTGCTCGCTGTCTTCGTTCACGAAATTGGCCACACGCTAGTAGGTTTAGCGAATTCAGACGTCGCTGAGTCAATGATGTACGCGTTCTACAATAGTACTATGATGTAGCTATCTGAAGACGACATACGCGGTATTCAAACGTGCTGCTTCTGCCTGCAAGTCTGCTCAGCCGCCGACGCCAGCAGTGCCTGAAGAAGAAGCTGAATTATGCAAAATCAAGCAGTTTGGAAGTTCTATTATTATCGACGAATTCCTGTACATTTCCCACCGTAGATGGGTTTGGATGAACGCTCTTAATAATAATGACGAGCACGCTACTACTAAACTTCTGTTAATCACAGACTGGTTAAAATTTCTGCCACAGAATTTCAAAACTATATCTGTTGTTTGCCGGCCGGTGTGGCCGTGCGGTTCTAGGCGCTTCAGTCTGGAACCGAGTGACCGCTACGGTCGCAGGTTCGAATCCTGCTTCGGGCGTGGATGTGTGCGATGTCCTAAGGTTAGTTAGGTTTAAGTAGTTCTAAGTTCGAGGGGACTGATGACCACAGATTTTGAGTCCCACAGTGCTCAGAGCCATTTGACCCATTATCTGTTGTGTATCAGAGGCCATCTGGTCGTGTTGATTCTTAATAACATGATTTTATCGCCAGAAGGTGGCTACCCGCCAAAAAAAGCTTCGTGACTTACAACAAGGAGGTTTATACGCTATTACAAACACCAGCAGCGTAAATACAAGACATGGATATAAAACAGATCTGGTGCTCGATGGCGAGTGTAATATTCTTTTACCAGATAGTTATAACAGAGTGCTGAATTACGAGGACTATGCAATGCTGACAGGCATGACGATGATATATATATATATATATATATATATATATATATATATATATATATATATATATATATACTCCTGGAAATGGAAAAAAGAACACATTGACACCGGTGTGTCAGACCCGCTTCGGACACTGCGAGATGGTTGTACAAGCAATGATCACACGCACGGCACAGAGGACACACCAGGAACCGCGCTGTTGGCCGTCGAATGGCGCTAGCTGCGCAGCATTTGTGCACCGCCGCCGTCAGTGTCAGCCAGTTTGCCATGGCATACGGAGCTCCATCGCAGTCTTTAACACTGGTAGCATGCCGCGACAGCGTGGACGTGATACGTATGTGCAGTTGACGGACTCTGAGTGAGGGCGTATAGTGGGCATGCGGGAGGCCGGGTGGACTTACCGCCGAATTGCTCAACACGTGGGGCGTGAGGTCTCCACAGAACATCGATGTTGTCGCCAGTGGTCGGCGGAAGGTGCATGTGCCCGTCGACCTGGGACCGGACGCAGCAACGCACGGATGCACGCCAAGACCGTAGGATCCTACGCAGTGCCGTAGGGGACCGCACCGCCACTTCCCAGAAAATTAGGGACACTGTTGCTCCTGGGGTATCGGCGAGGACCATTCGCAACCGTCTCCATGAAGCTGGACTACGGTCCCGCACACCGTTAGGGCCGTCTTCCGCTCACGCCCCAACATCGTGCAGCCCGCCTCCAGTGGTGTCGCGGCAGGCGTGAATGGAGGGACGAATGGAGACGTGTCGTCTTCAGCGATGAGAGTCGCTTCTGGCTTGGTGCCAATGATGGTCGTATGCGTGTTTGGCGCCGTGCAGGTGAGCGCCACAATCAGGACTGCATACGACCGAGGCACACAGGGCCAACACGCGGCATCATGGTGTGGGGAGCGATCTCCTACACTGGCCGTACACCTCTGGTGATCGTCGACGGGACACTGAATAGTGCACGGTACATCCAAACCGTCATCGAACCCATCGTTCTACCATTCCTAGACCGGCAAGGGAACTTGCTGTTCCAACAGGACAATGCACGTCCGCATGTATCCCGTGATACCCAAAGTGCTCTAGAAGGTGTAAGTCAACTACCCTGGCCAGCAAGATCTCCGGATCTGTCCCCCATTGAGCATGTTTGGGACTGGATGAAGCGTCGTCTCACGCGGTCTGCACGTCCAGCACGAACGCTGGTCCAACTGAGGCGCCAGGTGGAAATGGCATGGCAAGCCGTTCTACAGGACTACATCCAGCATCTCTACGATCGTCTCCATGAGAGAATAGCAGCCTGCATTGCTGCGAAAGGTGGATATACACTGTACTAGTGCCGACATTGTGCATGCTCTATTGCCTATATCTATGTGCCTGTGGTTCTGTCAGTGTGATCATGTGATGTATCTGACCCCAGGAATGTGTCAATAAAGTTTCCCCTTCCTGGGAGAATGAATTCACGGTGTTCTTATTTCAATTTCCAGGAGTATATATATATATATATATATATATATATATATATATATATATATATATATATATATATATATATAAGTCACAAGAACGTCAAAGGCTATAAAGTTCACGATATCGAAATCTGTTACATTTTTACGTTTCATAAACCATAAAAATCACAGTAAACGCTAGAAGTTAGACGTAGTGGCTCAGTGAGATGTAAACGTTAAGATGTGAGACGTGAGACGTAAAACTTGCGTCTTTAAAAATCTCTCCTTAAATAAAGATGTTTGTAAAGTATGATCAGAAGTTTGTTAAACAAGTAAATAAAAATATAAGGAACTTTGAACAGATGAATAGTCAGTTCAAAGAGTGGAAGATGAAACCGATAACAGTATACGAGGATTATAAGAAAGGATACCAGCCTGATCCATAAACTGGACGCTTTAGGGAAAGAAGTTATCGGTGCTATTGCGAAAAGTAGGGAGGTTGAAGAACAGATAGTTTCTTACGAAGTGAATAACGACGATTTGTTTCCTATTCGGCCTACACCTAAGGAATCATCTTCTGAAAGAAGCTTATTTATTGAGGATGAACCGATCACGCCAAAGATTAAGCCCGCGTTGCAGCAAATTGAGGAAGAAAAGCGGAAGAAGATGAAGGCTGTTACAGTCTACTCGACAACTTATCTTGGGCCGATAGTATCAAGATACTTGGGGGGATCTCGGTGATACAGTATTTGGCCTAAGGTTTGACCATGGGAAGCACTACATACACGCTTCCGAAGTAACGTTTTGCAATGACACTATTTCTGACGAAGGTAACGCTTTCACTGCCACCGATGACTGTCTGATGATCTTGAAGCATATACAACTATGCTGAACGAAACAAATGCAATATTTCACCACAATGATCTAAATACGAATAAACCCAAGTCAAACAGTAGGGAAAAGTACAACAACATCATTAAGCTGATATGGTAATCGTTAAGGAATGTGCGTAATAATTCGACATTAAAGTCAGCAGGCACTAGCAGCAGCAAAAGGGGAATGGGCTTTGTAAAAAAAAAAATATACAGCAAAACCAGTTGAGTATGTTTGGATGAATGACGTCAGAGATTTAATCGACAGGCTGATGGTAATTCACGGTGAAGAGAATGCAGGGAATAATAGTTACCTTTACGAAAAAGTTGGCATAACGAAAACGCTTACCAGTAAATTTAACGACTCTATAATGAACAATCCAAAGGTAATTCTGTACTTGATTAGATTTCTGAATAATCTCCCACACACGTTCGGTAAGTCAGGAAAGTACGGTAAAGGCTTAGTGAATTGGGCATCAAATAATCTGCCAATGCCCAAGATGCATCTGCTTCGCTACCGCTTTTGCGGACCTTACACGAAACTAGAGGAGTGTTAAGCACGTGGAGATGTAGGAATCAATCCTTTAGATGAAGCTTGCATTACATACAGAGACCGTAACGATGTGGAAGAAAGACATGAAGCAGACAATGAAATAGAGAAAGCAGCAAAATTTTCTCGAAAAGATGCATCGCTAGGCGAAAGATTGCTGTTGCGGGAATAATGTAGGGAAAGAGAAAATTAGGTATGCGATTAGTACACGATAATTGTTGGTTTTATAATTTTTTGTCTCCTGTTAATAAATCAAAGGATTTAGTACTGATTTTAATGTGATATCTATTGGCAAGCCAAAAGCCAAAGGTATTAAGCTAAAACTCTCAAACGACGAACTGAAAAGTCACGGCTTTCTGAATAATTTTCTTACTGAATCACACATGAAGCAGAAAGGCAGTAAAGTTAAAAAAAGGCTATAGTCTACTTCTAACATTATCTATTCCTGTTGTGAAAAAAATTGTTTGAATATCTTACAACAAATAAAGAAACTAAACATGAAGGCTGGCTGCTTGTTACCGCTGATTCTAGCTGCCTTAGGCTCAACTGGATCGTTGGCCGGTGGCGCTGCAGCAATTACGAGCGCTGTCCATAAAAAACAAAGAATATGCAGAGTTGGCAGAACAGAAGAGACATAAACTAGAAATGAAGAAAAGAAAAGTGGGGGCAAAGTTGTCTAAGATAACATGCTTTAAAAAGAAAGAAGTCAAAGAAATGATCCAAAAGTATAGTCATCCGCTAATCTACTTTGATATACTCCTAGAAAAATTAGTAAAGCTAGTGAACATTGCAAATTTTAGAGGCGTCGTTATGATCGATGAACTACCGCAAAAAGTAGCAAAAGTTGAAGCAGGAATTGTTAACCTAGACATGTCTGATCAAGTAGGCACTCACTGGATATGTTACTTCAGGAATGACAGTGAAAAATTTGTGCTTGACTGATTTGGTGGCAATATTCCACAACCGTTAATGAACTATCCAGGCCGTGATGACTTGTTTTACAATGCAGAGGGGGTTCAAAATTTTGATCAGTTTACATCGGGCTACCTATATTCATTGGTCTTGAAGGTTTCACAGACGGATGGTCGTTTGATAAAATTCTCGATATATTAAATGGATACATTTGGGGACAAGATAAAGCAAGCAGAAGATGACTTTGCTAGGAAAGGTGACTTGGGGAAATTACCTTCAGAAGTCAAGTTATTTTATAAACAACAAAGGTCGACAACTAGTAAACCTGACTTGCAAGATGAGAGAATACAATTTCGAAAGGAATTAAATAGCGTTTTTAAAATAACAAAAGGTTGTATTAACTTCAAAGGGAGGAGATTAGTAGTGAAACATCCCCTTAGAAAATTATGAATAACTGTACTGGTAAACCCTTTACGTCAATAGTTTTTCAAACAGCTGAGCAAAACTGAACGTATTCATACATTTCTCTCATTACTTATGTTGATCATCACTAAACTGACGCACGATATTTTTAGCGCAACGCAATCTGACTTTCGATAATCCCTACAAAAGAATGGCCCTCACTAACAATAACCTATACCTTTCACGAATCACTTACCTCACAAAAAACTTCGTTACACGAACTACTTTAATACAGCGAAGGCACTAAGACACTAACTGCTGATAGGCTTAGTTAGCAAATGAAAGATTTTGATAGAGAACAAACAATGCATTTACCTTAATAATGTTCAAAAGTCGTCATATCACACGTCCAAATCGTCCTCTCTCAAAATTCCGCCATCTCTCTCCCCACATCCACCACTGCTGGCGGCTCACCTCCAACTGTGCAACACTACGTGCTGTTCACATCAAACTGCCCAACATCGAATATTCCAACAATGCCAACCAGCCACAGACTACACACAGCGCAACCAGTGATTTTCATACAGAGCGCTACATGACGTTATCAACATAAAAACCTTAACAGCCTACTTACATAGCACCCATGCTCTCCACAAAAATTTTACAAATTGTTTTGGGCAGTGGCCAATACAGACTTGAAAAAAAAATTAATATTTACAATAACAAAGATATCAAATGCACACACTTATTCATACATTGTTGGTCAAAAGCAAAGATTTTCTCACAGTCCGTAAAGACTGTCCTGATCTTTCATCACAGTAGTAATTGCTGTTTTTTTTTCCCTTATAGTCTGAGCTGTAAAAGAAAATGCACACGGAAGTAGTGGATTTCCATGCAGACTTGAAGTAGTGTTGTTCTTCCAACGGAAAGACAGTGTTGACTCTTGACGTGCAGACAGGTAATGGGCCAGGACAAAGCAAACCCACAGCAGAGTCAGTCGAAGTTCTGAAGAATAGTGGTAAGTAGGTCATCACAGAGCAGACCCACTGTAGTACTGGTAGAGATTATGGCATTGGAGGGCCATCAAAGCTGCAGACCCACTGTAGGCCTTGTAGAGATGGCCAGCAGCCATCTGTTGCGACTGTGCAGGTGCACAATCACCATCGAAGAGTCTTGCAAACAATATAGCAAGTCCATAAACCACCACTTGTGCACTCACAAACCTTTTGGAATTGTCCTTAGAACCTGCAGTGCTGTTAGCCAGTACATTGCTGAATTATTAACACACGTGCAAACATTAACAGGCCCAACTTCTCACATATTACGCATATACTATGACCAACAGGAACATGTGCAGTGTAATGAATGCTTACAAGTTACTTAATTTCATGAACTGGTGTCTGTTACAATCTTATAACAAGAGAATACAATTACAAAGGTACAGAAAACATAATTAAAACATAGTAATACAGATAACATTTGTAGTAATATGGGCTTTACAAAGGAATAGAAATAAACACATACATCAGTGTTACAGGAATTATGATATAAGTAAATACATAAAAATGAGAAGAGCTTTCGAAAGATTAACTTCACACATGAGCATTACAACAGAATAGAATAAATAATGTCTAAACATGTTTACGAAGTAAAGAACATATTATTAATGCAAATTATATTTGAGGCTAACAGTATTACTCATCATAGTGAATGTAGCTTAGTATTAGAAGAGAAAAAAAAATTCTATGAAACAGTACACAGAGACAGGAAGAACACAAATACAAAAGGGTACACAAACACATAGCGGAATAACACAAAAGGGAAAGAACAGGGTTTGTTTTCAGTGTAACATTAGGTACTGCAGTCCAACCCAAAACTTCATTTCAAAGATCTTTCCTCTTATTTCAACATTTGTTCCCACAAAAATATCCTATCCAAGCATGCTTTCTGTATTTATATGTTCACATATTTCTTACCTCATTATTTATTTTACATTATCTTACCTCACCATTTATTTCCAAGAAATGTGCAGCAACAAGAAAAATAACTCTGTAGTAAAACTGGCTTAACAGAGTAATACAATGTAAAATTTGGTAGCACTATGCCTGGCAAAGAGCAGCAGCAAATGCAATAACTTATATCTAAAAATAACAAAGCTCAAGCAAAAAAAAAAAAATACAGTAAAGATAGGAAATATCTAATACCTAAGTTAGATCTTAACACAAGAGTGAAGCATCGCCTTGACTTACTCTACAAAACAAGTTACCCAGTCAGTGAAAAAAATTATGTATGCAATTCCTGTGAAGGCAAATGTCTATTAGTGCTCCCTCTTTTTGTGGAAGTAGATCATAAAATTATTATTTACTGGATATGTAGGCATAAAATTGTGAAATTAGTACATCTATTACATTTTATTTCAACCAATGTTTTTGCTCGGCTAATCCCGAGCGGCTATTTACAAAGAAAAGAATTGTATGCAATCTTAGAAATTAACACCTGGCTTCCAGCCAGCTGCCGCTGAAATTAAGGCTGAGTGGTTCACTTATGGCGGCTAATAAAACCGACCACCCGTCGCTATTCTAAATGTGACCCTACGCACGATTTGGCAACACCTTAGGATGCAGAAGTCGTTAGAGGAGGTGTTGTCTTCTTCTCGAGTGAAAGTGATGCCTTCTTTTCGAGTTATTACACTGCTCTATAAGATCTCTGTCCAGTGGTACACGTCGCACAATGTAGGCACAAAGTTGTGAGTTGATGTACATTTCTTCCCATAGTTTCGAATTCACATTCCGGCTGGCTGCTTAAGTTGCAGTCTGATCGAATTTCAAAGATAATTGTCTTCACTTTCTAACCCACCAGTAACAGCAAAAACTTCCACAGACTATTCCGTAAAGCAACTCATCGCTGCGTCAACATCAGAACAGCTTAGGTTCGAGTGTTTGCTCGCACGACCCACAGTGGGCGCTGGCTGCCGGCCATCCATGCGTTTCCCTACACCGTGTGACCAGGTAAACACGGTTCGGCTCTATTTAAGAACTGCCATTTTCTTGTTTGAGGTTTTACTACGTTGGAATTTTGCATACATAAGACTTATTAACTTCGTTTAAGCATTGTGATGAACAATCGCAAGTGGAAATCCAACACTTATATGGTGCAGTTCGCTTTCGGTTCAATGGAAATGTAAAGGTAGAAGTGGCAGCTTGAATCCTTCGTGTGTGACGGGTACTCCTGTGGAAAACAGGACAAACAAGGCTTTTCTTGATTGATGGGAGTCTGTTCGACGTGAATCATTTTCAACGTTCGGAAGTCTCGATAAATTACACATGTGATTAGCTGCGACCATTTAAACATAGTATAATATTTGCATTCAATAGCTAAGATCAGAGCTCAGCTTCAGGAGTGCAGTATGCTGTGATTCACAGCAATGAAAATAATGGGGGCGAATATTACAGCAAACTTACTTCATCGTCATCAGTTCGCTAATTCAGCATTCCTATATACTATTGTTAGTGGTGACGAGTTATGAAGCATTTTTGTTAACTTCTTAAGAAGAAATTAAAGGTTGAGCCCCGCAACAGGCATATACTTGGGAAAAGGTTAGTCTGAACATAATATTTGTAACCTACTGACACAAAAAACGTGCTGCGTGCTGCGAACTGCTAGACAGTGGTCGCAGGTCGAATTTCTCCCCAACAACTGAGATACCTTCCAGCCACAGTGTAAGAAAAACAAAACAAAACTGCATCACATGTTGGTACTACACGATAACATACAAGCTGAATTCGCAGACAAAACTTCCGAAGAGTTTGTTTGGGAATTCATCCGCCGCGCTCTTATTCTTCTGACCTTATGTTCTAAATATTGTCTTTCCTGCTCTGTATCGAACAACCATCAAGAAAATTCCTTCCCAAAAGAAAATGCAGTTTAAACTTGGTTTGACAACATCTTCAACTCAGAAACAGTAAGTTTCTACATAGGTGTAACTGGTAAACTCTGTGAGAAGTGTCAGACTATTTTAGGTAACGTGAAAGAATACACTGTTGATGATTAATGGCCCTCTTAGGTCTCCTGTTGCCTGCAATAAACTACTGGAAAGTACTATTAAAATATGCGAACACCAATGTAATACAACTTGCCACGATTACCTTACAACGAAAATCTGTTTTAATAAAACAAAGTATCCGCAACAAGAGCATTAGGCGCCTCATATTTCAGAATAATTCGTCTTAACTCCCAAACTGGTGGCGTAGCTCTGCTAATTCATAACATTTACTAACAAGCTATCACCAAGACCCTTTCTATTTCAGACAGCTATATGATTTCTGCGTTGAATGCTAAGATTAGCCCTCAAATCATTTCTGCCCACATACCAACTTGTACCTCAACAAATGAAGAACTATAATAGTTCTATGGTGATCTGACAACAGAAAAAGATTCAAAAAACACCACAGCAAAAATTTAAAGTCCACTGTATTTTTCTTATTGCTTGGCTGTTTTGTTACACACATAGAAGTCCACAGTTCCTTCACTGGATATTTTGGACCTCAAACGGAAGTTACACAGTCAACTGACCCTTCCTTATATATTTCCTTCTTTCAGCGCAAAACCGAAGAGCCAAAGTGATGATGAATTTTCTGAACAAAGAACATTTGTATCAGATGAGCTCGTTTTATAACGTAAATCTAAAAAGCAAGTGGATCTGGAGAAGCACTGACGGCATGGTTAATAATGAAGTAGATAAAATTCTAACATCGAAAATTCGGATTTCCTCAGTTGTGTGTGTGGTAAAACGCTTCAACGTAGGTAGCAGCCATATTTTAATAAGAGGGGTGATCCACATTAACACTCAACTCGAATGAATATGTATGATGGAACGGAAGATCCGACCAAAAATAAATAGGTTGAAACAGAAAAAAAGTGAGTTTAACTATTGCTTAGGAATATAATATACCAATATAAAGGTTAAGACTAAATGGAACTCAAGCAACTATCAACAGAAATAACGAGCAGTATTCTAACACCAGCAGAGATAGTCAGTTCCGTTGAAAGAAGTAAACAACTTATAGGAGAAAGGCTAAAACACTGACAGAAACGCACCAAAATACAGAGAGCTATACAAAAACATTTTAAAGGACATAACAAGACATCAGTGAATGCAAAAGAGAGATCTGGTCAAGGAGATTATCAAATTAAATGTGAACTTCGGAGTCCTACATTCCATTCAAGGAAAAGACAAGTTTATCATGGACACTTGCCGGAATGGCATAGGTGAAGTTGTTACTGAAAGAGACAAACTTGTAAACACCGCCAAGGACTCTCATCGAAAGTTGTATAGTCAGTCACTGTCAACCAAAACCCCGCATGATGAATCACGAAGATCGGAAAAACTAGAACCATCTATAAGAATCAAGTGAAAACAACTCAAGAATTATAAGGCACCAGAAAAAGATTAGATAACATGTGAGATGCTTAAAATTAGGGAAGTGACAAAATATAGGCCTATCTTCCACTTCTATTAAATACATTTCTCGAGGAAGGAAAGAGCCCAGATGAAGTCATTTTCCTCTTCAATAAAGCTGACAATAAAAAACATCGAAAATTGCAGGCCCATTATTCTTTCATGTGTATTTTACAAGGTGCTAACAAAAATGATTACGGATCGCCTGAGTCAGACATTTGACTTTTACCAGCCAACCGAACAGCTGGGCTTCAAACTATAGTTCATTTCGGTTCATCATATCCAAGCACGTAGGGAAATGGACGGAGAATAATGTCTTATGACACATGGCCTTCATAAAATACCAGAGGAGTTCGACGCGATCAAAATCTGTACATTATTTAGGCCAATTAATGAGCCCTTATCGATTGTAAATACCTACTGGCAGAAGTAAAGCTGTGAGGACGGGGCGTGAGTCGTGCTTGGGTAGCTCAGTTGGTAGAGCACTTGCCCGCGAAAGGCATAGGTCCCGAGTTCGAGTCTCGGTCCGGCACACAGTTTTAATCTGCCAGGAAGTTTCATATGAGCGCACACTACGCTGCAGAGTGAAAATCTCATTCTGTAAACGCCCTAAATTAATATGCTGTATTTACGAGAATCCCAATATCCTTGTGAAAATAAAGGAGTACTGGATAACTGGATACGTTCCCGTCAGGAGATACTTGAGACAAGGAGACACAATCTCACATAAGCTATTTAGCTTGGCTGGGGAAGATGTTTTAAAGTGCCTATCCTGGTGACAGAAGGGAATTAACATGGAGAACGCCTTACCTCTGCGTTGATATCGTCAGCTTTAACAGTGACACAAACAAACTGTCTAAATGATCCAAAAACTCGATGCTATCCAGATTGTAGGCCTTAATATGAAACTTCAAGAGACCGAAGTCACGAGCCCTATCAATTTTTATGCATCCATCGAAAACCCATGGTCTGGAAATAATAAATGAATACATTTTCTGAGGCATAAAATCCAACTTGACAAATATAACGAGACAGCAGAAATAGCCTGTCGAACTGGCCTCCCATGGACAGCATTCCGAAAACTTGGTGAAATTTTTTGTAAACCGATTATCTCTATAAGTTAAGAAAACAAATTTTTGTGACACGTGCATCCTGCCAGTACCAAAATACGGGCTCGAAATTGTGACGCACACAACAGTTAACGCAAATTTTTAAAGGGAAGCAGAGGGTGAGCAATACTTGTAGTTTGAGAGAAAGAATCAAAGACGAAGAGATAAGGAGAGGGACATGGGGACTGAGGTAGCGCTGGGTAGGACACGTAACAAGTAATAAATTCAAATGGAGCAAAACACTGATGCAATGGTATCCGAGGATGTCAAAGGAAAGTTGGCCGTTATTATTTATTAGTTACTAGGCGCTTTTCAGCACCTTCTTTTCACTTCTTTTTGTTTTGTGTAATTTGTAGACTGGAGACAGTGATATTCACCTCAAAGAATGTTCGTATTCATTCTCAGAATAATAGCAAAATACCCAAATACCCAGTCAGAAAATTTGACAATGGCAGGCTGCTGACGTAGGTATAAATCTGTGTCCAGCTTTATAATTTACGAGACAATGATTGTGGGTATTTGGGCGGCAGGATGAAATGAGCACGACGTACAATTGTATGGTAGTCTGCAACTCTTGTTTATCATCTCCACAACGAGAAGACCGTCTGCTGCAAACGATAAGATTCAAGGATAGGGAATTCTGCTGCAAGTAACTGGAATATAATGGGTATGTGTTGTGTGTGGGATGCAGGGGTGTCATCGCTACTCCTGCAACGTTAAGAAATTCTTCACAGGCAGAATATAAATCATGGCTACAATCGGGTTAAGAATGTTACTGTTAAAGTTGTGGTAGTCTGGATCATAAAACATGAACTTATGGCCAATCTCTGCAAATTCGGACTCGCATTTCTATCTTTGCTCTTGCATTCGCGTTTTTCTTCTTATGCTTCAGCTACTAGATACCCATTCCTGGACATAGATCTCGTATGAAGATATTAAAGCCCATGATTGCCCAGGTTTTTCCCCTAAATCGTTGGATGTTGACACGTTTTTCGAGCCGTTGTATTGTTGCTTATTAGCGCCATCCAGCTGGCGCTTCGGTAGTTTTGTAGTTGGTACTTTGGTTGGAGGATGTGGAGGCAAGTTGTTGACGGACGGCTAAGGCAGTGAGATAGAGGAACGGGCGACGGGCGGCTACTTTTAACGAGGCCGTAATGTTGAGCTCTACACTGTGGTGCTTGATTGAGTA
The DNA here is from genome assembly GCF_023897955.1 of Schistocerca gregaria. NCBI lineage: Eukaryota > Metazoa > Arthropoda > Insecta > Orthoptera > Acrididae > Schistocerca > Schistocerca gregaria. Next base: position 323,690,793 of record NC_064925.1, on the reverse strand, counting down.
TTCGGGTTTGCGAGCGAACGTCTGCTGATGTGAGAATTGAGATTACGTTGATTTTCCCTCGTAACCGCCCGTCCTACATTATTTTGCGATAAAGTACTCTGTGGATTTTGGCACCTGTGCTCCGGTGGTGGAATTGCTCCCTTTAGGCTGGTTTGTCCGCTGTTCTCCGTCACTCCACACTCAAACTAATAAATTTTCCCTCCCCCTCTCTGTGTGAACCCTATTACACACGATATATTTGAATGTATTTAAAATGTTAATTAATTGAAACTCTAAGCTGCCGACAGGTGTTGTTGATATAACTCGATAGGGGCAGTTGAAAATGTGTGCCCCGACCGGGACTCAAACTCGGGATCTCCTACGTACATGGCAGACGCTCTATTCATCTGAGCTACCGAGGACACAAGATAAATAGCGCGACTGCAGGGACTTAACCCTTGCACGTTTCCCGTGAGACTCACATTCACATCTGTCCACAATCTACATACGTAATGGACCTAATAGATATTTGCCCATCCACTCATTACTCGCGCACACTAAGGTGACGATTCCCGTAAGAGTTCGGGAAAACTGAGCATTCCCTAGACGAAGGTTAATGGCTGGATAGCCTTTAACTATATATATGTATACATATATGAAGATAGTAACTATTCTCGAAAGAACAGGTAGCATTAATGACCATGCAGCTTCTCTAGAATAAACTATAATTAATTGAAGCCCTCAGCTGCAGACATGTATTGTTGATATACCTCGGTGTCTCAGATGGTAGAGCGTCTGCCATGTAAGCAGGAGATCCCGGGTTCGAGTTCGGGTCGGAGTACACATTTTCAGCTGTTCCCATCGAGGTATATCAACAACACCTGTCAGCAGCTGAGGGTTGCAATTAATTATAATTTATTCTAGACAAACTGCACGGTCATCAGTGGTACCTGTTCTTTCGAGAACAATTACTATCTTCACATATATAGAAACTGTGTTTTCCCTTTATTGAAATTTGTCTAGCATATTGGTCATTATTGCTTGGGTGTGAAATTAATTTGGTTGCATTATGTTCTAGAGTATATATTAGTGACCACTGGGGTCCAATATCAAGCCTCACCTTTAAGGTGGTGTTCTAGAGTATATATTAGTGACCACTGGGGTCCAATATCAAGCCTCACCTTTAAGGTGGCAAATTCTTGCTTGCCCGAATTTTGTACAAATCAAAAATCGGTATTGGTCGTAGTAAACAAACGCCAGAAACTGCAATTTGAGCTCATACTTAGGCATCATGAGGACGGCAGGACGGCCGGCGGAAGGGGAGTGCGAGGGGGGTTGTAGGTCCCTGAACATGTGTTTCGGTAACGTGCCGTCTGGTCCTGTCCCGTCGACGTTAGCGTTAGCGTTAGCGTGGGCACCATTGGCGAGGTAGGTGTTGCAGTTTCTAACTGTTCTCTTGACTTATTACAGAAACTCGATCGAAGTCTTATTTCCTTTGAGACAGTATACCCACCCGCAAACAATTATTAAGAATACAATCTCACCTTTGCCACTGGAATAATCGTTTAGCTAATTTTGTGGGTCTCCAGTTTAGTCAGTCTCAGCAGGAGGAGGTTTATGAGTTACAGGTTGACGCTCAAAAATTGTTAGTTGTAGCTAGTAGCTTAGGGTTGAAAGAGGTAATCCTTGATAACCAGGCGGCAGTTCAGGCTCCGACCAATTTAGATCAGGAAACCGATGCTCATGTTGCCACAACCTTCGCCAAATTCCGCAGCCCAGCATCTGTTGAAGGACGTATCTGAGTTGCCTTTAGAACAAGTAGCTTAGGCGGAGAGTGTTTTGTAATTAATTGTCCGTTTGAAATGTCATGCCGACGCCCTTCAGGTATATCATACCTGCTAATCCTGCTGGACAGGACAGATAATATAAATTGTGGAAAGGGGCCAAAGTGAGGGCTGTCAGTTAACATACAACTTCATTGTTTGATCAACCATTACAAGATCCCAAAAAGATTAAAAAAAAACACACACACACACACACACACACACACACACACACAGCTTTAATCCTTGGGACAATTGCTGGCTGAAAGCCACATTAATTTAAAAACGGCTGAAGGCCAATAACTTAAAACGCAAGCATAATCAGAAATTTAACAGAGAAGCCTTATCTTAAAACAGTTCCTTAGTTAGGCTGAAGTAAAAAAATTATATTAAAATCGACTGAAGGCCTAACACTTAAGACTCCACAACATTTATTTTATTTAAATACCAAAGGCCTTACGTGAAACTGTATTCAGTTCAGGGTGAACGCTTTAAGAGCAAAAGAACACTAAGTTTAAAAAATCGGCTAGAAGCCATAGAAGTACAAACAACAACATTAAATAAGAAAATAGGGCAGTATACCCAAGGTCGCTCAAATGTTCGAGGGTTGGCCTGTAATTCAATCACTAACGCTCGCTTAGGTAAGACAGGGAGTCGGGCTAACCATTCACGATCTGACGACAACCCAACTGACCAACAGTCAATGGACACAACGACAAGATAACTTCCACTTCTCCCGACCGGGGCACAACACAGAATTCAAAGGAACATTGCAGAAGATATTGGAGTCTACAACCAATCATACATGGAGCTGTCAAAGTACACATCATGCTGGACAGCAACAACACGATGAGGAAACTACACTGCCTGAAATATACGTCAACGACCAGGCCAGGTAGCCGGAACGTTAACAGCCACAAGGCAGAAGATTCCGCTGGTGCACTTCAATTAAAATAACCAAATACAGTGAAACTCCACCCAAGGGTGGCTAGAATTTTCCAACTTGAAAACCACGTTGTTGCTCGCGGGAATATCGCAACAGCTGACAACGAAGTCCAAACGACATAGTGTGAACAGTCTTGACTTGATGGTAGATAAAATCAAAATTCAGCTTTCGTGTCCAGGGTCGGTGAGCCACGGACCTTGTGGCAATGGGAACAGCGCCACACACTCAGACACCGTGTAGAGACATCCAGCGGGCCCCGGCCAAACTAAGCCCCGCCAAAAATTCCTCGCTGCTTCACGCCATCCCACCGACTTCTCAGAGCCAGTACACCCACAACATTTGACAATAACTTGTCAGTCAAAATCACATAAAATACAGATAGTTTCCAGAAGACTTGCACGAAGAACTAGACAATGCTAACGGCAGTGACTGTACCATAACAGCGTCGTGACACACTGCTAACCTATAAGCGATCGCCGGTCAAATACACGTCCTACGGCAAGACGACCGACCGACGACCAATCAAAGTCGCCCCCACTCCAACCACGTGTGTCGGCAACCGTCGGGCGAGTCTAGACGGTTCTGACCTCACTGCTGCCGCGCCCCGACTGAACTGGTACCGCGTGCCAACTTAAACACTGCCAGGCCCGAACTAACTGCTCGCACGTTCCAAATGACTGGTCGACACACGACAACCAAGAAGTAATAGCAGTATAGCAAAGATAATACACTCCTGGAAATTGAAATAAGAACGCCGTGAATTCATTGTCCCAGGAAGGGGAAACTTAATTGACACATTCCTGGGGTCAGATACATCACACGATAACACTCACAGAACCACAGGCACATACACACAGGCAACAGAGCATGCACAATGTCGGCACTGGTACAGTGTATATCCGCCTTTCGCAGCAATGCAGGCTGCTATTCTCCCATGGAGACGATCGTAGAGATGCTGGATGTAGTCCTGTGGAACGGCTTGCCATGCCATTTCCACCTGGAGCCTCAGTTGGACCAGCGTTCGTGCTGGACTTGCAGACCGCGTGAGACGACACTTCATCCAGTCCCAAACATGCTCAATGGGAGACAGATCCGGAGATCTTGCTGGCCAGGGTAGTTGACTTACACCTTCTAGAGCACATTGGGTGGCACGGGATACATGAGAACGTGCATTGTCCTATTGGAACAGCAAGTTCCCTTGCCGGTCTAGGAATGGTAGAACGATGGGTTCGAAGACAGTTTGGATGTACCGTGCACTATTCAGTGTCCCGTCGACGATCACCAGAGGTGTACGGCCAGTGTAGGAGATCGCTCCCCAAACCATGATGCCGGGTGTTGGCCCTGTGTGCCTCGGTCGTATGCAGTCCTGATTGTGGCGCTCACCTGCACGGCGCCAAACACGCATACGACCATCATTGGCACCAAGGCAGAAGCGACTCTCATCGCTAAAGACGACACGTCTCCATTCGTCCCTCCATTCACGCCTGTCGCGACACCACTAGAGGCGGGCTGCACGATGTTGGGGCGTGAGCGGAAGACGGCCTAACGGTGTGCGGGACCGTAGCCCAGCTTAATGGAGATGGTTGCGAATGGTCCTCGCCGATACCCCAGGAGCAACAGTGTCCCTAATTTTCTGGGAAGTGGCGGTGCGGTCCCCTACGGCACTGCGTACGATCCTACGGTCTTGGCGTGCATCCGTGCGTCGCTGTGGTCCGGTCCCAGGTCGACGGGCACGTGCACCTTCCGGCGACCACTGGCGACAACATCGATGTATTGTGGAGACCTCACGCCCCACATGTTGAGCAATTCGGCGGTACGTCCACCCGGCCTCCCGCATGCCCACTATACGCCCTCGCTCAAAGTCCGTCAACTACACATACGGTTCACGTCCACGCTGTCGCGGCATGCTACCAGTGCTAAAGACTGCGATGGAGCTCCGTATGCCATGGCAAACTGGCTGACACTGACGGCGGCGGTGCACAAATGCTGCGCAGCTAGTGCCATTCGACGGCCAACACCGCGGTTCCTGGTGTGTCCGCTGTGCCGTGCGTGTGATCATTGCTTGTACAGCCCTCTCACAGTGTCCGGAGCAAGTATGGTGGGTCTGACACACCGGTGTCAATGTGTTCTTTTTTCCATTTCCAGGAGTGTACGTCAGGGCTTGTATCGATAAATGCTGCTGCGGCCGCTCACGGCCAGGCAAGGCAGCAACTCAGCGACACTAGTAATAGAAATTAACATAACGAGGTGGCAAAACGGTCGAAACAAGGTGTTATGTAATAGATGGCACGAACACGAGCCACGCACGGCTCAATACCGTTATCCTCCATTCATTGTACCAGCTAGCCCGCAGCTCTTTATGTGATTCTCTGGCCGAGGTACTCCAAAGTCGCGTTAGTCTGATATGAGACGGCGTATTATCGTGCGTGTGTGCAGTGAATTAGAATGAACACATTATTGGCGCGTTCGGGCACCGATCGAGGCTTTGCTTCCCTATACAAAGCACGTTCACACCGCTGTTTCCGTCCTACAGATGACCGTTGTGGATCAGGAGGTCGTTTCTACCATTCTAGAAGGGATGAGGTCCGAGGACCGGACACACGTAATTTTTGGCAGTAAACCCACCACCTTTCGGAATGAAACCCGTTAGTCGGTTCGAATAAAGACTTAAGGTTTGCTGACGAACTTCGTGGTCCGCATTGGGGAGGGTAGGCTTCAGATCTCAATGACACTCGTACTTATTTATCAGGGGAGTAGGCACAGAGGCGATGATTTCGTTGTGCCTCCAATGATCATTTAGTGCGGGAAGGTCCTGTTGAGCGTCCGGCAAGACCTAGCAGCCATCAAGAAAAGGGAGAGAGGCGCCACACCGTTACCGGAGGTGTCCAGCCGATTGTCCTCCTATCATTGCTGTTAAGGCTTCTCCGTTCTCCTTTATTTGCGCTACCCTAAACCAGGAACCTGTGTGTGCCTTGTTATATTCCAGTATCGCCGTTACTTTTCTTGATTACAGTTGGTATTTAGACTTCAGGAGCATTAGAAAATTCCGTCCCATACATCTCAGGGATGTAACGCCAATGGGCAAGTGTTATCTCTGGTTGAAGAAATAAAGGGAAAATAAATGTAAAGAGAAATGGAAAAATAAAGGTAAATGGTATACTTGTTGTTTTTCTTGGCCAGTTACCTTTTTCTAGCGAGAAGTTTGTGTGTCACGATGATCATTGTTTTTGACTTTATACGGCGGACTGGCCTGCTCCTCGACTTCGATATTGACACCTTCTATTTTAAATTTTCTCTCTTACAAAAGGTAGCTCTGTGACGTTCTGTCGGTGGTATCAATTCTTCTCAGATGGAGGACCCGGGATTCAACATCAGTCATTCGGGAGTCAAGGGGGGCGAGAATTGTTAACCGTTTAGAGTGAATTTTCCCATTTCTTGAGTGACAGGGTCGCTGCTACTAACCTCACCCAGTACGAGGTCCCTCTTAGTGACGATGTCAGGGTACAATAAGCGCTTTACCGACTCTCTCCGGCCAAGACGGCTATCCTCAGGGGCAAGATAAATCATATGCTTGGCCAGAACGTGATTATACTATCCACTACAGCTTACGCCTTCCCGATCATTATGGTTCCTAAGGGTTGAGGCAGTGATTGCAGGCCAGTTATTGATTAGCGTTTCCTTAATAAGAAGGTAATTTTAGAGTCAGTGCCACTTCCTGATCTCCATAAAGCTTTTAATTGGTTTTCGGGTACCTCTTGTTTCACGGTGCTCGATTTAAATCCGTCATATTATCAACCACCTCTTACTGAAGATTCCATGCCGGTCACGGAACTCGTACGAATTCGTCAGGGTACCTGTTGGCTAGTCCACTGGTGCTGCTGCCTTGTCCTGGTTGCTCGATCATGAGTTCAGGGAGTTAAAGTTTCGTTCCGTCTATAATTACTTAGAAGATGTTGTCATTTGTAGTCAATCGTTGAACGAACGCCTTGAATATCTTTGTAAGATTTTGGTTCTATTGCGGAAGGCTGGTCTGACCGTTAGACCATCGAAGGTCACTTTGGCCAGGTGTCTGTTTTCCTTTTTGGGGTACTTGGTGTGAGATGATGGGATTAGATTTGACCACGATTGCATGCTTGGCCTAAGGAAGTTGGCCTAAAGAACTGGAATACCGGAAGTTCTAATTCGATACTGACACCCAAGCCTTTAGTTGGGTCCACGCTGTGCCTAGACAGACAGGAAGGATATCAAAGTGGACCGTCCGTGTCTCCGCCTTCCGTTTCCAAGTGCGCCGTGTTGCAGATTCTGATAAGATGGTTGCTGACACACTCAGTCGAATGTCCAGAGACGATAGTGAACCAGTTCCTCGACGTCGTTGTGAGACAGGCATTTTTGAGGGCAGTTTCCTTCCCGAGGTTCCCCAGTTGTTTAGAGATTTAAAGGATAAACAGAACTGACCTAGCGACTATTCTTAAGCAGCTTATGGCCGGAGATTCGGTCCCAGACTACACCTTGCAGTGAGGCATTGTTTGCCGAGAAATAGGTAGGCCCCTGAAACTTAGAATTTGGTTGTCGATCGAGTTCGTTCCATCGATTTTCCATTATTTTTATAATTCATTCGAGGTAAGTCACTTAGGCATCCCCAAAACAATCCTTTCTAAGGATGTTCGACTCTTAGTGTGGGAGTGGGAGTACTGTAAAATAGCTAAGCCCAACCCCAAGTCTTTCAAGGGCCTTCTGTGCTAGGAATGTGAACAAAAACCAATAGAAAAGTTGTTTATTGATTAAATGGAACCCCTACCCCGCACTAAGGTCGGAAACCATTACATTCTGATCGTTGTGGATGCCTTCTCCCACTTCCTTTGGTTTGTTCCTACTCAGGCGGTGATGGGATCTGTAACTGTTCACCACCATACCAAGATATTTTCTGTGTTTGGTCCTCCTTGGCCTCTGCTAGGTGACAACACGCCAGCCTTTGTTTCCAGGAATTTTAAAGATTTCTGTTTTGGCAATGGCATCAAGCATATCACCACCATCCTCGTATTATCCACATCCCTCCTCTGCGGAAAGTGGAAATATGAATCTTAAGGCCGTCTTTACAATTTACCACAGAATGTCTCAAAACCAAGTGAGATAATTCCATTGGATGGATCAACCTTGCTTTTAATTCAGCGCAACACGAAGCATCTAGTGGCCTCAACTACCCTTATGCTTGCCTACCTTCTTAATTCTCCCTTTTCCAGCCTTTGGAATATTAATGACCTTTTACCCGAGATCATTGACTCAGGCGTTAACAGGCAGAACTGTGGGAGGGAGGGGGGGGGGGGGGGGTCCGAGAAACATTGAACAAGCCCGCAATCAGTTGAGGACATATTAGCCAGGTCAAGAGCGCCCAAGTTCCGAGGGGTGGGGTTGTTTCCTTTGGTGGGGGAGGTTGAGCCATGTCAGATCGTTTTTTTGAGCTTTTATATCGTTGCTTATTGACACGATCTGTTTTCCTGTCGCCGGCCGGAGTGGCCGAGCGGTTGTAGGCGCTACAGTCTGGAACCGCGCGACCGCTACGGTCGCAGGTTCGAATCCTGCCTCAAGAATGGATGTGTGTAATGTCCTTAGGTTAGTTAGGTTTAAGTAGTTCTAAGTTCTATGGCACTGATGACCTCAGAAGTTAAGTCCCATAGTGCTCAGAGCCATTTGAACCATTTTTTTTGTTTTCCTCTCACGCCTCCAGGTGGCGATTTTGTAGTCATGTAGTTGGTTCTTGGTTGGAGGAAGTTGGAAGCCGGTTGTAGACGGATGGTGGGGCAATGAGAAAGAGAGACAGGCGGCTAACGGTAAGCGTGTGTTTAAGGGGCCTGATCGGCGATTGTTCGTCCAAGAGGACGGCTCCTTGTATGGGGCCATGTTGATATGGAGTGTTGGGCTCTATGCTGTGGCGCCCGATTGACTATACGGGTTTTCGAATGACCGTCTGCTGATGTAGGTGTAACAGCCAGTCCAACCTTATTTTGGGCTAAGTTACTTCAGTTTGTGGATTTTGGCACATGTGCTCCGGTGCTGGTCTTGGTCCCGTTAGGCTGGTATGCCCGCTGTTCTCCGTCACTCTGTACTCAGACTACTAAATTCCCCCCCCCCCCCCCTCCCCCCTTCGCTCCCTCTGTGTGAACCCCGTTATGCATTATATATTTGAGTGTATTGAAACTGTGTCTTTCTTTTGTTGTATTTTGTTCAGAATGTTTGTGATCTTGTCGTTTTTGCTTGGGCGTGAAATTAATTTGCTTGTACAATTTTCTAGGGCATGTATTAGTGACCAAATATCGAGCCCGACCTTTAAGGTGGTAACTTCTTGCTTGCCTCACTTGTCTGTGAACTGAACATCGGGCATGATAGTGATAAGCAAATGTCAGCAGCCCGATGAATATTGGCTCGTCTTCTGTGGTCACACTGGAAGGTCTTGATGAGATCCAGTTCTTTTATTAGAAGAAGGGATTAGTTTTACTGTTGTGTATCTAAATACTACTGTGATCTTGTGCTTAAGTATTAGCGCTTAACCATTTCTTCGTACATTGAAGCTTTCGTAAATGAATTTGTTTCTTTGGCTGGTCTTCTTAACAGTTAGGCTGTTAGTCAGATTAAAAGTTGTGTTTGTTCATTCCTGTTAAAAGTTTAACTGGTTAATCTTTGTTTTAATTTTGCTGTCACTGTAACACTTAGATTTTGGTTGGTGTCTGGGGAATGGTTTACATTTGGTATTTTTGTGTCGATCCTTAGGAATTTACTTATTTGATGCTTAGCCCTGCCTGTTTGTTTGCTCTCGGCTTCCCGAGTTGGTCGTAGCGCTGGAGCAGTTGGTCCCGGCATGTCATCCGCTGCCCGCCGATTCATCGGGCATGGCGAGTCCACGACGGCTGTGTACCTGTGTACCTGTGTGCGTCCTGTCCCACGATAACCACTGAGGCGGCGCGGCCTCCTTCCTTACATTGGGATCTCTCTACAAGTTTTCTTAATCTGATGGCATTCGGACTTAAATTTAAATCAGGGTGTCCGCTACCCCAAGCCATCCTAGCCAGGCCTTGCCTCCACTATGCTGGCCTTGCTTTGTAATGCTGCTTCAGTTGAAGATCTTTCAGTTCTCAATTGTGCATTGCTGTAAATTTTAAAAACGTAGTTACCTTGTATTCCAAAACTGTTAATGCCCAAACCGCGTACCAAATCTTTGTTGTATCCCTGGAATTGTAAATTTTAAAATATTCTCCACTTGTAAAATTTTGAATAGTGTTACTTTCCTGTTGGAAAAGTTGCTAAATTGCTATAGCCAATAGCACCCTCAAGTTATTTTAATAGTAATCGGTGAATTCGTAATCTTTTTCTAAGTATCTGCCACCTACCTTGTTTGAAGTTTACTATCCAATGAGTGGTTTTCAATTTGTCATGGTAATAGTCTGTCTGTACTTACAGTGAAGACAGCAGTCTTTCAGATGCCTAAAGTGCTTTCGGACTGTATTTTTATGAATCTAAACTTATTTTAAGAATATATTACTGGAAGTTTGGTCCATTTGGTTCGCCGTCCTGAAATCTATGTAAGTTCTTATTGACATATATGTTATTCTTGTTTTAAGTATATCTTATTAAATAAAAGATTACCAACTATTGTGAAACAACAAGTAGCCTTCGGTAAACTCAGCCTGCAGCTTCCACCCACACGTTAATTTTTTGTCGTATCCTGTGGCGTCCACTGAAATTTCAGATGACGCTCCTCCATCTTGTCGGAAGACGTTCAGCACTCCTCTTTGACTCCTAGTGGGCACCGATTTAGACCTACATCATCAGCTACTCGATGGCAGGTTTAATGTTACTCTCAAAATGAATACAAAAGGTAAATACGAGTTTTCTGTTAGGCTAGCATTCGATGTTTACGTTGTACGAAAACCACCATCGGAAAAATAATGAAAACTAACGGCTCAAAAGCTCCTCGTTTCTGAGTCATCAGTCTTCTGACTTGTTTGATGCGTTCCGGCACGAATTCCTATCCTATACTAACCTCTTCGCCTCAGAGGAGCACTTGCAACCTACGTACCCAATTATTTGCTGGATGTATTAAAATATCTGTCTTCCTCCCCAGTTTTTTCCCTCTACCGCTCCCTGTGGTACCATGGAAGTCATTCTCTGGTGTCTTAACATATGTCTATCATACTGTCCCTTCTTCTTGTTAGTGTTTTCCATAGTCCATGTTTCAGTACCATACAGTGCTGTACAACACATATACATTCTCAGGAATTTCTTCCTCAGATTAAGACCTATGTTTGATACCAGCAGACTTCTCTTAGCCAGGAATGCCTTTTTTACCAGTGCTAATCTCATTTTGATGTCTTCCTTGCACCGTCCATCACTGGTTATTTTGCTGCCTAGGTATAAGAATTCCTTAACTTCATCTAATTCGTGACCATCGATTGAATCTCAATCAATACTCTGTGCTAATTAGACTGTTCATCCCATTCAGAAAATCATGTAATTCATCTTTGCTTTCACTGAAATCCTTTAACACTGAATTTTAATTTCACTCCTGAACCTTTCTTTTATTTCCATTACTGCTTCTTCGATGTACAGATTAAAGAGTAGTGGCAAAAGATTACGCCCCGGTCTTACACCCATTTTAATCGGAGCACATCGATCTTAGTCGTCCACTCTTATTATCCACTCTTGGCTGTTGTTCTTATTGTATATTACTCGTCTCTTTTTATAGCCTACCCCTATTTTTCTCTGAATTTCTAACATCTTGCATCACTTTACACTGTCGACAAATCCTATGAACGTGTCTTGATACTTTACATTATCGACAAATCCTATGAACGTGTCTTGAATTTTCTTTAATATTGTTTCGATTAGCGGTCGCAACTTCAGAATTACCTGCCTGTTACCTTCACCTTCCGTAAAGCCAAACTCATCGTCATCTAGTGCACCCTAAATTTTCTTTTCCATTCTTCTGTATATTATTCTTGTAAGTAACTTTGACTAATGGGCTGTTAAGTTGATTGTACAGTAATCCTCGCACTCGTCAGCTCTTGGAGTCATCCGCATTTTGTAGATGATGTTTTTCCGAAAGTCAGACGGTGCGTCGTCAGATTCCTACATTCTACACACCAACGTGAATACTCGTTTTGTTGCCGCCTCTCCCAATGATTTGAGAAATCGTAATTATCAATCCCTTCTGCCTCATTTTATTTTAAGTCCTCCAAGTTCTAATACTGTATCCCCTATCTCTTCTAAATCGACTCGTCTTTCTTTTTCAATCACATCAGACAAATCTTCCCCCTCATAGGGACCTTCAGTTTACACTTTCCACCTATCCGCTCTTTCCTCTGCATTTATCAGTGGAATTCCCATTGCACTCTTAATGTTACCACCCTTACGCTTAATTTCAGCGAAGGTTATGGTTCAAATGGCTCTGAGCACTATGGGACTCAACATATTAGGTCATAAGCCCCCTATAACTCAGGAATACTTAAACCTAACTAACCTACGGACATCACACACATCCATGCCCGAGGCAGGATTCGAACCTGCGACCGTAGCAGTCCCGCGTTTCCGGACAAGCGCCTCGAACCGCACGGCCACCGCAGCCGGCTCAGCGAAGGTTAGTTCGACTTACTTAAATGCTGTATCAGTCCTCCCGACAATAATTTCTTATTTGTATTCCTGTAGTCCTGAATTTCCCTGACTATTCAGGACTCTTTTGAAAGTAGAGAGATCATCATGACACCATGACACGTTTTCAGTTAAAGGCCTCTTGTTCAGTGGTTTCCATTGTCTTCTACATCCTCATGCTGCTGGTCATTGCTGATTCTTCCGCCTATAGGGGCAGTTTCCTACAAGGACAAGAGATTGCCCTGAACCTCTAGGCGCTTCAGACTGGAACCGCGCGACCGCTACGGTAGCAGGTTCGAATCCTGCCTCGGGCATTGATGTGTGTGATGTCCTTAGGTTAGTTAAATTTAAGTAGTTGTAAGTTCTAAGGGACTGATGAACTCAGATGTTAAGTCCCATAGTGCTCTGAGCCATTTGAACCATTTGAACCTGAACCTCTGTCATCTTTCATAAGGACGTTGGCAGAATGAGGGCCTATTTCTTATACCGCAAGTCTTCCGGCGCACATGCTGGTTATTAATCAAAATTTAAGCGGTGGCGGTTTTCGAATCGAAGGCCGACGACGTTTTGACCACGTTCGACCACGGATCTGTAATCAGTTCCTAGTAACTAATTAGTAATAATTACTGAAGTTTGGCTGACTGCCTCGGACTCCATTGCATCAATGTTGAGGTCCAATTGAATATGTTTCTGGCCTCGTGTAGATACCTGTATCTCCTGTTATATGTTCGTTCTTGATTCTGACGTTCAACAGACCTGCAGTCGAATTGCGTTGGTAGTTGTGTCATAGTTTCGAGCCCTTGTTATGTTAGTGGCAGGCTGCACGCGTCATAAACCTTTCTTGCCTACAATTCTGTTGACTTCTCTGCGTTTGGGTGCGTCTGTGTTGGACCTTACTCCTATAACTGTTCTGTATCGAAATTCTGAATCTCAAATTATTTTCTGAAGTGCACAGACTTTGTTTTACCGCTGTACGAACAATGATGGTATTTTCTGTTGAGTGTTTCTTGATTTCCATTTCTCTTAGCCGTTTTGCTGTTACTTTCTTGTCTGTGCATTCGTTAAATTCACTTCTCTACACTTTCTTCTCATTTATTGTCGGTCGGACCTTCCTTCTCATCACAGGGTTTTTTTCGAGTTGAGTGGTAACATGGATCCTGGCTGTGACTAACTTATGATTTCTACCTTGTTGAAGCAATTCGTGACAGACACATTTCAGAATTTTTTAATTTTTTTAATGTGAGGGTGTAATTTGCTTCTCTAGGTCAACTTGCTTTTCAGACTTTTCTTGTTAAGTATTTTCATGCAATATAATCGCCCTTTGTTAAGAAAATTCATTCTCATTTATCATTAATGGTGTCGCATTTTAAGTCCAAAACTTTCAATGAATCGATGTCTTCTGCAGACGTCACTCCCCTCTTGGTACTACAATAACCACGTATAGTGGTTTTGAATTTTTGCTTTCATAGAAATGTTCTTTGTTGTGTACGTAGTTCCACGTAGTCAGCACGTACACAACTTTCCTAGTAGAGTGCGCTCCGCTAAGCACAACAGCAGGCGCAGCGTTCGTCGGTCTCCACACTACGAGATGGCGTAGCCTTAGAGACGGACCAAATTCAGCTTCCGCCGATCCACGTGTTAATATGTAACGCAGCCAATGAGATTGCTGCTAACGTAGAACATTTTCTCCTAACGGATCACACTCGGGCAGTGATACAAGAACGCGCGAGATATTTTAACGAGTGTACAGACCTCAGATTAGTCAGTCTGCACCAGTCTGTACCAGTCTGCATTAGTCTCCACCAGTCTGTATGAGTTCTACAATTGTCTGTACCAGTCTATAGTCAAGTTTCAGTCTGCCCCCAATAAGATTACCATTTTCCTGTACATAGCCATGAAAATAAATATATAGACACACTTGTCAAGTATCAGAGATATATGTGAGAATAAGATTAATGTACCGATACCAAAGAAACTTCAGATTGTCATTTGTTAATAGTATCCAGAACCAAGTTAAGTAATATTTATGCTTGTTATTATTCTAATAAATGTGTGTGAAAATTAATCAAGTTCTGTTTAAAGTTGGTCACCGTCAATCGGCTACTCTAAGCGTGCAAGTGGCACATCTATAATCTGACCTAACGGCAGAAGATAAACACGCCACGATAAGACCAAGAGACATATTGCTGACACTCGCCTACTTCGTTAGAGCGACAAGTCAAATAATCTGATGGTGTGTGTACTTAAGGCCTTATAGTACGCACACCACATTCTTCTTCTTGATTGGTTGAAGTGAAAGATGGTGCGTAGACACAAATGATTTGAAAGCTAATCGTAGCATTCAACTGTCTGAATTAAACATGGTCTTGGCGATAGGGTGTTCCCTCCGATTGTGAATTATCTGAGGTATGCCACCAGTACGGTTATTTAAGTCTGATTTATTCTGAAACAAGAGACGCTGCGACCAGAGAACAGCAGTCGCTCTTCCTTTTTCCCTTGTCTCACTGATTCCAGTTATGAGCCATTTCATGTTTTGCAGTTTATGTTCCAATCAGCAGAGATGTTCTTGAAGTTTCATGCTGCGAATATTAGGTGATGTAGCATAGAAAGCTTTGTTCAGGTGATTACTATTTCCTTCTTGTTTATTTTGGTGTAAAATATGATTAGTCGATTTTTGCACCCCATTCACACGTCCCCCCAATTACTCTGGGAAGACTAACACTTCAGTGAGAGATTCATAATCCCTAGCTCTACCAGCATGAAGCGTGTTTGTTCTATAGCTCGACATTTTGGTTCAGGGAAGGTTTGGACATATCATCTTGTGCTGTACCAAGGTGAGCGGAGAAGATACACAGAATTGCATAGGAATTTATAGATATCTGAGCGGATAGGGACTTTAGGTCATGTTCTTCTCAGGTTATGGAGGTGAGGTAGAACAAATGCTCTCACAGCTCACAGTAGCTACCCACATGATGCCGTTGCTACCACTACAATCGTGAGGGGGAACCATTAACTAGCTCAGCCATAGCATTACACCTCCGTAATTCGCCTATGAATTTTGTGATAACCTAGAGGCTTCGTTCATATGAAACCATAAGGGACCAACTGAATGACACTCTGCGCTGATAGTGAAAAGCTACTTGAGAAATCAGCACTATACTTATACTGAAGTTGGTTCTCTGTCTTCAGAGTACTACAAGGTGTAAAACTCTTCAACATGGACGCTTTTCGCTTTTGTTGCCACAGCACCAGAACATTATAAGTAGATGATTTTTGTCATTATTTCGTTATTTATGTGCTAAATGACGGGTTTGCTGAAGGACGACTTATCCTGGACATTAATGTCAGCTTCTCTGTTCGATGCTCCACGGTCTGGTGATAGCTGTTTCTACTTTCAGTTAGCTGGTTGATCGCCTCCACTCTCTTTTGATCACATATGTGGTTGCCATGCACAGTAGATGTTCTGGATTTGGAACTTTATGTTATTCATGACATATGAAGTGTCTCTGTGGACCTTCAGGTCTTGCAATCAGTATTGTGTTGTTATCTATTCATCTCTGTTCCTATGTTTCGGGAACATTGTCAGTGACAGTGTTCATAAGAATAATGTTCTCGTACCCTATAATGATCTAAAACCATGTGCCTGCACATAATGTTTACAGTGTAATCGGTGGAACGCTCCGAAAATGTGAGTCCCTTCTGGTGAATGACCTTTTTTAGTTTTAAATACGCTTAAGACAGAGAAACAAAGGTAATTGTTAAATTATTGATTAATTGTGTCTAGTTTGCAGTTGTTGCATCTGAATACTATTAATAACTACACTTGCGTCCCCAAACCTCGTTACAGAAGACTCATGGACTTGGCAGGATATGTTTCGTAAGTCTGTGATCCACAAGTTACTTCCCAGTTACTATTGAATTATACTGCTATATTCACTTGTTCTTAAATACTACTTCTGTTGTATAATCAGAGCGATTATCAATTAAGGTGTGACATAAGGCTATCAATGTATGGTACTGATTCCAAGAAAGTAATTCCTCATGGATATTGCTACTAATCTCGTCGCTGGCTTCGCGGATTCTCTGTCCTAGCGACCACAGAGGCAATAAGAAAGAGACGGATACTGCATCTCTTCACTAGCTCTGAGGTAACGTAGTCTCTTGTAAAAGCTGTGTTGGCTCTTAAGTTCCAGGCTCACTGACATCAAGGTTATTAGCCTTTTGTGATAAAGCTGCAAGAGGCCAGATCAAAACAATATTTGAACCTTAAGAAATTTCTCCATCAAAATTTCTTTCACCAATTCTAGCACCCCATAGAGTAAGGGAAAATTTATAATGCTGCACAAATGATAATGCCTCTTTCCACCTCTGCTGACACAGTTTTGGTAACTGTGGTGACACAGTTGTATTTACCAATGCTTTATTTCCATACTATTTGAGTATGGGGCAAGACAGCAAGTGAAGATAGACCGTTTCAAATTCCAAAGTAAGTAATAAATGCTCATCCGTGCTGATACAGACACTGTCATATTGCAAAATGATCAAATGTGTGTGAAATCTTACGGGACTTAACTGCTAAGATCATCAGTTCCTAAGCTTATACACTACTTAACGTAAATTATCCTAAGGACAAACACACACACACACCCATGCCCGAGGGAGGACTCGAACCTCCGTCGAGAGCAGCCGCACAGTCTATGACTGCAGCGCCCTAGACTGCTCGCCTAATCCCGAGTGGCAGGTCATGTTGCAGAAAAGTTGTTTTATTAAAATAGATCTTCATTATAAGAGAATTGTGGTAAGTTGTATTACATTTGTATTAGCACCGTGCACATTTTAATAGTACTTTCTATCAGTATATTCCAGATAACAGGAAACGTAAGAGAGAAATTAATCCTCATCGATACAGTCTTTCACGTTACCTAAAACTACGTGAACCTTCTCACATAGTTCATCAGTTGCACTTAAGTAGAAACTTACAGATTCTGAGTCGGAGATGTTGTCAAACCAAGTTTGAACTGCATTTTCGTCCGGAAAGGAAATTGCTTGATGGCTCTTAGATGCAGACGAGGAAAGATAAAAGTTTAGAGCGTCAGGTTAAAAGAATAACAATATGGGGGACTAATGTCAAATCAAACTCCTGGGAAGTTTTGTTCACGAAATCAGCAGTGTGTGTTATCGTCTAATAGCAACAATGATGCAGTTTCATCTTTTGCTCTTGTTACTCTGCGACGGAAAAGTTTCTTATGTGTTGGGAACAGAATTGAACTGCGATGGACACACCACTGGGGAGTAGTTTGTAGCATACAGCAAGTTTTTGGAGCAATCAGATTAAATGTATTTTGTTCGTACTTGCCCTTTTTTCGAGTATATGTCTTTTGTAGGGCTCAGCCGTTAAGTTGTTCTTACGAAGTTAATTGCATCGTAGCTCGTCACCAGTAACAAAAGTGAATATTAATTGTCAGTGAGCGGACTGATGACGTTCAAGCAAATATGCAGTTATATTCACCCCATTAGTTTCATTGATCTGAATTAGAGCATGCTGCACTCTTGAAACTGAGTTCTGAGGCTTGGTTGGTGAATTAAAACGTTACACTACTATCAAATGGTCGCATACTTCTCATATGTGAGTCATCGACACTTCGTGAATGTTTAAAAATCGCTCGTGGCAGTACGAACTCTCTTGAAACAACAATACCCTCGTCTGACGCGTTCTCCGCAAAAGTATTCGCCCTAGACACAATACGGAGAATTCGAGCTGCAATCACTGTCTTCACATTTCCATTAAACCGGAAGCAAACTACAGTACGCCAATGTTAGGCTTCATTACACTTTGGACTCTTATTTAGAACTCTTAAACAATGTTAATAAGTTTGATGTATCCAAAATTTCATACGTAACCGTATTTTAAATACTATAACCTCAAACAAGAATATGACTTTATATACACTCACAGCGGCGTCTAATGTTCAGCTGCTCGAACGGCGCTTGACGTGGGGTGCTGAGAAGCGTACGGTCTCTTGAAACAAGAATACCTATGTGTGACGCGCTATCCGCAAAAGTAGGGCTAGTGAACATTCGAGCTTAAACTGTTCTGGTCTTGACGCAGCCACGAGCTGTTTGAAGCAATAGTTCGTAGAAGTTTTTGCTGTTACATTTGTGTCAGAAAATGTAGCGAATTATCTTCTGGCTGATAACTTCAGCAGCAAGCCGAAATGTGGTTTCAAAGGTAAGGGCAGGAGTAACTCGAACTCACTATTTTTCATGTCAATAACTCACGAGGCCTCCCCCCATGAACCATGGACCTTGCCGTTGGTGGGGAGGCTTGCGTGCCACAACGATACAGATAGCCGTACCGTAGGTGCAACCACAACGAAGGGGTATCTGTTGAGAGGCCAGACAAATGGGTGGTTCCTAAAGAGGGGCAGCAGCCTTTTCAGTAGTTGCAGGGGCAACAGTCTGGATGATTGACTGATCTGGCCTTGTAACACTAACCAAAACGGCCTTGCTGTGTTGGTACTGCGAACGGCTGAAAGCAAGGGGAAACTACAGCCGTAATTTTTCCCGAGGTCATGCAGTTTTACTGTATCGTTAAATGATGATGGCGTCCTCTTGGGTAAAATATTCCGGAGGTAAAATAGTCCCCCATTGGGATCTCCGGGCGGAGACTGCTCAAGAGGACGTCGTTATCAAGAGAAAGAAAACTGGCATTCTACGGATCGGAGCGTGGAATGTCAGATCCCTTAATCGGGCAGGTAGGTTAGAAAATTTAAAAAGGGAAATGGATAGGTTAAAGTTAGATATAGTGGGAATTAGTGAAGTTCGGTGGCAGGAGGAACAAGACTTCGGGTCAGGCGGCTAGAGGGTTATAAACACAAAATCAAATAGGGGTAATGCAGGAGTAGGTTTAATAATGAATAGGAAAATAGGAAGGCGGGTAAGCTACTACAAACAGCATAGTGAACGTATAATTGTGGCCAAGATAGATACGAAGCCCATGCCTACTACAGTAGTACAAGTTTATATGCCGACTAGCTCTGCAGATGACGAAGAAATTGAAGAAATGTATGATGAGATAAAAGAAATTATTCAGGTAGTGAAGGGAGACGAAAATGTAATAGTCATGGGTGACTGGAATTCGACAGTAGGAAAAGGGAGAGAAGGAAACGTAGTAGGTGAATATGGATTGGGGGTAAGAAATGAAAGAGGAAGCCGTTTAGTAGAATTTTGCACAGAGCACAACTAATCATAGCTAACACTTGGTTCAAGAATCATGAAAGAAGGTTGTATACATGGAAGAAGCCTGGAGATACTGACAGGTTTCAGATAGATTATATAATTGTAAGACAGAGATTTAGGAACCATGTTTTAAATTGTACGACAATTCCAGGGGCAGATGTGGACTCTGACCACAATCTATTGGTTATGAACTGTAGATAGAAACTGAAGAAATTGCAAAAAGATAGGAATTTAAGGAGATGGGACCTGGATAAACTGAAAGAACCAGAGGTTGTACAGAGTTTCAAGGAGAGCATTAGGGAACAATTGACAGGAATGGGAGAAAGAAATACAGTAGAAGAAGAATAGGTAGCTTTGAAGGATGAAGTAGTGAAGGCAGCAGAGGATCAAGTAGGTAAAAAGACGAGGGCTAGTAGAAATCCTTGGGTAAGAGAAGAAATATTGATGAAAGGAGAAAATATAAAAATGCAGTAAATGAAGCATGCAAAAAGGAATACAGACGTCTCAAAA
Organism: Schistocerca gregaria; assembly: GCF_023897955.1. Classification (NCBI taxonomy): domain Eukaryota; kingdom Metazoa; phylum Arthropoda; class Insecta; order Orthoptera; family Acrididae; genus Schistocerca; species Schistocerca gregaria. The sequence goes on along the minus strand of NC_064925.1, from coordinate 323,670,657 downwards.
ATGAGATCGACAGTAAGTGCAAAAGGCTTAGCAGACATAGCTAGAGGACAAATGTAAGGATGTAAATGTAAGGGGTAAGATAGATACAACCTACAGGAAACTTAAAGAGACCTTCGGAAAAAGAGAACGACTTGTATGAATATCAAGAGCTCAGATGGGAACCCAGTTCTAAGCAAAGAACGGAAAGCAGAAAGGTGGAAGGAGTATATAGAGGGTCTATACAGGGGCGATGTACTTGAGGACAGTATTATGGAAGTGGAAGAGGATGTAGATGAAGATAAAATGGGAGATACGATACTGCGTGAAAAGTTTGACAGAGCACAGACAGACCTTAGTCGAAACAAGGCCTCAGGAGTAGACTATATTCCATTAGAACTACTGACGGTCTTGGGAGAGCCAGTCCTGACAAAACTCTTCCATCTGGTGTGCAAGATGTACGAGACAGGCGAAATACCCTCAGACTTCAAGAAGAATATAATAATTCCAATCCCAAAGAAAGCAGGTGTTGACAGATGTGAAAATTGCCAAACTATCAATTTAATAAGTCACAGCTGCAAAATACTAACGTGAATTATTTACAGACGAATGGAACATCTGGTAGAAGCCGATCTTGGGGAAGATCAGTTTGGATTCCGTAGAAATGTTGGAACACGTGAGGCAATACTGACCTTACGATTTATCTCACAAGAAAGATTACGGAAAGGCAAACCTACGTTTCTAGCATTTGTAGACTTAGAGAAAGCTTTTGACAATGTTAACTGGAATACTCTCTTTCAAATTCTAAAGCTGGCAGGGGTAAAATACAATGAGCGAAACGCTATTTATAGTTTGTACAGAAACCAGATGGCAGTTAATAGAGTCGAGGGGCATGAAAGGAAGCAGTGGTTGGGAGGGGAGTGAGACAGGGTTGTAGCCTCTCCCCGATGTTATTCAATCTGTATATTGAGCAAGCAGTAAAGGAAACAAAAGAAAAGTTCGGAGTAGGTATTAAAATCCATGGAGAAGAAATAAAAACTTTGAGGTTCGCCGATTACATTGTAATTCTGTCAAAGACGGGAAAGGACTTGGAAGAGCAGTTAAACGGAATGGACAGTGTTTTGAAAGGAGGGTATAAGATGAACATCAACAAAACGAGGATAATGGATTGTAGTCGAATTAAGTCGGGTGATGCTGTGGGAATTAGATTAGGAAATGAGACACTTAAAGTAGTAAAGGAGTTTTGCTATTTGGGGAGCAAAATAACTGATGATGGGCGAAGTAGAGAGGATATAAAATGTAGACTGGCAATGGCAAGGAAAGCGTTTCTGAAGAAGAGAAATTTGTTAACATCGAGTATAGATTTAAGTGTCAGGAAGTCTTTTCTGAAAGTATTTGTATGGAGTGTAGCCATGTATGGATGTGAAACATGGACGATAAATAGTTTGGACAAGAAGAGAATAGAAGCTTTCGAAATGTGGTGCTACAGAAGAATACTGAAGATTAGATGGGTAGATCACTTAACTAATGTGGAGGTATTGAATAGGATTGTGGAGAAAAGAAGTTTGTGGCACAACGTGACTAGGAGAAAGAAAGGGTTGGTAGGACATGTCCTGAGGCATCAAGGGATCACAAATTTAGCATTGGAGGGCAGCGTGCAAGGTAAAAATCGTAGAGACCAAGATATGAATACACTAAGCAGATTCAGAACGATATGTAGGTTACATTAGGTACTGGGAGATGAAGGAGCTTGCACAGGATAGATTAGCATGGTGAGCTGCATCAAACCAGTCTCAGGACTGAAGACCACAGCAACAACAACAACTCACGACGTTTACCATTAGACCACGAGCTGATATTTGCAATTAAAGAACTCAAGAAGAAGAGAACACTTCGTCCTACAGTGTTGTCAGATCTTGTATATGTACGGACTTGTATTTATTGGACGTCGAAAGTGAACAACTAGGATTAGTCTAATAAGGAGTTTGTACAGATTTAATAGCACTTTAGGACAACATAAAGCGCAAGTAGTAAAAACATAGGCCGTGAAGGGTATCCACGTGGTTTGAGGCGCCTTGTCACGGCCCGCGCAGCTCCCCCGTCAGAGGTTGGAGTCCTCCCTCGGGCATAGGTGTGTGTGTTGTTCATAACGTAAGTTAGTTTACGTTAGATTAAGTAGTGGGTAAGCTTAGGGACCGATGACCTCAGCAGTTTGGTCCCATAAGGCATTACCATATATTTCCAAATTTCCTTTAGTAAAGCATACTATAGGGCGAATTCTAGAAATTCGCTAGAGAAGTTTTACACGTCAATGATGTACTGGTGTGTTGCGTGCCTGAGAACGAAATAGCGGCGGTCATGTGATCAGCATCCTAGCACCAAAACTGTGGATGGCCGGATCAAGTCCCGCTGCATAACCGCAGCGTCGCCGGATGAAGTACCGCGAATCGTTTAATTTTTAATTTACAATTTTTCGACATAAGTCACATTATTTCATACGTATTACATTTCAAAAGGTACTATTATGAAAACATACGCTACTGACGGCCTTGGGAGAGCCAGTCCTGACAAATTTGTTAACATCGAGAATGGTTCAAATGGCTCTGAGCACTATGGGACTTAACATCTATGGTCATCAGTCCCCTAAAACTTAGAACTACTTGAACTTAACTAACCTAAGGACATCACACAACACCCAGTCATCAAGAGCCAGAGAAAATTCCCGACCCCGCCGGGTATCGTACCCGGGAACCCGTGCGCGGGAAGCGAGAACACTACCGCACGACCACGAGCTGCGGACCATCGAGTATGGATTTAAGTGTCAGGAAATCGTTTCTGAAAGTATTTGTATGGACTGTAGCCATATATGGAAGTGAAACGTGGACGATAAAAGTTTGGACATGAAGAGAACAGAAGCTTCCCAAATGTGGTGCTACAGAAGAATGCTGAAGACTAGATGGGTAGATCACATAAGTAATGAGGAGGTATTGAATTGAATCGGGGAGAAGAGGAGTTTGTGGCACAACTTGACAAGAAGAAGGGACCGGTTGGTAGGACATGTTCTGAGGTATCAAGGGATCACAAATTTAGCGTTGGAGGGCAACTTGGAGGGTAAAAATCCTAGAGGGAGACCAAGAGATGACCGCTCTAAGCACATTCAGAAGGATGTAGGTTGCAGTAAGTACTGGGAGACGAAGAAGCTTGCACAGGATAGGGTATCATGGAGAGCTGCATCAAACCAGCCTCAGGACTGAAGACCACAACAACAACAACGCATATTTTGATCAACTATTATTATGGCATTTCCAATGTTATGTCGTTGTTTGTTCATTTTCATTATAACATATTATATTTATAACTACCGACAGTTTTCCGGAAAATGTATGACTATTGCAATTTCCGAAACCCCTTTACCGAGAACTGCTTTGCACATGGACGAAAAAATGGCTCCAAGCATTATGGGACTTAACATCGGAGGTCATCAGTCCCCTATATTTATAACTACTTAAACCTAACTAACCTAAGGACATCACACACATCCATGCCCGAGGCAGGATTCGAACCTGCGACTGTAGCAGCAGCGCGGTTCCGGACGGAAGCGCCTAGAACCGCTCGGCCACAGTGGCCGTCGCAATCGTCAAACACAGGTATCCAGGACGTGGAACAGTCTTGGAAAGAGCATGTCAAACATCAATAAATGACGGTGTAAATAACTTTATTCAATAGCGCAGCAAGTTAAAATATGCCAGAATATGAGGTTAATGTAAGCCTAATCGTCGTATATGCATTCTCCATTACAAGTTGCACAATGATATTTTTCATACACACATGGAAATCATAGATTCAAATGTTATCTACTACATTGAATGAACGCGGTTTTCCCTTATGCACAAGGAATCTTCACAGTTTCTAAGGAAAAAATAAGCTAGTTGATCTTTTCGACGAATTTCTCTTTCTTCCGACTACTTGGATGCAAACCATGCGAAACGCTGCTATTTTGTAAACATCGGTACCAAAAATTGCTAATTACTGAGCCGTGGTAAAAGTTGCTGTTTTGAAGAGCGCGCTGCAGCGCGTACTGTGAAGCAGTCGCCTTCCGTTTCTGGCGGTAGCGCCGTTGTGGCAATCTCAGCTTTGGTGTCTCTCTCTAGTGGGAAAGGGGAAAGGTTGCCGGTTTACGTGCATTTAAGGGGCGCTATGAGCTCGCCAGTTGGTCAGTCTGAGTCAGTCTCTCGTCCTCAGCCACTGTCTCTCGTTCGCATTTGTGAGGCAGTTAGTGTGTGTCTGTCGTCCGGAGTGCTAGTATGTCTGTCGTTCGGATCAACCTTTAAAGCCGGAAAAATGAGAGTCTTTCCACTCCGCCAGTAAGAGAATTCCGCGAGTGCTCGCACGTTCGGGGCTTAGTTCCTGCATCTGACTCTGCGCTTTAGGCCGCCAGTCTGTTCGAGTTTGCTCAGGCGATGGTCAAGGCGGTTGGATCGATCGGTCTGTCGGTCGCGCACTGAGACACAAGATGACTTGTCGGTCTGAAGCGTCGGCGTATGTGAGGTCGCCACGTGAGTCCAGTGGGCCGCGCCGTGTAGCGAGGGGTAGTCGCTTCGCGGTCGACACGAGAGCAACAGGAGTCAAACCACGACATCAGTCTGGCCGATGCGAACTGCGACTCCGTGGTGTAACTGGTTCTCCGAGCGCTTCTGGGCCCCTTCTGTTACCATCTTGTGGAGCGTGGGCCGGTCCTTTGCTGGTGCAGGAATGTCGTTTTGCCAGTGGGTGTGTTTCCTCTACATGGTTGTGTCCGAGCCAGTATTTCCGCCTTCGTGTGTCTGGAAGTGAGTGAGAGATGCACCAGCAGGGCAGTCGCGACGGAGCAGCAGTCTCGGACGGAGCAGCGGACAGTCGGTCGGTCATTGCGGACCAGGAAAGACGCGAGATCGGCGTGCCTTCCTGCGTCCGTTGAAGCAGCTGGCAGCGGAGACTTCGGGAGGGCGATTTGGGGGCACTGCGCCAGGTCTTCTCGAGAAATCGCAGTTTATTGGAAGTTAAGTTGTAAGATGTCAGGCAAATCCAACACCTTGCATGAAAACCCTGACGTGATAAGCAAATCCAGTAGTATGTCACATAGCTCCGAATAAATCGTGACATTAAATTAACCAAAGTAATACGAGTAACAAGTGAGCAAATGGAATACCACAGACTAACACAAGAATGCCTAAATGCATGTCATACCTTCCCACCGTGTAAAAGACGCAGTTCAGAGGGGAGAAACGAGAACAGAAGCTGAGAGCAGAACCATGTTAAGCTAAAAGTCCCTACGATAAGGGACGGACTGGACACCCACGTCGCCCGCTAACCACTAGGGCCACACCACCCGCAAGTTTTAGCGTGAGACTTTTTCGCATCTCTGTTACGTCTAGGACCACCCCCAGCCCATGTTAAAAGCTACAGCCCTCCAGAAAAACAGTATAGATCTTACGATAACATAAAAAGGGCCACACCACCCGCAAGTTTTAGCATGAGACTTTTTCGCGTCTCTGTTACGTTAGTACCACCCCCAGCCCATGTTAAAAGATAGAGCCCTCCAGAAGAACAGTATCGACCTTACGATAACGCTAAAAGGACCACACCAGCTGCAAGTTTTAGCGTGAGACTTTTTCGCGTCTCTGTTACGTTGCAAACTTTAAAAACATTGCCCCACCACGAAAAGTATGTTTCTCATTGGATAGACAGAATTTTTGTAGGCGGAGCTTAAGGTTAACATTGAGACCCTGATTGGTCAAATGAAAACACAGCCAGATAGTTTTTTTTAAACCAACTTCGGTAAAAGGTAGTAAGGAGAAGTTAGGAAAGAGTTAGTTCCGAGACGGCAAGCTGGATGGCTGCTGCACCGGCCGCTGCCGCCCTGACGCTGCCTAAATACCGACAAGGTAATGAACGCACGCGATGCCGCATTTTTGAGCGAATAAGGCTTCACTCAGAACTGCAGAAGTCTCATCTGTTAAACCCCCTTTTTGCGTAGTACTAGTGTCGATCGTAAATTAAGGCTCATGGTGTTCACATTTGCCACTGGAAGTAAAAATCTGAAACGCGATGATTTCTCTGTTATATAATTATCGAGAAGCCACATCAGCCACTGTAATTTACGACAAGTTAGATAAGTAATTAAAGATAGTTGAGGGTTACTGTAGACCATTTTGACAGTTTTCTCTTTTGTGAAACTTAATTTAAACCTAGATCATAGATGTGATATGGCATAGGTCATCCTTCGATCCATTGTAGAACTTGGAAACCCACTCACGGAATATTCGTTCAAATATTTGTTGAACGCAGTTGGTTTTTAACATCCTGTATTAAAAACATTTCCTTTTATCAATAGTGCAATTTATAAACAATGTTTAGTGAGTACAATAAAATTTCCAGTGGTAAACTTGACTGCTTTTTCGACGTTATTTTACCAGCTAACTAAAAACAGGAAAGCCTTGAACCCCTTCCACTAAATTTAGTTAGTATTAAGATTCTCTTACAGGGAGTGCAGTGGAGCTGACGCTGAAATCATTAAGTATTTGGTTATATCATCGCTAGTCTCACTGAAATCTTCTGAATTGTACATGTCATGTGTGGTCTGGCGTCTCCTTACCAGCAGCAGGTCCCAGGTTCAAACTAGTCAATTCCCTAAAAAACACGCTCAGAGCGTTGTTGCGCGAAAGTGGTAAGGAGACACGATATAGAACGAACAGACACCACCATGATTGACGATATGTTGTGTGATTTACTACTTTTAAATTTTACTTGTTTTCTTGGTCAGTCTCTCGTCCCTAGCTTGCTCGTCTGTCTCTCGTGCGCATTTGCTAGGCAGTTAGCGTCTGTCTGTCGTTCGGAGCTGCTTGTGTCATGTTTGTCGGATTTGGTGTATTAACGAATACCTGAAATATGTTTTGACCTTGCTTATTTCTTGAGATTCAGTATCTGTGTACTGTAGAGCGTTTTAACTTGTTAGGCCAAACTTGTATAATTTTATACAAGATTGCATTTCATCAACATTTATTTAAATGATCATTTTAGTATATAAAGTTGCCACCCTTTCACCGTAAGACTTTTCTTAGTAGTTAAAATCAAGTTGTACCTTCGGTGGTAAAGTCAATATTTTAATTCTTAGTGTTTGTACCATTTCCATCCTTCCTACGGGGGTGCATAGTTGGTGTGTTTATGCAAATTGTTAAAACTTTTAGTTTAAAGCAATCTGGTGTGTTGCAGTTTTGCACCAGTGTAGTCTTACAGAGGCTGTTGTGGACGGTCGTAACTACGGCCGTGTCAAAAGGGAGCGGGAAGGTTCTCTGCCCGAAAGCTCATACAGTCAAAACTTGTTTCCTTCAGCCTTTGAATAAATTGTTACATGATATTTAGAGGGTGCTTTCTGATTATAATTTTAAATCTATTCTTTAAAACATGCTTTTAGTTAATAAATTCCCATTTGTTAAATGGAATTTGCTTAAGATATCATCAGTTACTCCCTGGCAACTACTTCCACGCTCACATAGTGTGATTTAATGTGTTAATGTTCTTGATGAATCGCTATTAAATAAAGTAAATTCTTAAGAATATTCTTTGGAAGTAAATCACAGTTCAATTACTATTGAACGTATTTTAACAGCATCTTCAGGAGAGGCTACTTCTTGTTCACTTTAAGTCAAATATGAACAAGCTCGACGGCGCTTGATAAAGTCTTTAACATGCCTATAGAATAAAAGTCGCTGGATATTTGTTGTAATAATAAAAATTAAAAATCAGCCAAATAACATTCGAAATTCAACTAAAGTACAGGTAAGTACACGTACCTTTAATTACATTACCTGTTAATGTAATATGTAAAAAACATGATGACTAAGATTGGGAAAATATAAATTTAAAAAAATGTATACTCGATGGGACTCGATCGAGCGAACCACTGATTATAGAGTTTGAAAGATAACCATATACTGCCACCAGGTCGTGCTCACAGGCACAACGCGCCGGTAGATCACTGATATGTAAAAGCTCGCTTGCGATTCTCTTGAAATCACCAATGTATTGTCGGCCGCTGTAGCCGAGTGGTTCTGGGCGATTCAGCCCGGAACCGCGCTGCTGCTACGGTCGCAGGTTCGAATCCTGCCTCGGGCATGGGTGTGTGTGATGTCATTAGGTTAGTTAGGTTTAAGTAGTTCTAAGTCTTAGGGGACTGAAGACCTCAGATGTTAAGTCTCTTAATGCTTAGAGCCATTTGAACTATCAACCGCCGGAGGACATGACATTACGCCATAATGAGCAAGCAATCTGCTACCAAGGCCGGCGGCAGCCAATCACACGGATCGAATGTATTCATACGCGTGGTAACATAACCGGCGCCGCAAGGCGTCTACAATCAACACCCTAGGTTAGTACCCCGCTACCCCGTCACTCGTCAACTGATTACTAATTAAACGCTACCCGCTAACTTTTACGTTTGCAGCCCAGTATTCAGTACTTCTCACGAAGGTTCGACGCAGTTGTATCCTCATTATGTACATGACTTCCCTAGAGGCTAAATGGACCGATTTGAACGCCCACTCTCCTCCGAACATGTCAAATAAATTGAAACGGACTTCGTTATTTGACGTTACCCGTCCCCACAAAAAAAGGATTTATGTTCATTTACATCGGAGTCCCAAGTTCATTTGATCCTTCCAATAAACACAGTTGATCTACTTGGTTTATTTCTTTGTGTAGCTGCCTCCAGCACTGCACTGCCCCAGTCTTAATTAAGGTGACGCGCAACTGGAAAAATAGTCTCATCACAACAGTGGCGCAATCGGTTTTGGTTCGAAGCGTAAGCATTTTACAACTTTTCGGTATTGCGATTCGAAGCTTCTGCTTCTCTTGCACCACTCAGATTGTGAACATTTTTGTTGACTGTTTCCTAGTGCATTGCTTTGAAATTGTGGCCGTCTCTCGCTACTTTTTTGTGGTCTGCTGCGGAGCCGTGATTTTGCTCCACTCTCTGGTTGTTTCTACGTAGTTTCTACGTTTGCTTAGTGACTTTATGCTAGAACTCTCCAAAGTATTTTGCCCGTTGAGCGTTGGTTGCGTGTTCCATGCTACGATTTCTTATTGTGTATTATTCCAGATGGCAGCTCCAGTGCACTTTCTTGTTGCCATTATTTACTCTCCTCCATTCCCTGCATATTACGCTGGATACATTGGCAGTTGCTCAGCGCCGGTTGTTCCAGAACTTGAAGGACGAATCGCAGCGAAACGTGCTGTCTCGGCTTCCATCCCCTGCGTTCCAAGTGGATCTGCTACGTGACATCTTGGATGAACACTTAGTTGCGTATGGACCTTTCTGTGATGTAGCAAGCATTCAGTTTTCTTCTCTACCGCTCCTGCTCCTATGTTTAACGTTTTTAAAGCACCATTTTCCTGATAGACGTCAGAGTGATTTATGCCATTCAGACCAAAATATAAACCGGGTAATTATTATCACGGTAACCTTCATGTGTCGGCAACGGTCCCTAAGTTTTTTCTACGTTTAAACACTCTCGATAGTCATATAATGATGTATTGCTTGTTGACTGTCAATTTATGTGTGAAAATCCGACCTATACCGGACTCAGTCAGATTCTGTGCTTAGAGACATATTACTTGTTCACATTCAAGACTCGGGGATTAGCAGAACACTCCTTTGCCTGCACAACCCCAATTTAAAAATTTCGGACGCCTGCCTTTGAACAAGTTCAAAGCTCCGCACGGGCATTGCAGTGCGACCATTCCGATTCTTTTTAGATGACTTTTCAGCATCCTGCCAGTTAGTAATGAAGCCTGGTTGGACTTCCTGGGGGCATCTAGACTTCTAAACGACTGGACACCTTCTTAGACGCAAACTGGGTCAATAAGCTAAAGTGTGTCTACAAAATCTCGGCTGCACCGATCCCTCTGGTGTTACAGGCTGTCCAGTTGTAACCTCCCCCTTACTAATCGGCCTGTCCTGCTTGCGATATAAAATATGACCGTGGATCGCACGTATGCCTAATGGATTTTTACTAATCGGATAAAGATATATTTCCTGAAGAAATAACACCGATAAGTAAGAGGAAAGTGTACAACAAAGTCTTCTGATGGAAAAGTGTACTAAAATTAAAATGTAGTTAAACCGAACAGGGTTGTAATTTGGAAAATGAAAGTTATTTTGTACATTCACTCACGAACAACGCTGGACAGAAAAGGGGTACCGATGATCATGAGTCCGCAAGTTACACTAATGAACGAAAAGGAAATAATTAACGGTCGCCAACACACTAGGGCAATTTACATCCAAACTCCAGTATGAGATGATGAGAATGAAAAACATGTATTGTTAAACACTCACGTGGCAACTGGAGGCTGTTACGTTGATGGTACTAATTTTAAGTGAGTATGTAATGATAAAGAAAACTGAGAAATCAGTCTTACGTTATGTTTGGCATTAAATTTTGAGAAAACAATCGAGTAATGATTTGAAAACCTGCATTTAAACTGTGTGTTGGTATTGAACTTCGTTACGTGAACAATGACTTCTACATGTACATCTACATCTGCATCTACATGATTACTCTGCAATTCACATTTAAGTGCTGGGCAGAGGGTTCATCGAACCACAATCATACTATCTCTCTACCATTCCACTCCCGAACAGCGCGCGGGAAAAACGAACACCTAAACCTTTCTGATCGAGCTCTGCCTTCTCTTATTTTTTTTTGATGATCATTCCTACCTATATAGGTTGGGCTCTACAAAATATTTTCGCATTCGGAAGAGAAAGTTGGTGACTGAAATTTCGTAAATAGATCTCGCCGGTCGAAAAACGTCTTTGCTTTAATGACTTCCATCCCAACTCGCGTATCATATCTGCCACACTCTCTCCTCTATTACGTGATAATACAAAACGAGCTGCCCTTTTTTGCACCCTTTCGATGTTCTCCGTCAGTCCCACCTGACAGAGGACTAACGAGTGTAGTGTAAGCTGTTTCTTTAGTAGACTTGTTGCATCTTCTAAGTGTCCTGCCAATGAAACGCAACCTTTGGCTCTCCTTCCCCAAAATATTATCTATGTGGTCTTTCCAACTGAAGTTGTTCGTAATTTTAACACCCAATTACTTGAATTGACAGCCTTGAGAATTGTACTATTTATCGAGTAATCGAATTCCAACGGATTTCTTTTGGAACTCATGTGGATCACCTCCCACTTTTCGTTATTTAGGGTCAACTGCCACCTCCCACTCCATACAGCAATCTTTTCTAAATCGCTTTGCAACTGATACTGGTCTTCGGATGACCTTACTAGACGGTAAATTACAGCCTCATCTGCGAACAACCAAAGAGAACTGCTCAGATTGTCACCCAGGTCATTTATATAGATCAGGAACAGCAGAGGTCCCAGGACGCTTCCCTGTGGAACATGTGATATCACTACAGTTTTACTCAATGATTTACCGTGTATTACTACGAACTGCGACCTTTCTGACAGGAAATCACGAATCCAGTCACACAACTGAGACGATACCCGATAGGTCCGCAGCTTGATTAGAAGTCGCATGTGATGGACGGTGTCAAATCTAGAAATACGGAATCAACTTGAGATCCCCTGTCGACAGCGGCCATTACTTTATGCGAGTAAAGAGCTAGCTGCGTTTCACGATACCGATGTTTTCTGAAACCATGCTGATTACGTATCAATAGATTGTTCCCTTCGAGGTGATTCATAACGTTTGAATACAGTATATGATCCAAAACCCTACTACAAACCGACGTCAATGATATAGGTCTGTAGTTCGATGGATTACTCCTACTACCCTTCTTGAACACTGGTGCGACCTGCGCAATTTTCCAATCTGTAGGTACAGATCTATCGGTGAGCGAGCGGTTGTATATGATTGCTAAGTAGGGAGCTATTGTATCAGCGTAATCTGAAAGGAACCTAATCGGTATATAATCTGGACCTGAAGACTTGCTCGTATCAAGCGATTTGAGTTGCTTCGCAACCCCTAAGATATCTACATCTAAGAAACTCATGCTAGCAGCTGTTCGTGTTTCAAATTCAGGAATATTTCATTCGTCTTGCCTGGTCAAGGAATTTCGGAAAACTGCGTTCAATAACTCCGCTTTAGCGGCACAGTCGTCGGTAACAGTACCATCGGCACTGCGCAGCGAAGGTATTGACTGAGTCTTGCCGCTTGTGTACTTTACATACGACCAGAATTTCTTCGGATTTTCTACCAAATTTCGAGACAATGTTTCCTTGTGGAACCTATTAAAGGCATCTCACATTGATGTGCGTGCCAATTGTCACGGGTCTGTAAACTTTAGTCAATCTTCGGGATTTCGCGTTCTTCTGAACTTCGTATGCTGTTTCCGTTGCCTCTGCAGCAGCGTCCGGACCTGTTTTGTGTACCATGGGGGATCAGTTACATCTCTTACCAATTTATGAGCTATGAATCACTCAATTGCTGTTGCTACTATATCTGAATTTGAGCCACATTTCGTCTACATTTGCATAGTCAGTCGGAAGGAATGGAGATTGTCTCTTAGAAAGGCTTCTAGTGACACTTTATCCGCTTATTTAAATAAAATTATTTTGCGGTTGTTTCTGGTGGATTTGGAAGAAACGGTATTGAGCCTAGCTACAACGACCTTGTGATAATTAATCCCTGTATCATTCATGATGGTCTCTATTAGCTCTGGATTGTTTGTGGCTAAGAAGTCAAGTGTGTTTTCGCAAACCTTTACAATTCGCGTAGGTGCGTAAACTAACTGCTCGAAATAATTTTCTGAGAAAGCATTTAGGACAATCTCGGAAGATGTTTTCTGCCTACCACCGGTTCTGAACAAGTATTTTTGCCAACATATCGAGGGAAGGTTGAAGTCCCCACCAACTATAACCGTAAGAGTGGGGTATTTATTTGTTACGAGACTCAAATTTAATTTGAACTCTTCAGCAAATATATCATAGGAGTCTATGGGTCGGTAGAAGGAATCAATTATTAACTTAGTTCGGCTGTTAAGTATAACCTCCACCCATACCAATTCGCACGGAGTATCTACTTCGATTTCACTACAAGATTAATCACTACTGACAGACGCAAACACTCCTCGAGCAATTCTGCCTAATCTATCTTTCCTGAACACCGTCTGAGACATGGTAAAAATTCACTTTCAGTGAAATCAACGTAACGTCATCAAAGAAATTTAGAAAAAAAATCATGCACTTTTTACTTTGCAGTTACGTATTTTGCAAATTTGATTTGCAATTATTGTCTGAACAACTGAGACTTTTTTTACTAACTCGAACAGAAACCGCCTAGGTCACGGCCGCAGACGACAGGGTCTCAGATCCTCTTACACTTCAGTGGGTCTCTTTGTAACACAGACTGGTCGGTCATTCTGGATGATATCACCAGGCAGCCCTAGATCATGTGCTCAGAAGCCCACAGATGTCTCACCCTTCACCAAGGCACTTCTACGAGACTACGCGGAGTACAGTCTTCCTTATCCCGTTGTTTCGGACACCACTGCTTATTCGTGCTGTGGGTCCTATGTCATCCAGTGTGACTGATTCCAAATGCCTCCACTTGGCACTTCTGACATACCCGTGGACAGCTGTGTACGTCCACCGCCGGTCTCTACGCACAGCTCTTCTGTTGCGGTTCCTTGGGTGGACGTCAGTCTTCTATTCAGATCTCTTCTGAGGTTCTGTTCTCACACGACTGCCTCAGCCTTGGGAGTGGCTCCTGAGCTCAACGGGCTGCATATTTCAGTCTGTGCTTCACCGCCCCACACTCTACCTTCCAGATCCCCTCTTACAGTATTCCATACATAAATCACCACACATAATATTTTTCGGTCCGTCCCCCATCTCAGAAACCTTCTCACATCCAGGAGCTATCGTCTTGTCTTCCCGGTGGAGGGGGGGGGGGGGGGGGGGGGGGAAGGGAAAGATTCACCATTAGGCAGTGACATATTACTTCATCTGACGAGTGTGCGCCAGATGTATTTCAACCTAGTTGAGTATCCAGACCACACTGACGGCACTCTGCGTTTCCTGTCGTAATGAGGGAGCGTTACGTTCTCCAGTACTTGCTGGACTACATGTCTTTGGCACGGCGCATTGTCATCGTTTGCTTTATCAGCAGGTGGCGTCATTAGAAAGTTGATAGCAAGGTACCAGGCTAATGGGATTGCTTTACACACCCTTCCACAGACCAAAATCAACCGCCAGAGGACATCACGTTATATAGAGATACAACAGCAAGCAGCCTGTTTAAATGTACTCACTTGCATGATAGTAAAAACAGTACCATCAGGTTTCTACAATGAGGAGGTGCTCAGCCTGCAGCGAGTTCTTGGAAGGCCACGGTTAGAGTCGGCGTGAAGCAGCCAGCGAGCTACCTCCTGCAGTCCCCGTCGGTGAGCGAGACCAACGATAGTCCTAGGAGGGTAGCTCCGAATACAAAGTGGTAGATAAGGACGTTAGTGGAACTATCACACTTGGAGAGTGTTGTCAAATTGAGGACTATTTCATTACCTGTTCCTAATAGATGACGCATTCATTAGTGAGAAACGAGAGATTCTGACCGAACTGCATCTGTTTCACAAATATGTCGTCTTTTTGTGAGACCCTGTAAGACAGATTATTTTGAACAAAAATTTTTCGTTTCCTGTTGTTTCTTTCGTGTCAGTGAAGCGATTCAATATACTTCTCACGGCTCTCAGGCTTGATGACGAAGATACTAGAGAAGAAATATTCTCCGTATTAGAAATAGACACTACAGGAAGAGCAACCTACTGACTTACCATGTCAGTGAAGCAATTCAGTATACTTCTCATGGCTCTCAGGCTTTATGAAGCAGATACTAGGGAAGAACGAAAGATTCTTATCCAACTGCAGCTATTTCACAAATACTTCGACTTTGTGTGAGAACTAAGACTAGTTATTAAAATTTTGAAAATGCTCGTGTATACGAAATGATGATCATGTTTAATGGTAGGTGTAAATTCAATGAAGTACAACCTTAAGAACGTGGCCATTAATGATGCCAATTTACTCTAATTTTTACATAGATGCATTTATTGTGACAAAGGCAGACATGATTTAACATTATCGGAAAAGGAGTAAAATCTGACGAAACTTATAAGAGGTGTTATACAGTTGGTGAAATCTATTCAAGGAACCAAGAGGAATGTGGCAGAAGCTAGTTTGTTCTGTTCAGTTGAAGTAAGAGTGCTGATAGAAAGAGACCTCAGATGTGTTGGCACTTTAAGGAAAAAGAACGAAATAGGGACTTAAAAGGAGTTCCTGCTTGTAAAACGTAGCTCTTCGTTATATGGTTTGGGAGAAAATACTACTGTGGTGTCACCGCCAGACACCACACTTGCTAGGTGGCAGCCTTTAAATCGCCCGCGGTCCGGTTGTATACGTCGGACCCGCGTGTCGCCACTATCAGTGACTGCAGACCGAGCGCCACCACACGGCAGGTCTAGACAGACTTCCTAGCACTCGGCCCAGTTGTACAGCCAACTTTGCTAGCGATGGTTCACTGACAAAATACGCTCTCATTTGCCGAGACGATAGATAGCATAGCCTTCAGCTACGTTATTTGCTACGACCTAGCAAGGCGCCATTATCAGTTATTATTGATATTGTGAATCATGTAATGTCAAGAGCGACGTTCACCATTGATGGATTAAAGTTAAGTATTCCACTAGCTACGTCCGTTTTTCAATTCTAATTTCCTTGTCTTGTTCCAGACCTCACGCCCGCCTGCGTGAGCTAAAACGCGTGCCTTTCGGCCTCCTCTAGTAACACGGTGTTGGCTCTCCTGCCAACCAAAACAACTACCTTAGTATCTTTGACCCCAAACCTAAGAAGGTTATTATCTTGGTCTCCTCAACGCATAATGCTGTTTCAATGAGCGTATAATTAATAATGCAGTAGGCAATACAAACATATAGCAACTATAGACACAAATATTTTCAAATAGGCCTGAAATAAAAGAGTACTATAAAAGCAGGAGAGGTGCACTGGATGGGAATTGCACAATGTACCCTAGCAACTACCGTTCCAGAAGATGATCTCCCTCACTAATCTATGTCATGATGAATATCATGGAGATGCTTGTCAACCCAAACCTTCCACAGCAGCGAAGATAACCAATTTGCAAACTTCTGAAATGTGAAATTTCTAAACCTCAGTTAACCTAGCAAAACGGGTACGATGTACCATGTGTCCCAGATCAAAACACTGGGAAACGGAATTTTCCGTATTATTTGTAGCACATCAACATGCAGTGACTGTATCGTTAAGAATCCTATTGTTATAACTCATTTTTATTTCCGAGTGTCATCAGTTTTTTGATGGTAAAACACTGGCATTTCTTCTACTTTCACATGTTGTTGCTTTATTATCAATGATAAAGTGTGTTCTGATGGGGCATTGATATACAGTACTATTTTGTACAAGCCTTCACGTATTTTAGTCTTCGCTGTAGTTTATTATATTTTGTGTTCTCTTCGTACACCTTATGATATGGCATGTTTACAAACTTGTCCACATAATAAACTTTTACACTCCTCATTCGCTTTGCGGAATTTGTTGCTGAGGCATATGTGTGATGAAACTCATGTATCGCCAGTCTCATTGTTACATGCCTCTGGTTCCTGCATTCTCTGGTTCAGCTGTCACCCAGCATGGGTCTGTCATTATGATACAGTCCTGTGGTGATATCCTATGAAGAAGGTCTTTCTCATGAGTTCATATGTAAGGCGGGACTGCGTAAATTTACGTACTGTTTGCTTCATTTTCATGAACATGACTTCGATTTTTATCTCTCTTTCCACATTTTCGGCCCAAATGAGGCCAAGGCTGAAGACTAGGACGAAGAATTTTTGATGGGAAGCGCTTAAAGATCCTCCATATAGTCCAGATTATATTTTTTGAACACTGAAAGAAGGTATTCGTGGCCGTAGATTTGCTTCATACGACGGGGTGCACATATGGATATAATCGCTGTTCCATAGGTAACAACAAAAATTTGTCCGTGAAGGTACTGACCTTCTTGCCTCAGAGTGGGATATATGTGTTAAGAATGATGACGATCACTTTTCAAACAGTAAACATAATACTTACTTACCATTTTCCTTCGCCCAACTTTCTAGTCCTTGTAGTGCTGTCTGTACGTCCTCTCTTACTACAATTTCTGTCACGATGTGAATGTTCTGTAGTGAGTTGTGGTATCGACACTAGTAATGGCAACTCTGTCCCTCTTAGACGGCAGTCGATGTTAACGTTAAGCCTCTGCGAGGAATTTCTGAAAGTTGCAACCGTGAGAAAACCTGATGAGAACAGAACAATCAAACTGGGATTCGTTTCCGAAACACTCCAGTGGAGTATAACCAACAGTAAATCGACGGGTCAGAAACAGACGTTCTCCCAGCACAAAGGCAAGTTGTAACATTACATATTAATATTGGTCGCCAGTCTAGTTAGGCATTCTTGTGTCAAGCAATATAATAAAGCAGAAAGTAGTGCTAAGGCTAACCTAACTTTCCTTTACACACACACACACACACACACACACACACACACACTAAACTCTTTCTTTACATCTGTTCCCACCACAGCACAGTAATTTAACTTTGCAGGTAAATATAATACTAACTTGGAATTCAGACAAGAAATGGCCAATGAGATAGCAAATAGTAAAATATACCTCTCAACAACACGTACCTTAAATGGCAGCCGCTGAGGACGAGCGGTTCTAGTCGCTTCACTCCGGAACCGCGCGACTGCAGGTTCGAATCCTGCCTCGGTCATGGATGTGAGTGATGTCCTTAGGTTGGTTAGGTTTAAGTAGCTCTAAGTGTAGGGGACTGATGACCTCAGACCCATAGTGCTTAGAGCTATTTTTGAACGTACCTTAAATGAACTGGATGCAGCAGTTTATAGAACCAATCACCAACACACATGAAACTGGTAACAATACTAAACGAGGAAGAGCATGAATGACTCTGATTTAAATCAGAGGGTCTGTTAAGAATTATATTGTATAACATCATTGCTTAGTACAGGGTCTCTATGCCTGTGCATTAACCAAGTTGCATTAGAATATCTAACACAGTAAATATTTCTTTCTTAAATTTGGTTTGAAGCAGTTAAACAGAATGTAAGTCTAATTACTGGCTTTGAAGGAGCATTCGCTTTGTTTAATTAACTAATTAGCCTAACACATGAGGGCCCTTAAACTTTCCTGGTTTGAAGAACCACTCCCATTAACAAAACTACACAAGCAAATATGAGAAATGGTAGGTATTCTGGCGAATAGTTATTAATTAAGTAAAGCATAACAAACTCTAACTCTTGAAATAACAAATGTGCTTCGATAATCAGTCTTTTAACCTACTGAAAATGTAGTTGGCTGTGCAGATACCAACACAACATTAAACACCTTCTCGTGAAATGAACACTGATAAAACTTTGTAATTCTGATTAAACTGCAAAGTGCAACAATTAATAATCTTTCTCACTTCAGACCCACTTCATTATTTTTAGGCAGGTCTCCAAGTATGGAAAATTGTTTAAGGAAATGGCTGCAGATTGATTTAAAAATGCACTGGTAGTTGAGTATTCCTCAAACTATGAAACTAAATTTTCAACACTGTAATTCCTCACATTGCAAAGCAATCTCTACTATTTTTACAGCTGCCCACATATCTTCTTGGCACTGTAATTATACCTTTATAGGGCCGAAAACGGTGCCACGACAAGATTATCATCAAATGCGGCATCTGAGGCCCATAAATACTGCTCTTAAGCTCTTCTGGCCTCAAAACTGCAAGAATATGTGCCACAATGATCCATTACTGCTAGCGGGATGTTAACCACAGCACTGCTCAGCGTAGACTCCGTACCCACGACAAAGGACGTATTGTCACTTGCCCGCCAACCACACTTTTCCACTCCGCCAGGCTACCTCCATAGCTGCGGGGCTTCCCACATCTTTTCCGTTCAACCCTACGTTCCATAACTATTGAACCTGTCATTATCAGTATCATTTTATTAATTATTTAAATCCTCAGGTACATTTTAAACATCATCGTTCAAAAAATTCACATAACTGAAATATTTATACATAGTGGAAGAATTTCCAAGACAGATAAAACGTTCTATATAAGGAACACTACAACCTGACATAGAAATATCGAAACATACAAAATAAGTCGAAAATAGGTGTTACACACTGAAACACAACGACAAAGTGCCTAATAATGTTTTCGCATGATAAATTCTGCAACTTAATGTCATTGTAATGTAATTTCACTCTTGTTTATCTGATATTATTTTATTAATGTTGTTATATAATGAACCATTGAAGAATTATTCAAACGAAGTAATTATAATGTAGTACAAACGCTGCCACAATCTGGGAAGTTTGCTATTGTATAGAGCCAAGGAACACTTTTCAAGCAAGGAGTACTGTCGCTGGGCCCTTAAGCGAGGAATTGGGCAGAAGTCGCCGGAGAGAGTTGCTGGCGACGAGTGATCAGGTGCAGACGCAGTGCGCGGGAATGTAAGGGATAAACTGCAAGAGTTTTCATGTATGGCCTCGTATATTATGTGGTTGTAAATGGGCACAGCACATTGTCATCAATGTCGTCAAGAGGGACTGATATTCAAGGAGAATACTGTGCGTCCAAACTTGTTATGTGTCAGGGTCCTATCCTATTACCATTATTGTCTCTGAGAATAACACCAATAAAAAACTAATAAGATATTGAAAGTTATCAGCTTATTTGATTTCGGTAACTAAGATATAGAAATGCGATTTACAAAACTCAGTACTATCCACAACTGCTACTTAAAAGCAGTAATCTTTGTTGCTTGGTAGAACAACAAGTTAAAGAAAAATGACTAACAGCGAAAGAGTAAGAACATAATTTAAATGAATGTTGACAAAATATTACTTCAGAGTAATGTATTTTATGTTTTTTGTGTGCACTGCAAATTCTGCTCACATCTGCAAATTACCCAACAGCGTAATGTAAAATTACTTATTCTTCTCTAAATACAACATCACGAACTTTCCAGATAAGGCTTACTATAACAGAAAACAATTACTCATGAACATTTGCATTTCTAAAATCAATAATTTCCAAGACCAGTAAGAGTTTACCATTATAGTGAGTAATGCAAAGCCATTCATTAAGCGAACTGTTGTGAAAACAATTCAATTTTACGTGCATTTTTTCAGTACAAATTATTTTGCTGGTTTTGGAAACTCCTTTTGCTTCCCCTTCCACTGCCCTTTTCCGTGTGCCTTTTGGTCTTCTTCTCTTCCTTGTTGCCTGTGGATTCCATTCCAGCCGGCTGCAGTGGCCGTGCGGTTCTAGGAGGTGCAGTCCGGAACCGCAGGACTGCTACGGTCGCAGGTTCGAATCCTGCCTCGGGCATGGATCTGTGTGATGTCTTTAGGTTAGTTAGGTTTAAGTAGCTCTAAGTTCTAGGGGACTGATGACCTAAGATATTAAGTCCCATAGTGCTCAGAGCCTTTTAAGCCATTTGATTCCATACCAATGCTTTTTTCGCGATGGCTCCATCTGGTTTTCTCACGGTGTGCCCCCAACCAACCCCACTTTCGCTCTCGTATCTCGTCTTCTGTAGGTATCAGGTTTCTTATTCGCCACAGCTCCTCATTACATATTTTTTCTGGCCACCAGATATTCATGATGCGTCGAAGACATCTATTTATGAAGCTTTGTAACAGGGATGTTATCTTTTTATCCATTTTCCAGCTTTCACTGGCGTACAGAAGGACAGCCTTCACATTTGTATTAAAAATACGGATTTTTGTTTTGTACGTCATATTTCTATTCTTCCATATTGGATACAGTTGTATGAAGGCATCATTTGCCTTTTTAATGCGGTTCGCCACTATACTACCCAGATACAGGAATGAGTTGACAGTCTCCACACGCTGCTCACCTATTAACAGTGGCATCTCCATGTTCCCTGAATTTACTCTCATTTCCTTTGTTTTGCCTGTATTTATCTTGAGGCCAGCAGTCTCTGCTTCTTCTTTCAGCAAGTTTAATTTAGCTTGCATATCAGTCAACTTTTGAGCTAATAAAACTATGTCGTCTGCAAAATCCAAATCCTCCAGTTGTTTATGGATCCCCCACTGGATTCCTCGTCTCCTGCCTGCTGTGACTCTTCTCATAACAGAGTCTAGAACAAGTTGAAAATGTGTTGGTGACAAAATGCAATCCTTCCGGACTCCAGTTGTTATGGGCTCTGTCATATTTCCGTAGTGGAGTACGCAGCATTTGTAGCCATCATATAGATCTTTCATGATGTTTTAGATATTCTGTGGTATGCCATAATTCCGCAACACCTGCCAGAGCACTTTATGTTTCACGGAATCGAAGGCCTATTGAAAATCAATGAATGCCAGGTACATGGTTGCTGGAATTCTTTGTTTTGCTCTAAAATGATCCTAAGAGTGTTAATAAGATCAACACAACGGCGTTGTGCCCTAAAACCGGCCTGTTCTTTACGCAGTCGCTTTTCAGGGCATTCTTTAATTCTGTTTAAAATAATTCGGGTGCCCGTACTGGGCACTGACAACAATGTTATACCTCGCCAGTTGTTACAGTCTGACAAATTTCCCTTTTTTGGGATCTTTACCACCAAACCATTTTTCCACACCTTTGGAGATTTCTCTTTACGCCAAATATGCTTTAGCAAAGGAAGGAGCATTTTAACAGCACTTTAAATATCGGCTTTTAAGAG
Source organism: Schistocerca gregaria (assembly GCF_023897955.1). NCBI lineage: Eukaryota > Metazoa > Arthropoda > Insecta > Orthoptera > Acrididae > Schistocerca > Schistocerca gregaria. The sequence continues at coordinate 323,648,855 of NC_064925.1, read as the reverse complement.
GTCTGGTGATATGTTATCTAGACCTGGAGCCTTTGTATTTTTTAGTGTTTTCAAGGCAATCCTAATTTCGTCTATTGTGGGGCACTGCAAATTTATATCTTGATCTTCTTTGACTTCCTCTGGAACATCTCTTACCTGTTCCTTTTGGTTGTCTTCACAATTTAACAGTTTCTTGAAATGCTCCTCCCCTCTCTGTAGCTGTGCCTGTTGAGTTGTAAGCATCACCCCATCCTTGTTCTTAACTGGTCGTTCATGTCTGAAGTTCTTCATTGACAACCGTTTGGTAATATTGTAGAGCTCTTTCATATTTCCTTGTCTTGCTGCCTCGTCTGCTAATTTTGCCTGCTTATCTATCCATTTCCTTTTATCTTGACGTAGCCATATTTTCACTTTTTTGTTCGCCTCCGTGAATTCTTTATGCGCTTCGCTCTTCTGCGCTCTTGTCTTACAAAAATTTAACTTAAGTTTTTGTTCTTTCCTGTGGCTGATTTCATTCCATGTAGCATCGGAGATTCATTCCTTCCTTTGATGTGCCTTAAATCCTAAGATTTTTTCTGTAAAGTTAGGAAGGTAGGAAACGAGATACTGGCAGAAGTAAAGCTGTGAGTACCGGGCGTGAGTCATGCTTCGGTGGCTCAGATGGTAGAGCACTTGCCCGCGAAAGGCAAAGGTCGCGAGTTCGAGTCTCGGTCGGGCACACAGTTTTAATCTGCCAGGAAGTTTCATGTCGGACATTTGTTTTAAAGCGTGCGGTTATCATCCGTTCTGAGACTGGTTTCCACTTCAGTAAGTTCTTCTTGCTGCTTTTAGATAGTAAGAGCCCTACACCATTCCTATGCACCGCTTGCTCACCTGTCTCACCCGCATACAGCAACACTCCACCATTTTGTGTTTGGAATTCCCCAGATTCTGGCTACCTTATTTCACTTAGTCTCAATATATCTAGTCGATAGTTCTTTTTCGACATGTCTTAGCCTCCCTGCCTCTCTCAAAGTCCTTACATTCCAAAGACCAATACTGGTTTTCCTTTTCAGGCCAAAAGTCATATCCTTAAGATCCATCCGACTGTGTCTCCTTTTATATTCTATGATATGTGCTTTTTGTAACGCGGGTTATCAGCCCACAGCCACCGAGTGTGCTGGTGAGGCTGCCACCTCATGGCCTGGACACCTGCCAAGGTTTTATTTCAGGACCCTACCCCTTAGATGGCTTGTCTTCACCACGACTACAGAACTCTATACATCCCTTCGCAGTAAGGCCTATGTGCATCAGCATTGTCCTGGTTTCCAAGGATCTTCCGCTGTCCACAGTAGGGGACTGTGTTTGCTGCCACACAATCACAGGGAGGAAAAGGAAAGGAAGGGAGTGTATAGGATGGGACAGAACAGAATAGTATAGGACAGGACAGGACAGGACACTAGACGGGACGTTGTGAGACACACTTTGTCTGGATCCTCTATGAAGACCTGTCTGGCTTGGGAGGCCCTGCTGGTAGTTACACCACCGCCGGCATAGCCCTCCACTTCATTGGATCACACAAACCCTATCGCCCACAAGGACAGTGTTTAATTAAGGCGGTGCCTCCTGAGGGGTATTAACTGTATTCTCACATATGAGCTCGAGTCAATACTGTTGGTTCTGTTCACGCCTGACTACACTTCAGTGATAAGTTCGTAATCACAGGCGTAAACAATTAATAATCCTAGTTATTTTTGTTCACATAGTGAGTTGACGATCATTCTTAAGCAATTTATTAACTAAATTATAGCAGACCCAGTTTATTTATTCCAAATCTCACTAAGTACTTCTTACTTCTTCCTTTTTTGTTAAAATTTCTCTCGATCATTATTGTGCGAAAGTAGTCACGTGATAACGATTTGGGTATAAATGTATCTGCACTTATGTGGATATTCATTATTCTTCGGAATAGATGCCTTTCCCAAACAATGGGGAATATTAGGTGCACGTGTCATTTAAAAATCTTAATTAACGGGAAGTGTAGGCCCGTTATAACATCAGAGAAGTTCTTGAGTTTTATTTCTGTCTTAGAAACTGCCTTATTCTTTGAATAATTCATGACGTCTTCATAGACTCTGGTATAATCTGGGTTACCGCTGGGTGAAAACAGCTTTTCAATAAGGTAGACGTGTTATATTTTGCATTCAAGCCGTGAGCACTGTATACATCACTTCATGTCATTGAGAATTTTCCTAAATTAATCAACTTGTAGCTTACTGACTATCTCATTGGACTCAGATCTACGAGGTTTTGCATCCTGATAAGTATTAAAAGGATCTAAAATCTTATGGTCTGAGAGGACATTGACAGTTTTGTACCATAATTTTGTTCATTGCCCCTTTCTGTAAATACGTTGTCAATGGCTCTTTTTGAAAATTTGTTTCAGTACTGAGCTCTGTTAAAACTTGATTCCGTTCTGTCCTCCCTGGGCAAGGTGAAGTGCTGCTCTGAGAAGCGTAACCACTGAAGCCATGCCTAGAATAATAAATCTTGTATTTATCTTGTTCAGTGATTTAAAAAGTAGTGCAGAAAAATTGCTATATAATGCGGAGAGAATTATCCAGCTATATTTCTTACATTTCCAGGAATAGGAGCTACACAGTGACACCATCTGTCGCATAATATCGTTCGTTGATATACAGTCTACAACTAAAAAAAAAAAAAAAAGAACCATGAAAGATTTATCTGATTGGGACGGAATTAATAGCTGCGATTTACATGATTATAATTTCAGAAACATCGAATGATTCATTCAAGAGAGAGAACTTCACAAACTGAAGCAATCACTAAAGCGTTGGTTTACCTCTGAGCCTTATGCAAGCCATCATTGGGCTTGGTATTGATTGATGAGTTGTTGAATGAAATCTTGACGGATATCGTGCAAAAATGTGTACAACTGGCATGTTAGATTGTCAAACTCCCTAGATGGTTGGAGGGCCGTTCCCATAATGCTGCAAATTTTCTCAATTGGTGAATGATCTAGTGACTTTTCTGGCAAAAGTCCGGCTTGGAAAGCACGAAGACAAGAAGTAGAAGCTCGCGTCCTATGCGGGCGGGCATTATCTTGCTGACATGTAAGATGATGAAGGTTAACCATGAAGTGCCACAAAACTTGGAGTAGAAAATTATCGACGTGCCGTTGTGCTGTGAAGATGCCGCATACGCTAACAAATGGTTGCTGCAATGAAAAGAAATGGTACCCTAGCCCGCCACTCGTGATTTTCGGAGCGTGTTGTTGGTATTACACCACTGTCTGTGGCGTCTCCAGTCAGTCTTCAGGCTGGAATCTCATTGACTGCAAAAGAATTGTCTTGTCCCGCTTCTAAATGAGCTTAGATGACCAACTAGGACATGTCTGAATACGCCCTGTACAATGGACTGTAGCTCGCCATACGGCCCAACAACTAGAGGAGATGCCCTTTCGTTTCATACTATGACACTTTCGGTTATCATTCAGGGCACCCTTACAGCATAGGGGTCCGTTGACGATATTCTACGCCACATTTTGTTGCCCGTAGTGGCAAGCCATCCTGGGCTTATATTTCAGCAAAAATGCCAGCCCGCACACGGCACGAGTTTCTACTGCTTCTCTTCGTGCTTTCCAAACCCTATTTTTGCTAGCAGGTCACCGCATCTCTCTCCAGTCGAGTTCGTTTGAAGCACTATGGGCAGGATGCTCAAAGCAGTTCTGGAGCTCGACGATGTAACGCACCAGTTGGGCAGAATATGGCGCGACATCCCACAGGACATCCAACAACTGTATCTTCAGTAACAAGATAAATAACTGTTTGCGTATTGGCCCGAGTTGGATCAACGCGTCACTGAGATGCTCTGTTTGGTGAAGCTATTTCTCTTGAGTAAATCATACAATTTTTCTGAAAATGTAATCGTTTGTTTGTCTGTACCTCTACGTAAAATTCGCCGATTTCGGCCCAACTCGAATAATTCTTTCGTGGTGTGTCACAATTTTATTTTTGTCTTAGAGTGTATCTGCGCAAACTAATATTACTATGTTTCCAGGACAGAAACTTACTTCAACCACATGGGTAATTTGCGCACACTGATATCACACACAACTTCACTAGAAAATCAGTATACAGTACAGCAGGGTGAAGACAAGGTTTCGACGACTTCAAGCTCTATAGTCCTACACACTAAGGTGACAAGTCATGGGACAGCGGCAGACACAAACGGTCGTAGCATCGCGTACACAAGATGTAAAAGGGTGGTGCCTTGAGTGAGCTGTCATTTGTGCACAGGTGATTGACGCAAAAAGATTTCCAACGTGATTGTGTCCGCACGACAGTAATTAACACAGTCTGAGCATGGAATGGTAGTTGGAGATATATGCATGGGATATTCCGTTCCGGAAATCGTTAGGGAATTCAATATACCGATATCCACAGTGTGAAGAGTGTGCCGAGAATACTAAATTTCAGGCACTATCTCTCACTGTGGATGAGGTCACTGACCGAGAATCTGCTCTTAACGACCAAGAGCAACGGCGTTTGCGTAGAGTTGTCATTACCAACAGACAAACAATACTGCGTGAAGTAACTGTAGAAGTTAGTGAGGGACGTACGACAATAGTATCCGTTAGGGCAGTGCGGCGAAATTTGGCGTTAGTGGGCTATGGCAACAGATGACTGGCGAGAATGCCTTTCATAACAGCACATCATCTGTAGCGCCCGTCCTTGGGTCGTGATAATGTTGGTTGAACTCTAGACAAGTTGGAAAACTGTGGTCTGCTCGTATCAGCCCCGATTTCATTTGGTAAGAGCCGGTGGTAGGGCTCGAGTATGGCGCAGATCCCATGAAGCCTTGGACCCAAGATGTCATCAGGGCAATGTGCAAAGTGGTGGTGGCGGCTTCGTAATGGAGTAAACGTGATCCTCTGGTCCAACGGAACTCATCATTAACTGAAATGTTTATTTTCAGATACTCGGAGGCCATTTGCTGCCCTTCATGGACTTCACGTTCCTGGACAAACATGTAATGTCACCGGGCCAGAATTGTTCGATATTGATTTGAAGAACATTTTGGACGATTCGAGCGAATTATTTGGCCTACCAGATCGTCCGAGATAAATCCGACCCATCGTTTATGAGAGATAATCGAGACGCCGGTTCGTGTCCACAATTCTGCACCGGCAACATTGTTGCTGCTGTGGACGGCTATAGATGTAGTCTCTTCCATCCGTGCTCTAGGAGAAGCGTCTTTCATCAACAATCTATACGTCCTCGCTCCTGGATTTGAACCCCATTACTTCTTAACTTTTGAATAAGGAGTATCAGTAATGGCGGCCGAAGACTACCGGCAGGAGAAGTCACCCTCAATCTGCCAACGGTCTTGTCAAAGTGGACGGAGGAGCGGGTGGAGATCCAGGGCTCTCTCTTGCCCATGGGGGAGGGAAAATCAGAGGTGATCAACCGCATGAGAATGCAGAAGGTAACAGAAACCACTACATTTAAGACAAATAATGTGTACCCACAGGCCTGTAATTAAAAAGTATCATAGTGATCTATGCATTGGCAAAAGATTGCAGCATAGTTCCCATTCTAATTTCCGGGAGAGGACTGCCAAGGGGGTGGTAACCACGAGAAAAAGATTGAATAACCCACGAAAGCATAACGTTCTATGAGTCAGGGCGTGAAATGTCGTAAGTTTGAAAGTGGCAGGGAAGCTAGAAAATCTGAGAATGGAAACGTTACGGTTCAAAATAGATATAGCGGGGGAAAGTGAAGTGAAATGGGAAGAAAACAAAGATTTCTGGTCTGATTAGTAGACAGCAACATCAGTAGTTCAGTCATAGGGTTGTTCTCATCAGAACTGACAGTAAGCCGACAAAAACAACGATAGTTCAGGTATACATGCGACGTATAGAGGGAGTATATGACAATAATGAACGGATAATTCAGTACGTAAAGGGAGATGAAAATCTAAAAGTCACTGGGGCTGGAATGATGTTGTAGGGGGTTTTAGGGTAAGGAGTAGAAGTAACATGTTGCGGGACAATATGGCTTGGTAGTAGAAACAAGAGGGGAGAAGGAATACTTGAGTTCTGCAATAAATTTCATTTAGTAATTGGGAATACTCTGTTCACGAGTCAGAAGAGAACGTGATGTACTTGGAAAAGGCCGGGAGAAAAGGGAAGATATCGTCAGATTACATATTGGTCAGACAGAGATTCCGAAATCAGATATTGGATTTAAAGCGTACCCAGGAGCAGATACAGACTCGGATTACAATTTAGTGGTGAGGCTAGTCAGGGAGAATGAATGTGCAACGAACTGATGTACGGAAGTGCCATGGAAATATATACACTTGATGAAGTTCTATAAAGCTAGAAATACTGTGATAAGGAATATTTCAGTTGACAGTTCAGTTGAAGAGGAATGGACATCTCTAATAACGGCAGTCACAGAAGCAGGAAAGAAATATAGATGCAAAGAAGACAAGTAGGAAGAAACCACCGGTAACAGAAAGAGATTCTTCAGCAGATCGTTGAAAACAATACGTAATAGAGTGTTCAGTGAGATTTAAGAATACAAAAAAACATTAATCGCTTAGGAATGAAATAAATAGGAATTGCAGGGAAGCTATGGCGAACTACCGCATTAAAAATGTGAACGAAAAGGAAATGATGCAGCATATAGAAAGATCAAAACAATCTCCGGTGAAATTAAAAGCAAAGCTGCAATGATAATTCAATTTTTAAATGTAGACGAGAGAGCTGATAGGTGGAAAGAGTACATCAAAGGACTCTATGTGGTGGAAGACTTGTCTGATGATGTGACAGAAGAGGAAACACGAGACGATATTGAAGAAATCGGGGATCCTGTATTAGAACCAGAATTTGAAAGAGCTTTGAAAGACATAAGATCAAACGAGACAGAAGGGATAGATAACATCCCATCACAATTTTTAAAATTATTAGGGGAAGCGGTAGCTAGCTCGTAGAACAGACGAGTCTGGCGATATACCATCTGACATAATGCACACAGTTCCGTAGATTGCAAGAGTTGCCAAGTGCGAGAATTATCGCACCATCAGCTTAACTGCTCGTGCATCCAATTTTCCGACAAGAATATTATTCAGAAGAATAGAAAAGAACAGGCTGAGTTAGATGACGATCAGTTTCACGTTAGGAAAGGTAAAGGCACCACAGAAGCACTTCTTCCTTTGCAGTTGATAATGGACGTAATACTGAAGAAAATTCATGATGCGTACATAGCATTTGTCAATCTCGAAAGAGCGTTCGATAATTTCAAATGGTGGAAGATGTTCGAAATTCTGAGAAATATAGGGACAAGCTACAGGGATAGACATGTGATATGCAACATGCAGAAGAACCAGGAGGGAAAAATAACAATGGAACATAAAGAACGTAGTACTCGGGTTAAGAAGGGTGCAAGACAGATACGTATTCTTTCGTCTTCGAAGAAGCTATGAGGGAAAGTAAAGAAAGGTCCAAGATCGGAATTAAAATTCGCTAATGACATCGTTATCCTCAGGGAAATCGAAAAAGCATGACAGGAAATGCTGAGTGGAATGAACAGTTTAATGAGTACAGAATATGGAACGAGAGTAAATAGAGGAAAAACAAAAACAATGAGAAATAGCAGAAATGAGAACAGGGAGAAGCTCAATATCAGGATTGGTGATCACAAATAGATGAGGTTAGGGAATTCTGCTAAATACGCAGAAAAATAACCCATGATGGACGGATCAAATAGGATATAAAATCCAGAGCAGTAGTAGCAAAAAGAGCATTCTTGGTCAAGAGAAGTCTACTAGTATCAAACATAGGCCTTATTTGAGGAGGACACTTTTGTGATTGAATGTTTGTATCACACCATTACACGGTAGTGAACATTGAGAGTGAGAAAACCGGAACAGAAGAGAATCTAAGAACCTGAGAAGTGTTACAGAAGTATGTTGAAAATTAGGTGGACTGATGAGGTTACGGAAGAGGTGGTTCTACGCAGAATCTGCGAGGAGGAGAATACATGGAAAACACTGACAAGAAGAAGCGAGAGGACGGTAAGACATCAAAGAATCATTTCGAAGGTGTAGAGGGATCTGTGGAGTGTAAGAACTGCAGATGAAGAAAGAGCGGGGATAATATCCACTAAATAATTGAGGACACAGGTTGTAAGCGCAACTCACTTGCACAGGACAGGAATTGGTAAAAAACGCGAAGAGGAGCAGCACTATTGTAGATTTACAAGTAAAGCTCTGCCGCCGTACCATTACCCAGGTCTAACGTCAACTAACACTACGAACAACGCGAATCTTGTATTGAGCAGTCTGAACATCATTCCTGTAAAGTTGAGTACGCTTGCAGTAATGATTTTTCCATCTACAATGGATCAAGTGGCTGAAGTTTAATCATAAACATCTTATATGTTCCAAAATTCTATTGTAAACTGACGTCATTGATAAAGGACTGTAATTCTACAGATTACTCCTATTTTGTTTCCTGACTAACTGTACGAACTGTACAACTTTCCAGTCTTGGGGTATGGATCATTTGTCAAGCGAGCGGTTGTGTATAATTGCAAAGTAAGGAGTTATTATATCAGCATCCTCTGACTGGTGTACTTTCTGGCCCGCGAGACCTGCCGTTATCAAATAATTATATTGCTCGCTACGCCGAGGATACTGACATATATGTGACGTATGTCGGCATTCGTTCTTGATTCGAATTCTGGAATCTTTCCTTCGTCTTTTTAGGGTGAAGGACTGTCGGAAATGCTGTTTAGAAACGCCGCTGTAGCGGCACTGTCTTTGGTGTCATTACCACTGCTATCACACAATGAAGGTATTGATTGCGTCTTGCAGCTGGTGTACTTGACATACGACCAGAATCTCTTTGGATTTTGTGCCAGATTTCGCGACAGAGTTTTGTTCCGAAAAATCTTAAAAGCATCTCACATCGAAGTCGACGCTTCTGTAAATCTTCGCCTGCCTTTGTGAAATGGTGTTCTTTTAAGTTTGGCATTCTTTTCTCGTTACTTCTCCAACATTGTTATAACCTGTTTTGTGTATAATTTGGGATTGTTTCCGTCTCTTATAGTTCATTTGGAATAAATCTCACAAAATCCGTCTATACTATTTCTCTGCATTTAAGCCACAACTGAACTAAGCTTACTTAGCAAGTTCGCAAGGGATGGAGAGTGTGTCGTATTAGGGTATTAAGTAAAATCATATCTGTTTTTTTTAAATAGATATTCAGGGAATTCTTTGATGACACTGATCATTATTTAATCTGCAGTGAAACTGGTATTGGGAGGCCGAAAGTGCAGGAGGTCAAGTCCATATATAGGAGGATAAGAGTGGAGAAAGATCAGGATAAGGAAATCAGGCACACGTACATAACAGTGATATAAGAAAGGTAGCAGTTAGTAGAATGTAGTCAATTACAGTCTTTGGAAAAGGAATGGACAAGGTACAGGGACACAGTACTAGAAGTGGCTAGAGAATGCTTGGAACAGTAGTGTATAAAGGTAGGATGAAGCAAACAGCTTGGTGGAATGACACAGTCAAGGCAGCCTGTAAAAGGAAAAAGAAGGCGTATCAAAAATGGCTACATACTAGAACTCAGGTAGACAGAGAAAGTTATGTTGAAGAAAGAAACAAAACCAAACAGATAAGTCCAGCATCCAAGAAGAAACCTTGGGAAGACTTTGGAAACAGGTTGGAGAATTTGGGTCAAGCTGCTGGAAAACCATTCTGGAGTTTAATTAGCAGTCATCGAAAGGGAGGTAAGAAGGAAATGACAAGAAATTTGGACAGGTCAGGTAAACTGCTGGTGAATCATGTTGATGTCTTGAGCAGATGGAGGGAATATTTTAAAGAGTTGCTCAATGTAGGTGAAAATACGATCAGTAATGTTCCAGATTTCGATGTACAATGGGATAGGAATGATGATGGAAATAGGATCACATTTGAGGGAGTGGAGAAAATGGTCAATGGATTGTAGTGCAATAAATAGGCTGGGCTGGATGAAATGAAGTCGGAACTCATCAAATACAGTGGAATGTCAGGTCTTAAATGGTTGTATACATGGAAGAATCCTGGAAATACTGGAAGGATTCAGATAGATTATATAATAGTAAGACAGAGATTTAGGAACCAGGTTTTAAATTGTAAGACATTTCCAGGGGCAGACGTGGACTCTGACCACAATATATTGGTCATGAACTGTAGATTAAAACTGAAGAAACTGCGAAAAGGTGGGAATTTGAGGAGATGGGACCTAGACAAACTGACTGAACCAGAGACTGTACGGAGTTTCCGGGAGAGCATAAGGGAACAACTAACAGGAATGAGGGAAAAAAATACAGTATAAGAACAATGGGTAGCCCTGAGGGATGAAGTAGTGAAGGCAGCAGAGCATCAAGTAGGTAAAAAGACGAGGGCTAGTAGAAATCCTTGGGTAACCGGAGAAATATTAAATTTAATTGATGAAATTAGAAAATATAAAAACGCAATAATGAAGCAGGCAAAAAGGAATACAAACGTCTCAAAACGGAGATCGACAGGAAGTGCAAAATGGCTAAGCAGACATGGCTAGAGGACAAATGTAAGAATGTAGAGGCTTATCTCACTAGGGGTAAGATAGATACTAACTACAGGAAAATTAAAGAGACCATTGGAGAAAAGAGAACCACTTGTATGAATATCAAGAGCTCAGATGGAAACCCAGTTTCAAGCAAAGAAGGGAAAGCAGAAAGATTGAAGGAGTATATAGAGGGTCTATACAAGGGCGATGTACTTGAGGACAGTATTACGGAAGTGGAAGAGGATGTAGATGAAGATTAATTGGGAGATACGATACTGCGTGAAAAGTTTGACAGAGTACTGAAAGACCAGAGTCGAAACAAGGCCTCAGGAGTAGACAACATTCCATTAGAACTACTGACGGCCTTGGGAGAGCCAATCCTGACAAAACTCTACAATCTGCTGAGCAAGATGTATGAGACAGGCGAAATACCCTCAAACTTCAAGAAGAATATAATAATTGCAATCCCAAAGAAAGCAGGTGTTGACAAATGTGAAAATTACCGAACTATCAGTTAAATAAGACAACTGCAAAATACTAACGCGAATTCCTTACAGACGAATGGAACATATGGTAGAAGCCGTCCTCGCTGAAGATCAATTCGGATTACGTAGAAATACTGGAACACGAGAGGCATTACTGACCTTACGACTTATCTTAGAAAATAGATTAAGAAAAGGCAAACCTATGTTTCTAGCATTTGTAGACTCGGAGAAAGCTTTTGACAATATTGACTGTAATACTCTCTTTCAAATTCTGAAGGTGGCAAGGGTAAAATACAGGGAACGAAAGGCTATTTACAATTTGTACAGAAAGCAGATGGTAGTTATAAGAGCCGAGGGGCATGAAAGGAAAGCAATGGTTGGGAAGAGAGTGAAACAGGGTTGTAGCCTCTCCCTGATGTTATTCACTCTGTGTTTTGAGCAAGCAGTAAAGGAAACAAAAGAAAAATTCGGAGTAGGTATTAAAATCCATGGAGAAGAAATATAAACTTTGAGATTCACCGATGACATTGTAATTCTGTCAGAGACAGCAAAGGACTTGGAAGAGCAGTTGACCGGAATGGACAGTGTCTTGAAAGAAGGATATAAGATGAACATCAACAAACGGGGATAATGGAATGTAGTCGAATTAAGTCGGCTGATGATGAGGGAATTAGATTAGGAAATGAGACACTTAATGTAGTAAAGGAGTTTTGCTATTTGGGGAGCCAAATAACTGATGATGGTCGAAGTATAGAGCATATAAAATGTAGACTGGCAATGACAAGGAAAGCGTTTCTGAGGAAGAGTAATTTGTTAACATCGAGTATAGATTTGTCAGGAAGTCGTTTCTGAAAGCGTTTGTATGGAGTGTAGCCAAGTATGGAAGTGAAACATGGACGATAAATAGATTGGACCAGATAAGAATAGAAGCTTTCGAAATGTGTGCTACAGAAGAATGCTGAAGATTTGGTGGGTAGATCACATAACTAATGAGGAGGTATTGAATAGAATTGGGGAGAAGAGGAGTTTGTGACACAACTTGACTACAAGGAGGGATCGGTTGGTAGGGCGTATTCTGAGGTATCAAGGGATCACCAATTTAGTAATGGAGTGCACGGTTTAGGGTAATATCGTAGAGGGAGACGAAGAGATGAATACACTAAACAGATTCAAAAGGATGTAGATAGCAGTAAGTACTTGGAGGTGAAGAAGCTCGCACAGGATAGAGTCGCATGGAGAGCTGCATCAAACCAGTCTCAGGACTGGAGACCACAACAACACCAACAACAAGAGGAGAAGTACGTATCCGCAACCATTTACACTCCTAGTTGGTTCCTGAACTACCTGCTCAATATAATTTTCGGAGGAAGCGTCTATTACAATTTCACTTGATGTTTTATGCTTCTCACCGGCTTTGAACACGTATTTCTGCCAAGGTATCAAGGGTAAATTGATGTCCCCCAGCGACTATAACTGTGTGACTGGGCGAATTCTAACTCAGATGAATCAGCTACTTCAGCTTCGCTACAGGTTAAACTGTTAACAGTTACAAATACGCCACAAACCAATGATATTGAATCTATTGTTTTTGAAAACCAACTAGTTCTTCGCGAAAATTTTATGTAGAATTTATCTTCGACTTTAGCCACAATTCTGTACTTGTAACGATATGATCTTCCGTTCTTTCTATAAACGCTTGGAGTTCTGGTTTTTGAAGGCACATTTGTGGGATGGAAGTGGAGATATAGCAGAAACGGAGATATAAGTTCAGAATATAAATAAAGAATTACATAAGATATTAAATAATATAAGCGGTTGTATCGATATTGAGTGCAACCGCTGAAACATTAGAATAATTACGCAGCTCAGTTGTCTTGCCGATAAGACGGCACCTTTTTCGTTCTGGAAGCCGTCCTGATCGGACGCATATCCGCCATCGCTGCAGATAATTATTTGGCACACCACCGTTATTATATATATTGTGACGCAATCTTACTAGGCGTACTCATAGTTGCACACAGCAACAGAATTAATGTAAGTGTCTGTGTTATTCAATTTAGTTTAATATTTTGTGAATACAGTGATATTATTTAATCTTGTGTTTCATTTACGTTGCAAGCTATTGTTCCATACAAACGGCGTCTTGGCAAGGCTAAAGGTTCCGCGTTACAAATTATATCAAAGGTCCAGTACGAACAAAAGCTTGGTAATTATTCAATGTACGAAGTCCGATAAAGAATCACACACGGTCAAACTTATAATGAACGGAACCTACGCAAAAAGCCATTGTCAAGTGCCCAAAGTGTGTGTAAACTGATCACTAATATTATTGAAACTTCCTGGCAGATTAAAACTGTGTGCCGCACCGAGACTCGAACTCGGAACCTTTGCCTTTCGCGGGCAAGTGCTCTACCAGGAGAGCTTCTGTAATGTTTGGAAGTGAAGCTGTGAGGACGGGGCGTATGTGGTGCTGGGGTAGCTCAGTGGTCGCCGACACGGTAGCTCAGCGTGTTCGGTCAGAGAGCTGATTGGCCTCTGTAATAAAAGACTGAGTGAAACGATCAACAATGAACTTGAACGGATGTCATGTGGCGTCCGCAATGGCGAAACACAACGATAAAAAAAAGTGGTAGAGCACTTCCCCGTAAAAGGCAAAAGTCTCGAGTTAGAGTTTCGGTCCGGCACACAGTTTTAATCTGCCAGGAAGTTTCATATCAGCGCACACTCCGCTGCAGAGTGAAAATCTCATTCTGATTACTATTATTATGAATTATTGTTATTTATCTGTTGTCTGATATTAACAAACCAGACAGGAAAAGCGACGGCGAGAAAAATTATAGGTTCTTTCTCAACACAGCTATGACAGTTTACTATTATAATACTCATAGTTCCCACGCCTAACCTCTTCCTGTGTTTGGCCTGAACTATTCGAGACTGAAACACCGTTTGCTTTCTTCCCGACAGCCTCCTGACTAAAAACCCACCTGGTGTACTCCACACAGCCCATGCTACCCTTTTGCGATGACCCCTTTATTATTTAAAACAAGCCGAAATCCCACCACCCCACAGAGCAAGTCAAGGAATCTGCAACCTACACGGCTGCAGAACAGTCTGAGGCTCTGATTCCATCTCTCCACTCAGCGCTTTACCGGAGTTCCTCAACTGGTGCTGTCGGCACTGTTACGTACGGTGAGCTCAGCATCTCGTGAACAAGACAGGCAGTCTTCAGCCCCGCCGAAAACAAGAGAGAACCTCTTCCAACCGAGAGCGATGCATTATTAGTACTGCAGGTGGCTGCATTGCGTGCTGATCATGGCATCCAGAAGGACCTGTTCCAATTATGGGATAACTCCCGTCGCTATGCACACTGGACATCATCACTTCATTGGGAGCCATATCCTTAAGGTACCAGATTACGTGCTCCGAGCTACCAAAATATCAGCATCATTGAATTCCTGGATTTGACAAGGCGAGAGGCCGCCTCTAAACATGAGAAAGTTAATCCTATCTGGATCAGAAACTTTATCAGCCACAGACAACGCCAGAAATCCGTTTGTCAGATGAACTGGTGACGACTGGAAACGGCCACGACTCGGCCACGAGTGACAACCTCAGTTCGGGCAGTGAGAGAGTCGGGCACAGTCACAGTACTGGACCAAACTGGGGACACGTGGGACGTGCGAGAAGTCCCTTGGATTCCTACATCTGTTCCTCCCCACACAGTTACGTCCATTGGCAACAGCCTCAAGCTGTGTGACTGAAGCCACCTCTACCTGAAGCTGTGAGCAAATCTAAACAGCTCGCTTCCGCAGCAATCACAATCCCTGCCCATACTAAATACTGCTATGCCTATTAAATACACAAACACATCAGAAAATTGGGAATTAAACTAAAAAAGCACTCAGACAAAATTAAATATGCCGGTTCACGTTAGAAACTTATAGCTTAAAGTAATACATAATCAAATACTATATTCCCCTATGCTGCTACGCGAAGCTGTCGACTAACTGTGTAGTTCTGGAATAATAGTCTGTTATAGAATATTGTTACAATCTGATTACCTAATTTCGAGAAAGAAATTGGAGTAGGTCAACTGCATTTAACTATTCAACAGAAAATTCCTTTATAGGTTTCTATCAATAGAAAATTTCTTAATAGAAACCTACGGAGAATATCTATGACTAAATTTGTTTTATTCTAAATCTTGATGAAATGTTAAACTCAGTAAGAAACATATTTGGAAGTCTGTGTAATTTCTACACAAAATAGTAAACTCAAGTCACATTCACAAATAGATAAAACTGTTATTTTCATTTCTGTCATCTACACTGAGGTGATAAAAGTCATGGGATAGCTCCTAATTTTGTGTCGGACCACCTTTTTCCCGGCGTACTGCAGCAAGTCGTTCTGGCATGGAATCAACTAGTCCGTTCTTTTGGTCAGTACTTTACACATAGTCCTTTCCTCTCCAATTCTGCATACTGCTTTCTCATTCCATACCTTACCATTTCTGTTCGGGGTTTCTCTCAATTTATGTTCGAGTACAATACAATGCTGTGGTCCAAAAGCAAACTCTCAGAAATATCTTCCTCAGATTAAGACCTATCTTTGATACTAGTAGACTTCTCGTGGCCAGGAAGACCCTTCTTTGCCAGTGCTAGTCTGCTTTTGATGTCCTCCTTGCTCCATCTGTGCCGGCCGCATTGGCCGATAGGTTCTAGGCGCTTCAGTCTGGAACAACGCGACCGCTACGGTCGCAGGTTCGAATCCTGCCTCGGGCATGGATGTGTGTAATGTCCTTAGTTAGGTTTAAGTAGTTCTAAGTTCTAGGGGACTGATGACCTCAGATGTTAAGTACCATAGTGCTAAGAGCCATTTTTTGCTCCATCTGTTATTCGTTATTTTTCTCCCTAGGCAGTAGAATTACTAAACTTCTTCTACTTCGTGACCATCAACCCTGATGGTAAGTTTCTCGCTGTTCACATTTCTGTTACGTCTCACTATGTTCGTCTTTCTTCGATTTACTCTTAGTTCATATTCCGTACTCATTAGACTGTTCATTCCATTTAGCAGATCATGTAATTCTTCTTCGCTTTAACTCAGGGCAGCAATGTCATCAGCGAATCATATCATTGCTCATCTTTCACCTAGAATTTTAATTTTACTCCTGAACCCTTTTTTTATTTTCATCGTTACATCGAACCCAGTGAAAATGCAGGATGTGGCAGTTTCTATCTATTTAAAAATATTTTCAACTTTTTTTCCTCTGGACATTTTCTTAATCTTCGTATTTAGAAGTGCATATTATTCTCTCTTAGTCAGTTGTATTATTAATGATAATTAAACTCTTTTAATACTAATTAACTTAAATTCTAATTTATATGCTGACGTTGTCCGTGTTTCAGTTAGTAATTTATTTTAAAACCTTTCCTTTTCTTACTATCTATGTTTATCATTACCAAACATTTCTAAACGGCTACTATCACATTAAAGAAATGCGTGTCATTTCCATTGATGTCTAATGCTTTGCCTGTGCTTAAATACTCATCTTTTATCGATCAAAAGTTATTTTTCATTCATGAACAACAACTACTATCTGAGCCTTCAATCTATTTCTTTTAAGAAGTTTTGTATTGTATTTTAATTTAATTTGAGCTCTTACTACACTTTGTATCTACTATTCATTTTCTGAAGTGTAACGTGATCTCATACCAGCTACGTGTGCGTAACTTCAGGCACACGTGATGATGACCACTTGTTTCCTTTCTCATTCCATGAAAATTTCCCGTTAAGTGCAGAGCATTCTTACGCTTTACACTTCGTCACCATGGCATCTCTCCCTCCTTCTTACTAAAAAATCCCGTCTTAAGTGGGTCACTGAGCAGAACAGTTATCGCTATACATGTAATAAGTGATGAACAGATAACACGGTTAATTACTGCTTATTCGTGTTTGACAATCTGTAATTGTATACAATATTAGTTTCAAGCCCTCTAGATCATCTGGAACAGTAGAAATAGACGGGAACGT
Source organism: Schistocerca gregaria (assembly GCF_023897955.1). NCBI lineage: Eukaryota > Metazoa > Arthropoda > Insecta > Orthoptera > Acrididae > Schistocerca > Schistocerca gregaria. Next base: position 323,631,755 of record NC_064925.1, on the reverse strand, counting down.
AGTTTCGTGGCAAATGGGAATAAACACGCCAAGGAGGAGCAGGTAAATACAGGCGTTCCATCCTAATGCACAGTGTTACGTTCACGTCTACAAGCAGGCGACTGAGTATACGTTCACTGAAACTGGTCTTGTCGGTGGAATGTATCTCCTTTAAGCCCTCCACAAGACCACCAAACTAGTGCAGCAAAATAAATCAAAAATTGCACTGTCAGTACAGAAGGGAAGTTGGGCGCGTTGTCGACTATTCCCCACAACAGAATCTCATAACAAAGGTTATTTAACTTCGTTTATCATGCACTGCAAGAATCAGAGCCACATTCCTCTCTGTTATCATCGCTTATGACCTTAAACAGACAATTCCATGCACTTTTCTTTTTTTTCATAGCCAGGGTTTAGAACAGTCTAGACACGGAACAAAAATATGCGCTACTACTGAAGATGTAAATGACTTTTGCCGAATACCTTCTTGTATAATATGTGTTCTCACCCTTTCATTCAGACAACACGTAATGTGCGAGAAATTTTCAGCAAGATTCTAGACATCTGCGATGCAATAGTGTCAACAGTAACAAGAATGTTCACTAATTCGCTCACGGGATGTTATTTCGGGTTCAGTTTTAATCACGCCCGTATAGAACACCTAGGAAGATTATAACGGTTACACAATGATTGACTCTACGTTTTCAGTAGCATAAATGTGTTTCACAGTAGCGGAGACGAACAAGTGCCTATAACTCTTAAGGTATGCAGGTTAGAACTCATTATTACCAGACTGTCTTGTTTGAAATGATCGTTCCTCCCTGGCGACGTTGTATAAATCGTTCTAGATTTCAACACACTAAATCCAAACACAAAATCCTTAAGATTTCTTAGCAGCAATAAACCAAATTAATAGAAATCATCAAGCTGTTTAAAACTGGACTAACAAAACAAGACCTAAGCTTTAACCTACTCGAGGAAGGTATGCGAATCCCTTTTGCATATCTTTCTCAATAAAACTGAAAATCATTTGGTATAATTTTTCATGTCCATTAAAACAGAAATGAACACCACATTTGCCTTTCAGAAGATATATACAGAAAATGATAAGAGCTGAAGAAGTGAAAAAAAATTTTGCCACAGCCAGGGGCCCTATTCTGTATCGTTCATACCGATCGGTGTAGTAGGTTAGTCTCAGTAGTGAAGTCATTTTCGGTTCTTTATCCAAATATCCTATTCAGTAAGTTTCTGAGACCTATTACCGAACGGTCCTCCCACCGATTTTACGACAATTGTACCGAGAGGTTTTCGATATCGGCGTGGCCCTGTTGATCGGTGAGCTGTGGTTTATGTATACCTATAATTAGTTATTTTAAACATATGTAGCGGTCTTAGCTTTGGAGTTAGTGATTTTGTTACTAAAGGAATCACCAGACAACGCATCCGGTTGGAAGGTGATTTCATATTAGACTAATCTTCTTTGTTAGAAATATGGTTAGGTTACGTTATTACTGTGAATGATTAGAACAAAGAAAAAACAAAAAAGAACGTTTTCGGTCAATATTCTCTCAAAATACGTGTAATTTTTATGCAAATAAGAGTTTAAAGATCCTTAAATATCAAGATCTCGGCTCTGCTTACGTATATTACATGAGTGTGAACTGGCGTCGCTAGTAACTTTAGTACTTTTTCCCACAAATGGTTTAGTTAGTAATACCCGGCGGGGTCAGGGATTTTCTCTGCCTCGTGATGACTGGGTGTTGTGTGATGTCCTTAGGTTAGTTAGGTTCAAGTAGTTCTAAGTTCTAGGGGACTGAGGTGATCCACATGAGTTCCAAAAGAAATCCGTTGGAATTCGATTACTCGATGAATAGTACAATTCTCAAGGCTGTCAATTCAAGTACTTGGGTGTTAAAATTACGAACAACTTCAGTTGGAAAGACCACATAGATAACATTGTGGGGAAGGCGAGCCAAAGGTAGCGTTTCATTGGCAGGACACTTAGAAGATGCAACAAGTCCACTAAAGAGACAGCTTACACTACACTCGTTCGTATTCTGTTAGAATATTACTGCGCGGTGTGGGATCCTTACCAGGTGGGATTGACGGAGGACATCGAAAGGGTGCAAAAAAGGGCAGCTCGTTTTGTATATCACACAATAGGGGAGAGAGTGTGGCAGATGTGATACGCGAGTTGGGAAGGAAGTCATTAAAGCAAAGACGTTTTTCGTCGTGGCGAGATCTGTTTAGGAAGTTTCAGTCATCATCTTTCTCTTCCGAATGCGAAAAGTGTTATTCGTTGTTCAGCCTTCGCAGAAAACTTTTACAGCTTCACTGAACCGTGAACCACAGGAAACTAAATTAGTTCATCAAAACACCTACATAGTGACACCACAATGATACAGTCTTATTCTGTCACCAGTATAAACATAAATAAAATTACGTCCGGTTTGAAATTATCGGCTGATATTGCCCTGTTACAAGAAGTTCTAATTTCGGATTTAATAATTCCCGGTTTTGTCAGTTACATAAATGTGTCTCCCGAAACAAGTGTTGGAACTGCTGTTTTGGTGAGGGAAGGGATTACAGTAAGCGAGGTGGTACGACTGGAATGCAGAAAGGGAATAGGACTAAATATCTATGACGTGACTATCATCAACTTGAACGCCCCTTCAGGAAGTTCTCACCGAGCTGACAGGGCGCGTTTCTTCAAAGATGTCCTGATATACTTCTTAAGGAAAACTCCAAGACAGTTATTACCTGGAGATGATTTTAATAGTGTTTTAAATCGAAAAGATCAGTTACCTAATTTTAATTTCTCAAGTGAACTGAAGCAACTAGTTACTGGTTTATAATTAAATGATATATGGGAAATCAAATATCCCTCCATTGTTGAGTTCAATTATGTCACAGCAGCGTCACATAGTAGGATTGATAGATTATATATTACTAAAAAATCTTGAAACTTTCGTGAAAAAGTAGAAACCATACCTACGTATTTTTCAGACCATTCAAGTGTCTTAGCTTTGCATAAATCTAACAATACAGCCGGTTTGCCGAATCAACAATCAGTGGAATTTGAAACTTACTTGTCAGTAAATTATGATTTAAAAGACTTGATTGAAGAAACATGGGCAATATGCCTACGTTCTCGTAGTAGATAAGCCACTGCTATCGACTGGTGTGTTAAAATGAGTTGAAGAAGGTTCTTATTCAATACAATGCCCAGAGCGCAAGAGAAATGAAATACACTATAGAAAATTACTGTTATTCCGTTTTGAGAGCTCTACAAGATCAGGTCTCAGCAGGTCCCTCACTTCGGAGCAGGCATCAAAAATGTCAAAGCCAAGTTACTTAAAATCAAGAGAAGTCAAATGGAAGGGTTGAAAATAAAATCGAAAGCAAATTCGGCGTCAGAAGATTAAAGCACTTCCCTTTGTCGTTTAGTGAAGCAAACGAAAAACTGGAGAAGGACTTTTATTGATGGTTCAAATGGCTCTGAGCACTATGGGACTTAACATCTGTGGTCATCAGTCCCCTAGAACTTAGAACTACTTAAACCTAACTAACCTAAGGACATCACACACATCCATGCCCGAGGCAGGATTCGAACCTGCGACCGTTGTGGTCACGCGGTTCCAGGCTGAAGCGCCTAGAGCCGTTTTATTGATGAAATTCGAACAAAACACGGCACGATTCGCAGAATCCAGCAGGGTATCATGGACGAGATTTATCGCTATTATTGCGAGCTATATTCTGTACATCTAAGTACTGATGCTTCCTTGGAAGAATTCCTTGACATCCTAACCCCACAGCTGACAGAAGATGACAATGAAAATTTTCTCGAGGTTGTCAGTGAAGAAGATGAGTATGAGAATCCGTGCGCCTCACCACCAAAAGGAGTGGTTAATATAAAAAAGAAGACTGTGTTGACAGTGATGTATTGAAGTTACTTTAAGAATATCATTTAAAATTTTACTGTATATTTTTGGTGTGTGCTTTTTCTACTTTAGAGGGTAGTCTTAGAAATTTATGAGCTAATGTACAGAACTTATGTGACAGTCAGACTGTGTGTCTAATAGTGTCAAAACAGAAAACATTACAGCTACATTATTGGTTTATATTAGAAATCTGGAAGTTGAAAGTTTTTTGTAGAAATGTCCTTATCGATTCGTTAAAACCATAGGATTCTATCTGATATAGTGTAATATTCAATGGCTGGCACATTTCCCCGTTCATTTTTTCACTGTGATGTGTAAGTCAGCGTTGTAGTGAAAGACTTATTATATAGGTCTGATCACTTCAGATAGTTAACATTCAATTAATGTTCAGAAAGTGTAGTTCGAAGGCTAGTCAACTTTATAATATATCCATTCCGCCATTCTCAAGTATTTCAGAAATGGTCTAATATGATTGTTAAATTGTTTTATTTTTAAAATTATCCCGTCAACTTGCTGATATCCTTCATAAAGAGCTATTTATGCTTCTGTAAAGATTGGAGCGTATGTAATTCAAAGTGCAAATTTTATTACTCCATGTTGAAGTTTGAACGTCTTTACAAGAATTTTTCTCGATGGTCAACTTAGTTCTTTCTGGTAATTTAGTCAGTAACACAATCTTCTGTTGTCTTTCTTTAACATCAGCATAATTGAAATGATCAAACTGTTTTTGTTTAAATCACTTCATGTATAACGTGTGTACATAGTTAGTACGTGAACTTAGTATATATTTGAAATGTGTAACATTGTTTTTTAATAAATGTTCTTATAAAAAAAAAGTGGTTAGCGCGCAGGAGTGCGAAACAAAAGAACAATGGTTCGCGCACGCACGGATGGGTGCAAAAATATTTTTTCCTCTTCATATTTGCAACACTTTCAGAGACATTCTAATTCCAGTAAGTTAAGATTTTTCTGCAATATTCGTTATTACTTAAATGCAAGAGCGCACTTCCTCAGTAATGATATCGTGATTTCTGTGTGTTTAAAAAACGAAATATGAAATTGCTGGACAAGAAACAGCAGTGAGTGGAACAACCGACAGTGACCTTTATATTTTTTTCTTGTCAGAAATAATTCACCATTTTTTCCGAATATTTAGCGATTTCCGAATATGCGGTTAGACAGGAATCTAAGAGCACAACTGGGAAAGTAACTAGCAGCACTCATCTTGATAATCTTGCTTGTCACAAGTATTTATCTGCGATCGAATCCTCAACAACAGTAGACAGAGATGAAAGATTTCCACCGTTATATTTTTAGACATTAGCACCTTATGCGGAACATTTTCATTCATGAAATGCAGGTTATAAACTTCGATGAAATGCAGGAGCTCTTGAAAATACTTTTTTTTCAATTTTGTTTTTAAGACCCAAATCGTTGAAGTATCATATAAGGAAGTGGGCTCTAGCTGCGAGTTTTAACTACATTCTGTTTAACTTCTTATTCTTGGAAACTCTCAGGATCAATTTTTCGGGTGCTTTTATAGATGTATTAGTACAGCGTGACACCATACACTATTCCCAAGTCATTTCCGAATTGTAAAATCCAAAACACGATGTCAGTGTGAATGACAATAAGATGACGTAATGTGGCATTTACGACAATCTGCAGAAACAGTCAAATACGCTATCGTTATTATGCATGTATGGAAACATTTGGTCAGGGAAACTGTAAATTTTCCTATGCATTTCTGCTGAGAATCAGGGAAATGGATATACTGGGCCTGATACTGTTAATGAGAAGACAAACGCGACGAAGGCGGGTACGCCAGCTCGATGGAATGCGGCGTCATGCGTTATGGCAACGTAAACGCAATTTTCGGTACTTGGAAGAATAGCGCGCCTGTGTCTTGTTCTAGCCGCTTTGTGTTCATGGTGCTGTGCCCGCTGCAGTGCGCATGCGCGGATCTGCGGCCGCTTGCTTTTGATTGGCTTGCGCGACGCGAACCGACAACAGCGCTTCGGTTCTCTAGACCCGAACGGTGTCGCTTCCGAAAAGCATACTGAATAACGCAGGGACTCTAATTCGAGTATTAGACCGTTCAGCGCCCTTGAGTACCGAAACGATGGGGAAAATGGCGGAAAGATACAGAATAGGCACCCAGGACTTGAACATTGGGCTTCTGCTTACTGGGCAGGTGTACTATCGATTACACCACCGCTGCAGTACAGGCAGCAAAGCTGCACGGACTATTCTAGTCCAGTGCCCTCCCTAATACTAACTTCAATTCACACCTTCAGCCTGTTTTCCCCCTCTTTAAATTATCATTGTTGCCGAGGCTCTCTGGTACTGTAACATTATCCCAGCTTTGCGCTATGGTGGAAATATGCCTTGCCTCAGAGGTAGGTGATCTATAGATCTGATGGAATTAAACTTTCCTTGAGATGAGTCTCAACTTTATCTACGATAATAATAGAAGCTGAAGAAATGAATTAAAATAGCGGAAAACAGGCTAAAGGCGTGAACTGAAGATTTTATTAGGGAGAGCATTAGACTAGACTAGTCGGTGAACGCAATTACTTGTACTGCTGCCGTGGTGTAATGGCTAGCACACCTGTCTCCTAAGTAGTCACAGTCGCCTTTCGGCACGCTAGCGGCACGGACGTCTTGTTTATGCCCTCGCCTCGCTGCTCGCACGTGGAGTTGTTTACGTGATTCTACCGTTTTAGCGCGATATATTTCCTTCGAACGAGTATGGCTTATGCCCGCAGAAAATCGACACTGAAGATTAGATTTTCACCTGAGTATGTCCTACCAAAAGCACTTGCTATCGAACTGTTTATAAGAGATGACGTCATGATTGATTGCACCGATCTTGTTGGCATCCACCTGTCTATAGTGAGCTGTGTGGTATACGTGAAATTGGTTTATGAAGACATCTGTGACAAAATTCTAAGTGCAACTCGAAGTGGTCTAAAGATCGGTCACTCTGATGGACACATCGGTGAAGGTTTTCTATTCCAGTCTTCCGTCACAATTTAAATTCCTTTGACGATGATCGGTTTCAGTCAGTAATGACCATCTTCAGGTCTACAATATAAAAAAGTATATACACATAGTGGGCAGTATATCTTTCAACAGCACACAGCTTTTCATATCACAATATTCTGTCAAACAAACTGGGAAATGCACACATAAAATAAGGTAAGGCATACCTGTTCTGCACCATGTCCTAATGTGATGCAGCCGTAATGGCATCGTCTAAACATATAAATACGATCAGCATAGCACCCTCACATAGATATAAAATATGGTGTAAAATAGGCCACAACGCCCACACAGTCATTTTGCAAACTGGCGTTATTGTATAAAACCTACTTTAGTGCAGTAGCTACCAGAAAGCTGTTTGCCTACATCCTTCATACATGTCGCTACTGTGGGCTTAGATGTATTCTTCATTTTCGCAAGAACCATACCCTGATAAAAACACATTAAGAAAAATACATGTAGCAGACTTTTAAATTTTGATAATTATCATAGAAAACAAAATAAATTATTAAGAGGAAAATATATAAGGTTAATAGGTCTGACACTTTTAAGGTGAATTTACGATCAAAATTAAAATATACGTAATACATGGCATATAGCAGCCTATAAACTGACTATGAAAGTTAAAAGTCTATATGACAAAATAACTGAAGAAAAGACAGAGCAATGATCAGCGCCCTCTGTTGGCTCGTCCACCAGGATGTTACGTAGGCGAGCAGAAGAACCACTAGAACCACTAGAGGACCTTTCATTCATCGTGATATGCCTCCCACAGAAAACGTTTACACAACATATTAACAGTCAATAAATAAAATTATGTAGACTGGTCATACAATCAATGAATAGGTACGATATAATCAGTTACAGGATTAGAGCGAACGAATGTAAGGGAGTAAGGCAAATGCAAACTTTTCTCAACTTAAATCAGCAAGAAGGCTAGGTATAAATAAACGAAGCATTAAATGGTTGGTCATCTCCGGCGGTACTCCGAAAGGATACCCACCTTCGATAGTGCCATTACAGCACTAATCGAAGCGCTAGGTTTTCAGGTGCCAGTCACCCGAGCAGCAGCGATCTAGCCCGGCAGCAGCAGCAGCAGCAGCAGCAGCAGCAGCAGCGGTCCCAGTCAGGTCCCGGCCAGTCGCAGCGGTCCAGCCGGCAGCAGCCAGCCCTCCAGCAGCAGCGGTCCAGCCCGCCAGCCCGCACTCCATCAGCAGCAGCAGCAGCATTCCTGCCAGCCGTCGTCAGCGTCAGCGCCAGCGCCAGCAGCGTGGGACTCTGGTCTTCATATGTCTTCGTCTTCATCCGCCTTCGTCTTCATCCGTCTGTCTTCATCCGTCTTCATCTTTGTCTGTACACAGTTTTTTTCCTTTCCTTTTCGTCCTGTTCATTTTTTTTAGCCCTGTCGTCATGTCAGCCCCCACCACCACTACCACCACAGCCATAGTTTATACTTCCCCCTCCACCGACACCATGGTGTGTCCAGTCACACCCCCCTCTTTCCATCCCTCCTCTTCTCACTCTCCCTTCGCCCTCGCTCTTTGTCGGCCCCTCTCCAGCTTCTTCCTCCCGCTCCTCTCCCTAGGATCCTTTCCCCACACTCCCCCAGCCTGCCACTGCCGCTTTAGCTATGGTGGTGGCCCGTCGAGCCACTGCCCATTCCCAACTCTCCCCATCACCTTCGCCATCACCGCCAGCACCGTCGCCGTCGCCGTCGTCGACACCATCGCCGTCACCATCTCTGGCGCCGACTGCTGCGTCCACGCCAGGACCTGCCCCTTCCCGCCACCTCTTTATAGCTCCCGTCCCTCATATCACCACCCATCCTTCTGCTACTGTTAAATACCCTAGTGGCACCTCCTCCTCCTCCTCCCCTCCCAAAAAGGCCCTGCCCCGTCCACTTTAACCCCCCCCCCCCCCGTGATGCCATGGATGTCTCCCCGCCTGACACTACTCCCTCTGCCTCCTCCTCCTGCTCCTCCTCCCCTCCTCTGTATACAAATACCTCCTCTCCATCCCGATCCTTCCCTTCTTGAGGCCCGGAATCTCTCCCTCCTCCTCCTCCAACACTTCCCTGGTGCCCCCAACTCTCTCCTCACTCCCAGACGGGATTCTGTTCTCATCTCCTCCCCCAGCCCCACCCTCCATACTGACATCCTCTCCCCTCTCCCCAATACTCATTTGGGCCCCAACGCCTCCCTCACCCCTGCTCCTTCTCCATCTCCTACCCGCCAACCCCAACACCTGCACCACCCGCCTACCCTCACCACCATAATCACTTGGCTCAGTCCATCGTTCACAGAGAAGGAGGTGTGGGTGGAGCTCAAGGCACATCCCACACTGGAGGTGTGAGCAGTCCACTGTATTTTCGACTCGGCCGGCCCCACCCACCTTATGCGGGTTTTTTCCAAGGACGCCCCCTCCACTGACTGCCTCCTGAAGGAGGATGCCCTCCTTTTCAACCAGTGCTATAAGGTCGATGCCTCCCGTTTCCCTCCTCAATCTCTGCGCTATATAGCACACCCAACAGCAGAGTGCTCCGAGGCCCCCACCTGCCCGCATTGTAGGCAAGCGCACTTCCTCCGGCAGTGCCCTAACCTTCAGTCCCCTCCCTCCTGCAATACCTGCAATCGCCCCATCCCACCTACTCCCAAAAGTGTAAAGCCCAACCCCCTCCAACCACTCCTGAACTCACTGTCCCTGTCTGTCCTCTGGATGCCCCCACCCCTTTTGGCAATTCCCTTAGCTCCCCCCCCCCGCTGAGGACATCATCAGGTTCCTCACCATTGTCCTACAAAACGTCCACCCTTTCCAGCGCCCTCAGACCCTCCAACAGGTCTCCCTCGCCGCCTGTTCCATTTTCCACTTAAAATGTATACCACCTACTCCAATAACCAGGCCCATTTCACCTTCTCCCGTCTTGACATCCTAGTCTAAATCCCTGTCATGGCACGAGAGCACCATATCCTTTTCAACAACATCCACTCCCTTCCCGCCAACCAGAACCTCTTCCTGCACACCCTTGCCATCCAATGCGTGGATACCTTCCTCCTCAATGAAACTTTCCTCCAACCCCACCACACTGTCCACACATCGCCCTACCTCCTTCACCGATCCGATAATCTCCTCCCGATTGCATGTGGCAGAGTTGCCATTGGTCACCACCTCCAGATCCCAGTTCGGCTACAACCTCTCCTTCCCGACCCTACCGAACACCTGATCCTTAGTCTCTTCTTCCCTGGCCTTACCGTCACCTGCGCCACCATCTATGTCCACCCTAACATCCTTATTCCTTTCGACTTCCTCTCCCACATTGACCGTACCTTCTCCTCCTACGTGATCGCCGCCGACCTCAACATCCGTAGCCGTTCCGTCGCCCAGTTACAGCGGAGGAATCAGTTCCTCTCCTCCCTTCAAGGCGACCTTATCCCCATCCCCCAGCACACCCGTTCCTAATCCAACTCCACTCCCGAAGTTATCCTTTCCTCCCCTAACCTCCTTGGCCTCATAACGGTGGATGTCCTGGAGCCTATTGGTAGCGACAATCTCCCTGTCCTCCTCACCATTTCAGATGGTCGTCTTCCCCACCCCGACCCTCGTTATGACCCTCCCCCAAAGTATGTCCATGACTATTCCCATTCCAACTGGAATGCCTACTGGGATACCTTCTCCACCCATGTCGATAGCCACCCCTTCACCTACCACCACCATGATGATGTAACCCATGCTGCCTCTTTTCTCCAGCAGACCTTGTCTGAGGCCATGGAGGCCCACGTCCCTACTGTCGCCATCCACCCCCATCGTCCTCCCTTACCCCCACAGGCCATCCTCCTCCTCCGTGAATCCCGGCGTCTCTACCGTGCCTTCCTCCACACGCGTGACCCGGACACGCTATGACGCCACTGGCAACCCCAGTGGCACATTCGAAATTTGCTCGTGGCTAAGATATGCCAGGACTGGCGACAGACATGCACCCGTTTAAATGCTACCCTACCTATAAACTCGTCCAAGTCCTGGTCAGCCGTCCGTCGCCTTACCGGAACTAAACCCTCCCCCTACTATCCTCTTCTCCATGACGATCACCCCTTCCCTGACTCCATTAGTAAGGCCAATCACCATGCCTCTTACCTCTCCGATGTCTTTTCCATCCCCAATGATCCCCAGTTCAATTACTCCCTCTTCCCGGATGTCCGCAATCGAACTGACACCTCTGTCCCTCCCCTCACTCCTGGTTTCCAGTACTTGGAGAACACTGCACACACGGAACTCAATGCCCCTATCACTACACAGGATCTCATTGCTACACTCCACACGAAATGCAACACTGCTCCTGGTCATGATCGTGTCACCTACCATCACCTTCGTGAAGCTCCTGTCTCTTTCCTCTCCACCCTGGCCAGGCTCTACAATGTAGTCCTGTCTGCCGGTTACTACCCCGACCTGTGGAAAACCTCCCATATCCTGATGTTCCTTAAACCTGGTAAACCGCCGTCTCCTCCTACAATCCCATCAGCCTTACCTCGGTCTTCATCAAGGTCCTGGAATCTATCCTCACCCGCCGCATCCCCCAGCATCTCCGCCAGCACCGCCTCGTTACCGTTACCCAGTGTGGCTTTTGGCCATCCTTCTCTTCCGATGACCTTCTCCTTCTCACTCCTTTTGAAACAGATTAATTCCTGTTGCTCCGCAATCTTCCTCTCCCTGGACCTTGAATGTGCTTATGACTGCATATGGCATTCTGGTCTCCTCTTAGAGCTCCAAACATTCGCCCTTCCCATTAATTACATTCGTCTGCTCGGCTCCTTTCTCTCCCACTGTCCTTCCTATGTCACCATCCATAACACGGTTTCCTACACCTTTTTGCCCTCCACCGGTGTGCCCCAAGGCTCCGTACTCTCCCCTTCTGTACCTTTTATATATGGCAGACATGCCACCGCCATCACCCTGCGTCCACCTTCTCCAGTTTGCCGATGACACCGCCTTCCTTGCCCTTGCCCCGACCCTGCAGCGCTCCCAACACCTTCTCCAATCCCATCTTGACCGGTTCACCACTTGGTGCAACCAGTGGTTTCTCAAGGTCAATCCCTCCAAAACCCAGGTGATCATTGTAGGCAAAACCACCCCTTCCTTCCGCCTCCTTAATTTCTATCTCACCATCTATGGCTGTCCTATCGCCCTCACCCCCACCCTTAAGTACTTTGGCGTCACCCTCGACCGTCGACTCTCCTGGACCCCCCATCTCCATAAATCCAAGCCAAGGCACGCACCGTCTCCTCAAGCTCATTTCCGGCCATATGTGGGGTCTGGACCCCTCTACAATACTCCACACCTATAAATCCCTTATCCTCCCTATCCTTTGTTACGCCCATCTGGCCTGGATCTCCGCTCCCCCTACCTTTTATAAATCCCTTTAAATCCTTGAACGCCATGCTCTCCGCCTCGCCTATCGCATTCATCTCCCCTCCCCCACACAGATCCTGTACAATCTCATTCCATTGCCCCACCTCCTTCTTTTCCTTGAAAGGATATGAATCCTGTACACCTCCTGCAAACTCGATCCTCCTCACCCACTTGTCTCTCCTATCCTCTCCCACCCCCGCCTGCTGCCGCACCTTTATTCCCATGTCCCACCTGGCCTCCATCTCTTCACCCTCCTTACCCTCTCCCAAGGTGGCTTCCGCCAGCTCCCCCTCCCTGATGACGTCCTTCTCCCCTCCATATACCCCTCTGACCAACTTTGATCCTCCCTCCCTCTTTCCTGTGTCTGTTCCTTTGGGCACCCTCCCTCCCTCCTCCCTTTCTCCCCACTCCTCTCCCCTGACCCTTTATCCCTCCTCCCATCTCCTCAGCCACTGGCATCCTTGTTCTCTTCTCTCCAACCTCTCCACCCCCCTCACCCTTCTTCCCCTCTTGGCAGGTCCCCGGACTCGCACATGCTACGTGGACTTCCGAGCGCCGTCAGTGTCTCGTGTGTGTGACGTCGTTTTGTGTTTTTAGTGTCCGCCGTCACACTTATACATTCACTTGTGGCGTCGGATTCATCAGTGTTATGTGGCGTCGTGTCAACGTGTTTTTAGTGTCGTTATCGTCGAGTGTGAACGGCTCTGTGTTCTTTGTGTATCTGTGACCACTATTTTTTGCCCTTCACTATGTTCATTCTGATTCTCCATTCTGTGTTCTGTTATTGTCAACAATATGGCTGATGAGCGGCGTACCATGCAGCTGACAGCCTACCTGATTGTTTATGTATTAAAATAACAATAAAGGAAAAAAAATGGTTGGTGTGTGATGTCATCAAACAAAGCAAAGTCAGTGTTGGGCACAGAATCGGTTTGTCTATTGAGTGTCCTTGTGAATCTCCAACAAGTCGAGAGCGCGACCCTTCTCTGCCTTGTGTAGTATATTCATACCACTCTCAATATAGCCTATAGTGCGGCCAGTTTCTGCTAAATGCATTCTCAATGGAGTTTTGTTATGTGCCTGAAAATGCTACCTGAATCTTATTTTAAGAGATCGGCCAGTTTGACAGCTATGAAATTTGTCACAACTGTTACAAATTATATTATAAACCTCAGAAACATCAAAAGAAATGGTTCAAACGGCTCTAAGTACTATGGGACTTACCATCTGTGGTCATCATTCCCATAGAACTTAGAACTACTTAAACCTAACTAACCTAAGGACATCACACACATCCATGCCCGAGGCAGGATTCGAACCTGCGACTGTAGCAGTCACGTGGTTCTGGACTGAGCTCCTTAACCGCAAGACCACAGCGGCCGGCTCAGAACCATCAAATTTATCAAAATTGTTACTCCATACAAACCCATTTTTCAGTGAAGTACGACGGATCCGCACAGAAATAACCAAACATGTGACGTCCTACCTTTATATTGGTGGCCGCCGTGCAATTATTATTTATAATGGCCAGCCGAAGACATGCTGGGATGTGGCAAAGTAGGACACCTCCGTTCCAGCTGTCTGCAATGCAGAATCACACAGTTGCCGCCTGGGGACCAGCCGGCGACGACCGCTAACGTTCTCCATAACGACCCCCAACCACGATCACTACTGACACTGTTGCGGACGGACAGACACCCTTGCCTCCTCATCCTGTCAAGTGTAGTGCTGAGCAATCTTTAGTGCAGGGATTGGGCCTTGACTCCATGGTTGTGTCTACCGATGCTTTTGTGCCTGACCATCCCCAAGCGTCTTCGGACACTAAAGATCACATCCGGAAGCAGCGGTCGCCGAAGAGACGTCGAAAACGGCGGTTTACCCCGTCTGACACCTGCAGGACGCAGTCTCAACACGATGAGGACCAAAACCCTCAAGATGTTCTCCCGATGAATGATTGGGTGGTGGAAACACCAGCCTGCCCATCGTCGGTGGTACAACCATCTTCGCATGCACCAGGCGCTGCACCTATTGACGTTGAACAGCAGCTGAGCCAGCACCACTCTTCCACAGCCGACAAGACGCCGCCTTCGGACTCCACAAGTAATCCACTAGATGCACATCACCCAGGCTCGTTTGCGTGGTCTGACGATGTAGACGACGGAACACTCACCGTTGTGACGCAGTGAATGCTGCTGCTCCAACCTACGACTGCTTATGTGGATGTGCAGCCTACTGGGACAACGTTCCTGTCCGCTGCTGCTCTTCCTGCCTCCATGAGCGTCCCAGTAGTCCCATTTCCGTGACAATCTTACAGAATTTACTCCATCAATGTCAACACCATTGGCACCCCTGTCGAACTACAATTGCTCCGTGAAATGTTCAGGGCGTCGGACCACGATGTTGCTCTTCTTCAGGAAGTTCGCCTAGCGACGTTTCCCAGTATCTGTGGCTGTGTTTCTTACCTCACGCCTAGTGAGGACGGTGGCAGTGGGTCAGCTACTCTACTAAAGGAAGGCATTGAGGTGGACCAAGTGACTTACCTGCCACAGGCTAGAGGTCTTGGTGTGACTTTCCACGGTTTCCGAATCATCAGTGATTACGCTCCCTCGGGCACGGCCAAGAGACGGAAACGGTCGCGATTCTATTCAGAACAGGTCGCTCCTTTGTTTGAGGGCTGCTACAATGGTATTATTCTTGGCGGGATCTACCGTGTGTTATCCCAGAAGGACCAACAAACCCATTTCACCACATGCCAAGAACTCAAGCTGCTCGTGCATGAACTGATCCTCACCGATACTAGGGATCGCGTGCATGGTGATCGACCTTGATATACGTACGTCACGAGGCATTCAGCAAGTCGTCTTGACCGTGTCTACGTTTCCCAAGGAAGAATATGAAGTGCGACGCTTTTTTTTTTTTTGGTCATCAGTCTACTGGCTGGTTTGATGCGGCCCGCCACGAATTCCTTTTCTGTGCTAACCTCTTCATCTCAGAGTAGCACTTGCAACGCACGTCCTCAATTATTTGCTTGACGTATTCCAATCTCTGTTTTCCTCTACAGTTTTTGTCCTCTACAGCTCCCTCTAGTACCATGGAAGTCATTCCCTCATGTCTTAGCAGATGTCCTATCATCCTGTCCCTTCTCCTTATCAGTGTTTTTCACATATTCCTTTCCTCTCCGATTCTGTGTAGAATCTTCTCATTCCTTACCTTATCAGTCCCCCTAATTTTCAACATTCGTCTATAGCACCACATCTCAAATGCTTCAATTTTCTGTTCCGGTTTTCCCACAGTCCATGTTTCACTACCATACAATGCTGTACTCCAGACGTACATCCTCAGAAATTTCTTCCTCAAATTAAGGCCGGTATTTGATATTAGTAGACTTCTCTTGGCCAGAAATGTCTTTTTTGCCATAGCGAGTCTGCTTTTGATGTCCTCTTTGCTCCGTCCGTCATTAGTTATTTTGCTGCCTAGGTAGCAGAATTCCTTAACTTCACTGACTTCGTGACCATCAATCCTGATGTTAAGTTTCTCGCTGTTCTCATTTCTACTACTTCTTATTATCTTCGTCTTTCTCCGATTTACTCTCAAACCATACTGTGTACTCATTAGATTGTTCATTCCGTTCAGCAGATCATTTAATTCTTCTTCACTTTCACTCAGGATAGCAATGTCATCAATGAATCGTATCATTGATATCCTTTCACCTTGTATTTTAATTCCACTCCTGAACCTTTCATTTATTTCCATCATTGCTTCCTCGATGTACAGATTGAAGAGTAGGGGCGAAAGGCTACAGCCTTGTCTTACACCCTTCATAATACGAGCACTTCGTTCTTGATCGTCCACTCTTATTATTCCTCCTTGGTTGTTGTACATATTGTATATGACCCGTCTCTCCCTATAGCTTACCCCTACTTTTTCAGAATCTCGAACAGCTTGCCCCATTTTATATTGTCGAACGCTTTTTCCAGGTCGACAAATCCTATGAACGTGTCTTGATTTTTCTTTAGCCTTGCTTCCATTATTAGCCGTAAGGTCAGAACTGCCTCTCTTGTGCCTTTACTTTTCCTAAAGCCAAACTGATCGTCACCTAGCGCATTATCAATTTTCTTTTCCATTCTTCTGTATATTATTCTTGTAAGCAGCTTCGATGCATGAGCTGTTAAGCTGATTGTGCGATAATTCTTGCACTTGTCAGCTCTTGCCGTCTTCGGAATCGTGTGGATGATCCTTTTCCGAAAGTCAGATGGTATGTCGGCAGACTCATATATTCTACACACCAACGTGAATAGTCGTTTTGTTGCCACTTCCCCTAATGATTTTAGAAATTCTGATGGAATGTTATCTATCCCTTCTGCCTTATTTGACCGTAAGTCCTCCAAAGCTCTTTCAAATTACGGTTCTAATACTGGATCCCCAATCTCTTCTAAATCGACTCCTGTTTCTTCTTCTATCACATCAGACAAATCTTCACCCTCATAGAGGCTTTCAATGTATTCTTTCCACCTATCTGCTCTCTCCTCTGCATTTAACAGTGGAATTCCCGTTGCACTCTTA
The DNA here is from genome assembly GCF_023897955.1 of Schistocerca gregaria. NCBI lineage: Eukaryota > Metazoa > Arthropoda > Insecta > Orthoptera > Acrididae > Schistocerca > Schistocerca gregaria. The sequence goes on along the minus strand of NC_064925.1, from coordinate 323,614,827 downwards.
ATGTTACCACCGTTGCTTTTAATGTCACCAAAGGTTGTTTTGACTTTCCTGCATGCTGAGTCTGCCCTTCCGAGAATCATATCTTTTTCGATGTCTTCACATTTTTCCTGCTGCCATTTCGTCTTAGCTTCCCTGCACTTCCTATTTATTTCATTCCTCAGCGACTTGTATTTCTGTATTCCTGATTTTCCCAGAACATGTTTGTGCTTCCTCCTTTCATCTATCAACTGAAGTATTTCTTCTGTTACCCATGGGTTCTTCGCAGCTAGCTTCTTTGTACCTATGTTTTCCTTCCTAACTTCTGTGATGGCCCATTTTAGAGATGTCCATTCCTCTTCAACTGTGCTGGCTACTGCGCTATTCCTTATTGCTGTATCTATAGCGTTAGAGAACTTCAAACGTATCTTGTCATTCCTTAGAACTTCCGTATCCCACTTCTTTGCGTATTGATTCTTCCTGGCTAATGTCTTGAACTTCAGCCTACTCTTCATCACTACTATATTGTTATCTGTGTCTATATCTGCTCCTGGGTACGCCTTACAATCCAGTATCTGATTTCGGAATCTCTGTCTGACCATGATGTAATCTAATTGAAATCTTCCCGTATCTCCCGGCCTTTTCCAAGTATACCTCCTCCTCTTGTGATTCTTGAACAGGATATTCGCTATTACTAGCTGAAACTTGTTACAGAACTCAATTAGTCTTTCTCCTCTTTCATTCCTTGTCCCAAGCCCATATTCTCCTGTAACCTTTTCTTCTACTCCTTCCCCTACAACTGCATTCCAGTCGCCCATGACTATTAGATTTTCGTCCCCCTTTACATACTGCATTACCCTTTCAATATCCTCATACCCTTTCTCTATCTGTTCATCTTCAGCTTGCGACGTCGGCATGTATACCTGTACTATCGTTCTCGGTGTTGGTCTGCTGTCGATTCTGATTAGAACAGCCCGGTCACTGAACTGTTCACAGTAACACACCCTCTGCCCTACCTTCCTATTCATAACGAATCCTACACCTGTTATACCATTTTCTGCTGCTGTTGATATTACCCGATACTCATCTGACCAGAAATCCTTGTCTTCCTTCCACTTCACTTCACTGACCCCTACTATATCTAGATTGAGTCTTTGCATTTCTCTTTTCAGATTTTCTAGTTTCCCTACCACGTTCAAGCTTCTCACATTCCACGCCCCGACTCGTAGAACATTATCCTTTCGTTGATTATTCAATCTTTTTCTCATGGTAACCTCCCCCTTGGCAGTCCCCTCCCGGAGATTCGAATGGGGGACTATTCCGGAATCTTTTGCCAACGGAGAGATCATAATGACACTTCTTCAACTACAGGCCACATGTCCTGTGGATACACTTTAAGTGTCTTTAATGCAGTGGTTTCCATTGCCTTCTGCATCCTCATGTCGTTGATCATCGCTGATTCTTCCGCCTTTAGGGGCAATTTCCCACCCTTAGGACAAGAGAGTGCCCTAAACCTCTATCCGCTCCTCCGCCCTTTTTGACAAGGCCGTTGGCAGAATGAGGCTGACTTTTTATGCCGGAAGTCTTCGGTCGCCAATGCTGATTATTTATCATAATTTAGGCAGTGGCGGGGATCGAACCCGGGACCGAAGACGTTTTGATTGTGAATCAAAGACGCTGCCCCTAGACCACGGGTACATCCATTTTACGCTGTGTTTTATCTTACCGGCTTCTCCCACCTTATAACTTACACTTGTACTGTTCCGCTCCCGATGCAGAATGTGTGGCGCTTACGAAGCCTGTGGAAGCTGAATGTCGCCCATCTCAATGATCTGGAATGAAGGCAGGTAGTAGATGGCGTAGAACAACTGTGTCAGACGACTTCCAGACTATCCTTCAAGACTCCGGTGGTGGCTTGATTGCACCAAGCCTGCTTCACGTCGTTCGATGATGAATTACGGTCCCGACAAAATGCTGTGGCAACGACGTACCATGGAATACTTTTTCACAACTCCTCTGTGAACTCTCAAACCATACCCCCTCTTTCCAACGACTGGCTGAAATTCAACGGATTAAGCCTAAGATAATTTGACTTATGCGTCACCCCACTGAAGGCACAATAATACGCGCAAGATGTCACAACAGTGTACTAGGAGAATTCCTGTTCGTGCAACACATTAGCCTAGATAAGCAGCAGTGTCGGAGAAAGCTGGTCAACGCCCCGACACGCCAGATAGTCGCCGATTGAGCTCACAGTACGATGTCGCAAACGCCTTTGTGGATCACCACAAACAGTTCTATGCGGCAGAGAACGAGCACATGGCGGTAACGGCTGATGCCCTCCGTTGCTTGACAGGTACCCTTGACGGCGCTGCTGCGGAGATTCTTACTGCGACAATTACGACCGTGCACGTCGCTGATGCTCTTCATAAGAGTGGGGCGAACAAAGCCCCAGGTCCCGACGTATTTCCGCTGGAGTTTTAGCGCCCATTCCGCGACATTATGGGCTCACGCTGGACTGCAGTGTATGAAGAACTGATGAACAGTGACCTTCCCTCCCATCCGAATTCGTAGAAGGCTTACTTAGCCCGGTCCCTAAACCATCGGGAGGTCGGGGACCATGTTGAAATGTGACTTCAAGATTTTTACCCGGATTGTTGCCGCTCTCCTTCGGCGCGTCATCCCTCAAGTCATTTCTCTGGATCAAACGTGATTTGGTGGTGACAGTAACGTTCAGACGGCACTCAGCGATTACCGCCATACCCTTGGTCACGACCTGCCGCAGTCGCGGCGTCAAAGTGACAGTGAACTTCGACCACGCCTTTCATAGAGTGAGTCATGACTTTCTAGAAAACGTATTCCAATGGATCGCCCTCCTCCACAGATTTATACACATCGTCTTGCTGTTCCTACGAGGTACCACGTCGCGAGTGCTGGTCGATAGCCGTGTGGCAGGTCCTATCAATATCATGCCGTCGGCCCGTCAACGATGTCCGTTGTCAATGGACCTCTTCGCCATCGCCCTTGAACCACTGTCACACTGAGGAAACGGTTGGCACGGATCTCAATGAAGAGGCATGCGTTCGTCTGCCGCGCCTATACAGATGACGTGGTATTCTTGGTTCTATCGGAGGATGACGTGCGAGAGGCATTGGCATGGATCAGGAAGTACGGGACTGCTGCGGGCAGCCGTGTGAACCTGACCAAATCTAAAGCTATTTTCGTTGGTAGTGGTCTTCCAGCAGAGAGTGTGGCTCCATTGCCATTAGTGGACTAGCTCAAATATTTGGGGATCACCTTCACGCGTGATATACTGCGCATGATCTCATTTAACTATAAACCCCTGCTTCAGGATATCCGCATGACGTTCGTGACGACCTCCTGAGAGCATTTGACATGTTACAAAGAGTGGACTTTGTTAACGCTCATCTAGTCTCACGACTACCCCATTTAGCACAGATTTTACCGATGCCAAAGGCAATGACACACAGACTGCAGGCGGCGCTCGGCTACTTTGTAAGCGCGGGTCTTACCTTCAAAGTCCGCTACGACACCCTGACACTTCCTCGTCAAGATGATGGCCTCGGGCTTGTCAACCTCAAAGTGAGAGCAGCTGCGATTTATGTCAGTACGATGGTTAAATCGTGCACTCGCCGCCGAACCGGATAATCGGGAACCTTGATTGACCAAGTGGCCCCTTCCTCTCGAGTGGCGCCTGTTGCAGTAGCCCATATTTCTTCCTCTCTCTCGCAAGTCATGACCTTTTCCATCGGTTACAGTTATGTCAATGCCGACTTGCCTAGCACCAAGAACCCTACGGCACTGGATGTTTACCGCCTAATAATTAGACATCATACTCGGAATGTTGTGGAAAGCCGATATCCTACGACCGCATGACCCGTGGTTTGGCGTTCTGTGCACTATGTCCTCCACGACATGTGCGCTCGTGGAACCTGGTATCTGGTCGTTAATGGAAAACACATGACACAGCTTCCTCTACATGCCATATAAATTAGAGTTTCGCCGCTGTGCCCTCGTTTTCACACGCTTGATGCGGACGAACATCGACTGATGTGCGGATCTTCTGCAGAGGTGTGGCATCAGATTCAGAAGATGCTTGCCTTTCTTCTACGTACGGCTCCGCATGCCATTACATCAAAATCACTTATGTTCCCAGATGTGACTTACTTCCCACGTACGAAGACCAACGCTGTAATCTGGATAAAAGACCTCTCGATCTCCTATTTGTTCCAAGAAAGCGATAAGAGTGTTCTTGATTTTTGGACGTTCCTGCAAGATCGCTTTACTTTCCTCGTGCACCATCCACGATACCGTCATTACTATGCCAACTTTTTCGGTAGTGCCTTCTTCGATCCTCCCCCCCCCCCCCCCTCCCCCCAGAAGCTGAGGTGTCCCAGGTATGAGGATTTCAGTGTGATTGTGTACAACCAGGACTCGGTCCAATGTACCGGCAATATTCTTAGCGAAGACGTGCCTGGAAGATACCTAACTGAATTGGGATTCAGAGCGCGTCTATCCACAAGTTGGCGGGAAGTAGATGCCATTTTGTTTGTCCTGCCAGGAGGGCGTTTTCCTTCAATTCCCTTTATGTTTTGTTTGTTATCGATGCTAATTAGACATCATTATTTTTCATTTAGAGGGTATCCTAAGTGATGTTACAAAAATATTGCTATGATACATGAGCAGATAAAAAGCAGGAGACTCGCGTGCAAGACCCGCTCGCATTACAAAATCGTAATTCATTTATTTAGCTCCTATCATTATCTTACATAAAGTTGAAACTCACATGTCTCGATGAAAATTTAATTCCAACAGGTCTATAAACACAGAAAACTGTTTCCACAGACACAAAAAGGGTAATGGTCAAGTTACCAGTTTCTGCCACGGTCTGCCACACAGTCCAAACAGCAACAATCCATGTGTCAGATGTTGCCCTAAATTCCTATGAAATACACATTACTTACACACTCTATCCAGCAGAAGTGTTTCCATATGCGAACACAATACTGTCACAAGCCTTGTATACTTTATCCACTCCTTCATAACTAAAATACCAAACATCAAAATTGAAATACATAGTTCACCGACAACAGTCACGAAATAGCAAATCTGACAGGGAACCACGTAGTGGATCTAAATTGATAGCCGAAAACTTAGATGGAAGCGAACGCCTTAACTCGAAGTTCGCCAGCCGCGGTGGTCTCCCGGTTCTAGGCGCTCAGTCCGCGCTGCTCCTACGGTCGCAGGTTTGAATCCTGCCTCGGGCATGGATGTATGTGATGTCCTTAGGTTATTTAGGTTTAAGTAGTTCTAAGTTCTAGGGGACTGATGACCACAGATGTTAAGTCCCATAGTGCTCAGAGCCATTTGAACCATTTTTTGAACTCGAAGTTGGTGATCCCCAATCAGTATCGACGAACGAAACCGAAAATTGTCTTGCTCAGAAACACACAATCCAGTAGGGCTCAGGTGCAGAAAGCGAGGCAACAACTAGAGGCCTAAAGTCTGTTCCCATTTGAACCATTTGCCACGAAACCTTAGCTTTAGTTTGCCGAAGGTAGAATATGGGCCACGAAAACAAACTTAGCACCACACCCAGAGTTATTAGAGATAGGGTTGGAATGGCGCAATATTAGATCATTACAGTGTTTATCTCGTTCAGCGGACAACAACTGTGCATACCGAAACCTTGCACTGAAGAATGTAAAAGGTAAGTAATTATGGCTTAAATGCAATGATAAAATGTAATCTTAATAAACAGAGAAGGAGAATTAAAGTATGTAGGAAAGTTTTATGGAATTTCATGTTTCACAGGACACGATGGAAACCATGAATCGGTGGGGGGAGTAGCTGATACAAATATGAAAACAATGTCTGGAACAAATGAAACAGATTTTTGAGAACGTTATAAGGAAATTGGGACAGGAGACTTTAGGAGGACGAGTGTAAACACACGTTGCGTCAGACATTTTAGATAAATTGCATTTATTAATATTTTAATATAAAGCATGAAAAGGAAAGGCAGTGGCAGATATGGGATTGCAAACACATTTCCAGGAAGGGATTGCATGTTGTACACGAGAACTTCGTATGTAAAATTACATGCTTTTATTATCTTTGATTATTTACGCGTACTGAAGTAAATTTCATTGTAACAACAGGGGAAGCAGTTGGTCTAATTGGCTCGGCATCTTAAACACTTTATAAACGCGCCTTTTTACAATTAAATGGTCATTTTAAAGCTTATATAATAAAAAAACCTTGGTTTACATTCACAGACCGATTTGACAGGGTTTGGCAGCAAAGCACGCCCAATCCACCATTTCGCCAAATATTGACGAGGATAGCTGATGATATACAGTGGAATGTGTTTTGCAGTTTTCTTCGAATGCTACTTCTTTCTCTCTCCCGATGGTATACAGTTTTGAAACTTCTTTACCTGATGAGAAAAACAGATATGTTAGGGTTACACTATTGGTCTGCATTTGATAGGAATCATTTTAATATTGCACGGTGGCAAGACTTTCGCATCTTGAAAATTATTCTATTATTGTGGATTGGTTAATCCTCCCACGAAGCGCTTAACAGAGGAAAGTTTCGTTCTGTACGTAGGACTCTATACGCAATCTCAAATTTTGCTTTGCTCTTACATTTCATGTATTGTTTGAAAATATTAATGAATACAATATTTTGAGCATTAATCCGGTTGATTTGCAGTGTAGCTAATGTAAAAACTAAAAATTTGGAAAAAAAGACCAACGTGCCGTGTAGGTACTCTATCCCCGACTCTCGCATTCTTTGCTCTTTCCGCAGGGCCCACCTCAGGATGGAAACGAGGTTAACATGAATGGCTCATGCCTCGCTCAACCCGGAGCCGAAGACGCTATTTGCTAAACGTTTGGCTCCCACTTGTGTCACAGTTGTTTCTGGGCAGCCCTGCCAACACCACAAAATTTGGACGAAACCGGTGATAAGTAGGCACGGTCCCCGTGTTAGCATTGTATGGGTCCGCCGTAACTACTCTTAAAATAGAGAAAATGAAACAAAACGATAATACCGAAATGATTTCATTTAACTGCTCTACTCTTTTCTTATTTATTAGATCTAATAAGGAACTATTAGCAGTTACTTCGAAGTTACTTGCCTTCCTACAACTGCCAGACTGTTACTTCAATTATGGAGCAGCAAAGTTAAATTGAAATGCGAAACACTAATTTGCACGACCTGTAATTAAGTAACAATACACAGCCCAAGGCGCAGTCGTAATTAATTTCTGTTGACAATCATAAATGTAGTGCATGTATATGAGAGACGTATCTGAGGAAATGTGATACGCAAGTCCGTGGAAATTACATTACCGCGTGCAACTGTGTGGTCTTGCGAATGATCTTTAAATGCCATCGAGAACATTGTTGGGTCGCATTTACAGGGTCTTCGAGGATTGTAAAGTAACGTGATTAAACATACAAAAGTAAATGGTATACACGTGATTTAATACAGCAGATATAAATTACTAAACAGTTCTCGTAAAGAGGGAAGTGTGATGAAATCTGTATGATTTAGAGCCCATAAGGTGGCATAAATAACCGATATAATGAAATAAACCATTTTAAATATCGTAATACACCGACGGAAAAAATTGAAGCACCAAGAAGGGAGTTGTGCGACATTAACGACAGTCGGTAGGCGTGTTCCTACGTATGAAGGGTGATTTCTATTCCAGTTTCGCACTAGTCGCAAAAGAGTGACGTTAGTAGCTATTGTATGTTGCTGCTGGCAGCGATGGTTACGGGAATCAACGGTCGCAAGAAGACCCGCGACCCGCGCCCGGACGGCCCCGTGGCATTACCGAGAGGGAAGACATCGTGTTCGGCGTATGACCCTCCCGCATAGTAGTGCATCAGTAGCAACAACTAGAGCAGGAGTTCGCGCCACAGTAACACAACAAATTGTTACAAATCGGTTACTTCAAGGACAGCTTCTGGACAGATGCCCTGTATCGTCCATTCCACCGACCCCAAACCACCGCCATTTGCATCTTCAGTGGAGTCAAGCGAGAGCTAATAGGGGGGGGGGGGGGGGGGGTGGCAGTGTGGAGGTATGTTGTGATTTCTAATGAAAGTTGGTTCTTCCTGGACGGTCATGTGTTGGTTAGAAGGAGGCCAGCTAAGGGCCTGCAACCAACCAGTCTGCGTTCTAGATACGCTGAACCTACACCTGGAGTTAGGGTCTGGGGGGAGCTGTGATATGGAGGTGCGGTTTCCTATGACAGCAAGAGCACTGTCGTGGTTATATCACGCAACCTGACTGTAAAACTGTTCCTCAGTCTGATTTGACCTGTCGTGCTGCCATTCATGAACTGCATTCTCGGGTTGTTTTCAAACAGGATAACGCTCACCTACATATCGCTGTTGTAACACAACGTGTTTTGTTGAGTGTTAAGATGCTGTATTGGCCTCCTCGATAGCCATATCTGTCTCGAATGGAGAAAATGTGGGGCATCATAACTCCAGCGTCATTCCACAAACAACATGCTGACCGACAAACTGCAAACAAGCTTGAAATTCCAACCCCCAAACTGACATCCGGAATCTGTACAACACACTGAACGCACGTTTGCGTGCTTGCATTCAACGGTCTGGCGGCTACACCGGTTGTTAATGTAACAGCATTTCGCAGTTGCCGTAACTTTTTCACACTTTCATTAACCTGTATCGCGCGGAATTAGCCGAGCGGTCTAGGGGCCTGCAGTCACGCACTGTGCGGCTGGACCCGGCGGAGGTTCGAGTCCTCCCTCGGGCATACGTGTGTGTATTTGTCCTTAGGATAATTTAGGTTAAGTAGTGTGTAAGCTTAGGGACCGATGACCTTAGCAGTTAACTCCCATAAGATTTCACACACACATTTGAACATTAACCTGTGAAGTGCCAACGTTAATCATTTAACTAGAAACTATCCTGTCGCAGTAACAGCCGCAATTGAGCATTATGATACAGGTTGAAAATACCGCTACAGCTATAAGGTTCATATATTTAGAACACGGCCCGTTTCGGTCTCTTATACGTCCATCTTCAGCTGTCGTAACTTGGTGCTGTGACTCCGAGCGCCGCGCATGCTCTGCGCTCACTGGTAGAACACTGCGCTCAGCACCAAGTCAACACACCTGGAGATAGGCGTATAAGAGCCCGAAACGGGTCGTGTTCTAAATAAAAGAACCTTGCAACTGTAGCGGTATTTTGAACCTTAGGTTAATCATTCAAGTATATTATAAAGAGACATGTATTCCTGAAGTTTCATTAGTCTACATTAATTAATTTTTGATCTTGCGATTCTTTTTTGAGTCAATGTATGTTTCAAATAAGCAAAATGTAAGTTTTTCTACTTTTGCATTTGTCTTTATCCCATATCTACACAGGGTCGGTAAGATCATTCTCGGATTTGGCATTGTTACTGTAAAAAGGTGGCTAAATTTCCTTTCTGTCGGCATCTCTTTTAGCCCTTGGGTAGAATTTGTACACCCCGGCGGTCTGCGTATAGTGTTAGCCATGTGAATCTGTGTGAAGCTTTTTTAATCATACGAATCGTGTAATTGCGGCGGGACATAAATACCACCCTGGTAATCGTAGATACCAGGCCGGTATTCACCTAGTGGGCTGTGAGAAACCGACTAAAAACCATATCTAGGCTGCCTTGTACGAAGGCTCTCTTTGTTAACCCCGAGGGCCGGTTGGTCCATCTGAATCCCGGAAATGGCGGGCTGACGCGAAATACTGTGCACATGGGAACATAATGAAAGTATGAATAAATTCAATACGAACTGAGCGGAGAGCTATACAGCATTTGTTTTCCTAGTGACCGACTTTACGTGCACAAAAAAGTGAAAAGAGTATGTTACACAGAATTTGGTCAACTGTGCCATACCAAGTTCTCATGCTTAGTATATAGAAGGTTTTTAATTTTTTTGTGTACTTTGGACACGTTCTACTCAACCAGCTTCTGATGCATGATATCCTACAAAGTGTAGTGAATAACACTTTAGTAAATAAGACAAACAAAAAAAAGTCTTATTGTTCCTACACGATACATGATTGACACTGATTGTCAACATATTTTTTAAACCACACAATATTCAGCTGCTAAACGTTATATAAATGTATGTATATTGGCACATCATTCTCAGAGGGACTCATCAGCAGAAGCAGCATTCTCCTGAAGATGGGGAACAGTTGGACCGCCGAAATATTGAGTCGAGTTGATTTCAGGAGCCAGCAGCAAACCCGAAGAGACTTTCAAGACATATTACACTGGGAAAGCCTACGGAGCCACATGTGTGCCGCATACTATCACAGTTGTCAACTGAAACCGATGTGGTCGGCGTCGTTCTCCATACCCCAATTGCATAAGGGGGAGCCAGTTTGTATTATGTTAAAAACTGTTCTGCTTTCCTGAAGCTGCCATGTAAATGTTCATTACCAAATATTCAGGTTCTAAATGGCGTCTGACCATAGATAACTAAAGAAATTTACCACAGTAACACACAGAAAAGTAGCTGTCCTGCTATGATTATCCTGGATCAGGGTCGATATGAAAAGCAAGCATTCTGTTTAGCTTTACTGGTGTCTCTGGGACTAAAGCTAATCCGTGCAATGCTCTTCATGACAAATTGTAACCACAGATCAAAATAAGCTCGTATTCAAATTTAAACAGAGGGGTCCGGCATCTGTTTTTCAATCGAACGCCGTCACAGTGCAACAAATTAGAAATGCAGGTGTTATATTTCTTTTTAGACGGTCGTCTAACAAATATCAAATGTAAGAGAATATTTAGCTTCGGAGATTTAAATCAAGTCTGTGTTTAATAATTCATTTATTTACTCAGAATCTCTATGTTTACGACACCAAATTTTCGAAGTAAATTTGTGTAAAGTCACGTAAAATTGACTGAGAAACTGGTACAACTTAGCGAGTCCAACATCATATAAAATACTGAAACCAAAAACGTCTGTAGAAGCCTTTAATGTAATCGTGAACGTCTCGCTAACACTGTGAGGAGGTACCTCACGTACACAGCAATACTGCTTGGGGAACGCCACAAGCGTTCCTAATCTGTGCAGCTCGCAAAAGCAAAGTGAACGAGTCGAAAACCTTGGAATCATACAACTACTCAGACAACTTATGTCGTGCAGCAAATCCCGCAAGTGGTAAGCAGCTCGGAAAGTGATCAGCCCTAGTGCGAAATGATGAACTTTAAAAAATTCAGAAACCTTGCCCCAGAACGCCCCGGTCAGAACCGGACAGAGCCGGCAGAGATGGTCTTGACATCGACGTCCTCTGCACCACTGCTATGCAGTGACAAGGGCCCAAATTTCGCCTCCTCTGAATCTAATTGTCGACTTTTCGAAAAAGTAAATAGGTTGTGGAGGACACCCAACCATTGTCACACAGAACAGTGACTGTTTAATTTACGCGAACGAGGGGAACCTTGCAGAAGTTGCCCGTTCTTGGTCTACAGAATACATCTTAGATGCAAGACATCGGTGTCAGTGGCTGGGGGGCTTGCACTGTTTGGTCGAACCCTTCGCTCCTTAACAAGGTAGTGGGCAAGACTTAGTTGTTTGGATAACAAGATTTGGAGGGAAAAGGTAAAACAGTTTTCCACACTGTCCGAGTGGTGTAGTGCCCGTCTCGTCTTAGATCAGCAAACAGGGAAGTGAATTCACTGTTATACTCTAGAGACCGTAAGTGGCTTAGCGGCAGCAAATAAGGCGAGAAGACAGGAACCAGTGGCAAATGCTTCCGCAAACTCTAGTGTCCTAGGGACCCTCGTCGCTTCTCCATAGCCTCTGTGCTGATATCCTGTGGTCAAGCCAGACCACGAACAGGACACTGGCCTGCTCGTTTCTTAACAAGATTGTCTCAAGCTGCTGGGGGCTGCGCATACTAGCGTACATTTCTTGTACGTTTCTATGCCGAGTATATGTGCACAACTAGGAGTATGATAACTGCGCGTACTACGTATGTATAGTGTGATGCATCTATGAAGGTTTGATTCAGTTTTAGTGGATGTGCACAGCGCCGCAGATCTGACAAGGTCATCTGCTGCTATATACAGGGTGTTTCAAAAATGACCGGTATATTTGAAACGGCAATACAAACTAAACGAGCAGCGATAGAAATACACCATTTGTTGCAATATACTTGGGACAACAGTACATTTTCAGGCAGACAAACTTTCGAAATAACAGTAGTTACAATTGTCAAACACAGATGGCGCTGCGGTCTGGGAAACTCTATAGTACGATATTTTCCACATATCCACCATGCGTAGCAATAATATGGCGTAGTCTCTGAATGAAATTACCCGAAACCTTTGATAACGTGTCTGGCGGAATGGCTTCACATGCAGATGAGATGTACTGATTCAGCTGTTCAATTGTTTCTGGATTCTGGCGGTACACCTGGTCTTCCAAGTGTCCCCACAGAAAGAAGTCACAGGGGTTCATGTCTGGCGAATAGGGAGACCAATCCACGCCGCCTCCTGTATGTTTCGGATAGCCCAAAGCAATCACACGATCATCGAAATGTTCATTCAGGAAATTAAAGGCTTCGGCCGTGCGATGTAGCCGGGCACCATCTTGCATAAACCACGAGGTGTTCGCAGTGTCGTCTAAGGCAGTTTGTACCGCCACAAATTCACGAAGAATGTCCAGATAGCGTGATGCAATAATCGTTTCGGATCTGAAAAATGGCCCAATGATTCCTTTGGAAGAAATAGCGGCCCAGACCAGTACTTTTTGAGGATGCAGGGACGATGGGACTGCAACATGGGGCTTTTCGGTCCCTCATATGCGCCAGTTCTGTTTATTGACGAAGCCGTCCAGGTAAAAATAAGCTTCCACAGTAAACCAAATGCTGCCCACATGCATATCGCCGTCATCAATCCTGTGCACTATATCGTTAGCAAATGTCTCTCGTGCAGCAATGGTAGCGGCGCTGAGGGATTGCCGCGTTTGAATTTTGTATGGATAGAGGTGTAAACTCTGGCGCATGAGACGATACGTGGACGTTGGCGTCATTTGGACCGCAGCTGCAACACGGCGAATGGAAACCCGAGGCCGCTGTTGGATCTCCCTGCTGCACTAGCTGCGCGTTGCCCTCTGTGGTTGCCGTACGCGGTCGCCCTACCTTTCCAGCACGTTCATCCGTCACATTCCCAGTCCGCTAAAATTTTTCAAACAGATCCTTTATTGTATCGCTTTTCGGTCCTTTGGTTACATTAAACCTCTGTTGAAAACTTCGTCTTGTTGCAACAACACTGTGTTCTAGGTGGTGGAATTCCAACACCAGAAAAATCCTCAGTTCTAAGGAATAAACCATATTGTCCACAGCACACTTGCACGTTGTGAACAGCACACGCTTACAGTAGAAAGACAACGTACAGAATGGCGCACCCACAGACTGCGTTGTGTTCTATATATTTCACATCACTTGCAGCGCCATCTGTTGTTGAAAATTGTAACTACTGTAATTTCGAAAGTTTGTTCGCCTGAAAATGTACTGTTGTCCCAAGCATATTGCAACAAACGGTGTATTTCTATCGCTGCTCGTTTAGTTTTTATTGCCGTTTCAAATATACCGGTCATTTTTGAAACACCCTGTAAATACATACACGTACTTCTTGTTAGGTTATAGGTTAATTTCTCCGAATACATCTTGGCTATTCTCTAGATGGTGTGTTGTATAGAACGCCAATCGAGAATTTCTATAAAAAAATTCGCTAGGACAAGTAGCTACTGGGGTTCTCATGTGTTTTAGGCAGAGTTTCGCGTGTATTTAACATCCCTCTTTTTCAGTAAAGACTGTGCTTAAACTGACACACAATATTTTTTTGGCGCAACGTAGTCTGACTTTCAAAAATCCCTACAAAAGAATGGCCATGACTAACATTAACCTATACTTTTCGAAAATCACTTACCTCACAAAAATCTTCGTTACTCAAGCTACTGGAATACAGCGAGCGTCACTACTGTCAGCTAAATAAAAGATTCAAACTACTGAAGGCACTAACTACTGATAGGCATAGTTAGCAAATGAAAGATTTTAATACAGAACAAACAATGTATTTACCTTAATAGTCATAATATATATATCAGTTCGTGACACCAATTCTTACAAATTTCAAAACTCCATCTCTCTTCCCACGTCCACCACTGCTGGCGGCTCACCTCCAACTGCGCAATGCTACGCACTGTTAGCATCCAGCTGCCACTGCCCAACACTACAATGGCAGACAACAATGCAAACCAACCACAGACTGCACACGGCGCAGCCAGTGATTTTTCATACAGAGCGCTATGTGGCGTTACCAATAAGAAAACGTAAACAGCCTACTTACATAGCCCCCATGCTCCACACAAAAAAATTTACAAATTGTTTTGGACAGTGGCCAATACAGATTTGAAAATTTTATTCATAATTATGATTACAATAGCAAAGAAATCAAATGCACACACTTATTGATACAATGTTGGTGAAAAGCTAAAATTCTCTCACAGTCCATATAGACAGTCCTGATCATTCATCACAGTAAAATAGTTGTGTTTTTCTCAAAGACTGAGCAATAAAAGAAAATGCACACGGAAGTAGTGGATTTCCATGCAGTCTTGAAGAAGTAGTGTTGTCCTTCCAACGGAAAGACAGTGCTGACTCTTGACATGCAGACAGGTAATGGGCCACAACAGAGCAAACCCACAGCAGAGTCAGTCGAAGTTTTGAAGAATATTGGTAGGTAGGTCAATACAGAGTAGACCCATTGTAGTCCTGGTAGAGATTACGGTATTGGTGGGCCATCAGAGGTGCAGACCCACTGCAGTCCTTGTAGAAATAATGGTATTGGGGAGTCATCAAAGGTGTAGACACACTTCAGTCCTTGTAGAGATAGCCAGCAGCCATCTGTTTGACTGTGCAGGCGCACAATCACCATTGAAGAGCCTTGCGGATAATATAGCAAGTCCATAACCCACCACTTGTCCACTCACAAAGTTTTTGGAATTGTCCTTAGAACCAGCAATGCTGTGAACCAGTCCCTTGCTGAATTATCAACACACTTGCAAACACTATCAGTCCCTACTTCTCACATACTGTGCATATACTATGACCAACAGAAATGTGTGCAGTGAAATTTAACTTACAAGTTACTTAATTTGATGAACTGGTGTCAATTACAATTTTATAACATAAGAATACATTAACAAAGGTACAAAATATATCATTAAAGAACACAACAATACAGATAACATTTGTAGTAGTAGAGGCTTTACAAGAGAATCGAAATAGCAAATACATCAGTGTTAAAAAAATTACGACATAAGTACATACATAAAAGATCAGAATAACTTTTGAAACTTCAACTTCACACATGAGCATTAGAACAAAACAGAATAAATAATGTGTAAACATCTTTACAAAGTAAATAACATGTTATTAATGCAAATTATATTTCAGGATAACAGTATTCCTCATCATAGTGAATGTAGCTTAGTATTAGAAAAATTCAGCAACGTAAGTCTTATCAGATTAACCTAAAAAGACCGGTAGAACATAAATACACAAGGGTACACAAACACATAGTAGGATAACAGAAGGAAAGGACAGGGTTTGTTTTCAGTGTAACATTTGGTACTGCAGTCCAACTCAAAACTTCATTCTGTAGATATTTCGTCATATCTCAACATTTGTTTCCACCAAAAATATCCTATCCAAGCATGCTTTCTGTATTTTGTTCACATTCTCTTTCAAAAATCGTTTTTATCCACTGTACACTACTTTTTTTTTGGCCAAATCATTTCTTATAGCTTCTCAATGCATTTCTTCCAATTCATCACAACTCGTTCTCTTTTATGACCTACCACATCTTAAGCTAACTTAAAGCTACTGAGCTCAAATGCTAAACTAAGGGACGAGGCAATGCAGCAGCACAAAACAATTAATACAAACAGCAATAACAAACAAAACAATGGAAATTGGCAAAGCAAGCAGCAGTAAATATAGTAACTTATATCAAAACATGACAAACCCACAAGCAGAAAAAAATAGTACATTAAAGACAACAATGCAGATAAGAGAAATGTATATTCACATCTTAATGTCTATGAAATTAAAGTGGCATACTACAAAAACTAATTCTAAAAAAATTATCAAGTACTGGAAAAGAAAATTATATATGCAGTTACTGTTACTAGTCCCTTCTTATTGTTCTTTCCTTTCCAAGTGCTCTTTTTTTTTTTGAAGAATGTGGATCATAAAATTATTATTGAACATATCTGTTGACAGAAAGTTTTCACATTAGCAAATGCATTTAATTTTACACTCCTGGAAATTGAAATAAGAACACCGTGAATTCATTGTCCCAGGAAGGGGAAACTTTATTGACACATTCCTGGGGTCAGATACATCACATGATCATACTGACAGAACCACAGGCACATAGACACAGACAACACAGCATGCACAATGTCGGCACTAGTACAGTGTATATCCACCTTTCAAAGCAATGCAGGCTGCTATTCTCCCATGGGGACGATCGTAGAGATGCTGGATGTAGTGCTATGGAACGGCTTGCCATGCCATTTCCACCTGGCGCCTCAGTTGGACAAGCATTCGTGCTGAACGTGCAGACCACGTGAGACGACGCTTCATCCAGTCCCAAACATGCTCAATGGGGGACAGATCCGGAGATCTTGCTGGCCAGGGTAGTTGACTTACACCTTCTAGAGCACGTTGGGTGGCACGGGATACATGCGGACGTGCATTGTCCTGTTGGAACAACAAGTTCCCTTGCCGGTCTAGGAATGGTAGAACGATGGGTTCGATGACGGTTTGGATGTACCGTGCACTATTCAGTGTCCCCTCGACGATCACCAGAGGTGTACGGCCATTGTAGGAGATCGCTCCCCACACCATGATGCCGGGTGTTGGCCCTGTATGCCTCGGTCGTATGCAGTCCTGATTGTGGCGCTCACCTGCACGGCGCTAAACACGCATACGACCATCATTGGCACCACGGTAGAAGCGACTCTCATCGCTGAAGACGACACGTCTCCATCCGTCCCTCCATTCACGCCTGTCGCGACACCATTGGAGGCGGGCTGCACGATGTTGGGGCGTGAGCGGAAGACAGCCTAACGGTGTGCGCGACCGTAGCCCAGCTTCATGGAGACGGTTGCGAATGGTCCTCGCCTATACCCCAGGAGCAACAGTGTCCCTAATTTGCTGGGAAGTGGCGGTGCGGTCCCCTACGGCACTGCGTAGGATCCTACGGTCTTGGCGTGCATCCGTGCGTCGCTGCGGTCCGGTCCCAGGTCGACGGGCACATGCACCTTCCGCCGACCACTGGCGACAACATCGATGTACTGTGGAGACCTCACGCCCCACGTGTTGAGCAATTCGGCGGTACGTCCACCCGGCCTCCCGCATGCCCACTATGCGCCCTCGCTCAAAGTCCGTCAACTGCACATACAGTTCACGTCCACGCTGTGGCGGCATGCTACCAGTGTTAAAGACTGCGATGGAACTCCATATGCCTCGGCAAACTGGCTGACACTGACGGCGGCGGTGCACAAATGCTGCGCAGCTAGCGCCATTCGACGGCCAACACCGCGGTTCCTGGTGTGTCCGCTGTGCCGTGCGTGTGATCATTGCTTGTACAGCCCTCTCGCAGTGTCCGGAGCAAGTATGGTGGGTCTGACACACCGGTGTCAATGTGTTCTTTTTTCCATTTCCAGGAGTGTATTTTATAAAACCAATGCTGTAACACAGCTGGAAAACAGGTATCAAATGAAACAAGCAACTATGAAAGGCAAAGCATAAAAATATCATTCAATTGTCATGTGACATTTCATAAGCCAACACAAATTTTCTCAATTCTCGTAGAAAGACGCTTGTCATTGTCAGGTATGCAGATGTAAGAAAATATCTTTCCAAGTAATCAGCGTGTCGTTTTTGCGATGCTTTCTACAAAGGAATGTCAATAGCGAGGGTAATGCCCTCTTTATTTTTTCCTCCACTTGTGCCTCTGAAAGGCCCACACTAATGGCTTGTTTCCAGGTGGCTGTCGCCCAGCTGGGTGCCCACGACGCATTACGTGCAGGTGGTCACTTAACTTTCTTACCGAGATATTTACGACACCAGTTTCCGCTACAGTGGCAGTCTCATATAAAAAATTCACAGGTCAACAATTTGCGTTACAAATCTGTAGAAACAAAATCCTATTGATATAACAGTGTCCAAAAAATTTTTGTCGGCATTGTAATACATTCAGGCATTTACATACATTTCATAGCTCTGAAAGTACGATTCTTGGTTTCCAAAAACCTTCTTCACGAACCAGAGTCCCTAACCACTACTCTTTATTCCTTACCTTATTCGTCAACACTTCTTCAATATTTCATCATAACAGATACATAGAATAATTAAATTCCTCGTATAGCATCAGCTTATTGATCATAAACATACCTCAATAGCTTAATACACACAGTCATCGTAATAATAACATCATAACACCTCAGTCAACTGTCAAAATCGTCGTAGCTTCCTCCAATAATTTGAAAACCTAAAAAAAATCTCTGCTCATTTCAATAGTGTCATCTACCACAAACGTACTTTAAAAATCATGATCCCATACCAAATACATCATTCAAAGCTCTCACAGAATAACAATGGTTCCGAAAAAGTATGAACAGTTCACAAAGTACAGAAAAATACAATTTCATAAGTGTGACGTTATCCAACGGTGTAATTACGTAAACATCTGTCACTGATGTAGTAAAAAAATGTTTCTCTCTCAGTTAAATCATCAGATAGCTGTGTAATTCTGTGTTAGAGAAATATGGTACCGATGTGTAAAGTTGTGTAAGCAATTACCATATTAGCTAGGGCTCCTTGTGCTTGCCATACACATGGTACACAAAGAAAGCGTGTACCCCCCTGAGGATTAATGTAATTATGTGCTCAAGTGTTACAGATTACAGCAATGGAATGGAATGTATCACGAAAAACTTTCTTTTTAATTCAACAATCTGGATAAATAAATGGTTTAAGTATTAAATTAATCACTTAAATGTGTGCCCTGTAGTACTAAATGTGCGTTTTGCTGTAAGATAATAATGTGGAACTGTCGTAGTTATCGTCCTCTGTAAGCAAAGTTCTGCTGAAGTCAATGTACTTACCTCATCATAAACGAAAGTGAAATGCTTTCTGTGTAGATATCGTAGTTATTACATACCTTACTGTGATCAAGAAAGTACTATAATGTAACGTATTGTTGTGCTACGATAAAGGCTATCTCATTGTAGCTATACCACAAAAGTTACTACTAAAACATCTTTTACTTTCCAGAATAATCCAGAAAAACTGTGCAGATATAAAACAGATACACCGCAAAAGCAACAATATAAATCGTGTCACATATTAGTAGCGTCGTGATATAATCGTGTAGCTACCAGAGAAACCAAATGCTAAGTCATCTTTAATCTCACCGAATGTACTTCAAAAAAGAATGTATTTTCAAGTAAACCAAAATGTTGCATTAAAATCTCATTAGCAGTACTGGTAAATGTTCTAAGTATGTAAGCCTTATAGTCGTTACGTAATCGTGCAACTAACATGCAAGAATGTACACACACAATAACACTGTGACATCTGTTCACTATAACAATGCACTCGTAAATACTGTCTAAATAAGTTCTCTAAGTTCTAGACTGGATAGTTAACTTCAAAACATTGTTGCATGTTAACAGATTCTTAGTCTGACAAAGTATACTAGTGACGTGATGTGAACAGCTTTATGGCAAAGACAAAGTTAAAAAGCAGATTATCTTTCAATAAACGGTTTTACATGTGAAATGTGGTGCAAACCTTTACTCTTCCTAGTACGCAGAGTTACAACTTCAACGCAATTATCATGTGGTATACGTCGGATTCTGTGAGGTCCATTGTAAACTAGAAAGAATTTGTGACTCAAGTGTTTCTTTTTATGTGACAATGAATGAGCTTTAATGAGAACTTCCTGACCAATATATAATTTCTTTGCATTTGCTTTACCGTGTAATTTTCTCCTTTTGTCTGCAGCAGAATTTATATTTTTGATAGCCAAATCAATTATGTCTTTGCGTCGAAGTTTACGTGTAGTAATGAAGAGCTTATAGTCAATATCATCATGTCGGCGAGTCGTATGTCGGTCATTGTTACATCGTTTCGGCGGTTCCATCTCAAAATTCAGTGTACCTTGCCAATTTCTTTCTTGATTTCCGAAATGCCCTGTGTTATTATTTTGTGGTTGTTCTGCATTGCTATGTCCCTCTTCCCGTACTGGGGCGTGAGTGTCCTCTGAAATATGTAATTCTTGTATTACTTGAGCCAACTGCTCTTGTACTTCCCGCATTTCTCTTTTGTACTTTGTGTTGATTTGATTTTGATTCTGTTTGAATTTTCTAATTTGTTCATACTCTTCAGTGTCAGTGAAGGCTACAGGTTTTGTGTCATTCAGATCATCATCTACCTTTGTAGATAAGTTAGTGAACTGATCTGAAAGTTCGGCTACTTTATCCGATAATGAAATTATTTCCTATTTATGTCTTTCTGAACAAATTTTCAGAGTATCTACTGTGTCCTTTAAGTTCGCTTGAGTTTTTGCAAGTTGTGTAAAGGAATCAGTAGATGCAACTGATTCAATTTTAGCTTGTTAGGTCTCACGATTTTCATGAACAATAGTTTGCAGTTCTTTTATGGCTGCTTCGTGATTCTGTAATGCATTTTCATGCCTCGAAAAAGTAGGTTGGAAATGCTCACAAATTTGTGTTTTTACGTCATTACAGACTTATTGACATTTCGATTCGATGTTATGTAACTCATTAGTTAAATCTTCGTGTGTTTGTTCAAGTGTGGTGTCTAACTTTTGAAGCTTTTGTTCCATTGTGTCTAACTTTTGAAGATTTTGCTCCATTGTGTCTAACTTTTGAAGATTTTGTTCCATTGTGTCTAACTTTTGAAGCTTTTGCTGTGTTTGTCTCTGATTTTGTTCCATTGTGTCTAACTTTTGAAGATTTTGTTCCATTGTGTCTAACATTTGAAGCTTTTGTTCCATTTGTTGCATTAATTGTAATAACAATGCACTGGTGTCTGAAACATGTTCCTTAGTGCTATTCGGCAATGCATTTGAACCGGCAATATTCGCAGTTTGAAAAACAGAAAATGTGTCATGACTTATTTGAGAAAACGGTGAGGACGCAAAACCTGAATCTACAGTATTTGCAAGATTGTGTCCTGTCATTTCGGAATCCTGAGGCGAGCTGTTGCCGACCAATCGATCGATAATGCTTCCCTGTTCACTAATTGTTTCATTGCCTACACCATTATTTGCAACCCGCTCCATCTCCCTATGCCCAATTACCAAATAACTACTTTGAAAATTAGTTAATTCATTACATGGTGGCGCTAACACACTACTTTCGTCTTCACTGTTGTTTCTCAGTTTACTTTGGAGCCTAGTATTACGTTTTTCACACGCCATTATCGTCACAATATTTCACACGATAACACAAAAAAGCACAATTTGAAAAGCAAAAATAAGATAACACATTAACATAGCACTGAAAATAATATCTAGTTAATTGCAAGCGCAGCTGCGAAATACTTCCTGCAAAACTACATGCATGCCACAACTATTTTGCTGTACAACAATGAAAGATTGCAACTACAAAGGAAATTCTCTCTATGATTACGCGCTAGCAATAAACAAAATCTACACTAATTACACAAATTACAAGAAAAAATCATAAGATTCCAGTAAGGTATCCTCGGCTAATGGTCGACATATGAAACGTCCCCTAGAACAATTTATACAAGACTGTGCTTAAACTGACACACAATATTTTTTTAGCGCACGCAATCTGACTTTCAAAAATCCCTACGAAAGAATGGCCCTGACTAACATTAACCTATACGTTTCACAAATCACTTACCTCACAAAAATCTTCGTTACTCAAGCTACTGCAATACAGGGAGCACCAATACTGCCAGCTAAATAAAAGACTCAAACTACTGAAGGCACTAACTACTGATAGGCATAGTTAGCTAATGAAAGATTTTAATAGAGAACAAACAATGTATTTACCTTAATAGTCATAATATATATATCAGTTCGTGACACCAATTCTTACAAATTTCAAAACTCCGCCATCTCTCTCCCCACGTCACCACTGCTGGCGGCTCACCTCCAACTGCGCAACGCTACGCGCTGTTAGCATCCAGCTGCCGCTGCCCTACACTACAATGGCAGACAACAATGCAAACCAGCCACAGACTGCACACGGCACAGCCAGTGATTTTTCATACAGAGCGCTATGTGGCGTTACCAATAAGGAAACGTAAACAGCCTACTTACAATATATATATATATATATATATATATATATATATATATATATATATATATATATATATATAACCGTTAAAATGCAGTAATAGCATATTTGAGCATATTATGAGCTATTACTGCATTTTAACGGTCATATTCCGATTACTTTACTCTTATCTTACAAGGACTTGGCACAATGTTTTTTACAAATTCTGAACACGCCGGTCTGCTTCTTGCACTTATTCATCGGAGGAGATCTATGTGCTTAACACCATTTTGCCTGTGAGTTGTTTCATTTTTTCTTGATACTCCAATTTCGCTAAATCAGGATCATGCCATTTATATGAAAGGTTGTAGTATTATTGCAGACCAATCTGAAGATGCCTTGTATAGGGCAAAATGCATGATTCGAGGATAGACATAATAAGAAAAACAGTTTCTAGAACCCAGACTGTTTGTTTTTTCATATTGTTATCACTGGTTGCTGTGTCACACTGTCATTGATTGTAAAAAGTTCTATAACTGAAGCCCTCTTCCACAGTTAGCAAACCTTGTACTCTCCTCAAAAATAGCCAGAAAATGAGCAGAAAAATAAATATTGCTCAGCCATATGTGACAGACTCGTCTAAACACAGTCTTACCTAAATTAGACCAACGGAAGACGGATGTGCATGGATTTCGTAATCAACATCAAACAGTAGTTAATCACTCAGAGAATTCCACCAACATTATGCAGTGTCGATGCTTTCAACTTTTAGCCAAAAGCTGTTCAATTAGGCTTGTTTCTCTAGACTGTTATTATGAAAAGGGTTTTCAAAAAATCATTCAAATGGCTCTGAGCACTAGGGGCCTGAACTTCTGAGGTCATCAGTCCCCTAGAACTTAGAACTACTTAAACCTAACTAACGTGAGGACATCACACACATCCATGCCAGAGGCAGGATTAGAACCTGCGACCGTAGCAGTCGCGCGGTTCCGGACTGAGCGCCTGAACCGCTGGACCACCGCGGCCGGCTACAAGGGTTTTCAAGAGAGATTTATCACTACAGTATCACAGCCATGTAACGGAACAAGAATGTTGTTCTGAACCGGTTTTTACTAGTTCAGAGTGGAGGGCTCGGATTTTACTAACTGCCGAAGTTAAACTGAAAGCAATTTATTGAAGTACTCATTTGTGAGAGATATCTTGGAGACTACAGTGCAGATTCCGTGGTGGCTGCGGAACGACCAGTTTGGGAGGTGACTAAAGGTACCACCCATTCTCCAGTACAGGCCACCGACTGCCTCAGGTAATTGTTAACAGTATAAGAACCACACCCTCTTACAACGTTAGCACATTTCAATTACTAAAGGCACACAAGGTTTGAGACGAATTTCATAAGATTAGAGACTCTATATGAAAGGCATTCTGAATGAACTTTACATTCAATATTTTATAAATTCAGAAAATTACCTATGCTTAAAACCCTAAGGTTCACAGATTTTCATTCAAGAAAAAAATTTTAACTGCGGACGTTTATTCGACGATCTAGAAGCTAGTTACCGATCAGCGTCCCAAGTGCCCCGCTAAGCAGCCGCGTAATTCAAATAGCTGGAACGACGGGCATCTAGCACAATCCTCCCCCAACCACACGAAAAGAAAAATTGAGACTGTCCCAGAGGCGGTAATTTGAGAGACATACACTTCCACGTCCTTACCACTCTGGCTGTCCTAGATTTGTAATGTAACTAGAGTGAGGAAAACCTGAAGTACTAATGGTCCGACAATACATTGGGGAAGCAGTTTTTTCGAGACGCCCTATCTGTTCTTATTCATTGCAGCAACTTTTTTAATGAATACTATTACTAACCTTGGAACTACAAGACCTCCTGTCCTCATTACCACGGTTCTCAAATCTACAGTGTGCTGCTCTTATGTTGTTTGTGCTTTCCACCATTTCTCCTTGATAGTAGCAGGAGGGATTTTCTGGGTCAACAAATTGTCTTTTCCCCCCAGATTAGTTAACGGTGGATTGGGTACATAAGAAAACGGCAAGCTAGGGGGGAATCTTGGATGACTTTGATGTTTGGCTGTAGTAAAAGTATATGCAAACCAGGTTAATTCTCATCACATCTTACGATCGTATGTAATGACAGCCTCTTGGAAATTGTGTTTGACTCACCACTGAAGAGGAGTTAGGATAATACCGGATGGTACTGTGATGACTAACCCCCATTCCGAAATAGAAGTTTCTGAATTCCCTCTATTTAAATGCCGCTACATTATCAGAAAATAAGATCCTACTGGGATCGAACACCCAAAATCTCACCTTCAGCTCGTTTACTGCTGCTTGTGAAGTGTCCGTTCTGATTGGGACTGAACAAGTGAAGATCGAGAGGCCATCAACTTCAACCAAGACATATATGTTCCCACTT
This sequence comes from Schistocerca gregaria, assembly GCF_023897955.1. Classification (NCBI taxonomy): domain Eukaryota; kingdom Metazoa; phylum Arthropoda; class Insecta; order Orthoptera; family Acrididae; genus Schistocerca; species Schistocerca gregaria. The sequence goes on along the minus strand of NC_064925.1, from coordinate 323,590,002 downwards.
TTGGAAGTCGTAATGGTCTGACGAAATCAACAGATACTTCCTCCACACTTTGCTTAGCCGGTTTGGAAGTTAGATGTGCCGTTAACATATTCTGAACAGGTTACTCAACGCACACACCTGAGATTTTTGTGTCCATTATGGTCCAAAACAAATATTCTCTAGCCTTTTCCTTGGTTTTATAAAATCCTAGACGTCCATCCATAGGGGGCCCGGTGGAGACATTGATGAAGACATGTGACAGTATCGGCGGGGACCACGACATTCGGTCCATGGTTACCAGATTTTTGATAACATAAAATGCCTTTGCTTAAGAAATTAGAAACATTCTCATCCCGATTTATTTTCTCGCCAACTTTCTTAACCTTTGGGTCTTGACTCTGAGAACTCTCTTATGCCCTAAAAATGTGCCAGTAACTCTGATAGTATAGCGTCAACCTCCACAGAATGTTCCGCTCAGACTGTTGCCCACGTTGGCGCTGGACCTCAAACAAACGATTCAACTCACCCTCCACAGAGTTATACACCTCCTTAATATGCCATACCTGGAACTTAAAGGCCAATATATGCGCAGGACATTTCCCTATCCTACCGGTTTTCGTGGGAAGACCCAGAACCCAGCTAAGGGCTTGACTGTCAGTTTTCAGCTCAAAATGGATGTGCTCGGTATTGTTTAAACTTACAACTAACAGAGCAAATGTCCTTGTTACAGATGGTTAAGGAACTTGAAACAAAAGCAGTCGCCCTAAGGAGCTCTTCATCCTGTTGTAATAGAACGGCTCTTCCTCCCAACTGCATCAGTTTGAACAATAAAAATGTTATCGACGTCTGGTGATATCAGAACTGGTATAGCGGTTATAGGTCCTAAATGTCTAAAAATGTGGCCTCTCCAGAGACTAATTCTATTGAAACTTCACACCTCTCTGTTTTAACGTATTAAGTTGAGTCGCCTTCTGCGCAACCCTCACTATAAATCTACGAAACGAATTCTCCATCTCAACGAATATTACTACCTGCCTTGCCTCAGGAAGGGTAGAAAACTTCATAATAAATCTTATCCTGTCAGTGCCAATAGTTAACCCTTCAGCGGAGACAACGTTCCCCAGAAATTTTATGGACTAAATGCAATTTAACATTGTCCTAGATAAATGTAAGTCCCACCTCCCAGACACGACCTCGAGCCAGTGTACACCTCCACATCATCGACATAATGGTAAAGAAATTCGAACTTCATTCGTTCAGGCACGGTGTCCAGTTACTGCCAGTGAGACAACAAACCCTCCTGTGGAAAGCTTAAAAGGGACTCGACTAAATTAAAAATAGTTCCAATCTGTGCAGTTACCGCGATGGAAGCCTCCTCGAGGGGTACTCAGTAACATACCTGATTCAAAACGAGTGTAGTAAAAGTTTTGCATCATTGATCAAGTTGAAACATGGAATCAAGGAGAGGAACGTCGAATAATCTTCTTGCTGAGCTCTCTATGATCAACCATCGGCCTGACCCCTCCCTGGGGCTTTCTTTTGGTAAAAATAGCTGCCGAATAAGGAGTTGATGATGGCCAAATTACCCGCTACTGTGACATTTTCGTGCAGCTGGTCCCGGCGGAGTTTCGAGTCCTCCCTCGGGCATGGGTGTGCGTGTTTGTCCTTAGGATAATTTAGGTTAAGTAGTGTGTAAGCTTAGGGACTGATGACCTTAGCAGTTAAGTCCCATAAGATTTCACACACATTTGAACAATTTGTAACATTTTCTCTATGGCCTGCTAGAATTGCTTCATATGTGGGGCTGACAACCAATAGGATGGTGTCCTAACATTAACATAATGAGTAACCTCAATTCTGTACTTCGTAACTTGAGTAAGACCTAACCTGTCTGCAAGCACATCAGGAAACTTGGAATATAATGACTTAATTTTATGTTCGGACTAGAACGGTATTGAAATTGGTCGAGTGTTTCAAAAATTCCGACACGATGTCGTTGACCTTGGCCCATTTGTGTGTGTGAATTCTTGGTATTCATCACCCTTGTGTCCAGTAAAGCACATTGTTTACCTCTACAAAATTTGAATAAAAAAACCGACAGATCAGTTAGGCAAGAGACCTATTTTAGCTATAATATCAAACCCATGTATTAACTTGGTGGTAAGATTAATCACCGTCCTAAATCGAGCTTTCAAAGGAAAGTTATTAATGCATAGTGTAACACCCACAGTGCTAGTTACTCCAACAGGAATTTTTGGCTGCGAAATGCGAACCTACATGAGACTGAATTGGAGGAGACTTACAACGCTGTTGATGTAGTTCCAACCGATGAGCATCAACATCTGAAGTTGCATTTCCTGAGGGTAGATGCGCCTAAACAGGTTCATGGTCAATATGAAAACAAATTAAAGGCAGGTCGCCAGCTGTGAAGTGTTCTGTTACCGCAATACATTGGCTACTAATAATCTTCGACCTCCGCCCTTTTGTTAGTTGTCAACTCCAAGTGCTAGCTTTAGTCTGGGTACAGAGTCGGTGAATATGTCGGTTTTCACTACACTGACGATATTTCATCTCACTTCAGCACAAGGAGAATGTAAGCGCAAATATGTTAATTTTCATTACTCCGATAACATGTAATCCCACTTCAGCCATTGTGCGTGCAGTTTGACAATTAACCTTTCTTCTTTGGCCTGCATACATCACGGCTTGAATATACCGGATTAACTGGTTTAACTGTAGATAGTATTCGGGCATTCAACAAAAGAAAACCGTTCGCCTATCTTCCCGCCTCATATTCTCCAAAATTTGGCTAAGCATTATTTCCACATAATTTAATCGAAACAAGGCTTTCCTCTCGGCGAACATACGCACCCAATATTTCATCAACTTCCAGATCCGTCACATAATATAGGTGAACTAATTCCTGTATGGAATGTCCGGATATCGTATCACTAACAACCTGTTGCTACACTTGCTCTAGTACTTGAGTTACCGCCCTTAAGGTATTGCAACAATCCTCTTTCAACCTTAGTTGTAATCAAGGTTAATTGATCTCTGTCGCTAATGCCAAGAAGCTCACCATTATCTTGCAAATCCAGTAACAGGTATTAAAATTTCACCACTTCCTAAGTTTAGCTGTTTCCTGTGGTCCCTACATTTCTAACAAATTCTTGCAACGAATTTCGCAGCTTATAAAAAACTTTAACCTTCCTAATCAATTTCATTGTCACAACCGGGCTGATATCAGATTCAGCATCCTTAATTACACTTCTACTTTCAACAGTGCCCGAAAATACTGCAAAAACGCTGTGTCATTCAGGCGAAAGACAGGATGCTTGAAGTTTCATGACCTTTATTTGCAAATAATTAGAAACAAATGCTCGATATTACGACCTCCTGCTCGAATGCACGCCGTGCAACGACGCGTGAGTGATTGTAGCGTCATTTGAAACGCCACTGGCAAAGAGGGGTTTTCATCCGAGGCTGCCTAATTCGCGCTGTCGGCTGTTCATCCGTCTCGATAGAGGTGTCGTAAACAAAAGGTTGTGTTCTCAGACGATAAATCAAGGGGTGACAAGTCCGAAAACGTGTAGGCCGTACCACCAGCCCTACGTGCCCTGCCAAGTTCTCACCAAAGACGTCATACCAATGATTTCGAACTGCGAAGTTGGTATCACATGTGGTGTTGCGCATTGAATGGGACATGTTCCAGTAATTCTGGTAGTGCTTTCCTTAAGAATATTAAGTATCGTTTTTGCACTCAGTGGTCCGAGGAGTGTGTATGCACCAATCAAATTAACTCGTACCAAACCTGTTTAGACGTTAACGGCGAAGCGCTCTTGATGACAATGAACAATTTTATCCTGCCCAAACGTATTGATTGTGCTTGTTGAATACACCTTCCGTTGTAAAGGATGCCTCGTACTTAAGAACTACATACTTGTGGAAACCTGGTTGAGTAGTACACTTCTGTAAGAACTCTGGCAGAAGTCAATGCGGCGAGGAAAATCATCTGGGTTAAGGGCTTGAACATTCTGTAGACTGTGGGGTTGCAGATCTTCGTCATTCCATACCCACCAGTTTGTGGAATGGCGTACACCCATTTCTCAAGCAACACTGTGCGATATTGCTGCGGGTATGTTTTGTAGCAATGCTAACCCTTCCTCTTCAGACCTTGGAGTACGCACTCTGGCTTGACGACCGCGTCCGTCCGGTCTCCGCACTTCTGCCACAAAATGAGTGCATCAGGTTTTCGATGTACGCCTTACATCCACATGCAATGTTACGATACGTGGCCTGTGGACAACTTACCTCAAGTGCACCTATCTCTCTTAGGGACCTGTGGATCGCAGTGGACGTACATGGATCTGGCACTCGACGATTCAGAAACCGTTCAGCGTTCTACCATTGAGCAGAGAGAGCATTTCTATCCGCCACCCCGTAAGCACAGTGATAAACTGTTTTTTGCACCCAAGAAGAGTGCTCCATTTCCTGTCCGCTCCACACAGTAACAAACGCAAGAGTGCCCTCGTTTGTCGACACACTGACACAGGGCGAACGAGACTCTGCAGTGGGTACAGATGCTACTCTCTGTGCAAATTAGTATTAAACAAGCAGCTCAATGCACGTTCGTATGCCAGCTAACGAGGAAAGAGACTCGTAGGGTTGTGTCGGCCAGAAAACCAGCTACCATATCTACTCGGATGCTGCTTGTACTACCTTGCAGGCGGCGCGAGAGGCTGTAAAATGACGCTCAGAGCCGACAAGTAAGGGATTCGGACATGGGCTGCTATGTGAAAGTTGCTTGTTATGACCCTCTCTGCCAGCCTTCTCATTCTTTAGATTTACTTAGAAACACCCATATACAGTCTGGTGAGTGTGTAAATGATTTTGCGTATTGATGATGAACTTATAGCTTATGTTTCTATGAGGTGCTAATCATATTCTTCGTTTCCCTGTAGAGGATTTATTTGCATCAATTCTATTTTTTAGACTGTTATGATAAGTTTGCTTGTTTTCTTTTACTGGTTGTTTCTTTTCTTTCGTCCATTTTGGCGACCAGTTGTCTTTCGACTTTTTATTAGGTTCCTCTAGGCCTTCCTTTGCTGTGTTATGGATGGAGTACCGTATTATGTTTCATTGATGCTCTGCACCCCACGTTCTCTACTTGTAATCGATATTGTGAGAGATACACTGAAGAGCCAAAGAAACTGGTACATCTGCCTAATATCTCGTAGGGCACCCGCAATCAAACAGAAGTGGTGCAGTACGACGTGGCATGTACTCGACTGATGTCTGAAGTAGTGCTGCAGGGAACTGACACCATGAATGTTGCAGGGCTGTCCATAGATCCGTAAGGGTACGAGGGAGTTGAGTTCTCTTCTGAACAGAACGTTGCAAGGCATCCTAGATATGCTTAGTAGTGTTCATGTCTGGGGAGTCTGGTGGGCAGGGGAAGTGTTTAAAGACTATTCCTGGAGCCACTCAGTAGCAATTCTCGACGTGAGGGGTGTCGCACTGTCCTGTTGGAATTGCGCAAGTCCGTCGGGATCCATAAAGGGCATGAGGACATGATGCACGCAGGTGATCAGACATTTACGTACGTGTCACCTGCCAGAGTCGTATCTAGACGTATGAGGGGTCCCATATCACTTCAACTGCACACAGGGACACTACAGAGCCTTCACCAGCTTGAAAAGTCCCCTCCTGACACGTAGGGGCCATGGATTCATGAGGTTGTCTCCATACCCGTACACGTCCATCCTCCAGACTCCTTCGACCAGGTTTGTTCAAATGGCTCTCAGCACTATGGAATTTAACTTCTGAGGTCATCAGTTCCCTAGAACTTAGAACTACTTAAACCTAACTAACCTAAGGACATCACACACATCCATGTCCGAGGCAGGATTCGAACCTGCGACCGTAGCGGTCGCCCGGTTCCAGACTGTAGCGCCTAGAACCGCTCGGTCCTCCGGTCGGCCTTCGACAAGGTGATAGGTTTCCAGTCAGTGATCAACAGTCCAATGTCGGTGCTGAGAGGCCCAGGTGAGGCGTAAAGCTTTGTGTCGTGCAGTCATCAAGGGTACACGAGTGGGCCTTCGGCTCCGAAAGCACATATCGATGACCTTTCGTTGAATGTTTCGGAGCTCATACTTGTTGATGGCTCAGCACTGAAATCTGCAGCAATTTGCGGAAGGGTTGCGTTTCTGTCACGCTGAACGATTCTTTTCAGTCGTCATTTGTCCTGTTCTTGCAGGATCTTTTTCGAGCCGCAGCAACATCGGAGATTTGATGTTTTGTCGGATCCCTGATATTCACGGTACACTCGTGAAATGGTCGTGCGGTAAAATCCCCACCTCATCTCTACCTCGGTGATGCCGCGTCCCAACTTTCGTGCGCCGACAATAACACCACGTTCAAACTCAGTTTAATCTTGATAACCTGCCATTGTAATAGGAGTAACCGACCTAACAACTGCGCCAGAACCTTTTTGTCTTATGTAGACGTTTCCGACCGCAGCTTCATATTCTACTTATTTACATATCTCTGTATTTGAATAGGCATTCCTATACCAGTTTCTTTGGCGCTTCAGAGTCCTCCTGACACTGCCCTCTTCCAATAAAAAGGTCTTGTAAGTTGTTTTCTTTTGATTATATGTTGTTGCTTTTCTCTATTTCGTTTACACACTGTTTCTTGATACAGCCATAAAATATCACATCCACAGTACACATGTGTGTCGACAAGGAGAGCTGATATTTTCTGATTTACAATGACATAGTCTACTAACGGTGTGAATCCTCTTGCTCCCCATGTGTACTACTGATATCTTTCTTCCTGTTAAAGACGTTCGTTGTTTTCGGTTGATTGAAATTTGCAAAATATCGTAACCATCTACCGTAAATGTTCTTACAACATTCTCCAAGGTTTCAACTCCGTTTATCGCTGGTATATTGTCATTCTATAGCATATAAATCTCCACTTTTAACGAGGTGGTCATTGTTGTTAAGCAATTTCTAAAATGTGTCATAGAACATTTCTGTTTGTTCCTTCCTTCCTCTGCTGCTCAAAGTGCAAAGGCCTCTCTCGAGTTAAAAATCTTACTGATGTTATGCTGCCATTTAAATGATTGTAGAAAACGAATTTTTCCTTCCGTTTAGCATCAATCAACTGTACCAAACCTACCTGTTTTGTATTCTCCACATCCGCTCCACTAGATGTCACCAGACAGTTTCGTACGTCTTGATTTCATTTAAGCTTCTTTTTAGTCTCTATCGTAGCACCAATATTTATCCCCCTTTATCTTAGTGAAAGTATTACATCACTGTCTTTTTGATTAATGCCACGCACTTAGTAGGTACCGAGATTCGATTTGTATTTAGGTTAATATCTAAGTGTTTCTCCTTGAGCATAATGTGGTTGTCATTAGATGATCGTTCCAGGGTTTTAGTTGAGGGAGTATTCCACTGACGCTTGTGAATATTTTCCGCTTTCCTGTAGAAGAGGCTGACATTTGCAGATCTGATCTGCTTGATTATTTTGTCAGGATTTTCTCCCAGTTAAGGGTCTCGGGGCTAGTCTATCATCCTATTCGAGTTATGTGTTTCGGATTATTTCTTTTCCTTTTATAGTTTTCATTTGCTCGTAAGTTTTGAGAACGTTCTTTCTTTTAAAAAATTACTGTTTCCATTTATTGTGTAAAATTCTTTCTCCTTTATACTGAGGTGAAAACAAAAACTGGGATACAGCGATATGCGCATGTACAGGTGACGTACGCTGGGTATATACGAGCAGTCATTTGCGCTCAGGTGATTCATGGGAAAAGGTTTTCATGTGATCATAGCAGCACGACGGGAACTAACAGACGTTGAACGCGGAATGAGTGGCGGATCTGGACGTATGGAGCATTCCATTTCGGAAATCGTTAGGAAATTCAATACTCTTAAACCCGCAGTATCAAGAGTTAGCAGAGTATATGAAATTTCATACATTACCACTCACCATGGACAACGTACTGACCTATGGCCTTCACTTAATCAATTACAGCAGCGGCGTTCCCGTAGTCAGGGCTAACAGACAAACAAGACTGCGTGAAATAACCGCAGAAATCAACGATCCGTTAGGACCGGGCGGCGACATTTAGCGCTAATGGGCAGTCGCGGCAGATGACCAATGCGAGTGCCTTTGCTACCAGCACGACATCCTCTGCAGCGTCTCTTCAGGGTGTCAGCATATCGATTGGAATCTAGACGACCGGAAAAACGTGACCTAATCAGATGAGCCCAGATTTCAGTTAGTAAGAGATGATGGTAGCCTTGCAGCGCAGACCTCACGAAGCCATGATGCCAAGTTATCAACAAGGCACTGTGCAAGCTGGTGGTATCTAGGTAATGGTGTGGGCTGTGTTCACATGGAACTGACTGGGTCCTCCTCTAGTCCAAGTGAACCGAACACTGACTAGAAATGGTTATGTTCGGTTACTTGGAGACCACTTGCAGCCATTCATAGCCTTTATGTTCCCAAACGACGATGGAATTTTTTCGAAGAACATTCTGGACAGTTCGGGTGAATGATCGTGCCACTTGGTTCGCCCCACACGAATCCCATGTAACGTTAATGGAACGTAATCTAAAGGTCAATTCGAGCGCAGTTTCTCACATTGGCAACACTTTCGAAATTATATACGACAATAGAAGCACGCGGCTCAATATTCCTTCCGACGACTTGTTGAGACTATGCCACGTTGCGTTGCTACACTACGCAGGCCAAAAAGAGGTCCTACACGATATTATGAGGTATCCTCACAACTCTTGTCACCTCATCTACATCAGCATCATACTCTGCCAGCCACCTAATAGTGTGTGGTGGAGGGTACTTTTGGTACTACTATCTGATCCATCCAACTCTGTTCACTCGCGAGTAGTGTGTGGGAAGAATGATTGTCGGTAAGCCTCTGTATTGACTTTAATTTCTCGAATTTTCTCTTCGTGGTCAATACGCGAGATGTATGAGGCGAGAAGTAATTTGTTGTCTGACTTCTCCTGAGAAGTGCTATCTCCGTGATGGACAACGCCTCTCTTGTGACCTCAGTGTAAGTTTCCTGTATTTCCTTTTCTTCCCCAGGGCCTCACCATATATGTTTGTTGTAGCTGCTGTTAAGTTTTTCCATTCTACTTCCAATTCAACTACCGTTCTCAAATTTTATTTTGTCACCATTCATGAGCATAAAGTGAAGTACAGCTAGTCAGTTGCAAAAATTAAAGGTTTATTCAAACCCCATGACGTAGGTTTTGACATCTATACAAGCCTCTGCTTTAAAATACAAATATAAAGAACAGTGAAAAATAACTCCGTACCACAAAACGAATTATTTTCGCGTACAGGTTACAATATATTCTGGAGGTACGTTGAAAGCGTAGCTGTAAGGCACTAATAAGAGATACAATTCAACTTAGTATTAGTAAAACCGTGCAAATCAAATTAGATAGTACTTCACAAAGTTAACTAGCGAACTGACGTCGGACCGATATTTCATAGGTGAAGGAAAGTTTCTGCGACAGAGAGCAGTATTTGTATGTGGGAGGTGTGTGCGCAAGAGTGAATGAAATATGATAGCTCTAAAATGGCTTGAAAGAGCAAAAATATTAAAACTGTAACTTAGAAACAAGTGATTTAGTGATCATATGATAACATGAAGACACATCATATGAAATTTTATTATTTTACAGTCCGCCCTCCTCAAAAAAATTAACCTATGGGTTACATAAACGGTAAAATACCCTAAAGTACAGTACATCGTTTGTAACTAAAAGCAAGGAGGAGGGAGAGATGGGTTGTCGTGAAAGAAGAAAAGTTTGTGGGTTTGTAGGTGGTATGTATGTGCTGAAATAATATTATATGGGGGGATGGGTTTGCAAAAGTTCTCAAAATTAATTTTGTTATTCTTCAAAATTAGTTTCAATCTAAGAAATTATTTTTCTATTTTTATTTTGTAGTTCTGTAGTAAATTTGATTCTCTCAGAAAAACTGATAAACACGTGGAACATTTTCTGCAAATCGTGGCCAGTACCAAGTTTCAATCTAAGAAATTATTTTTCTATTTTTATTTTGGAGTTCTGTTGTAAATTTGATTCTCTCAGAAAAACTGATAAACACGTGGAACATTTGCTGCAAATCGTGGACAGTACAATCGAACACTATGAGTATAACACGTACACAGCGGGCATAACGGAAGAGACTCACTTTTCACGTCAGAGCTACTTTGGAAAAAATGAAGTTTCTTCCACTGCATTTATGAATATATTTGCTGAAATTCAGGATAATGGGCATCCCATTCCTAAGCTAAGGGTTGATATTGCATTTTACCATTGAATTTGAGGTGATTGTTCTTTAAAACTGTCTGCATTAAATCTATGACTTCAGACATTTGTAGTTCTCTTAATTTGTTGTAGGGTTGACAATTATTTTCAATAATTTTAAGAGTTAAGTCTACAGGAAGTTTTGTGTACTGACATTTTTGTCAAAAGACACCAGCTGAGAAAGAAATTGCACTCTACCGCTTTTAATTTATCTATAAAATCTGCATCATTTTAACATAATAATTATAGTAAGCGTATTCCCTGTACCTTCATTAACAGACCGGAAGTGCCCATGAAAGTAGTAATATTTTAGGAAAAGAAGTCATTGTTAGAAGAAAACATGTGCATTCAATAATATTATCATATGGTCACTAAATCCGTTGTTTCTAGATTATCACTTTATATTTTAATTGTTTTAACCCATTTTAGTGCTATTATTTTAACTCACTCTTGCGTGTAGAAGTACTGCCATCTTTCGTCCGAAACTTTCCTTAACCCGAGAGACATCGCTGCAACTTCAGTTCACTGGTTATATTTGTGAAATATTGTCTAACAACGATCAGTGCGACTTGTATGGTCTACTAACAGGGGGGAATTGTTTCCTTTATTAGCACCTTATGGCTACACTTTAACGTACATCTACAACCTTGTGTAACAAGTAAGTGTAAATAATTCGTAATATGATGGAGAGTTACTTTTCACTTCTCTGTATATCTATATTTTAACGCGAATATAATATGAACCATTGTGGATGTGACGACTGATCTTTCTGAAGAAGACGTTTTCGTTGACGTCAAAACTTTGGTCGAGGGGTTTAATAAACCTTTTATTTCTGGAACTGATTGGCTGTATTTCACTTGACTGTCACGAGGACTTCATTCTACAGTTGCCGCGTACCAGTCACTTTAAATTTTTTCTCATCTGACTTTGGTAGAGATCTCTTTTGCTGTTGTCCTCTAAAAGGTGCTCCTTAAAAAAAGTATTCATATACTTGTTTCTTAATTAGTTTCTCTGAGTTCCTCCGATTTGCGTAGATGTCAATTACTGACATGAATAAGAAGTAGTTTCATTGAATACACATTTCTTGATAAACTTTGGTGTCTCTCAGTTGTCCAGGTAATCCCTCATTTATTATTATATAGTCTCTCTCTCTCTCTCTCTCTCTCTCTCTCTCTCTCTCTCGCTCTCCCTCTCTCTCTAGCTTTCGAGTTAAAATCATGTATTTCTTTCTTTCTAAAGGAGCTATTGGTAATTTTCAAAAGGTTAAATGTAGCAAAATCTTGTAGAATTTTGCAGTTTATATTACATATGTTTTCCTCAGGTGTATATTTTCATTTCTGACACTGAGATCTCCCAAGAGTAAAATTCGATTTGGTACCTGTTAAATTCCTTCGTAATGCTGTGTAAAAATTCTCGGATTAGAAAATTTTTCGTTTATCTGGGGCATAAGCTGCTGTCATTCCTGAGAGCTCTTTTGGGTTCTAATACCTACTAGAACAATGCGTTAGTTAATTCGGTGTTTAGTATTCCCATTTCCTGTGAATTTAGTTCCCGAAGTTTTCTTCTTATTCGTTTCTGTTAATTCCGCAAAATCTATTTAACTTCTTCAGATGTTTATACACAACAATTTTCCTAACGTTGCAGGCAGTAACTTCCCAAGGGTCACAAGCCATTTTCTGTAGTCCCTGCCCCTTGCCTATGCCGTAACCCAGTGATTCGTCCTGTAAACAAGCTACATTGATCACTGCAAGTACGATTATTGAGTCCCTGGATGGGACAGTGGCCCATCGGAGGTAAGCCTGATGGGGCTCCCATCTCTGAGCCTTACCAGCCACAGCTTGTGACTAACCTGGTTGAGTATAGTGCAGCATTACTCCTGCACTCAATACAATCGGTCGCTAATACACGGTTGTCAGAGCCTCGTCTGCTATGGAGAGCACGGTGGGGGCAGCCGCGGTTGACAGTTGGGTGCGAGAGGCTGTATATTCGCGTCTTCATCCTATTAGTGTTCCTTGCTCCCTCCCTCTCCCCCTCCCCCTTGCCCCCTTCCTGCGAATGATCTGTACTTGCGTTTCATCCATATGTGTACTCCACACATACTCTAGGAACCACAATGAGCATCAAACGTAACTTTGCATTTCCACTTCAGATGGCAATGGTTGACATTCATTGGCATTCAAGCAGATCTTTGGTGCCAGCCCCGTGAGGTGATGGCAAGAGGTTACAGTGCACCTTGACCAAATGTCAAAGAGTCGCCCGCACGTTGTATTGATCTGGCAGTACCAGAGGGGATGGGTGGAAGCATTTCCATTAAGACGCCACCCGTCAGGGTTGTAGTACCGGGTTGCTTGCAGCCACCCGCCCTGAACACTCAATCTATGAGATGGTGAATGGAAGAGCTGCACGCTTGCTACTCACGGCAACGGGAGAAGTATTGGAGCAGGACCTACTGATTTAGTGCTCCCGTGGCGGAGGAATTCCCTAACGCAATTATAATTTGCTCCTTGAATTTTTTCACCACACATTTCGTTTCGTTAACCTGTGTGTAGTGCTTGGCAGTTATTACTAGGTTGTGTGTGGAATTTTTATGGAGAAACTTTCGCCACTGTCTTTATGATGGCTTCACCCACACTCTTCAAACACATACAACTAGTTTTGTGCCCAGAAACTAGTGACAGACGCGGTCGTTGAAAAAGAAATGCTTGTGGATGGCTGATGGGGTGGTTTGCATGCACTACAGCAAGGTCTTAAGTCCCCAGATGAAAATAGTAAGAAATGAATGGCAGCAAAAACTACTTACCAGGAGCATGAAACAGAGATATAAATTAAAAGTAACAAAATTGCATCCACACTAAGACCCGAAAAGAAGGTATCATGTCATGATTAAAACTTTCAAGGAAACACTCCCAAGATTCAATAACCGATGTTAATGAAACTTGGTGAGTGTGTAGATTTGGCAAAATAATACAATAAGCACTTCTTTGTTTCTGCCCAGTTTTTCTTTAAAGGGGTGAAATGCACCCCAAAAGCAAATTTGGCAAGTTAGGATTCGAAACAATATCTTCTATGACTTTTGTAAAAATGTTTCTCACGTAAAAGTTGATATATAATTATCTTTCTTGAAAACTGTATAATCCAATTTTGCAATAATTTGATATTTAACTAAATACCCCAAAACCATTAATTAATTTTAAAGAGCGAAAATTATTGTTACAATGTAAATTAAACATGCTTTCAAACCACATAATCACTGTGTAATGAAGCTGGTTTCTAAAATACCACTTTTGGAAAACAGGCTGTGAACTAAGTGCTGCCAGAGTATTATCGACATCCCTAATTACAATATGTAAATTCTCATTATTAATCTTATTATATGTTTCACTTGCATTTGTTTTATGTTCTGAATTACGATTTTAAATTCGACACTCATTTTTTTGGTTTTTTAGTTTACTTTTTCACATTAGTGTATTTATCTGCTAATTGAAAATAATAAGTAACTCATTATTGTGGTACAGGATCATTATAGCAATGATAATCTGTAAATGAATGCTTGAAACATAACGTGTTCTTACACCAGGCACTTAAAATGAACGATATTCTTTCACATAATAAACACGATAGAAAACACAATAGAAAATAAAATTCAGCAGTATTTCATTGGTGGTCTTCTAAATATCATGATTTGTATCACTCATATTTCAGTACATTGGTAAAATGGGACTAAAATAATTGATTATGTACTAGTGACTGTCACTTAATTATATTATTTCTCATATGGAACTTGATATCAAAATCATTCAAGACAATTAGATCTGAAATGTTTCCACTTTGGTCTTACAAAATCGAAAGCTGTATACATACCACGTCTGTACATGTGCCATAGAGACCTTTGGGATCACCGGATGAACGTGTACCTTGGGCTCAGTTATGGTACTTCGTACAATTCTTTCACAATGACAGCCCTAAAAATCTAACAATAATAAGTATATTTCTCCTCACAGCCCAAGGAAATATATTTCAAAAACATTTTGATCTGGACCAGACGTTTGTTTGTCAAATTTCGATTTGGGACTTCAGAAATGGATTCTTGAATTCTTGGTCCTTATACACTATTAGTATCCATTACAACTGTGAATAGGCGAGTGGTCAGTATGAGAAATCAATTTAGACCGTCATTTCCAAGGACAAGAAACTTGGTCACCTGGTGATCGAAAAGGATTCGATGGCACATGTACAGAAGTGGTAAGTATACATCTTCCGATGCTGGAAGAACTTGCGACAAGAATAACGGAACTAGTTCTGTAGAATGATTTTGATGTCAATCTGCGCTTGAGAAACAATATAATTAAGCTGCAGTCACTAGTGTGTAATCAGTTCTTTTCACCACGTCGTAGCAATATACTGAAATATGTCTGATACAAATTTAGGGGATCACCTGCGAGGATTTGAAATCTAGCTAAATTTTGTTTTATGTTATGTGAATAAATTTAGTTCATTTTACGTGCCTGGTGTAAGAAAACGTTATGTTTTAAGCAATTATTAACATATTATTTTTATTTTACAGATTTTTGTCACAATAATGAATTTTTTATTTTTTAAACTATGAAAATACATGTATGTTAAGTGGTTAATAAGAAACTTGAAAAAAGGTAATTAAAACGTCAAATAAACATTTAAAACATGAAACAAATGTGTATAAAACAAATAACCAGAAAAATAATGGATGTATATATACTTTACTAAGTTATGCTGAAAAAACTCTGACAGCACATTGTGTACAGCTTATTTTCCACAAATGGTGTTTCAGAAACCAGCTTTATTACACCTGGATGAATGTAGCTTCAAAGCATCTTTAACTTATATTGAAACAAAAGCAATCACTTGCAATAAATTAACGGTGTTTGGATCTTGTGCAAAATTTCAGTTTATTGAAAAATTCGATTATACGGTTTTCAAGAACGTGATTTATATATCGCTTTTTATATGAGAAATATTTCTTACATGTCATCGTTTGAGGTTTGTTTCACTCCTAAAAGTGAAATTCGACACTGGAAATTTGTTACGTTGTTTAATTTGACGGTGGGGGTGGCGGTGAGGTAATGGGGGAAGGGAAGGAAAGAGATGTAACAATTCGTGTATGCGCAGCGCACGAAACTTATCCGGAATGAGCGTCGACGAGTAAAATATCCCCCAGACTGGTATTTGAAGCCAGGATCTCCTGTATAATTGACCAATCAAAGACAGTGTGCATCACAATTACGAGGATTGTACGCCACGCCTCTCGACCGATTTGGGACTTCAGAAATGGATTCTTGAATTCTTGGTCCTTATACACTATTAGTATCCATTACAACTGTGAATAGGCGAGTGGTCAGTATGAGAAATCAATTTAGACCGTCATTTCCAAGGACAAGAAACTTGGTCACCTGGTGATCGAAAAGGATTCGATGGCACATGTACAGAAGTGTACCCAGCGCCACCTACGTGCGGTCCCTGTCCATGTCCGTGAAGGGATGTAATTGGCACCTCCACTGAATGTGATGGGTTCATTGCCCATCATAGTGAATCAATTGCATGAATACATGGTGTCCGTTCTTTCGGACATGTCCGCAGTAGTTTATCTGTCAGTTTTTAATATTCTTCAACCACACCACATTTCAGATTCTTCTATTTACTTGTCTTCCGGATTACCGATGCAGCACATTTCCCTGCCATATATTGCTGTGTCTGCACGCTGAGAAAATTCCTACTTATTTTCATATCAGTACTGGGTAGTAGAGAATGTCGTACCTAATGACACTTTCTTGTCTTTGACTTCAAGCAAGCTCAGTAAGAAGAATTTAATGTATATTCTTATTCCATTTTTCCATTTTTAGACCATAGCCTCACTCTTTTTGCGCTGCGGTCCCTTTTCTAAATTACAAAAGTTGCTTTAGAAAAATACTACTTTTTCAAATGTGAGTTCAACAGTGCACCATGGTCATGTACCTAAGAACAAATATTCTACTGAAATTTAAAACTGTTCCTGTCGAGAAAATCTTGTCAATAATACATTTAATAGTGTGTTACATTACTACTCATCTACAAACCGATAGTTAGTAAGTGACATCAAATTAAGTAGAAGTATTATTTTACAAGTTAAATACATTTTGAAATAGAAGCTATTGCAAACACAAATCCCCATTTTAAAGACTGTTACAAAACACAGAGAGTAACTGGTATTCCAGCAGCGACTAAGCCGCGCTTCTGCAGAGCGGTACCGAAGGCTGTCGGGATGCGTCTTAACCACTTGCAGCGCTGCTTCCCAAATGGGAACGAGAGGACAGATTACCATATCTCAACGGACACTGGTTTCCGGACGTATTATTATAGGAGGCTTTCTTTCAGTTTTGACCAACACTTCAAATGATCTACAACCTTTGCAAATAAAGGAAAAGTCCTAAGAGACAGGCAAATCATTGCTCAGAATAGAAACTTTAAATTTGAAGTGAGTGTTGTCCTTACACTGTAGGTGTCGTTTAGGAAAGGATTTTTTAAAATTCCGCTCCTAAGCAGATGAAATAGAGGATGAAATGTGTTTTTGGAGATACAGCGCTGTTAAGGCAATTTTGAAGCAAGAACTAATAAAGCTGTTCTTTGGTTTTTCAGTCAGAAATAAAAAAATACGTGCTTCAGAATTATTGGAATTTCTACTTAAAAGTATGTAAACTACTAGGTAAAATTTATTTTGAAAATAAATAGTAATTAAAGAACTACTAAACCATTTTTAAAGCTACTTTGTTGGAAACTGTTATTTGGCTTCTCTGCTAAAAATTATAAAAAAAAGAGGAAACGTTTTTCAGTAGTTTTGGAGATCCGACCTGTAAAGAAAAGGGGAGGAAACAGGGGAGGAAAATTCTTATACAAGTGTTTAGTTATGAAGGCAACTTTAAATGTAAGAAAATATATATTTGGCTTCTCGCTTAGAAATAAAAAAAAAATACTTGTTCAGTGTTTTTAGAAATTCAACACCTGAGGTGGTGTAGTAGGGAATGAAAATTTTTACCGAAATATTTCACTGTATTAAAATATTTTTAAAGATAAATGTATGAAGATTACTATTTGACTTCTAAAGAAATATGTGTTAGGAGGTGGTAGTTTCTATCACAAAAAAAACTGTAGGCAGTATTAAAAAAGGACCTCCTACTCCGGCTACCAGAATCGCTAGTTCTGTCAGAAGTACGCTCGAAAAAGACCACCCTTTTATGAAAAGTTTATATGTTGCAATTCTAAAAAAAGCTGAGCAAGTATACAGTCTACACGA
This sequence comes from Schistocerca gregaria, assembly GCF_023897955.1. Classification (NCBI taxonomy): domain Eukaryota; kingdom Metazoa; phylum Arthropoda; class Insecta; order Orthoptera; family Acrididae; genus Schistocerca; species Schistocerca gregaria. Next base: position 323,572,365 of record NC_064925.1, on the reverse strand, counting down.
ACGAAGCAGCTGGCGCTAAGTTAGTAATGAATAAAAAATAAAATCTGTAGCTTCTGTCTTTCGCTCTGTCACTGCAGATTTGTAGCCCACAATGAACTTCGATAGCAGCAGTCTGTGACTGCTTTATTCTAAATCAGAACAGGTCAGCTGATATTTTCTCCCATTTAAAATATGGATGTTGAACTCGAAATTATAAGTAGCAAAGATCATTTGGTGTGCTAAGTGACTGTATCCATTTTCCGCTTGAGAACCTGATGGTTACGGTACCTTTCGTTTTTTTAATTTTTTGCACGCAGGAAATGGCTTGGGTCACGTATGGTAGTGCTACTAGAAGATATCGAACGAGTGCCATATATGAGTTCCATAATATAAAAACCGTGAAATGATTTATCCTCCAACACGCAGCACACTATTGGAGTTGGACTCTCGCAAAAGGCAGAATATATTGCATTTTTTGGAACGTTATGGTAATGGCAACCTGTACACAAAAGCTGCTGCTCAGGCTGGTCCGGTGTAGAGACTGAACTTCACATAAAATTTCTTAACTGCTCATTCCGATTTCCCTGTTGTACTGGTTGCTATGGAGAGAACAATATTTATTCGTAAGGAATGATTTAAGAGTTTTATAATTGTTGAAAAACATACTTAATAATGTACGGAAACAACATTTATCATTCAATGTAATTGTATATAAATATTTGTTCTACGTTAAAAATATTAATAACTGTGGAACAGTCGAATGAATTTATATAATTACATACTCTGGTCTTGATCTTGGATGAGAATAGGCGTGAGAGACACTGTGCGTGTACTTACGTTGCAGTTTGGTTGCATATATGTGTTTATCTGCTCTTAAAGCCTTTATTTGTGTATCTCTAGTGTCCCTACATGTTAGAAGACTAGTGACATATTTTATCATAGTTTCAGAACGCTCGATACAGCGCCAGCTTGCGATTGTTTGTTGTCGGCCATTTGCACGGTCGCAAAGTCTTATTTGAATATTGCCAACATTAAGCGGCACAGAGCTGCATAAATAACTTACATAGTTTGCATTTTAATTATATTATTTAACTTCAGTGTGATTTTAATTTATTTGCGAGTATTAAAGCAGTTTTCATTAAATTCGTTGTCGCCGGGTAATGACTGTCTTTTATCTCAAATACGTAAGTTCATAGAAATTAACTTATTCCGAAATCATCAGTGATAAACACGCCACACAATAATATTTCTCTATGCGAACCCTGACATTAAAGCAGTATTAATTTCAGTGAAGCTGTAACGCAAAAAGAAGCGTAGGTGTTTAATTAACATACGAGCTAGTGCGGTACTTCACACTGCTCTTTATGTGTTTCATATTGCGGGCATTAAAACTTCAAATAATATTTCCATAAAAGAAAAACTCTGTCATTTGCCAGTGATAAGTTGTGTTCTCACTTTGCGTGTGTGGCGTAATTTAATGTGTAACTATACCTATTTGTGCCTACAAAACATATGGTTTAATGAACTGTACATGTATACACAATTAAACCACACAACTTAGCGTACAGAACACAACATAACAACATACTCATTAGAAACAACACACTGTGTAATGAAAGACAATTTTCTGTAGACGGAAATCATACACATACAAAAGTAAATCACATAGTGGATAATAAAATAGCCAGTAGATGTACAGGTATTCATAATTTTGTGTGATTTTGTGCCATTCGAATTCAGAACCTTTCTCTCAATCTGCGTCCATGTCGTCCGACGTTCACATACCTCTTACACACTCGATTCTTAAGATATATTACTGAAGAGAAACACTAGGCATTTGCCTGGGTACGTAGACGGATGATGGAAGAATCTACTTAAACTGTTTCAGACAAAAATTGCTATGGAATCCCGTGCTATTTATCAGATAAAATAATCCGTACGCAGTTGAAATACTGTAATAGCGCAAGGATTACAGTTATAATTCCACAGTGCAATGAAGTTCAAGTCACTACTTCATCCGAACTTGTTCTGCAGCACCTCATCAGTGCTTATGTGGCGCATTCCATTACCTTCAGTGGCCTACATTTGATGCCATGAGACTGCTGTTTGTCCTCAACCTATTGTGGGTCCCTGGTCACTCAGGGATTGGTGGTAATGAGCAAGTCGATAGGTTGGCCAGGATAGGGACGATGATATCATTTATTGGACCGGAAACTGCCCCGACAATCACCAAGGCGATGATCAAAATCACGCTACGAGTCTGGACAGGGAGACAGGATGTAGGATCTTGAGCTAAGGTCCAAAAGCAAAACCACGGCAATGTATTGATGCCAAGCCATGTTGTAAGAGAAGTCTTTCAATCCTGGACTTGAACAGGAGAGAAATGAAACTCATTGTTGGACTATTGACAGACCCTTTTATATTGTTGAACGATAATATCGTGGAGACCTGTATGATATGAGGCAGGCTAACGAATGGATATAGCTCATAACAGCTACCGATCAAATTATAGGCTATGGGAACCGGAGGTGATCGTATTTCGTACCCACTGGCACTCGAGACCTTCACGTTCTGGTCACATAGGACGATGATGAAAGCAAGCAGGCGAACTTCATTCCCCTCAGAACCTTCACACATGCTATGTCCATCGTGTTCTCATTGGCACAATTTTCGGCATGTCTCCCTCTGTTACTGTGCCAAGGGAAGCCTCAACAACGACAATTTTTATGCCAATTCGTGGTGCTCTAATCGTCCTAGCACAGCACATGTATCCACGAATTGAGCTGCTGTACACAAGCCCATTTCCCGGCTGGGTGCTATCGGATGGTAATCACATGAGATCCTGTATGGCTTTATGGCTCTATTGGGACCATAGCTTCCACATTAGTATGGCAGTCTTGAAATCGCAGTCCTGGGGTATCGAAGAATGCGAGCAGCAGTATTTCGGTAGGCTACGATCCTGCCACTGTCGAACTGAGACATGCGCTAATAAACGTTTCTATTTTTGTACGAAAGAGATGGCATTGACTTCTCACAAACAAACAACTTAAAAATGCTAATTCCAAATGGCAAACCCGGTGTTTAATGCATCCTTAAGTACAGAATTTAGTTGGCCTTATTCGCGCCTACTTTCTGTGGTTGTGCAGAAACGCTAATCGTCTGTGAATTCCGGGGTGTAATATGTCAATGGCGGTTTGAGATTCGTCGGATGCCGCTTTCGTGGTGTGGCAGTGTTATACGTCACCAATGTGAAAACGCTGTAATGCGATTTTAATTCATAACATCACAGACAGACGTCGTCATGTGCAGTAACATCACCTAATTTAGACATCGCAGTTGACACGCATTGAGTAGTGCCATGAAGTCTCTGCCTGTGGATGTCAGAGAGGCCCGCCATGAGTGCACTGTGGCTGACGGCATCGCTGACCAAGGTGAAGCTGGAATCGGTTGGCTGGCTGAGAGGTCGTTAGCGCTCTGCCTGGGAACGCAGAAGTAACCACACAGTCGGCTGAATTGTGTCTGTGTACCGCAGTCACGGGGGCGTGACTGCTGAGCGGTGGGGGCAGTACCAAGCTACAGGAATCGAGTACAGGATGTTCCCTTGCCACTTGTCGCACGCAAGTGGGGCGATGAAATGAAAGGATCGTATGGCATTTATTGGCCGCGATATCTCCTTCGGGGTTCGGCAGCCGTATTGAAGCGAGTGTAGGCCGTTTACCTACCGTTTCTCGCTGCTGTTTAGAGAATACGACACCCGGACGGATGTATATAACAGCAAATTACAACGACATATAAATGTGTTAGCTTGTAAAAGTAGACGGGGCTTACTGCCAAAACATCGGCATTTGATAATGGATTGTGGTGGGGGAGGAGACCAGACAGCGAGAGCATCGGTCTCATCGGATTAGGGAAGGAAGTCGGCCGTGCCCTTTCAAATGAACCATCTCGGCATTTGTCTGGAGTGATTTAGGGAAATCACGGAAAACCTAAATCGGGAAGTGGGATTGAAACGTCGTCTTCCCGAATGTTAGTCCAGTGCGCTAACTTGATAATGGCCTAAGGCCTAAATTGCAATAGTGGAAATCAAAAGTTTAACAGTCACTGGCGTAGATATAATGTCTTTCAAGGATACTGCATAGTTAGGGGCAACAAATGCAGAATTATCTGCTTTCTTTTTCCTCTGCTGTGATGCATTATGCTTACTACCTGAGCCCTCAATTTATTCTGTTACTCGCTCCTGTAAACGCGAACGCGTTATGCAGATCTTGGTGTCTCTCGCGTCCATCTTGAAAAGATAACTTGAAGATACTTAAATAAGTCAAAACGCTTCGCTGAAAAATAAAAAAAACTAAAATTGCAACCAAGGCTGTTTTTAACCAATACCTTTTTCAAACTGTTTAACTTCTCTAATTTTTAGGCTGACACAGCCATATCGGTTTAAGTTTTTGATGAGAAACTAGTTTGCAGACTTCGACCTATGTAAGTGGCAGGTATTTATTAAGAGATGCTGAGCAGTGATTATACCTTGGTACTACATTGTAACACTGTTTTTTTTTTTTTAGAATTAGAACATTTTTGACGCTGTTGTGCAAACGTGAGCCACGCTTTTTATTTCTTTCGAGACGCCTGACAAGTGAAACCTATTGTGGCCCTCAGACTTCCCCAGTGGAGCTCCAGAGCATTTGTATTTCTCCGTCGGTGGCAGCAACAGCGGTCGTCCCTCAGCGCACTCAGTCAGCGAGCGGCTCCAGGGGCACAGAGGAGGCAGTCGTACCAACTGAAGCGGAAATAAGGAGCTTGCTGTGCTTAACTTCCGCCCGGGGCAATATCTCCGTCTGGCCCGTCCACCAGCACTGGGGGACGGGACGGGCCACGCATGCGACATTCAGATATTTTGCGGAGGCTTCGCTCAGACGGTAAACATTCAAAGACGAGGACTCTGCTCGCACATACACTCGGCACAGAGGAGATCCCAGAGAGAAGACCGCACTGGTTCACCAGTGGATGCGCAGTCCCCTTTTCATGTTTACATTTGGGTCTGCGTCTTACAGACAGCGACCTCATTAGAGTGAAGTACGGGGAAGCCCTGCTGATAACGACGTGTGTCTGTCTTGACTTTAAAGGACATCCTCCTCATTATTGCTCTCATTTTAAACCACACTGTAGGAAATGAATACGGAAAATAAATGTTCCATAGTCCGCTAGTGCTTACCCGTTCGTTCTTTCTTTTGCAAGTTCGTTATTTGTCAAATATCATTATTACTGATCTTAGCAGTTTTTTAAGTTCCATCCCTTAAATTGAAGTATATATCCAGTGTCACTGCCACCCCACATCTCTACACATGTAACTTCATTTACGTTTGCCATTCCCCATCTATTACGAATTATCCGGAATACGTTCACGGAAATAATAACGTTCATAATATATTGGTTCCGATGGATCGAGAAGATGCACCGTTTTCCAAAGCCCATTTTAGGGAGTGTCTACGAAAGCAAAGAATTTCGTCTCTGATTGAAGCTAAGTCAAAGCCGACCAATTAAAAAGGAACGAAGGAGGAATAAGCATAAGGAGGGCAATGCGAGGAACGTATCATGAATGTCAAAGTACAATTTTGCGAAGCGATGTGACTAAAACTCCAAAGATGTCTTAGTCTTATGCAGAGTCAAACAACTGATTGAAATCATCTGCTTGGTCGCTCACTAATCATTGTTGTTGTTGTGGTCTTCAGTCCTGAGACTGGTTTGATGCAGCTCTCCATGCTACTCTATCCTGTGCAAGCTTCTTCATCTCCCAGTACCTACTGCAACCTACATCCTTCTGAATCTGCTTAGTGTATACATCGCTTGGTCTCCCTCTACGATTTTTACCCTCTACGCTGCCCTCCAATACTAAAGTGGTGGTCCCTTGATGCCTCAGAACATGTCCTACCAACCGATCCCTTCTTCTGGTCAAGTTGTGCCACAAACTTCTTTTCTCCCCAATCCTATTCAATATTTCCTCATTAGTTATGTGATCTACCCATTTAATCTTCAGCATTCTTCTGTAGCACCACATTTCGAAAGCTTCTATTCTCTTCTTGTCCAAACTATTTATTGTAAATGTTTCACTTCCATACATGGCTACACTCCATACAAATACATTCAGAAATGACTTCCTGACACTTAAATCTATACTCAATGTTAACAAATTTCTCTTCTTCAGAAACGCTTTCCTTGCCATTGCCAGTCTACATTTTATATCCTCTCTACTTCGACCATCATCAGTTATTTGGCTCCCAAAATAGCAAAAATTCTTTACTACTTTAAGTGTCTCATTTCCTAATCTAATTCCTTCAGCATCACCCGACTTAATTCGACTACATTCCATTATCCTCGTTTTGCTTTTGTTCATGTTTATTTTATATCCTCCTTTCAAGAGACTATCCATTCCGTTCAACTGCTCTTCCAAGTCCTTTGCTGTCTCTGACAGAATTACGATGTCATCGGCGATCCTCAAACTTTTTATTTCTTCTCCATGGATTTTAATTCCTACTCCGAATTTTCCTTTTGTTTCCTTTAGTGCTTGCTCAATGTACAGATTGAATAACATCGGGGAGAGACTACAACCCTGTCTCACTCCCTTCCCAACCACTGCTTCCCTTTCATGTCCCTCGACTCTTATAACAGCCATCTGATTTATGTACAAATTGTAAATAGCCTTTCGCTCCCTGTATTTTACCCCTGCCACCTTAAGAATTTGAAAGAGAGTACTCTAGTCAACATTGTCAAAAGCTTTCTCTAAGTCTACAAATGCTAGAAACGTAGGTTTGCCTTTCCTTAATCTAGCTTCTAAGATAAGTCGTAGGGTCAGTATTGCCTCACGTGTTCCAACATTTCTACGGAAGCCAAACTGATCTTCCCAAAGGTCGGCTTCTACCAGATGTTCCATTTGTCTGTAAATAATACGCGTTAGTATTTTGCAGCTGTGACTTATTAAATTGATAGTTCGGTAATTTTCACATCTGTCAATACCTGCTTTCTTTGGGATTGGAATTATTATATTCTTCTTGAAGTCTGAGGGTATTTCGCCTGTCTCATACATCTTGCTCACCAGATGGTAGAGTTTCGTCAGGACTGGCTCTCCTGAGGCCGTCAGTAGTTCCAATGGAATGTTGTCTACTCCGGGGGCCTTGTTTCGACTCAGGTCTTTCAGGGCTCTGTCAAACTCTACACACAGTATCGTATCTCCCATTTCACCTTCATCTACATCCTCTTCCAATTCTATAATATTGTCCTCAAGTACATCGCCCTTGTATAGACCCTCTATATACTCCTTCCACCTTTCTGCTTTCTATTCTTTGCTTAGAACTGGGTTTCCATCTGAGCTCTTGATGCTTTTCTCCAAAGCTCTCTTTAATTTTCCTGTAGGCAGTATCTGTTTTACCCCTAGTGAGATAAGCCTCTACATCCTTACACTTGTCCTCTACCCATCCTGCTTATCCATTTTGTACTTCCTGTCGATCTCATTTTTGAGACGTTTGTTTTCCTTTTTGCCTGCTTCATTTACTGCAGTTTTATATTTTCTCCTTTCATCAATTAAATTCAATATTTCTTCTGTTACCCAAGGATTTCTACTAGCCCTCGTATTTTTACCTACTTGATCCTCTGCTGCCTTCACTACTTCATCCCTCAAAGCTACCCATTGTTCTTCTACTGTATTTATTTCCCACATTCCTGTGAATTGCTCCCTTATGCTCTCCCTGAAACTCTGTTTACCTCTGGTACTTACAGTTTATCCAGGTCCCATCTCCATAAATCCCCACCTTTTTGCAGTTTCTTCAGTTTTAATCTACAGTTCATAACCAATAGATTGTGGTCAGAGTCCACGTCTGCCCCTGGAAATGTCTTACAATCTAAAACCTGGTTCCTAAATCTCTGTCTTACCATTATATAATCTATCTGATACCTTTTAGTATCTCCAGGCTTCTTCCATGTATACAGCCTTCTTTTATGATTCTTGAACCAAATATTACCTATGATTATGTTGTTCTCTGTGCAAAATTGTACCAGGCGGCTTCCTCTTTCTTTGCCCAAGTCCATATTCACCTACTACGTTTCCTTCTCTCCCTTTTCCTACTACCGAATTCCAGTCACCCATGACTATTAAATTTTCATCTCCCTTCACTATCTGAATAATTTCTTTTATTTCATCATACATTTTTTCAATTTCTTCGTCATCTGCAGAGCTAGTTAGCATATAAACTTGTACTACTGTGGTAGGTGTCGGCTTCGTACCTATCTTGGCCACAATAATGCGTTCACTATGCTGTTTGCAGTAGCTTACCCGCATTCCTATTTTCCTATTCATTATTAAACCTACTCCTGCATTACCCCTATTTGATTTTGTGTTTATAATCCTGTAGTCACCTGACCAGAAGTGTTGTTCCTCCCGCCACCGAACTTCAATAATTCCCACTGTATCTAACTTTAACCTATCCATTTCCCTTTTTAAATTTTCTAACCTACCTGCCCGATTAAGGGATCTGACATTCCACGCTCCCATCCGTAGAAAGCCAGTTTTCTTTCTCCTGGTAACGACATCCTCTTGAGTATTCCCCGCCTGGAGATCCGAATAGGGGACTATTTTACCTCCGGAATATTTTACCCAAGAGGACGCCATCATCATTTAATCATACAGTAAAGCTGCATGCCCTCGGGAAAAATGACGGCCGTAGTTTCCCCTTGCTTTCAGCCGTTCGCAGTACCAGCACAGCAAGCCCATTTTGGTTATCGTTACAAGGCCAGATCAGTCAATCATCCAGACTGTTGCCCCTGCAACTACTGAAAAGGCTGCTGCCCCTCTTCAGAAACCACACGTTTGTCTGGCGTCTCAACAGATACCCCTCCGTTGTGGTTGCACCTACGGTAAGGCCACCTGTATCGCTGAGGCACGCACGCCTCCCCACCAACGGCTAGGTCCATGGTTCATGGGGGAAGCTCTATAATCATACTGACACCGAAATTGAACATGGCAGAGGGAAGGCCGAAATACGGAATTCTTTCACCGTGGAAGATTATAAGACGATTACTCCTTTAAACCATACTACGCAAACCAAAACGCTGATAATAAGTTACGTGATCACTGAATAGAAACTAAACGAAAGCTGCTCAACAGTAGAAAGGTAAATGGACCAGGCGTTTTCCATGTAAGCATCTACAGAGATTATGCGAAAACACGTGCTCCCCTTATAGCAGCAGTTCTTCGTATGACGCTGGAGCATCAAAGGACGCCTAGCGATTGGGAAAAAAAACATCGCTGTTCTTTCCCCTTTTAACGAGTGTCGTCGAAAAGATACAAATAAGTACAGACCTATACATCTGACGTCTTATGCTGCAGAATATAGTGGATGTTTTATTTTTATCGCATTACGAATTTTTGGAGAGTGAATATCTATCTACAATAATAACACATAGATTCTGCAAACAGAGATCTTGCAAAACTTAGCTCGCTCTAGTCTTCTGCTCTGAGGACCGAAACGTATGTAGGATCTGCAGATGCATATATAAAAATTTACAGGTATAGCAGAATTCCATATCACTTACAGACATAGGTGAGGAATGTTGAACTGCACGTTTCAAGAAGCTAATGGAAAAACATAAGATAAATAACTACTCATTGTTTACCATCTTGAAAGATTCAATTCTGGAACGAGTCAATAGAATTCTGAAAGGTAAGTTATTCAAAGGATTAACTGTTTTGGATTTTTCTAAATATACAGATATGGTACATCATTTAGTAATTAAGTTCATGTACATAAAACATTGGAAAACTAATTTGAGACCTGTTGATGTGAAAAATAAAAGCCTTTTGTCTACTGTGTGTAATGAGATTAATATAAGAGATGCACAAAAAGCTAAACCTATTCTGGTGATTTTTATAATTAGTTAACACAAGTCAATTTTCGAGAAAGTCTGTACCTAAAGTGTTGTACCGAGCTATTCTAATTTAGAGCAAAGCGGGAGACCAGCACATGAACGTACCTGTTGCAAGCGTGCGTGTAGCAACCTACGCTGGAAGTTTTTATAGCACAGAACTACAGGAAAACAGATATCCATTCGCAAACCTAAATGACTTTGTAAGAAAGTGTGTGTACAAGAAGTGAGCTGTTTGGATGAATTTGTTACGTAGAGGACAATTTGTTACAGTTTTGCTTTTCCTTTTGTTTTCGGTTTCTTTTTGTTTTAATAACGATTTCTTTCGTTTCTTGCTCACACAGGGGAATAGTGGTAACGTAGGGGGAATGGTTGTCACTCAAATGACAATGGTGGTCACTCAGGGGGAAATGCTGGTCACTCTGTTAAGTGCCCATCATTGCCCCTCATATATATATGTACTCCATATCAGCGACCTCAGCAGTTATTAGACATCGTGAGAGAGCAGAATGAGGCGCTCCGCGGAACTAACGCACTTAGAAAGTGGTCAGGTGATTGGGTGTCAAATGTGTCATACGTTTGTACGCGAGATTTCCACACTCCTAAACATCACTAGGTCCACTGTTTTAGATGGGATAGTGAAGTGGAATCGTGGAGGGACACGTACAGCACAGAAGAGTATAGGCCGACCTCGTGCGTTAACTGACAGAGACCGCCGACAGTTGAAGAGGGTTGTTATGTGTAATAGGTAGACATCCATCCAGACCATCACACATGAATTCCAGACTACATAATGATCCACTGCAATTACCATGAAAGTTAGGTAGATGGTGATAAAACTTGGATTTCATGGTCGAGAGGCTGCTCATAAGTCACACATCACGCCGGTAAATCGGTAAATGCCAAACGACGCCTCGCTTGTTGTAAGGAGCGTAAACACTGGACGATTGAACAGAGGAAAAACGTTGTGTGGACTAACGAATGACGGTACACAATGTGGCGATCCGATGGCAGGGTGTGGGTATGGCGAATGCCCGATGAACGTCATGTGCCAGTGTGTGTAGTTCTAACAGTAAAATTCGGAGGCGGTGGTATTATGGCGTGGTCGTGTTTTTCATGGAAGGGCTTGCACTTCTTGTTGTTTTGGGTGCCGCTATCACAGTACAGGCCTACATTGATGTTATAAGCACCTTCTTGCTTCCCACTCTTGAAGAGCAATTCGGGAATGGTGAGTGCATCTTAAAACACGATCGAGCACCTGTTCATAATGCGCGGCCTATGGCGGAATGCTTACACGACAATAACATCCCTGTAATTGACTGGTCTATACCGAGTACTGACCTGAATCCAATAAAACACCTTTTGGATGCTTTGGAACGCCACCTTCGTGGTAGTCCTCACCGACTGACATCGATACCTCTCCTCGGTGCAGCGCTCTGTGAAGAATCGTCTGCCATTCTTCAAGAAACCTCCCAGCACCTGATTGAACGTATTATTGCGAGAGTGAAAGCTGTCATCAAGGCTAAGTGTGGGCCTACACCATATTTAATTCCAGTATTACCGATGGAGGGCGCCACGAACTTGTAAGCAATTTTCAGCCAGGTGTCCAGATACATAGTGTATGTGTGTGTGTGTGTGTGTGTGTGTGTGTGTGGTGTGTAGGGACGGCCGGGGTGGCAGAGCGGTTCTAGGCTCTACAATATGAAAGCGAGCGACCGCTACGGTCGCAGTTTCGAATCCTGCCTCGGACAAGGATATTAGGTTAGTTATGATGACCTCAGAAGTTAAGTCCCATAGTGCTCAGAGCCATTTGAACTATTTGAGTGTGTGTGTGTGTGGTGTACTTTCATCTGCATAAATACTGTATTACTTTATCTCTCTCTCTCTCTCTCTCTCTCTCTCTCTCTGTCATTTTGTGTGTGTGTATGTGTGTGCGCGCGTCGAGCTGTTCATAAGCCACACATCACGCCGGTAAATGCCAAACGACGCCACGCCTGGTCCAAGGAGCGTAAACATTGGACGATTGAACAGAGCAAAAATGTTGTGTGGAGTGACACACAGACATACACACACACACACACACACACACACACGCACACACGCACACACAGTGAGAGAGAGAAAGGAAGAGCGAGAGAGCTGACGCAATACAGTACCTACACAGGTGGAATTCCGCCAGTATATGTAGATCCGACTTTCACAGAAATACTGTAGACTGTAACTAATTTTACTCCTCATTGCAATACCTCACAGAGATTACCTGGAGAGATTGAAAGTGTTGATGTAGGAGGGGTGTTCAATAAGTAATGGATTTTTTTTTCTGAAAACAGGTTGGTTTTTTCCAAGATTCCAGTACACCATATTATTCCCCACCTTTTTTTCCTACAATCCTATCTTTTAGCATAATCTCCGAAAAATGAGACGGCCTTATGCCACCTTACTGTGAGGGCCTGTAGGTGCGCTTGGCTCTACTGTTCCACCTCGGCGGCAAGATCTTGCTGCATCAATAACTTCTGTCAACCACCTACTGCTGCCCATGGAACGCACCCTTCATTGGACCAGACAGATTGAAGTCGGAAGGTGAGAGTTCTGCGCTGTAGCATGGAGGAGTAACAACAGTCCAACGAAGTTTTGCGAGCTCCTCTAAAGTACGTTGACTTGTGTGAAAGCTTGCGTTGTCATGCAGAAGGAGAAGTTTGTTTGCATTTTTGTGGTGCCAAACAGGTTAAAACAGTTTCTTCATTTTCCTGAGGGTAACACAATATTTCAGAGTTGATCGCTTGACCTATGAAGGAGGACATCAAACAAAATAATCCGTTCAGAGTCCCAAAAGACCATCGCCATGACTTCACAGGCTAAGTTTGCGGCTTTTAACCTTTTCTTCGTAGGAGAGGTGGTGTGGCGTCACAACATGGATTGGTGTTTTGCTCCCGTTTCGAAGTCACGAAATTTAACAAAAAATTGTCACGATCAGCCTTGTAATGCGCTAGCAGTTACGTGCAGGTGGTCCTTCGTTGCTCTTTATAGTCTTCTGTTAGGCGGTGAGGAACCCAGCGGGCACACCCAAAATGTTTGACGAGTGTGTCAGCACCACCAACAGAGATGTCCAGTAGAGCAGCGATGTGTTTGACTGCCTATCACCTCGAATGAGGGAGTCGGCACGTTCCAAAGTTGCAGAGTAACAGCTATGTGCGAGCAGGCTTCACGCGAAGATCGGACAGGTTTGTGCAACCTTTTTGTGATGATAACATGGGCTTTGCCCCATGACTCACCGTGACTTTGTTTACTGCCAGGTCTCAGTAAACGTTCTCCAAGCGTTTATGAATATCTGTGTTGCTCTGGTTTTCCGCCAAAAGAAAATCGATGGAAGCTCACTGCTTTGAATACCTCTCTGTTGTAGATGCCATTTTGAGGGCTACCTATCAGAACATGTAACTATAGGGGCTGAATCTGGAATATTCCAAGATGTTCCATAAAAAAATTCCGCTTTTCTTCCAACCGAAATTGGTCAACAAAAAGAGTTGTTGAATTGCTTATTGAACGCTCCTCTTATGAAGAACAACTTAGATAGTTCGGCCACCTTGGATTTCGTTTAAGAGTTCCATTTTTAACACTACCCTGTGATTGGCTGGAAAGAGGTATGAGGAAGGGGAAAGGGGACATGGGTTAAAGAGATCGTTGATAAAGATGAAGACTTCACTTTAAAAGTGATGATGTCTCTGATAAGGAGGATGAGGCTTGTGACATCTCGGGAGTTCAAGTGATAAGCACGTGACAACATTCAAGGCCAATATCTTTGTTCAAGATCATTTTTGCCGTCCTACTGAAATTCAAGCACATTTAAAGGTAGGCATAAATGCTCTAACTTATTTCCTTGTGCAACAATTCCATGTATTTATTTTAATTTTTCGATTCAGTAAAAATATTTCCTCAACTTTATATGACTGGCTTATTAGTAACTGATAAATGCTAGACCAAAGCGGTGGTTATATTTCAAGCCAGCCCATAGAACTGCTTTAGAATCAGTTCAAACTATTTTCAGTCAAGCGATTTGTACAGGCCAGTGTTTCCTGGTGAAATTCCGTCTGTTTTTCGCTAATCCTAAACATTGAGCCGGAACAGGCTTCCTGATTACAGCAGCCTCTGCAACATGTGCTGCAACCACGCGGTAGATCGAAGCATTACGCCTGTACGCTAGAATCCACAACAGTCTTGACGTCAAGAAGTTTGCCGTTCTGTCCTGGAGGATGTTAAAGGCTTCTAACATTAAGAGAATGCTTAGCTGAAGAGTGAGAGTTTCCTTCAGGTAACTGTCATTTTCGACAATTGAAACAGATTTGAAAAATAATAAATCGAAAACAATGCAGCATTTTAGCATTAACGGTCATTATTGGTTAATAGACCATCCTCCATTGCGAAATGCACACATCACGTTTTACTGGTCTTGATTATATAAGAGGTCAGCCGATCCTGAGAAGAAAATGCATTTCCACTGAAAGGAAGTATCTCAAATTCCTTAAGGAAATAGCAGTCTAGTTTGGTATTTTGATTGCCTTCACTTTATTTATTCACCGATTAATAACGTTCGGCTCCAAGTAATATACTATTCCGTGACATCAGAGATATAATTGAAAGAAAGTGAGCCCTCGGTCACTATTTTTAACAAATACCTGGTTTCGAGACTGCTAGGAGTGTCTTCCTCAGAATTTAAAACAAAGAATGGTCTATATTCTATAACATGGTCACAGAATTATGACTAAAAATGTATGATTGAGTATAAGTACGGAATCGTCGTGAAAGACTGGAAGTACTTACATGTCATTTATAAAATAATGAATATGCCAAAAGGGCAATAGTCACAAATATATTTAAGATACAGAAAACTGTGACGGCGAGCCACTGAATGCTGCTCCTTACTTGCGTGGTGCAGGTTGCGACCCTTTTTTGTTTTAAATTCTGAGGAAGAACTAGTAGCGTCCAAATCAGTTTAATTTGTTAAAAATAGTGACCGAGGGCTGAATTTCTTTCAACTGTAACTATTCACGGTCTCTTAACGTGCAGCCATGTACAAGATTTTGCATCAGAGATATGTTATTAACAACAGTTTCTTAGGAAAGATTAAAAATTATACCTGTGGCATAATCGTTTACGATTGTGCCTGAAAGAGATCTGAAAGGTTCATTTCGTGGCTTTCTGTTTTTGAAGACGTTAATAAGTGTGCAGTAGCATTCGTCTTCGGATGCGTTCACATTGACTGCTGGATATACTGGCTGAAGGGAGGCTCAAAGCAGAGGCGGTACCAGTAGGCAGAACCGGCCGTCCCATCACTGATCCTAATGAGGCGTAGTTACATCCAGAAGGTTTAGAGGAATGCTGTAGACGCAAGAACTGCCCTTACAACTTGTGAGGGGCTAAACTTACGTCTGCGCGCCGCTCAACTAGCGAAGTAGCTGCGAAGTTGAATTCGCCTGTTGCTGGCAGCCAGCAAAACGTCCCTACTTAGCGGGTTGCGAAACTGGCGGACGCGCAGCTGCATTCCCAGAAAATAACTTTCTAACTTCACAGAAGTTGTCCACAAACAACAGTGCAGGGAATTTGAGCTCTCCAAAACATAAGTCTCCACTTCTTCTGCGACAAAATAAAGCAGTTTCAAAACCGAGTGATTTCAACTTGTCAGCCGTACACCCCTTAGGATAAAATTATAGTTCTGGAATAGGACCTTAAAAGAAATATTCAGAGACAAGAAGCCAATGATCAGAAACTGAGAATGTACTTGAACGTGTTTGTGAGTTGCTTTAATCTTAACTTACAAGTCTCTGTCACTACGATGCAAAGCAATTCACAATTACCTGTGATGTCTTTAACATACGTAGTGAACACTGAAATGAGAATGCACGAAGCATGAGTAATGTTTCTTGTTTCTGTCAATACCTAATTCATTGGTTGTTTTGCACTGCGTGAGCGGCTGTTCCGATGTAAGGAGAAGCGCGAGAGATGATTTCTCTGATCCAAGCAGAGCAACGAAAGTGAGAGATGTGACGTCTAGCGGGATCTGAAGTAGTTATTATTGCTTGCAGTTTTCATGCAGCACTAGTGATTTGCTGTGATTTACTAATCGGATATGTGTACTGGATTATTAAGCATGTAATGTTTCTAGAAGAGGCTGCCATGTGACAAAATCATATTATGTTATTTTAATCATTTATATTTTACAGCTTGCAGTAAACAATGCTATATTACATACCTTTTAACGTTTAATAATACATTACTTGGGACGGACTTTGTAAACTGGTGAGAGTGTTGATGTGTTACTGTGGGCAGGGAGGTGGTGGCTTATCGCCGTGGGTAGTGGACGGAGTGTATGTAATTTGTTTTTGTTCACCTGTTCTGGCTTTACTTTGTTACGACTTTATGCAGGCTGGACTCGCAAACGTGATTAGCGTCACCGTTAACGAAATATTCAACTACTCATCCAGCATACAATACTAGTGCAGGCACAACTGTTACAGAGCACCCTTCAGAGTCCATTGTCAAACATGGGACTCCGCAACCGATGACTCCTATGTGTTCCTATGTTCCTACGTTGACACAACGTCATGGGCAATTACAGTGGAATGGATTAATCAAAAGGTGTTGAAACGGTACTGTTTCACCCCCTTTTCTTGTATTTCTGTTTTGTAATACCTAGCTTGCTCTGAATTAGTTTAGGGCACTGGTCTCCTGCGATTTTTTGTATTATATCTCTTCGCCGGGAGAAGGATTACGCAGGACACATTTTTATTTTTATTTTTTATGTTTCAAGTCAGAAACTGGTCGTAACCTTTTCCCGTAATCCCCATAAGCAATGTGGATGTCTGGGTAAACTGGCGTGCAAGCGTAACAGTGGTTGGCACGATACTTTTTCTTAGTTGTGGTAGAGTCTTTGGGTAATATCAGTTGAATGTAGTTCAAAAGTGGCCTGTGGCCTGGTGTGGTGTGCTCCAGAACAACGGACGTCTCCCAATTTTTTTTTTTTCGACATTTGAAAGTGGTCGAGCAAGACAATGTGCAAAGTCGTGGAAATTTCCGCCAAATATGTGTACAGAATTTTGTCCAGTAGTGTAGTGTGGGTCTAGATGAATGACCAACCGTCTTCCGGCGTCCTCCTTATTGAGAAAGGACCTGGCTTCTCGATGGCGGATTTTGCTGTTGGTCTATCACCCCTCGCAGTGTAAAGACGAGCCAGATGGTGGTGTACAGCGAGGGTTTTTAGAAGACGACACGGTGACTGGATCGTACTCATCTCAGCATGCGTACTGTGTTTCAGTTTTGATCGGGATCCGTTAAACATCTAGATCTTTGAGATGCAGATAAGCATAACGTTTATTTAATCAACTGTCAAGAAAAATAATACTCTTTGGTATTACTTGAAGGGAATATTTACTTAGATTCGTTGTTTCCTTTTTGAGAAGCATGAGTATTATCTCAGCATCAGATTATCATAGTAATGATCAACAAATGCTTTTCTTACAGAGTGGAACGAGTATCTGGATGCACTCGTATATTCGACTTTGCATGTGCCAAATTTTATCAGTATTAATATATTATTCACTTGTTGATTTTGAAGTTAGCGTCCATCCAAATTAGGATTATACAATCGAATGCCGTTCAATTTCTTGATCAGAATGGATGATCAGAAGCCAGAGAAGATGTTGATAAGTTGAGATTTATTGGAATTTTAGACCTTTAGTCAGTATCGTGGAATCAGTTTTTTGTTTCCTTTGAGATCCATCTGCAATGATAACGCATAACCGTATGCAAATCCGGTGCAACCTTCTGTTATCATGTTTTTTTTCTGTTTTGCTGTGTGCAGCGACGTTCATTTACTACATTCCCAATATCCATATTCTAGCACCTCTGAGCAACAATTCGTGGCTAATATCAATATTATAGTTCTTGGCCTACGATATGTCAGTCAATATGGAAGGTCTGTGAAGATACTAAGTGTTTGTTTCTTGGAAAGTAAATCAGTTATCTTTCTCCAACCATGAGCATTTCGTTATTTTCTAATATACTCTGTGAAATCATGGAGAGAAAGATCTCTGCTTGGGAAATGAATAACAAGTATTCGATAAAGCCCATTCCCTGGATAGTGGTGCTGACGCCTCAGTGTTATTTCTGTCGCACTTTTCAAGTAATTCATTGGGTCCAATGTTAGTAAATTTTCGTGGAGACTTCACACAGCATTCTACACGTTGCAACTGAGATATAATAAGGCTATTCTTATTTTCACTAAGAGTCATAGTATTTTCCAAAATTCATGCCACATGGCAAAAAGTGTGGTCCATAAAATAAAAAAATCAACTGGTGCACGCCTGGTAAAGCACTGTGGATGTAAAAATATTTTCATATTGATAACTGCTCTACTTACCAGTTGTTAAATGAAAGAGCTGCAGACAGTTTCAGTACTTTACTCTGTGTACATAAAAGGCAATATCCTGACTGTCTGACTGACTTGTCATCGCCCTGCCGAAACCCCTAAGGACAGAAACTTGAAATTCGGAAAAGGTGTGAATCTGATTCTAAAGCCGTAGGTAGAGGAGAAACTTTTCGAAATTCCCACCCTAAGGGTGAAGTAGGGGATGAAGGCTTTTTTAAAATGTCGGAGTTAAGGCGGTTTTCAAGCTAGACCTAGGAAAATTGATATTTGATTTCTCGGTCAGAAATAAAGAAATACGTATTTCAGCATTTTGGGAATTTTAACCCTATAAGGGTGAAATAGTGGCTCAAAGCTTTTCTTGAAAATATATCATTATTAAAGCTACATCTGTGATTCTGGTATTTTGATTCTCGCTTACAAATCAAAAACTAAATCTTTCAGTATTTTTGGAAATTGACCCTTTAAGGGTGTGAAATAAAGGAAGAGATTGTTTTTTAATTTATTTTGTTATGAAGGCAATTTTAAAGGTAAATCAAGGGACATTCTTATTTTGTTTCTTGGTTGAAAATAAAAAAATAAGTGTTTCACTGTTTTTGAAAATTCAACTCCTATGGCAGTAATACGGGGAACGAAAGCCTTTATAGAAATATTTTATTGTGGAAGCATTTTTGAAGTCAAATCTATGAATATTTTATTTGGCTTCACTGTTAGAAATAAAACATACAAATGTCACTGTTTTGCCAAATTTAACCGCTAAGTAGGTGAAACTGGTTGTGAAACATTTTATGAAATTATTTCATTGCGCATTGCGGAATGAAATCTTTTTTTAGCCAAATATTTGAAAATTGGTGTCTGGATTCTCGGTTGCAGATGATAAAAGACATGTTTCACTGTGTTTGTAAACTCTAACCCTAAAGGTTTGAAATAGGGTAAGACTGGTTCACTGGCTCATCATCCCCCTGTCCAAACAACTGTGAACTTTATACTGTAAACATTGTTTAAAAAGGTATTGTCCAAAATTCCACTCCTAAGGGAGTGAAATCGGCGATGAGAAACCTTTTGAAAGTATGTCGCTGTTAAGGGAATTTTGTAGCTAGAACTACGGAAACTGGTATCTCGTTTTTCGGTGAGGAAATAAAAAGTACATGTTTCAGCATTTTGCGAAATTGAACCACTATGGGGGTAAAATAGTATGTGGAAGTGTTTTGGTACTAAATAATTACTAAAGAACTACTGAATTATTTTTAACGCTGCATCTATGACCACTGGTATTTGACTTCTCGGTTAGAAATAAAAATTAAATGTGTTTCAGCCCCTAAGGGAGTGCAATAGGGGATGAATATTATTAAGAAAATATTTATTTACATTTAAAAAATTTAAAACTAATTTAAGAAAATTAGTACATCACTTCTCGGTTAGACATAAAGCAATACTTATTAAGGGATGAGAGTTGTTGTGGAAATCTCTCTACAAGAACGCAAAAGGCATGACTGACAAAGGCTTTGGAGTCCAGCTACCAGAATCGCATTTTGGTCAGAAGTACATACCGAAAAGATTATGTTTATATGGCCTTACACAGCTTGAAAAGCTTAGGTGTTGCAGTTTATCAGTAACATAAGAGATGTTTGAAGGCCGTACAGCCTACGCGTGCGAAGCAATTGGCGCTAACCTAGTAGGCAATAAAGGTCTGTTTTAGTCTTATTTTATAGATACCGATGTCACTATTATTCTCACGTTATGGTGGATTATTTGTAACGAATTCCATTATCGAATATTTATGTGTTGTGATGGTACCGTTAAAATTCTAACTCTTTGAAAAAGTTCCTGCTGGGCGACTGCAAGTGAGGATATATTATTCTTACTGCTCACCTTCGTACAAAGTATACTGTCTTCTGCCTTAAGACATTACTGAATGGAAAAACTCACAAAATATGTTACGAGCTTGATTCGTTTTTTTCCAAGGCTAGCAATTATAAGAAGAGCAAAAGAATCTCATTTGTTTGAGCAGCTTATTTCCTTACGAATTACGGAGAATAGTCTAGAGTAAGAAATAAAATCAAAACAGTCCGTAGTCCTAGCTCCGCACGCTTACATTTCGTTCCATCAAAAGAACTTATTTTATCCCTTAATAATGAATGGCTTCTCCAAGTTACTCTCCAAGTTACTCTACGTAGGACTGGCACTATAAAGCAACACATTGCCTTTTCGTGGTATTTAGTGGTGGGCAATAGAGCACGTTTTAGATCGTAAATTTATGTCAATATTCAGTTCTTGTGCCACAATTGTCAATTATTCTAAGAGAGTTGAGCCGTATGTATTTGTATCGTGTGTTCTGTTTCTGAAGCAGAGGAGGGAAATCGCAACAGAAGTGTGGAAAACCGTCTAAACATAACCGTCCTCATGAGTCAGTGCACAAGACATACTGTCGTTAATCTGGCGAGACATTCGATACAGGTCTGGGCACACAGCAATGCAACAAAGACAGACACACCGTCCATTAAGATACAGGGGCAGGTAATTCTTTTTTTTAGCGATATTTATAACAAGAATCCAAATGGAACTTATTTTATTACCTAGACAATTTCAGGCATGATGTGGATTTTTCTAGATCTTTGGTATGTCCCTGCTGTAAATATGTCATTACACTGATAGTAAAATTGAAATACATGCAGATCTGTTGTCAGTCTGGGTGTTTCATGGAATTTGCTGAGATCAGTCTAGGCATTTTTCTGTGTTGGAGCCAGATATTGGTTTTCTTGGGTCTTACATTCATAGTTTCATATATAAATAATTTGAAAGTACATATGATGGGATACCAAATGATGATCTGCCTTGAACTGTCACAGCTCATGTCAATAGGTCGCATGCATGATCTCTGTGACTATGAACATATAGTGCACGCAAAATGCCATGCCTGCTAAGTGTGCAGTCGGCTGGGGAAGCTTGGGTAGGGGGGGGGGGGGGGTGGAGCAAAAGTGGTAGGGGGTTGCTGAGAGCGCTGCGGGGGAAATGCCAAGCGCTGGAGGGGAAAGTTCGGTTCTAAGTTGTAGCCTACACTCACATTTTTAGTAAATATTAAGTGGGCCCCTCCACGCCCACACTTGCATGGTGACCATTCAGAAAAATGTACTGTCAGCCCTGCTTTGGTTAGAATCTAAAAAGAATTCCTCTGAAAAGGCAGGAATTTATTTTCACTTGGCCTGTTGACCATTTGTAACTTTCAGAGAAGCGCCATGAGTGACGAATTTTGAGTAAAACCTACGCATTTCTCTGGTTTCCACGTCAAAATTCACTTATTTTGCAAAAACACAGCGGAGTTTACACTGTCTCATCCCATCACCTTATGTTATCTGAAGTAGCAAAACTTTTAAATTCTAGCAAGAAAGTATAGGTACAGTATATGTGGGTTAAAGAAAGAAAGATGTAAATCAGGTAAGACATTGCCATGTTAGAAGAGCTGGTATATATTTCAAGTTCTGTAGTCTGTTTGCAGGCATCAGAACAAAATCTGTTACTGCCACAAGAGGAAATTTTCGTTAGTCGTCGGTTCAAATAGAATGTGTCTTTTTTGTTCGTTTTTTTTTAATTTTCTTGTTGAAATTTAGGTACTGTCCCGTACATTACAATGCATTTGTTTACTTCTCAACCTTGTTTCATTATTGTTGGCCTACTGCAGTACTTCGCTTTATGTTTGTATTAGGTAGTCACAAACTGGAAGGCAAGCAGAGAAGAATATCGTATGAAGCTACTTTCAAGCTTATAGTAATGCTTTAGACTGAAAAATACGGCAACAGAAGGGCAAGAAGAGAGTTCAATCTAGCTGAGAGTAACGTTCGCTTACGGAAGAAACAGAAATTGGGATTATTTGCAACTACCACTACTAGAAAGAAAATCACTCGACCTCGCAAAGGAAGACTTCCTGACGTTGCAGTAAATTCGTCCGAAAAAGGAGGAAAAATGGGCTACCTGTGACCAGTGACACCATAATAAAAAAAGCAAAAGAGGTGCCTGCTGCTCTTAATATACCGAAGCAAGACTTTAAGCGTAGCACGGGCTGGGTTGATCGCTTTATGAAACGACCGAACTTATCTCTGAGACGCTGTACAACAATATGCCAAAAGCTACCACAGGATTTTGAGACGCTATACAGCAAAGTGTCAAAAGCTACCACAGGATTTCAAGAAGGAACTTCAGAATTTCAGCGGTATGTTATCACACTTCGGAAAGAGAAGAATTTTTCCGTGGCCCAAATGGGCAACGTTGATGAGAGTCCAGTTTGGTTTGATACGCCATGTAATTACACGATTGATGAGATGCATACAAAAGAATCAACCGTCAAAACGTCTGGGTGTGAAAAACAGCGTGTAGTAGTAATGCTGGCAATCACAGCAGGTGCGAACAAACTTTCCCCAATTTTAATCTTCAAGCGCAAAACAAGCTCCAAGAGTCCGATAAATGAAATGCTATTCCCTGATGACTTCATTGACCGCAAACAAGTGAAGGGATCGATGACTGAAACTTAAATGCTTGACTGGCTCTGAAACGTGTGGGAACTGCGTCCTGGTCTGTTTTCCTGGCAACCATGATTACGGAAGACGTAAAAAAAAAAATAAAAACCAACAGGCTACCCAGCGACCATATTATTACTCATGGAGGAATGACTTCTATATCACAGCCCCTGGACGTTAGTATAAATAAACCTTTCAAAGGTTATGATAAGTATGAAAAATGGTTTTGCGAAAGAAATCGTGAATTGACTCCGACGGAAAAAATTAAACGTGCTGCAACTACATTATTGTGCACAGGAATTTGGCTGCTTGGAAACACATCGAAGTACCGATGACTGTAAAATAATTCAAGAAATGCTGTATTTCAAATACTCTGGATAGCAGTGAAGGTGATGTGCTCTAGAACAACATCGAGGATGGCGGGGAAGGAGGATATAAATCTATTTCGGTTATAGACGCTTCCGCGGATTCCAGTAATGATGACATTAGTGAATAATGATGAGTAACGCCTGAAATTTACAGTATGTTTCTTTGTATTTGATGTAGGTAATTAAGGTAGGCGTTCTTTTTAATAATGAAAATGTCAGTTATTACCGTAATGAATAACTTAAAAATTAATTATTGTTGTTTTTTGTGGTTCATGTATACATTCACTATTGTTTGAAATAAAGTTAGCATTGTAAAATAAATTTCAACAGTACAATAATACCCTACCAGCGATGTACCAAGACTCTTTTCTCATTAACTTCATTATTAAAATTGGGGCGCGTGTTACATTCGATGGTAAATTAGATTCGCGTAAATATGGTACCATATAATATGCACCAAATGCAAAAATATAGCGACCTCTATTTTCCACTGCACGCTTTCCGGAATTTAGGGCTGTGCGTTACTTTCACGTAAATATCACAATAACTATGATCATTAACGAAGTGATGGGCACGTCGTCATGAACTTGACATATAAAGCAATAAGTAAAGGAAAAATGAAATTTTTTGACCGAATAGTTTCTGTAAAATCATTTGCGAAAGATTGTAGGGTGGGCACCTCGAGTCTGTTATCGGTTGGGAAACGCTTATCTGAGGAGATCGCCCAGCCGTATGGACGAAAATTGGTTGGTCAACCCGCATCGGCCACCGTATCCTGCGCGAGCTGTAGCTGCCACTATGCTCTCGCCCACTCACATGGTTGGGAGTTCTGCAGAGGAGTGGTGTCGGGTAGGGGCAGTCTAGGTTTCTGCAGCGGAGGCCAGTGTGGTCGTTTGGTGGCACAACAGCAGTGCGCCATTGAACCAGAACGTGCCAGCGGGAGGCTAATGGGGCGCGTCTGTCTACAGGTGCAGGGTTGCTGTCGTGAGGCGGGACCAGCAGTGCGATTCTCAACGGAACCTTTGTTGCGCACATTTTGGAAAGTTCGTATTATGGTTTATGTGCTGGACCAGTCACCGTTGGACGGTTGTCCACTGTCGGAAGAGACTCGTATTATTGCGTACTTCAATTGATGGTTGCTAAGGCACGTCAATGCAGATTCGTTGCGTTATACACAATTAACGTCCGCCACAGCCCATGTTCAGTTGGTTATTACCTGGCGGATTTGTGAAGCAATGGTTTAACTTTACAGGCATGGGAAACTAGGTCTATAAAGTAACCTGTCGTGTATATTTCTTTTATGGATTTTAGAGTACTTGTTCATTTCGGTCTCACAGCATGCTTTTTTTGCCTAAAGAAAATTACAGCAATTTTTAATTAACAATGTGTTTGCATTAACAGATTTGCTTTCTCGCATTGTTGTTTTATTTCTTGCGCACCTGCTAGCCAGTCTGTGTTGATTTTTGCCAGGTTCTCATTTAAAAATGAAGTTCTTTCCTCAGCGATATGTACCAAGACCCTGTAATCAAAGTTGTTTAGTGATTAAGTGTTCCTTCGTGGGCCTTATTTTAGTCTCTCTCTTTCTCTCTCTCTTTCTCTCTCTCTTGCTCACATCTGTGGCACTGATACCAGTCTGAAGAGAAGTACTTTTGATGTTTACAATGAAAGACATATATATGACAGAACATTTAGTGATTATTATCACGTTCTCAAAGATTTTGTTGCCATAGGTTTGTGCATTCAGACTCTTTACCGAAGTGTTGTTTCAAAGATTGATAATACCGATAATAGTCTGCTACAGCTTTCTACATCCATACAGTCCAGTAGTCTTTCCGTAAACATAATTATAAACGAGCAACCCACCGACCTCCCCGCTCCCACCCCTCCCAAATCCCTAATCACAAATTAGTTTGCATTTTGAAGCCCGTCGGGGTTATGAACACAGTGCGTAAAGGATTTGTAATTCCCTTTGTTTTTGTTATTGATGTTGTTTTTTTTTATTCAGATTCCCAAAGAGTTTATTTGTGTGTTATAAAAGTAGTGTCTACTGCGTGAAATTGGCCAGCCTCCTTTTATATGAGGTCTGGTACTTGGAACTACTCGACGGTTTCGAGTCTTGCTCCCTTTCGTGTACTGTCATTCGAGTCAACTGAACTTTTGCTGAGGTTTGAACCGTATTTAGCAAAGTAATATTTGAATGTATACATATATATATATATATCTTCCATTTCTTCACTTAATTGAGATCGGGTGATAATAAGAATAGTAGTAATCTTACATCTCTCATATTGTATAGTAATCTAAAATGCAGTACAATCTCAAAAAACTTGAACAAATTTTGATTAGCTGTCCATAAGATTTGAATATGACGTAAAGATTAGCTACTCCATTGAAATGTTTAGAAACGATGTTGTACATTACAAAACACGGAAACACATCTTCTTGCCGTATCAGTGAGTTTCAGTTTTAATTATTCAGCTCACAGACTCGGGCGTAACAGTTACATGGAGTCCTAGATACAGTAGGCAGGAAACTGTAACTGCAATCAGTCTACAAAGGGGTTGGACCAGCAAATAACTCGTGCGACTCGTCCTAGAACATTCCTCAGCTCTGTGGGACTCATGCCAGTCTGAAAAGGACATATTTAAATTTTACAAAGAAAGGTATCACGAATGTTTACAGAGTTGTTTGATCCATGGGAGAGTGCCACGGTGATGTAGAAAGACCTGAAATGACAGACGCTTATGTGTGGACTGTAAACATCCCGCGAAAGTCTACTTAAAAAGTTTCGGTGACCTGCTTTTGACAGCATATGTAGACGACGTAATAGATAACGTTGGAAATTCCATGAAGCTTTTCGCGGATGATGCTGTTCTGTACAGAAAAGTCAAGCAGCTAGAAAATTCTAGTGAAATGCATGCAGAGAGCTGCTGAACATCGATGCTTGGTGCACGGAGTGGCAATTGTTCCTCAAGAGAAACAAATTTAACATATTGAGAATGAGTAGCGAGAAAGACCCTTTATTGTATGATTACAAAATTAAAAAACAAAATAGTACTGGAAGGAGTTCCTTCCATAAAATATCTAGAAGCGTGCGTACGGAACGATCTGGAATGCAACGCCAGCAACAAATTCATCACGAGTAAGGCAGATGCCAGATATTGTTTGGAAGAATCCTCAGCAAATGCAGTCATCAACAAAGGAAGCAGCTTAAAAAACACGGAAGTAGCTTAAAAAAAACTCGTTGGACCGAAACTTGAATATTGCTCGTTAGTATGAGATCCGTTAACAGATTGGACTGATAGAAAAAAACAGAGAAGATCGAAAGAGGAGCAACACGTTTCGTTACAGGTTCAGTTAGTAACCGGGACAGAATCAAGGAAATTGTCATCCAAGTCCAGTGGCAGACGCAGAAACAGAAGCTTTCGGCATCATATTATGGTCTTCTTTTAAAATTCCAAGAAAGTATAGTCCTAGAAGAATGAACTCATACACTGCTTTCTTCTTTGTATATCTTGCGAAAAGATCTTAAAGATAAAATCAGATTCGAGCCCACGCTACCGGCAATCGTTCTTTTCGCGAACTATACGTGACTGGAACAGGAAAATGGGGAAGTGATACTAGTACACGAAGTAACCTCCGCCACACGCTGTAAGGTGGCCTGCGGTGTATAGACGTACCTATAGACGTAGGTAATATGGAATATACAACTGCTCCTTACCTATTGTCCCCGTAAGGAAGCTGAAGACAAGATGAAACTAATTATATCGTGCAGAAGAGCATTCAGGCAATCGTTCTTCTCCGAACCATGCGCTCTTCCATCAGGAAGATCACGAATACTAGGAATTTACGGTATAAACCTTTTCTGGATTAATTATTTTCAGTGACGTCGTTGCAGATTTGTCGATCTACCTTTGTGAGACTCCTAGTTTATGGCTGGCGTTACCCGATGGACGGCTACAGCGTTTTACAATCACGAATCGTATTCAGATGTCATAATATCCTTCAAGCTCGAATGCCTGACATCTATCTGTTAATGGCTAATTAAGCTACTCGCAGCTGAATTTCAACGGATGCTCTTCTTATCAACTGATATAAATGCAGAGGATTAGAATTTTCGTACGTTGAAGACACTACACACAATGTGTTCTTGACATGCATCACTGACTTGGCGTTTGATAAAGAACGTGTTTGGTATATAATCGGGAAGCTTTTTCACAACATTATAAATACATGAAAAGACTCAGTATAATAATGAGCAAGTCCATTCGTACAGCCTCAGCAGTCCGTTCGTGTTGTATATGTGAACGAAAGGGCACGTGTTTCACGTAAGTCACGGCCTAACGGAAAGTTTAAAGCGCTGCAGTCATGGACTGTAAGGCTGGTCCCGGTGGAGGTTCGAGTCCTGCCTCGGGCATCGGTGTGTGTGTTTGTCCTTCGGATCGTTTAAATTAAGTAGGGTATAGGTGGCAGGGGTAAAGTACAGGGAGCGAAAAGCTATTTACAATTTGTACAGAAAGCAGATGGCAGTTATAAGAGTCGATGGACATGAAAAGGAAACAGTGGTTGGGAAGGGAATGAGACAGGGTTGTAGCCTCTCCCCGATCCTATTCAATCTGTGTATTGAGAAGGCAGTAAAGGAACCAAAAGAAAAGTGCGGAGTAGGTATTAAAATTCATGGAGAAGGAATAAAAACTTTAATTTTCGCCGACGACATTGTAATTCTGTCAGAGACAGCAAAGGACTTGGAAGAGCAGTTGAAAGGAATGGACAGTGTCTTGAAAGGAGTGTATAAGATGAACATCGACAAAAGCAAAACGAGCATAATGGAATGTAGTCGAATTAAGTCGGTTGATGCTGAGGGAATTAGATTAGGAAATGAGACACTTAAAGTAATAAAGGAGTTTTGCTATTTGGGCAGCCAAATAAATGATGATGGTCGAAGCAGAGAGGATATAAAATGTATACTGGCAATGGCTAGGAAAGTGTTTCTGAAGAAGAGAAATTTGTTAACATCGAGTATAGATTTAAGAGTCAGGAAGTCATTTCTGAAAGTATTTGTATGGAGTGTAGCCATGTATGGAAGTGAAACATGGACGATAAATAGTTTGGACAAGGAGAGAATAGAAGCTTTCGAAATGTCGTGTTACAGAAGAATGCTGAAGATTAGATGGGTAGATCACATAACTAATGAGGAAATATTGAATAGGATTGGGGAGAAGAGAAGTTTGTGGCACAACGTGACTAGAAGAAGGGATCGGTTGGTAGGACATGTTCTGAGGCATCAAGGGATCACTAATTTAGTACTGGAAGGTAGCGTGGAGGGTAAAAACCGTAGAGGGAGACCAAGAGATGAATACACTAAGCAGATTCAGAAGGATGTAGGCTGCAAAGGATGTAGGCTTGCACAGGATAGAGTAGCATGGAGAGCTGCATCACACCAGTCTCAGGACTGAAGACCACAACAACAACAACAGTGTGTAAGCTTAGGGACTGATGACCTTTGCAGCTAAGTCCCTTAAGATTTCACACACATTTGCACACTTTTGAACCTAATGGAAATGACATATCGGCGTTACGTATTGAGACTGCCGAAATTTACAAAAATATTGTGTAATTTACATCTTGTTTATGAACTTTCTTTTATAACACTTTTGTGTTGTACTGCTGTCTATTCTTTTCTATTTTCACTACAACATCTGTGTTGGTACTAAAAATTTCTCGACGTGTTCTTACCGTCTGTGTGGCTACTACTACTACTGTTATTACTATTACTAATCGGCTATGTGTGCACTGACAATTCATGGGATGCGGATATGCAGTGACCTGGAGACGCTACCCCTCGGTCAGGCGGCTCGTTGGCTAGTATCACTAGACTTAATGATACCTGATATGTCAACAGCGCATGGCTCAGATAGTCACCTATACAAGTGCCAACTACGCCGGACGGTGCTTCAGTTTTCTGATGTGAGAGAACCCGTGTATCCACTACGGGACGCCCGTTGACCTTATATTCCCAGACGGTTAAAGCTTTTCGCGCTGAGTTGTTGAGTACATACGCAGATTGACAGGCCTGTCAGTGGTATAGAATTACTACGTCGACTGTCGTGTCTTGTACGCGTAGGACGACTTTGATGACAGAACTTGGAAAGAAAAACGTGAGTTGTAAACTGAGCTGGAGATTATTAAGGTGGATTGTTACCCGTAATAAGAAGATTATTTCAAAGGAAACAAAACACATATTACAGCTGTTATTGCAAAACGTCACCTAAATCCTCTAAGCAGGTGTTGAGAAGTACAAGGAGCTCAAACTTACTTCCGTCCATCGGAAACGTTTAATGAGATCCTACTAGTTTTCTCTGAAGCGTTTCTCTACACAAAATATGACTCTGGATGGGGAACACATCCGGTCTGTGTTTTTCGAAATGTCATGGAAATTATCTCATTGCTTAGACGGCTTTCTCGTGGTTTCAGAGAGCTCAATAGTCATCCTGAATTTTTATAAGTTCCAGTGCCTTCTTTGCCTGAGACATTAACATAGTAAGGGTGAATCCTCACAGGAAAAATCTTTGATCTCTATTTATGATTATTTTTATTCCAAATCCAAACAGCGGCTGCAATCAACCAGATTCCGAGGACATTTCCGTTACTAGTCAAAGTCTCTTACATACACCAGGAACTACAGAAGCGCAAAACTGAAGAAACAAATATTAAAATATGTGGAACATTTTAGAGGATACTGGACGCTGTAGGATTAGTGCCAGATAGTAAGAGATGGAGGTTTGTTTTGATGTCATTGGTCGGAAAGAACTGTGTAGGTCCGAAAGAGCTTTTGGTGCCAGTTGAGACGCTGTAATTAGGCTTTTACTCCAGCCTGTGTGTGCTTACTGAGAATCAAAGCTAGAGGCCCCGTTAGCCAGTCCGTGCAGTGGATATGTAAATTATACTATCCCAATGTGGACACGTTTAATAATTTGTTAACAGGACATTTGTACGAACTGCTTTGAAAATGATTCCATGGTGTTGCAGTAGCTCACGTATGTAATACTGAATGTAGATGGTATTTCTTCCACCAACAGAAGCTGCAAAGTAAAGCCGATCCGACCAGATGAGATATTATTTTAGATGACGAACCCCATCTGGATTAGTGCTAAGATATTGTGTACAAATATATCATTCAACGAAGCTGCTTAAGAGCAAGGCTATATCTGCTTACACCGTAAATAATAGAAGTAACATCTTGTAATATTAAACCCTACTTATAAATAAAAAAAATATATAACTGGTACATAAACAGACTTCATATAAATTTAGAGTTCGTCTTCACATAGAGGACTGAAATGACGAAAATATTTAGCAATGAAACTGTTCAGCTAACAAAGACCTGCTCTACAAAAACGCGTAATTTTGACTTGCATCATCACATAGAGTGTATTAAGAGGGTTTACAGACATTCATGATGCAGACGGTCAGGAAGGGAAGCGACGGTCAACTGATGACGTTTGGTCTGTGATGATGCTTGGTTTGTGGGACGCTCAACTGCGCTTTTATCAGCGCCCGTCGAAAGCCCCAATGTTTACACAGTCCAATAGGGTCAACCAATGAACTCGTTCAGCGAGTGGATCAGGCGATTCGAGAAAACTGTCGGTTCGCAGTTTCTGTGCTGAGTTATTCGTTTCCCGAAGTTTCAAGAAAACGAGCTGTTGACTTGGACAGAGAATTTGCTGAAAGCACAGTTGTCCTCCTTTTAATACAAGGGTGTTGGAAAGTTGCTTCGACACTGTGACAGACGTCTAATTCGGAGTGGCGAGTATGTAGAGAAGTAGCTGGAAGTTGTAGCTACATGTTGAAAATAAAACTTCCTTTTTATTTCCATTTCGCAAAAAATACCACCTTTGCATAGTATTGGGTAGGAGACAGCTGCCTCACTTGATACATGCTCGCTAGGCCCTTTCTACTATCATATCTCAATATTAACTGAAGATGAATCCTTGGCTATGTTATTATTTGTTAGTACGTTGTGTTCCAAGGGAATAATAGTTTTGCCTTTGGCTTGCTCCCTAGAATATTTTACTACACTCCTTGAGTCGAATTTGCACATTCTGAGAGTCTGCTATATTACAAATAGATTGCGTACGATGTAGTGTGGAAAATGTAAAAAAAAACTCCACAGCTAACGCTTCTATTGGTAACACCAATTGTCTTCATCGAATTTCTTCTTTAATAAGCCGGATATGTAGAGACAGGCGTGGTTTTGGGAGCATCGTTCAACAATTTGTATAAATGAAGAAAGGAACGATCCAATGTTACCAGAAGATAGGTACTTAGATCAGTATACGGGTCCTGTATTAATTTTTCCCTGATATAAGGAAAATATTTTCACAGATACTGTCAGTAGTAAACTTCGTGCCTACTATTGTACATACTTTATTTTAGAATACATTTTCAGTTGATGCCAGAAGCAATTAAGAAATTTCTTTTTTGTACGTTACTTCCCATCACTTTCCCTCATTTTCATTCTTATCTATTATACAAAGAGAGTCAGCGTACATAAATTTTTTCTCTAAGGTGATATGTGAGGTTTTCATTACAGCATTGTCGCATAACAGAAACACAGCTTTTAATTGAATTTGAAATAATTTATGGATGATAGCAGCTAGCTTACCGAAGATATACACTCCTGGAAATGGAAAAAAGAACACATTGACACCGGTGTGTCAGACCCACCATACTTGCTCCGGACACTGCGAGAGGGCTGTACAAGCAATGATCACACGCACGGCACAGCGGACACACCAGGAACCGCGGTGTTGGCCGTCGAATGGCGCTAGCTGCGCAGCATTTGTGCACCGCCGCCGTCAGTGTCAGCCAGTTTGCCGAGGCATATGGAGCTCCATCGCAGTCTTTAACACTGGTAGCATGCCGCGACAGCGTGGACGTGAACTGTATGTGCAGTTGACGGACTTTGAGCGACTGCGTATAGTGGGCATGCGGGAGGCCGGGTGGACGTACCGCCGAATTGCTCAACACGTGGGACGTGAGGTCTCCACAGTACATCGATGTTGTCGCCAGTGGTCGGCGGAAGGTGCACGTGCCCGTCGACCTGGGACCGGACCGCAGCGACGCACGAATGCACGCCAAGACCGTAGGATCCTACGCAGTGCCGTAGGGGACCGCACCGCCACTTCCCAGCAAATTAGGGACACTGTTGCTCCTGGGGTATCGGCGAGGACCATTCGCAACCGTCTCCATGAAGCTGGGCTACGGTCCCGCACACCGTTAGGCCGTCTTCCGCTCACGCCCCAACATCGTGCAGCCCGCCTCCAGTGGTGTCGCGTGAATGGAGGGACGAATGGAGACGTGTCGTCTTCAGCGATGAGAGTCGCTTCTGCCTTGGTGCCAATGACGGTCGTATGCGTGTTTGGCGCCGTGCAGGTGAGCGCCACAATCAGGACTGCATACGACCGAGGCACACAGGGCCAACACCCGGCATCATGGTGTGGGGAGCGATCTCCTACACTGGCAGTACACCTCTGGTGATCGTCGAGGGGACACTGAATAGTGCACGGTACATCCAAACCGTCATCGAACCCATCGTTCTACCATTCTTAGACCGGCAAGGGAACTTGCTGTTCCAACAGGACAATGCACGTCCGCATGTATCCCGTGCCACCCAATGTGCTCTAGAAGGTGTAAGTCAACTACCCTGGCCAGCAAGATCTCCGCATCTGTCCCCCATTGAGCATGTTTGGGACTGGATGAAGCGTCGTCTCACGCGGTCTGCACGTCCAGCACGAACGCTGGTCCAACTGAGGCGCCAGGTGGAAATGGCATGGCAAGCCGTTCCACAGGACTACATCCAGCATCTCTACGATCGTCTCCATGGGAGAACAGCGGCGTGCATTGCTGCGAAAGGTGGATATACACTGTACTAGTGCCGACATTGTGCATGCTCTGTTGCCTGTGTCTATGTTCCTGTGGTTCTGTCAGTGTGATCATGTGATGTATCTGACCCCAGGAATGTGTCAATAAAGTTTCCCCTTCCTGGGACAATGAATTCACGGTGTTCTTATTTCAATTTCCAGGAGTGTATTAATCAAGTAGCCGATAAATCTGGCATTCCTCAGGTGTTCAATTTTTCAGTTTTCTATTAGAAACGAAAACAAAAAAATGTTCTGTGTTTGTATTGAAGCATCGAAAAATTCCATGCCCCTGTACGCGTGAAAACAAGTTTGAAATTACGGATCAGTCGCACAGAAAATTTGCATATTGTACAACTGTTTAAGTACACTATCCAAACTAAGAAACATGATCCCAGACAGTTTCAGTACTCTGGACAATTGCTTAGCGTGTCTACAACTCTGTTTTGTAACGTCTCTATGGCAATGCCTCTTCATAGGCCTATAGACGGCTATTGGTTTGACCTACAGTCGTTTGTGCTTGGTGGTTGAGAGCTGTCATAAGCGCTGCCATGTGTCAGGGAATCCCTTAATCTCATTCTTGCGTAGGAGTGTCTTAGTAGTAAAGAATAAATCTATTAAAACTTCGTGCACGATGCCGAATTTTTTTCGCGTAGCATAATGTTTATAGTGCTAACAGAGTTAGTAGCAAAGAAGTAATAAATTTGAACGTGATGCATTATCTGGTAGTTTCACGAGCATCTCACTGTTTATCACGTTATGTCTCCTGAACTATGACTGGTAGGTGATTCTTAATACCACAGCGATTGTTGCCTGACACTATGGTTGATCGGACAGTTATTGGTGTAGAAGGAGAACTGGACACACACACACACACACACACACAAATCCATACTTATAAAATGTATGTAAATGTCTATGGCTGACTACTGTCAGTAAGTGTAACAATCACTTCAAGATCAGCCACCGAGTAGGTCAGATCTGTTGCGTCTGCACCGCGTATTTTGCTGCCGGTAAAACAGTTGATTACTGCTGGTGTACTTTGTACCAACTTAATAACAGTTGAATAGTAGCTGGAGCATATGTTAATATATCTGCTGGCGTAAAAGACAATACATGTGAAGTTTTAAAGTCTTATGATTACATAGTTTTATGAAGCACAATGTAGAACTGATGTTACCATCCACCACTGCGTACGCTTAGCCAGTGTCAAGCGAAAAGTATATCAAATCTTTCCTCAACCAAGCTAAACTGAACAAAAACGTCATCTATGCTATATGTGTCTTCCGAAGAAATTAGCAAACCGATCTTCGAAATCTTTCGTTAACGGTTCCACCACATATCTTACAAGTAACATTCAGGATACTCATTTCTGTATGTTTCTGAATCTTCTGTCCTTCCAGATTTTCACATCATCGTATTATACCGTCCTCTTTTCGTCTAGTATGTGGTACGGTTTACAGCAAAGTTTACACATGAGTAGTAAACCTTGCTTTAGTACTGATGATATACTTATTAACTCCATGAAAAGGTGAAGATACTGATGCTAACAAAAACGTAAATGTGGTGCTAGCACCTCTCTCTTTGGAGTCTCCAAGTCTCCTGGTTTTATTTTCCATCTTGGATTCATTTGTTCCACAAACATATCCGGTAATCTCGTTCGGTGCTTGCAACAGTAACGTTTTCATACATCTTAACACCGAAATATCTCTCATCCTGAATCTAGACGTCTGAACCAGTTTTGAGTCGTAAAGTGCTGAGAACGATCTAGGACGCTCTGGCCGTAAATACGGCTAACCTAGGGGTTAAGGCATTTACGAGCTCGTCTGCCGACCATTGTACGCTGAAGATGTGACAAGCTCTGAAACAACTTTTTTTTCCCCTTTGTCTTTCGGCACCAAGCTTCGCCGGAATAAAGGATGTTACTGCATTTTCGATCACCGTGTTTGCAGGATCACTCTAACAGTGGATTGGTGTACAATATGTTACAGTATCACTGTACGTATCAAGTACTGGCGTCTGTAGCAGTACTTTTACGTATGACGACTCAAGTGATGCGATAATTTCATTCTCCATGAGTGATTGGAAACGAGGAACTCAGGTGCTCTATGATTAACAGTCTGGATATGAAGACTTATTTCTTATGTATCTATCACTAGTGAAGACTCTAAACGGTAAATTTTGGATACACTACAGTAGCTTTTATTGAAACAAAATCCATTTAAGTACAGCAAGTATGTCTAAAAGAGAGGCTTAAAATTGTACCAGTTACATTGTGATCTGTACTGAATCATTTCCTACACCAAGGTTTTCAGTCCGACGAGAAACTACCCTTCGCGTTTACAATCTTGACTAAATTCTAAGGACACATTGCGTTATATACACCATAAACACGGATCTTAATGAACGTCTTCAGCAAAGTCAATAGAGTCACGGTACATGCAAACTACCATACAGCGTTCGTGTGGTATGTAACACTGTTCTTTGTTTTAAATGTGACTACCTTTTCCCGAAGCAGTATGGAGTTAGTCTGACACAGTGTGGTTGAGTTTCATGCAATAATGGTACAGTGAGTGTGGCGGTATTTATCAGGTGCCGTTATGAACACACACACAGACAAACACAGAGAGACAGAGAGAGAGAGAGAGAGAGAGAGAGAGAGAGAGAGAAACAGAGAAATTCTAAAAACATGTAAAGCAAAAGCCGAATGGCAGGGAAGAAGACCGCACAAAGAGAACCGTTCTAATTCTACATTCATGAGCTACGCTGGGCTAGATAGGATAGCGATATGAACATATAAAGATGAATGTAGTATCGCCTATATAAGGTATAAAAGGGCAGTGAATTAGCAGAACCGTCATTTGTACTCAGGTGATTCATGTGAAAACGTTTTCTACGTTATTATAGACACACAACGGGAATTTACAGACTTTGAATTCGGAATGGTAGTTGGAACTAGACGCATGGGACATTCCATGTAGTTGATTGGGAGGTTGTTGATGCGGCAAGACTGTAGCTCCGTCGTCGCTCAGTTGAGTGGTACCATGAGGGTATACAGACTCTAGCAGAAAGATGGTGTAAGGCCGTCGCAGCGAATGGAAATATTTTTGAAAATTGAGATATTGTAGCCAGATGAATGGGGAATATATTAGATTAGATTAATACTTGTTCCATAGATCATGAATACGACACTTCGTAATGATGTGGAACGTGTCAGGTTAATGAAAGATGTCTGTACAAGATATTACATTACACAAAATATTGCATGACACTAATGCTTAAGTTAGTTTTTTTCCCTCCCTTAATTTATATCTAAAAATTCAGCCTATGAGTAGGAGTTGTCATCTAGAAATTCTTTTATTTTTAAATGTTGGTTGACTATCTGTCAGGCTTTTGATGCTGTTTGGTAGGTGACCAAAGACTTTTGTGGCAGTATAATTTACCCCCTTGTGTGCCAAAGTCAGATTTAACCCTGCATAGTGAAGATCATCCTTTCTCCTGGTGTTATATGCACACTGCTATTACTTTTGAACTGGGCTAGATTATTAACAACAAATTTCATAAGTGAATATATATATACTGTGAGGTTACTGTGAGGATCCCTAGATCCTTAAATAGATGTCTGCAAGAGGACCGTGGGTGGGCTCCAGCAATTATTCTGATTACACGTTTTTGAGCAATGAATACTTTTCTACTCAACCATGAATTACCCCAGAATATGATACCATACGAAAGCAGTGAATGAAAGTAGGCATAGTAAGCTAATTTACTGAGATTCGTATCACCAAAATTTGCAATAACCCTAATAGCATACGTAGCCGAACTCAGACGTTTCAGAAGACCATCAATGTGTTGCTTCCAGTTTAACCTCTCATCAATGGACACACCTACAAATTTTGAAAATTCTACCATAGCTACAGACTTCTGTTCTAAGTCTATATTTATTACTGGAGCTGTGCCGTTTACTGTACGGAACTGTATATACTGTGTTTTATCAAAATTTAAAGAGAGTCCGTTTGCTGAGAATCACTTAATAATTTTGTGAAAAACATCATTTACAATTACATCACTTAGTTCTTGGTTTTTGGATGTTATTACTATACTTGTATCATCAGCAAAAAGAACTAACTTTGCATCCTCATCAATATGGAATGGTAAGTCATTAATGTATATCAAGAACAGTAAAGGACCTAAGACTGAACCCTGTGGGACCCCGTGCTTGATTAGCCACCCAGTTTGAGGAATCAGCTGTTGTATTAACATTACATGAACCACTTATTTCAACTTTCTGCATTATTCCAATTAAGTATGAATTAAACCATTTGTGCACTGCCACCCCCCCCCCCCCAAACCATAATGATTTAGCTTATCTAAAAGAATTCCATGATTTACACAGTCAAAGGCCTTTGAGAGATCACAAAAAATACCAATGGGTGATGTCTGGTTATTCAGAGCATTTAATATAATGTATCACAATACTGAATATAGGCAGCGCGTTTTCTGATAAAAAGTTGCATTTATTTTTGAAACTTCCTCGTACTTATAGATAAAAAATGGTCTAAATGGCTCTAAGCACTATGGGACTTAAAATCTGAGGTCATTCGTCCCCTAGACTTAGAACTACTTAAACTTAATATAAGGACATCACACACATCCATGCCCGAGATAGGGTTCGAACCTGCGACCGTAGCAGCTGCCTGGTTCCGGAGTGAAGCGCCTAGAACCGCTTGGCCACCGCGGCCGGCACTTACGCATAAACATAGAAAATATGGTAGAGGAGATCACTACTTTATTAGGTTAAAATTTGTTGTTCACACTTTTCGTTATAAAGTGCAGTTAGTTTTTGTTATGTACAGAAACGCGTAGGTGTTTAAATATGTTGTAGAGTAGTAGATAGGACACAGAATGTGCCAGGTAAGTTATCATCGCTACGTGCGGATAAGCTTTTGTAGGACATAAAATGTCGCAGCTATTACAGTGTTAGATGCTACTAGCGTGTAGGGTGAACCAATTGGGGGCTTACGTGACAGTGCAGTTCCATATGGCTTAACGCCAAAATGTGAAAGAGCAAACGAAATTGTGCTCGTGCACCTCCCTGTGAGGGCAGAAGGTGGCATGACTGAGCACCCGATTGTCTGACAGCAGGGGGCATCGTGGCGGTGGACTCAGCAGCCAGCCACGCCAGGGTCGTAGCCACAAACGCCCACGAATTTCACAGGTGCCCGACTCGTACTTGTAAGAATACTGAAACGTACCACACACGATAATAAAAACAAAATTTCTAATTTACTTTAGTACAGTCTCGATGGTGTATTACATGATATTAAACTGAGGTGACAAAAGTGATGCACACATACAGATGGCAGCAGAATTGCGTACAGAGGATGTAAAAGGGCAGTGCAATGGCGGAGGTGTCATTTGTAATCAAGTGATTCATGTATAAATGTTTCCGGTATGATTACGGCAGCACGACGCAAATTTAAAGACTTTGAACGCGGAATAGTAGTTGGAGCTAGATGCATAAGACATTCCATTTCGGAAATCGTTAGGGAATTAAATATTTCGAGTTCCACAGTGTAAAGATAATGCCAAGATACCAATGTTCAGGCATTAATTCTCACCACGGATGACGTAGTGGTGGACTGCTTTCCCTTAAATGGATTTTTTTCATTGAAGAGGACTGAGCACAGCACACGCTAAGTAAACCTAATTCCAATAACAAGTTTTAGGAGACATTTAGAAAAGAAAACACCTTTAACAAGAAAAAATGAAGACTCGTGCTTTGTGAAAATACACCCTCGATGGTGTGACTCTACAAGCAAAATAAATTTGAAAAGCTAATAATTTTCCGTAGTGACGTGTGACTTTGATATACTAAACATCCACGGAGAGAGCTCATGTAGCTATACCACAGCATACAATTAGAATATGTGTATTACTACAAAATACATGCCGGAATATGCATTTCAAGCATAAAAACGTCAATTTTCACATAAAATATTTAATGGAGTAACGAAAGTAGTGGCAAGACATCAGTTTAGATGAAGATACGCATCTGTAAGCGCACTTATTTCTACTTTTTATCAGGTGAATTGCCATAAGTAGCTATTCAAGAGAGAAAACTTTATTGCGGGAACTGATGGACCCACCAAATACGCAAGACAATATCAGAAACTTAAAAAAAATATTGGACATGATTCTCAGATCCCGATTTTGGACCCACATCTTCTGTAGAAAATATCAGACAAATTGAAAATTTGTTACACACCGTGACTTGAACCTCGATTTCTAGCTTGGCAAATGGTTCAAATGGCTCTGAGCACTATGCGACTTAACTTCTGAGGTCATCAGTCACCTAGAACTTAGAACTACTTATACCTAACTAACCTAAGGACATCACACACATCCATGCCCGAGGCAGGATTCGAACCTGCGACCGTAGCGGGCGCTCGGTTCCAGACTGTAGCGCCCAGAAACGCACGGCCACTCCGGCCGGCTCTAGCTTGTCGAGAGCGGTCTTCTTAACCACACAGCTATCTGAACATGCTTCCTGAAGTTATCCAAACTTTCTTTTATTCTCGTGTGTGTATTCCCCACTGATGCACACGCAGGCTGAATCACTGTTTTTCGATTATCGCATTGCTCTGCTCCGGCGTGAAATACTGTACTGCAACAGTAATTGAAATGCCGCTATTGGACGTCAGCGCAGTGCCTGTTCCTTCGAACATTCATAGTATACACCGAGATGGCAAAAGCCATGGGATACCTCCTGGTGTCGTGTCGCCGCTCCTTTCCTCGGCGTAGTGCAGCAACTCGATGTGGTATGGTTTCAACAAGTCGTTGGAAGTCCCCTGCAGAAATAATTAGCCATGCCGCCCCTACAGCTGACCATTATTGAGAAAATGTTGCCAGTGCAGGATGTTGCGCAAGAACTGACGTCTCGATTATGTCCCACAAATGTTCAATATGATTCATGTCGGACAATTTGGGTGGTCAATTCACTCGCTCGAATCTGCACTATTATTTGCACTAGCATAAGCCAATAGTATAACCCATTGTACTGCCCCATCATAAACACGTGTTCTTCCACCAACAATTTAAAATCAGTATCTCTACAGAAAATGTTCTTAAAAGCATCTTTATATTCTGTATTCTCCTCACTTAGCTCCTTTATGTTGATACTAAAATTAATGTTATTGATTTACCAGTCTTCTGGTGCCCATTTCTGAAGCTATTTAGCTCTGTCTACCCAGTCACTGGCATCAAAGTAATTCATCTTCTTATTCTCCCAAGGATCATTCCTAACACCATTGCCACGTACAATCTGTTAATCACCATGATACAATAAATGTACCTGCACAACCTATTTAATCACACTATTAGAAACATGTTTCTCATAATTAGCGCTTAGAACATCTGTCTATTTTCTGCTAGTGAATCATCATTTGTAACTACACACTGTACAAGAGAAGCACCACCACCTGAAACATATGACACGTGATACGTTTTCCTGCTCGCAATTAATATAGTGTACACCTTCACCCAGGAAAACATGAGCCACAAGCTCTACTGCCTGTGTATTGTTAACATCTGTTTCCACTGAGGTGTTGTTGTTGTGGTCTTGACTGTTTTGATGCAGCTCTCCATGCTACTCTATCCTGTGCAAGCTTCTTCATCTCCCAGTACCTACTGCAACCTACATCCTTCTGAATCTGCTTAGTGTATTCATCTCTTGGTCTCCCTCTACGATTTTTACCCTCCACGGTGCCCTCCAATACTACATTGGTGATCCCTTGATACCTCAGAACATGTCCTACCAACAGATCCCTTCTGCTGGTCAAATTGTGCCACAAACTTCTCTTCTCCCCAATCCTATTAAATACTTCCTCATTAGTTATGTGATCTACCCATCTGATCTTCAGAATTCTTCTGTAGCAACATATTTCGAAGGCTTCTATTCTCTTCTTGTCCAAACTATTTATCGTCCATGTTTCACTTCCATACATGGCTACACTCCATACAAGTACTTTCAGAAATGACTTCCTCACACTTAAATCAATACTCGATGTCAACAAATTTCTCTTCTTCAGAAACGCTTTCCTTGCCATTGACAGTCTACATTTTATATCCTCACTACTTCGACCATCATCAGTTATTTTGTTCCCCAAATAGCAAAACTCCTTTACTACTTTAAGTGTCTCATTTCCTAATGTAATTCCCTCAGCATCACCCGACTTAATTCGACTACATTCCATTATCCTCGTTTTGCTTTTGTTGATGTTCATTTTATATCCTCCTTTCAAGACACTGTCCATTCCATTCAACTGCTCTTCCAAGTCCTTTGCTATCTCGGACGGACTTACAATGTCATCGGCGTACCGCAAAGTTTTTACTTCTTCTCCATGGACTTTAATACCTAGTCCGAAATTTTCTTTTGTTTCCTTTACTGCTTGCTCAATATACAGATTGAATAACATCGGGGAGAGGCTACAACCCTGTCTCACTCCCTTATACTAACCACTGCCTCCCTTTCACTGCCCTTCGACTCTTATAACTGCCATCTGGTTTCTCTACAAATTGTAAATAGTCTTTCGCTCCTGTATTTTACCCCTGCCACCTTCAGAATGTGAAAGAGAGTATTCCAGTCAACATTGTCAAAAGCTTTCTCTAGGTCTACAAATGCTAGAAACGTAGGTTTGCCTTTCCTTAATCTTTCTTCTAAGATAAGTCGTAAGGTCAGTATTGCCTCACGTGTTCCAGTATTTTTACGGAATCCTAACTTATCTTCCCTGAGGTCGTCTTCTACTATTTTTTCCATTCGTCTGTAAAGAATTCGTGTTAGTATTTTGCAGCTGTGGCTTATTAAACTGATAGTTCGGTAATTTTCA
The DNA here is from genome assembly GCF_023897955.1 of Schistocerca gregaria. NCBI lineage: Eukaryota > Metazoa > Arthropoda > Insecta > Orthoptera > Acrididae > Schistocerca > Schistocerca gregaria. Next base: position 323,530,371 of record NC_064925.1, on the reverse strand, counting down.
CATTTGTCAACACCTGCTTTCTTTGGGATTGGAATTATTATATTCTTCTTGAAGTTTGAGGGTATTTCGCCTGTTTCATACATCCTGCTCACCAGTTGGTAGGGTTTTGTCAGGACTGGCTCTCCCAAGGCTGTCAGTAGTTCCAATGGAATGCTGTCTGCTCCGGGGGCCTTGTTTCGACTCAGATCTTTCAGTGCTCTGTCAAATTCTTCACGCAGTATCGTATCTCCCATTTCATCTTCATCTACATCCTCTTCCATTTCCATAATATTGTCCTCAAGTACATCGCCCTTGTACAGACCCTCTATATACTCCTTCCACCTTTCTGCTTTCAATTCTTTGCTTAGAACTGGGTTTCCCTCTGAGCTCTTGATGTTCATACAAGTGGTTCTCTTTTCTGCAAAGGTCTCTTTAATTTTTCTGTAGGCAGTATCTATCTTACCCCTAGTGAGATAATCCTCTACATCCTTACATTTGTCCTCTAGGCATCCCTGCTTAGCCATTTTGTACTTCCTGTCATTCTCATTTTTGAGACGTTTGTATTTCTTTTTGCCTGCTTCATTTACTGCATTTTTATATTTTCTCCTTTCATCAATTAAATTTAATATTTCTTCGGTTTCCCAAGGATTTCTACTAGCCCTCGTCTTTTTACCTACTTGATGCTCTGCTGCCTTCACTACTTCATACCTCAGGGCTACCCATTCTTCTTCTACTGTATTTTTTTCCCTCATTCCTGTTAGTTGTTCCCTTGTGCTCTCCCGGAAACTATGTACAGCCTCTGGTTTAGTCAGTTTATCTAGGTCCCATCTCCTCAAACTCCCACCTTTCCGCAGTTTCTGCAGTTTTAATCTACAGTTCATAACCAATAGATTGTGGTCAGAGTCCACATCTGCCCCTGGAAATGTCTTATAATTTAAAACCTGGTTCCCAAATTTCTGTCTTACCATTATATAATCTATCTGGTACCTTTTAGTATCTCCAGGGTTCTTCCATGTATACAACCTTCTTTCATGATTCTTAAACCAAGTAAGTTGTGCTCTGTGCAAAATTCTACGAGGCAGCTTCCTCTTTCATTTCTTAGCTCCAATCCATATTCACCTACTACGTTTCCTTCTCTCTCTTTTCCTACTACCGAATTCCAGTCACCCATGACTATTAAATTTTCGTCTCCCTTCACTCTCTGAATAATTTCCTTTAATTCGCCATACATTTCTTCAATTTCTTCGTCATCTGCAGAGCTAGTTGGCATATAAACTTGTACTACTGTAGTAGGTGTAGGCTTCGTATCTATCTTGGCCACAATAATGCGTTCACTATGCTGTTTGCAGTAGCTTACCCGCATTCCTATTTCCCTATTCATTATTAAACCTACTCCCACATTATCCCTATTTGATTTTGTATTTATAACCCTGTATTTTCCTGACCAAAAGTCTTGTTCATCCTGCCACCGAACTTCACTAATTCCCACTATATCTAACTTTAACCTATCCATTTCCCTTTTTAAATATTCTAACCTACCTACCCGATTAAGGGATCTGACATTACAAGCTCCGATGCGTAGAACGCCAGTTTTCTTTCTCCTGATAACGACATCCTCTTGAGTAGTCCCCGCCTGGAGATCTGAATGGGGGACTATTTTACCTCCGGAATATTTTACCCAAGAGGACGCCATCATCATTTAATCATACAGTAAAGCTGCACGCCCTCGGGAAAAATGACGGCCGTAGTTTTCCCTTTGCTTTCAGCCGTTCGCAGTACCAGCACAGTAAGGCCGTTATGGTTATTGTTACAAGGCCAGATCAGTCAATCATCCAGACTGTTGCCCCTGCAACTACTGCAAAGGCTGCTGCCCCTCTTCAGGAACCACACGTTTGTCTGGCCTCTCAACAGATACCCCTCTGTTGTGGTTGTACCTACGGTATGGCTATCTGTTTCGCTGAGGCACACAAGTCTCCCCACCAATGGCAAGGTCCATGGTTCATGGGGGGTCCACTGAGGTAGCTCTCATTTAACCTAATTCAATTTTATTATAGTTGACATTCAAATACCCACTCTTGCCACTGCTGCACAAACTTGTTTTCTCTGGTACCACAGGTGATTCTGTCTCATGTACTAAAGATGAAAAACCCATAATATTTTCTTCAACATTATCAGTCTTATCATTATCTTTACGAAACAAGTCTCAACATTTAGTTTCTCTCCATGACTTACTGCTCTTTTCATAAACTTTCACTACTTCAACTTGCTCTTCAACTCAAACCAGTCTCCTCATAAATAGTTACTACCCAGGACTGTCTCCATTCCACATACACTTTTCTTCCGTATTTCTTTATTTTTAATATTATTGTAAAACCCCTGCTATTTTTTCCTATCATTTATTTCCAAACTCTTAGTCATGTTTCTTACATTGTTCTTTGTCCCAACTTGGACCCCTGTAGAAAACGATTTTAATTTTCCAAATTCTGTTCTCTATTTAGTTAACTATCCTTACTACTTTCTTACTTTTGTCCTGGCCCACTTACATAACTCATTTCCAATTTATCTCACCTCTTTCTGTCCCCTTCATTAAATCTTCCTCTATTCTCTCTCAAATTCTCATCCAGATTTCTATTCCAATTGTGATTCTGCTAACTTCGTTGACAATTCCAAGCAATGATGGTACCTTGATCAGTCTTTTGGCTAATATGCAATAAATTTTGCGCTGAATCAGTGGGACAGTGTATTATTTCTTTCTGTAATGTTTCTGGTAATATTATCTTGAGTGTGTAAATTTCAGTGGTTGTCTATTTAAAAGTACTAATTTTCTCAATTCCTGTTGGAAAAAAAAATATTATGGTGAATCAGTCTGCTTAACAATGGTCCATTACCTAAATTTTTTTGCCTGGCTCAAATATCTGTCTCAAATTAGATGCTCAAATAAGTCGCAAGATACAAATTAGTTGGAATATTGGTTGCCCACCTCTTAGCAGGAATCTCTAGCAATATTTTCAATAATTTTTATTTTACTCTCGCTGATCATACAATGCATAAAACAGTCTTTGCACTGTTCATATTGATAATTTCGTCTTTTCTTACAGTTATAGAAACCACATTATCTTTCTCATTCTGTAAATTGCTTGCTGTGCTTGTCTATTCACCCGTCGATAAATATTTTGTTTCCTCATTACTTGCTTATACTCGTTTATCCACCATAGCCATAGAATTCGTTGTGTCAGCACCCCTAGAGTTATACATCTGTGTGCCTGAATCTATCTCACGCTTTCCCACCCTTTATGTTTTCTTCAACCGTATAACTCCAATTCCAATATTTCACATTTAAGTTATCAATTTGTTGTCAAATCTCTCAATATAATTTTAAACTAATTTTTTAAACCACTCACGGGAATATCTATAGGAAACAAGTGAATTCATGGCATTCCGATGCTAGTAGACAGTGATTTATATCAATGAGGGAAGTAGAAAATTTGTGACAGATCTGGATTCAGCCACGACCTCCTGCTCACTATGTAGATGCTCTGACCATGAAATCATTCTGACACTGTCGTCATTGCAACTGAATGGAATACCCTTGCACGCATCCCATCAGACACAAAATCATAACTTATCTACACGTAAGTAGTGACCCTGCTCATGATCCTCATTACTTACGGCCTTTCGCCGATTCCCATCAGTGTTAGAGCGTGGTGTGCATCTACACTTATAGACCACTGGTCAGCCACGCCTTCTTGTGACGCCTTCTATCAAACACTATATACGAAAGAACATACACCAATGGTCCCATCAGTGCAGATGCACACCAGGCTCTAATATTTACGTTAATCGGTGAACTCCGCGAGTATTGAAGATAATGGACAGAGAGTAAACTGAGAATTTAGGATTGATGGGAGGCGTGCAAGGCTGGTCCGTGCAATTGCAGCGACTGCTACGTCTGAGTGGTTTAGTGATCGGAGTACCAGACTTGTGAGCTAGAGTCCTCAGGACACCTGGGTTCGAATCTCGGTCCAGTACAAATTTTCAGCTTTCCCTTTTGATGTGATTCACAGTTCACTAGCAACTAAATGTCATTATTTCCTTCACATCTTGTCCGTCATGTCTGCATGATCAAAATATAATATCTACAGAACCTATAAATTTTTCAGTCGTTCTTTAAACTGCCCAAAAACTCTCTAACTTACTCAACTAATTCATCCCTGAAGTGACTACTGCTTTTAACGAAACGTCTCCTGCTTCAACTAATTTCTGTTGACTCATAAACTCGCTTCCACAGACTGTTGATTCAAAATCACTTAGTGACTTTCCGTTGCTGTTGCTGCCAAGGGATATGACGTCACTCGCGTGATAAATGATTAAAGACCTTTCTTTAATTTGATTTATTCGTGGACCTACCGGATTTGACTGCGTTATCGGTGTGTTGCTGTTACACAATCGGCTTCTTACAGTTACGCTTTCTGTAGAATGCCAACAATGAAACTGATGATTTCGCCTCTTTCAAGGCAATACTGATACTAACGTTATTCTCCCTCCGGCAGGCAAGTTCATGACACTCTTTTGGCTGAGGAATATTGTTTCTGTGTTCTGAACCCAGTGGCTAGAGTAGAAAATTTTGTTTATGAAAGTATACGGGGAAAACTCCGTCCTCTTCGGACTGAAGCAGAATATTAAACGTTTACTTAATTGAAGTATTCTTTTCGTAAATAAATCTAAGATACAAATTTCGTTGCTTTTCTTTTGGTAATTACATTAGCCGATAACGACCCTTTTATCGTTATCGTATTTTTCACATTCATCTATGAGAGTTTTACTCACTTTCTTTCCCAGTTTTTTTCAGAGTAATATTCTTAAAATAGTCACAAAGTGTATCACTCTCTGTGACGTTTTTGTGATAAATCTTCTTAGAAAAATTTGCTACCTCTGTGTAGTGAATTCTAGAAGTCAGCCCTTCACAGCACAATGGAATTCCTTTTGAAGTAGCTCTAATTTATTGTCTCTGGTTACTGCGTAGCCCTCTGTTAATAAATGTAGTAACTGTACGCTATATTCCGCGTCGCTATGGCGCTCACAGATCTCCCCTACTTCGTCTCGCAGCAATATAATATTCTGCAGACTTCGTGTCACACAAGGAATCAGAAAAAAAACGTTTAGAACCTTAATGGCTCCTCAGCATAAATTCGTTGCTGACTTACCGAATACGACAAGAAATTAATGCAAAGGAACGAAAACATTAATATATACTGTCAGGAGAATGTACGAACTGACGTAGCCTCCCTGAGGGAATGAGATACTAAATGCTATGTCAGATACATATGTTAGATCTCTTTTATGTACATCCGTATTCAACATGTATTCCATTTACTTCCAGGCTAAGTGTCAGTGTTATTACTGCTAGCTCCTTGCTTTTGTTTTATATACGAGAGGGTGCTGAAAAGCCATCCCTCCAAATTTTTTTATTCTGTTCCCAATATCGTTGAGGTATTGTATTACATGTTACGTATATTAGTCAGTAGAGTTTCCCACTTCGCTGTCTCAAGTTTCAACTCTCTCATGCCAGAGGGTACAGAATTGTAGCGTGTAATATAACGAAGTGTAACGGGACTGTGACGGTGAGTGAGAAACAACGTTCTCCAGTCGATTTTTACGAATTCGAAGAATTCATCCTCGCATGGAACTCCTCAGTTTCAGCATGATGATGTCAGATTACACACGAGCGCTGCGACATTTGCAACAATCCGGTGCCTGATAGTACACATTCCTCGATCATCCTCCATAAGAGTCCCGGCTTGACCCATTTCGTTTTCATCTGTTCCCACAACTGTGATGGTGATGAAGCGGTGTAAGCAGAGGTCAGTTTGTGGCTCCGTCACCGAAGTCCAAAAGTATGAAGTGACGGTCTACATCCACTCACTCATTGGGAGAAATGTGTTCATCGTCAGGGTGACAATGTTGAGAATCTACATCTACATCTACATGACTACTCTGCAATTCACATTTAAGTGCTTGGCAGAGGGTTCATCGAACCACAATCATACTATCTCTCTACTATTCCTCTCCCGAACAGCGAGCGGGGAAAACGAACACCTAAACCTTTCTGTTCGAGCTCTGATTTCTCTTATTTTATTTTGATGATCATTCCTACCTATGTAGGTTGGGCTCAACAAAATATTTTCGCATTCGGAAGAGAAAGTTGGTGACTGAAATTTCGTAAAAAGGTCTCGCCGCGACGAAAAACGCCTATGCTGTAATGACTTCCATCCCAACTCGTGTATATCTGCCCCACACTCTCCCCTATAACGTGATAATACAAAACAAGCTGCCCTTTTTTTCACCCTTTCGATGTCCTCCGTCAATCCCACCTGGTAAGGATCCCACACCGCGCAGCAATATTCTAGCAGAGGACGAACGAGTGTAGTGTAAGCTGTCTCTTTAGTGGACTTGTTGCATCTTCTAAGTGTCCTGCCAATGAAACGCAACCTTTGGCTGGCCTTCCCGACAATATTATCTATGTGGTCCTTCCAACTGAAGTTGTTCGTAATTTTAACACCCAGGTACTTAGTTGAATTGACAGCCTTGAGAATTGTACTATTTATCGAGTAATCGAATTCCAACAGATTTCTTTTGGAACTCATGTGGATAATCTCACACTTTTCGTTATTTAGCGTCAACTGCCACCTGACACACTGTACAGCAATCTTTTCTAAATCGCTTTGCAACTGATACTGGTATATGTAGATACGAAAAACAATGATATTCAAAGTTAATAAAGTTTATTTTGGTTACAAAAATTTAAGACTTTTTGCATAAAAGTTTTGGAGGCATTAATTTCCTGCACGTCCTCGATTATTGTCTTAATTGGTTAGAGGTACTCTTAGATAAAAAAAAATTGCATTCAGAATTTTTTTAATTGTCTGCTAAGTACTACAGTGGGATGTATTTCCGTTCGTTCTTACACGTATAAAAATCAAATTTTGTCCAATGGTATGTTTTGGAGTCACTGTATCAATGGTAAGAAGAGGCCTCTCATTTAATAATAAGAAAAATACTGTGCCATGTTAAATGATCTCTGCAGCTAATTCAATAAACACTTTCTGTAGCACTTTTACACCTTCTTGCATATGTGCATCCACATCGTCTCCCCAATACATCCAATATAGGGCTCCCAAGTAATACGGATTTTTAGTATCTTTCCGTACTTTCAAAAACATTAAAACATTTCACCTCCATTTTCACTCATTGTCTATTTGAGGATTTACTGACATTCGTGTGCTGAAGAATTCCTCCTGCTTAGTTCCCTGGCATGGCATCCTCGGTTTTTGTTCTGCAATTCGCAATTCAGCCCCTTACTTAAATAACCAGTCCAAACTTAATAAAATATTGATTTTTGTCTTTAGTGACACCAACATAAATTGACTGAAATACAAATCATTAATGCTAAAATTAGTGAACACTTCTTTGGTTACTTAGCGGATTTTCTTTCATTCATTTCTTCTACTTGTAATCCTGTCGCCGGATACCAGAGACCATTCTTTCCTCCAGTGACAATCCAAAATTTTTAATGAAGTACCATAAAGAAACTACCTTAATAAAGTATAATGTTAACTTTCATATTATTCACAATTCCCTTGACGATAGGTCTTAATCCCACGTCTTTCACTTAAACACCTTCTGTCAGTACTTCTGTTTGATAATGCAGTGAGCGTATTTCAAATACCATGTCATATCTCAGCCTTTTCTTTGTTTTCTTATCTAAGACCTTGACGCTTTTCTGTTTACAACTTTCATCTACCCACTTTGTTTCAACTGATCCTACTATCTTCCTCTATGTCCTCATTTGCTTACTATCAAGTTGAATAATCAGTTGTCCCTTAGCAGGTACAGTTACTCATGGCACCTCACTGAAAACATTCACCTGCAATTGATAGTAGTCTACATTGAAATTTGTGTTTCTTATTTCTCCTCTCCTAAATTGGACTTACCTTCTTACTCATAATAATCTGCTGATTTTGTGTCTTTTCAATCACTCTACTCCCGACAAAATCCGTGCACCAATACCTGGCACCACATACAGAGGATACAGAAACTCTGTACCGTCTATGGAAAATTTAACTGTAGCCAGTTCCTCCACCTCTTTGCTTCGACTATCCACTATTCTTTGACTGTAGAATACGTTGCCTCCCTCCTGTCTTTTCCTCCACCAAAGAGACTGATAACCTCAGCAGTTTGGTCCCTTAGGAACTTACCACCACCTTAATCCACCGAGTTTTATCAGTGAGACATAAGGAAGATCCTGAATCACTTATTTACAGTTTTCTCATTTACATCCCTGTCGACAACAGGCCGAAACTGAACTTCATATTCTCCCTCTTTTTCTTCCAGAAAATTATGCCTTAACAATACTGCCTCCTGATATCCTATGAATTCTAGTTGGTATACTGTGCCTTTCGTCTCACAGAGACCTCACGATTTTCTTGATTAGCCACAACAATCTGATCCTCTCTCACTGGTCCTTCCATATTCGTTGTCCCTTGATATTTACACACTGCCCTTGGGTTCTGCCAAGACTGTCGATGTCAATCATATCTGTGCCCTGCCTCGCTCTTCCTATTTAGACCGTTTGGTGCTATTTGACAATAATTCCCATCAGATGTATTATCAAATCTACCCCTGCCAATATGCCACAGCTGTATTAAAGCCATTCTCATCCCTTTCCTCAGGACAATTTACGTAGTCAAGCTGATACACAATTTCGCATTACTTGAACATTATCCCAACTTCTACCTATTAGCATTTCTTTTCTTGCCTAATTAGTATTTCAATTAAATGTGATTCATCAATTATTTGGTTTAGACATTTGGTTTGATTTATGTGTAATCCTACAAAGTACCACATGTACCCACAAAGTACCCCATGATTCATTATGAACGCAAGGTCCCCATACCTGTACTCTTAAACGTTTGTATCTCCCTGATGAACAAAATTTTATTTTGAACTCGCTCCCAGATTGCTAATATCACGGAAAACTGTCCACATTTAATAATCCCCTTTGCTATGCACTACCTTCTAAATGGCTAATTAATTAGAAATCGTATTTTTTTCCATAACACGATGAAGTAGGTGAAGTACCTTCGAAAGCCCTCAGAAACATAACCCTTGAGCAGCAATGGTAGGAAATATTTGTGGGACTTTTTTTGCCAAATTCCACCTCTGTCCAAGTGGAGCTCCTCCCATTAACCACAATTCCCATTTGAGTTTGAACTTTTGTAGTTAGGGCCAGTTACACACACTCTCTGTAAATTATATCTGCTGTTCGCCCATTAAGTTCCCCCTATTAATCTAAGCAAGGGCTCCCATACTATAGTAGCCTATGTAGGGGAGACGTTTGACTGGAAGTCTGGAGTGTTTTTAATACTTTGGAAGACAAATACGACTTGCAAGTAGTCATAAAAATGTCTGTTAGAATACGCGTAATACCGACTTTTAAATCTTTTTTTGGGGAAAACATCCGGCTACACTATATTTTCTCCTTTTCGTGAGAGCTGAGGAAGGGGTTGGCGGGAGGGAGGAAAGGGGGCGTGGGGGGAGGGGGCGTGGGGGGAGGGACGGCACCCCATTGCCCTCTGGTACAGGCGCCCCTGAATCTACCTTTCGGACTGCTGTATGGCCGTGGGGTATCATTTTCACATCACAGCAGAATTCAACACCTGTAACGCTACAATTATCCACAGACAGATCAAACTCTCTCATTTTCCTAGTCACCCATGTTCGCATTTGAGCGATACTTTTATCTGCTTTACGGTATAAGGACACTTCACGCGTTGGATTTGGTTTCCTCCAATGACAGCGCTCATCGTCATGCCCTAATCGTTCAAAATTGCCGAACTGCTTCAGCAGTTGGTGAGTTCACTTCCAATTCCCTGCCCGGCTTTCGTTCTTGACGTGTTTCGATCACACCCGATAACCACACCAAAAACAATCACACAACGATACTGATGAAATACATTCTTTCATACAGAGCATTAAAGAAACACTGATGGATCCTTCCACACAAGACACGACTCAGCGTCACTGATACAGTTATTATGTCAGAGATCGGCTTTTGTCAGATGAGCTTCGTACTACATCGCGTGACGATAAATTTTTTAGGATTTCAGCGCATTGCGACGACTGGCTCTCCTACCGCAGTGAAACGACGTAGCACAGTGATAGCATATAAACCTAATCCGTAGAAAGTCGTAGCTTCGAACATCGTCAGATGCTGTAACATATTTATATTTCTAAAGCTAATCAAACTAATTTAATGTTTTTATTAATTTAATTGGTTGAAATGTAATTTTTTGTTTCTAATGTTTTGCCACGTCATTTTCATCATTGCGCTGATCTTTTTATTTGTGATTATTTTTCTTCCGATCATTGTTTTTCCGTTTGGAATTTGCGTATGTCGCCTTTCATCATCAGGCAAATGGCAACCAGAACTGTTCATCGGTTGGCAAAGCTGGGGCTCATGTATTAGAGAGAGGATAGTTTTAGGTGACCAGTGATATTTTGTTTGCTTTTAGCGGTGAAACAGAAATACTTTCTGCCTTGAGTTTGCTCACAGAGGGTAGATTAAATCGTCCTGCACAAAGGGACCATGATTTGAGTTCTGCCGCAGAATGCTGCTGCCGTTTTCTCGGATACATTGCACATCACGAGGTTGTAGTTACGTTAGGATACGAGTTTAGATTCAAGGCTACAGAGGACGTAGTCTGCCGCAGTTCAGTCATTGGTCACGTAGCTGTCGTCAAAGCAACTCGCATTTCCGTCATACCTCACAGCGGCCGATTCCAACATTGTCCCGGATTACACATCAACTGCATTTGTGAAGTGACTCACAGTGTGTGTGTGCGTGTGTGTGTGTATGTGTGTGTGTGTGTGTGTGTGTGTGTGTCCATGTCACTTTTAACCGAGCAGTATGCTAGGCGAGCCAATGTGGCAACACTGTAGCGGCAAGTGACGTACGGCAACTTTCAAGTAAATTTAATCAGACTATTGTCGGCTTATGATACTTTTACTTTCTCGTTTAAATATTCCTTTTGTAAATTTCTTATCTCATCTCTATTATTTTGTTCCTTAAGAATGAGATCTGCTACTGATGCACTCAGTGCTATCACTTTTTTATCCATCATCATATTGATTGAAACTATGGTTCATCTCTTTTCTAAATTGAGCAAAAGTTTTTTTAAAATCTCCAAGAAATTATTGCTTCCCATCTTATCTCTCTTTCCCCATTTCCTACGTATCTTCTGGTTCATTTTCTCTCTCTTGCCTTTGTTCTTTGGCCCACTAGCCCAAAAAACCCTCAACCTTTTCCGTCTCACACATTTCCTAGTATACTTTAACGAAAAATTCTTAAATGGAAGCTGATGCTTATCACAGTCATAAAAACTAACATTCAAAAGCCTAGATCGCAAAAATATTTGTTTATTTAAGAGAACCGGTATGGACAGACTTAAAGACAACAGTGGAAAAGATTATTCCGCCTCTGTGAGGGCTACACTGTTACTTACGTTATTCTTCCTTCGGTAATCCTTTTCATCAAATTGCTGTTGGCTGCAGAGTAAATTTTTTTTGTTTTGAAACCACTGCCTTGAACAGCAAAAATTGTTAATTAAAGTATTTGAATAAAATTTCGTTCGCTTGAGACTGAAACAGAAAATTAAACATTCGTTCAATTGAACACAATTTTTTTAATAATATTCTTAAAATAACAACAAAGTCAATGTCTTTTCGATCGCTAAAGAGCCATAGTCCATCTTTTTTATATATTCTCTTAGAAAAAATTAACTTCCTCTGTGTTGTTTTATGGGAAGAGTCTGCTCTTTACTGCTCCATGGCATAACTTTTGACGTGGTTCGTATTTATTGTCTCTGGCTAGTGTGTTGTCCTCTGTTGATTAATTTAATAAACGCTTGTTAGCTTTTGCACCGCTGTGGCGCTCACAGATCGCGCCTGCTTTATCTGGCAGCAACATTTCACTCCGCAGACTGTGACTTACAAGGGAACAGAAAAAAAGAAAAGAGAAAACTTGAGAGCCTTAATTGCGATTCAAAAGACATTCGTTAACCACTTGCCTACGATTAGAACAAGAAATTACATGAACGAAAACATTTATGTAATATTTACCGTCAGGACAAAGTATGACCTGACAGAGAGATGAAATTACAATTATTATGTGCCTCCTAACAGACTTACCTTTCGTACCCTGGCTGCAACTCTGCTTGTATTGCAAATCATTTCTATGTGATGTGGTGTACTGCCGCGTGTGTGGACCAGCTGTCGCTGCTACCTGCTGGTGGCTGCTCGTGCCGTGTAGCCGCTGCTACTGCTGCTGCCCGCTGCACCTCGGCGAAGCGGTGCTATGCAGTGCGATGTTGCGTGTGTGGGCTGCTGTTGCTCGTGTTACCAGTGCGATGCTCAATGGTGAAAGCATTCTACACCATTCTGGTGAGTTTGGTCACTGCAGAAGCGCCGTTCATCATCGACTGCTACTGCTGATGTTTCACATGCCTTCCAGCTCTTCCTACCGAGTCACTTTCTGGACTAACTGCGGCCTTGAGACCCGACATATGACTTAGCACATTAATTTTTTCTTGGACAATTTCGGTTGAAAAGTGCGAAACCCGTTGTGGAATATCAATGAAACCTGGTAGTTGAGGAAGGCAGGATTAGGTTATGATTGTAGATCAATTACTGTTGATTTGCTTTGCAATTTTAATCATTTATTTTAATAAATAAGTTTTGAAACAAGCCAATGACGTCACAATCAGCCTTTTAAGGCACGTAACCACAATCAAGGCTGAAGGCCTTTAACGCGATAAATGGCAAACAAGCTAATGAAAACAAGCCAATGTGGTCGGAATCAGAATTTTAAAGCAAGTAACCATCTTGGTGAGGCTACCTGACATCCAACAAAACAAATGCAAAATGTAAACTTTCGCCAAAGCCGGAACCTGCGGTCTGGGGGCCGCCCGCAGAATACTGCTCAAGCATATTTCCCTTAGTATCTTCATCTACGTCGGTGAGATGCGATATGGGGACTGCCTGGTGGGAATATGGTCAGACAGATCAATATGGTAGTCTAGAACATTAGTAACCCCCAGTCTATCACAGAGAAGCTCTGGGAACCTCTCCAAGAAACCCTTTCGTTCAGATGCCTGCTAGGAAGACAGATGGGTGAGATAAAACTCACTAACCTTAGCATCAACTGCCAGCATCCCCACATCTCGTTACACCCTACGTTTAGTACAGTCACAGAATCCAAAATCCTGACCAGATGAGAACTTAAAGAAAAAGGTGGACCGTGAATAATCCAAGACAAGACCAGTTTTACCGAAGAAATCACATCTCAAGATCAAGTCGACCGGCACCTCCTTAACCAAGGCCAAAGACAAGGACCACGAGAAATCACCAACCAAGATAGTGCCTTGGGCCCAACCCTCCAGAGGCAACATCTGCCCATTGGCAACCCGACATCTCTGCACCGAAGATGGGACCAGCTTAAGTCTCGCAAAATGGCCAAATTCATGAAACCATTCCAAACTCTACAATGAAAAGTAGGTACCAGAATCCAAAAGGGCACGAATAGGTTCACCACTTACTCGAGAACAAATATAAGGCAGTGAGGGTGATGACCGAGCAGCGACTTTGGCACACCAGGGCTTAAAACCTCGACCCCGGGGTCACTGCCCAGCCGGGCGTCATTTATTTATTGAGAGTGTCTGAGGCTGAGTGCAAGTACGAACTAACTGGCCTTTTCAACCACACCTAAAACATCGCCGTGATTCCCCTTTAGCAGACTCAGTTGATGATGGTAATCCGCGGTTCCCCTCAATAACGACGGTGGGCTGAACCTTAACTTCACAGTATCCATTGTCCGAGAGTGGCAACGCGGATATTGCTACAACGGCAGCACGACGCTCTTCCCAAGTAGAGGGACGACCACGAAAAACAAAGTGGGACTTATTCGCCGCTCACATTCCTTCAGGACAACTGAAACTAACTCTGGCAGATCAACTAACAAGACCAAGCAGGTTGTCATAACTCATTCCACGTATTGATGTAACCCTCCATATCTTCCTGCATCTGCCAAATATAGTGACATTCGAGTTGTTGGCGAAATCCCGTGGTCAATCTTTCGCTAATCACAAGTTTCCTCAACTTCTGCAAGAGACAAAAGTACCTGATGTGAAACTCCAAACGCATCAGCGTGTTGCTCAAAGCGAACCAGCAACCATAACAACCTTTCAATTTGCTCGAGTCGGTCTATAACTAATTCTGTAATGTCGCGAAACAGATGCAACAGACGATTAGAGGCTGGCGTCTTACCGCCAGCTCATACATGAGGTGGTCCTTCATCAATAGGCCGATCCTGGGGCACTGCCTGGCCGCCATTACAGAGTTGATCCCCTAAAACAGAGCGAAACAACAAAGACTGAACCGTACAACAGTAACAACGCTTAACCAACCAAACCAACAGTAACTGAAATGGCGACATTACGATCCTAACCATGCTCTGCTACCGGTGAAACCTGGTAATGAAGGAAAGTAGGATTGGGTTACGATTGTGGACGGGGCCCGAATCAATTACTATTGGTTTGCATTGCAATTTCACTCATTTATTTTAATAAATAATTTTTGAAAACAAGTCAATGAGTTCACAGTCAGACTTTTAAGTCATGTAACCATAATCACGGCTGAAGGCCTTTATCGCGGAAATATGGCAATGATTTAAAATTTAAAAAATACATAAAATACTGACGGCAAATAATTTTGGAAAACAACCAAAAGTGGTCACAATCACAATTTTAATGCAAGTAACCACAATCTCAGCTGAAGGCCTTCAACGCCAGAATGGCAATTATAAAAAAATTAAACAAACGTACATGAAATATAGAGAGAAAATAATTTTGGAAAAGAAACAAATGTGGTCGCAACCAGAATTTTAAAGCAAGCAACTACAATAACGGCTGAAGGTCTTTAACACCAGAATGGTAATTATAAAAAATTAAACAAACGTACATAAAATACAGACAGCAAATAATTTTGGAAAACAAGTCAGATTGGTCGCAATCACAATTTCAAGGACAATAACCACTATCACAGCTGAAGCCCTTTAACGCTCAAAATGGCAATTCCCAAACATACATAAAATACAGACAGAAAATAACTTTTTAAATCAAGCCAATGTGGTTGCAATCAGATTTTTAAACCAAGTAACCACAATCACGGCTGAAGGCCTTTAACGCCAAAATGTCAACTACAAAAAATTTAAGGTATATACTGTCAAACGGCGAGTGGCATAGCAAAAGTTTGTAAAAAAACAAACAACTGGCCACCAAACAAGTGGGACAGATGATGGTAACTTAATAATACTATAATGTAATAAAATACAAGGGTCAGTGACAAACGATGCTCCAGGAATCGACCTCTGAGTAAGTCATACCATAAACACTTCCGTGAGTGAAGAGAAAGGCAGATAAGAGTTGCATCCAGATCTCAAGATGGTAACTCGGACTAGAGGCAGTCTAACGAGCGATTAATGATAATCTTCGTGAGGCTAGCTAACATCCAATAAAACAAATGCAAGATGTAAATTTACGCCAAAGCCGGAACCGGCGGTCTGGGCTCTGACAGTAGAATACTGTGCTCAGAGCGCCAGGAACAAGAAGGAATGACTACCGCTAAGGTAGAAGAAAGCCACCCAACCTACAATTGAGAAACTGTCAAACTTACACGCCTCACCGGACAGCGGCGGTAGGGTGAAGAAATGTACACGGCCGTTACATACACTAAATCGTCAGGGTAGGTAACTAGGGTGTTAGCTGCCGCAAGATAGAAAAATATCGCTGGTCGAACTTAATGTAACAAGCTGAAAATAGTAGATAGTAATTTGAGGCTCGGGAAGATCTGATCCCCAGGTACTCCACTCGCTGCTTTTCGCCTCGGTGACACTACGAGCAGCAACACCAAACCAAGTCACTGGAGAATCGCGAGATTTCACAATGGTGGAGGTTTCTCTACGCGAATTTCACTGCAATCAACTTAAACGTGCAGAATCCGGTTCGACGGGGTCGTGCATCCTCGTGACCACTGCCCTTCGATCCGGCAGTCCATACAGGCCGCCAGCGGTCCCAGCGTGTTGTCACTCTGCAAGGACCTCGGTGCTCCTCCGTCCCCAACCGAACTCCAAACTCACACCACACGGGAGAAGAACGAGGTCGCCCCAAAGATAGGGCAGCAGAACTACATATCGATAAGGGCCGCTGCTGCCAGTAGCGTGCAGGCAACGCTTACGACACCGAATGGCACCAGTGAACACGAGAAGAAGACAAACAATGCAACGATGCCAATTAAACGATACTGTCTGGCAGAAATCTACACACAGCACCAACTCTAGCCACAGCACGGCCCAATCGTGGGATAATCCTGCCTCAGTTTCTATACTTTTATGAAGTTCCGATATCTGATAGTGCTGTACGTAGGCTTCAAAATGGCGTCTGTTACAGAGGTACGTTCCAAGCAGAAACCTGTTATTGAGTTTCTTTTGGCGGAAAATCAGAACACTGCAAATATTCACAGGTTCTTGCAGAATGTCTACGGAGACCTGGCAGTGAACGAAAGCACAGTGAGTTGTTGTTGAGGTGTCTGTGATGATAGCAACTAGGTCGCAAAAACCTATCCAATCTCCCGGGTACCGACCGGCCGCGCAAACCTATGACTCCTGTATTGGACCTCTCGTTCGAGGTGGTAGACGGATCACAATCAAACACTTTACTGCACATCTGGACGGCTCTGTTGGCAGTGCTGACATAGTCGTCCATCAGTTGGGATATTAGAAGCCGTGTGCCAGCTGCTTTCCTCAAAGGTATGGTGCCCTCTTAGTTCCTAACCGGCTAACAGAGACCGTAAACAGCATATATCATAAGACCTTTTCTCGTAACCAGTTCATTATAGTCTGAGCGCACAGAGCAGTTGCAATCGCCTTTCTGAGACCAAATGGTTCAAACGGCTCTGAGCACTATGGGACTCCACTTCTGAGGTCCCCTAGAACTTAGAACTACTTAAACCTAACTAACCTAAGGACATTACACACATCCATGCCCGAGGCAGGATTCGAACCTGCGACCATAGCGGTCTCACGGTTCCGGGCAGAAGCGCCTAGAACCGATAGACCACCGCGGCCGGCTGAGGTTTACTGACGACACTGTGATTTTTCTAGAGACGGAAAAGAAAATAGGAATGCAGCCGAATAGAACCTCTTGAAAAGAAGTTATAACATGACCACCTTGTCAAACTCGCTTTGTCTACTGAACTCTCTGCCTGTAGCGTGTCGACAACCTATGGATGGGTATCCGCTGCAACACGATGGGAAATACATCCTTTTTAGATCACAGAAAGACGCCCTTGCATCTCGCACTGCATTGCATGTGCTTGGTTGAAAACAATTTCCACAAATGCAAACTGCCGTCTATGTACCTCACTACAAAACACTGGGTCACCGATACTCACCGGTACTCACTTCTGTCTGAGGGGTCACCGCACGCTGCAATTTGTGGCACAGCGAGTATGTATCGAATTATCTTAAATGTCACCTACGTTAAAAACAAAAGCATAGATCTCGAGCCATGCATTAAGACCACAGCTACTGCCTGTATTTGGAAATTTGTGGTAAGGACTATGGGACCAGGCTGCTGAGGTCATCGGTCCACTGCCTGTATAAAAACAGATTTAACATATCGGACGTTGATGCAGATGTTTCCCTAATTCGTCTGGACATTCTATATAGGGAGAGTCACCTAACGTTACTGCTGGATATATTTCGTAAACCACATCAAATACTGACGAACCGATTCCACAGACCGAATTTGAGGAGAGGGGCTAGTATAATTGTTTAATACAAACCACACAAAAACGCACGAAAGTGTTTTTTTTTTAACACAAGCCTACGGAACCGTGAGACTGCTACGGTCGCAGGTTCGAATCCTACCTCGGGCATGGATGTGTGTGATGTCCTTAGGTTAGTTAGGTTTAAGTAGTTCTAAGTTCTAGGGGACTGATGACCACAGCAGTTGAGTCCCATAGTGCTCAGAGCCATTTGAACCATTTTGAACCACTCCTCCGCTGTTCGATCGTGTGTATCGGAGAGCACTGCAACATACATCGCCTTTCTACAGAATGATCTGCCAACGTTGCTCGAAAATGTCCCACTGGAAACGCGTCGACGTATGTGGTATCAGCATGATGGTGCACCTACACATTCCGCAATTAACACTAGGCTGACCCTTGACAGGATGTTCGACGGGCGTTTCATAGGACGTGGAGGACGCATAAATTGGCCAGCCCGTTCTCCTTATCTTACACCTCTGGACTTCTTTCTGAGTGGTACGTTAAAGGAGAAGGTGTACCGTCATGTGCCTACAATCCCCAGAGAATTTGAAACAACGTATTGTGGCAGCCTGCGGCGACATTACACCAGATGTACTGCGGCGTGTACGACATTCATTACGCCAAAGATATACAATTGTGTGCAGCAAATGATGGCCACCACATTGAACGTCTATTGGCCTGACATGTCGGGACACACTCTATTCCACTCCGTAATTGAAAACGGAAACCACGTGTGTACGTGTACCTCACCCCTCATGGTAATGTGCATGTGCGTCAGTGAAAAAGACCAATAAAAAGGTGTTAGCATGTGGACGTAATGTGCTGTTACAGTCTCTTCTGTACCTAAGGTGCATCACCGTTCCCTTTGGATCCCTACGTAATTCGGTGCTCTCCGATACACACGATCGAACAGCGGAGGAGTCGTACTCAAGCATCAACTTTAGGTTACGATATCTCCGGATGTAATTAACATTTTACAATGCAACATACGGCACTAATTACGTATTTGTTTATGTGTTCAGATGTGCTAACAAAACTAACGGGGTTCCCTTAAAAATAAAACGTAGGTTTGTGTTAAAAAACATACTTCCGTCCATTTTTCATGGTTTTTATTAAACAATTACACTAGCCCCTCTCCTCACGTTCGGTCTGTGGAATCGGTTCGTCAGTATTTGATGTGGTTTACGAAATATATCCAGCGGTAACGTTAGGTGACTTACCTTGTATATGGATGTACCATAACATTAGTAATTTAAACATTCATAAAGAACTTCTTGGTATTTGCCGTTACGGTTTTATATTAGGAATCAAAAGATAACGAATTGTTTCATTAACATTAAATTCTGGCAGAAGAGTACCACATTCATCACTTGAATATATCACCTAAGTTATGAGGTACTTTCCAATGAAAGTATGTAGTTCTGCCTTTTAACATGAAACTACGTGAGAAACGAAATCGTGTCAAGACGAAGTAGTAGTAATATGGGACCCAGGCCAGTAAAAATCGGTGCACACCATCATCAGTAGCAGCAGAGTGGATGGATCTGTATTTGGGAAGATGGCATATAACTGTTTTATGGATAGAAAATTTGTCAACATGTATATGATTGCAGTAACACAAGACTCATAAACGATTAAGTAAGTGATAGAAAAGGCCATTGTATCATCGTCAGAATTAGCCACCGATACATCAAATACGTTCACCTTTCTCCAAAGTAATATTTTCGTGAATGGAGGGGAGTGAAAAATCATAAACTCATTTGGAAACAATGGCAAATGCTCTGCTGTAGCACAGTATGGAACACAAAACATTAATCACTTGCTTAGGAACGATGATGCATCGCGTATTCTCGCTGCCCAGCCTCTGCCTTCTATTTATATCTGAGGCTGTATTTTGTTCTAGTTTCGCCACTCATTCATATTCATTATATTCCTGACTATTTCACAGGAAAAGGCTTTCGTATTTACTACACTGAGTAATTATAGAGCAGTTGCTAAAAGAATTTCCAGCATTTTGGGTAAAAAACTAGTCTGGTAATAATGGCAGTCTGAAATACTCTTAATCGTTTTAGAATAGTGTTCTTCCCGAAAAACGGAGGTGAAGAACGCAAATAACGGTAGTGAAGTTCTTCAGAAATATTTTAACAATAATTATAGAATTCAATTCATGCAGCTTGAAGCAATCACTTTTTAAAGCAAACATATCAAACCATGGAAGAAATCGAAGATATTTGTCACCAGAACTAATTGAGCAGGGAGAGAAATCGTTAATATCATAAGTAAAAGGGAAAAGGAGACGTAAGGTTTACAACCGTATTCTAGATCACGTACACTCTACATAATGTGGTCCAATTGTATTCACCTGAACAAAAAAAATTTAATATCTTAAGACCATCCTATATATCGTGGGGAATCAGAGAGCTGGGACAGAGTAAACTTCGTCGAAGCATACATCTACCAAAAGCTGGGAAGGAAAAGTTATTCTTTCTTCCACAGCAGTATCCTTTCATGTTGGTTCTCCCTCAAAGCCAGTTAGTCAGTTAATTAGTTAGTTGGTTTACTGTATCCTGGGTTATTTGCATATCATTATGACACGGTTTCAGTCAGTAAACGGGCTGTTAAATTAATTAATATTCAAATATGTGTGCTGACTATGAACGGATGAACTAACAAGATATCAGGCATACGGAATTCTTGTACGTGAATATTAAACAACACTAATTTTATCGGGTGGGATCAGTTCACTGAAATGAAATGTATCTGCATTTTTGCAGTTTTTGCTTCGTTAAAAATCAGACAATTTACATCACTTGGTAAATGGTCAAATGTTTATGTAGCAGATTCAGTCACACTTTTAAGGTATAGCAGTTTTACGAAGCGACAACGTCACTTTGCGTCCCAGTTTTGTAATTACAAATATTATTCCTATCGACCTTGAACTTACCAAGTTAAGAGAAGCAGGACGCAAATTCCTTTTTCTCGGACGTCTGCAAGGTGTCTACAAGGTTACTGAAGGTAAGCATACATGTTATTCTTCCTACACATTCATCTTCAGTCAAAACCTTCTTGAACATTATTTGTCCTATGACATAATTCCATTAGACAAAACAGAATGAAAATAATATATATATAATTTAATGAAATGTTTATACCTCAGACTTCTTATGACTTCAGGTGCAAAAGCAACTGATAAGATGTGTTTAAGAGACTCCCAAAAGAGGACTTACAATTTAAGTTACCATCAAGACTCGAATGTAATCAGTTTGTCACTGCCTAATAGATTTTGTCGTTCAGAAACCGAATTGGCTTTTTATTTTGCCTTCTCTTTTAATGAAATCCTTCATAGGAATGGGACACTGAATCAATGTTTTAAACAAGTTATTTACAGTTTCCTCTGTCGCTGTCTCTTGATACTTAGCAAAATACTTGCTTCTTCGACAAGAGAAGGTAAATCCGCTTGATACACATAATTTTCATTTCAGTACTTAGTTAGTTTTTTGCACGCAGATGTTTTAGAAGGGCACCAAATAACACTAAATGCCCATTTTACCTTGGTGCCTGCAATACATAGTGAGTGTAAATATTGCTATCAATAAGATTTGTTTAAACTGTGATTTATTGACTTTTATGGTTACAAAAATGATCACTTAAGTTTATAGAAATTGATATTTATACCAACTGCCTCAATTCCTTCTGCAGCGCTGTGTGACTCTGATACCACTCCTGCATTAATTAAGAAACGAATTTTAGAAATATCTGCTGCCTTAGAACTATCACACAACCTTTCAGCGCGAATTTCTCTTCGAGTACATGCTCGATGTTGATTTATATCACCCGCTGTACACATGTGCGTCTAAGGTTTTACAGATAAATAAGAAACCGGACCTGTTGCGTTTGTAACGCTTTATACTTGCGCATCAAAAAATTAAATATTAAACTCTTCTATTAGGGCCAGAGGACCACGCCATACCTAGAGCAACGTTAGACTAGGTCGGACGCGGTGTGTACAGCAGTCAGTGTACAGCTCTCTGAGCAGTAGTCCAGCTTTGAGAATGTTGGGGCCGCTTGTTCTCATCAAAGTATCCCCTGAGTTTGCCTGAAGGGGCTGAGTGCAGCTCCATTTAGTCCTGCCACCAAAGGAAATATCACTCGCAGTGGCAGAAATCTAAACCAGGGCCTCCTCATGGCAGTCGGACAAGTTGACAGTTCAGATAAAGAGGTGGGGAGATATGATAACCCCACTAAAGGATTTTTCTCTCGTGTAAATAGTACGACACACCATAAAACCATTAAAGAAAGTTCTGTTTCAACATTTGCTATGGCAGACATTTTTTACCCCTCAAAACTGTTTCAACGCTGTTATGTTCACAGAAAT
The DNA here is from genome assembly GCF_023897955.1 of Schistocerca gregaria. NCBI lineage: Eukaryota > Metazoa > Arthropoda > Insecta > Orthoptera > Acrididae > Schistocerca > Schistocerca gregaria. The sequence goes on along the minus strand of NC_064925.1, from coordinate 323,508,077 downwards.
GCACAAACCGAGAGAGGTGGCGCCGTGGTTGACACACTGGACTCGCATTCGGGATGACGATGGTTCAATCCTTCATCTGGCCTTCCTGATTTTTTTGTAATTTCCCTAAGTGGCTTCAGGCAAATGCCGGGATGGTTCCTTTGAAAAGGCACGGCCGATATCCTACCCTCTCCTTCCCTAATCCGATGGGACCGATGACCTCACTGTTTTGTCCACTCCCCCAAATCAACCAACCAACCACAGACACGAAACACAAAACGTAACAATCATATGGAACCATAAAATCGTATTAACTGTCCATTTCATGGATAATAATACAAAACAACAATAGTTTTCCCACATCGGCAACATTCCTCATGCACACACAGCTGGAAACCGGACGTAGCATAAGTATCCAAAGCACTTGTAGTCTCAAAGATAACAACACAGAAATGTCTCGTTGATTTAGATCCTGACGTACAAAGGTACATTTAAGAAATTAAAAACAATGATTATAAATTTACAATATGCTCATAAATAATGTTTGTACTAAATTCACAAGAATCAGTTATTATAAATTTTTTCTTTTTTTTAAATTAATGCATATGTACATCACGTCTACATCTGCAGGGATACTCTGCAAATCACATTTAAGTGCCTGGCATGCTGTTCATCGAAATACTTTCACAATAATTCTTTATTATTCCATTCTCGAATAGCGAGTGGGAAAAACGAACACCTGTATCTTTCCGTGCGAGCTCTGATTTCCCTCATCTTATTATGATTATCACTTCTCCCTATGTAGGTCGGCATTAAGAAAATATTTTCGCATCCGGAGGAAAAAAAAATGTTATTGAAATTTCATGAGAAGATTCTTCCGCAACGAGAAGCTCCTTTCTCTTAATGATGTCCACCCCTAATTCTGTGTAATTTCAGTTACACTCTCTCCCCTATGTCGCCATAATACGAAACGTGCTGCCCTTCTTTGAACTTTCTCAATGTAATTCGTCAATCCTATTTGGCAAGGATCCCGCACCACGCAGCGGTGTAGTAAAAGAGAACAGAAAAGCGTAGCGCAGTCTCTTTAATAGATCTGTTACATTTTCTAATTGTGCTGCCAATAAAACGCAGTCTTTGGATTGCCTTCCCCACAACATTTTCTATGTGTTCCTTCCAACGTGCAATAGGCGTTACATGACAATAATGTGACCCTTGACACAAATACTTGAAACATAATTAAAACAATAATACCAAATTCTGGGTACAATGTGTAATTCAGTGTATCACATGTCGAAACGGACAAGAACAGAGGAACAAATGATTAAGATCAAGGATCCCAGAATATTACTGTGAAGCTACACCATCATGGATATAAGAAAAGTTAACGAGAGTCAAACAGTGCAAGGTACACATGTTGAAACTCAATATCTTAATAAAAGTGCCTTAACGACATTATAAACAAAACCTCTTAATATAGGATTTCTTTCATGTACGTATGCGTGCTTAAAGTAATGTAGCAAAAGACGTATAACTTATAATGAAACATTAATTATATTTAATACATTTCCTAAGAGGGATCAGTACACAATATCCAGTATGGAACATCAGACAAACAGCAGATGAGGGTATAAAAGTTATTCAAAGAACATGGGAGAATCAGAGTCATTCTTCTTACGCAATTTAACATTGTATTAAACTGTACGCGGCCTGTGATCGAAACTTGAATAACTTCAGTAGTGGATTTCTTAGTTTATCTTACACATTTCGATACTGTGTACTGATCGCTCTTAGGAAATGTATTCCATATAACTCTTGTTGACTATACTTGTGTGCCGTGTGCTACTTTATTTTAGCCAGGCATATGGACATGAAATGATGCTCTTATCGATAAGTCTTCTGCATGCTAGTATTGAGGTACGCTTTATTAAGCTACCCGAAACAGCAACAAATTAATAAATCGTTCTAATGCCGTGAAGCGTCACGAGTTTCATGAAAAAAATGAAAGGAAAATGGAATGATGAGTGTGTGAATATGGATGTCAGCAATATTGGTTCTAGCGAAATGACTACGAGGGAGGCAACTGAAGCGTTTCTTCTACATCGAAACACACTTGGAAACAGGATAAGAGAAATTAAGCAAGGTAATTCCACAGCATTAATTCCTCAGAAGAGCAGATGCAACACTTTTGATTAATAAATGTGTATGACATAAACGTTCATGCCCCTCCATAGGAAAGAATTCTTACAGCTTAAAACTGCTTTGGTTGAACACCTGGATGTGCCTCACCATTACAGCAAATAGCAGAGTTTATTTTCAACTTCTGGTCAGTTGTCCATACTGGACAATTTTCGGGAATCTTCAAACATTTGTAAATCTCCAGCATCCGTTATCAGAGAAACTGCAGAAAACATCTCTCGGTCGCCAAAACCTCTGAAGTGAAGAAAAGGAAGATGAAACTGAGGGCTCAGAAAATTAAGATCTTGTCATCATTGTCTTTTACACAATAGTTTGAGAAGAAAAAGGTCGCGACCGGAGAGAGGAGAATAAAAGGGAAAAGAAGAAAGGCTGAAAGACAGTAGAAGAAAGCTGAACTTCATTGACTGTCCCAACAGAAAACAGAAGGTGGCCATGAAAAGATAGCGGCTAGGGAAACTGAAATTTCCTGGAAATAAAAGGTTAAGAGGAGAGACTGAAAAGTGCATTACGTGTGTGAAGTCATTTGAAGATGTTTAGATGCAGTGTACTAAATGTAGAGGCTGGGTACATGTTGGATATGAGAATAAGCAGAATTTTTGTATTTATTTGCATCTCTGTAGAAACAGTGAGCAAACATTGGCTAACTAAGCTGAAATAGTAAAAGTATGTTCCCATGCTTATTTGTTCTACACAAATAAAACAAAAGTTTTGCATCTCCTTGGTTCCCAGAGTTCCGGAACCTGTACAGAAAATTGGAATACACATCAACATAATTTCCGCTCTTTTTATTTCTCATGAAAACCACTCATTACATGTTCTACCATCATACAGCGAGACCTTCGGAGGTGGTGGTCCAGATTGTTATACACACCAGTACCTTTAGTACCCAGTAGCACGTCCTCGTGGCATACTATCCATAAATTCATCAAGGCGCTCTTGGTCAGGATTGTCCCACTCCTCAACGACGATTGGCTGGTAGGTCACGTCGTCCATAAACAGCCCTTTTCAATCCATCCCAGGCATGTTCGATTTGGCTCATGCCTGGAATGCATGCTGGACACTCTAGTCGAGCGATGTCGCTATCCTGAAGGAAGTCATTCACAAGCTGTGTACGATGAGGGTGCGAATTGTGGCCTATGAAGACGAATGCCTCGCAAATATACTGCCGATATGGTTGCACTATTCTCCTCTGCTCGTTCGCTGTCTGGATTTTAATTCCACTCCTGAATGAATATTTTATTTCGCCAGTGCTTGTTAAATTTACAGACTGAAAAGTAGGGGTGAATAATTGCATCCAAATGTTATATCCTTTTTACCCTCAGAACTTCATTGTAAGTCTTACATTCTTATTGCTCCCCGTTGATTCTATGACCGTACAGTATATTTACCCTTCCTTTCTTACAAGTTATATCAACTCTCCTGAGAGTTTCGAACGTCTTTCAAATTTTGCGCTGTCGAACACTTTTGGTAGGTCGACAAATCATATGAACGTGTCTTGATTTTTCTCACCCCTTGCTTCCGTCATCAACTGCAACGTCAGAATAGCCGCTCTGATGTCCATACATTTACTAAGCCAAACTGACTGCCATCTACGATATCCTCAAGTTTATTTCCATTCTACTGTATTATTTTTGTCAACAAGTTGGCTGAATGAGCTGGAAGCCGTGATAATTATCATCCTCTTCTGCCTTACGTATTAATTCCTAAGCCTGCATCATCCATTGTTTCTGATATACCCAAAAAAATTAATTATCTTCCAATTCCTGATTGAACAGTAGCTGGACATAGTTAATGCTACTTGTTCACCCGTTGGTAATTAATGTTCTCTATCGATAAATTTTGATGGTCGTCTTTTTGTGTGGTCCTTTGTTGTTCACGATTCGGATGTTGTAATCACGTATGAGTTCCTTATTTTCCAAATTTACATTTTATATACGTCTGAAGACATCATTAGTGCTCAATAAGCTGAAGCGGTACTGCAGAATGCACAGCAGAGAGTAACATTTCAGTTCCCAGGCTGCCTGAAGTAGCCATCTGGCGTTGGCAGCAGACCGTAGGGTGAGACGCTATCGGTACCTGTGAAAAAGACAATAATATCACCATAGAAACCACAGCCATACTGGCGAAGAAAGAAGTGATTTTGTTTAAAAAAAATTTGCTAATGAAAGCAACTTTTTCAATTGATGATATTACGAGAAGACTGTTGGTCTTAAACCCTTTCTTATAATAATATTACGGCGCAAGAAAGGAGTCATCCAAAAGGACAACTGAACATTTTTTAAGATAATGAAATCGTACGAGCAGTTACGATGTTTCGCGATTTTAAGTCCGCCGATAGGATGCTTTCCAAAGTAATTCTATCGTGCTCTCGTGAAGTTTCTAGTTTCGGGTCAATAAACGATGTCTTACGTAGTTATTATCAGATTTTCGTAAATAGGCACAGAATAAGGGGATCCAGTAACGTTAATTCCAGTGATATAGCTTCCAACATCATGACATAGAATCACAGTACGTAGAAATGCACTTTCAGTGAATCCGATGACACTGATACTGCTTCTGCGAGGGACATCAACCACGAGAGCTTCGCGGCATAACAGGTAGGAAGAAATCCTGCTTGACTAGCTACTAAGATAAGCCGAGGACGGGTTGTCATTATCTCCGTGAATCGCGGGTGGGAGAGCACAGCCAGTCATACAATACGCCCAATACGCCTCGTATGCCATCTTCTACAGGCATGGTAACTAAATTGAGCCACTTCAGAAGATTTAGTAAAATGGTGGAATCTTACAGTGTCAGTTATTTTTCTGCAGAAGCATTCCTATGGTTCTTTATTCGTGTAGTATGCCTATGAAAAGTTTGATTAAAATATCGCAGCGTTCTCTCGTTGTACTTGTGGCGTGAAACTTGTGGAAATATCGGTAGCTGTCGAAGACATCACTCGGCTACATATCCGTAAGTTGTTTGAATTGCTTGTCGTAATTCATATTTAGGTCCCACGGTCAAGAGTTTTGTATATTAGTGCCCGTTTATCTCTACAAGGAGCTTTTTACCTTTGTACAATTCTCGCTACTAGATCTGTCACGCATCAGCCGACGTAGCAAAATTCGTCCACTTTTCAATAGTTTAACATTTAGCTATCCGACATGTCCAGCTGCTGCGGACACCATTAGCTTAGTTTTACTTTCGGTAATGTGCACATCATATCTATCAGCTAGCACACGTTTCGCTTTATTGAGCATCCGTCTCGTTACTTTCTCCCTTTCGGCATCCAGAGCTATGCCACCAGCCTCTTGTGTCATACTGTCAATAGGACCTGCCCAAGTCTACTGTGCATGAAGAGAATATGTTACCTATCCACCTCTGTTGTTCATATCGGATTACCCAACAGTGTGAACTTGCACTTACTCATTAAATAGTTCGTTAACATAAACATAGTTCTGTGAGAATTACGTCGAGAAATTAATTTTTTGTGCTCATATGATTAAAAGATATTTAAGACAACACTGAGAAGTTCACCATAAGTAGTCATATGGTCTGTCTCACAAGCACTGACTGAAAAGGGAATATTACATGGCTTTATGTACATGTATAATTTATTGTTGCTGTAAAAATTACGGTCGTTAATTAATTTATGACACTTCACAGCTAAAGAAAAATATTTTATAACTTCTAAAATCCACACCTCACGTGGAGTAATATAGCGAAAAAGTTAACTTCGTTGTAATAGGTCGCACACTACTGACAAGTTTGGCGAGGACTTCTTAAGTAACATACCCAGTATGTTGTCCCAGACTGGATGCGTTATAAGGGACAAGTGTATCGTCATTAGTGCTCCACGAAGTGTCATAACAGCATTATTTTCTTTATACAGTAAATGAACTGCCAGCCAGAGTGGCCGCAGTCTGTATCCGAATATTACGGGTTTGTTTTCCCTAATCATCTGCATTAACTTAAATTTTTGTACAGTTAGAGCTAGCTGCTACTCAACCAACCAACTAGAAATTTTGTCTAAGTCAACTTGTATCCTCTTATAGTGTCTCTACTTCGACATCTTCCCGTACATGTCAGCATCATCTACCATTAGTAGTGTCCTACTTGTCACAGTGACGTCGTTTGAATATAAGAGCGTAATCTTGCAAAGGGGTATTTAATGGAACGAGGACGTCAGCATTGTGGTAGAATGGTCGACTGCGGTTTATTGCGAGAATTTTGGGGCAGTGTGGTTCATCTGTAATGGAGAGGCATATAGGACCCTAGTGTGACCTATTCTTCATTACTGCTCGAATGTTTGGGATCCGCAAAAGGTCCGGATTAAAGGAAGACATCGAAGGAGTTCAGAGTCGGGCTGCTACATCTGTTACCAGGAGGTTCGACATGCTTCGAGAACCGAAATGGAAATCTCTGGACGAAAGGCAGCGTCCTTTTCGAAAACACTATTGAGAAAATTAAACCAATGTTTGAAAGTGTCTGCGGAACGATTCTATTCCCGCCGTTACACATATTTCAAATTAGGGCCAGGAACATAAGATACGAGAAATTGGGACTCATAAGGACGCAAATACATAGTCATTTTTCCCTCGTTTTATTTTCGAGTGGAGTTGGAAAGAAAATGACTAGTAGCGGTAACATTACCATTCTTCACCCATCGTACGGCAGCTTGCGGAATACGTATGTAGATGTAGTCGGATTCCCACTGATGTTTATGTCATACGTCGTAAGATCACTTCTGGTACTCCAAATGTAAAAAATGTGCCACTGAAGCACAGACACAACTAACCCTCGTTTGAGTCGGAACTTGTTTCCAAATCATGTCAATTTCATCTGTTTAAATGAGGTGAATGCTCATTGACTGAAGACGTGAGTAATAAAAGTTCTGATTTGACTGAAGTGCGGCAGTAGCATTAATCCATTTCTGTTCATCATTAAGTGAAAGGTTCCGCTGTACATCTGTAGTACCTTCAGGACTGTTATTGTTGCTGACTGCTCTCACACGGGCAGAGTAGGGAGGTGTGCTTTATCTCCAGGTCGCGCGTGTGGCACCGCACGAAGCTGCTGACCAAGCTCCCGCGTGCTTTGAGCTTTGTTTGACGCTGCTGTTTGAGGAGACTGGAGCTCATGTATATGCGAGGGACGTTGCCCGCCTGTGCTTTGAAGTCTCTGACGCCTCCAGACTATCAAATGTACCACGAATCGCTTTCACGCTTCCCCAAGAATAGCACACAAGAAAATAGCTGAGTGCCTATCCAGTTTGGAAATGAAATTAAACTTTTTAAACATTTTTTCGCAGCCTAATACGAGTAAGTTGTAAACGAGAATTCTGTTGTATTTCATAGTTGCTAAGATTTCACAGTATTTGGTTTTAATTTGCTAGCACTTTCGATATTTCTTCCCTGTGTTAACTCTTGCACCTCTGGACTCATATTTCAGGTAGTATTTTCTATATCAAAGAGTGCAAACGAACTGTTTATACAGTGATCCGATTTCCTACTTGTGAAGCCGTTATCACTCAACTATTAACCATCGTCTTCGGAGAGGAATATTGGTGAAAAACGTGATATACCATGAAATACGTGTAAGACGTAAAGCGTGTGATGTCTACAGCAATATCTGCTGAGAATGTAGCATTTGTTTCGAGAAAAGGAAGGAATGGTTCTACGCGCAGCATAGCTAGTCCAGTTACCTAGAATCTTTTTTTTCTTTCTTTCAGTTTGTTCAAACAGCCACCTCAATAGTGGAAGACGATATGACACTCTGCCTGAGACTACTTTCGTGTCAGCTATGACGATACGAATTAAAGACAAAAATCTTCTACCGGGTCAGCATCGAAACCGGGTGCATTTGGTTAGCAAACTACAGTTACCGAGGCGGACAACACGTAGCATCTAGAACTAGTCACATCTCTCTGGTTACTTTGTTCACAATGATTTGCGGTTTCGAGCAGGGCTCGGCTCTCCTTTCGATAATTTCCCAGGCTTCCACCTGTTTCACACGTTCGCTGCCTTTGCCACACCTAGGTAGTTCTGACTATAGTCGCTGTCTAGTCTATGTTTTGTTTATTGTGCGGATCGGTTTTAGCTCAGTCAATGCCAGGGCACTCTACAGTCGACCTTGGTTGCGATTTGTCTGTTGATTTTCCTTTCTGCCATTCTGTGGTGAAACTTTTGCAGGTACATGCATGTATTTTCAATTTATCGTTCTTTATGTGTAAAAGGATTATTTATAGTTTAATGACACATAAATTTTATATTTATCGACCTGTCTCAAACCAGGGGTGGACGTAAGAGGGAATTGTTACATGTCGAGGGTAAATGTGATACAAGTAGAAATTTAGATTAGTACCCTTCGTATTTTTGTCTTTGCTCATTGCATGCTTTGCATTAATATCTAATGTTCCATACCGTAGTTTTATTACAGAACTTGCAGTAAATGTTCACTAAATTATTATTTTTTTCGGTGAAATATTCTGAAATTACCTGACAAGGAATGCGTGCAACACGCTCAGCATTTCTTGTTCACCCCTTCATTTCTGACAGTTAACATTTCTTTCAGCTGAACCTGTGGATGAGATTTGTTCATGTTATTTACCAACTTCTCATTCTACCGGGTAGATAGGAAATGAAAGTAAACTATGAAACTTGGGCTGCATTTTTGAGACTACATAGCGGAGGGAAAAGAAAATAAGACATTCTGCTCTATTGATATGGAAGTATACTGTTTGTTTGATAGTTTCCTTGGTATCTCTTCATTGTTTAATAGAGTAGTAAAATAAAAATGATTACGAACAAAACTGGCTTCCGAGAAGTTTCACCTAAGTATGGAGGGCATTAGACTCGTCAATAACGTTGTTAGCGGCTTCTGTACGCTTCATTGCGGATGCCGTATCCTTTGTACGAGAAAACCTTGAAGTCCTTCTGTTTCTCACACTACACTCCTCCTGATTTTCCGGAACGGTCAAAGAATATTTTTCTGTGGGTCCACAATCTTTAGAAAAGTTCTTACTGCTGGCTATGAATCGTATATCTTACTGTTCCGAATGTCACTATAAATTCCATTTCCTTCAGTCTATCGAAATTGGCCAATGCGCTCGTGCTTTTCACCGTAATGTGACGGTAACACTTCCATGGAAATTTTCATAGATTGCTGACACACATTCATATAACCTTCCACGAACTGTGGCTCCCAATTATAGTGGATCAGTCGCTACTGATAACTTCTTCATGCTCAGGCCATTTTCTGGCAGCATTCTTTGATCACTGACTGATTTCGCTTCACGGTCATCCTTCTGCCATTCTTTGTGGCAGTTGACATTTATCTTAAGGAACTTGTGGGTGCTCCTGCCATCTATCTCCCGGTTACGATAGTCTTACAATCTTAATTTTATAAGTTAAAAGTTTTACACTTCACTTCTGCGAGTTTAAACTTCATATACACAGCATTTCTTATAATTGTCATGTCTTCCACAATGTATTTCCATGTCTATCGCAACCAATATGATTAGTTTAATTTCCTATTAGTTTCATTCCTATGCAGCTCGCGTTGCTGGCTCTCTATTCTTGAATTTTGATCCTTTTTACTGGTTTATCTATAGTTTTTGTGCCTCTCCTTTCACTGCACGTATGATGTCTCATACTGTTCCAACTGTTTCTTTATTACCGTTCGGTCGTGATCGTTCTATACTGACGTTATCTCGGTTCTGTCACATAAGCTAATGTCAATAGCGCAACAGAATTCCATATTTTATTTCGTAATATTCCTGTATTCCACTTCTTACTTTACACCTTTCTTTTTATCTTACTGAACGTACAGCTATTATGAACCACTTCTAGATTTTATCTCTGTCCGTATTTGGGTATTCCGTAGTGTCTGGTTTCGATTTACAAATATACTTCTTTGCAAAACTGAAGGACGAAGTAGATAAAGTAATATAACATATCAGCAACTCGGTGAAAATCAATGAAAGTGCGATAACATATTAACAGTGGTCTCTCACTCGTGCAAAGAAAAGTGGATGTGTTGTGGAAGGAGGTAGCCCTGAGTTTACCGCCAAATGGGGATGGCCCAGTGAAGGTGAAGGAACCGGAAAAGACGTTATATGTCAATCAGTAGGAAATTATGGGGCGGTTTATTAGTGTTTTCCAGCACATCACAGCCCGGAGAAAACATATGGATGACTTCATACAGCGAAAATTCATCGGAAAACTACAAGAAAGGTGAAGAGTGATGACTGTTGCCCACGAGTTTGATATTGCTCATATCACCGTTTGACGTATACGGGAAGCTTTCCGAAACACAGGGACTGCTTCCAGAAGGACATGAGATGCTCGACCACAGCCAACTACAGCTGCAGGTGACCGCCGCTACATTGTGCAACAGGCAAGACGAAATCCACGCCAAACAGCGGGTGTAATTACAGTTACATCTAACAGGACTGCAAGGCACGTAGTGTCACGTTCCACACAGCCACTGGTGTGCTCTATTTGCTTCGAACACCACAGGCGGAGAAGCTCTCGAAACGAAACGGTATTCGACAAATGAACTAGCCACACCGTTCACCCAGCGTGAACGTCATCGAGAACATTTGGAGGATGCTCTGTGGATCTGTGTTGCAGCACGTCCATGTGCAACACCGATCATCCACCAGCTGTCAACAGCGCTGCCACAAGGTCTCCTCACCAGCCCTGTGACCAGCACAGGGTCTCGTTGCTGAGAACGCATTGCTCTACGTGGTGATCACACAACATTTTGAGAACCACGTGTCGCCGTTTGTAATGTCGAGCGGAGCGGACCATCATGAACTGCGGTGACTTCAATGCAATTATTGTCTTTGAATAAAAGCGTCGTTTACGTTCGTATCAGAGAGTATTTGTTTCATTTAACATCTCTATAATGCCTGGCATATCTTTCTATGTACAGTTCAGGTTTCAGTGAGGTATATTAGTTTGGAGCGAAAAATCACGCGAAAATTACTTTCGTCCTCAAGTTTTGGTCACTATTGTGTAAGTCAAACCATACGTTCAGTTTCCACCTCTGTCATTCTTTTCCAAATGTACACCTTTATCTAGTAATTTTACCATCAACAGTGGCTGCATCTAATCTATAATATGTTTACCCTTCGTATTTCTTTTCCTGATAATTTGCATTTCTTAACCCTATTATAGTATTCCACTCACCTAGGACAGTCTAATTTTGTACCTTAAAATGGTTCTTTTTAATCCTCTATTTGATCACGACTTGTATTTACTAAAATTGCTTGATACTTGTAGAGCTACTCAAGACACGGTTTCAATCTCACTCTACATCTCTTGCTTAGGCCGAGGTAAGTGGAAGGATAAATAATTTTAGATTTTAGAGTAGTAAATGGCGATAGAGACTGAACAAAATAATATGAGAAATACGAAGAAAGACTTCCGTAAGCATTCAAATCACCCGTAACTTTGATATCTACGGATATTAATCACGATGCAGGCTTATTAAGCGAAGACTTTCGCATATAACGAGTTCTCTGGCAGAATTTTAACATATTTTTTCATCAAATTTGAAATGATGGCATCAGATTTATGTATTCTGCAGCCTTCATCTGAAATTCCACCAGAAACATTGGTTTTTCGAAATGTGAAACACCTTTTCAAGGTACAACATGGTCATGTGCCAAGGAATAAGTATTCTAATCAGATTTAAAAGATTTGCTGTCTAAAAACATTGTCAGCACTGCATTTATAACTACATCTGTTAAAATATTACTCTACTATGGTGTTGTTGTTGTCGTGGTCTTCAATCCAGAGGTTGTTGTGATTCAGCTCTCCATGCTACTCTATCCTGTGCAAGCTTGTTCATCTCCAAGTAACTACTGCAAACTTACATCCTTCTGAACATGCTTAGTGTATTCACCTCTTGGTCTCCCTCTACTATTTCCCCTCCATACTTCCCTCCCCCCCCTATTACTAAACTGATGATCTTTGATGCCCCAGAAAGTGTCCTGCAATCCGATTCCTTCTTGTAGTCAAGTACTGCCACAAATTCCTCTTCTCCCCAATTCTGTTCTGTACCTCCTCATTGGTTATGTGATCTACCCATTTAATCTTCAGTATTCTTCTGTAGCACCACATTTCGCAGGCTTCTGCTCTATTCTTAATCCATACATCGCTACACTCCATACAAACACTTTCATAAGAGCCTTCCAGACACTTAAATCTATGCTCGATGTTAACAAATTTCTCCTCTTCAGAAACGCTTTCCTTGGCATAGCCAGCCTACATTTCATATCTTTTCTACTTCGATCGTCATCAGTTATTTTGTCCCCCAAACAGCAAAAGTCATCTACTACCTTATGTCTCTCATTTCCCAATCGAATTCCCTCAACTTCACCTGATTTAATTCGACTACACCCCATTATCCTCGTTTTTCTTTCGTTGCTGTTAATCTTATATTCTCCTTTCAAGACAGTGTCCTTTCCGTTCATCTAATCTTCCAGGTCCTTTGCTGTCTCTGACAGAATTACAGTGGCATCAGCAAACCTCAAAGTTTTTATGTCTTCTCCATGGATTTTAATTCCTACACCAAATTTTTCTTTTGTTTCCTTTGTTGTTTGCTCCATATATATGAGGATTGTTCGGAAAGTAAGGAACGATCGGTCGCGAAATGGATACCACAGTGAATATCAAAACAATTTTCTTTGCACATTTAGGTACACCTTCCATATACTTCTCTACATAGTCGCCGCTTCGACTGAGACATTTGTCGGAGCGTTATACCAAATTTTCAACACCCTCATCATAGATTCCGATAATTCTCTAAGCTGGTCTATATCGCGCAGCCTGCACCCAAGTATTGTCTTCGTATCCTGCGTTTCATGTGAACAGAGATGATACTCAGGACGAGACAGTTAGGGCTGTGTTGTGGGTGATCAAACACTTCCCATTGGAAAGGCTGCAGGAGCGTCTTCACTACCGTTACAGAGTGCGGCTGTGGATTGCCAGGAAGGCAGCTGTGTTTGGTGGGCTGCATTCATTAAGGCGAAGCCTCTCAGTAGGCCCTCCTACTTGATGGAAGACATTTTTGTTCTAGTCATCTTTAGACACTCACAGTGTGGTCACAACTGAAAAGACCGTTTTGATGCTATCAATGGCGTACTAGAGACACTTCCCAAAAGGTCTGTAAAAGCCTCGTCGGATTTTCACAATGGTTTCCATTTCGCGACCGATCGTTCCTCACTTTCCGAATGGCCCCCGTAGATTGAATAACATCGGGGACAGGCTACAACATTGTCACACTCCCTTCTCAACCACTGCTTCCCTATCAAGCCCCGGGACTCATAACTGCCATCTGGTATCTGTTCAAATTGTAAATAGCCTTTCTCTCCCTGTATTTGATCCTTGACTCCTTCAGAGTTTGAAAGAGATTATTCCCGCCAACACTGTCTAAAGCTTTCCGTATGTCTACAAATGATGGAAACATAGGTTTGACTTTCCTTAATTTGTCTTCTAAGATAAGTCGTAGGGTCAGTATAGGCTTGCATGTTACAACATTTCTATGGAATCCAAAGTGATCTTCCCTAAGGTCGGCTTCTACCAGTTTTTCCATTTGTCTCTAAATCATTCATGTCAGTATTTTGCAGCCGTGACCTATTAAACTGACCGGTAATTTTCACATTCAATCTTTGGGATTGGAATAATTGCACTTTTCCTGATGTCTGAGGGTATTTTGCCTATCTTACGTCTTGTTCACCAGATGGTAGAGTTTTGTCGTGGCTGGCTCTCCCAAAGCTACCAGTATTTCTAATGAAATGTTCTCTTTCCCGGTGCCTTTTTTCGACTTAGGTCCTTCAGCGCTCTGTGAAGTTCTTGACGCAGTATCACATCTTCAATTAGATCTCCGTCCTTTTCCATTTCCATAAAATTGCCCTCAAGAACATCGCACTTGTATAGACGCTCTGTGTACTCCTTCCACCTTTCTGCTTTCCCTTTTTGCTTAGGACTTGTTAACCATCTGAGCTCTTGGTATTCATACAGCTAGTTGTCTTTTCTCCAAAGATCTATTTAATTTCCAGTAGGTGGTGTCTGTCTTATCTCTAGTGATATGTGCCTCACGGTACTTGCATTTGTCCTCTAGCCATCCTTGCTTAGCCATTTTGCACTTCCTGTTGTTCTCATGTTTAAGTAGTTAGCATTCCTTTACACCTACTTGATTTACTGTATTTTTACATTTTCTCCTTTCATCAATTGAATCCAATATCTCTTTTGTTACCCAAGGATTTCTACTAGCCCTAGAGTTCGTGCCTACTTGATTCCCTGCTGCCTTATTTCATCTCTCAAAGCTGTCCATTCTTCTTCTATTGTATTTCTTTCCCCTATACTTGTCAATTGTTCCCTAATTGTCTCTCTGAAACTCTCTACAACATCTGGTTCTATCAGTTTATCCAGGTCTCATATCCTTAAATTCCTACCTTTTTGCAGTTACTTCAGTTTTAATCTACAGTTCCTAACCAATAAACTGTGGTCAGAGTCCACATCTGCACTTGAAAATGTCTTACAGTTTAAAACCTTGTTCCTAAACCTGTCTTATCATTATATAACCTATATGAAGTCCGTCCCGATAGCTGCGTGATCAGCGGGACCGAATGCCGTGGGGCCCGGGTTCGATTCCCAGCTGGGTCGGAGATTTTCTCCGCTCAGGTCTGGGTGTTGTGTCGTCCTCCTCCTCCTCATCATCATCTCATCCCATCGACGCGAAAGTCACCGAAATTTCGCGAACCTAAAAGACTTGCACCAGGCGACCTGTCTACCCGATACGAGATCCTAGTCAAACGACATTTCATTGCATCCATCTGAAACCTTCCAGTGTCTCCACTCCTCTTCCACGTATACAATCACCTTTCATACTTCTTAAACCAAATGTTAGCTATGGTTAAGTTATGCTGTGTGTAAAATTCTACTGAGTGGATTCCTCTTTCGTTCCTTACCCCTGGTTCATATTCACCTACTACTTTTCCTTCTCATTCTACTATCGAAAGCCAGCCCCTAATGACTGTTAATTATTCGTATCCCTTAACTATCTGAACAATTTCTTTTAGCGCATCATACATTTTTTTCAAACTCTTCATCATCTGTGGAGCTATTTGGCATATAAACTTGTACTACTGTAGTATGCGTGAGCTTCATGACTATCTTGGCTACAATAACGCTTTCACTATGCTGTTGGCAGTAGCTTATCTGCACTCCTATGTTTTATTCATTATTAAACCTACTCCTGCATTACCCCTGTTTGATTTTGTATTTATAACCCTGTATTTACCTGATCAGAAGTCTTGTTCCTCGCACCACCGAACTTGACTAATTCCCACTATGTCTACCTTTGATCCATCCATTTCTCTTTCTAAATTTTCTAACCCACCTGTCTGATTAAGGTATCTGACATTTCATACTTCGATCCATGGAACTCCAGTTTTCTTTCTCCAGATAACGACGTCCTTCTGAGTCTGGAAATTCGAATGGTGGACTATTTCACCTATGGAATATTTTACCCAAGAGGATGCCATCATCATTTACCCATACGGTAAAACTGCATGCCCTCAGGAAAAATTACGTTCGTAGTTTATCCTTGCTTTTAGTCGTTCACAGTATCACCACAGAGAGGCCGTTTAGGTTAATGTTACAAGGCCAGATCAGTCATTCAGACTGTTGCCCCTGCAACTGCTGAAAACGCTGCTGCCCCTCTTCAGGAACGTCACGTTTGTCGGCGTCTCAACAGATATTCCTCCATTGTGGCTGCAGCTATCTACATCACTTAGACATGCAAACCTCCCCACCAACGGCTAGCTCCATGGTTTATTTGGGGGAGGTCCACTATAATACACACTAATAATCAGTGAGTGGAATCAAATTGTAAGTGGACTGTTTAGGTTTTTATGTTGGTAACAACATGTAGCGTTCTGTATGAAAATCACTGACTGTGTTGTGTGCAGTCTGTGACTGGTTTGTATTGTTGGAATTTGCTATTGTAGTGTTGGGCAGTTGGTTTTTAACGGCGCGTAGCGTTGCGCAGTTGGAGATGAGCCACCAAAAGTGGTGGATGTGGGGAGAGAGATGGCGAAGTTTTGAGAGCGGATGATCTGGATGTGTGTCCATCAGAGAGAGTAAATTTGTAAGACTGGATGTCATATATATATATATATATATATATATAATGACTTTTGAACATTATTAAGGTAAATACATTGTTTGTTCTCTATCAAAATCTCTCATTTGATATCTATGCCTATTAATAATTAGTGCCTTCAGTAGTTAGAATATTTTATTTAGCTGGCAGTAGTGGCGTTCGCTGTACTGCAGTAGTTCGAGTAACGAAGGTTTTTGTGAGGTAAATGATTCATGAAAGGTATAGGTTATTGTTAGTCAGAGCCATTATTTTGTAGGGATTGCCGGACGGGGTGGTCGAGCGGTTATAGGCACTACCGTCTGGAACCGCGCGACCGCTACGGTCGCAGGTTCGAATCCTGCGTCTGGCATGGATGTGTGTGATGTCCTTAGGTTAGTTCGGTTTAAGTAGTTCTACGTTCTAGGGGACTGATGACCTAAGATGTTAAGTCCCATAGTGCTCAGAGCCATTTGAACCATTTTTTAGTAAACCTCAAAATTTTTAGTTTTCTCCCGTGAACATTAATTAATTTTCCAAATATTCCTTACATTCCCTTCAGTGTTGTGCAATGTGCACACTGAGTAACACTGGCGACTGTCTACAATCCTCACTCTCTTCTCACCACTGTTTCACTCTAATTCCTTACGACTCTTGTAACTTCGAGCTGGCTGCTGTACAAGATCTAAGTAACCTTTCACTCTTTGTATTTTATTCCTGCCAACGTCGGAGTTTTAAAGAGTGTAGTCCTGTCAACATTGTCAGAAGCTATCTGTGAAGTACATACCCTATTGATCTCTCTGGCTCGAGTGCGATATTTCGATTCGGCGTTTCGCGGTATCTTTCTGTTTTGCACTTCAGTGCCTCTGCAGCGCCGCCTGCTGTCACTTGCGCGTAGCTAAGAGGTACCTCGGAGCCGAAGACGGGCTGAGAAGGGACAGGGGTGAACAGCGCACTCACTCTTCCTTCAGTGCCGTGGGCGTCCGGCGTATTGCGCGTCCCAGTGTTTTCAGCAGGGCGACGAGTGTGCCCTGCCGGCAGCGTACATTTCTTACCCCTTGAGTTGCTAGGACGTTGGTTCTATAGTATGAATGCGGGTAAGGGTCTCATGTTGAGTGTTTCAACCCCTGACATGTGTAGTGTGTCACGGAATTTGTTGCTGGAGCTCTTATGGGGAATGCAGCACAGGATTTGTAAGGATATGTTATTGTTCGGCTTCGAACATTGTTGCTTGAGGATGTGACCTATTACTGTGTATGATTGTAAACTGTAGCCACCGGGTGAGGGTTTAGCGCTGGACTAGCGGCGCTTTGTGTGTATATTTATATGTTCACTGGCCATTCCTCTCTGGCCTAATTTGATTCGCAATGCCTTATATTTGAGTTCAACTGAATTTCATGATAAAACTGGCCACATGAGCGACGTTCTCAAATTGGTCAGTCACTTCCGTTTTAAGAACCTTGTTTCACTTTTCTTTGTATTAAGAACTTATTATTTCTTTGTAGGCTTAAAGCGACTACTTGTCATTGGTTTCAGGCATGTCATTCAAATGTTAACTTTATTGCTTACGTGATTTTTTTTTTAAAATAAAGTGCCATAGTATTTGTCTTGGCCTCTGAATTTGATTCTGAGTGTATTGGCGTACATTTAGAGCCAGTTCTATTATTTTGGTCTGCATCTGAAGGGATGCAGCCATTAGCACGGCGGCCTTTGTAATTGGTTTCCATTGGGAGTTTCGAATTTCGGGAAATGTAGGTGAATCTGTAGAGTAAAAGCAAGTACTTGTGTCGGACCCTGTACACTCCTGTGTTTCGGTCATAAGAATCACTCTAGTTCTGTATGTGTTTGCTTGTGGTGTCATCTGTGTGCACAGGTGCTTGTGTCTGACCTGTTCTTCACCTTGCTTGCTTCCGTCCAGCATCTTGTTAGTTGATGTGATATCTCGAATATGTATGCATATTTATATCTATGTGTACACTGGTGTTATATCTAGGTCATTACTGGTAACTGATGGGCAAACTTAGTGTGCTACACATGTGGATGATCTTGGGGTTTCTCCATCCCCAGTAACATGTCTAGGAAGGGCCCATGACGGTGTCTCATCTTGGTGGTGAAGTGTTTGGCCCACCTTCGGGTGTGAACGTTGGTTTGATTACAACTATTTACTGTAATACTGTTATCAGACAACCTTGCTGATTCAGTGCCTACAGTTAAGTTCGTTGTAAGAAAAAAAGTATTATTCTTAATATTCATATTGTCCCCATCCTGGGCGAAAGAAACTTAGACCCAAATTTAATAGCTGTGTAAATGAAAATTTAGCTTTTTAAGTTTTTATTTTCTGTGGAAGCCTTACTTATTACCACTGCCATCACCATTTCAAGCATAAAATACTACTCTCGTAAAAATTTAATTCCTTACGGGATTAACATTTACCCTTTTAAGATTTCTTTGTTTTAGGTGGAAAATTTTTGTCAGGATTACTTTTTCCATTCTGGGCAAAGGAGACTGCTTGGCTGTAGATGTATCTGTTATGGTGTAAAGTCCGTGCCAGGATACCAGTCGGGAACGAAAGAGAAGAGATGGCTGTGAGAAGAACTCAGCCAATAGCATACTGATCAACCCCCTCCCAGTACGATAACGCAACAGTAGCGGTCCCTATGTGAAGATGGCAGAAGCCCTGCACCCGAATGGTGGTGGCCCATTTGAATACCAGCATCAACGTTAGCCACTTCGTTAGGAATCTCTATGTAGCACAGACTTGTGTTTCTCCATTCTGAAGAAGAATGATTATTTTGTATGTCGCCCTTTGCTTGCAACATATATCAAATTTAAGTATTGTAATTGTCTTATTCCTATAAAACTCGTTAATACGGGTTGTTTGATCGTTTGCCTAGCAAACTGAGTATGCACGATCCCTTGACACAGCAGTATCAATTATTGTATTATTGGTTACTAATCAGGTTGAAATTTTAATGGCTATAGCATGAAATTTTAATGACTTAGTGATAATGTTTTTCAGCTGTTTAATTTTTTTAGGGGAAAAGGCGCAAATTGTTGTTTAAGAGTAAATTCTTAGTTATTAAATTTAATCTGGCCAAAACAAAGTCACTGCAAGTAACAATGAAAGATGTTGCCCTTGCCTCTTTTCCTTGTCCAGCCCTCCACTTCACAACCATGTGTGCTGGTTGCTCCTTGCATCGTTTTGTTCTCGTTTTGGCAGCAGAACAAGACTGCGTTCTGGGTCCCCCTAAAGCAACATTCATGGTCCACTTTATCTAGTTAAGCTCGGTATTTAGTTCTGCAAAGTGACACCATTGTTTAGCTACTTAAGTAGGAAACTCGCTAAACAGCCATGCAGTTTGAGAAGTTTTAAAAACTAGTTTCGGCAATTCAGTGTGCCGTCGTCAGGCCCGTGCAGATTAAAGACGGCATACATGTAGCGTATTATCAAGGTATACCGCAACTAACTGTACAGAAAATGAAGCGTAATAATAAAAGTTCTTAAAACCTACAAAATGCAAGTAACGGTGCTGAGATAAGTACCTGTGCACATACAGTAGAACAAAGTAGAATATGCACACATAATGGTTAGCACTGAAAACTATTTTAACCTCACAGGGCTATAACAGAACATGCAAAGTCTTAAAAAAGATCAAAAACAGACTATATACAATCAGATGCTCGACCGAACAGAACTTGACTAGTTTTTCTATGTAACAGAAAACCTGCATATCTATTATAAACGAGAAACTCCTAGTCCAATTATTCCCGTTGTTCGTTTCACTTTCTGGTTGTTGGTGTTTTACGCATTCTACCCGTTCACGGCGACACAATTTATTGATCTGTGCCACTCACTGTTATTTTTTATCTTTTGACTCCATGGTACCATCTTGAGGATTTTCTCGGACTGCTGGTGTGCTCAGTTGTGCTCAGTTGTTGTCAAGTTTTCGAAGGAAGCACTTGAAATACGGTATGTTGGCTCTTAGTATGTATGGATTCGATTTTCATCTTGATCGTTACATTAGGCTTGTCCGCAGCTCGTTGTCTTGCAGTAGCGTTTTTTCTTCCCGCGCACGGGGTCCCAGATTCGATTCCCGACGGGGTCAGGAATTTTATCTGCCTCGAGGTGACTGAGTGATATTGTGTCGTCTTCATCATCCTCATTCATCCTCATTACGGTCGGAGGAGGGCAGTGGCAAATGACCTCCGCTAGAACCTTGCCTAGTACAGCGCTGCGGTTCTCCCGCATCGTCCCCTACGCTCCTCAGTGTATGGGACCTCATAATCATCACTTTAGGCTTGACTGTTTAGATGTAGAATTCACGACATCCAGATACTGATGGCTCTATAACGCGAAGATTGATATGACTGTCAATACATGACGTGCATATGGTCAGTAATTTCTTGCTCTGTTGCGGTTGTTGCTAAGACCAAAAGTATAGAGTGACTATTTAATTAACTTTTTACCTATGTTTTTGTACTTGTGTATTGTAGTTAAGTCGGGGTATTTTACTTATTTTACGATCGTATACTTCTTGGCACAGAGATGTTTCCTTTTTGAAGTGTTACATGATATGGTAACTGTATTTTTACTGATAGATTTCCTACTGATTTTGTTGTAATTTATATGGCGTATAGTACTTATATTACGGTCGTAGACTTCTTCTCACAGGGATCGTTTTATTTGGAAGTGTCACTTGAAAATAGCCGTTGTAGCTTCCGTTCAATGAGTTTGTGTTAAAGCTGACGTATTAAAGTTAGATCTTACACTGACTTGACTTTTGACTGGGCGCGTTGGTTTTACTGTTTTGGTTGGTTAATACATGGCTTACTGTCACCAGTTAGGTTTCCATCATATTCCTTGACGAATCATATTTGCCGATATTATGCTGGATAGCAAATTCACCGTAGTGTAGTCTGTTCTGTGAGCGAGAAATGTAATTTATTAGCTACATATTGTATTATGCTTTCCCCTGTGGCGTTTTCTGTCCTCAGCACTATATTACCGATTTCATTTGACTAGAATAAATGTTGATGATTTTGGCACACTACATTTTTAGATCAATTTTTATACTGGTGTGGGAGATAATTAGTGTCAAAGCGTTATGTTACATTTATGGGTTTTAGTAAATTTTATTTTGTTATTTCGTTGTTTTTTCGGCTCATGGGTATTATCGTGGATTACCTATAATCGTTTACATCCTTCTTTACTCAAGTTTTCCTGTTTTTGACCATTATGTTTCTAATATTATATACTTTTCCCTACGTCTAATCCTTTGTCTTCGATTCTTAGTATGCATGTTCTATGTTACTTTTATGATAATGCATTGATTTGTCTGACTTTTACGTGTGGTGTTTCTCTTTACCTTGAATAGTTTAGCTCATAGATCTTGGTTGTCTCTACAAATCTCTCTATCTCGCTTTTTAATGTTATAATCTTTTAGTATGTTGCAAGTTTTTATTATTGGCCATGTTTGGATCTTTTGTAAGCTTGTATGCATGTGTGAGGGGATTTTCCTTACGATAGTGAAGTCTTCTTAATATTTATGACAGTGAGGCTGTAATTGTTTCTTGTGGTGTGATTTGTTGCAGTACATTCGACTGCATTTTTAGGTCCAAATTAATATGCTCTGTAGTTCACATGTGGGATATTCAGTACTTCTTGACTGCCTCTCATGAGGAGTGTTTTGTTAGTTTAGCACAGTTCTACCTCTGTAATCTTTACTTCACCTTCAGGGAATGTTATGATGTTCTTACAATATACTCATATTTTGCAATGTTTGAGGATTTTTGATTAATGTCGACCTATGACAATTGTGACTTTTCAGTTCATGGGTTACTGGTGTGGGTCACAATTTTTACTGTGTGGCCTGAGACTCTTGTCATATTTAGGCTTGCACTAATACGTATATATCTTGTTGATTTCCTCCATCACTTGCAATGTTTTGAGTAGTATTGTAACACTCCATGATTAGTCTATAATATGAGACTATTTAACAACACAATTGCTGCCCGCCTCCCTTTTTTCGCAAGTATGTTGCTTAATTAGTGGGCTTATACTTTCATGTTTGATTGGTATTTGCCCACTCACCTTAGTTTTAGAGTGCCCCATTCCCGCATTACCAATCGCGCGACAACTTGTGTGTCACTTCCTTTTTGGATGGGTTAGTTAGTTAGTGAGACAACTTGTACTCCCAGGCAAATAGTGTTATATCGTAAGGTGAGATTTTGAAGGACTCGTCCTAGTTAATATGGATTTAACGTCTTTGTTTGTTCCACTATTGTCTTTGCTTACCTATTAACAAGGATACTTACTTTGAGTGAGAATAGTTCTTCATATGAACTAGGGTTTTCTGCTCTATAAGAATTATATAGGGTTCATATATAGTAAATAATTTTTGTTAGTTTCTAGCTTCTAATTGTATATACTCTATATTTGGTCTTTTTTGATGTTTGGTATCTTCTGTTGTAGCTCTGTGTTGCTAAAATAGTTTCAATGCTAACCGGTATGTGCGCATATTCTGCTTTGCTGTGCTGTATGCGCACAGGCACTTTTCTTAACGCTGCTGCTTGCATTTTGTGGGTTTCAATAAATTTTATTATTTCGCTCCACTTTCTGTTAATTAAGCTGTGGTATACCTCAATATACATTACATGTATTTTTAATAAGCAGGGGCCGGCAGATAGCATACTGAACTGCCGAAACTGGCTGTGAAAATAGAATAAAATAACTTCTCAAATTGTACGGCTGATTAACTGTTGTTAAAGATTTGACCAGCCGCTGTTCTAATTCCACAGTGAATCAACAGACGTTATTCAGTCATGTTGAGGTACTGAATCAGCCATCCACAACCCAGAGTATGCCTTGGCTTGGACCACCGTAAGAGAGAGCAATTGATTTACGAATTTGCAGACCGATGGTACCGTCACAGACTTTAGTACATGCTTGCTGGTAGTCTTGGACCATCTGATGTGTATCGTGGCTAAAACATTGATGAGGTAAGTGCTCTAATGGCTTTGGCAGCTGCGGCTGTTTCTAATGTGCAAAATAACCTATTTTAAGCAAGATAGTAACTCCTCCCTTACCCTTAATAATAGAGTTAGGGCACACCATAATTATTGGCTTTGTAGACTGCGTGATTTAGAGAAGATAAAGCTTACTTCGGGACAGCATACTACCATCAGGCAGTTACTTCAGCAAGCGATTAAATTGCAAAACCATCTTAATGCAGTACGGTGTCATGAGGAACGTTGTGCAGTAGGCAGAGATTCGTCACCTCTGGGACAATGGAATGATTTAGTCCCATTCGAAGTTCAATAGTAAATTGCATGGCTCAGAACATTTTTCTACGCTCGCCACAGTCCAGGGATTGAATATCCCGACTGTTGATGAGCTGCCACGTGCTATTGAAGTCATTTGGTTGTTTGTGCTCATAGTATCTCATGATAGTGCACTGGGTGTTGCCCACCAAACCATTCTACAATTTGAGACTTGAGTTTGTCCTGGTGTATACATTTTTCAAGCAACTTACGGGAAGGCACAGACAGTTTGTGCCTTGAAAATGGCTGGGTTTACTCCCGCCGAAACATCGGCAGTCGCTGTAAATATTACCTGGCTAAATTCCCATAGTTGTTTGAACATCCTCCAATTGATTTGCCCTAGTGATGAAAGGTTTTCTGAGCAAGCTCTCAGATATTAATTGACAAAGGCAGTCTGTCTAAATTACGTATGAGTATTATTAAGGGTATGATTACTCGCCTCACTAAGGGAGATTTAGTGAGTAAATACACTCCTGGAAATGGAAAAAAGAACACATTGACACCGGTGTGTCAGACCCACCATACTTGCTCCGGACACTGCAAGAGGGCTGTACAAGCAATGATCACACGCACGGCACAGCGGACACACCAGGACCCGCGGTGTTGGCCGTCGAATGGCGCTAGCTGCGCAGCATTTGTGCATCGCCGCCGTCTGTGTCAGCCAGTTTGCCGTGGCATACGGAGCTCCATCGCAGTCTTTAACACTGGTAGCATGCCGCGACAGCGTGGACGTGAACCGTATGTGCAGTTGACGGACTTTGAGCGAGGTCGTATAGTGGGCATGCGGGAGGCCGGGTGGACGTACCGCCGAATTGCTCAATACGTGGGGCGTGAGGTCTCCACAGTACATCGATGTTGTCGCCAGTGGTCGGCGGAAGGTGCACGTGCCCGTCGACCTGGGACCGGACCGCAGCGACGCACGGATGCACGCCAAGACCGTAGGATCCTACGCAGTGCCGTAGGGGACCGCACCGCCACTTCCCTGCAAATTAGGGACACTGTTGCTCCTGGGGTATCGGCGAGGACCATTCGCAACCGTCTCCATGAAGCTGGGCTACGGTCGCGCACACCGTTAGGCCGTCTTCCGCTCACGCCCCAACATCGTGCAGCCCGCCTCCAGTGGTGTCGTGACAGGCGTGAATGGAGGGACGAATGGAGACGTGTCGTCTTCAGCGATGAGAGTCGCTTCTGCCTTGGTGCCAATGATGGTCGTATGCGTGTTTGGCGCCGTGCAGGTGAGCGCCACAATCAGGACTGCATACGACCGAGGCACACAGGGTCAACACCCAGCATCATGTTGTGGGGAGCGATCTCCTACACTGGCCGTACACCTCTGGTGATCCTCGAGGGAACACTGAATAGTGCACGGTACATCCAAACCGTCATCGAACCCATCGTTCCACCATTCCTAGACCGGCAAGGGAACTTGCTGTTCCAGCAGGACAATTCACGTCCGCATGTATCCCGTGCCACCCAACGTGCTCTAGAAGGTTTAAGTCAACTATCCTGGCCAGCAAGATCTCCGGATCTGTCCCCCATTGAGCATGTTTGGGACTGGATGAAGCGTCGTCTCACGTGGTCTGCACGTCCTGCACGAACGCTGGTCCAACTGAGGCGCCAGGTGGAAATGGCATGGCAAGCCGTTCCACAGGACTACATCCAGCATCTCTACGATCATCTCCATGGGAGAATAGCAGCCTGCATTGCTGCGAAAGGTGGATATACACTGTACTAGTGCCGACATTGTGCATGCTCTGTTGCCTGTGTCTATGTGCCTGTGGTTCTGTCAGTGTGATCATGTGATGTATCTGACCCCAGGAATGTGTCAATAAAGTTTCCCCTTCCTGGGACAATGAATTCACGGTGTTCTTATATCAATTTCCAGGAGTGTATTTCTACAGAACGCTAATGTAAATTCTCCAGCAGTACACTGGAAAGCTTCCTGTCGCCATCCTTTCTCTTGCATCAGACGTAAAAGAGGAGGCTACAGAAGGAAGGCAACAAGGTATTAAGCCTGAAGGTCAGTCGCGGATTATATTTGACTATAAACCAAATATTTTCACTGATCTTAATAATTTAGTCCTCAGGATTAAGGGGTTGTATTTTTCTCACAGCAGGTGCAAGGAGCGGTGATCTTGGGCCTGAACCCTACCTTGTGCAAACTAAAGCTGCAGTTGGGCAGAGCAGTAATGTTGAATATACTAGGTGTTTTCAATGCGGGAATTGCGAACATTTTATTCGTGATTACTCCACACAGCAAAAGCCTCGGCCAAAAAGCTGACGCCTAAAGGGAGGAAGCGATGTGACCGCATAAGGTCGGTCCTTAATCAATCCTGCCTTTTGTTTGGCCTGCTTCAAATCACGAACCTGTGTGCACTTTGGTTGGTTCCAGGTGTAGTATATCGTTGTTGTATTTCCAATAGTACCTTAATGACTACCTGATTATACTAGATAAAGCAATTAGATGAGAAGACCCATTAAGGCCGCTCCTGTTCAGCTTAATGATGCGCCTCATCACTGACGACATCAAAAAGAAAGCTGATTATAAAATGAGAAATAAACCGGTAAATATTGTATGTTACGCTGGTAATGCTGAACTGATAGCAGAAATGAGAATATTTACAAAGGTTACTTTTCCAATTTAATAAAGCAGCTAAGCAATACAACATAGAAATCTCATAAAAAAAGAAGAAAAGAAAGAAAAACCCTAAGATTATAGTAATATCAAAAGCACCTGTACGATGTACATTAGAAGTATATGTTGTGTTAATTGAACAAGTGATGAGTTTTAATTGACAAGAGACAATCCAGCTGTAAATACTCAACCATGGAAGTGAAATATCAAGTAACAATTATAAGGGTAGGCAGATGTCTGCAAAATAGTGCATGGAGAAACAAATTTTAGATAACAGAGGAAAATACAAAGATACATATAACAATGGTGCGTCCCCTTTTGTCATAAGCAGCAGAAACGGTAAATATAAAGCAAACGTTAACACATATCCAAAGAGAAACCATGGGAACAAATGTGGAAAGGACTGACCCTTTGGCTAGCCAAAATTGATTAACATGGACGACCGACGAGGAAACGACTACCGGGACGACCATCCAAGCGATGGGACAGCAGTCGGTCCAGTGCATCGAAGGAATGGGTCAAACACGGGCAGCCCTAGTCAGCAGAAGAACAATTTAATAACCGTACCACTTGTAGTCTTTTTTTCTTTGCAGGCTACGTCACAGAGATGTCGTTCTGTCAATGGACAGTTGTTACCCCCGACGGTTTACTGTAGAGGCAGAATATCTATATAAGATTTGTCATGGCCGATTCATGTACTGATCCTTAGAGAGCTCAGCCTGTTATTAGCCTGTGACTGCATCCACCGAATGGGCGTGGCTTTAGATAACAGGGATAATTTTTTTTTAAATTTTTGTCCTGTCAGGAAATTAACACTGTGCTCGTGCCAAAATGCACTCAGAGTTAATAACGTTGCCATGGAGAGTTCTAAATTTGAGATAAACCATTTATCCAGTGGGGAGGCAAAGGCCTTGCTGAAACTTCTTAATCAGTTTCCTGATGTCTGGCAAATAAGTTAGGTCTCACTGATAGAATCTGCTATAAATTGTCGTTGATCAGGTTCCATTTAAGCTTCCCTGTCGGGATGGATAGTGAACAAAATGATGGAGGAAACAGTTATTAGACAGTCTGCTTCCCTTCATGCCTCTCCCATGTTGTAGTGTCTAAAGGGGAGTCTGGCCGTGGCCGAGTCGTGGACTATATGAAATTAAACCACATGGTAATTTTGCAATCTGTTATCCTATCAGACTTACATCATTGTTTCACCTGATTTGCTGAAGCTAGGATTTTCACGGTTGTTTTCCTTAACCAGGAATACTACCAGACTCGTCTGACGGAAGAATCCAAGGCAGTGACTGCCTTTTGCACCCACTGGAATCTATGTGAATTCAAGTGAGTCCCATTTGGGTTTTCCAGCATCTTGTGCATGTGTTACACCGTTTCCGATCTGCTAGGCTCACTGTTAATCCATCCAAGATAAGTCTGGCATGCAAGCAAACATCTCTCTTAGGGCAGTTGATCCAAGATAAGTCTAGCAAGCAAGGAAATCTCTTTCCTGGGGGACTTGGTGTCAGCTGTTAGGATAAGCAATGATCCAGAGAGGGATTTACATAAGTTTTCCCGTCCTAAATCCAAGGAAGGAATCGCTCAGTTTATTAGCTAGACCAAATTCTTTCGAAAATTTTGTACTAACTATGTACGGAGGGTGAGAATTTCAAGTGGGGAGAATCTCAGCAGTCAGCCTGTGATGCCATTAAGACCACCTTGACTAATCCGAATTCTGAAAGGCTGTTTATTGTACAGGGATACTGCTAATTCAGGTGTAGCTGCTGTCATGCTGCACGAAGGCAAAAGCCACCCTATAGGCCGATCAGGGTAGTTAGCACACTGAGAGCCCTGGTTGAATAATGGAGTTTCCAGAATTGTAAGCGATCTAAGGAAAAATAGAGCCAGCACCAGACCTTGATTAAACAGCATTTTCAGGAGGGCAAGCACGTGCCATGTTAGTCTAGAAAAGGGCATCATCTGCTATCACACCAGGAGCGCTAAGATCTCCAAGATTTGCTTACCTGGTGAGTCAATTCCAACTTTTTGCTTTATTTTCAAAACTGTATAATAGGGAGTCATTTGGGAGTCTCCAAAACCAGTTATAAGGTTAGGGAAAACCTCACCTCGCCAACTTGGTTTACGGATATTTTGAGGTTAGTGTTTGAATGCCACAGTTGTGAGACACTCAAGCGTAATCTTAACTCCAGGAATGGGTTGTTACAGTTCTCAAGGCAGAATGGCTCCACGGGCAAGTTGTCCATTAGTGAAATTCGTCGATTGACTAGGACATGGAATGGCCACTGTTATATCTTGGTTTTCATGGATACTTTCTCGCATTTATCGTAGCTTGTTCCAAGTAGAAGAATTTCGGCCAGTTAAACTATTCATAATTTTTCTCACATATTTTGTATCATCCATCCTCAAAATTACCTGTTAACAATAACGCCCAGAAATTCGTGTCGCAGCAATTTAAGAGGTTTTGTTTTGAGAGTACTTCACATCATGCTAGGACCATACCTAGAACCATACCTTATCTAAAAACGAGTTTGCAGAAAGGGTCAATCGCAATTTCAGATCCACCCTTACTGTCTTTCACCAGCATTCTCAGCTGAAATAGGACGTTTCACTTTCTTGGTTAAACTAGGCTTTCAGTTCCGCTTACCATGAGGTCAGTAAGGATACCCCAGGTTCTCTGACGTTGAGTTACCGCCTCAACTACCCACCGACCACTTTTTGGACTAAAAATGATCTTATTCCCGAAAATCTAATCTCGGAGGTTATTAAGGAAAACTGCAGACATGCACGTAGTAATACAGAGCTCGCATACCAGAAACAGATGTCCCATTATGACGAATGGCCTCATCACTTCCCTGAAGAGCCAGGAGATAATGTTTTCGTTCTTAATTTTACTGTCGGGAAGGCTATTTCACGCAAGTTATCACGACATTGTGAGGGTCCCTGCGAAGTCGTTAAACTGGTCAGCCTGATAGTCCAGAATATAAAAATGGGGAGTCTGTTTAACTCAGGTGAAAAAAGCTGGGAAAAGAGAGGGAGGTTCTTCGGTATTGTGCGGGGAAAATGAGCCTTATGGCTCGTGTGCAGTATCTTGATTCCGCGCTACAAGCTATCTTTCCAATTTGGGCTTCGATGAGTCTGCAGCGCCGCCTATTGCCCCTTTCGCACAGCTGGGAGGTGGCTCAGAGCCGAAGGCAAGTTCAGGAGAGTCACCGGTGAGCAACGTACCCTTCCTTACTCCGCGCAGCATCTGATGTTTATTCCACCCGGGTTTGTGACAGGAACGACAAGCGTGAGAGAAGCTCCCGCACCGCCATCTTGGTTAGAATGCGTTGTCAAGGACCGGTGTGATGTGTCCCAAGGTTTTCAGCAAGGCGGCCAGTGTGTTCTGCCGGTAGCGTATATCTATTACCCTTCAGTTTCTGGACATTGGTTCTGTCAAGTTAGTGCGGGTAAGGGCTTCATGTTGAGTGTTGCAGTCCCTAACTTGCGTGCTGTTTCATGGAATTTGTTGTTCGAGCTCTGATATGCTACGTGGCTCAGGAGTTGTAAGGCTGTGTTGTACGTGGCAGTATAACATCACAGGACGTACACTACTGGCCATTAAAATTACTGCACCACGCAGATGACGTGCTACAGACGCGAAATTTAACCGACAGGAAGAAGATTCTGAGATATGCAAATGATTAGCTTTTCAGAGCATTCACACAAGGTTGGCACCGGTGGCGACGCCTACAACCTGCTGACATGAGGAAAGTTTCCAACCGATTTCTCATACACAAACAGCACTTGACCGGCGTTGCCTGGTGAAATGTTGTTGTTATGCCTCGTGTAAGGAGGAGGAATGCGTACCATGACGCTTGCGACTTTGATAAAGGTCGGATTGTAGCCTATCGCGATTGCGGTTTGTGGTATCACGACATTGCTGCTCGCGTTGGTCTATATCGAATGACTGTTACCAGAATATGGAATCGGTGGGTTCAGGAGGGTAATACGGAACGCCGTGCTGGATCCCAACGGCCTCGTATCACTAGCAGTCGAGATGACAGGCAACTTATCCGCATGGCTGTAACGGATCGTGCAGCCACGTCTCGATCCCTGAGTCAATAGATGGAGACGTGTGCAAGATAACAACCATCTGCACGAACAGTTCGACGACGTTTGCAGCAGCATGGCCTATCAGCTCGGAGACCATGGCTGCGGTTACCCTTGACGCTGCATCACAGACAGGAGCGCCTGCGATGGCGTACTCAACGACGAACCTGGGTGCACGAATGGCAAAACATCATTTTTCGGAATGACTCCAGGTTCTGTTTACAGCATCATGATGGTCGCATCCGTGTTTGGCGACATCGCAGTGAACGCACATTGGCGTATCACCCGGAGAGATGGTATGGGGTGCCATTGGTTACACGTCCCGGTCACCTCTTGTTCGCATTCACGGCACTTTGAACAGTGGATGTTACATTTCAGATGTGTTACGACCGGTGGCTCTACCCTTCATTCCCTGCGAAACCTTACATTTCAGCAGGATAATACACGACCGCATGTTGCAGATCCTGTACAGGCCTTTCTGGATACATAAAACGTCCGACTGCTGCCCTGGCCAGCACATTCTGCAGATCTCTCAAAAATTGAAAACATCTGTCAGTGGTGGCCGAGCAACAGGCTCGTCACAATACGCCAGTCACTACTCTTGATGAACTGTGGTATCGTGTTGAAACTGCATGGGCAGCTGTACCTGTACACGCCATCCAAGCTCTGGGCCAGGCGTATCAAGGCCGTTATTACGGCCAAAGGTGGTTGTTCTGGTTACTAGGGTACTGGGTACTAGGATCTATGCACTCAAATTGCGTGAAAGGTAATCACATGTCAGTTCTAGTATATTTGTCCAATGAATACCCGTTTATCATCTGCATTTCTTCTTGGTGTAGCAATTTTAATGGCAAGTAATGTAGTTTCAGCCGTATTCTTGCTAGGGTTTGAAAGTTACTGCATGTGAGTGTTGCCTACTTCTGTTTCTGACTGTAAACTGCACCCATCTGGTGAGGGTTTATCGGTGGACTAACGGCCCCTTGTGCGAACATTTGGATGTTTCACTGGTCACTACTGTTTGGCCTAATTTGATTTGCTGTTTCTTTCACAACGCGTCTTACTTACGGCGAAATTAATTGTATGATTTAGCTGGCCCACATGGGCGAGTTTTTCATAATACTCAGTCGGTTCCCTTTTAAGAACCTTGTTTGACTCTTCCTTCTATTAAGCACTCCATAGTTCTGTCTGGGTAAACAGCAATGCTTCTGATAGTCTTATAGGCATGTTACGCAATGGGTAACTTTATATGGTTATGTCTTTTTTTAATCAAGTCTCATAACATTTGCCTTGGCGCTTAAATTTGATTTAACTGGTTCTCGATGGACCTTTCTAACGTAGGGTAAACACAGGTACTTGGGTTGTGCTCTGTGTATTTTTGTGGCTCGGTCATAAGGCTAGCTCTAGCTGTTTGTGTGTTTGACTGTGGGTTGGCTGTGCTCACTGATGCTCATGACCAATCTGTTCTTTACCTTGTATGTCTCCACCCAGAGCCTTAGGAGCTGATGTTATATTATGTATATGTGTGCATACGTTTGTCTATGAGTATTGTCGTATTGTGTAACATCCATTACTGTTCCCTTATGGGTAATCCGTCTTTTGGTTTCCGCACCACCAGCAGGCTGTTTAGGACAGGGTCGTAATGGTATTTCGTCTTGGTGGTGAAGTGTTTGGTCCACCTTCAGATGTGGCTGCTAGTTTAATTACATCCGTTTTTTGTCATATTGTTTTCAAATAGCTTTGCTGATTCAGTGCCTACAGTTAAGAAAACGGTTCAAATGACTGTGAGCACTATGGGACTCAACTTCTGAGGTCATCAGTCTCCTAGAACTTCGAACTACTTAAACCTAACTAACCGAAGGACATCACACACATCCATGCCCGAGGCAGGATGCGAACCTGCGCCCGTAGCGGTCTAGCGGTTCCAGACTGTAGCGCCTAGAACCGCACGGCCACTCCGGCTGGCGCCTACAGTTAAGAGTTTATTGTTTTGGCTATATGAACTTAATCGTTTAAAACCGTTATTTTTAAGGAAAACTGTTTTCTTACAATTGTTACTATTGCAATTCTGGGTGAAAGAAACTCACAGAAAAATTTAATTGCGTTTTAGATGATAAATTAACTTTTTAAGATTTCATTGGTAGGGATGAAATTTTATCTATTCGAGACTGATCGCTTTAATAAAGTTTTATGCCTCATTTTATGGCCATTTTGTAGGAAAGGAACTTTCAACAAAATTTAATTGTGTATATGATCGAAATTTAAATACTCAAAATCTCATTATTTTGAGTAACATTTCCTCACTAACAATGTAATTATTTTGAGAGTAAGATACAATAAAAATTTAGTTGCTTTTGAGATTAAAACATAAGGTTTCATTATTGGATTATTTTGAGTGGTAAATCTTGTAACGATTGCTGTCGTTGCCTGCAGACAGAATTTTTTTTATTTATTTTTTTTTTTTTTTTTTTTTGCTTCCAGCGGTGGGAGAGGGGGTCGGCAAAATAATTGTTCGAAGCCCTCCATACCACTGTCATGTGTGCTGCTCATTGCATCATTAATTTTTAATCTAAATTTATGAATCAGCTATAAACTTTTATTTGTCTTTCTTTAACGTATCTTCTCACATAATTCGTAGAGTCAAGAGTTCCTTCCATGTTCCTAGTTTTCAACGTAATGCAGACTGAATATCCCTCTGGTCGGCTTCCATAATTGTCATTCGTCTGTAAATAATTCAAACCGGTTTTTTCGGCAACGATATATGAAACTGATTGTTCGGTAGCATTCAAGCCTATCAGCAACTGCTCTTTTTTGAATTTAAGTTACTATATTCTTCTTGAAGTCTGAGGATATTTCACCTGTCTCATATTGCATATGAGATGTAATGGTTTTCTCATGGCTGCTTCTCCTTAGTGGTAAAACAAATGCCGGAAGCAGAAATTTTGATTTGTAGCTCGCATGGTATTGGGCTGAAAAATCTCTGACCCTCTCTCAACCTTTAGAGGCAGGGAATGAATAATTGTAAAAATAAATTTATAGTTCTTTTAAATTCATTTCACTTGTATAGTCTTCCATATATTTCTTCCATCTTCCAACTTTCTCTTCTTTGGTTATTATTGGCTTATCACCTAAGCTCTTAACTTTTATAAAGGTACTTCTTTTTCTCCAAAGATCTCTTAGATTTTTCTATACTATCTTTCCGTTGGTCATGCATTATTCCAACAACTTTGAATTTGTCTTCTAGCAATTCCTGCGTACTCATTCAGCATTTTCTATCTACCTCTTCCTTTAGGCGCCTGTTTTTCCATTCGCCTTCTTCATTATTGAATTTATATATTTTCCCCGTTCATTAGTTAAATTCAATACCTCCAGTTTTATCCAAGCATCCTCGCTGACGTTGTCTTTCCACCTCTTGAACTTCTTCTTCTTTCCCATTTAATCTCTCAAACTACCCACTCGTCCGTCGTTGTATTCTTTGTCACTGTTAGTCAAACGATGCTTAATATTCACGGTGAAATGTTGAAAAACATCTGCTTCTTTCAGTTGACTCAAGTCTTATCTCCTTATTTTCCTACTTCTTCAGTTTTAATGTGCCGTTCATTAACGATAACTTATTATCAACACCTGTAAATGTCATGCAACTTAAATCTGGTTTCGAAATTTCGTCTTACCATTAATCACTCTGACAACTTGCAATGTCTGGATATCGTTTCCACGTGTACAACGATCCTACATGGTTCTAAAACATGTGTCTGAAATTGTTAGATTAGGCTAATGCTAAATTCTACCAGGTGGCTTCATCCTCCATCCCTTTCCTATTTTTGCTTATCTTCCTCTCCCTATCACCGAATTCCAGTCACCCATCAAAATCACATTTTTCTCTTCCTGTCTAAATACATTTATCATAAGTTATTTCAGTTTTTTGATCATTTGCTTAGCTAGCAGGCATATGAACATGTACCACTTTCATCAATGTCGACTTTGTGTTCATCTTGGCTACTATAATGCGTTTACTATGTAGTTCATAGTAGCTTATCACCAATCATATTTTCTAATTCATTGTTAAACACACTCCTGCCTTAACCCTATCTATTTTTACATTAACAGCACTTCACTCACCTGACTATAAGTGCTGTTCTTCCTGCCATTTATCCACATTCTATCCATTTCCCTTCGTAAATTCTGTATAATAGTTACCCGATTAAGGTCTGTAACAAAACACCCTCTGACCGTTGAACAGCAGTTTCGTATTTATTCATGACGACACCCTCCTTAGTACTCACTTTCCGGAGATTCGAACTGCGGACCATTTTCCTAAGGAATATTTTACCCAAGAAAATACCATCATCATTAAGTCAGAATAGAGCTGCATGACCTCGGGTAAAGGAATTATCACCTATAGTTTCCACCTGCTTTCAGTTGTACGCATTACAAGCGAATTACGGTCATTAATAGATGACACACCATTTAGAGCAAAAAGATCTTGATTAGATTCTATTTCATTGATGCAGGGAGAAAAAACTGCTGTTGACTTAGCCCGCTGTGTTTATTGTGCGACTTGGCTTCCTGTGATCCTAGTAAAGCCAACCGGTAATCTGAAGAGGTAGTATGAGACCCGTTACTAAATCCCTATTATCCACGAGGCCCTCAGGCTCTACAGACTCAGCAAAGTCTTACTACCTACTGCTTCTGGCAGAAAAGTTTCATGCGCTGAGTACTTCTTGTCTAAGATGATTAAATACAATGGCTCTTACAGGTATTTGCGCGCCGTCGTAGTTACACGTTCCCCTTACAAGAATAGATATGCAGCGCCACAGCGTTCTGCCAAAAGTCTCTGGAATTTCTTCAGATGGATACCAGTTACAAAATATCGATACACTGGATCGTATCTATTTCTGTAAAAGTTCGTGCCAAATTAAAGTCTAACACTTAGTGACGGTACTCACAACTCCACAGAGCACCGCACCACAATCGATAAGCCGCTCTCGAGACAATAGTCGCGCAGCAGCTGTACGGGTTGGCAGTACGGACTCTACCGAGCTCCACCAGGGGCCTCAGCTGCCCACCCACGGCATACCGATTGTGCGATGCCTCGTTACATACCGGAGCACTGAACTGCGGCAGTGTGCCGAGTCATGTACAGTCTACAAGCTGCAGTGTTCGTTCGTCGTCTCCGAGACTTAGGCTCCGTAGGCATCGTAAGCCAGCTCTGGACTCTACGTAGGCATCAGTCAGAAGCACACAGGACTTTAATATCTGAGAGGTAATAATTTCAACCATCTAATTGTTCTGGACAGTTCAGAAGATGAAGCATCGTTTGAATTGAGTAGTTTTCCTTATATTTAATAAATGTCATTTCATTACCTATTGTTGATAATGTTTCTGTTTGAAGATAACCTACGCTGTCCTTCTGCATTCCCAACACAGCCTAATTATATGATACTTTGAGACAAAGGAGCCCCAGCTGTATCAGTTCGTCTGCGTCACAGAAAACTCTCAGCATTCTACTGTATAACGAAACCAGTTAACATATCCGTCTAACTCAGACTATGCAACGAATCTTCAACAATTCCATCGAAGTTTCATTGTGCAAGTTGATTTATCGAATCGCCAACAGTCTTTCCTCGTTAATACACTGATTCCTGCCAGGTTATCGAAGTTGAGCAACGTAGGACATGGTCCCTATTCGAAAGAGGGTATGTAAAATGATTTCATTGATCTCCAGTAATTAGGTTTCTTTTTCGAGTGTGAACAGCGTCATGACCACACACATCTAGTGGCTGGAAAAATACAGTCTTAAATATACACTAACCCTGAAGTTCATCACATATAAGGACTTACTGGGTCTTAATGACGCAGAGGTAGCTCAAAAGGTGTTCCTTGCACCAACTGAACATATTCTTTGCCTCTACATGATTTACAAATTATACTTGTTCATCTAGTATACTTATTTACCTAGTTACCTTTGTTTGCGTTCGCCCTTTCTTCGTTACATGAAGTCCAGTCATTCATTTAGTTACAATGGTATTATGAGTGGTAAAGATTTATTCTGCGGGCTTAGTCTGCAGTGATAGAGATGCAGCCGTTTTACGCAGATCCCTGACAGAAATGATATTAAAAAATTGGTGTTTAGAAGGAGACCTTGTAGGAGAAGTAAGCTGATCACTAAGATAGTTTGCGAGTGTTACATGTTACGTATGGGTGGTATATATCTGTAGGAAGTTCTACACGACTTGAGCATGGGTAAGGGGCCCCGGAAAGGTTCAAAATGAAGAAATGTCCAGTTTTTACTTTTTTGCATTGTCAAAACCTGCAGACTTTTCACTTTCAATTGACATATAATTTATTCACTTCAGAAGGCTAAAACTATTTTTTAAAATATTTTTTATATGTTCTGCATGGGCTTGACCCTCTGTGGCGCTGTTAAATTGCTGTCAAATGTTGCATTCATGAATCCACATGCTCATCATATATATTTTAGTGATGTCAGAGAAAATAAGTGTTACAAAATAAGCGTTGTCGCTAACCTGTGGTAGTTCGATATATATCGCTCTCTCGATTGTTTTTCTTTCATGTTTATTTATTCTTTAGTAATTCTGTAAATATTCGTAGTGAATTACGTTAATTGAAGTCTCTGTTTTATTGAAGATTAATCATAGGCAAAGGTAAAGTGACAATAAATCCACTGAAGACTTTAAGAAAAGGAGAAAAGTTGGAAAGCGTACCGTAAACAATAAAGACGATAACCAAATGTGCCAACCTAACATCGCTGATACGCCTCCACATTCCAATGAATGTGAGGAAAAAAGTACTTCACAGAGAAAGAAGCTTGGCTCAGTTAACGAAAGTACGGATATTTTATGGACGAATCGGATGTGAATGAAATATTTTATATGTCAGTTTTCAACTGAATTTTTTCAAACCTTGTAACACGTATACAGTGTAGTGAAGCCGGTCTGGAATTCACTATAAACAATCATGTAGGACTTTCCAGTGAAATAGAACGAAGTGTGGTAATTGTTCATATATGACAAACTTCTGGATCAGTGTTGCAGTAACTCCAAATGAGAAAATTGTAACAAAACCTATGAACACAACATTAGATCTGTTTATCCCTTGTGTACAAATAGTAACGCTGCTACCAAAGGCGCAGTTTTCTGTGGCATGATGAACTTTCCAAATCCCCAAACCAACTTAACAAACTGTAGTAGATTTATAGGGTCTAAAGTATAATATGTCTGTATAGAATCTATGGGCTTTTTTTGTTCGTATTTTTTCAACCGAGGCAAGTCCCCATCATGTAGGACTTTCCAGTGAAATAGAACGAAGTGTGGTAATTGTTCATATATGACAAACTTCTGGATCAGTGTTGCAGTAACTCCAAATGAGAAAATTGTAACAAAACCTATGAACACAACATTAGATCTGTGTATCCCTTGTGTACAAATAGTAACGCTGCTACCAAAGGCGCAGTTTTCTGTGGCATGATGAACTTTCCAAATCCCCAAACCAACTTAACAAACTGTAGTAGATTTATAGGGTCTAAAGTATAATATGTCTGTATAGAATCTATGAAGAAAGCTGTAGAAGAGGCAGTAGTAGAGAACACTGGTAATAGAGACGACTGCAGCATTCGATGGTACCTGGCATAAATGGGGACACATAACTCTTCATGGCGTAGCGTCTGCCACCGATATGGTCAAGGCTTCGATGGGAAGAGAAGGTTAACTGACAATGTAACTGAAAAAATACATAACTATTAATGTGTAGGTAAAAGGCACAGTGTCGATGATATGGAGAAGGGTGTCTGGGCTTTTTTTGTTCGTATTTTTTCAACCGAGGCAAGTCCCCATCATTGCTTGTGTTCAAAAGGAGAAAACAATTGGTGAAAGTACAACAAAGAATATCTAGCTCGTGAAGTGTATGCACATAAACGTAGTCAGCCTGATGCGTTAAAGGAGGTGACAAAACCTATTTCAGAGACTTAGTAGGACGTGAACAGATGAAAAAGCGTGTTCATAGAAAAACACAAAACTATAATGAAAGCGTAAATAGTGTTATATGGTAAGGAATCCCCAGGACTGTATTTGTTGGAACAGAAACACTTTACTTTGGTGTGTATGATGTTGCTGCTACTTCCAACGACGGCGACGTTGTAAGGTGTAAAGTATTTCGAAATATGGGAATGAAGATAAGTTTCAACATGGTAAGAACGATGCTTGCTTTACACAATGAACGTCTCAGGCTGCTGACAGGGCTGTAAATAGCCTAGAAATAGAAGCCAGAGTAAACTGGAGAACAAAGAGGAAGCTGGAAGATGAATCTGCATAAGATGAAGAAGACGAAGATAATCTGTCCTATGGGCAGGAATTCACTAAAAAGGTAATCCAAACACTGTCTTTCGATAACCAAAAGTTTCCTATTTTCATACAAATTACATGCTTTCTCTGGAACTACTGAACCAAATTGCTTAAAATCTTCAGAAAATGTTACACTGTCCTTTCTGCATAACTTAAAACTGCCTTTTTTTCAAAAACCTGTATATTTTTGAACTTATAAACAAAAAAGGGAGCAAAAAGTACTGAATTTTTATTTACAATACAAAAAATTAATCTGTAACAACTGAATTAAAATTTTTAGAAATCTCTGTCTTACGTTGTAGACAATACTCTAATAAGTAACGTGAAAAAATTTCAACTTCCTGGCATAAATACTTTCTGAGGAAACATGTAATTTATAAGCGTTATTTTATCATTAGGACTCTACGAAGCCCCTTAATACACTGACAGGTGACTAGTGGTTCTCCTTAAGTGCAGATAAGAAGAAGATAATTTAACTGCGGCTTAAGTAGCATTCCTCATGAGGGGATATATATTCTTCTCGTCAAACGATTGACTGTGCGCTTAGTTTCATAATAATAATAATAATAATAATAATAAGCAGACAGCCGAGTTTAGAGTGATTTAAGACATATAAGCTAGTGACATAACGGTATCAAATTATCGGTCTCATACTGCACGTAACCTGAAGAGTACGGTTGATTGTGTATTCTTATTTAAAATATTAATGCAGTGACAATGTCACCAATGCAGAATATACAGAGTTATATTGTTTATAGATATGGTTGTACGAGCATTATTACGGAAGAGTTTTCAACGTGTTATATGTTCCCAAGGAGGCAACCTCATGAAGTCGCGGGTATTAGTCACTCATATCTTGACGTCCTTTAAAATTAATAGCGGAGCGTCGTGGTATGAGTGGATGAATACGACAAAATAAATCTAGGTGAAAAATTGGGCATGCGACGAAACTATACACAATACACAATATAGCATACGAAACAGTAGAAGCTCGCTGTGTAATTTCATATGAAGACGACAGCAAGTGCTGTACAAATATTTTGATGTATGAAGTTACACTAGTTTCGTTTTTTAATTACTATTAAACTTAGACTCACCAGCTTGCATGGGATGTAGTTCTTGTGAGCGTTAGTTCGCTCCTTGGCCGTCATCTTCCTTCTCATAAACAGACGAGCCTTCGGTAAGAAGCAGGCACTCCGGCGTTGTGAGCGGACCCTCAATCCTCATTTACGTTGACATTTATGGCGCTACGAACAACAGAGGCCGTGATAATGAGGATATCACAGAAATCCCCTTTACGTTGCTATCATTCACTAAAGTTGACAGCTTTTCCTCCATGCATAAGAATTGTGTATACATGACATGCTAGCAAGAATTACCTCTAAACGTCCTTGGCAGGCTAAATGACGATGTATTTTTTTCTTTTGATTCTACGATCCTGGTCCAGTCCGAAGACGTGTTATTGCAGTATTTAGTCGGAAGATTAGTATGATTGTCTCGACGCCTGTCTATCCTGTGCAAGGATTTTCATCTCTCCACAGCAACTACAAGCTACATCCACTTGAACCAGCTTGCAATAATCAACTCATCACTTCCCTGCATAATTTTCTCCCATCACTTCTCTCCGTCACCAAACTAACGACTCATTTACGTCCCAAGATGTGTCCTACCAACTGATCCCTCTTTCCTTCAAGTTCTCCGTAATCCAATACCTGTTCATTAGTTGCCCGACATAGTCGCCATATTCTTCTGCAGCACTATTTTTCAAAAGCTACTGTTCTCTTCTTGTCCGAACTGTTTATCCACATTTCACTTCCGTACATGCCTACACTCAGAATAACTACCCAAAATTCCTAATACCTGAATTTATGTTTTACTTGCGACCCAGCCCGGGAAGCATCAAGTATCTACTATCGCACGATGCGTATTGCGTAGCGGTATTTTGTTTGCGGGCCGCTGCGTAGAGCCGTAGCATTATAAATAAAATTCAGAGAACAACGTTATCAAAGTGAATATCATCACTTTCAT
Source organism: Schistocerca gregaria (assembly GCF_023897955.1). Classification (NCBI taxonomy): domain Eukaryota; kingdom Metazoa; phylum Arthropoda; class Insecta; order Orthoptera; family Acrididae; genus Schistocerca; species Schistocerca gregaria. The sequence goes on along the minus strand of NC_064925.1, from coordinate 323,467,334 downwards.
ATAACTTAAGCGATTCCAGCAGCGCACACCAGGAAAGTTTTCTGGAGATGTGAATGTTGTCTGTTCCATATTGAAATGGCGTTTGGAGTGACGTCTCATGGCAATGATGGAGCAGTCCGTGATGTAAGTAACATGTTTACAACCAATGTAAACATTGTTTACAAATCATGGCTCTGAGTACTATACGACTTAACTTCTGAGGTCATCAGTCCCCCAAAACTTAGAAGTACTTAAACCTAATTAACCTATGGAATCACATATCCATGCCCGAGTCAGGATTCGAAACTGCGACCGTAGCGTTTGCGCGTTTCCAGACTGTAGCGCCTAGAACCGTTCGCCCACTCCGGCCGGCACGAATCATGGTTACGCGTCTGTATGAGTGGTTCAATATACGGGGTAACAAAAAAAAAAAAAAAAAAAAAATACTGACAAACTTCAGGGACAAGTATAGATAGACTGGGACTACCATGCTATCAAAACTGGTGGTAGAGACAGCGATTCGTGTGAATTGTTCTTCATGTCTTGTCCGAAAATCACTTTGAGCAGATAGACAAGCAAATATTGAGGGTAACTTTTCAGATCTCCTGGTAACAACTGTTTGAACTTATCGAATGAGTTAACGTAGAGGAAGGTATCAGTGATATCACCTATGACAACGATCTAACAAAGAGGTAGGAATATATTTTTGCTTAGCAACAGTTGCAGGATGCCTATTTCAGAGTGACTGAGGAGTCACCATCAAATATTCGGTGATGAGGGGGAAGATGTCGAAAATAAAAGGAAAAAATTCAAATGAGTATTACAATACGCACTCTATAATTATGTCTTGAGAAAGGTCTGAAGGGATGGGAAACACCCACCCATGGTTTAACAGCCGTGCTAGGAAACTACAACGAAAACAAAGAGAACTTCATCTCAGATTCAAGAGAAGTAAAAACCTAGCTGATAAACAAGAAAAAAACGAAGTGAAGATGAGATTAAGGGGAACAATGAGAGAAGTGTTCTATTACATTGAAAGTAACGCTTTGTCAACCAAACTGAGTTAAAACTCTATACGTTTTGGTCAAGTGTAAAATCAGTAAGTGGGTCGAAATCATCTGTTCATTCACTCAGTGACTATAGTGGCATGGAAACGGAGGATAACAAGAGAAAGTCGAAATACTGAATTCGTTCTTCCGAAATCGTTTCACCGCTGAATATCTTAACGTGATCTCTCTTTTCGTTCGTCGTAAGAATGTCGAAATGGCAGATATTGCGATAACCGCCAGCGGAAAAGAAACACAACTACAATCTGTTAGTAGTGAAAAGGCGTCAGGATCAGATGAGATACCTATAACATTCTACAAATTATCTGCGAATTTGCGCCCCTTCTAGCAGTAATTTATTGTTGGTCGCTTGATCAATGAAGGGTACCTAGCTTCTGGAAGAAAACGCAAGTCACTCGCGTTTTTAAGGAGGGCTGTAGGACAGATGCACACAATTATGGACTCATATCGTTGACGTCAATCTAGTGCAGAATTATGGAACATGTTTTATGCTAAAAATTATGAAATTCTTGGGCAAGGAAAATCTCCTCTATAAAAATCAACATGGATTTTGAAAACAGATTCTGCGAAACTCAGCTGGCTCTGTTCCTCCATGATATCCACAGCGCCATAGATAACGGCGCTCAGGTTTCTGCAGTGTGCCTTTGCTTCATGAAGACATTTGGCATCGCCCCGCACTGCAATTTATGGAAAACATTCAAGTTAATCGAGTATCGGAGTAGATTTGGGACTGGGTTGAAGACTTCCTTGCATACAGAGCTCAAGAAGTCGCTCTTAATGAAACAGAATCTACAGATGTAAAGTTAATTTCCGGAGTACCATCAGGAAGTGCGATAGAACGGTTACTTTTTAAACACCGAATGCTCTGTAAGGCTATTCGCAGATGATGAGGTTGACTATAACAAAGTAGAAACAGTAACGATTTGGAGAATGACTTCCGGAGAACGCTGCAGATTGTGGCAGTTTACCCTGGTCGTAAGTAAATGTAACGTATTGCGCATACGTAGGAAAAGAGATCCACTACTGATAACTACGCGATTAATGTCAAACCGCTGGACACAGTATCTGCCGTAAAATACCTAGGAGTAACTATCCAGAACAACCTTAAGTGGAATGACCACATAAACAAATAGCGGTAAAATCAGATGCCAGATTCAGATTCATAGGAAGAATCTTAAGGAAATCTAACCCATCCACGAAGGAAGTGGCTTATAAGGCACTTGTTTGGCCGATTATTGAGTATTGTTCATCTGTCTGGGATCCCTATCACATAGGACTGATAGAAGAGACAGAGAAGATCCAACGAAGTGTGGCACGTTTCGTCACGGAATTGTTTAGTCGGTAGTAGAGCTTACGGAGATGTTCACCAAACTCCATTGACATACGTTACAAGAGAGTCGTTGTGCATCACAAAGAGAGTTACTACTGAAATTTCGAGAAAGCAGTTTCTGGGAAGAATCGGACAACATATTACTTCCCCCCCACATGCGTCTCGTGTAATGACCATGAAGAGAAAATTATAGAAATGGAAGTCAGTACAGAGGCCTACGGACAGTCATTCTTCCAAAGCGCTATTCCGCCAAACACCATTATTTGAGCTGCGGAGTATGGAGCACGTGTAGAAGTAGATGTACAGAAGTAAGTCAAAAACATCTAGTAACCGTGTACTCTAAAATGCATACCTTTAGAGTTAAGAGCACTTTTTCAACTTCGGCACTATGAAAAAGATTTCTACTGCAAGACTGATGCTTTATGATTTGAAATTCACGTGTTTAGCCCGCTGACAATCCTTACACTTTACTAAAACTATCCTAATTTGCCTACCCATATTTGGAAAGTAACGTTACTGATTCAACATTAAAATGCAGTTGCTCTTCCCATAATGATCATTACTAAGGTTGACACTGATTTGCAAATGTTTCTTTGTTTTGTTTTAAAAGCTAGTGCGTATTTATAAGTAATATTTGTTCTGCTGGAAGATGGTTCAAAAAACATGGTTCAAATGGCTCTGAGCACTATGGGACTTAACGTCTGACGTCATCAGTCCCCTAGAACTTAGAACTACCTATACCTACTTAACCCAAGGACACGACACACATCCATGCCCGAGGCAGGATTCGAACGTGCGACCGTAGCGGTCGCGCGGTTCCTGACTGAAGCGCCTAGAACCGCTCGGCTACACTGGCCGATGTTCTGCTGGAAGACGTACGGAAATATGTGACATTGCATCTCTGAAAAAGACAGAAATCAGAGCGTGAACAAATAGAAACCGAAATTATTCTTCCTAGAAATGATAAATAAATCAGTTCTCAAGTATCTGGTCACGCAACGAGTTTTCAAATATTCTTTAACAACTCATAACAACTGTTGAGCAATAAATGATCAGGACGATTTTGGTCAACTAGCCTTACACGGCGTAAAGGGTGAATGAAACGAATAGAGACTTTAGTTTACTTTATTCGCAAAATAGATTATTCAAACACTGACAAACTTTACACAGACTTAAATTATTCCACAATGTCTATACTCAATTAGCATGTCTCTGGCCATAGTAAAAATACGAATATTACTTTCAAGTATGCGTGCACAAACCTAACGAAGTTTCCCCAGTGCGCAAGCAACCAACAACTACTGCAACAAAAAGACATACCGGTATTATCAAAAATCCTCAAATAACACCAGTCTCCTCCGGCGCTACTAGCACGATCGCCACAAACTGAGACCTCTCATGCCGAACAGCTTGTCTACACCGCAGGCTGAATCCGACCACTTCTGATTATTCTCAAAAACTGGTCGCACGCTACTACTCGCGATAAAAATATCTCAGACTCAGAGTTTGTGTATGCACACCAGTACAATCATTGGTCAACTTCGTAAAGAAGTATTAGCATTCAACTTTCATAACCTCCACCCTCACTTTTAATAATTTTGTGTAGTGATTCTTGAATAACTTGTTGGCAAGCAGCAAACTCGAAATGCTTACATAACGAAATTGAGAAAAATAACATCAGATATTTCACAAAATTGGTAGAATACATAAACATAAGCGTAAGACTACATAAGTTATTTACATAATAGGAAATTGATAAGCTGTACATTGTAGTTAAAAAAAAAGTTTCATCTTGTGCATTCATTTCCACATGTCACTGATAGTACTTCATTCGATTGGATAACGTTATTGATAGTTCTCTAAGAGTGTAAAAAAGTCTTTCAGTTGTGTAGATACAAATATTGCATAGAATTTCAAAATAAATATATAATGAAGATAATAAAATCTTTGAGATTGTATTCATTTGAGAAAATAGCTACTCATAATTGACATAGAAGACCAAAATTTTCGTAAACAGGGTGAGTCACTAACTATCGCCAGCTAGAATAACTCCGTAAGTATGAAAGTAGCTGAACAGTTTGTGGGACAAATGTTGCATGGGACAACGGGGGCTGTATTACGAAGCTGGTTTTTTTTTTTTTGTTAGGTGGGGTCTCGTCAGAGATGTGAAGGTCATGTGTAACAGTAAGGTCTTTGAAATTCAACGAAGGTCACAAAGGTGGCATGGACGTCCATTTACAGAAGTGATAACCATTGGTATCAATGCAGTGCTGAAGTCTTCTTATCATGGATTGAGTGGTATTCCTTATCACTTCGGCACTTATCGAAGCCCATGGGCCGACGATTCTCTTTCGTATATCGTGCAGATAGGAAGTATTCGCCGAATACAGCGTATCAATCTAATGTGCCATTGACATGTGAACATCATTCGATGGTTTCGCAATACAACACTAATAGGAACGATAAGACTAGTATCGTCGAATCAAGTGAATGTGATTGATGTATTCCTTCAAAGAACAAGTCGATATGCTTCTCATTTACGGACAATGCCAATGAAATGCAGTGACAGCTAGAGACTTATACGCTGAAAGATATCCTTAACATACTCACCCTACACGTCGTACATTTAAATGTGTGTATGATAAACTGAGAACAATTCGATCTTTAAGGCATCGGAAACTTATCCGGCAAAGGAATGTTACTAACTAGGAAACGAAAATTGGTACTCTTGCCACAGTGGCATGGGCCAGAGCAGTGTAGTTCGTGTTCTGCATCGCCATAAATATCATCCTTACCATGTCAGTCTCCGCCAAGAATTAACTGGTACGGATTGTATGCGTCGCATTGAATTCTGCCGATGTCCTCAACTTCAGATTGAGACGGATGAAACATTTATTTATTTGATATTTACTGACGCCAAGGAAATTTTAATGGTAGGAAGTACACCGCATTCCTGCAAGAAACATTAGCTCTGTTATTGTAAGAAATATCTGTAGGAACACGTAACAGAATGTGGTACCAACACGATGGGTGTCCGGCATATTTTTCGCTAAGACAATTCGCAAATCGTTGGATTGGAGGCGGAGGAGTTGTGTCGTCGCCGGCTCGTTCGCCAGAATTAACGCCTCTGGATTTTTTCGTCTGGGGGTTCGTAAAAGAGATTGTTTACAAAGACTTTCAAACTACACCTGAAGATATGCGAGAGAGAACTGTCATAGACTTCGGTAAGTGCCGATGTGATAAGTAATACCTCTCCATACATAAGAAGATTCCAGAACTGTATTGATATCTTCTGTAAATGCCACCTCTGCGACCTTAGTTGATCTCCAAAGACCTTACAGTTACACGTCATTGGATTTGTCTCGAACGCCATCAGAAAATAAGCTACTAAACTAGAGGATCCCATTAAAAAAATAATAAAGAAAATTGACGTTCATATCTCTGAAGCGACCCCATCCAGCAACAAAAATCCAACGTTATATTATGGACCCCGTTGTCCCACGCAACTTTTGTTCCACAAACTCTTCAGCTTCTATCATACTTTCGGAATCATTCTTGGTGGCAATAGTTAGTAACTCAGCCTGAACAGCACAATGAAAGAAACGAATATAACTAATAAAGGAATAATCGTAAATTATATACACTTGAATACAAATGTCAGCATTATGTGAATATGTGAATAGGTACATAAGCTCAGCGGTCAGCAAATGACTCAAAATAGCTATGACCACAGTTAATGACATAAGTGTGGTAAGTTTCTTGAAGAGCAACTGTAAATATTAAGTTTAAGCCAGCCACATAGTGGCAGATTTGTTCTACATAAATTCATTTTCTGATGGTACAATACACAACTTACCATAACGTACATGTTTTGATCCAGAGCATACAGAATGTGACATGTAACATCTCTGAATGACATAGAGGTTTGTCCAAGGACTGTAATGGTGACGTATTTAAAAATGCTACAATTATTCGCAGTGCCCAGATTTGATATGTACATAGTAATTACATTTGTTTTAAATGATCATACAATAGAAAATTAGCATTGGTCAAAGATACATTCACATACAAAGTAAAACTAAAGGTAAACAATCAAAATATGAAGTTCATATATCCAATTTCTGTGAACATATTTAAGAAAATATATATGTGACTATACATGCAATTCCTTTTTATGCAGTATGTGACTTGAGCTCCAGCCAACGTAAGTTAGCAAAGAATGTCGTTTCTTATGACTGGATATTCAGTTTAGTTCTAGTAGCTCAATACACATTCAGTCACTGATTAATGGGTCTGTGTTTATCACAAGTATTTATTTATTATTTTAATACAACTGTTTCATTTTCAAAAATCAGAGTAATGTTTGCATGATGATCATCGAAGAGAACTAGTAAGTAGCATCACAAGGTCAATATTGTCAGCCAATAAACGTTGACTTGTCTGTGTGGAGTCAGAACTGTATGGAGTCAGAATTGAATGGAGTCATAATCTTATGGAGTCAGAATCGTACGGTCATACATAGGTCATCACAACTGCAAAATAAATACAAAATTTAAAAAAACATATCTTACAAAGCAACTAATACTGTCATTACATACTCTAAGGTCCAACACTGTTTGAGGAAAAATCTTCAGTAGAAGACCTGTAATGGTAGCTGAAAGAAGTAGTTTGTTAATCGAAACAGAAACAAATAACTTCTCTTGAGCTTCAGTATATTGACACTACATCACTGCTGCAGCAGAACCAAGTCTGGAATAAATTGCTTAAACAGAAGGCCACTAAAGTATTAAAGTAACTTATTTTGCAATTATTTACAAAATGTATAAAAATTTAGCTGATCAATATACACCAAGGGGTGAAAACACTACAAGCTGAAGAGAAAACGTTGTCAAAATGCACTGCATTTTTATATAGAAGTCATAGATCAATGGCTTTAACACGACTGGGTGCTTCTGGAATGACTAATTCTCCATGACAGACTACTGCAACATTCGTATTGTTAGAATGTAACTCGCTCTCTACGTACGTTCTACTCCGATCTGAGAATATTGTTTAGCTCATACAAATGCATAGAGCTCTTTAGTCTTATTGTTACTTGAGCAATAAAGAATAATCCAATTATGATCATCTCCTACACAGAAAATGAAGTATAGTAAGTGTAAACAGTAACACGCAAAAAAATTTTTTTTTTTTCACTTAGACAATTTCATTTTACAACTTCATAAAGCTAACACATACCACAACAGTAGATAAAAAGTCTTTGTAAAACTATCCATGCTCATTGCTCGGCAGGTAAGTCCACAGTAGCACTTTCGTCTAAAAATAGGAGAAAAGAAAACGTGTCGTCTGCAAGTGCTGACGTTTCATAAAAATAAAAATTTCGTCTTTTCTGGAGTTTTCAACGTATTTCAACGTATACAGCAGGTATGATTGGAATCTCAAACTGAAATTCGTGTTATTTCTATAATCGATTGCCCTTAAGGTGATATTAAAGTTTGTCACTAGTAACAAAATTTCAATAGTACTGTCCTCTCAGAAATCATTTCAACACAAAATAAAACTTTTTGGAAAATATCATTGTGGCCTTTCCGTCGAATACAGTGTGCACAAACAGAACATCCATGTAATTACTAACAGCTGTGGGTTTCTTCGTTTAAAGAGGTTACAATACTTACCTGGTTCTATTCCGTAAATAGCTGCAAAAAATGCTTCCTCAAAAAATCATAAATTATTCTTCCTCTGTCTTCTTTAGAACAATATGTTCCATTACCATCACCATAATATCTTATGAATCATAATCCACTTGACGTAATACATCATAATTGAAACATAATATAACTGTTGTTGTTGTTGTTGTGGTCTTCAGTCCTGAGACTAGTTTGTTGCAGCTCTCCATGCTACTCTATCCTGTGCAAGCCTCTTCATCTCCCAGTACCTACTGCAACCTACATACTTCTGTATCTGTTTAGTGTATTTATCTCTTGGTCTCTCTCTACGATTTTTACCCTCTACGCTGCCCTCCAATTCTAATATGATGATCCCTTGACGCCTCAGAACATGTCCTACCAACCGATCCTTTCTTCTAGTCAAGTTGTGCCACAAACGTCTCTTCTCCCAAATCCTATTCAGTACCTCCTCATTAGTTATATGATCTACCCATCTAATCTCCAGCATTATTCTGTAGCACCACATTTCGAAAGCTTATATTCTGTTCTTGTCCAAAGTATTTATCGTCCATGTTTAACTTCCATACTTGGCTACATTCCATACCAAATACTTTCAGATACGACTTCCTGACACTTAAATCTCTTCTTCAGAAACGCTTTCCTTGACATTGCCAGTCTACATATTATATATTCTCTACTTCGACCATCATCAGTTATTTTGCTCCCCAAATAGCAAAACTCATTTACTAGGTTGTCTCATTTCCTAATCTAATACCCTCAGCGTCACCCGACTTAATTCGACTACATTCCATTATCATCGTTTTGCTTTTGTTGATGTTAATCTTATATCCTCCTTTTAGGACAGCGTCCATTCCGTTCAATTGCTCTTCCACGTCCTTTGCAGTCTCTGACAGAATTACAATGTCATTGACGAACGTCAAAGTTTTTATTTCCTCCATGGATTTTAATACTTATTCCAAACTTCTCTTTTGTTTCCTTTACTGCCTGCACAATATACAGATTGAATAATATCGGGGAGAGGCTATAACCCTGTCTCACACCCTTTCCAACCACTGCTTCCCTTTCATGCCCCTCGATTCTTATAACTGCCATCTGGTTTCTGTACAAATTGTAAACAGCCTTTCGCTCCCTGTATTTTACCCCTGCCACCTTTAGAATTTGAAAGAGAGTATTCCAGTCAACGTTGTCAAAAGCTTTCTCTAAGTCTACAAGTGCTAGAAACGTAGGTTTATCTTTCCTTAATCTTTCTTCTAAGATAAGTCGTAAGGTCAGTATTGCCTCACGTGTTCCAATATATCTACGGAAGCCAAACTGATCTTCCCCGAAGTCGGCTTCTACCAGTTTTTCCATTCGTCTTTAAAGAATTCGCGTTAGTATTTTGCAGCTGTGAAATGATAGCACGGTAATTTTCACATCTGTCAACACCTGCTTTCTTTGGGATTGGAATTACTATATTCTTCTTGAAGTCTGAGGGTATTTCGCCTGTCTCCTACATCTTGCTTACCAGATGGTACAGTTTTGTCAGGACTCGCTCTCCCAAGGACGTCAGTAGTTCTAATGGTATGTTGTCTACTCCCGGGGCCTTGTTTCGACTCAGGTCTCTGTCAAACTCTCCACGCAATATCGTATCTCCCATTTCATCGTCATCTACATCCTCTTCCATTTCCATAATATTATCCTCAAGAACATCGCCCATGTACAGTCCCTCTATACACTCCTTCCCCATTTCTGCTTTCCCTTCTTTTCTTAGAACTGGGTTTCCATCTGAGCTCTTGATATTCATGCCAGTCGTTCTCTTTTCTCCAAAGGTCTCTTTCATTTTCCTGTAGACACTATCTATCTTACCCCTCGTGAGATAAGCCTCTACATCCTTACATTTGTCGTCTAGCCAACCCTGCTTAGCCATTTTGCACTTCCTGTCGATCTCATATTTTAGACTTTTTTATTCCTTTTTGCCTGCTTCATTTACTGCTTTTATATATTTTCTCCTTTCATCAATTAAATTCAATATTTCTTCTTTACCCAAATAATATACCCTAATATTCTACCTACTTGCATCATAATAAACCATAACGACTTCATAAGCCCCACATGGCAATCCTAAAACAAAATTCCCAATCATACTTCATATCTATATCGCATAGTATTCCTTAGATTCGTCATGTGTATGTATACAACTCTGTAATTATCATTCTTCAAAATTCATAGAAGAACAAGCGTCAGTGAGAAACATTCCTAGTTAAACTATTGCCCATTAGAAATGCTTTTCTCAGTTCAGAATCACTCATACACAGTCACTCAAATAAAGTCAGCAGTTATTCCTCTAGAATTCATAACCTAATTCACAAATATGCACCTAGAGAAAAAGTCATCCCATGCACCTTCTGAAAAATAACACAATATTACGTCTGGTTAAGTTAAAGCAAAAAGTTTCCACAAGAAACTTCACTATATGTGCAAACTATGTTCCTGAAGAAAAAAATGATTATCCTACTGCCTCAAAACCAAGTCTACTATTCTTTACCGAGACCTCAAAAGAAAATTTCCAAAGTCATGAAGAAACAGTATTACATTTCAGGTAGATACTTCATCAGCAATCTCAGAATAATACAAAAGTGAATTCAAATTGTTCACAGATGGCTTACCGTTTCCAGTTGTCATAGACAAAATATAGATCTAAAAAATTGACAATTTCCACTGTATCATCACATTGTCAGACTACGATTAGCAAATTCAGAGTACTCCTTTTCACACAACACAAGTCGTAGATCGTCGTTATTCATTAGTTACCTAATAAGTAGACTGACAGAAGAGATATATTAACAGACATAAAGATTAATTGAAGGATATGAAACAGTTCTGAAAGCTAAAGAAAATGCACCGTAATAGAAGGGCACCTATGCTCTCCATGGCATGTGTTTACCAAAGTACACGCCCCATAGGGTACTATTCTTTGTACACTTTGATATTCAATATATGGTGAAGACCTAGTGATTTAAGTGTGTGTACGATTTCAAGTTTCGCAGTATTTGCATGTGCAGTTAGCCATATGTGAAAAGGACCTTCATACACAGAGAAAAATTTGTTACTTTAACACTTTTCTTTATGAGATAAACTACGCGGTTAGAGCAACACTTTCTGACCCACCTGTAAATTCTTGATGTTCACTCGTGAATTCTGTAGCTATCTTCCTTTCCTCTGAGGCTTTCTTGATGGTTTCCAATGCTAAATTAATTATTTCACAGTGTTTTAAACATCATTGTGTAGGGAAGGCTGATAACTGTTTTATACGATCTGATGACAGTTTATTTTTTAGTACAAGGAGTGGAGGCAAAGTTGTACAACTATTCAGTAGCTCGTTAGGAATATTTTGAAAATCAGATAGGGTAAATTCCAACTTCTGTGTTGACCAAAGCAATACAATCCTTCATAATGCGTAGTGAAGGTTACAAGATACAAACGTGATATAAATGTTGGTTTAATTTTTGTCTCAAAGTGTTTAGCCAGGTATTACAACGAAATTGTGGGCCATTATCAGAAATTACTTTGTGAACATGCCTTCCTTCTTTCACACAGTTATTCACGAATGCTACAGAAACAGATTTTGTACTAGATTCCTTAACGGTGTGAATGAAACAGATTTAAAGGTAAAGTCAACAGCTACAAAACAAATGAATGTCCATGTTTAGATTTCGTGAGAGGACCGAAAATGTCAACAGCAGCTTATTCTCTTAGTTTCACAGGAAGGATCGGAAATATTGGTGTTCTGTGCGTAACGGTAGGTGGCTTTGCCTTATGGCACAGTTTTCATTTTGCCAGGAAAGTATGAATACGCTTATCCATATTGTTGAAGTAACATGTATCCCGTAATTTCGAAGAACAATTCTTAGCACCAACGTGTGCGTATCTAGATGTGTGTACCAGATGAGTTTGTTGACAAGCTCGTCTGCAATGCGTAATAGCCAAAGAAGACTGTCAGGACATCTACGCCTGAATAAAATGTTGTTATGTACGAAGTAGAACTGTCTTATCGCAGTATTTGCTTTGTTTTGCTGTTTCTCCTTTATCTCATTCCAGATTGGATCTTTGTCCAATTCATGAGCTATATGAAATAACGAAAATGAAATAAAGTTTTCAAAGGCTACTTTTTGTACATACAACAAACCAAAATTATTTTCTTTGTAGTCTTCCTCATTACTTTGGACTAAACCAACAGGTGCACGTGAAAGTGCATCAACAACAATGTTTTCCGAAACCCTAATGTGAATAACAGTAAAACTGAATTCCTGAAGGAAGAAAGTCCAACGTCTTATACTATCATGATTTAGTTTAGCTGGCATAAGAAACTGAGGTGCCCGATGGTCGATATATACCTTAGTGTGTTTACTTTGTAGAAATTTATCAGATGCCCAAACTATGGCTAATGCTTCGATCTCAGTGACAAAATAGTTACAATCTGCTTTGGTTACGACTCGAATGGTGAAAGCTATTTTCTTCTGTCTAGGAATACCATTTCCTACAATTTCTTGAGACAAGTGTACAGGAAGACCAGATTTTGAACCATTCGTCGAAAGGCAAATATCAAGATATAAATAAGGGTGCGATAATAGGGGCGCATAAGGAATGCAATTGATAGGTCATCATATTCGCTCTGGTCGACATCACCCCTGTCCCAAACTGTATCCTTACCCGTGAATTGACATAGTCTAGGTGAAGATAAGCTATCTAAACTTATGAAACGTCGTTAAAGATTCGCAAGATCGAAGAATCCTCTAGGTGGTCGTTTGTTTATAGGTACAGGCTTTTCTTCAAGTGCTTTCAGGTTTTCTGGATTGGGTGATATAGTTTCCAGAGACAATGAGAACAAGAAAATTTTTCTGATTTTTGTAAATTGACTGTAATACCTTGCTCAAGTACCTAGTTGTGCTCTGTACACGAAATTTCCGCAACCAAAATGCTGTCAACAAAGTTGGTGATCCTCTGTTTTAAATGCTTAGGTAAGATAGAATTCAGACGTCGGATAAATACAGTAAATGAAAGATTGAGAGCAAATGCTAATTTTCGAAACTACTAACAGCTTCCAAAACAGAGGAAGGCTGTATACTTCCTACATTCATAATGTAATTAGATTTGCCAAAAACTAGATCATAAATCAAGAGAAGACCTTGTATCTACAGCAAGAAATTTCTGTAGTAATTCGATGTCTGTTTGTGGTCCATGTGTTTCTGGTTGTATTATAGTGTTGACCTCTGTGGAATCGAGAAGAAGTTTAATAGAATAGTCTTTCTTTTTAAAGATGTGTAACAGGGATGTTGTATGAGCTTACAGCGTGCTCAATTATTACCTGATCTTGCATCGATCGTGTTTCGTACTTAACCTTTTCTCTGTATGTCAACGGAATAACATAGATGGTGGGAACATTTTTTTGTGTTTCTTAACCTTGAATTCATAAAGTAAATTTCGAACAGTTCCTGTGTTGTGAGAATAAACTTTATAATGTGACTGTAAAATTTCTAATAATTCATGTGTGTCTGCATTAGAATCTACTTTATCTCTGAATACTTTCTTTTTACTTAACTGTTCTGTGGTAACAGATTGTTCAGATTCACAGTGAAATGGTGTTATGTCGTTCACGCAATCGTCAGACATATTCAGTGAGTGTTGCGCCTCGAGCGCAAAGAGAAAACGCAAACAACTCACATCTTCATCTTCCTTTGTCAACCAATCTTGAAATTTAAGCGTCACGAGTACGTAATTTACTTGTAACATGCCCGCCCGATTGGCTGTGCGGTCTAAGGCACGACTTTCCGGGCAGGAAGGAGAGCTTGGTCCCCGCACGAATCCGTCCGGCGGATTTGTGTCGAGGTCCGGTGAACCGGTCAGTCTGTGGATAGTTTTTAGGCGGTTTTCCATCAGCCTCGGCGAATGCGGGCTGGTTCCCCTTATTCCGCCTCAGTTACACTGTGTCGGCGATTGCTGCGCAAACAAGTTCTCCACGTACGCGTACATCACCATTACTCTACCACACAAACATAGGAGTTACACTCGTCTGGTGTGGGACGTCCCTGGGGGGTCCACTGGGGGCCGAACCGCACAATAACCCTAGGTTCGTTGTGGAGCGGCGGTGGGGTGGACTGCGGTAGTCGTCGTGGGGTTGTGGACCACTGCGGCTGCGGAGGGAACGTAGCCTCTCCCTCGTTTCTACATCCCCGGTTAACATACAATAGAATACAATACAATACTTGTAACATCACTTCAGCATCGCTAAAATTTAACATCGCTCTATATTTACACAGAAACTCTTCACCCAAAATTGCTTCTGTTGACAAAAGAGGAACTATCAGAAAATTCCCATAAAATTGGTATCCCTGACACATCAAAACTACGTACATCTACACTCTTTCCTTGAATCACTCCCTTCAATCTAGTTCTTCATTTAGGAACATTTGGACAAACAGATTATTATGTACATTTACTAAACAGTGTCTCACCAATCACATTAACTAGGCTACCAGAATGAAGTACAGCAGACAGTGAAACATTTCTTACTAAAATCTTTACAATACGATGTACAAATGTATTTACAGAATCACCATTATCTTGTCACAAACGGTTCGTTTGTAGGTTTGGCTGCTAGTAGTTGTTTTGTCTACTTTTTTTGCCTGGAGTTGTTGTGTGGGTTGGGCGGTCTGTTTTCTATAGTAGCACTACGCTCAGAATTTGAATTTCTACGATCACGTTAGTTTTGGTTTGATCTGTGATTATAATTATTTCGTCTTGTGAAACTGTAATTAGTGTCATTGTCGCGTGGGCTCGATGCCTTGATTTCTGCAACCTGAGCACCACGCCAGTTTCCATTTACTCTGTCATTACCATTACGTCTGAAATTATCTTCCATGCCGTAATGTCTATGTTCATGCGATCCGCGATCTCCATTCCTGTACTGATAAATCCGGCCACGAGAATCATTACTGGAGCGTCTGCAATCTGTACTGTAGGTATTATGTCTCGTATCATGCCTGTTATCGTCACGTCTTTCATTAGAACGTTCACTCTAATTCCATCAATGTTTTCGGTTAAGCTGCTGACAAAAATTTACCCAGTATTGATTATTTTGTCTCTTTGTGTTTATCATTATTGTCAAATCAATTTCTTGCAAAAAAGCTCAAAACGCTTACAAGTCATCTTTACAATGTCCTGTGAAAGCTATGTGGCGTAATCTGACAGGTAATTTAGTCAGACAAATGAGGATTAATTCCAACGGACTGCACGGATTGGTTGAACATCTGTTCATGCGCATCATGTTTTCAAAGTACTGCACAGAAGTTGAAAGATTTGACTGTTCATAATTTTGCATCATAATCACGTTGTGTTTCAGGCGATCTTGAGTTGTTTAAGACCAGTAAGCGGACAAGAATGCGTTATAAAAATCACCGTGCGTGTGACATTCACGTGCAATCGATCGCATTCTTCTCGCAGGTTCTCCTTGGAGATAACAGGAAATTTATGAAAGTTTGTGACCAATTGACCATGTTGGTGAAAATAATAATCAGTTTGTTATAACCACTCCATAGGGTGAATTTCATTACTAGTATTGCGAAAACGCTTACATTTCCGTACTGTGAGAAAAGGTTTGAAATCAAAACCATGGCTTTTCTGAGTTCATGAGTTTTTTGTTACACCAAATCGCATTCCAATCTTTTGTCCTGCAAACATATCACGCTCACGAGAGAAGTGATTACTATTTCGAGGATTAGTGCGTTCTTTGTCATTTCTAACGAGATAATTATTGGACCTTCTGGTATCGTCATCACGAGCAATAGTTTCTTCGATGTTGGCAAGCTGATCCCGTGTCTTTCTTACGTCACGGTTATTTTACTGATCATTTACCCTTCTTTAAAACGTTGCAGAGACCGAAATTCTTCGGTATCACCGAACGGAACCGGCTGAGTAACATCTGACCTTTTGTCTGAATCATTGTTTGTCTAAGTCAGTCTCTCCGATAATTCTTCGACACGTTTTACAGCGTGTTTGAAACTTCGGTGTTAATCTGTATCTGTAATGATTCTTACATTTGTGATATCTCATCTATTTGCAATTTTTGTTCTGACGTCTGTTGTCTCAACAATATCAACAGATTGTATATGATCGAGTCTGGGCCAAGATTATTGATGCCAGAGTTACTTGCATATCTGAGTTTTCTACCGTTCTCAGATATCCTCGAATTTACGGTTTATATTGTTAATCTCATCCCGACAGTATTTGAAGTTCTCTTCATGTTTGCTACTAGATTCCTTGGTCTTGTCATTTATCTCGACACGAAAGAAATCGAAGTTCTCTTCCTGTAGCTTGAACTTTTGCTCCTGTTTGCAACTAGATTCTTTGTTCTCGCGGCGAAGTTCCCCGTTAACTTTTTTAATGTATTACTAAATTCTCTAATTTCGTTATTGGATTTTCTAAACCAATCAGTATTGGATTTTCTCATCTCATAAAGTTGAGCTAGCATTAATTGTGTAACATTATTATTGAAAGAGAAGAAGACAACATTATTTTGCTCTGTAGAAGTAGAAGGAATACCTGAATTTCTTATACAAAATCGGAATGTGATCGTCTACAGTGCATGCAGCCCTCTGCAGTTCGTCACGCATGTCTGGAAAATAATAGCCGGCACTCTGATCATTCACAGTATTGTTCGAAAGTTCCCT
Organism: Schistocerca gregaria; assembly: GCF_023897955.1. Taxonomy (NCBI): domain Eukaryota; kingdom Metazoa; phylum Arthropoda; class Insecta; order Orthoptera; family Acrididae; genus Schistocerca; species Schistocerca gregaria. Next base: position 323,450,566 of record NC_064925.1, on the reverse strand, counting down.
GACTTTATTACGCTGACAAGAATTTTGTATACTGTATCTCAAATTTTTCGACACTTCTACAGTCTTGTCCATTCCTGCTTGCGCTCTAGTTTTCACTGTCGTTGTAGAAACAAGTAAAATAATACGCAATGCAAAACAAAACTGTTAACTTCCTTCACTGTTATAAAATAATTTCTATATTAGAAATTGGCTGAAATAAATGCTTTTGAATTTATGCAAATCGACGATATGCTATGCAACAACTATTGACTAAGTTATATTGTACAGTTTTGGATAAGCAGTAGCAAGACGAAGAATCCCTAATTGCAAAGTCGTCCATCAAAACGAAATCCTCACAGAGAGGTCAACGGGTGAAACTGAATAGTAATTATTTCCATTAAACACGTATTTATGTATAATTTTTATTTATCCTGCTGATAGAGCAGTAGCAAGACGAAGCATCATTAACTGCAAAGTCGTCCATCAATACGAATCCTCGCAGAGAGGTCAACAGGTGAAACATTAAACACGCATTTATGTATATTTATTATTTGACCTGCTGAAAGAAATGCGGAACTATGTAGCGTTGCATATCTGACAATACTAGAATTCTGAATTTATTTATTATTTGACCTGCTGAAAGAAATGCGGAACTATGTAGCGTTGCATATCTGACAATACTAGAATTCTGAAAGAAAACTAGTTACTAGTCCTACAAATAATAAATAAATCAGTTCTCAAGTATCTGACTGCGAGTTTTCAAATATCCTTCAACAATTCCTAACAACTGTTCATCAATGCTCCTAAAGGCAACGGCCGACTTGTCTTGTCGCTGCTGCGACTGCGTGATCAGCAAGATGCTAAAAAGATTTCAAAAGCAATACTGCGATCCAGGCGGAGTGCAATTCATGGTTATAATAATTGCAACAACTACTGCCACATTTTTATGTAGAAACTAAATGATGAGGAGGGGTTTGATTAACTAGCCTTAAACGATAAATAAATGTATGAATCCAATAAAGACTTAAATTTATTATATTCACAAAATAGATTATTCAAACACTGACAACCAGACTTTAACTACAACTACTGCAGCAAAAAGGCATATTGCCAAAGTCCTCAATTAATACCGAAGCCTCCCCAGGTGCTACTAGCGCGATAACGGCAGGCTGGGACCTCTGATGTCGCGCGGCTTCTCTCCACGGCATGCTGCGTCCCATCACAACCGACTCCTCTTAACAACTGTTCGCACGCTACTGCTCACGATAAAAATATCTCAGACTCGGAGTTTGTGTGTGCACGCTAGTAGAATCATTGATCAACTTCGCAAAGAATTATTAACGTCCAAATCTCTTTGTTAGTTAGCTCATCTGGCATACACCCAACTCATGAACTGGTATCCACATTATGTATGGAACGCAAGACCTCGTCCCTCAGCAGAAAATGTTGCCTAATATCGACGAAGTCTATATTCTTCCGCTTATGTTTGACTCAAAATCTCAGGATCTTTGCTATTTATTTACATGTTGAGGTGATGTAATTTTAAAACAGGACATTTTTCATATAGCAAATCCCGAACTTCTCCTTCTCATTACTTATTCGTGTGTTATTAGAAATACCTCTTGTGAATCTCGAGAAAACATGTACCAAGAAGTTCACTGCTCGTGGGACATAGGTTATCGAGAAGTCATGTTGTTGTAGGATTGATATCCAACGTGCAAGTCTACCATTGGTTAATATAGCCCTCAACAAGAACTCCAAAGCCTTATGATCTGTAAATATCCCTGTTTTCCTACCAAATATAAAGTAAAGAAATCTTTGAAATCCCCATACTACAGCTAACGGTTCCGATTCTGTAAGAGTAGTTTCTTTCACTCCTAATCAGGACCCGACTTGCCAGCGCAATTGTTTTGTTAGTCATTTCCCCCTCCTGTTCACATTGTTGAAACAACGCTAGCCCCAGTACCATTTTTATATTATCCGTTGCCTCACAGAAATTTGTGCTAATGTGGGTGCTTCTAACAATGCCGTTTTTAATTTGTGGAACTCTTCATCTGCTTGCTGGGCCCACACCCATGGTGTATTTTTGCCTGGAAGAGTACATAAGAGTGGTGCCCGTAAAGTGCCAATCCAAATGAATCTTTTGTAGGAGTTAACGAATCTTAAAAACCCACACAGTGGTTTTCTATTATACGGCGTTTAAAAATTCCGAATGGCTTGCAATTTGACTCGGTTTAAATCTATCCATTTTTCCGAAATTATGTCTCCTAAAATTTCTACTTGCTTTGTTCCAAATAAAGATTTCGCCATGTTTAGTGTACCACAACAATCTTCTTCAGTTTGGTGGAGTTTACCGAAGACCTCATGTTGTTCAGCGACTAATATGTCATCCACGTTGGATTTCGGCTTCTGCTGTTACTTCTTATTTAAGATTGTACCTTTAACTTCTTACAAACGCTGCATACGATATATTGAATGGAACTTGTAACCTTTTAAATTGACGGTCTCGTCCAAATGCTATAAAGATCGTTCCTGAATTGGGCTGTTAACTCTATTTACCAAAAGCTTTATTTCAGATCCAGAGAAGAAGAAATTTTAGAATCAGCTCTTCTAATTTCTGTACCCTATCCGTCTCTGTAACTATTACTGTGTAAATTTGCCTAGAATCCAACACAAGGCGAATACTACCATCTTTGTTGTACAGTTCGTACAGCATTATAAAATGGTGATGACGCAGGCTCTGTGATTCGATATTCAATCATTTTATGTAACTCAAGAAACACTTGTCACCTATGGTAGAATTGCATGGTGGAAATCTGTATATGCCTCCAGAATATCTTCATGTTTACGCCTGGCCTCAAAGCAAAGAGTAACACACTACCTTTGCCCACGTCCAATGTGGCCTGTTATTAGTTCAGAAAGTCGGCACCGATAATCATTTCTGCCGAGCATGTCGGCACGATTGTAAAGTTTGTTTCTAACTTGCTTCCTTGGCATTTAAATGTTATTCTTCTCTGCTTGGTGACGTGAGTAGAATGACCCACAATTGGTCCTTTCACTTCATCTACGTAGTTCTGAACAGTGGAGGTTCATTGGCCGCACTGCAGAGGTTGAACCATTTTTCAGAAATGGGAGCCATTTCTCTTTCACTGTAAAGCACTGCGTTCACGACTATAATTCCAATTGGAGCTTTAATTGTCAGTTAATTTCCTTTTGTCTTATTGCAACAGCACATCCTTAGTCAAATCATAAACAGGTTGGTTAACTTCCTTGATATCAGAAACCGAACTTTGTCGTGGATGTGTACCGACAACTTCGTATCTCGCTCGTTGACTGTTTCCCAATTATTTACTGAAAAAATTTCGCCATAATCGCACGTAAACGCATTCATTATGGCTTCATAATCCTCGCAGACATAGGCACTTGGCTTTACTCGGGACTGCACACTTGTTTGGGTTTCAGTTAGTCGTGGGTTATCCTCATGAATTTTTCTTTAATTAGCCTCCGTACCAAATATTTCCAATGAACAATTTAACCCATTGCCATTCTCCCTTCGTGTTACCTCAAGTGGTGGGACTTCAGTATCATCATCCATCAAACTCCAGTCAGTAGCATTCCAACATGCTTATTGTGACTCTTTACCTATATGTTCTGCCTTAGGTACTGTTTCCTGTTTCCCTTCTTCCCTACTTCATACAAGAGTTTATTAAACTGGTTGCTGACAACTACGCCAATCTCACTGGCTCGCTCGTTATCCTCTTGGTTCGCCACCTCCAGGGCTGGCCAATTTTGGTTTATACCTGTATTAGGTGGCAATCCCAGGTTGTGGTTAACTTTTCTTTTGATGACTTGATATTGCCGGATCCTGTCACTCTCTTGCCGTCTCCGGAGTACGGTTCGAGTTCGTATACTTCGGAAAACGTGGCCGAAACCAGTTTGTCTGTCATCATTATTCCTCCAGTTGCCGTTTCTGTTATTATTATTTCGGTAGAAGCGATTATTGTACTCATTGTTATTTCGTCCTGCATTGGGTCTTCCATCAATACTGTTGTTCCCGTTTCTAATTCTCGGCCTATCGAAGTTATTCACTCGTTGCTTTCTAGGTATCCATGCATTATTCTCACTGAATATGACATGTTATTCATGGAGGATTCCCTTAAAGCTCTGTATGTTATCTCCTCTTCTTCCTATGAAAGACAGTTATACCGTAACGGGAGTTTCATCACACATAAACGGATCAGTTCTCCATTACTATAAGGATTGTCTGGACACAGATTTTTCATTCCCGTGTTCTCAAAGAATGTTACTGGGCTTCTTTATTGAGAATATTCGCTTAACTTCTTGTAAAGCACCTCATATTCTTGATCCTATTCTGCGCTTCAGGCGACCAGTATCGTGAGAGAAATGAAGATTTTGAGTTCAGAACTTGCAGGTTTGTGCTATTCGTTGTACTGTTTCCACGATAGGGCCGTCCATATGAGCATAAATGAAATGTAGCTTATGTGATGAGGGCCAATGTTCTGGTAATCCAACTTGATTTATAAATGTTCTGGGATTCAAAGAATTTCCATCCTCCTTCTAATGTTCAAACTTACCCACAGTCAGAAAATTGACATTGTCAAATTTCATTGTGACATTGTACGGTGTTTGTTCTGATACACCAATCCTCACTCAGATGGTACTCATATTATTGGCCTCTGTACACAGTAGCACCATCGGGCATTGCAGACTTCCATTGTCCTCCAAACGTCTGTTACTGTTATTCGCCCCAAATTGCGCCGTACGTAGCGAATTATCTGTCATTCGTAATGGGTCGCGACCTCGACACTTACATGTAACTACATAACCTGTGACCAGTCTCACTAGTGGCTTTGGACTACGGTACGGGAAGCACAGTTCCGTACAACTACTAGCTGGTACCTGATACAACCGCTGTAGTTCTGCCTCTCAGACGCTGGTCAGCGTAAGTCACATTTTGCGCTTGTCATGGTGGACTCAATTGCAATACACGTAATTCTGTTTCTACCTGAGGCATCATCTGTCTCTGCGCAGCTGATGAATTCATGTGCTGATTGCCAGTACTCATTGCGTGGACCGGAATATAAAACTTTTTTCCGTTTTGTAACTTTCCACATCTGTGCACTTAGAGATACAGCCACATTCAAATATACTAACCTTTTCGCGATCTTTTCCGTCTCATTACTGGCGGCCGGTGATTTCACTGCAATCTTACACAGTGCCAAATGGTTCAAATGGCTCTGAGCACTATGGGACTTAACATCTGAGGTCATCAGTTGACGCAGTACGACTTAAAACTAAGGACAACACACATATCCATGCCCGAGGCAGGACTCTAACCTGCGACCGTAGCAGCAGCGTGGTTCCAGACCGAAGCGCCTAGAACCCGTCGGCCACCGCGGGCGCCTTGGCAGTGTCGTTGTTCGGATCTGCTGTTGATTCGGACGTCACAGGAGACTCCGAACGCTCGACAGTCGATACATTGCAACAAGTCCGACTTGATCCGTTCGAATTGTTTCTTGCTTTTCTTATTTTTAGAATTTGGCTATTAATTCGCGTTGAAGCCTCTTTCGTTACCCTTATCTCTACAGTTGACTTCTCCATGACCTGCTGTGCTCTATGAGTTGTTCTTACTACAAATGTATCGACCCGTTGGTCTACACTGTTTTGAATCTCGCCACACAACTTAGTCCTTTCTGAACCTCGTCCATTCGCATCTGTCTGTGTCCAAAATTAGCGATTCAATCACATCTCGTGATTATTTCGCGTACTTTCTAATTTGATATAATTATTTAATTAGGTTCCATAATCAGCTGTCAGTGTTCTGTATCCCCTTCTCCGCTTGTTGTTCTTTTTTCATCAAGTCCTTCTGCACATTTTGCGTAGTTTGAGTCAAATATTGGAAGATAGCAACCATTTTTTGTGTACTTGCGTCTCTTCCCCGGCAGCCATTTGATGCAATCTTTATCTGTTCTGTCTTTCCTACGCCAAAAGATTTAGTTCAGAATAGAGAGCCTGGTGCACTGACATTCATTCTTTCAGTCCTATGTTGTGACAGCTGGTTCAGTATGATTACTTTCGTTCCTGCATACTCTAACCTAGCATCAGCTGAACCCACGTCACCTTTAAGCACTGCGTCTTATCCATGTTTGTAATCAACCTCCCGGTGCAGTTATCTTGAAGCCGTTTCTGCCTCATCATGTAACATTCTCTGGTCTAAATCGTGATGTTCACGAAAATGCTGTTGCTGTGATTCACGCTCGATCCTATCCAACTCGTCTGCTACCTGTCTTTCCTCTGATCTATGTCTATGCCCCATTTAACATCTTTCTGACGATCTCTGAGCTTCAAACCTTTTACGAGCCGACCTCGTGTTAACGTTCAATCATACATCTTAATTCTCTTCCAAAACAACATAAATAGTGCTGTATGACTTCTATTACCTCTAGAAAATTTCGAAGTTTCCAAGCAATGAAGTACTTTTAAATATTGTTGGAACAGAATACAGTGCAACCCGACGAAACAGTCACCCGTGCGTCCACACAGTGCAAATAAATTAAGTCAAACAAGCATCCTAGCATATCATAATACTGAGTCCATAACACTGAAATATGCTGCGAACAACTTTGTAATTATGACTTCCACTAGGATATTACCCCGGGCCTACTAACGATCAGCATAACACTCACTGAAGCATCCTGGCATGGTCGACATTAAGTAACGAGCCGGGGATAGTTTGATGTGATCTACTCCGCCACACAGCGCGCAAGGAATACTCTGAGAAAGAAAATTAAATCTTAGCTCGGTGAACCCAGGTCCTGGCAGGTGTGGAGGTCTCAGACTGTTAGACACTAGAACAATAGCTACCGTCGGTGTACCTAAAACATATCAGTGCTTATTGGCGTGGAACTGTACTTTAGAATAAACAATAGTCTATCGCCTGCACAAATGAATTTATTACATGAATTATCATACATGTTTGGGTTCAAGATGCGGAAACGTTAAGATAAACAGAAGGAAGATATTGATTAACTTCACTAGCGAGCTCAATACCAAAAATCTAGTAAAAGTATTTCAGCTGACATTGCTATCAAAATCAAAACTGTATACTATGACAGTATAAACTAATCTACTGTAACTGATCAGTAATTCCTATCTGACGGATCGCTTCCTCAAATTTAAACCTTAAGATCACACATGAATTATGTTTCTGACATGGACAGGAGTAAATGTGGGTAATTATTCCAATCTAATGCAGACTTGAAGTGAAAGAGCGCCGGTGACCTCAACGTTTAACACCTGAGCAATACGTCATTTACCTTTCGCAGAATGCTGGAGCAATTTCAGCGGTGGTCGACTGTTGCGTGCGTCGCCTCTTTCACCTGTTGACCAGCCAAAACAATGCTGGCCTCTAACTTAATTTAGCAGTCTGAAACTGCCCTATGTTTTCTTAAAGCGCAAAACTCTATGAGTCCCTAGCTAAAGCAACTGGCTTTGTACACTCTCCAAGGGTGGATGACGTACACAGTGTTGTCCTGAAAATTTCTGGCTAAAGCAACTGGCTTTGAACACTCTCCAAGGGTGGACGACGTACACAGTGTTGTCCTGAAAATTTCTGGCGAGAACTTGAACTTAACAGCTCTTCTCGTGTCCTCGACTACGGAAATATACGAGAAATTCAGCACAAATTTGGCTGACGCAGAGCTTCGTGAATCAACAAAGTGTTAACAGAAAAATAATTGTCTCGGCATCACCACAGAGTATTAAGCAACTCACCAGGCGTCCAGAGAGAGAGTGGCCCAGTTAGCCCTACGTAATTGGCTATCCCACGCCTTTGCTTCATTCCACGATTGGTATCGGCCAGTGGGCATGCTTGTTACTGTCCACCGTCACTTGCTCGACCAATAGGAATTTCCAAAACAAACTCCTGCGTATGCTGGCTTCTTTCTGACCAACCAGCTTTCCAGATTGTCTACTTGTGTTAAAAGGTCCACGAGACAAGGCGCTTAGTACGTGAAGCAAACGTACTGTTCATGGTAGTGTTACGTGATTCTACTATTTATGCAAGCGACGTATGTTCATATTACACTTTCTATTGTATAAACTACTTAATTGCTTTCAAAGTATGGCTTGTGACATATCAAACGAACTGGCTTAAAGAGTAAAATTGACCTAACTAGGAAATTAAGATCTTAGGTGCTAAAATTATCCTACCTCCTTACAGTAGTTGGTTTAAGGACACCTGACTCAAGCACTCTCTTCTCGAACGCCTCCATAAATAAGTTGGCCACCAAGAGAGACAAAAAGCTGCCCATGGTGACGCCGTCAATTTGTTCAATATATTTTTGGTGGAACATAAAATTAGTTGAAGATAGAGCATTCGGAAAGAGCGATGTCCACCTCAAACTTTTTGCCAGCTACTGCCAAAGAAGGGACCTTTCTAAAAACTGATACTACATGAAAGCTAACCAAACGGTCAGAACTGCTTAGACGGAGAACCCCCAGACTGTGGATGTGTTGTGGGTATTTTTCCACCAACGGTTTCGGCAAAGTAAAGCATGATTTTTGAAATCATGTTTAGGTAGTCCAGTGTTACCCACTATTGGACGTAATGGAACAATTTTCCTATGAATTTTTGCAAGGCCATACAGTCTTGGCTATATACAACCATTTCTTGCTGAAGAAGCCATACGACGACTTTCTTCGGAGGAGAAATAAGGAGGAAAACTTGCTGCGTTCTTTTGAAAGCTCCTCCTCAACATAGTTGGTTGGTTGATTTAAAAGAGGGGTTGGGGGAGGGGGGTAAGGGACCAAATGCGAGATCATCGATCCCACGTCAACGTAGTAACTTAACCTCTTCAGGAAGGGCTGAACTACGAAATCTACGAGAGGACGCTGCTGTAATGGTACTGAACCTTTTTGTTACCTCGTAGTGTGTACGATGATAAGATGTATGGTCTGCTAAGTGACTACCTATAGGAGGATTGATTACGACCCTACAGCATGTGTGAACGGAAAACTTCTGCACCATTAAATCCTTATTCCTTACTTAAAGAGATCATAAAAAGGTTAAGGACACGTTGTTGAGCACCACCATGACTGTACGGCCTTCCAAATGGAAGTACATAAGGAAAGTGTTCCATAACGTCCAAAAGTGAGCTACATTGGAACGCCTACATATGATTTAGCCAAATATCTCGCTTCGTTGCTGAGACCGTTGGAGGGGAAATGCCCACGTCACATTCGTAACGCAATTGACTTCATGAACAAGCTTTGGGCTGCGCGTCTATGCAGTTTTGACCATTTCGTTAGTTTTAATGTAGTTTCACTTCTTACACATGTCTATTTCGTAGATTCTTTGGCGTTAAGTGTCAGAAAGTTTCAGTGGACGTGTTTTGTTTTTTCTGTCCTCAGTCCGTTCCATGTTCAATGAAACATATTTTGAGCAGACTGACGGCGTCGCCATGGGCAGCCCTCTGTCTCCTTTGGTGGCCAACTTTTCATGGAGAATTTTGAGGAGAGAGCGCTTGAATGAGCTGTCCTTAAACCAATTATATTTTGGAGTTATGTGCACGAAATTTCTTAGTGTGGCCTCACGGAGAAGATGAATTGACGGAGTTTCTTCACCACCTCAGTTCCATTCAGAATAATATTCAGTTCAACATGGAAATAAAGAAACATGGTCGTCTATCTTTTTGGACGAAAGAAAGATGGTTCTCTGGGGCATTCAGTTTAAAGTAAGCCCTCTCGTAGTGACTTTTATTTTCAAGCCCTCAAATTGTCATCATCCGTCGCAAAGTAAGTGCCTGTTTAAAACACTCGTACACACACTGTCTCGGATATAGACAAACTATAGAGCTGGTCCAACTACAGACAGTGTTTCGAAAGGATAGATACTCCACCCAGAAAATTAACGGGGCTCTGTCAGTTAAAATAGAGAATCACGAAGCGATGAAATAGGAGAACACTTAAATCTTCATCTTTTCTTCCTTTTGTGGACAATATTTCGTTTAAAGTAGCAAAAAATTCTCTCTAAACTTCCGGTGACAGGAATTTTCCGTCCACCATCTACGATTGTAGAACTTTTGAGATCGGTGAAGGACGGCTTGTTATTGTGGAAGTCTAGAATTTATAAAATATCTTTTCAGTGAGGTATGGCTTACATAGATCCGATCACACGCACTGTGAAAGAGCACTGCCCTGAACATCAGCGTTTCACTATTCTTTTGCAACCAAGCATGTCCGCTCTTGCCAGCGAGCAAGTCCGCTATTGCCGAACATTGCATGTCGGCTGGCTATTCAATTGACTATGATACAACTGTAAATCTCGCCACCAAAGATGAGGCACGAGAAAAAAAATAAAAAAAAGATGAATAGAGCGTCCGCCATGTAAGCTGGAGATCCCGGGTTCAGTCCTGGTCGGGGCACACATTTTCAACTGTCCCCATTGATGTATATGAACGCCTGTCGACAGCTTAAGTTCTTGGTTTAATTGTCATTTTGTTCCGCTTTTGGTTTTCTGGCTTGGCGTGTGGCGGGGATCTGTCTGCCGTCGCGTTCGACGAGGCAACATTGTTTTAAAGGAAGCCTTCGTCTCCATCCGCGGTGCCTGGGCCTCGCCGTCCTTGTGGTTTGCCCGCGTGCCGGTTGTACGGTGCTGATTAGTTGGGGCATTTGCGTGCGAAACGGTGGCAGATTCGTCGTCTCATGCTGGTCATCTTTTCGTCGCGTAACAGTAAGCATTAAGTTAGGTATGATTCATATTCTGATGTTAACCGGTGAAGATGTGTGAGACTTATGGTGGCACGGGGTATCTGCCGGAGATTAGTTAAGGTTAGTTCTCAACTTGGTTCCACAGTGTCTTATTCATGTACGTTAATGTACTGCTTATTCTGCTTCAGGGTTTGTACATCGTGTGTTATTTTATGTGGTTTTTATGGAAATTTTAGTCTTTTTTTAGGACACACTGTGCGATCTGAGCTTACCCGTGAATGTGTACGTGTCTAGCAGCCATAGAATTCAACAAAATTGGCTCGGGTTTGGTTAATCACTTGTTCCAGCAGGATTTGGTATAACTATTTAATGAGGGAATTTTCTTAAGCTTACTGTAAGTGGTGTCTTAAATTATTGCTTACTTCTTTGTTAATTTTCCAAGACAGCGCCGAAAGAATTTGCATTAACTCTTGGGAGCGTAATTATTATTAATTGTAATCTTGGCTGTTACTGGAGCTTGCACTTATTGGAATTTTTTTGTGTTGCAGGGAATTTTTTTAAGACTACTTGTGCGCCATTGTCGGTGCTGTTTACAAATTCTTGTCAGGGTTACTTATGTTTGGCCTATTCGGATTACACATCTACCAGTTTATGCGATCCTGTTCACAAGTTTTGGACAACGAAAGCTCGCGCTGTCTGTTTTTCGCAGTGTTACTTATTCCAAGCGCCGCTTTGGCCTTTAATACCGTGGTTTAAAGTTAAGTTGCAATTTTAGAACGGTTTTGAGTCATTCCCTTTGTTAAATTAAGAGAGGCTACCGTTTTATGACGTTACTGCTGCAGGAAGTTATTTAAACATTATAATAGTGGTTGAGATAACAACCGTGATTCTTATTGATTGTAGATTTTACTTTCTGAATATTGTTGGGGAACGCTGTAGCCGTAGCTTTCATTCCTGTTTGGTGAGGTTTTCAACTCCGGGTTCTTCTTCTGTGGCCACCTTGTGTTTAAGTATAAGAATATTTGACTGTGAACGGTTCAGTTGTATTATTAGTCTCTTTATCTTGTGGTCATGCAAAGAATAATCGCTTGCCACCTATAGCTGAAATTTCCTGCCATCGCTGATTATAGTTCAGTATTCAAATTAACTGTTTAATTAAAATCATAATTGTGTTTAATATAATTCAGTCTGTGAAAAATAAATTTGTATGTTGTACCAGTAAAAAACAAGGGAAAAAATTCGAATAAATTTTTTATATTGCCACTTTTTGATTATGTAATTTTGTAATAATGCAAGTTATTCTCCAGCCAAAATTAAAATTATGTACCAAACACAAGTTTGTCCATCAGAAAAGATCCCTAGCTTCCTATTTCCTTGAGTAGATGTGTAACTTGCGCAGTAAACGGCTCAACTTGTAGCAGATCTAATGAAGGGGGGGATTCCTTTCCTACCCTTCATGTTGATGGTCGAAGCTAGTGATACGAGTTCGTTCATGTTCACAAATACGTTTTGCTCTTTCAGAATGTTGCCCAGCATGAGCGGACGGACCTGCCCTGGAATTTCATATTTGCGCCGCGAGCATTTAATTTGCGAGCTGCGCGGACGCGGTTTGTCCGTGGAGGGCCATGTTGACGAGTTAGCGGCGCGGCTGCGCGCGGCGGCGGCCTGTTGATTACCTTGCTGATGTGGGTGAGTGGCTTACACGCATTAAGGCGTCAGTGGATGACATTGGTCGTACACTCGACTTTTTAAGATCTTCTCAAGTTACGCAGAAGCAAATTTGCCGCTTGCAGGCTCACCTAAATCATTATAATAACTGTTTGGTAGATTTATCGACTGTCGATCTCAGTGACGCAATGCAGGAACTTCGCCCTAGCTTTAGGTGAGGGAGATTTGGCAGATGATCCCGTTGTACAGAGTGAAGATAAAGGTGTGGGAGTGCAATGTGATGCCGTGTATTGTGATTGTTTTCTGAAATTGTCGTATGAGACTGTAAAATAGTTTGAAGGGATTTCAGAATTACATATTGAAACCTTAGATCATATTCAACAATTGTTGTGGTTGTTAGTCCGGTTACAAGTTCATGCTGAAGCATTGGGGATTGAGCATTGCATAATTTTTGTCTTTATTGCATCCGATGGCTCGAGGGTGCTTTGGTAAGATCTTAGCGGAGGAGTTGCAGAATGAAGGAAGATTGGTTGAACTCAGTGAGAAAATTTTAGGGAGAAAGCTCTCGCATCGAATACGGGTAAAGTAGGAACGTGGTTTTTATTGGAGGATACAAGCAGATTATGATACGCTTGTCCAATATTTTGATCGAGTGCGTACTGCAGTTGTTCCTCTTGACACGATGGTATCAGAAATAGATAATATTGAACATCTGCTTGAGGGGGTGCGTCCTGAAGATCGTTAGCGCTGAACTTGCACGCAGCGTTCGACTACATTGGTTGCTCACCGCTCAGGGACTAAGTCCCCTGATACCACGCAACGATAATATTTTCAAAATCGTTTCACTTCCTAGCTACCTAAAGACCGACTGTCCGCTTTCTCAATCCGACCTGTCCCTCTGCCCGTCTCCGGCCGGGTCCCCCGCGTGCCGAACGTCGTCGCTCAACTGACTAGGGCAGTTCCCTTCCCTGAAGCCGTCCATCTGATTGGCTGCAGCTTATTGTATATTATTTTATATTTTAAGGTTGCACCTTTCGGCCATATACTGAAATAAGAGCGAAATGCTCATTAACTCACACTAACCATCTATGTCCTAGTAGGCGGCAATGGCCGACCACGGCATTAGTTTACGTCAAGTTAGCTGCATTAAGGCGTTGAAGTAAACAAGCGAGCAGCAGCAAAGCGTAATCGATCAGCCTGTAACGTTTCACGGAAACTCAAGAGACCGGCGTTCTCTATGGTTCTGGTGACATGGACAGAGTTGTGACTGGCTGTATCACGACGTCGAAGTCAGCAAGTGGGCAGCAGGTAGATTATCGTCAGTCAGCATGGTTTTTCACTGAAACTCAATAGACCAGCGTTGTCCCTGATTCTGGAGACTCAGACAAAGTGGTGGGACGACTGAATGTGACTCTGAGTTCCGAAATCTCTGTCATTTAAAGAGCTGAGACACCGCGCATGATGTGGCGGCTCTGGGTGCACGAGCAAATGTGCCCTCGTTACTGGTCTCGTCAACATTGTGTGTATCACTGTGGTGGTTCAATAATTATTCTGGATCGTCCAGCTGGGCTCTTTCAGTAACGTTTGACTATTATAGAGGCGCTCCGACGGTGAAAGATATGGAGTGCTACATCATACTGTGCTGCTGTATTGCGGCGTTTATTCTTTTGCGCCCGTCCCTAAGAAATTATGTGACAAGGCTCACCTGGTGGCCTGTCTACTGCTGTATCAGCAGTTCGCCGTGTTGACATTCTAACTGATACGCCGGCATTCAGTTGACCTTCTCGGCTCTGAGCTGGCCGGACTAAAATTAGGCGTGTACAAAGATATTATTCTGTGCTGCAGCAATAATACGAGGGTTTCAACTTCAATAGTGGCAACTACTTGTTTACAGCTCGTACAAAACAGATACGTGTTTCAAAGTTTTTACTGACCTTCAGTAGCCACCAGCGTTGTGTATAACCTGTAGCCAGCGACGTCGAAGTCGTAGGATACTCTCAGCTGTGCCAGTTGTGTTGATAGTTCGAGCGGTGCGGTCTATTGCCCGACGAGTTTGTAGCAGTTCTGAAGCGAATGCCGTGAAGTGTCTCCTTTAGTTTAGAAATCGAATTGAACCCACGAGGGCTTAAGTCAGGGGAGTGCAGTAGGTGGTATAGCACTTAGGAGCCCCATCAGTCAAACAAATCAGTAACAACTTACACTGTACGTGCTTGACCATTCTCCTGCAAAATGATAACCAGGTCCTGCAGAAAGTGTCATCACTTCCGCCTCTATGCTGTTCAGTTTTGGAACATAACACTCGACCGGCTTAGAGACAGAAGTGATGACCCTTTCTGCAGGACCTGACCATTATTTTGCAGGGCAACGGTCAAGCAGGTACAGTGCAAGCGGTTACTGATTTGTTTGACTGATGGGGCTACTAAGTGCTATACCACCTACTGCACTCTCCTGACGTAAACCCTTGTAAGTTCAACACGAATTCTAAACTGAAGGAAACGCTGCACGGTATTCGCTTCGAATTGCTACAAATAGACCGTGCCGCTCGAACTGTCAACACAACTGGCACTGCTAAGAGTGTCCTACGATTTCTACATCGCTTGCAACGGCTTATAAACAATGCTGGTGACTACTTTGAAGGTCAGTAACACAATTTTGTACGAGCTGTAAATAAATACATATATAGCATAGCACTCCGTCGTCAGGGCACAAGTGGCCCATCGGGACCATCCGACCGCTGTGTTATCCTCAGTTGAGGATGCGGATAGGAGGGGCATGTGGGCAGCACACCGCTCTCCCGGTGGTTATGGTGGTTTTCTTTGACCGGAGCCGCTACTATCCTGTCGAGTAGCTCCTCAATTGGCATCACGAGGCTGAATGCACCCAGAAAAATGGCAACCGAGCATGACGGCTGGATGGTCACAAATCCAAGTGCCGGCCACGCTCGACAGCGCTAAACTTCGGTGATCTCACGGGAACAGGTGTACCCACAGCGAAAAGGCCGTTGCCTTTGTATCAACAGGCACTGCTAAATAAGGTGCTGATTCAACTTACGTTAACTTTCTGAAGAACATACGCTTGGAAGCTGTGATGTGTCTTACATTTTGTCAAGAGAGCAAGAAATTGATAAGTGAAAGAGGAGTAAAGGACGAGACGATTTGACAATAACTATTCACAGCAGTTGTAAAGGAAGTTTTGAGGTATACAAAATAGTAACATTAAGGAGAAATACGTCTTAATGATACATCACAATAAAGTGTGTATTAATTGCATTTCTAGAAAACGACTGGATGAACAAGAAAATTAGCAATTTATATTCCAGAACTAACTTCCAAAGTTTGTTTTGGAAGCAATTTATTTCCGACAGAGTCACTTAGAAACTGAATATAAAATTACCTCTGAGTGAGTATAGGTGCTGAATGTTGTGTATGTAAAGTCTAATTCCAAGGCAGCCTAAAAATAGTTTTGGGATACAGACATATTTCGTTTAAAAGATCATATACAAGTACTTTAATAATGAAAATGGGTAATATTGTGTTAAAAAGTCTGAAATTGGCTTGTTTTACGATAGAGAAGTGAAGTTCTTAGACCAAAAGATACATTTTATAAAATTTTGAAGTTTAAATGAAGTTTGCATTAAAAGTCTTATAAACATTAAGAGCTTAATCAAAATATATCAATATAACACTTCACAATAGGATTAGCTTCTATCTGTAGGTACATAACCCTCCGCGTTTACATTCATATATGGTTTCCTGAGTCGTTAGAATGAACTACTGCCTCTGCTCAAAAATAGTATGCCATATCTTTATGCTGTCGAGCTTATTTTATTGTTCTGTTTTTATTTTTATGTAGTCTACGTAAGTTTTCTTCAATTGGTAAACAAACACTGCCTGGCGAAAATTTGAGCGACCCAAATGACATGATCCGATATCAGTGTATCTTCGTACACATACAGACCATCGGCGGGAATGTAAGTGGTGCGATTCGCTGTGAGAGGCTGAATGTCCAAGAGAGTGTATTAGCATTATCGTGTTTAGTGTTGTTATCAGGCCTGGTAAAAGATAAAAGACGCTTGGAAAGCTTTTGAGGGCTAGCTATGAAGCATACGGAGATGCCTTCTACTGGTGCAGGACAGCATTAGCAGCACAGGACAGAGTCTCATACCGGTCCAATTTTGGATCTCTGTTTGGCAGGCTGGTAGAATCGTGCGGATTTATGAGGCATTTGGATGCGATAGTAGGCTGGTGTTAGGCTGCATAAGAGCTTGAGGACAGACACTCGTCAAGTTTCCCGTCGAGCAAGTCTGACAGAGGGAGAATCGATAAATTGTGTACCAAGCCTATGATAGCTGCATAACACGTTCATCAGCCATACGAGAAAAAGGTGTGGACTACCGGAAACAATCTTTGTCCTCCTAGAGCACGGCTTGGAGGCTAGGAGCAGACAAACTAAGGAACTGTAATGCCATTTGTCGGTTGCCGTTAACACTACAACACAAACGACTGCGTTTGGAGTGATGCTGTGACCTGGACGCACGTAATTCTGATGAATGGCATCACATTGTGTTCAGCGATGTTAACGGTTCTGCACTACCCCAAATGACCATCATCCACGAGTAAGGTAGGTGCCAGTCTTACAATGTTTTGGAAAGGCGCCGAACAATATTGTGTGAAAGCGGCTAGTAGTAACTGAAGGAATTCTGATGGCACACAGGCAAATTACTGGCATCCTGCGACCTTATGTGTTATCTCTCACTCGACAGCATCACTGTGCCACTTTTCAACAGGACAATGCTCGTTCACAAATGGCACGCGTCTCTATGAACTGCAAGCTTGGTGTTGACGTACACCTGTGGTCAGCAAAGCCGCGATATCTGCCCTGATATAAAACGTGTGGGACCAGTTCGGGCATCATCCATTGTACTGCCAGTACATATGACACTGAGGACCAGCTGCAACAGTTGTGGGTCATCCTGCCGCAGGAGAGGATAAAACAACTTTGTAACAACCTTCTCAGCTGCATCAGTACGTGCATCCAGGCCAGAGGGTGTGCAACGTCACACTGATGATACGGCCATGTTCTAATAAATTTGATCCGAGTCTGTAATCACTGATATAGTATTACAAATCCTGTAAACACATGATGTTTCATTTCGTTTCCTGCTCCCATTCTGGATGGTTCACTTCCTTTGTTAGCCGGTTTATGTGTAGGTCTAAAAATATGTCGTGAAGGCCGAAATCGTTTACTTACTACTCAAATATTTGACGGTTCCAGAAATTTAAATTCAATACAAGCATCTCAACAATCACAATCGGGTGAGTAAGCGTTCTTTCTGCAACTTACAGTGTGTCTTAGGACAGAAGTTTACAGTCAGTGCTTGTTGACATTGTTAGCTAATGACAAAGACAATGAACTACATAAAAACCTCTTAGTGCACCGTGCAAGGTGGCGCAGTGGTTAACACATTGGACTTGCGTTCGGGAGGACGATGGTTCAAATCCGCGTCCGGCCATCCTGATTTAGGCGTTCCGTGATTTTTCTAAATCGATTCAGGAAAATACCTGGATGGTCCCTTTGAAAGGGCACGGCCCACTTCCATCGACTTCCCTCCTTAATGTGACAGCAACATGACCTTGATTTTTGCACCCCCCCCCCCCCCCCATCTAATCAATCAACCATCCAATCAACCAAACGGCCAACCATTTACCGCGTAACAGGCAGATGCACCCTGAAAACTGTCGTTACGGCAAGGAAGAGATATGAATCCGAAAACAGCTAAGTGTGAGACACAATTGGAACTGTGATGAAATGAAATGTAAGTGGGTAGTATATGTAAGCAAGTATCAAGATGCTGGAAGTATCAAACGGCTTTTGCTGCATTACGCGTTGCAAAAGGCAAGAAAAGTTCAAGACGACCATCTAACTGATCACACCATATAGAATACCTTGGAGAAAACAATTCTATTACAGAATCAAAGGACACGTAAATACAGCTCATTCCTTACTAACAGAATAGGAAAAGCAATACATCTCCCGTACGAACCGTAAAGCTCCCCTATTAAAATGTCAACCTAAGGTGCACAAGGAAGGATTTCCTGTAAGGCCTGTAGTTAACACTATGAACAGCCCTGCGTACAAACTCAAACAAGCTCAATAAAATCCGAACAAATATTTCACACATGGCACAACATATAGTATAAAACAGTACCACACCAATCACTGAAATAAAACAAATATTTCAGATGTTCTCCATTTTATATTATTAGACATATCAAAAATATATTCCAATATCAGCGTTAAGGAAGCCATCATTGTGGAATACATCCCACTCGTTTAATACAGGGTGCCTAGGAAACTGGCTTCTCGGATAGCTAGACAACATTCAAGTAAATCTTAGTAATAGAGTTTATTACAGTAAATTGAATTGACAATACTTAACTGTGCCTTTTCACAAACAGGTGTCGCAAGCAATTGGCGACATGCAAATAATCAATGTCCTCATATATATACAAATTCCATGCAAGAAAATCTTATTAATGGTGTTTATAACACAGCACGTCTTCTAGTGCGACTCTCCTAGTGTGGCTGAGGCTAGCTGGAGCGGCGCTTATATTCCCTTCGTATAGGTGCCGCTCCTGTCGTCGTGTCACCCTAGTCAGCGTTCTATTGGCTGGCCTCGTCTCACAGCCTTCTCTGCTCTTACGTTCCACTTCGACGTGCCAGAGCTTGATGTTACGCCACAACAATTACAGTAACAAAGAACAGCCAACTAAAGCACAAAAAATGCTCACAAGCTGAAATCATGCAATTTATAGAGTTACTAGAAATAATCCTCAGTTACAATAACTTTGCATTCAATGACAATATTAATCAACAACCAGATGGGGTAGCCATGGCCTTATCATTATCTGCTACAACATTTGCATATTTTCATAAACCAAGTAGAACATAAAATATTCAGCAGCCCGGAAAACTGCTTAAAAACATAGTAGACTACAAAAGATATGTAGATGAAATCTTAATTTTACTGAAACCTGACACCAAATCTTTATTATTGTACAAAGAAAACAACTTGCACAACTGAGTACAAAACAAATAAAAGTAGAATTAATTTTCCACATTTGTATATAAAAAACAAAAATTACTGGTACAGCATCAAGATATGCAGAGAAAATACGACTTTCAGGAACACAACACCTTCCATATAATGTCACACAGATGTACACAAGAAATCTGCATACAAAACGATGGTACAAGGAGCGAACAAACTCCCAGTGAAGAAAGAGGACAGAGAGAAAGAATTAGATATCATTAAGCAAATTACAGTGGAAAATGGCTTCCTCAGGTCAATGATAGACAGTACGCTCTTTAGA
This sequence comes from Schistocerca gregaria, assembly GCF_023897955.1. Lineage (NCBI taxonomy): Eukaryota > Metazoa > Arthropoda > Insecta > Orthoptera > Acrididae > Schistocerca > Schistocerca gregaria. Next base: position 323,430,815 of record NC_064925.1, on the reverse strand, counting down.
CGAAACCAATAACACAATGAAGTGTATGGCTAGCATACTTTACTTACGCAAATTTTGTCAAACAACAACAAACGTACTTAGATCACACAAAGTGAAAGTAGCTTTCTTCACAAACAACAAACTACAACAGAAATTGGTACACACGTTAAACAATAAAATAGATAAATTCTCAGACTCAAGAATATAAAAATAGTATGTCATGCATATGAAAACTGTAGCAGTTTTCGTAAAAATGTACATTTCCTCATTAGAAAAAAAGGGTAATCAATAATTCAGTAGCCAGTAATTGAGAACCTATATATGTCTATAATGTAATCCAAAAACACTGTAACACCTCTGACTGACAAACTCCTTGTGAAACTATAATGTTGTAACATTGTTGTAGCATGTTTCAATAACTAAAATGAAGTGTTGTAAGTGATGATTTGCGTGTGTATGATATTCTGTATATTGGAGGAGGCAAAATACATGTAAGCAGACAAGCAAAAATATCATTTGTCACACTACCACTTAAAAACATTCAAAGATACATTTTGTCCAGTTTTTCAATTGCAGTATAACTCAGCGAGATTCAAGAAGGGCAGAAAATCATACAAGCCAAAATATTCATATAAATAAATGCACAAATTTACTTGAATATTAGAACAAATTCTGTAAGTGGCGTTGTGATAAGCACGAAAAAATAAATAACTGACAGAGTTTTCATTATTTACATTTTGTATAGTTACTAGTAACCAATTAAACTATGACGACATGAGGTCCAGCAAATGCAAGATCTACTCGAACAACTGAATATACCAGATATCTGCTGAACCAATCTCAATGCAAAACTGTCCGAACCTGAAAGTTTCTCTGAAAACCTCTGCGCTCTACTGCGCGTGGTCCTGTTTTTGGTGGTATGCCTTTCCCTTTCTCCGAATTATCAACAGATTTACAAAGCTAGTGACATGAGGACCAACGAGTATTTTACGTGAATTCCTAATTACTATCCAGCTTGGCATTTTTCCAAAAATTCAAATCGTTTCCAAATATAACAATAACAGCCATTCGCCGGCCGCGGTGGTCTCGCGGTTCTAGGCGCGCCGTCCGGAACCGTGCGACTGCTACGGTCGCAGGTTCGAATCCTGCCTCGGGCATGGATGTGTGTGACGTCCTTAGGTTAGTTAGGTTTAAGTAGTTCTAAGTTCTAGGGGACTGATGACCACAGCAGTTGAGTCCCATAGTGCTCAGAGCCATTTGAACCATTTTTTGAATAGTCATTCGTCGTCTCACTATTTAGCAGAACAACATAGGAAAGTCAATAAGCGGAGATAGAGTAACAAGTAAAATAACTTATTTCAGTTCAAGACTACACAACCTCTGTGCTGCTATCTTTTAAGATCTAATGATGGCTGTAGTATTGAAATTGTTTAGTAGTTCAAATAAATTTGACCAAAACTCTACTGCAAATATATAAATTATTCAAAAAAAAAAAATACGAAGGTCTTATTGAAGGGTGCCAACACATCTGTCAAAGAATAGTTTTAGTAAAGCTGAAAGTGGCTCGCTGCAAATTGAACACGATTTCTTTGAACAACCCAGGTGATTGGAAGCCTAGAACAGAAAGAGAGCCTTTTATAAGCAAATACAAGTCTTATTACAAACAGTGTTATTCTTGAGGTTTCCTAAATCCTGTGAGACATGTGAAAATCACGTATAAGAAATGTTTCGTTACAATTCTCTTTTAAAGTACAGACGTTTAGTAAAAATTAATACTGCTTTTTAGGAGCAAAAGAATGTTGACAAATATTGAAAAAGAAAATCTTTCGCGGAAAGCTATCTTACACAACTTTAAGTTTGGTTCACTATACTTTGAGCAAACCAGTTTATGAAACTGAAAATGGAAAGAACACATACAACACAGTACGTACCCCATTTAACGTACCAACCCGGCTACCTCAGCTGCAGCTGAAAACTAAAATCACATAAGCGCGCGAGTAAAGCTTCAAAACTTATAAAACTATTTCCCGGCACATAAGAAACGTCTACCACAACCTTGCTATATCAGAGGCTCCTTTCAAAAGAATATGCATAGAATAAAGTTATTTGTGTGTTGGAAAAACGAGTTAAATGCAAGAAAATGTAAATAGTTGGAGACCATGTAAAATTTGTGCGTGAGAAGGAAATGCATATTTGAGTTCTTCAGTTCATTATTGCTTCAACGATGATTCAAGTGCATTGTTACTGGCTGTTGTGTAAGGATTGAGAAACACTGCTAAATAATATGCACATTTGGTTAACTGTAAGGAAAGCCATGTATAACGACAAAGTATGAATCATACTTTAACTGGAAGAACCTTACACCACACACATAAGACAAAAGTTGTTGACTACAAAGCTGAACAAAACTACACACAGTTGGTGTATTCTTTTGCCACATGGAAAGGAACATATATGTTTGTTATAAGTAAAGTATTATGCTTACTTTTTCTTTCTTTGCCGGGTATTGCTTACATCATTTCACTGACGAATGTTTGTTCTTTTTACATTTATGTTACGATCATTCATATCTATTCATAAGTTACTGCAACTTGGGACGCAAAAATTTACTATTTCGTTCATGACGTGTGAACAGTTAAAAACAAACGTAATTCTCACGGCGTACATATCTTTAATAGGACGCAGCATTACCCGCCGCTAGGTGCGCTGCTGTCGCTCAAACTCTCAGGCGGTAACAACGTTCACGGCATTTGAGTATCGCAACTGTGTATGTTAAAATGTGCTCGCTGCGTGCGCGGCATAGAGCTCGCCGTGGTCACCACCAGGCGACGAACCCTCGTCCAGTTATTCCATTAGCTGGCTACACTTCGGTCTGCGGCGTGAAGTCACAGATGCGGTGGACACACAACCTGCATTAGCGGTGCGTGTTAATAGCGCACTGCGGCGAGCCGGGCTGCGGCGCGGGACGGCTGCCAATATGAGCCACGGGGTGAGCGGAGCTGCAAAACACACCGAAACACGCTGGCCGCGCGGTTGCGGGCAGGAGATGGTGAAATCTGCTGTGGGACGCGCAAACCTTGTGGTGGTACCATATCTGGGATATAGCATCGAGGCGCCTCCTGTAAGGCACTTGGAACTGTCCCATAGTGTCCACTGATGATATGCTGAAGTGACAGGACTCGTGGGACACCTCCCAGTATAGCATCTGACTTCCTTTAGCCCGGTGTAGTGTAGGAACGCGACATGGAATGAACTCAACAAGTCGTTGGAAGTCTCCTGCAGATGTATTAAGCCATGCTGTCTTCACAGCTGTCTTTAATTCAGAAAGTGGTGCTGGTCGAGGATTTTGTGCAAGAGCTGACTGTTGTGTCACCGCCAGACACCACACTTGCTAAGTGGTAGCCTTTAAATCGGCCGCGGTCCGGTAGTATACGTCGGACCCGCGTGTCGCCACTATCGGTGATTGCAGACAGAGCGCCGCCACACGGCAGGTCTAGAGAGAATTCCTAGCACTCGCCCCAATTGTTCAGCCGACTTTGCTAGCGATGGTTCATTGACTTCTACGCTCTCATTTGCCGAGACGATAGTTAGCATGGCCTTCAGCTACGTTATTTGCTACGACCTAGCAAGGCGCCAGTATCCGTACTATTGATATTGTGAATCATGTACCATAAAGAGCGACGTTCGTCATTAATGGATTAAAGTTAAGTATTACACCAGCTACGTCCGTTTTTCTCAATTCTAGTTCCCTTGTCATGTTCCAGACCTCACGCCAGCTTGCGTGAGCTAAAAAGCGTGCATTTCGGCCTCCTTTAGTTATACGGGTTGGCTCTCCTGCCAACCACAAAACTGACCTCTCGATTACGTCCCATAGATATCCAGAACATTCTTCAGACCAACCGTGAAAAATTGTGGCTGAGTGACATAACTCAATGCCATTCATAAAAACTCCTTCGCAGTTTGGGAACATGAACTGCTTGAGTGGTTGGCTGCTATAGCCCATTAACGCAAAATTTTACCGCACTGTCCTAACGAATACTTTCCCCGTACGTCCCACACTGATTCATGTAGCAGTATTGCTTTTCTATTTGCACTGACAATCCTACGGAAACGCCGATGCTCTTGGTCGTTAACAGAAGGGCGTCGAAACCACGTTCTTGGTGAGAAGTAATGCCTGAAATCTGGTGTTATCGGCACACTCTTGACTCTATGGATCTTGGAATACTGAATTCTCTAACGATTTCCGAAATGGAATGTCCCATGCACCCAGCTCTAACTATGATTACCCGTTCCTTCGTGCGGCCATGGTACACTACTTGCCATTAAAATTGTTACACGAAGAAGAAATCCAGATGATAAACGGGTATTCATTCCCACAAATATACTCGAACTGACATGTCATTACATTTTCGCGAAATCTGGGTGCATAGATCCTGTGAAATCAGTAATCTGAACTACCACCTCTGGCCGTAATAACGGCCCTGAAACGCCTGGGCATTGAGTCAAACAGAGCTTGGATGGCGTGTACAGTTACAGCCGCCCATGCAGCTGGAACACGTTACCACAGTTCATCAAGAGTACTGACTGGCGTATTGTGACGAGCCAGTTGCTCGGCCACCGTTGTCCAGACGTTTTCAATTGGTTAGAGATCTGAAGAATGTGCTGGCCAGGGCAGGAGTCAAACATTTTCTGTATCCAGAAAGGCCCGTGCAGGACCTGAAACATGCGGTCGTGCATTATCCTGCTGAAATGTAGGATTTCGTAGGGATCGAATGAAGGGTAAGCCACTGGTTGTAACACATCTGAAATGTAACGTCCACTGTTCAAAGTGCCGTCAATGCGAACAAGAGGTGGCCGAGAAGTTCAACCGATGGCACCCCATACCATCAGGCTGGGTGATACGCCAGTATGGCGATGACGACTACACGCTTCCAATGTGCGTTCACCTCGATTTCACCCTACACAGATGCGACCATCATGATCCTGTAAACAGAACCTGGATTCATCCGAAAAAACGAAGTTTTGCCATTCGTGCACCCAGGTTCGTCGTTGAGTACACCATCGCATGCGCTCCTGTCTGTGATGCAGCGTCAAGTGTAACCGCAGCCATGCTCTCCGGGCTGATAGTCCATGCTGCTGCAAACGTCGTCAAACTGTTCGTGAAGATGGTTGTTATCTTGCAAACGTCCCCATCTGTTGACTCAGGGATCGGGACGTGGCTGCACAATGCGTTACAGCCATGCGGATAAGATGCCTGTCATCTCGACTGCTACTTATACAAGGCCGTTGAGATCCAGCACGGCGTTCCGTATTACCCTCCTGAACCCACAGATTGCATATTCTGCAAACAGTCATTGGGTCTCGACCAACGCGAGCAGCAATGGTTCGATACGATAAACCGCAATCGCGTTAGGCTACAATTCTACCTTTATCAAAGTCGGAAACGTGATGGTACGCATTTCTCCTCCTTACACGAAGCATCACAACAACGTTTCACCAGGCAAAGCCCGTCAACTGCTGTTTGTGTAAGAGAAATCGGTTGGAAACTTTCCTCGTGTCAGCACGTTGTAGGTGTCGTCACCTGCGCCAATCTCGTGTGAATACTCTGAAAAGCTAATCATTTGCATGTCAGGGCATCTTCTTCCTGTCGAGTAAATTTCTCGTCTGTAGCACGTCATGTTCGGGGTGCAGCAGTTTTAGTGGCCAGTAGTGTTCGTCGTAAACCATTTCACATGAAATGAGTACAAATGACAGCTCCGCCAATAGACTGGCCTATTATACCTAGAGCCCACAATACTACCGCCATCTGTATGTGTGCATATTGCTGTCCTATGACTTTTGCCACCTCAGTGTGTACGAGTACAGTGTGCTCCATAGGCTGGAGACACACTCCTAAAATATAAACAAGTGGACAAATAAAAATGTCATCCAGATAGCATGTCGTCCATTGTGCAAATGGTTCCCGACGAACTGGCTCAACCTTGGTGAGTTGTTTTAGCGTTTGCATATTGTCACGAAGTTTTTTATGTGTGCCGAGACCTCTCATTGTTGATGCAATAGGTGACGCCAGTTCCCTGCGAAATGCGGTGTGTACAGTACTGTAGATACTCTCACTGAGCGGTGGTGTTCCCGATAGTTCTGCTGTCTGTTTGTTTGTGACAAATCCAATTTCTCGGAATCTCGCGATATGTTTCACCTCGACAGTGTGACTAGTAAGTGGTCTGTCTAGGTTGCACTGACCGAAATGCTGTACTATAGCATGGGTACTTATCTCTCCTGATGCCTGGACGATCTCCGTGCTTTCGGCTTGCCAGTTCACCTATAATAGAGAAACATCAGTCGTAAGTCGAAAACTAATATAGCTGTCCTCAAACGAAAGACAATATTTGTATTCTGTTTCTCTGATACATGAAATGGGATCCCATTCATATTTGAGAATCACGAGTTGCATAAGAGATGATGGCTTCAAATATGGCTACCATCTTCTTAACGTGTCCTCATAAGTTTTCACTTATCTCTCATCACATACTAGGTGACTAAACTTTTGGTTATCCACATTTTTTGTTTTAGTTATCTGGTTCTACGCCTTGGATCACTGAGTACTATTAAAAAAGTACTTTTTCCGATATATGTTACAGGAAATTTTTCCGTTGAAATGGGTGACGAAGTTCAGCAAAAATACAGAGGATATGTAGCAAATACGGTAAGTAAGATATGCACTACAATTATCTGAAAAAGACTGAAAATAATAAATGAAGCACTTAATTCGGAGGAACATAATGTTTTAGAAAAGCAGATTTTGCACCGGCTACGTGTTCAGTGTGAGGACAGAATAGAATACTGAGAAAAAACTAGACGTTATGAAGTCGTTTTATTGAATAGATGGACTGGTTTTGTGGTCTATAATGGAAGAGGGTACTCCGAACAGTTCATACTCGTAATGATAGACATGTAAATGTACACATATAAAAATCCAAATAAGCCGACAAATATGATAAAATTAATGTATATTATGGAGTTAGGCACACGAGTGTAGCCTGTGGCAAGCTCTTTTTAAAATGTGTTTAACCGACTTTTTCAGAAAGAGGATATTTTTAGTTCTCGTGGCTTACAAACTCATACTATTGACAAGCAAATTCTTGTATATCGCTGGTGACTCATTAATTTCATATGACGACGTAGATAATCTGCAAACTGCTGCCCAAAAAGTAATATTATTGTGTCAAGAGTATAACATGAAGTTCTTTGCTGATAAGACAATACTAATGGCATTTAGATCTATTATTATACGGTCAAAAAGGGTAGTAGAAGATAACAGATATTAAAACAAGTAAAAATGTTACCTAACCCGTAAACTAAATAAGTTACCTAGTCGACCAAAATGAGCGTAAAATTTCTGTATTCCTATGCTACTGTAAATGGAGCTATAAAAAAAAGGCGAGGAGAGGAACTAATATTAAATTTTGTAGTCTATGGAAGATCCTGCAATTCCCTCTGGCAGTAAGACATGGACCATTATCGAACAACCTAGAAATAAGATTCAAGTGTCTGATAAGAGATTTAAAAGAGCTGTTGGAAGGTATATAATATTCAATAAATAAAAAAAATTAGATATTATATTAGAGACAACTTTCAATCTACAAAAGTTAGAAACAATTATACAAATAATTGGGAAGACTGTGGAACGAATATCGCAGTGGCTATTGCCACTACAGGCCATGAAATGTGTATATCATGAAAAGACGCAACAACAGATGGTATGAATAAGGCTGATGTAAGAAGGCGGAAAATGTCACCCATGCTCCTGAAAAACACTTTTTACTTTACATATGACATGAGCCTTATCGGGCACACGACTGCCCTACGAGCCTCTTCATTTATATCTGTCGAGCACAGTGTTTGTCCATTTGGTGTAGATGTTCATCCTAGCTAAGCCTTTCGTTACGTTATCTCCCGCACCCCCCTACTCCCCCTCTCCTGTGCGCTCGCTTCTTTAATGAATCGAAATCAGATGTATAAAACAACTGATTACTTTACAAATGAGTTTGTGAGCTAATTATTACACTTTAAACATGTAAAACCTCTAGAAAGTAACTAAGGGCTCTCATTATCAAACACTGTATGACAATTGTCTGGAAACCTTGCGTTTAGTTTTATGATAAGCTGGTTCATCCCGCATCAAAATTTCTGTAACATGATATCTCGTGAACTGTGCAGTAAAATGAACTATCTTTACAGATACATTCGCTGGTATATGTGAATACTGTCTGCAAAATGAGTTGCTAGTTAGTAGTAAGGAAATAATAAAACTGATGCTGATGATTATTTAGAAGGTGAATGGTTGCAGCATGGGGTATGAATGGACTGGGGTTTGCGTTTGGGTTTGTACAGCCGGAGGCTTCTTTTAGCTAAAATAAATATCTTACACAATAAATTACAAGAACAGAGTAATGAACAATAATTACAACCCACTGGTATATTGCCTGCCTATAGTTCTTGATCAAACTGGAAAACAGATAACAGCAAGTAAATAAAGAAATTCAAGATTATGCAAGATCATAAAGCTACCTAATATTACGTAGACCCTCAGCGACAAACATGGGAATACCAAACAACGAGAACGAATTCGGATCAAAAAAGTCGCACTCAAGGCTTCCAGAAATTGCAGTTGGGTACCACTGTATATAACAGACAGATGGATGAAACCAGTCTTTCTTAAATACGAGGGCGCTCTTAGAAGTAATACCTTCGTACTTTATATATGGAAGTTCTTAAAGCTTAAATAAACGTAATTAACATTCTACACCTGTATTCTTCATGTCTACATGTTTGTTTCAAAACCTACTCAGCCTGGTGACAAACTCATTCTGCCAACGAAGGACCGTCACTGTAGAATATTTGTTGACAGAGCCACAATCTCACCTCTGCTTGCACCACATCATCACTATCAAAATGAATTCCTCGAAAACGTTCTTTAATATAAGGAAACAGATGAAACTGGCGGGGAGAAGTCAGGACTGTATGGAAGATGGCCGATAGCAGTGAACCCATGGGGTCGGATTGTTGCAGATGTCGTTACACCTGCGTACGGTCTGGCATTGTCATTCTGAAGGAGAGGGTTCTCTCTGTGTGAACGAAATCTTCGAATTCTAAACTGAATTACAGCGCGCTGTTTCCACACACTGGTATAGTTACGTTACAGACCGCCATATCACAAGGTACAATTTGTAGCTCTCTAGCGGCATGGAGCTGCAGATGTGTAGACATGAACAATGTTGATGTAGAGTGTTACCAACGTTTGTTTTCTTTAAAAAGGTTTCACGTGACCTGGATGTAATGTTCTGTAATTTTTACTAGTATTTTGAAATTTAACGACTCTAAAACTTGAATACGTATTGTAATTAAATTTTAATCAAATAATCAATATTAGTGACCTACGTGAAAAAAATAAACACTGTGGAATACATAGTGGAGCGAATATTGATTTTTATCTTACGTACTGAGTTACGCATAATTTTTAATTCAGGTACACTGTACTTCCATAGTATTCATAATAAAAGGTCAAAAAAATTATTTTTTTAGTTATTAAAGCAGTAAACCAGAAATATTTACCTCTTCGCTGTTTCTGTACTTCGAAACTATTTTTTATAATTCAGTTTTTTCACCTATTAATTTAATCATTCAGACTGAAATATTTACTACATTGCTGAATAATGTGGTTCACGGAATAGGCAAACACTACATTATTGGATTTATAGCTTTAATACTTGGTGAAATAATGCTGCCTAAGTGTGCAAAAACGGGAAACCGAAACTAAAGATTTGCATGTAATTTCCCTGTCAATGATAACATGTCAAAATGTTCCAACTCTATACTCTTGTTGGGTCTGAGAGTCCATTTTATCTTCTTTAGCTTTCTTTCTTTTTCTTTGTATTCTCGCGTCCTTTAACGTGATTTCGTCAGATTTTCCGCTTCATCGACATGTTGCCTGTCCCTGTGTACCAGCCCGCTTCTCATGTCGTCTCCAGTTTTGATGCCTAGTCTGTTCATGATTTCTAATTTGCCATCCGCTCTACCATTTAAACATATTATGACTTCCATGAAACCAGTCTGAAAATCTGACAATCCAGCAAAATCAGTTTTTGGCAAGTTTTTGCAAATGTAACATCTGAAGCCTTAATTCCGATTCTGTGTTTTGCATGTAAACACTTTTCCGGCAGATTAGAATCTGAAAGATTTCTATATATTGCATGTAGTTCTACCACATCACTTTCTCACGTGAGGTGTGCCTGTGTATGTTTTTGTTCCTTTGCTTCACACCTATTATACATGCAGCAAGATTTGTTTCTTTTTGGGCAGAGGTCATGCTGTGGCATCTCACCAGAAGATATTCTGTGAAACAGAGTTCCCAAAATTGATTTTCTCATCTCACTGACATTTTTGATGTTTCTCCTGATGGCTAGGCCATTTTATACTTGTAATTTCATAAATCTACCTTGTCCACTAATTGATTTTCTATCAGAGAGTTTTTTCCCAGTCGTTTCCTTGTTGACTCTGGCCCCCATTCTCTTATTCACGTGACCTACATATTCTATTTTCTTAAATATCAGTTTCACGATATGATTTAGCAGCCCCAACGCTACTGAGGTCATTATAGTCACCACCACCAAAACTGTGAGAGTACTGAACACACATCTAGCAATCGAAATACTAAAAATAGAGACTGCCCCCTTGCTTTCTGTACCAACACTGAAACCGTCAAAATTTTTCCCACATTCGGCACAATACTAGCAGCGCTTTGTCAGAAATTCATAGTTCAGCACCCTCAGAGGTGATTGTGACAACTCCATTCGGTGATGCATGTCCCCTCAGTTAGGAACAATCGAATTCATCAATCTCAGTAGATTGCAAAATATCAGCAGTTTCTTTCACTGCGCTCTGCATTGGTGATTTACTGACTTTTCTAGGGCGTTATGCAAACGTTTATAATACTTTTCAGATTTGACTGGTGGTTGTGGGAGATCCATCATAGTACAGAATATCTGGGCTGCTTCTCTTGCCTTTCCAATACACTTTATGGAATAAGGAAGGTGAATATTGACTTCACTATATTTTGTGCATGTTACAGAAGATGTCATTTCCATTTCGTTACTTTACAAACTTGGCTTTCCACTGTTACAATTTTTCTGGATAGGCCCCCTACTTATGTCCTCACTAAACATAAGAGATTTTTCACTATTACAGTATTTTAAGTTTATCCAGGGAGAAAAGCATTTCTGAAAGCTTGTTCTTACTAATGAAAGTGTAACCGTTATTTTAATTATGTACAACAACAATATTTTTTTCGTTTTTGGTAAGAAGTTTCAACATGCGTATTGAAGAACTGTTTGGCGACTTTCAAGTCTAAATTCAGTTTACTGTGGTGAACCAATTTATTCATGTTTACGATTTCTAACAACATGGTTCGTTAATTACTGTAAAACGTACGACTACAACTAAAGTTCTTTGTTTTTGGCACTGTGCGATGTGAAATTGTTGAAATAAATAGTCAGAACCACAAGTTAATAACACGAAAGCACACACAAAAAGTAAACTTAAGTAATCTAATTGCATCGACAGAAAGTTCGACTGTAATGAATCCATGCTCATAATAAAATCGATATGTTCTTAAAGGGGATTACACTGACGAGTTGCAATGGAAACAGTGGCGCAAAGTTTAAATAACTAGACATTGTAGGCAAGGTTTCGTTTTTGAGAGTAGTGCATCCACGGGCCGCATCTGCTATGGAAAGGCTCTTAAACAAGCAAATGATGAGGCACTATACGTAAGATTGGATTGGATTGTTTGGGGGAAAAGACCAAACATCGTGGTCATCGGTCTCATCGGATTAGGGAAGGACGGGGAAGGAAGTCGGCCGTGCCGTATCATAGGAACCATCCCGGGATTTGCGTGGAGCGGTTTAGGAAAATCACGGAAAACTTAAATCAGGATGGCCAGACAGGGATTGAACCGTCGTCCTTCCGAAAGCGAGTCCGGTGTGCTAACCACTGCGCCACCTCGCTCGGTTATACGTAAGATATATAATTTTAGAATCTGGAAGAATGTTATCAATTAAAAAATCCATTTTTTTGGGCCACCATGTTGTCCAGGTCCCGTTAAGCGTTCTCATACACCAGATGAGGAGGCACTATTTTTCAGCACTTCATCGTAAGAACAGCAAATACAAATTGTGTACTCATACTTTTGGCCCTTGGATAAGCAGTGACTTGCACAGGAGCATAGCTCACTTATTTTAGAAGAATTTTGGTTGCGACCTACATAACTAATGAGTTTGATTAATTTGGCACAAGATGCAATGAGGGATCTCAGACAGTAATCTACTACACTATTGTTACCCACTTACAAGCGACTACCGTGATGATCAAAGTCTCGTCACCACATGATCGTAAGTATGCCTGATCCCGTTAAAATTGGAATAAATGACACCAGAAGCCTGCCTATCGTAATTAGAATGATGTAACGGGAACTGCAAACGACCAACCTACTCATTACGACTTCAACTGCTAAAAGTCTACCTATGTTGTGAACAAAAATAATCTCACAATTTTCTGAACTTATTTATGTACTGATCTGATGGACTTATAGTTTCCTTGAGACATATGAGTCTAGCCTTTATCTTCGATAATGACACAAGCTAAGGAAATGGATTAAAATTGTGTCACACACAAACCTGCAGTTCTATTCCAAGACCTGAGAGCCTCGGCAACAGAGACGATTTAAGAGGGGGAAAATATGCTGACAGTGCGGAATGATGCTTATGTCAGGGAGTGCATTGGAAGACGGTAGTCCGTATGGTTGTATTAGCATCATGCTATGGTGCTGTAATTGTTAACACATCTCCCTAGCAATCAAGAGACATAGGTTCATGTCGTAACCATGGCACAAATATTAATTCATTTATTCGTCTTCCATCGTTATCGAAGTTGAATACATATGTTGAAATGCCACCGTTCTACCACAACTGTATTTCCTTTTCTCTCTTACGTCACCTACCTTGTCTCTTGCAATAGTGATTAAGATGAAATAACAACAGGGACCAATGAACTGACAATCTGAATTCTTCCAACGAAATAACGTCTCCGGAATAGACAGGCGGTTGGAAGCGACTCATCGGAGACATACAGCTTGCGGACCTGTGGTACAGAATGCAAATTCGATGTGGTTGCATATCGAAAGGATATTACTAAGCAGCCCATTTTACTCTTGACTTGTTGGAATGGGGGGAAAATTTCGGAATTGCTTGGGATGATTTTACATAAACGGTGAAATGCCACTGTAATTTCCAATTACAACGATTTATTTCCTACCTTTAGGAGAAGCGTAAGTGGTCCAACATGCCTTTAAATAAGAAGGCAGAATATTCATAATAAACATCAAATTACCACAGTAAAGCACAATGGTCTTTGACTCAGTGAGGCATTTATTTAAAATGACCGGTAATGCCGTTATTACCGAGGGACTGTTATAAAGGAAGGGACTCTTGAAACTCCCTGGCAGATTAAAACTGTGTGCCCGGCCGAGACTCGAACTCGGGACCTTTGCCTCTCGCGGACAAGTGCTCTACCATCTGAGCTACCCAAGCGCGACTCACGCCCGGTACTCACAGCTTTACTTCTTCCAGTATCCGTCTCCTACCTTTCAAACGTTACAGAAGCACTCCTGCGAACCTTGCAGAACTAGCACTCCTGAAAGAAAGGATATTGCGGAGACATGGCTTAGCCACAGCCTGGGGGATGTTTCCAGAATGAGATTTTCACTCTGCAGCAGAGTGTGCGCTGATATCAAACTTCCTGGCAGATTAAAAGTTTGTGCTCGACCGAGACTCGAACTCGGGACCTTTGCCTTACGCAGGCAAGTGTTCTACCATCTGAGCTACCGAAGGACGACACACGGCCGGTACTCACAGCTTTACTTCTGCCAGTATCCGTCTCCTACCCTCCAACATTTTGGAAGGGACTCTTATTCTCCCTCATATTCATCGAAGATACACACGGAAGGCTTGTCGGTCTATTATTTACTGTTGACTACAGTAATACGATGGTGACAGGCACTTCTTAGAGGGACGGTGGAGGGGAAGAGGGAGGGAAGGTGGAGGCCCACAAAACTCCTAAGAATTCTGAAAAATATACCCATTACATGCCCCGAGCTATATGAACTGCAGTACGACAATAAATGGTAGCATGAGAATCACCAACATACACCATCTACTGTCATAGTACCTCGTTAAACTAAATAACACAAAACAAAGCGAAAGAGTGAGTTTGATTAAAAAAACAAACATGTCCAGTGTCAGATACGTGTGGACATAAATTAAGCTGCAAACATAAATATGATAATACACTACTAGCCATTAAAGTTGCTACACCAAGAAGAAATGCAGATGATAAACGGGTATTCATTGGACATATATATTATATAAGAACTGACATGTGATAACATTTTCACGCAATTTCGGTGCATAGATCCTGAGAAATCAGTACCCAGAACAACCACCTCTGGTCGAATTAACGGCCTTGATACGCCTGGGCATTGAATCAAACAGAGCTGGGATGGAGTGTACAGGTATAGCCGCCCATGCAGCTTCAACACGATACCACAGTCCCTCAAGAGTAGTGACTGGCGTATTGTGACGAGCCAGTTGCTCGGCAACCATTGACCAGACGTTTTCAATTGGTTAGAGATCTGAAGAATGTGCTGGCCAGGGCAGGAGTCGAACATTTTCTGTATCCAGAAAGGCCCGTGCAGGACCTGCAACATGCGGTAGTGCATTATCCTGAAATGGAGAGTTTCGCAGGGATCGAATGAAGGGTAGAGCCACTGCTCGTAACACTTCTGAAATGTAACGTCAACTGTTCAGAGTACCGTCAATGCGAACAAGAGGTGACCGAGACGTGTAACCGATGGCACCCCATACCATCACGATGGGTGATACGCCATTATGGCGATGACGACTACACGCTTCCAATGTGCGTTCACCGCGATGTCGGCCAACACGGATGCGACCATCATGATGCTCTAAACAGAACCTGGATTCATCCGAAAAAATGACGATTTGCCATTCGTGCACCCAGGTTCGTCACTGAGTACACTATCGCAGGCACTCCTATCTGTGATGCAGCGTCAAGGGTAACCGCAGCCATGCTCTCCGGGCTGATAGTCCATGCTGCTGCAAACGTCGTCGAACTGTTCATGCAGATGGTTGTTGTCTTGCAAACGTCCCAATCTGTTGACTCAAGGATCGAGACGTCGCTTCACGATCCGTTACAGTATTGCGGATAAGATGCCTTTCATTTCGACTGCTAGTGATACGAGGCCGTTGGGATCTAGCACTGCGTTCCGTATTACTCTCCTGAACCCACCGATTCCATATTCTGCTAACAGTCATTGGATGGCGACCAACGCGAGCAGCTGTGTCGCGATACGATAAACCGCAATCATGATAGGCTACAATCCGACCTTTATGAAAGTCGGAAACGTGATAGTACGCATTTCTCATCCTTACACGAGGCATCACAACAACGTTTCACCAGGCAACGCCGGTCAACTGCTGTTTGTGTATGAGAAATCAGTTAGAAACTTGTGTGAATGCTCTGAAAAGCTAATCATTTGTATATCACAGCATCTTCTTCCAATCGGTTAAATTTCGCGTCTGTAGCACGTTATGTTAGTGGTGTAGCAATTTTAATGGCCAATAGTGTACATAATAGTCAAAATTAGACTTCTCAACCTCAAATCATGGTCGATTACATTCCCAAGCAATCAAAGGAACTGCAAGAATGACATGTAATAAATAAATGTAGATACTTTTCTCCGGCACTCGCAAACAACATGATATTAATTAACTTGTTGATGCTTAGTTTGTTCCAGAAGCAATGAACTGGGTCTCCATAGTTCTGGATTGGCAGAAGTTTGTAGAAGCCGTTAGATTTCAGTACTACTATGTCGCGTGTCCGGCCGTTGCAAACCTCATTGACCTATCGTAGATCTTTGCGTATGTAGCCTCTGTGAACAGATTGCTGTGTCGTGTTGTATTATGTCGCAAGTTAATACTTGTTCTATGAGTGCCTAAGTGGTTCTCGGCTCGTTACTGGAGCGCCTGAAGCTCTTCCCACTCCTCGGGGAAGGGCCACATGTAGTATTTTACGGAATGGGGCTAGAAAAATAGTTAATACGCTGAATATTTCGAGCAGAAGAGCAAAAATAAAAACTTGGTCCACCCTCTCACTCAGCCGATGGTACGAACAGTGACGAACACAGGATCAAAACTCAGTTCTTTGTGAAGAATTCTGAATTTTTGTTGTGACCTACCTAACTGATGAGTGTGATTAATTTGATAGAAGTTGCAAAGAGGTATCTCAGAAAATAATCAACTAAACGATTGTTACCCACTTGCAACTGATTACCGTAACGATCAAAGTTTCGTCACCGTATGATCGTATGTATGCCTAATCCCGTCAAAATTGGAACAAATAACACCAAACGTTTCCCTATCATAATTTGACTGATGTAACGGCAACTGCAAACGACGAACTGCAAAATTTACACATTCTATACCTTCCAAGACCAGAGAGGATTTCTCTGAAAAGCGCGTCAATTTACTTATCAAGAATCTCTGAAAATACCCTGATATGGAGACGGGTCCTCTGCCTTTTTCTCCAACGAGTCTAAAAGGACGCTAACTAAGGAACTTTTGTTTAAAAAGTTAAGGGAAAAAATTCATCGTGTCTGAAATCTCAAACCAGACCTACCGCTCATGGCGTAGCTTTTTCATCCTTATCAGAGCTAGTTCCTTTCCCTGTCATGTCTAAAATGACGCTAGCCAGAGAATATTTCCTGTGTTTGAAAAGAGAAGGACAGAGATTCGTTGAGTTTAAATACCCAACCAACTCTCTCACCCACTGCTTAGCTTTTTTATCCTTGTGAAAGCCAATTTCTTTCTCGGCCCTGTTCCACGTTTCCTTGATTTTTTTTTTTTTTACTAATACCCATACAATCGGCCAACGAAAAGCGCTAATGGAATACGGGATAAACGAAAAATAGTACCCCGTAAGGTCAGTAAACAACATAATTATCTTGGTCCATCTTTTCTGCAGAGGTTTAGCGCAGTATTGGCACGGTAAAAACTGGCATGGAAGACTCAATAAAGGCACAACAAGTATGACTTGTAAGTGACAAAATATATCAAGTTACGTGAAACGAACTAGTGGACTCGTTTCGGTCTTACGTCGACCAAAATCTCAGAGTAATAAGACGGACAACATTATCCACGTTTTGAGAAATATCAACGCATGCCAGCAGCGTTTAAAGCATTCAACCGCACTGTACTGTGCTCACGCTTCTGCTGTGCAATATGTGACTGTAATGAACCGTTTCACTCAAAGCACATATACTTTACACTCTGCACCTTCACTGGACACCATATTCGGCGCTCTCGACTCTGCAGTTGAGCACTTGTCAGTTAAGAGAGAATCACTGTAGTACGTTTGTAATATGTACCTCTCCTTGAGATTACCGCCATTTCTCGACAGTGCGGAAAGGCACCGACCACATACCAAGTCAGTGGTGTCCACATCCTCTCTGTCATACCCCAAGTCAATCGTTCGTTATTAGAATAGTCCGGATTCACGGCAACCCAGATCCTTGTTTACTAACTTGGCTTCTGACCACCATCGACTCAATGTCCGTTTTGCTCCGTTCTCATACCTCAGGCCCAATGATTCTGTCGCTGATTCCCGCACATACACTATGTGATGGAGCGCCCAACAGAAATGTCGCATAATTAAAAGTACCACTCCGCACACCACATTCTGTTCTACTGAATATAGTGCAAAAAACTAGTAAGCGATAAACTGTTTCATTACTTCATGGAGGATATCTGTGACGAAAACTTTCGAAAAGGTTTGATGTTATATGCAAAGGTTCTGGCAGTCTCTAGGAGTTACCATATTATATTGGATAAATATAGTCTGGGTAATTTACGCGCTGTGAGTTAAGGTACTGCAAGACATACCCCGGATCCCGTAACTCCTGAAGATAGACGTTGACTGTGGCCATTTTACCACAGACACAGCCACTTTGACTGTTCAGAGATGTCACTAAACCCACCCTAGCCGGCCAGTGTGGCCGAGTGGTTCGAGGCCATTCGGTCTGGAACCGCGCGACCACTACGGTCGCTGGTTCAAATCCTGCCGCGGGTATTGATGTGAGTGATGTCCTTAGGTTAGTTAGGTTTAAGTAGTTCTAAGTTCTAGGGGACTGATGACCTCAGATATTAAGTTCCACTGTGCTCAGAGCCATTTGAACCAAACCTGCCCAAAGATCACCGGCGGGGTCAGGGATTTTCTCTGCCTCGTGATGACTGGGTGTTGTGTGATGTCCTTAAGTTAGTTAGGTTTAAGTAGTTCTAAGTTCTAGGGGACTGATGACCAAAGATGTTAAGTCCCATAGTGCTCATAGCCTGCCCGAAGACGTAAACAACACTGCATGAGCAGCGCCTATTAGACCGAGCTCATTCGACAGCCAATGACTTCCATTCGGTCAGGAAGGAGATACACGGCTCTTGCTATCTACAGTTGAACAACGACTTTGTGCCAGGAAGGGCTCTCAACAAGGGAAGTGTCTAGGCGTCTCGGAGCGAACCAAAGCGATGTTGTTCGGACATGGAGGAGATACAGAGAGACAGGAACTGTCGATGACATGACTCGTTCAGGCCACTCATGGGCTACTACTACAGTGGATGACCGCTAGTTATAGATTATGGTTCGGAGGAATCCTGACATCAAAGCCACCATGTTGAACAATGATTTTCTTGCAGCCACAGGACGTCTTGTTATGACTCAAACTGTGCGCAATAGCCTGGCACTTCACTTCCGATATCCATGTCGAGGCCCATGTTTCCAACCATGCCAGCGCGGTACACATGGGCCCAACAACGTGCCGAATGGACCGCTCAGGAACGGCATCACGTTGTCTTCATCGATGAGGGTCGCGTATGCCTTCAACTGGGCAATACTCGGAGACTCGTTTGGAGGCAGCCGGGTCACGTTGAATTTCTTAGACACACCGTCCAGCGATAGAAGCAAGGTGGAATGCCCCTGCTCTTTTGGGATTGCATTATGTGGGGCTCACGTACATCATGGAAGGCGTCGTAACGGCTGTACGACACGTGAATGCCATCCTCCGACCGATAGTGCTACCATATATGGAGCATATTGGCAAAGCATTCGTCTTCATGGACAACAATTGGGGCTCCCATTGTGCACGTCTTGTGAATGACTTCCTTCAGGATAACGACATCGCTTGTCTAGAGTGGCCGGCATGTTCTCCAGACATGAATCCTATCGAAAATGCCTGGCATAGATTAAAAAGGGCTATTAAAGGACTACGTGACCTACCAACCACTGTGAGGGATGTACGCCGAATCGTCGTTGAGGAGTGGGCAACCTGGACCAAGAGAGCCTTGATGAATTTTGTGGATAGTATGCCACGACGAATACAGGCATGCATCAACGCATGAGGGCGTGGTACTGGGTACTAGAGGTACCGGTGTGTATAGTAGCCGGCCGTGGTGGCTGAGCGGTTCTAGGCGCTTCAGTCCGGAACCGAGCTGCTGCTACGTTCGCAGGTTCGAATTCCGCCTCAGGCATGGATGTGTGTGATGTCCTCAGTTAGGTTAAATTACTTCTAAGTCTACGGGACTGATGACCTCAGATATCAAGTTCCATAGTGCCCAGAGCCATTGTGTATAGCAATCTGGACCACATTTCGAAGGTCTCGCTGTGTGGTAGTACAACATGCCATGTGTGGTTTTCATGAGCAATAAAAAGTGCGGGAATGATGTTTGTGTTGATCTCTGTTATAATTTTCTGTATAGGTTCCGGAACTCTGGGAATCGAGGTGATGCAAATTTTTTTATGTGTGTACATATTTTCTGGATATAGTTTTAATATTTGAATATTGTTTTATAACCTTAACGTAATTTAAGACTGTGACAGCATCTTAAATTTTCAAATTCGGTCAATCCCATATATATTATATATCCTAAGGTTTGTTCGAGAGTGAGCCGTGCGTGTCTCGTGTTCGTACCATTTCTTATCATACGTCTTGTTTTTACAGTACTGCCACATCGGTACATTAATTTTCAATTACTGGTGTACTGAGTTGCTACCTTCACCGTGAGCGGCAGCAGCAGCGCTTATCGATTTAGGTCCTCCCGTGTCATCTTTGCTTGATTGATATTACTTTCCGGTTGTCGTGTGTTGTCGGGCAGTTGGGATATAGTAATCTTTGAGTTGGCACGATGCACAGGTTCAGTCAGAGTGCTGCAGCAGTGAGGCCCGGACTGCCATGACTGGCCCGCCACGCACCAGCGGAATTTTCGGCCTTGTGGCTGTTACCGTTCCGGTTACCTGCCCTGGTGGCTGACGTAAAATTCAGGCAGTGTCCTTTACTCACCGTCTTGTTGTTGTCCAACACGTGTGTTTAGTTTTGACAGCTTATGCATACTTGTTTGTGGGTGGCTAGGCATTTTACGTTTTGGCTTTGGAATTCCTTGTGTACTGGTCGGGTGGAAAGCAAGTCGTCTTGTCGGTGGGTCCGTTGACTGTCTCTCGGTTCGGTTGCCGGCGGATCGGATATAGTTGCGCCGACTACCTGTCTCCCCTAAGAGGATGTTAATATTTAAAGTGCAGACCGACCCCCGGAAACTTCTGAGCGCAACTGGCTGTACTACTTTTCTTATTGGTGTTTGACTGCGTATTTTAATGGCTCATAGTTGATTATTATGCTTTTAGTTGGGTTTTAAATAATGGGCCTTTCAGCCGTTTTAAAATTGAATATTCCTCACTTGTCAAGTATTACTTTGTTTTGGCCTTCAGCCTCATTTAAAATAGATTTTTGATTAAGCTTTGGGGCTTCTTTCTTTTGAAAATCTATTGTAGTTGTGTTTTTCAATCATGACCTTCAGCTGTGTTAAAATTTAAATTCCTTATTTGTTAATTTTTAGATTGTTTGTGCCTTCAGGCTCATTTAAAAATTACTTAAGGATAAATCCTTGGGCTTATTGCCTCGTAAAAATTTATTGTAGTTGTGATCTGAATCATGGGCCTCAGCCGTTTTAGAAGTAAAATTCCTTATTATTAAGTCTTAGATAGTGTGGGCCTTCAGACTCATTTGAAATATTATTTAAGGATAAAACCTTGCGCATTCTGCCTTTTGAAAATTTATTGTAGTTGTGTTTTGAATCATGGGCCTTCAGCCGTTTTAAAAATTAATGAGGTTGTGTCCTTAAGCCATAAGATTGTGTGAAATATTCCGTCGATAGTTAAGTTCGGAAATATGCGCTGTAATGTACAGTACTTACGCAATCCTGAAAATATGTAATCCATATTTCCATACTAACCAATTGCATTTTAGCCGCTCAGCGTAATCGTATTTTGTAACATCTGAGACGCTTGAAGACTCACAACCAGTTTACAAAACAGGTAAGTCATGCTTTATGTGAAGGAGGAGGTAGACTTTCAGGTAGGTTGGATCTGATTATGATATTCGAGCGTATCCACTGGAAGCAAGCAACACGTGCCTGCACATAAAAATATTATAAAATTTTGTACGGCACCCAACTAGAAATTGCTTAGCTTTCTACGTTGGCTACTCGCGTTTATCGAGAGCCATAATTCTCTACATATGTACAAAGAACAAGAACTCTCGGAACTTTGATTACGGAGATGTTTTACAGTAGATTTCTGGCTCTCCATAAACACCAAGACCACTGATCTTTCCCGTGTTAGGCGATGTCGCAAACAGTCGTGAAATATTCACTCCCTTTCGTTGCACATTTTGTAAGTCGCTTCTCGATCGCATAAATTTCTGTTCCTTAAATAAATAAATGAGTGAGCTATAAGCGACATGTATTCTGTCAACGTTTCCCATCGACATTTTTTTTTTTTTTTTTTTTTTTTTGTCGCGTGTTCGGTGGGTTTCTGCATTGACATTGCATCACAAACAACTGTTTAACCACGGGTATGAGATACTGAAAAGCAAATATAAGTTTTCCTTGTTAGCCGTTATATAGACAACCATCAGCTGCGATTGTGCGATCTTATCAGCCATATAGTAATATACACGATTTTTAGGTGCTATAACGACAAAGGAAAGGGGCGAGTAAGAGAAAATGAAATAAGCAAATAATTGCACTAAATGTATGACTGGAAACCAATCATTTCCCTAATATATCCATAAGTGATGTAATGCGAGTATTACAACACTATTGATGTCTAAGGCTACAGCGCAAGTGAGACATTCGTTACAATATTATAAATTGCCCTTGTTTTGTTCTACCATCATTCCATATACTTAGGTACTGGTTGACAGCGTTTCGACAACAAGTGTGTCAGTCATCGATCGCTCGTAACTACCATGGTCCCTTGTGTCTCCGTAGAACCACAAGGTCGATGTTTTTGGGTGCGTGGCGAGGAGGAATTTTTTAAAGGCTTTGCTGCATTTCAACTCTGCTGAAAGTGTGGATTGACTCCGGGGAAGTTCTGTCCTGGTTGCCATAGCATTCAGAACACTCCTGGAATTTTCTAACGTGTATAGGGGCGTCAATGAGGAGGTGTGCTTAAGTCCGCCTCCTTGTGTACCTTAGCCGTGCGGATCACTTCTTGTAACGTCTTTTGTCGTCAAGTGAACATCGACAGTTTGGGTCCCTGGGGACTCTGAAGCTGCTCACTATACAGGTATCTACATTTATATCGATTACATTTGCTTGTTACGCTACCCTTTACCCACTCATTTTTTTTGTACGTACAATACTCAGATACCTCTGATTTAAGAAGCTCAGAAAGTAAATTAAATAATGAACTACCCCAAGGGTCAGTATTATCCAGTATACTTTTCAACCTTTATATTTCTGACATAACTGAAACCAGCGAAATGAAGTATGGACATGCTGGTGATCTAGAACTTGTGGTTCAGCACAAAGAGTTAAAAAGTTCTCTCTAAAACAAGAAAGAGGCAGATTATAAAATGGAGATCCTTGAGAACGGCAGAGTGCTTCCCTACCAGAGTCATCCATACTATCTTGGAATGACACATTTCTTGTTGCATGAGAACTATTTCCTTACGCAAACTTCCTACACTCAGCCACATAGCTACTGCTCTATTAAGAATGCAAGAAGCTACGCTGAAAAAATATTCTACAATAAGGAATAATCTTCAGTTTCCTATCTGCGAGGATATTTCCACGTCGAGAACAAAGCGACTTTTTTCCAGAAACCCATCCCTACGACTGGCCCAGCAGCTTCTTGATAGCATGTTCGCCATTGACAGCAAATGGCATGATATATGAGCTACAAATGCTCCACCTGAAGTGCGACAAATTACTGATTCTCTGCAGAGACCCAACAACTTTATACTCGTACGGTACTATATAAATAGCATCTGACCAGGACATGGATTGTGTGCATATGCCCTGCACAAGTGGGTAAGCACCTAACCCCAAACTATGACTGTGGAGCACCAACCAGACATCTACAGCTACGTCTACAAGTTTACTCAGCGATTGACAATAAAGTGCTTGGCAGAGGGTTCAACGAACCATCTTTAAGCCACTTCTCTACCGACCCACTGTCGAATAGCGCACGGGAAAAGGAAGCATTTAAGTCTTTCTGTGTAGGCTTAGATTTCTCTTATTTTATTGCTCCGTCAATTTCTCCTTGAGTAGGTGGGTGTTAACAAAGTATTTTCAGATTCTGAGGGGGAAGTTGGTAATTGAAATTTCATGAGAAACACGGCTTTTGTATAATGACTGCCAACCCAGTTTGTGTATCGTATCTGTGACACTTTCACCCTTATTTCACGATAATTCAAAACGAGCCGCCACTCTTTGAATATTTTTGATGCCCTCCGTGAATCCTATCTGATGCAGAGCCTGCACTGCACAACAGTTCTCTAGAAGAGGGCTGATAAGCGTAGTGTAAGCTGTCTCGTTAGTAGACCTATTACATTTTCTAAGTGTTCTGCCAATAGTTTGCTTTCCTCACAGTATTATCTATGTGAGTGTTTCAGTTACAGTTGTTGGTAACGCAATCCCGAACTATTTAGTTGCGTTGACCACGTTTAGATGGTGATGGTTTTTGGTGTAACTGAAATTTAGCGGGTTCTTTGTAGTAATAATGTGGATGACTAAACACTTTTCGTGATTTAGAGTCAGTTGCCACCTTTTGCGCCGTGTTGATATCTTGTCTAAAACATTATGCAATTCATATGGATCACCTGATGAGTTTACGCGACGGTAAATGACAGTATTATTCGAATACAATGTAAGACGACTGCTCAGGTTGTCTCCTAAATCGTTTATGTAGTTAAGTAACAGCAGAGGGCCTGTAACACTTCCTTGGGGAATGCCATCCGGCACACTGTCGAGGAGAGTAAACTAGAGCCTGTCTGGGTGATCCAAACTACCTTCTCAAGAGCACAGTATCAAGCCTTGAGTGCATAAGAAGACACTAGGTTTCAATGTAATACCTGTATTTATGTCTCTTTATGTATATTTTATGTATTTTTGATTGGATTTCACATGTAGTGTTATGCATTAAATAAATAGATTCACAGAGCCAACCACATAACTACAATGTATATTGATTTTGAGTCAATGACGTGGTGCAGTGTTGGTGCAATCCGAATACGTAAGAAAACTGTATCTACCTTTCCATCTGCTTCAACTGCTTATAGGATATCGTTTATGAATGAAATAAGCTATGGTTCAAACCAGAGTAACGTCACAGTGATTGAGCTTAGATTGTACTCTAGGATTCTGAGCCAGATGAACCTCAACGAAACTGGTCTGTAATTCTTCACATTATTTTTGTTATTTTCCATTCACGCTGAATTGTCAACTTTCCAAACGATACTCAAAAGGTATGAAGTAGAAAAGTGTAAAATCTAATTTAAGTCCTTCTGCGCCTGTTTTTTTCCCTTTATTGCATTTCGATTCTCCCCCACTAATGGCAGCTTAATATCCTGCTCTACAGCCTACAGAAAAGTGGCAAAAACATAATGAGAATATAAACTAGAAAAAAGGCGATAAAACAGTGACATTATAAAATAAAAAGTAGTGGAATTTAAAATATAAAACACTGAGATGACGATACAGATGAAGACACACAATAAGTGGACAGGCACAATTAGAAAAACAAGGCGATAGTCACGTTTCCATTTGCATGAGATATAAAAAAAACACAGTGTGGGGGCTGTTCACAACACTGACAGGGGATGCACAACACTGAACACTCACTTAAAACAGCACTATACAGGTGACATGGCGGTAGATAGGGGGAGAGGAGGACCTGGACCGATGAGGCGGGAAAAGGGGAGAAGAGGAAAAGAAAAAAGGAGCTGACTGAGAGATGGGACGTAGACAAGGGGGGGGGGGGGGCTGGACGGACGCGAGAAGGAGTGGGAAAGACAGTGGAGGGGAGAGAGAAAGGACTCAGGGGAGAGAAGGGAGGTAGAGAGAGGGGAGATGGGGAGAAAAAACAGGATGGAAGGGGCGAGGGAGCCTTTAAAATGCCAGAGGAAGGGGGAGGGAGGTGAGGATCAGAGCTGATAAGAGGGATGAATGGAGGGAGAGAGGGCATCATCTGGGAGGGTGAGTCGATGGAAGCCACCTTGGGAAGGAGATGAAGAGTGTAGAGGTAAGGGTAGGGGGGACACAGCGGTGAAAGCGCGGCAGAGGGCGGTGGTTAGAGAGGAGAGGACCAACCAGGGGATGAGGGGGATCAAGGCAGCGAGAGGTGTAGAAGATGCGGATATATTCGAGAAAAAGGAGCAGATGTGGGAAAGGAATGAGGACAAAGAGGATCTGTGTGGTGGACGGGAGATCGGGGGGGGGGGGGGGGGGGGTATATGGAAGGCGAGGTGGAGTGCATGGCGCTCGAGGATCTGGAGGCACTTACAGAATTTGGGGGAGGGGGGCAGATCGGCGCCTGGTGCGTTGTTCGCTTTAATAGTTTTAATTTATATTCAACACTGGGGGTGTCTCTGTCATTTGTCTGTGCTGCGATCGAATATTCGTATCACAGTATCATAGACAGCAAATACGTTTTATATAATGGAAATTACTATTTATGCTTATGGTCTGTCGTCTCCCATTTCAACACCAGGCGCATCGATGACAGATTTAAATGGACAATACGCTGTTGCAGCCATTTGGTGTCGTTGTATCGGACCCCACACAAAGCTCAAACAATTCATGACGAAATATTAGTTTTTTAGTGATTACCGTTAGTAGACATTACCGAACTACACAACCTCCGAATGCCGATATTTGATAAACTGTATAGATTACATTTGGCCTGTGTGCAGACTGTAGGATTTCATCACAAAACGTCGGTTCCTAAAAATTGCGGCGCAGGGTGTACGCTCAGTGGCTGCGTGTTATTTGCAGATGTCTGTCAAATATATGAGAGAGCTACAATTTCAAATTTTAGTGGTAAATTAATTACATTTAATTAGTTGCGAGTGGAATTAGTCGTTTAATATTCACTGACAGGTAGAATTATATAAATGGCAGAATGGAGGCAGCTTCGCGCACATACGCCATGAGAAGTTCCGGGCAGAGCGACGCATCGCCAGGACGCTGGCGCGGCAAATAATTAATAACGGAACTCGTGAGCACGGTGGTGCCAGGGCTGCGAATGGGAGTGAAACACGGTTTGTGAAGCAGATTCCGCTGAAGGCCTCGGCGAAAGTCACCACGGTTGGAATTCTAAACACGAGTATGTGGTGACATATAACGGACCAAGCGTGTCCCCACGGAGTGCTCGGCGGAGGAATGAAAAAAATCTGGAACTGCTAAGTCTGTAAGACTGCACGTGATGCAAACAGAAACACGCAAAATGCGGAAACAGGAGCGGGAAGAACTGGGAATAGGCGATATTTGTTGTCTTGCGGCCACTACGCAGTGTAGATCTCAGAATAGCCAAAGGGCCTATGGGAGGGGCTGCCCTGGTTTTTATCCCTTTTTGCCATTTTTAGTGCTTGCCATTGTGCTACTCCACGTCCATTTATTAGTAGCTAACAAGAAAAAAAGCAGCTGAAATTTTGAATGTGACATTGAAGAGAATACAGCTTTTCTTTTGTGAGAAGTCGCTGTCAGAGATCCATTAAAGGGGATCCTTTGAACGAGATGGATACCGTCTAACTTAATATCCTTAGATAGACACACACAAATAACGAAGTGGAACCATGGGTACACTGTTATATGATACTATTAACGATCTCTTGAACTATGTGAAAGAGGATGAGGATTCAAGTAAAATGGGAGAGTGGATGCGTTCACTTGATTTTATGTAAGACCCGGTTTTTCTTATAGATGATTCACCCGAATCTAACAGTGGAAACTACTGTGGGATAATTTTCAAGAAATACGACTTGTATAATGTTATATTTTTCTTCATACTTGCGTCTCCTTAACGTGCGTTCGCCATTCTGTACCCAACAGACTGTATTCTCTCCCCAATCACTATGGCATGATTGCATAATTTACATGTGATGTTCCCCAAGTTCTGACAGAAGAATTTTGTTTCTGTGTTAAAAATACAGTTGTTTATCAAAGTTAATTCTGGAGACGTTTTCCAGCCATCTGACATAAGCCATTTGGAAATATTTGGCAGAGTTGTCGTAATATTGTTCTTTCAGAGGCTCTCTTATAAAGAACCAGTTCAACACGAATCATTATTAATTCTTCTTTTATCTGTTTTAAGTGTCCTGCAATCTCCCAATGATTAATAAAGAAGTTTCAGTGGTTATTCTGTGAGTTTTACCTTTTGATTGCTGTAGCGTTAAATACTGCTTGCTTACGAGTGTGATGCACAAATTAATTATATCTTTCAACGTTGTGAGAGACAGCTTTTCTAACGAAAATACTGTGAGAAGCGTTCCACCAATTCAGAGTTGGCGGGGGAGTGGGGGGGGGGGAGGGGGAGACAGTTCTGCTTTTGTGTCATAGGACTGCTATTGTAGATCCACCATTGTGGTTGACTCAAATTACTTCTGATTCTGGCTGTTTATTTACTTCTACTGTCCGCGTAGGGTACTTATAATTGCAGCAGCTATGAAGGCCTTCTTCGCCTTCCACTTATACAGGGGAAGAGTGCCTCTGTGCATACTTTAATTAATCGTAACTTGGTGATACATAGTGAGAAGTGGTAATGGCGCAAACAAAAGCCAGTTCCAAGTGTCTCAGACAGGTCACCGCTGTCCAGGCACCAGTCATTGCTGTCAGAGACCTACAAACACTGCACCACAGCAGCAGCATATGGTCCCATATTCCTGGGAGCCTCGGCTGCTGATGACACTAGCACCGCTTGGGAATCTTCCATATTCGTAAGAAAATTAGATGACATGGAGGACTGTGGCAGTGAAATCCCTTCCACAATGTCAGCTGTCAGATAACCGTATTTATACCAACCTCTCCACCCACCCTCCGAGACCAGTCAACTACAGGACAGCTGTTACATGCTACGACTTCTAGAATGCGCTAGCTGTGACCATGAAGACAACGCCATACTTGTGACGCAGCTGTCACCCTCGCTGGGCCTCAAACCTCTGAGTGCTGGCTGCCAGCACAGTCGCTCTGCACTCTGCCACCTCCATCGGCCTAAGTCGGTATCCTGCCAGTGCCTGATGGCCGGAGGCTCTTTGCCTTTGTGTTTGCCAACTGCCAGACAGTCTTTTCCATCCAAATGTTTGGGACCTGATAGCAGGCCACACTGCTGCCTGCAGCATCACAGAGGTCCCGGTCCACCATATTGGAAGACGTTGCCTGTCTGCTGCATGAAGCGATCGCGAGGGCTATGATTCGCACTGCTGATTGAGCATCAAGTGCATTGTCATTTGCCAAGTAATCATGACACCTCAGGATGTGTGCATATACCACAAGCCTTCTGCCACATTGATGTAGGACATCGCGCACAACGCCAGCTCACGATCGAGGGCATTCACATCTTAAAGTTTTCTGGAATAATAAATAATTTTGAAGAACACCGACATTTTTGCTGCTGCGCCTTGTACATCTGCATCTACATCTACATGATTACTCTGCAATTAACATTTAAGTGCTTGGCAGAGGGTTCATCGAACCGCAATCATACTATTTCTCTACCATTCCACTCCCGAACAGCGCGCGGGAAAAACGAACACCTAAACCTTTCTGTTCGAGTTCTGATTTCTCTTATTTTATTATGATGATCATTCCTACCTATGTATGTTGGGCTCAACAAAATACTTTCGCATTCGGAAGGGAAAGTTGGTGACTGAAATTTCGTAAATAGATCTCGCCGCGACGAAAAACGTCTTTGCTTTAATGACTTCCATCCCAAGTCGCGAGTCATATCTGCTACACTCTCTCCCCTATTACGTGATAATACAAAACGAGCTGCCCTTTTTTGCACCCTTTCGATGTCCTCCGTCAATCCCACCTGTTAAGGATCCAACACCGCGCAGCAATATTCTAACAGAGGACGAACGAGTGTAGTGTTAGCTGTCTCTTTAGTGGTCTTGTTGCACCTTCTAAGTGTTCTGCCAATGAAACGCAACCTTTGGCTCGCCTTCCCCACAATATTATCTAATGTGGTCTTTCCAACTGAAGTTGTTCGTAATTTTAACACCCAGGTACTTAGTTGAATTGACAGCCTTGAGAATTGTACCATTTATCGAGTAATCGAATTCTAACGGATTTATTTTGGAGCTTATGTGGATCACCTCACACTTTTCGTTATTTAGCGTCAACTTCCACCTGCCACACCATACAGCAATCTTTTCTAAATCGCTTTGCAACTGATACTGGTCTTCGGATGACCTTACTAGACTGTAAATTACAGCATCATCTGCGAACAACCTAAGAGAACTGCTCAGATTGTTACCTAGATCATTTATATAAATCAGGAACAGCAGAGGTCGCAGGACGCTTCCCTGGGGAACACCTGATATCACTTCAGTTTTACTCGATGATTTGCCGTCTATTACTACGAATTGCGACTTTCCTGACAGGAAATCACGAATCCAGTCGCACAACTGAGATGATACCCCATAGCCTCGCAGCTTAATTAGAAGTCGCTTGTGAGAAACGGTGCCAAAGCTTTCCGGAAATCTAGAAATACGGAATCAACTTGAGATCCCCTGTCGGTAGCGGCCATTACTTCGTGCGAGTAAAGCTGCGTTGCACAAGAGCGATGTTTTCTGAAACCACGCTCATGACATATCAATTGATTGTTCCCTTCGAGGTGATTCATAATGTTTGAATACAATATATGCTCCAAAAGCCTACTGCAAACCGACGACAATGATATAGCTCTGTAGTTCGATAGATTACTGCTACTACCCTTCTTAAACACTGGTGCGACCTGCGCAATTTTTAAATCTGTAGGTACAGATCTATCGGTGAGAGAGCGGTTGTATATGACTGCTAAGTAAGGAGCTATTCTATCAGCGTTATCTGAAAGTAACCTAATCGGTATACAATCTGGAGCTGAAGACTTGCCTGTATCAAGCGATTTGAGTTGCTTCGCAACCCCTATGGTATCTACTTCTAAGAAACTCATGCTAGCAGCTGATCGTGTTTCAGATTCTGGAATATTCCATTCGTCTTCCCCAAGTGAAGGAATTTCGGAAAAGTGCGTTCAATAACTCCGCATTAGCGGCACAGTCGTCGATAACAGTACCATCGGCACTGCGCAGCGAAGGTATTGACTGCGTCTTGCCGCTTGTGTACTTTACATACGACCAGAATTTCTTCGGATATTCTACCAAATTTCGCGCGTCTGTAAATTTTAGCCAGTCTTCGGGATTTCGCGTTCTTCTGAACTTCGCACGCTTTTTCCGTTGCCTCTGCAACAGCGTTCGGCCCTGTTTTGTGTACCTCGGGGGATCAGTTCCACCTCTTACCAATTTATGAGGTATGGATCTCTCAATTGCTGTTGCTATTATATCTTTGAATTTGAGCCACATCTCGTCTACATTTGCATAGTCAGTTCGGAAGGAATGGAGATTGTCTCTTAGGAAGGCTTCTAGTGACACTTTATACGCTTTTTTAAATAAATTTATTTTGCGTTTGTTTCTGGTGGAGTTGGAACAAACGGTATTGAGCCTATCTACAACGACCTTGTGATACTAATCCCTGTATCAGTCATGATGCTCTCTATTAGCTCTGGATTCTTTGTGGCTAAGAGGTCAAGTGAGTTATCTCCTGTCTCACTTGCTAGCATAGGAAGCCAGGATGCCGCTGGTGGGAGTCAAGTGTCTCCTAACACACGCAAAGAGGGCACTCACCACCCAGCAAGGGTCATTTCACATTGCACAAACCTACCGCTAGATTCATCAATTTCTGTTGGTTCTTGGAACTTCGTAAATATGCTTTCTCGGGTACCTTGTACTTATCGTCAAGTGACTGGCAGTTAATTTTCTTCAGTATCTCTGTAACGCTCTCCCCCGCCCCCCCCTCCAAAAAAAAAAGGTTCAAATGGCCCTGAGCACTATGGGACTTAACATCTGTGGTCATCAGTCCCCTAGAACTACTTAAACCTAACTAACCTAAGGACATCACATACATCCATGCCTGAGGCAGGATTCGAACCTGCGACCGTAGCAGACGCGCGGTTCCGGACTGAGCGCCTAGAACCGCTAGACCACCGCGGCCGGCTAACGCTCTCCCACATGGTCACAGAAAGATGTACCCATTCACGCTACCCTCCCCTGTATACGTTCTATATAAAGTGTTTATCCTACTTGGTAAGGGTTGGACAGACTAGACAAACTGCAGATCAATATCGTTAACATCAGTTTGCATCAGATTTCTAGAGCATATTCTGAATTTGGTCATAATAAATTTCCTGGAGACGAAATAGCTCATATCCACAGACCAGCACAGTCTTAGAAGAGATCGCTCACGGGAAACCCAGCTTTCTCTTCCATCACATGTATATTGTGAACTTTGGATGAAGGTCCACACGAAGATTCTACATTTCTTGATTTTCGAAAAGCATTCGACACAGTACCCCACTACAGAGTGTCAGAGAGGGTACGAGCATACAGAATAGGCTACCAAATGTATGTCTGGCTCTAAAACTTCATAAATTATAGATCGCATTACGTTGTCCTTGACGGCGAGTGTTCATCGGAAATATGGGCAACATCAGTGTGCCCCAGGGACGTTTGATAGGACCATTGCTATTTTCCGTATACGTAAATGATCTGGCGGCCACAGTGGTTAGCTATCTATGGTTGTTCGCTGATAATGCTGTGGTGTACAGGAAGGTGTCGAAGATCAATAACTGTAGGATGTTACAACGTGACAAATTTTCTAGTTTGTGTGATGAATGGCAGCCGGTTTAAATGCAGAAAAACGTAAGTTAATATGGATGATTAGGAAAAGCAAACCCTTAATATTCGGATACAGTGTTAGTAGTGTTTCACTTGACACAGTCATGTCGTTTAAATATTTAGGCGTAACGGCATGAAGTAATATGAAATGGAAGGAGGATGTGAGGATTGTGATTTGGAAGAGAAATGGTCGACTTCGGTTTATTGGGAAAATTTTAGGGAAGTGTTATTCGTCTGTAAGACGCCAGTGGGAAATATTCTTGAGTACTGCTCAAGTGAGTGTGATCCGCACCATGTTGGATTGAAAGAAGACACCGAAGCAGTTCAGAGGCGAGCATCTATATTTGTTACTGGCAGGTTCGATCAGGATGCAAGTGTTACAGATATACTTTGGGAGCTCAAATGGGAATCTCTGGAGGGTAGAAGACATTCATTTCAAAGAGCACTACTGAGGAAGCTTAGAGAACTGGCGTTTGAAGCTGACTGTAGAACGATCCTAGCACGTCCAACACACATTTTTCCCACCCTTGATACTGTCTTCTGCAGACAATCTCGCATGCTGTTCCATTTATTATCTCGTTGTCTCTGGGTTTCTTGTCTACTGCTATAAATAGCACCTCCATTTACCATTAGCCTACCCTTCATTAACACTTAAATTTTCCCAAAATATGTAACTATCAGTTTTGGGTTTTATACAACTGCCGGCCGAAGAGGCCGTGCGGTTCTAGGCGCTGCAATCTGGAACCACGAGACCGCTACGGTAGCAGGTTCGAATCCTGCCTCGGGCATGGATGTGATGTCATTAAGTTAGTTAGGTTTAACTAGATCTACGTTCTAGGGGACTAATGGCCTCAGAAGTTGAGTCCGATAGTGCTCAGAGCCATTTGAACCATTTTTAATCAACTATCTGTTCATGGTGAATTCACCTAATTTTTAGGAATGCTTCAAAGGCTGGCACTTTGTGGCGAGGTTCTAATTAATCGCTTGAATTTCAGTGCACTCACCTATTGACAGACAGTTCACCTTTTTTTCGTGTAGTATATATTGCTGTAAAATCTTGTGACAACAAATAAAGAGGTAAATCGAGAAGCGTAAAAAGAAAATTATCGCAGATGATACTACGTGCAAACTTTTCAAGTTCAGTCTCACGGGTTTGCACAACATTCTCTCCAAGACTCATAGCTTTGGTTTCTTCCTCCTTCCCCAAATATACTTTCATGTTACAGCAGTAATTAGTTGCGCTGTCACAAATCGCCCAGAACCTTATTCCATATCTACCAGTTTTTGATGGGATGTATTGTCGAACTGCAGAGGGTCCTCGAATTGTGACCAAATGTTTATCTACGGCCATGCACTATCGTGGAATGTAGGCACTCCTAAAGGTAATTTCCCACATCTTACAAACTTGTCTGATTTGTTCCAAATCCTCAGTGGACCTATGTTCCAGTCTGGCTGCTACACTGTCAATGTGCAACACCCTCAGAATAGCATGGAAGCGTTTGGGAGGCATTATTTCATGGAACACTGATCGACCGTTTTCATCATTCCAAAGCTCACTGATATCTTCATTTCACCACTTGTAAACTGCATTCAGGATTAGAACACCAAAAAACTTTTTCATTTCATTCATATCTACATACATCCAGTTGT
The DNA here is from genome assembly GCF_023897955.1 of Schistocerca gregaria. Classification (NCBI taxonomy): domain Eukaryota; kingdom Metazoa; phylum Arthropoda; class Insecta; order Orthoptera; family Acrididae; genus Schistocerca; species Schistocerca gregaria. The sequence continues at coordinate 323,396,746 of NC_064925.1, read as the reverse complement.
ACACGATTCGACCTTCCTTGTTGGACCACATACGTACATACTTTGTCAATGAGAGATAGACGGAAGAATAAAATAAAAGATTCTTCATTACCACAGTTCCCAGGTCCCTGGTCTTTCTTATATCCTTTTGCGCTGCCTATGAGAAATTCCAGCTTGTGGAACTGTAGTCCTTTTTTTATTTTTTATTTTATGTTTTGATCGTCTGAATGGTGAGATGCAGCCCGCCACGAATTCCTCCTCTGTGCTAAACTCTTCATCTCAGAGTAGCACTTACAGCCTACGTCATCAATTATTTTCTGGATGTATTCCAATCTCTGTCTTTCTCTACAGTTTTTGCCCTCTACAACTCCCTCTAGTACCATGGAAGTCATTCCCTCATGCCTTAACCTATCATCCTGTCTCTTCTCCTTATCAATGTTTTCCTCATATTCCTTTCCTTTCCGATTCTGCATAGAAGCTCCTCATTCCTTACCTTATCAGTCCATCCAATTTTCAACCTTTGTCTTAGTACCTTATTTCAAATGCTTCGATTCTCTTCTGTTCCGGTTTTCCCACAGTGCATGTTTCACTACCATACAATCCTGTACTCAAAACGTACATTCTGAGAAATATCTTCCTCAAGTTTCACACTAGTAGACTTTTCTTGGCCAGGAATGCCTTTTTGCCATTGCTAGTATGCTTTTGATGTCCTCCTTGCTCCGTTCGCCATTGATTATTTTACTGTCTACGTAGCAGAATTCCTTAACTTCATCTACTTCGTGACCATCAATCCTGACGTTAAGTTTCTCACTGTTCTCATTTCTACTTTCTCATTACCTTCGCCTTTTTTCGAGTTACTCTCAATCCTTACTCTGTACTCATTAGAATGTTCATTCCGTTCAGCGGATCATGTAATTCTTCTTCACTTTCACTCAGGATAGCAATATCATCAGCGAATCGTGTCGTTGATAGCTTTCGCCTTGAATTTCAATTCCACTCCTGAACCTTTCCTTTATTTCCATCCCTGCTTCCTCGATGTACATACTGAAAAGTACGTGCGAAAGGTTACATCCTTGTCTTACACCCTTTTTAATATAAGCAATTCGTTCTTGGTCGTCCACTGTTATTATTCCCTCTTCGCTGTCGTACATATTGTCTATGCTCCGTCCATCCTTATAGCTTACGCCTAGTTTTATCAGAATATCGAACATCTTGCACCATTTTACATTTTTGAACGTTTTTTCTAGGTCGACAAATGCTATGAACGTGCCTTGATTTTTCTTTAGTCTTGCTTCCATTATTATCCGCAACGTCAGAATTGCCTCTTTTCTGCCTTTACTTTTCCTAAAGCCAAACTGATCGTCGTGTATTCTTTTCCATTCTTCTGTATATTATTCTTGTAATCAACTTGGATGTATGAGCTGTTAAACTGATTGTGTTATAATTACCGCAGTTTTTGCCGTCTTCGGAATTATGTGGATGATGCTATTGCGAAAGTCAGATGGTATGTAGCCAGACTCATACATTCTACACACCAACGTGAATATTCGTTTTTTTTGCCACTTCCCTCAGTGATTTTAGAGATTCTGATGGAATTTGATCTATTCCTTCTGCCCTATTTGACCTTAAGTCCTCAAAGCTCATTTAAAATCAGATTCTAATACTCGATCACCTATCTCTTCTAAAGCGACTCCTGTTTCGTCTTCTATCACACCAGACAAATCTTCCCCTCTTAGACGCTGTCAATGTATTCTTTCCACCTATCCCCTCTCTCCACTGCAGTGGAATTCCCGTTGCACTCTTAATGTTACTGTTGTAGTTGGCAGGAGAGCCAACACCATGTTACTAGAGGAGGCTGAAAGGCACGCGTTTTAGCTCACGGAGGCTAACGTGAGGTCTGGAACAGGACAAGGAAATTAGAATTTAGAAAAAAAACGGACGTAGCTGGTGGAATACTTAACTTTAATCCATTAATGACGAACGTCGGTCTTGACGGTACATGATTCACAATATCAATAGTAACTGATAATAGCGCCTTGCTAGGTCGTAGCAAATAACGTATCTGAAGGCTATGCTAACTATCGTCTCGGCATATGAGAGCGTATTTAGTCAGTGAACCATCGATAGCAATGTCGGCTGTACAACTGGGGCGAGTTCTAGTAAGTCTCTATAGACCTGCCGTGTGGCGGCGCTCGGTCTGCAATCACTGATAGTGGCGACACGCGGGTCCGACGTATACTAACGGACCGTGGCCGATTTAAAGGCTACCACCTAGAAAGTGCGGTGTCTGGCGGTGACCCCACAGTTACCACCCTTGCTTTTAATGTCACCGGGGATTGGGTTTCTTGTATGCTGAGTCTGTCCTTCCGGCTACAATTTTTCGATATCTTAGTTTCCCTGCACTTCTTATTTATTTCATTCCTCATACACTTGCATTTCTGTATTCCTGAGTTTTGGTACTCCCTCCTTACATCAGTCAACTGAAGTGTTTCTTCTGTTACCCATGGTTTCTTCGCAGTTACCTTCTTTGCACCTACGTTTTCCTTCCCAACTTCTGTCATGACCCTGTTTAGAGATGTCCATTTCTCTTCAACTGTACTGCCTACTGAGGTATTCCTTATGGTGGTATCTACAGCCTTAGACAACTTCAACCGTATCTCGTCATTCCTTAGTACTCCCTTATCCCACTTCTCTGCATATTGATTCTTCCTTACTAAGGTCTTTAACTTCAGCCTACTCTTCATCATTACTATATTGTGATCTGAGTCTATATCTGCTCCATGGTACGCCTTATAATCCAGTATTTGATTTTAGAATCTCTGTCTGACCATGATGTAATAAAACTGAAATCTTCCCGTATCACACGGCCTTTTACAAGTATACCTCCTCATCTTGTGATTCTTGAAGAGGGTATGCGCTATTATTAGCTGAAACTTGTTACAGAACTCAATTAGTCTTTCTCCTCTCTCATGCCCTGCCCCAAGCCCATATTCTTCTGTAACCTTTTCTTCTACTCCTTCCCCTACAAATGCATTCAAGTCCCCCATGACTATGGTTTTCATCCCCCTTTGCATACTGTATTACCCTTTCAATATCCTCATAAACTTTCTCTATCTCTTCATATTCAGCTTGCGACGACGGCATGTATACCTGAACTATCGTTGTCCGGGGCTGGTTTGCTGTCGATTCTGATAAGAACAACCCTGTCACTGAATTGTTCAGAGTAACACAGTTTATGCCCTTCCTTCGTATTGATAACAAATCCTATTCTTGTTATACCATTTTCCGCTGCTGTTCATATTACCCTATTCTCAACTGACTAGAAATCCTTGTCTTCTTTCCACTTCACAGACGCCTACTATATCTAGATTGAGTACTTCCATTTCAGATTTTATAGTTTCCTTACCGCGTTCAAGCTTCTGACATTCCACGCCCCGACTCGTGGAAAGTGATTATTCAGTCTTTTCCTCAAGGTTACGTCCCCCTTGGCAATCCCCTCTGGACATCCAGCGGGGGACTATTCCGGAATATTTAGCCAACGGAGAGATCATCAGGGTGCTTCTTCAATTACATGCCACATATCCTGTGGATACACGTTACGAGCCCTTACTGCTATGGTTTTCATTGCCTTCAGCATCCTCATGCCGTTGATCACTGCCGATTATTCCGCCTTTAGGGGCAGTTTCCCACTCCTAGGACAAGAGAGTGCCCTGAATCTCTGTCCGATCCTCCGCCCTCTTTGACAAGGCCTTTGCCAGAATAAGTGTGACTTCTTATGCCTGAAGTCTTCGGCCGCCAATGCTTATTATTAATAAGAATTTAAGCAGTGGCGGGAATCGCACCCGGAAACGTCGACGTTTTGATTATGACAAGGCAATAAGTCACACTGAACAGGTTTTCTCCATCTTCGTAAAGCGATTCTTCATTGTCATCACTTTCGTGTAGTTCTGCGTTTTCAGCGACATCTACTTCATTATCATCATCACTGGTTGATTCACATCAAATAGGAGGGTTCTCAGAATAAGAAGACCGCTACAACAATTATCTCCTCATCTGATAGTCCTCTTCCTGTAACCTTTTCACTTTGTAGAACAGCCTACTGCTATGGAACAACGCCACAAAATAAATATGTTCTTATCACAATGAGGACAATTGAACACTGAAGAAATTACAGCGCTAGCCAGTAATGGAAAATGACTTAACAGATGCTATTGAAAACCCTGGACTAGTAATTGAGAACTCTCAAGGTTTTAATGAAAGAGCTCCTTTGATTTCATTTAAATCGGCTGAAAGCCACATACGAAAATCCATGACCCAATGCCTAAGCAAGGAATTGAGGTAGAGGAGTCCTTCTGGAAGTTTCACTTCTTTGAAAAATGTTTTTACTTCGATAAAGATAGGCTGAAGGCTACACATTAAGCAAGAACAGTGTTACGGCTTAAAGCTAAAACAAAGACTTTGAATGTTAATTCTAAATGGGCTGAAACCCGGCTGAAGGCCACATATCAACCAAAGAATTTAACGGCTTAAAGCATAGGAACAAGGGCTTTCAAATCGGCAGGCTGAGGACCTTAGCTTAAAATATTTCATGCCAACTCGGCTGAAGGCCTCATACCAAAAAAAAAAAACAATGTTATGAGTTAAGGGCAAGACCAAGATTTTGAATTTTCAGTTTAAGAGCGTTGAAAACTCGGTTGAAGGCCATACTCTATGGAGAAAACAATTTCACGGCTTAAGGCGTAAAGAGAAAATGCTTACAATTTTAATAAGCTAAAAATCGGCTGAAGGCCACACAGAGTACTTAAGACTAAAATGAAATCACTATGTAAAACACAAGGAGCGGCGGTCAGAAGGTTCCAAGGGTCGGCCTGGGACGTAACACTAAAGCACGTTTAGGTGAGTCAGGCAGCCAGACCGACAACCTCTTAACCGGAAGGCAACCCAACCGAAGGCCAGCCGACAAACCAACCAACAAACCAGTTCTGCTCCACGACGAAGGAACGACAATCAGATGTGAATAACACAACGTTCTGGATACTCGTGCCCAACCCAGTCAAGTCAGAATAAACGCCCAAAACTACGAACGCACCTCAGCTGTCGAAGTACACGCCGTGCTGGACAGCAACATCACGACGAGGAAAATACACTGCCAAAAACTATGTCAACGCCCAGGTCTGGTAATCAGAACGTTAACGACCACAAGGCAGAAGATACCGCTGGTGCACTTCATTAATGAAGGAGTGAATTAAATTAAGTTAAATGGCATCCAAGCAAAGGGCTGCATTTCTAGCCGACTTCAATGCACAAATGTTGTTGCTCGCGGGAATCTTCAAAAATGACTCTGAGCACTATGGGACTCAACTGCTGAGGTCATAAGTCTCCTAGAACTTAGAACTACTTAAACCTAACTAACCTAAGGACAACACTCACATCCATTCCCGAGGCAGGATTCGGACCTGCAACCGTAGCGGTCTCGCGGTTCCATACTGTAGGGCCTAGAACCGCTCGGCCACTCTGGCCGGCTCGCGGGATCTCTCAGAAAGCAACAACCAGGATCAAATGAAGAGAAGTGATAGCAGTTGATACTTGATACTAGGTTAAGTGAGCACTCTACCTTAGAGTCAAAGATCGGTGAGCGACGAACTTCGTAATCCTCGCAAGAAGTGCCTCACAACTCCAACCGCTCGTGCACGCCACCTGCGGCTCCGGCCCAACTCAGCGCGGCCGGGACCTCCTCGCTGCTCTGCGCCAACCGACTGACTGCCACCACCCGGAACGGTCCAAGGGCCAAACAGACGTCGGTCGATGGGACGACCGACCGAATAACGAACCAACGGTCGCTCCCGCTCCAGTCTCCTTCAATCGGACAGTGCATGTTTGTCGCCAGCGGTCGGTAAGCACTGGTTGTCCGCACCTCACTGGTGCTCTGTCCCCGACTACACTGCTGGTCCAAATTACTTCCAGACACACGACGACCCGGGAATACTATCCCTCACTCCAGAGAGGGTACGACGGGACACTTATCGATAAGCGCTGCTGTTGCCACTCACGGGCAAGTAAGACAGAAGTTAGTGGAGCCAGTAAATGGAATAAGGAAAAGAGGCTGCAGTACCGCAAAAGAAGATGACAAACAATAAATGGCATGAACACAAGCCGTGCACGGCTCAGCTGTGCAGATAGACATCTTATTGTTGAGAAGTTGCTTCTAACCGCACGGGCACCGAGGCATCTATTGGAGGAATCGTGCAGTGGCACTTTAACACAAAGCCATGGGTAAATCTGTATAACTTTTTCCCAAAAATATGACTAACTTGAAAACTGGGAAACGTCAGCTGTTATTCCATTGGTCAGTTACATACATTAATGTTTCAGTAAATAAGTAAAGTGGTGACTGAGGAAAACACATCGTCATATCATTTCTTTCAGATCAGGCGTGCTTAGACACTGATCAGCCAGAACATTATGATCACTGTCAGTATCAACCCTTCCAGGCGTCGCCCGGCTAGAAAATGACTGCTAGTCAGACTAACTCACGGTGCCTGTAATATCAGCGAGAGTGCTGTCCACGTGTGGAATGGAAAGGTGCGCAATCTATCTGAGTTCGACCAAGGGCACATTGTAATGGCCCAGAGACTCCGCACGAGCATTTCGGAAACTGCGCGACTTGTCTGGCGTTAGAGGAGCGCTGTGGCGAGCGTCCCGAAGGCAGAGGCATTTTTCAGCATGTTAATGAGGCTTGTCACAAGGCCAGCAGTGTGATGAAAACCAAGGTGAAACCACGTCCAGACATCGTGAGGTTGGGCTTCCACCCCTCATTACACATGTTTGACGTCGTAGACTGTGCAGACTGGTACAACAGGAGAGGTGACGAACTTTGGCGGAACGAAAATCAGACTTTAATGCTGGGCAGAGTACAAGTGTGTCTCAACATACGGTGCTTCGGACACTCCTAACGATTGGCCTCCGCAGTCGGCGACCTATGCATGTGCCAATGTTAACTCCACGACATCGGCAACTACGACTGAAGTGGACACGTGACCATCGGCATTGGACTTTGGCGCAGAGACAGAGCAGTGCATGGTCTGATGAATAAAATATTTTGTTCATCATGCCGACCGGAGGGCGTGATCCGTCTTCTTCCAGGGGAACAGCTCCTTGACAAGCTGGTGGCGACTCCATTATACACTGGGGAATATTTACGTGGACTTCCACGGGTCCAGTGGAGCTCCTGCAAGGCACTATGACGGCCAAGAAGTATCGTTCACTGATTACAGATCACGTACACCGCTTAACGACGATCATGTTTCCCGAAGGCAGAGGCATTTTTCAGCATGTTAATGAGGCTTGTCACAAGGCCAGCAGTGTGATGGAACGGTTAGATGAACAGAAAGACGAATTCCGATTGATGTACTGGACCCTAACTTGCCGGGTCTGAGCCCAGTCGAACACATCTGAGATGTTATGCAGAGTGGTGTCAGAACTGATCGCCACCCTCCCCGGGCTTATACGTGCAGATGTGGAGCCATCTCCCTCCAGTGACCTACCAAGGCCTCATTACTTTCACACCACGACGCGTCTCTGCTGTTATCCGTGACAAAGGTGGAAATACCAGCTGTTACGTAGGTGGCCATAATGTTCCGGTTGAACAGCGTACTACCAGCCACGATTATGTGGTGCCCCACGTTAAGCCGACCGAAGCGCCGTCACTCCTTAGTTGAGAAAGGCTAGTGCCTGTCGATGGGCTGTTGAATACACAGCATGAAATGTATTTGATAGATGACGACTGGCACAGTCATTGTCTATTTCTCCAAAAAAGTACTATGTGGTTATAATTAAAGGGCCATTACTACAGGGGTCCAATGTGGGCTGTAATTACCACATGGCAGCGAAACTTGGTAGACATTCGAATGCATCAATGCGGAAATGATATAAGCTGGAAAAACAGATGGCCACCAGGTTCTTTTGACACAGTGAATACAAGAAATACGTAAAGAAATGATGCCATATGTAATGGATTAGGAACGGATAGTGGGCAGGAAAGGTTAAACATGTGAGAAAGGCACAACGTTGACTTTATTACTCACTCGCGCTTACACAGTTGAGCAGCGGACACGTTGGCGTGATGTTGCATCCACATAATGATGTGATCGACAGTTGCTGGCAGCAGTTTGGTGGAACCTGAGCAATGTGTTCCTGTGTACTGACTTTCAGATCAGATAGAGACCGAAAGTGTTTCAGACAAACGCGTTCCTTTAGACATCCCCACAGCCAAAAGCCACATGGATTCAGGTCAGGTGATTTCGTAGATCTCGCATTGGAAAATCTATGGAGTCAAGAAGTTCATGGAAGGTAGCATTAAGGAGATCTTTCACTGGGTGATCGACATGGCCCACCTAACCTGAAAACAGTGGATCCTACGTAACTACGTGCTGTACAAGGCGGTCAGGCGGTCACGGCTCACCTGACATGCCCTTTGGGTGTACCTGTTTTGCAGAACAACTTATCGAGACTAAAGGTGCTTGCGAAACCACACCTCACAGAAAAACGGCGAGTGCAGTGGATCTTCGCGCAACAGGCGGTTTAGCAGAACCCCAGATTTGGCAGTTCTGTGCGTTCGCTGCACCCCGTCGGGTAAAATGTGCCTTGTAACTCCACAGAGTCATCATCAACTTCGATCTGTGCCAGAAACCGAACATAAAATTCAGAACGTTGCTTGAAAATCTTGAGCATCGTGTGGATCTTGTACGGGTATCAGTGTAAAACAGAGTGTAAAACTTTCCGTATTGTTGACCACGGGCCGGCCTGAGTGGCCAGCGGTTCTAGGCGCTTCAGTCCGGAACAGCGCTGCTGCTACGGTCGCAGGTTCCTATCCTGCTACGGGCATGGATGTTAGTTAGGTTTAAGTAGTTCTAAGTTCTAGGGGACTGATGACCTCAGAAGTTGAGTCCCACAGTGCTCAGAGCGATTTGAACCATTTGTTGACCACGGGACGGACAATTCTCGTGACACTGCGCGGGCGTTAGCACTACATGGAGCAGCTGCTTCGTGGTCAGTCACAGCGACATCAACAGCTTCCACCGGGATAGAGCGCCTTCCTCTCCCAGGTGCCACAGCAAGCTCAGACGTGTTTTCGTATTTCATTATCGTGGTCTTGAAACCATTTCATGACATCGCCCTTCTCAGACCTTTCGATAGGCGATACTCTTTCAACGCAGCACAGTCAGTAATTGCTGCCGTTCACATAAAACAGTTTCACTAACTGCGCAAAGTCTCTCTTCTGAATAGCCGTACTATTCACTCACCTTATGGCTTGTCAAAGCACAGCGTGGATCTCACACTGTCTTACAATCAGCGTACAGACTTGCACCTGATGGCGACAACTGGAACTAATTTGTTTTCCAGTGTAAATAGGTTGCAAATTAATGCTTTAGGCGTATCTACTAAGTTTGGCTGACATACCATAATTACAGCCCACACTGGACCTCAGTGGGAAGTTGCATTTTAATAATAACGACTCGGTACAATCAACAACAATTTTGTGCTGCCTCATATCAAGCCACCCGAAGCGCCTCACTCCCAGACTTAGTAATGCTGTGGTCGACTACTACATGTTCACTGAGACAGACCAGTGCCTATCGACGCGTGGGTGAATACACCGTCAGTAATCTGATTACTTCCGATTTTCACAGTTAATGCCCACTTCCCCAAATAAATATGTAACACAACGACTGAACGAAACGTGCTCTATAGACTATGTACTGTCGTTGCTGATCATTGGTTACAGCTCGAAGCAGGCGCTCAGCTGCTAATAACAGGCCTGGAAATACGGAAACAAGCTCACATCATTTGATCTTAACACTACATATTCTCTCTTTCCCAGTTCTTATCTCGAGTTAGCGGAACAGCTTTCATGGTTTGGCAAATGTTTTCGTTTTAGCGATGTGGCCCTGTCGTCATAGTTGAGAGTTAGGCTAAGAGAATTTATTTTTTATTTATACAGGTCCGCCTTGATCACACAAGCTTTTGTACGTCACTGTTACCGGTTTCTGCTATTGCCATCTTCAAATCACGAAATATTCTGACGTAGCTATCAACGTTGATAGCTATATCAGAATATTTTTTGATGTGAAGATGGCAGTAGCCGAAAACAGTAACTGTGAAGTATAAAAGCCTGTATGATCAAGACAGATTTGTAAAATAAATACATGAAGATGGTATCTGCTCTTTCAGACATGTCAGAAAGGACGGATACCAATGATGACCATGCACTTCTCTTAGAATGAAAATGATAATTAGATCAAGACTCTAAGCTGTCGACAGGCGCTGATATACATCAACGGGGACGGTTGAAAATGTGTGCCCCGACCGGGACTCGAACATGGGATCTCCTGCTTACGTGGCAGACGCTCTACCCACTATTTTTCTTTTTGAAAAAAAAAAAAAAATGTGTGTGAAATCTTATGGGACTTAACTGCTAAGATCATCAGTCCCTAAGCTTACATACTACTTAACCTAAATTATCCTAAGGACAAACACACACACACACATCTCCGCCGGGACCAGCCGCACAGTGCATGACTGCAGCGCCTGAGACCGCTCGGCTAATCCGGTGGGGCCTTTTATTTTTTCATTTTCTTCTTCGGTATTGTCCGTTACGTTTGGTCTTGGCGGACGACACAAGACATCTGTTTAAGTTGATCGTTGATCTCTTTACTCAGTTTTTTTTTTTCTGGCGGCTAGCAGCCGTCTAACCGAACTCGCTGAGCTGCCGTGCCGGCTATCCATCTGGGCCACCGAGGGCACTGCGGATATTGCGACTGCAGGAATTTATCCCTTGCACCCTCTCCGTGACACCCACATTTCCAACTTACTGTCCACACACTATATTCCTAGTGCCCCTGCCCATTACACTCATTACTCGAGGCAGACAATCTTACCGAGTCCCGTAAGAGTTCGGGTAAAGCGTGTGCATCCAGCACAGAAGAAGAAGGTCAATGACCGGTTAGACTTAAATATATGAAGGCGGTATCTGTTCTTTCGGACATGTCGGAGCGTGAAAGCGGTAAATCCCTGCAGTAGCTCTAACCGCTGTGCCCTCGGTGGTTCAGATGGATAGAACGTCTGCCATGTAAGCAGAAGATCCCGGATTCGAGTCCCGGTCGGGGCATTCGTTTTCAACTGTCCACGTTGATGTATATCAACGCCTGTCGACAGCTTAGGGTATTGATTTAATTATTATTTCATTGTAAAATAAAGTACCACAATATGATCACGGACTCTTTTTCGTACTTTATGTCGTCAATTGATAAGCTAAGGGAAAAAGTCGTGCGTGCCATCTATCTGTAAATCATGTACCCTTTGTTGTGTTTGTTACCGTATTTTAATCCTCTTGTGTAAGTGTCTCTTGAGGTGGAGATTGATAGGCAGTTCGTCTGTTGCCTAAACGAGTGTGTAAAACTGCCAAAAGTGTTTGAGCCTGAACGGTGTATTTGACCAACGGTCGTTGGTCCAGTGTGTACATTCGATCAAGATCTGGCCCACAAGCGATCGAGCAGCGCGTTAATGACACCTATAATACCAGACAATTATACTAAGTAAACTGACACAATTTCTTTGGGCCTAACCGACGGTGTAAATTACCTCTGGAAATTCCGTAAGGACGTCTGCGAAAAGCACTCCCAAGTAGTTCTGTTAGGGGTTCACTGCGAATATCCGATACAGAGATAAAAGAATCAGAATGGGGTACAACAGATCTGTTATTCTGCACGGCGGACTCTTCGGCCATCCCTCCCCATGACCCCACCTCCACCCTCTTTTACTCATTCCCCTCTGATAATCACACTCACTCCATCCGACTGCATTATCCGATAGTATAGTGCTAGTGCACGAGCACGAAACTCCTGTCCTCGTGCCATTTTGCGTTCTGCATCAGGAATATACAGCCTCGCTTATCTGAGAGGCCGAGCGCGTACAAACCTTGCAGAAGATGTAACAGTGCTGCAGCACTGTCGGGTGGAACTGCTGCGGTGCATCGGGGACGCGCCAAGCCCTGACAATTTACTCCTTGTTCCGCTCTGTACCCTTCGGGAGCCGGCAAGTGTCTGCGGCAACAAGCTGCCAGACAGGCATCGGGTGGTGTTTTCCCTGTAGCTGGCCCTGCGGCAGGTCCGGTGCGGGAGTGGGGCACTCAGTGAGATTGCCGGAAGCTACGCTCGTTCCAGCGAGCGGCCGGCGCCGCCGTAAGGTAGAGGATCATGCCCGTATCTGCAAGGTTGGTCGCCGTCGTCTGCTCCAGGGCTGTATTAACCACTGTGTGAAATTAATTTTAATTTCGAAAAAGTTTGCCCCTTCTGTTTCGAACAGGAACCAGGCGCTAGTACAAAACTGTCGGTATTACAAAACAGTTTTGAGCTTAACGTCTTATATGTACACAAGTGCTAGAAAGGAATAGAACAAACAGATGACTCTAAGCACTGTGAGACTTTACATCTGAGGTCATCAGTTCCCTAGACTTATAACTACACTACTGGCCATTAAAATTGCTACACCAAGAAGAAATGCAGATGATAAACGGGTATTCATTGGACAAAGATGTTATACTAGAACTGACATGATTACATTTTCACCCAATTTGGGCGCATAGATCCTCAGAAATCAATACCCAGAACAACCACCTCTGGCCGTAATAACGGCCTTGATACGCCTGGGCATTGAGTCAAACAGAGCTTGGATGGCGTGTACTGGTACAGCTGCCCTTGCAGCTTCAACACGATACCACAGTTCATCAATAGTAGTGACTGGCGTATTGCGACGTGACAGTTGCTCGGCCACCCTTGACCAGACGTTTTCAATTAATGAGAGATCTGGATAATGTGTTGGCCAGGGCAAAAGTCGAACATTTTCTGTATCCTCAAACACCCGTACAGGACCTGCAACATGCGGCCGTTCTTTATCCTGCTGAAATGTAGGGCTTCGCAGGGATCGAATGAAGGTTAGAGCGCCGCGCCGGATTAGCCGAGCGGTCTAGGGCGCTACAGTCATAGACTGTGCGGCTGGTCCCGGCGGAGGTTCGAGTTCTCCCTCAGGCATGGGTGTTGTCCTTAGGATAATTTAGGTTAAGTAGTGTGTAAGCTTAGTGACTGATGACCTTAGCAGTTAAGTCCCATAAGGTTTCACACACATTTGATCATTTGAACATTTGTGGGAGAGAGCTACGGGTCGTAACGCATCTGAAATGTAACGTCCACTGTTCAAAGTGCAGTCATTGTGAACAAGAGATCACCGAGACGTGTAACCAATGGCACCCCATACCATCACGCCGGGTGATACGCCAGTATGGCGATGACGAATAGAATCTTCCAATATGCGTTCACCGCGATGTCGCTAAACACGGATGAGACCATCGTGATGCTGTAAACAGAACCTGGATTCATCCGAAAAAATGACGTCTGAAACTAGTTTATTTCAGAGATATGCAGCAGAGTAAGGATCGCAAGGGCAACACAAACAAAACAAATTTAATTCTTCTCAGAAAGCAACGACACGAAGTTACCAGAAATTCAACACAGCTACTTACTGCACATTCACCCCAGAGCATGTCCAAAATGATGTACATGTACACGAAGACAATGACGTGCTCGACGTGTTACCGCTCTCAGTATGATGCATGCTCCTTTCATCTCATTCTGCACAGTGGCGCAGCTATTTTCAGTTGATTGCTGTAACAGTGATGCATTCTCAATTGCAACACCATAAACGCGCTCCTTAATGTAGCCCCAGTCCAGTGGATTAAGATCCGGCAGACCAAGCAACTGCGCCTGTACGACCCGTCCACTTATCGGGTTAAGCAACTGAGATACTCTCATGCCTCCCGTCTGAAATGTGGAGGGCCGCAGTTATGGATAAACCGTACGTAGGATCGTGTAGTGAGGAGGACATCAAGAAGCAGACCACCCCATTCGTGTTCCACTGTCGAATAACATGTAGACCGAGCAACTGATTTTCCAATGTACAACACCAAATGGTCACTGCAAAATGGTGCTGATATCCTCGTTCTGTAGTTATACGAGGTTTCTCATACACCCACATGTGCTCCGCAGGGCCATAGAGTACAATGGACCACACTGGTCAAGTAAATAAAAGCATTTCGTACCAGAATAAATCGTTATGTATTGAGCGGCTCACAAAGAAACTTCATTCGACATACAGGCGAACACAAAACGCCAAAAGAGTGTACAGGCCTATGATTTAATGCCTGACACAAGTAAAATTATACGTTATAGATCGGAAACAAATCAATTTCAGAAAATTTTTTTTAACATTTTACTCTTACTTTGATGCATACATTACGCCTACGAAGTGTGTACAGCTAATTTTGAATTACCCTGTATATCCTATCTCTGCATATGCCACTGTAGCACTTACTTCGGTTCTTACCAAATTTAATCACTCCCTCCAAATCCTGGAGCTCCCCCTCACTTTCCGTATCCGACTAACTTCTCCTATTCGTTTCCTGTATCAGCTTCTAAATCTCCCATATAACCTGGGACACCTACAATGCCTTCAATTCCCTATATCTCTCTTAAACTTGAGTCTCAAAAACCTACAGTCTACCCCATTCTTGGGAACCCTGCCCTGCAAGCGCACCTCTGTCAAAAAGTCCCCCCGTCCCCAAACACTCCAGGTCCTTTCCCACTCGTAGAGCCTGGCGATTAGATTTCTTCTTCACAACAGAATATTGACGAACTTCTTCAGTAATTGTCTGCAGCTGTACTAAACTGAAGATTTAACTTTGCCGAGCGTGACAGGTAATAATGTGACTTGAGCAGTTGCTATACATCTTTGCATTTTTTGGTTGCTACCATGCTCACGGGAAGTTTTGTGAGTTGCTTGATGTGGCGGTGGATTCGCTTCTCTTCTTCAGTCAAGGTGGACGCTAACTTTTACAGAACAACGCCGAAATATATTCACCAATCTTTCGTCTGTCGCTTCCTCGTACAACCCATTCCAAGCTGCACAAAAGGACTGAGCAAACAAACATCTTGGCCCACAGACGCTATTTCCAAACACAACATGAAAATGGCAGCGATATACGTGGGCGTCATTCATCCAAAATTCCCGTAAGTTCGCCGCCACGATTTGTTGTCCAATGGAAAAACAACAGTAGTATACTGCTTGTCTGAAGACAAAGACAACACGTCATGGGTTACTGATTCTATGTTCGGTTTTACACCTCAGAGCTGCTCTTGTGGACTCCAATAGGCTCACGCTATACTGTAGGTGTATGCATCTATACGTAACCTATAGTGCCAAATACAACACTCCAAAGAAGAAAATATTTTTTTTTTTCTGAAGGAGAAAACAAAAAAATTGTCTGAAATTTCATGGTCGAAAAGATGTCTGCTCAAACTCTGTGGCGTGCAACTCAGTGCCACAAGCAATCATTAATATACGGATGATGCGCTTCAGGTGGAATGACACAATAGTGTGGCAAACTAGAGAGAGGAGAAAAGGCCAACTTGCCAACATGAAGGTGGTTTTGCAGGTTTCCCATGTTCATCTAGTGTTACAGTTCTGCCAGTCAACTCCCAAAAATACAACTCACAAATTACACTGCTCAACTGTACTTATGATACTCGACGTTAAAAAAGAGAAATCATGAAATTAATGCAGTAAATCAATTAGCACGATTAGATATGAGGCTTTGTATGCAAACAATAATTACTTGAATAAACGTTTATTGCGGCTTACTTCCTGTTTCTCCACTTCGAGAAACGTTACTATCATTCTTTCTAGGTTACTTTTGTCGATATTTAACATAATTTTCTCAAGTGATTTTTCTAAATTTCTGATTTTCAATTTTCAATGTCCATATAACATCACTGAAGTGTGAATTTGTTGTTAATATTTTCTAGGCATTTTGGACATCCTGGTTTTAATAACATGAGAGTATAAATTCAGAGTGTTGAATAGAAAACGTGGCATCTGTATTTCTATTAAAAAGTAATCTCTGCGGCACAATCCTGTGACCGGGTTACTGGCCCGACTACTGGTAGAATACAGCCTTTCTTCGCCACGACACTAGGAGAGGGGGAGGCTGGCGAGCGTAGCACCCCAGTCGCCTTTTACTCCTAGGAAGGGTCCATGGCATTCATGTGCTAGCATTTTGTGAGGACCTGGGACAGTCCTGGAACGACTGATGCAGACCTGCGATTGAAGCTGGGCTTCCAAGAGGAGAGTCTAGTGCTAGACCAGCACGGCTACCATATTCATTTTAATAAAACAAAAAGGAGTATTTTGTATATGTTAAAAATGGTTATCATTTTCATATCAAAGTAATTTGTCTTCAAAGTTCTAAATGAACTGCTATGAATCATTTGATACAAAAGAAGTTTTATATTCATCTTGTCAATGGAAGTTCTTGGGGTAGGACAACCTTTCTAACTTATCGAATTAATTACATAAAAAATTACTGTTTTGGAATCATGCTGTGTCTAGGATAAATTTATTCGGACACCTATGGCTCCAACGACCCATACTTTACAATAAAACTGTAATTTCTATAATGCATTGTAAAGAGCGGAAAACTTTGATCACTTATAGCCCAGCTCCCAGTTGTTGTTGTTGTTGTTGTTGTGGTGGTGGTCTTCAGTCCTGAGACTGGTTTGCTGCAGCTCTCCATGCTACTATATCCTGTGCGAGCTTCTTCATTTCCCAGTACTTACTGCAACCCATATCCTCCTGAATCTGCTTAGTGTATTCATCTCTTTGTCCCCCTTTACGATTTTTACCAGCCACGCTGCCCTCCAATGCTAAATTTGTCATCCCTTGATGCCCCAGAACATGCCCTACCAACCGGTCCCTACTTCTTGTCAAGTTGTGCCACAAACTTCTCTTCTCCCGATTCCTATTCAATACTTCCTCATTAGTTATGTGATCTACCTATCTAATATTCAGCATTCTTCTGTAGCACAACATTTCGAAAGCTTCTATTGTCTACTTGTCAAAACTATTTGTCGTCTATGTTTCACTTCCATACATGGCTACACTCAATACAAATACTTTCAGAAACGACTTCCTGAGACTTAAACCTATACTCGATGTTAACAAATTTCTCTTATACAGAGATGCTTTCCTTGCCATTGCCAGTCTACTTCGACCGTCATCAGTTATTTTACTACCCAAGTAGCAAAACTTCTTTACTACTTTAAGCGTCTAATTTCCTAAGGTAATACCCTCAGTATCACCCGACTTAATTCGCCTACATTACATTATCCATGTTTTTGTTGATTTTTATCTTATATCCTCCTTTCAAGACATTGTCCATTCCATTCAACTGCTCTTCCAAGTCCTTTGCTGTCTGTGACAGAATTACAATGTCATCGGCGAACCACAAGTTTTTATTTCTTCTCCATGGATTATAATACCTACTCTATATTTTTCTTTTGTTCCCTTTACTGCTTCCTCAATATACAGATGGAATAACATCGGGGAGAGGCTACAGCCCTGTCTTCCCAACCACTGCTTCCCTATCATGCCCCTCGATCCTTATATCTGCCATCTGGATTCTGTACAAACTGTAAATAGCCTTTCGCTCCCTGTATTTTACCCCTGCCACCTTTAGAATTTGAAAGAGAGTATTCCAGTCAACATTGTCAAAAGCTTTCTCTAAGTCTAAAACTGCTAGAAACGTAGGTTTGCCTTTCCTTAATCTTTCTTCTAAGATGAGTCGTAAGGTCAATATTGCCTCACGTGTTCCAACATTTCTACGGAATACAAACTGATCTACCTCGAGGTCGAATTCTACCAGTTTTTCCATTCTTCTGTAAAGAATGAGTATTAGTATTTTGCAGCTGTGACTTATTAAACTGATAGTTCGGTAATTTTCACATCTGTCAACACCCGCTTTCTTTGGGATTGGAATTATTATATTCTTCTTGAAATTTGAGGGTATTTCGCCTGTCTCCTACATCTTGCTCAGCAGATGGTAGAGTTTTGTCAGGACTGGCTCTCCCAAGGCCGTCAGTAGTTCCAATGAAATGTTGTCTACTCCGGGGCCTTGTTTTGACTCAGGTCTTTCAGTGCTCTGTCAAACTATTCACGCAGTATCGTACTCCCAATCCACCTTTCTTCATCTAGATCATCTTCCATTTCCATAACATTGTCCTCAAGTACATCGCCCCTGTATACATCCTCTATATACTACTTCCACCTTTCTGCTTTCCCTTCTTTGCTTAGAACTGGGTTTCCATCTGACCTCTTGATATTCATACAAGTGGCTCTCTTTACTCCAAAGGTCTCTTAAATTTTCCTGTAGGCAGTGTCTATCTTACCCCTAATGAGATAACTCTGTGCATCCTTACATTTGTCCTCTAGCCATCCCTGCTTATCAGTTTTGCACTTCCTGTCGGTCTCATTTTTGAGATCTTTGTATTCATTTTTGCATGCTTCATTTACTGCATTTTATATTTTCTCCTTTCATCAGTTAAGTTCAATATTTCTTCTGTTACCCAAGGATGTCCACCAGCCCTCGGCTTTTTACCTACTTGATCGTCTGCTGCCTGCACTACTTCATCCCTCAAAGCTACCCATTCTTCCTCTACTGTATTTCTTTCCCTCATTCCTGTCAATTGTTCTCTTATGCTCTCCCTGAAACTCTCTACAACCTCTGGTTTAGTCAGTTTCTAAAGGTCCCATCTCCTTAAATTCCCACCTTTTTGCAGTTTCTTCATTTTCAATCTACAGTTCATAACCAATAGATTGTGGTCAGAGTACACATCTGACCCTGGAAATGTCTTACAATTTAAAACCTGGTTCCTAAATCTCTGTCTTACCATTATATAATCTATCTGATACCTGTTAGTATCTCCTAGGTTCTTCCATGTATACAACCTTCTTTCATGATTCTTGAACCAAGTGTTAGCTACGATTACTTTATGCTCTGTGCAAAATTCTACCAGACGGCTTCCTCTTTCATTTCTCCCAGTAGAAGAATTTAAATGTGAAGAAAAAGGAAAAATCAATGCACTGTTAAAAGCAAAATTGACTGCCGTAATTCAAATATGGCAGTGATGAGGACAAATACATGCTCCAGATGAATAAGGAAAGGTTGAGGTACAGCGACCGATGGTGGCTGTCTATTACATAGCACTGACCTGAGAAACGAGTTGTTATCGTAATATAGATGTAATAAAGTGTACCAAAACAAAGGAGTTGCCCATACTCTAACTGCACTGAATCACCATCAGCCGAGATAGTTCACAAGAGAGTTGGAATACAAGATCACTAAACACCTCGGTGACAGTACTAGACTCTCAAGACGAAGCGAACATCCTGAAGCCATTCGTTAAACCCATAACTTGTACCACAATCAGAGACTAAATCTCCTCATCAGGGTTTGGTGAAGAGAAAGAGACAATTTGGAAACATTAATTCCATCTTAGTGGATCTTATGTGGCTCGAAACTCACTTGGTTCATCACGTAAAAAATGTCTCACGCAGTCGGGCAACTGATTTATGAGGACTGATCAAGAAAGATAACAAATATTTATTACCTTATTTCCGTGTTGACATCATCGTTTTCAAAGTACTCCCTTCCTACTTCAATGTTTCATAGCGTCTCTGCCAATCCTCGAACAGAATTTCCAGGCCATCCCTTTTCGAGCACTACATCAGAGTTCTCGAATCAATTGCGCCGAAATTTTGCCTTTAGTGGTCGGAATAAAAAAAATCACGGGGTGCAAGGTCGGGGATATAAAGTGGATGCGGTACCCGGGTCATGTTGAACTGAGCCAAAAACTGTATGACCTGATTTGTGATGTGAGGATGCACATTCTCATGTTGAAGTTGCCACCCAGTCTCAGAAAGTTCTGGTCGTTTCCTCGTAATGTTCATCCTCAGTTTAGCTAACACTGACGTGTAATATGCTGCTGTAACAGTGGCGTGAGGGAAATTGCATGTTGGTAGATGATTCCCAGACAGGCAAGAAGATGATCTCTATCAATTTCCCTACAGACGAAACAACTGTCGCCTTCTTTGGTAGTGGAGAATCTGACGATTTCACACTATGCTTTCTCGTTTCTCTTCAAGATCATGATGATGCAGCATTCCCTCTATCAGCAGGAGACAACATCTCGTGGCTCGTCTCTATTCAAACGGTCTTTTGTTCAGATGTCAACAAACGTGGCACCTAACGGGCACAAACAGGATTCATATATAGATGATCACGCATAATATAAAGGCACTGACGTATGAAATTCTCAACACTTCACTGAGGTCACGCAATATATCTGCCGATCCTCATGGACAATCACAGGAGTTACGTTTATGTTCACTTTAGTCGCAGCAGAAGTCTATTCGTGAGCTTCATCATGCTTAAGACGGAAAAGTCGTCTTCTTTGAAGTCCTTGAACAACATAAACACTGTTACACGAGACAGTTAATCGACACAGCACGCTTACTAGATTGTAACGTAAGTTTCCGTGGTTGTACGGTTTAAACGAGCACAGCATTTTGTTGAGCTGAACTGTTCCTCTCGAATTACCTCCGTTGTTTGGTATACGCGATGCAAAGTGGGTGTATAAAATGAAACACCACTACCAACATGCCAATACGAGAATGCTGCCACCTATGAATGCTATAAGTAAAAACCCGATGTTTTCAAATATTCCATGAACCATAGACCTTGCCGTTGGTGTGCGAGCTAGCGTGCCTCAGCGGTACAACTGGCCGTACCGTAGGTGCAACCGCAGCAGAGGGTTACCTGTTGAGAGGCCAGACAAACGTGTGGTTCCTGAAGAGGAGTAGCAGCCTTTTCAGAAGTTTCAGGGGCAACAGTCTCGATGATTGACTGATCTGGCCTTGTAACATTAACCGAAAAGGCCATGCTGTACTGGTATTACAGTCGTAATTTTTCTCGAGAACATGCATCTTTACTGAATGGTTAAATGATGATGGCGTGCTCTTGGGAAAATCTTCAGAAGGTAAAATAGTCCCCCATTCGGTTATCCGAGCGGGGACACTCAGGAGGATGTCGTTATCAGGAGAAAGAAAACTGGCGTTCTACGTACGTATCGGAGCGTGGAATCTTAGATCCCCTCATCGGGCCCATAGGTTTGAAAATTTAAAAAGGGAAATGGGTAGATTAAAGTTGTATATAGTAAGAATTAGTGAAGTTTGGTGGCAGTAGGAACAACACTTCTGGTCAAGTGAATACAGGGTTATAAATAAATCAAATAGGGGTAACGTAGGACTACGTTTAATAATGGGTTAAAAAATAGGATTGCGGGTAAGCTACTGCGAACAGCATAGAGAGCCCTTTATTGTAGCTAAGATAGACACGAAACCCAGGCCTACCACAGTAGTAGAAGTTTATATGCCAACAAGCTCTGCAGATGACGAAGAGGATCATGAAATGTATGGTGAGATAAAAGAAATTATTCAGATAGTTAAGGGACACCGAAAATTTAATAGGTGTGAGGGACTGGAATTCGGTAGTAGGAAACGGAAGAGGAGGAAAAGTAGTAGGTGAACATAGAATGGGGGTAAGGAATGAAAGAGGAAGCCCTCTTGTACAATTTTGCACAAGGCGTAACTTAATCATAGTTAACACATGGTTCAAGAATCATAAAAGATGGTTGTATTCATGGAAGAGGGCTGAAGACAGTAGAAGGTTTCAGATAGATTATATAAAAGTAAGACAGAGATTTAGGAACCAGGTTTTAAATTGTAAGATATTTCCAGGGGCAGATATGGACTCTGACCACAATCTATTGGTTATGAACTGTAGATTAAAACTAAAGAAACTGCTAAAAGGTGGGAATTTAAGGAGATGGGATCTGGATGAACTGCAGGAACAAGAGGTTGTAGAGAGTTTCAGGGAGGGCATTAGGGAATGATTGACAAGAATGGGGGAAAGAAATACAGTAGACGTAGAATGGGTAGCTTTGAGAGATGAAATAGCGAAGGCAGCAAAGGATGAAGTAAGTAAAACATCGAGGGCTAGTAGGAATCCTTGTGTAACAGAAGAAATATTGAATTTAATTAATGAAAGGAGAAGTTATAAAAATGCAGTAAATGAAACAGGCAAAAAGGAGATCGACAGGAAGTGCAAAACTGCTAAGCAGGGATGGCTAGAGGACATGTGTAAGGATGTAGAGGCTTATCTCCCAAGGGGTAAGATTGATACTACCTACAGGAAAATTAAAGAGACCTTTGGAGAAAAGAGAACCACTTGTATGAATATGAAGAGCTGAGATGGAAATCCAGTTCTAAGCAAAGAAAGGAAAGCAGAAAGGCGGAAGAAGTATATAGATGGTATATAGTCTGACAGAGCACTAAAAGTCCTGAGTCGAAACAAGGCCACCGGAGTAGACAACATTCCATTAGAAATACTGACGGTCTTGGGAGAGCCAATCCTGAAAAAAACTCTACCATCTGGTGAGCAATATGTATGAGACCGGCGAAATACCCTCAGATTTCAAGAAGAACATAATAATTCCAATAGCAAAGGAAGCAGGTGTTGGGAGATGTGAAAATTAACGAACTATGAGTTTCATAAGTCACGTTCGCCAAATACTAACTCGAATTATTTACAGACAAAAATGTTTGAACACGCGAGGTAGTACTTACCCTACCACTTACCTAAAAGATAGAATAAGGAAACGAAAACCTACTTTTCTAGCATTTGTAGACTTAGAGAAAGCTTTTGACAATGTTGACTGGAATACTCTCTTTCAAATTCTGAAGGTGGCAGGGGTTAAATACACGGATCGAAAGGCTATTTATAATTTGACAGAAACCAGATGCCAGTTATAAGAGTCGAGGGGCATGAAAGGGAAGCAGTGGTTTGGAAGGGAGTGAGACAGGGTTGTAGCCTCTCCCCGATGCTATACATACTGTATGTTGAGCAAGCAGTAAAAGAAACAAAAGAAAAGTTCGGAGTAGGTATTAAAATCCATGGAGAAGGAATAAAAACTTTCAGGTTCGCTAATGACATTGTAATTCTGTTAGAGACCGCAAAGGACTTGGAAGGGCAGTTGAACAGAATGGACAGTGTCTTGAATGGAGGGTATAAGATGAGCATCAACAAAAGCAAACCGAGCGTAATGTAATGTAGTCGAAATAAATCGGGTGATGCTGAGCGAATTAGTTTACGAAATGAGGCACTTAAAGTAGTAGATGAGTTTTGCTATTTTGGGTGCAAAATAACTGATGACGGTCGAAGTTAAGAGGACATAAAATGTAGACTCGCAACGACAAGGAGAGCGTTTCAAATGAAGAGAAATTTGTTAACACCAAGTATAAACTTGAGTGTCAGGAAGTCGTTTCTGTAAGTATTTGTACGGAGAGTAGACATGTATGGAAGTGAATCACGGACGGTAAATAGTTTAGACAAGAATAGAATAGCTTTCGAAATGTGGTGCTGAAGATTGGATGGGTAGATCACATAACTAATAAGGAGGTACTGAATAGAATTGGGGAGAAGAGAAATTTGTGGCACAACTTGACTAAAAGAAGGGCGTCGTTGGTAGGACATGTTCTGAGGTATCAATGGATCCTCGATTTTGTATTGGTGGGCAGCGTGGAGGGTGAAAATCGTAGAGGCGGACGAAGAGATGAATACACTAAACAGATTCAGTAGGATGTAGGTAGTAGTAAGTATTGGAAGATGAAGAAGCTTGTACAGGATAGAGCAGCATAAAGAGCTGCATTAGACCAGTCTCTGGACTGAAGACCACCACAACAACAACAACAACAACAAGAGAAATTAACACGAAAACTACAGGAAAAAATCATTGTGTCTTTGTTGATCAATCCTCGTAGAAACATACCTCATTGGTCCGTCACGCAAAGAGGGTATCACAAAACAGAACAATGACATCGGTAGCATGTGGTTAGAGGAAAGAAAATCCCTTTAAAGCATTTAGTCAGCACCATGCTATATCTGCAGAAGACGTACCAGCTTCTACCAGTTCATCAGACGTGCACGTTCCTGAGCCATGTGTAGAGCACTTTCCCGCGAAAGGCAAAGGTACCGAGTTCCAGTTTCTGTCCGGCACACAGTTTTAACCTGCTACGGTCGCAGGTTCGAATCCTGCCTCGGGTATGAATGTGTGTGGTGTCCTTAGGTTTAAGTAGTTCTAAGTTCTAGGGGACTGATAACGTGAGATGTTAAGTCCCATAGTGCTCAGAGCCATTTCAATGATACCATAGCAGCGCTGAGCCTTAGTGGTACCTAAGGCTGTAACTTAGGCGCGCGAAATTGGGTGGGAAAAATGTAGCCCTCTGGTTGGCCAGTTTTTTTGGAAGACAGAGGACGCTTTAGAACGGCAGAAAGGAACACTAGCCAGCTACTGTGGAAGGAGAAAGACGATTTTCTGAATCAAGACTAAAGCTTCGACTTAGTCATTTTGGAAGTCGTAGCTGATGATTTTGTACATCTAATCTGAGGTTTACCACATCAGTATTCCTAATAGTTGAGATAGTATATTACTTATCCAGTTCTGCTCAACAGAAGAGGACCTCTTTTATTGTTGTTTTATTCGTTACTCAGTTTTGATCAAGAGAAAGAAATTGACTGCTTTCATAGGGCGTAACCAAGTGTCTCCCGCATAAAAAAAACCTAGGGTGAATAATGCTTTGCTACAGCAGCAATCCCACATCACAATCAGCAACCTTGGATTATAAGTTGCAATGTCGCCTGTTGGTGAGGACGATGCTGTGGGGAGGGTGGATCAAGGCCTACGCCGTCATTTCACCTAAGAGGCTTCTGCGACGGCCAACAGGAGGTTCCTTGACCCTGAGAGAATGTTAACAACTGATCGATGTGAAACACGTCTTTCAGATTGAGACAGAAAATGTGCATTGCCTGAATAGAGCGTTCAGTGCCTGATTTGAGGGCTGTTAGCTATGATTAACTTAATTTATTTCTGAAAATTAGCAGTCCATATTACTGGAAACAGGCGCTATACCTCCCCAGATGAGTTACTTTCTCTTACTGAAAACAATTACTACTACCATCCTACTCATAACTTCTGTGCTTCTGTAATCCAGCCTACTGAAAACAGCACTAACATGAATTAACACGATTACTTAATAACAGTTTGCGCAACACAATCTCTCTTTAGACATGCTCTGTAACTTGAAACTATGGTCAGCGGCGAACTTACAAAAGAAGATTAAATGTGAGACATGTAATACTATGGAAAATGTACTACAAATGGTGTAGTTATTGACGCCTTTAAAAGGCAAGGGACACCCAATGCGGAGGAGATTCTGCGCCATGTTCAAAGCTGGCAGATCATCAACAACATTGCCGACAAAAAGTCATGGGAGGCACATCATCACTCGATCCGACACGCCACCCCCTCCTCTTCCCCCTCCTCGTTGTCATGCGGCGACGATCAACACGAACGTGGCAAGTCGCCCCTCGGACTAGGAAAATGCCCCTGAAACTGCGACGCACAGGAGGAAAGCCTATCGACAAAGAACCCATTGTAGACTGAAACGAAGGAAAGTATCAGCTTCGTTCATAACGTCCTCTGCAATGTACACACAAGTGGGAGATTGGAGTACCGCTGAATAGATGGGGAAATCTTCGATGCAAAAACTATTAAAACAATAAGACTGCGAAACAGAAACATATGGACAATCAGAAATTTGTCAAGTAGTTTGGTATGGGAGAGGGGAAACGGCTGAAGATTTCTCTCCGTTAAAAATTACAGACAGTATTACATACATCACATGCGTCAAGAAATCTTCATCTTAGTCAAGGACCTGATATTTTGTTCACTGGGCGTCAACACGAATCTGTATCGAACACTTCCGTACGTTATTGAACAAGGCATCATCCAGGTCGCCGGTGTTTACGATTTCTGGGCCTCATGAACGAAACGAGGGGGCTGACTTTCACAAGACTGTCGTTTTCCTAATCCATCTTATTGCTCACAGAGAATATTTTCAGTTTCTATAAGGGTTATGACAGGTGAGCATGAAATATGTTGCAGAACTCTACGACCGCGATATACGACTACAGCCATTTGCATTGCATTTAAATATACTGGTATACAACATGACCAAATAGGGAAGCACCCAGAAGAGATGTTCGTATGTCAATGTGACATCGTACACGTACACATCGTATCCAGGTATGAAAATGATCAGACTAGTAATTCTCTGTGACAGGTAGAACGGCCAACAGAGTGCATTACTGTTGTTCGTGCTGAGTGTTCTTAGATAACACTTGAGATGACAAAAGCCATAGGATAGCGATACAGATGGAAGTAGTATCACGTATACAAAGTATAAAAAAGCAGTGAATTAGCGGAACTATCTTTTGTAGTAAGGTGAATCAGTATTTTCAACATTTCGTGGCCCTGTCAGCAACTGTATAAATATTAATTTTAATTTTGAACATCAACAGCCTCAGTTGCACCGTTTACCTAGAATTTACCCAGGTTTCAGTCGGGATAACCCAACCTTCTTCAGAATAACAGTAACTACCGTTTGTCTGTAGTTGTAGTACAGCACTCGTGGCTGCCGCATCGCGGTCGCGAAGTGGGGCCCAGGCACTTTCAGATTAATTTTTACAGTCTGACGATAATTTATGAATTTGTAGTTTTAGCTTGACGATGTCCACTATGGACAAACGGTAGTTACTATTATTGTGAAGAAAGTTGGGCTACACCAACTGAAATCTAGGTAAATTCTAGGTACAAGGTGCCACTGAGGCTGTTGATTATTAAAATTAAAATTAATAAGGTGAATCACGTGAAAAGGCTTCCGACATGGTTTTGGCCTCCCGACGGGAGTTAACAGACTTTGATCGTAGAACGATGGGACATTCCATTTCAGAAATCGTTACGGAATTCAATATTCCGACATCTACACTGCCCAAAGTGTGCCGAGAATACCACATTCCAGGTATTACCTATCTCTGACAAGACAGTGCCTGACGGCCTTAACTCAAGACCCGAGAGCGGTGGCGTTTGCGTAGAGTTGTCAGTGTTATCAGACAAGCAAATCTGTGTGAAAAAGTCCGGAAATCAGTGTGGTATGCACGAAGAACGTATCCGTTAGGAGAACGCAGCTAAATTTGGCGTCAATGGGCCATGGCAGCAAACGACGGATGCGACTGCTTTTGCTAACAGCACGAGATCGCCTGCAGCGCCCTTCCGTGCCTCGTGACCATATTGGTTGAACCGTAGACGACTGGAAAACTGTGGCCTGATCAGCTGAGTCCCGATTTTGGTTGGTGCCATCTGATGGTAGGGTTAGAGTCTGACCCTGATCTCACGAACTTATGGACACATTGTCAACAAGTTGATGGAGGCTCCATAAATGGTTCAAAATGATTCAAATGGCTCTGATCACTATGGGACTCAACATCTGAGGATGTCAGTCCCCTAGAAATTAGAACTACTTAAACCTAACTAGCCTAAGGACATCACACACATCCATTCCCGAGGCAGGATTCGAACCTGCGGACGCAGCGGTCGCGCGGTTCGAGACTAAAGCGCCTAGAACCGCTCGGCCACACTGGACGGCGGCCCTTAATTGTATTGGTTGTGTTACATGTAATGGACTGGATCCCTTGGTTCCAATTAAACTAACCATTCACAGGAAATTGTTATGTTGACCTAGCTACAGACCATCTGGAGCTGCTTATGGATTTCATGTAGGCAAAGAGCCACGGAATTTTTGTGGATGACAAAGCGCCATTTTAGCGGACCACAATTGTTTGCGATTGGTTGGAAGAACGTCGGCCGGTGTGGCCGAGCGGTTCTAGGCGCTTCAGTCTGGAACCGCCCGACCTCTTGGTCACAGATTCGACTCCTGCCTCTAAGTTCTAGAGGACTGATGACCTCAGATGGTAAGCCCCTAAGAGCTCAGAGCCATTTGAACCACTTTTGATTGGAAGAATATTATGGACAAATCAAGAGTCCGCCATGAACGCACTGGATCTTTATGGTACAGAATTGAGAGGCCAATTCGTTCACCAAATCCTGCACTGCCCACACTTTCGCAATTGTGTGTGCTACAGACAAAGCATTGTTCAATATTCTAAAATACTTGCGGAGTTCATGGCACGTCGAGTTGCAATACTACACCGGGCAAAATGAGGTTTGCACGATATCAGGAGGTATCCCAAAGCTTGTCATCCAATACTATGACACTTTCACGAATCAATGCATCTATGCTAGCCGCAAGGGTTGCAATCTCATACTCATATTGCCAGGTAGGTATGACTCGAGCTCGGAATCATGCTCTCAATCTGTGAAGTTCCATTTAGTTTCCTCCTGCATGTCTGGGTGATTCACATTTTTGCCATGTATTTAAGACTAACTTTGTACTGTTCACTGATGTTATACTGATCGTTATTTATGACATATGCGATGAACAAGTGTCAGACCTCGAAACTAAGGTTCCATCGGCTTTCGGGTAGATCTGTCGGTACTCTAGGTAACTGCGTATGGATCTTGCTTACTGCAAACGAACCGGGGTCACTCAGAAGTATGGACCCCGAAACGAGTGTAATTTTACGAAAAATCTTGAAGGACGCTTCTACCCTTTCTCCTACTCTACACATTGAAGCAAATATTGTGCCACACTATCCAAAATGGGCAGTAATTACTGTCTCTTGCATGGTATGAGAACAGACTAAATCGTAATACTGATATGGCCCTTTAGCCTTGTTACAAGATATGGGCATCCACGCTGACTTATAATGGTAGGGAAAACGCTGTGTATTTTTTTTAACTACTCGAACTACAGCGGTAGCAGAGAAGCAAGTTCGACGCTGTGCGACACGAGAAATCGAAATTACGAGCTGTCAAGGAGCATTCACGACGGGAACCGCATGCGTGGCCCTTCTCTTGTGAGAGCGCGCCGAGTCGTCGTCCACGGCGACACAAAAGGCAGAAACTACCAACCCCCCACGCTGTCCCACTCCCTCCCCCCTGCCACCTTCCCGCTGCAGCCGCAGGGCGTGCGCGCATTTTGCAGAGCTTTTGTCGCCACTGTCGAGGGCCACACCGCGGCCACTTGGTCGCCCCGCGCCCCTGCTCATACATATGAAACGCGCCATACATGTTTCAGAAACCCCAGAGCCGCGATTTACGGCGCACACTACTTAACTCTGAAACTCAACAACGCCACCAAGTCCACTTCAAAAATATTTCACGCTCGTATACCCTGGTTAGTCCCCACATCGTAACCATGGGACCGACAGAACAAACACATCCGATTCAAATGGGATGCACATGAAGGTTTCTTTTACAATGACAGTCTTACTTTTTTATATTTCGTCGTCCATATTTTTTCTGCTTTCATCTCTACACCACATCAAAGTTCCTGCATTGGCTCACATATTCTAGTACCCGAATTCTTGCTTTCCTGTATCACTTCTACCTGCTGAGGGTTGAGACAGAAGAACAATAACCAAGTATCGATTGAGCTGTAGTTTTCTAAATCGCCATCGGAGTTGACTTATTCAGTTTACTGACCATTCTTGCATTGAACCTCAGTCAGAATTAATTGTAGCAAGACAGTACGATACTGAGAGCCTGTGTTGTTAAGAAGAACGATATAACGTCAAATATGTACACCAATCATACAATTAAAGTTGGTAGAACTTCAGTCTACCCTCGATATGCTGGAAAAATTATATGTTTAACGTAGGCCGCAGGCATAAAACGTCGTCCGAAATTGTACTGAATGCTATATCAGAAAATTATTTTGAACAATTAGTTCATGAGGCCACTCGAAGAGAAACGATTGCGAAAGCATACTCGATCTCTTAGCAACATACAATCCTGGACTAATAGGGAGTATCATGACGAGTACAGGGATTAGTGACCACAAGGCAGTTGCTGCTAGGCTGAATACCGTAACGCCCCCACCCATCAAAAAGAAACGCAAATGACACCTTCTTAAAAAAAGCTGATAAAATGCTCTTAACTCCTTTTTAAGAGACAGTCTCCAATCCTTCCGATCTAATTATTTAATCATAGAATAGATGTGGAATGATTCGATAGTATCGACGGCAGTTGAGAGACATACACCACATAAATTAATAAGGGATGATACTGATCCCCCGTGGTACATAAAACGGAAGAGATGGCTGTTGCCGAAGCAACGAAAAAAGCAAGCCAAATTTGAAGGAACGCAAAATCCACTAGATTGACAAACGATAGTATGTCTCTGGCAGAAAATCCAAAGAGTATCTGGTCATACATAAAGCACACCAGTGGCAAGACGCAATCAATCCCTTTACTGCGCGATAACAACGGTGAAATCGCTGATGACAGTGCCACAAAAGCAGATTTATTAAACACGGTTTTTCCAAACTCCTTCACCGTAGAAGACGAAGTAAAAATTCCTGAATTCCAAATAAGAACAACTGCCAAGATGAGAAACTTAGAAGTAAATATCCTCGGTGCAGCAATGCAGCTTAAATCACTTAATAAAGCCAAGGCCTCCGGTCCAGATTGTATACCAGTCAGGTTCCTTTCAGAGTATGCTGATACAATAGCTCCATATGTAGCAATTATATACAACCGCTCGCTCACAGAAAGATGCCCACCAAAAGATTTGAAAATTGCTCAGGTCACACTAATACCCAAAAAGGGAAATAAGAGCAGTCCGCTAAATTACAGTCCCATATCATTAACGTCGATTTGAGTAGGGTTTTGGAACATATACGGTGTTCGAACTTTATGAATAACCTCGAAAAAAACCATTTATTGACTCATAGTCAGCACGGATTCAGAAAATATCATTCTTGTGAAAAACAACTAGCTCTTTATACTCATGAAGTAATGAGTGGTATCGACAGGGTAAGTCAAATTGATTCCATATTTTTAGATTTCCAGAACGCTTTCGACACCGTTCCTCACAAACGTCTTGTAACCAAACTGCGTGTCTGTCAGAAAGGTCACAGTTCGTAGTAATAGACGGAAAGTCATCGAGTAAAACAGAAAGAATATCCTGAGTGCCCAAGGAAGTGTTATAATCCCTATATTGTTCCTGATTTATACTAACGACATAGAAGACATTCTGAGCAGCCCTCTTAGCTTTTTTGCAGATGATGCTGTCATTTACCGTCATGTAAAGTCATCAGATGACCAAAACGAATAGCAAAATGACTTAAATAGGATATCTGTGATGTGCGAAAAGTGGCAAGTGACCCTGAATAAATAAAAGTGTGAAATTATTCACATGAATACTAAAAGAAATCCATAAAATTTCGATTACGTGATAAGTCACACAAATCTGAACTCTGTAATTTAAACTAAATACTTAGGGATTACAATTACAAATAACCTAAATTGGAACCATCAAATAGGTAATATTGTGGGTAGAGCAAATCAAAGACTGCGGTTCATTAGCAGAACACTTAAAAGTTATAACAGGTCTACTAAAGAGACTGTTTACACCACGCTTGTCTGCCCTATTCTGGATTATTGCTGTGCGGTGTGAGATCCGCATCAGATGGGACTTACGGGTGACATCGAAAAAGTTCAAAAGAAGGGTAGCACGTTATGTATTATCGCGAAATAGTGGAGATAGTGCCACCGACATCATACGTGTATTGGAGTAGCAATCATGAAAACAAATGCGTTTTGCGTTGCGACGGGATCTTCTCATGAAATTTTAATCACCAGGTTTCTCCTCCGATTGCGAAAATATTCTGTTGGCACCCACCTTCATAGGGAGAAATGATCAACACGATGAAATAAGAGAAGCTTGGGTTTGGCCGTGAGTCGTCCACAGAGAGACAAAGTGGTTGCGTGACCACTCGCGTAAAGAGAGAGATCTGGTTTCTCTGTCGTCAAATCCGTAAACAGCTTTAAGTTGTTCGTATTCGCATTTATCGCACGACGAGTTAACGGCCATCTAAGGAAGCGTATCTCCCGGTAGCAAGGATTTTTCCATAAGCATAGTTCGTCTCCTCATTTCTACTTCAAACTTCTTGTACGAGTGACGTATTTAAAACTTCGTCTGTTATATTTCCCATGTCAATCCGCTCTGATACGGTTCCTGACCGACGGTCAATAATCAAGTATCGAACGAAGGCTTTATATTTAATCTTTAAAATTTCAAAATAGTGTTGATCCGACTAATAGAATAAATATGCAAAGCAGTGATGAAGATTAAACATAAGACGAGGCGATATTGGGTGGTGGGAATTGAGGGAGATGGTTTCCTAGCCACATCACAAACAACCTACTACTCGCAAAATTACCAATAATATTTTATCAATATCCTCCTTTTACAGATTTCCACACAACTCTATCTTATTATTCGAAATTACTTTATCACATGTTCCGTCAGCCTTGAAAGATTAACAGACTGAAGTGGCTTTTTTATTTTGAACTGAAAATTACTCTGGCATATGGAATATGTGAGCAAATCTGATTAATGTTGAATACGGAGACACATCTGATTGATACTGACTACAGAATCACACAAAGTTTCTGGCAGCAAAAGACAGCAATAGCATCTTCTTGATTCTTCTGTATCTACCGGCACGTCAACATTTTAGTTGCCCTGAGGAACTACCGGAGAATTGAGTCTTACCCGTAATCAACTGCAGCCTGGATAGAATTGGGATACAACGCCGAAAGAAAACGTTATTCCTGTAGCTAGTTTGGTACTAGGTAGCTGGTAAAGAACTTTTGCATTTTAACCTGAATATTTTACTAATTCTCTTGTTAAAAGAAATGTCTAATCTTCAGTCAGAAGGGGTCTTGTTTATCTGCGAAAATACACAGAACGTGATGAACAAGTGGCAAACGTATCTTCAATCCCCATGCTCAAAACACAAAAAAGCAAAATACGCTTGTCACTTGCACACAGTTTATAGACGAATTATTTTCAACTAAATGCGCACATGTTCATCAAATTTCGCGTATTGTGCGCTACATAACAAGGCGTTTGGGGACAATGGGTATCTCTTTCTAGAAACAAACTCAAGAAATATACTTTTATATATGCGTTCGGAACACCACGAATAACAAGCTGCACGAAATATAACGTACCTGTAATCCAATAAATCACCTTTCAGACGATCCTTCGAATTCTACACAAATAGTCGGCACAATGACCACAATTTTCTACAGCCAACTAAATAACGACATCTCTAATCTGACTCAAATAAGTACAAATTACCACCCACTGTGAGAAAGCATCCCTACATCGTTAAGTCCTCAAGGGTTTTGGTCTTATTCATTGCTATCCGAGAAAAGAACTTGGCGCTCAACAGCCACCACGTGGTACGCAATATATTTAATTTACCAGGTATTTCCTTTCCAGGAAGCTACAAGCACGCACGTCATAAATCTCGTTATAACAAATTGTTAAAGAGTAACGAATTACGTGACCTAGAAGCGACGACAGAACAGCATGTGACTTCACACGAAGGAACATGGCAAGAAACTCCAATATCTTGGCACTCTCAGTTACAAAACATGTGTATAGCACACAGCAAGGCAAAGTGTTTATGTAGTGAATGAACAAAATAACATTAAAACTTTCTAGTTGACCGAGGGCCAAGTGCGATTTGAATGACTCAGTCATCATTATAATCAGCAGTTTCAATAAACATCTTCCGATAAATAAACCAAATGATTAATCTGCGAGCTGATCGTTAATGACAATGGTAATTCCGGCCCTCTTGCCCAAGCTCTGCATGGCAAAAGCACATATACATCACCAACGATTGTCTCTTCGCGAGTGTCAGAACAAGTGGCATTTTGTTCATGTTTTTCTGCGAAGTTCTCTACCTGTGAGCCTCGGATAAACAACTTGAACAATTCGACTTGACATGCAAACAGGCATCATTCGCAGAGATTTAACTGTTGAGTGGTTTCTTCTCTGCGGATAAAATTGTTTGTTTCTTTATGCCTGATTCGGTGCACGTGGGTGAGTGGTCAGCCAATTAGCCGGTCAGACTGTTTGGAGGGTTTAAGTACCGTAATCCGAGCCTTTGTTCGATGTTCCTTATCTGTGTCATACAGAGCTTTCTGTCAAATAATAATCACCATCATATTTTTCAGTACGTGCAATAAGTTACAGTGTATCGTTTAAGTGCACGGCGCCTGCTGTAGGTTGTTGTTTAAAACCATGGAATTCGTCGTGATGGACGATAAAAGACCCGTCAAATGAGTAATAAAACCGAATAAGAATATTTTATCTTTTACTTTTATAGAATATAAAATTTGCTAATAAGTACCTTGAGCATAAGCGCTCCGTGTTAAGGAACAATTATAGTGAGAAAATACACTCCATTATATTACATTGTAGACTATTGTACATTGAAGAGATGTTATTACATGAAGTCTCATGAACGCCTTATTAGATTATTTCAACTTTTTCCATTGATCCTGATGACCTTGTTACACCAAAAGACATTTCTGAATGACAAAAACATAAGTTTATAAGTTGATAAGGTGATAATACGTCTACTGTAACGTATCACAGCTATACTTACAGCAAGAATAGAGTTGCACATCAAAGAATATTAAGTTTGAACCTTCTGATTAAGTGCCGGCCGGAGTGGCTGTGCGGCTCTGGGCGCTACAGTCTGGAACCGAGAGACCGCTACGGTCTCAGGTTCGAATTCTGTCTCGGGCATGGATGTGTGTGATGTCCTTAGGTTAGTTAGGCTTAATTAGTTCTAAGTTCTTGGGGAGTGATGACCTCAGAAGTTAAGTCGCATAGTGCTCGGAGCCTTCTCATTAAGCAATGCTGAGGAGAGAAGTTCATTATTTTAAAATGTAGCTGACACGGTCAAAAAGATGTACGACATTGTGGCTATAAAAAGACGTCAGAAGATTTCTCTCATGCGCGGAAGTAAAATCACTGCCTAAGAACTTCGTAATAAAATAGAAGAAACTTTATAGGCATTGAACGAAACACGCGGTTTCCAAAATTGACTCAGGGATGAATTGTAATCATTTTTGTATCATACGTCTAACTTTTCGAGGTCAGTCACACCGTTGCATCATTATAATACAGTTTTAAGTCTGTGACTGAATGTCATAACCTTATTGACTAACTTCGGATCATATATACACTCCTGGAAATAGAAATAAGAACACCGTGAATTCATTGTCCCAGGAAGGGGAAACTTTATTGACACATTCCTGGGGTCAGATACATCACATGATCACACTGACAGAACCACAGGCACATAGACACAGGCAACAGAGCATGCACAATGTCGGCACTAGTACAGTGTATATCCACCTTTCGCAGCAATGCAGGCTGCTATTCTCCTATGGAGACGATCGTAGAGGTGCTGGATGTAGTCCTGTGGAACGGCTTGCCATGCCATTTCCACCTGGCGCCTCAGTTGGACCAGCGTTCGTGCTGGACGTGCAAACCGCGTGAGACGACGCTTCATCCAGTCCCAAACATGCTCAATGGGGGACAGATCCGGAGATCTTGCTGGCCAGGGTAGTTGACTTACACCTTCTAGAGCACGTTGGGTGGCACGGGATACATGCGGACGTGCATTGTCCTGTTGGAACAGCAAGTTCCCTTGCCGGTCTAGGAATGGTAGAACGATGGGTTCTATGACGGTTTGGATGTACCGTGCACTATTCAGTGCCCCCTCGACGATCACCAGAGGTGTAAGGCCAGTGTAGGAGATCGCTCCCCACACCATGATGCCGGGTGTTGGCCCTGTATGCCTCGGTCGTATGCAGTCCTGATTGTGGCGCTCACCTGCACGCGCCAAACACGCATACGACCATCATTGACACCAAGGCAGAAGCGACTCTCATCGCTGAAGACGACACGTCTCCATTCGTCCCTCCATTCACGCCTGTCGCGACACCACTGGAGGTGGGCTGCACGATGTTGGGGCGTGAGCGGAAGACGGCCTAACGGTGTGCGGGACCGTAGCCCAGCTTCATGGAGACGGTTGCGAATGGTCCTCGCCGATACCCCAGGAGCAACAGTGTCCCTAATTTGCTGGGAAGTGGCGGTGCGGTCCCCTACGGCACTGCGTAGGATCCTACGGTCTTGGCGTGCATCCGTGCGTCGCTGCGGTCCGGTCCCACGTCGACGGGCGCGTGCACTTTCCGCCGACCACTGGCGACAACATCGATGTACTGTGGAGACCTCACGCCCCACGTGTTGAGCAATTCGGCGGTACGTCCACCCGGCCTCCCGCATGCCCACTATACGCCCTCGCTCAAAGTCCGTCAACAGTACATACGGTTCACGTCCACGCTGTCACGGCATGCTACCAGTGTTAAAGACTGCGATGGAGCTCCGTATACCACGGCAAACTGGCTGACACTGACGGCGGCGGTGCACGAATGCTGCGCATCTAGCGCCATTCGACGGCCAACACCGCGGTTCCTGGTGTGTCCGCTGTGCCGTGCGTGTGATCATTGCTTGTACAGCCCTCTCGCCGTGCCCGGAGCAAGTATGGTGGGTCTGACACACCGGTGTCAATGTGTTCTTTTTTCCATTTCCAGGAGTGTATATACGACATCATGGTTGACCCGTTTTACGTTTCTATAGGTGATTAGGCGAGTATTTTGTGTTATAAATTTGGACTTAATGACTTCGTTAAGAATCTCACATCACAGGCAGGAAGACCTGGAGCAAGTTTGACTCGCACATACTTTGTCTCGTTATTATTTCTGTTACGGTGTGGCTGTGTGATATGTGATGGATTGGATACAGACGTGTAAAATTCATAGAGTGACACAGTCTCCTTGAATCCTCGGCACAACGATAGCTGAAATTGCACATTTGTTTCTTCCATGATTATTACTTGTTCGTTGTGTGACACTAGCAAAGACAAGGCTAATTGTACGGATGATAATGCACCAAAACACATTGTTCTATGAAATGTTTCTGTGCCGTATCATCAGGCCATTGTTACATGCACATATTTGTTTCCAGCCAGAAACATTCCTTTTTCTCCAGTATCATCTTTTACATCGTTGTATGGTCACTGGTGAACACGCATCGCCAGTCGTTGTGGCCGAGCGGTTCTAGGAGCTTCAGTAAGGAACCGCGCTTCTGCTACGGTCGTAGGTTCGAATCCTGTCTCAGGCATGGATGTGTGTGTTGTCCTTAGGTTAGTTAGGTCTTAGTAGTTCTAAGATGTCAAGTCCCATAGTGCTCAGGGCCATCTGACCCGTTTCTTTTCAAGACGCATCGATGGCGGAGACCTCGAACTTCGGAGGTTTAGCTGCGTGATCGGCGACCCTGCAAGTCGGTCGAATGTCAAACTACGAAGACGGTGATACAAACAGCCACAAGGATTGCGAAAGTCAGTCAAAAATGGTTCAAATGGCTCTGAGCACTATGGGACTTAACATCGATGGTTATCAGTCCCCTAGAACTTAGAACTACTTAAACCTAACTAACCTAAGGTCATCACACAACACCCAGCCATCACGAGGCAGAGAAAATCCCTGATTGGCGAAGAGTTATAATGCCTAATTGCGCAAGTTCGACTTGGATCACTCTGACGCTACCGTCAGCGTGAAGAAAACGTAGTCCCTGTTTAGTCGCCTTTAAAAAGCGCTCGCACCCAGCGTCTTTGATCATTTTAACGTAAACTGAGAATCGAAAGTTGGGTACCTAAAAATTCCGATTGAAACGTTCGACATCTAAGGCTTTCTGCCGTTCATGGCCCGATCAAGAGATGATACGTAATGTCGATTTCCTGAACGTGTTTTACATGATGACACTGCTCGAAGCCCGCGCGCAGGCCAAGTTGCAGTGTAAACAAACACGAGTTCACACGCTGCGCAGGCGGAATTACGGCAAATTCTCTGCAGGGAGCGGCCGCTACAGCTAGACTGTACTCACAGACCACCAGCCATAGACAGTCAGACATTAGCACTGTGTAATAATTCATGTGCTTTCACTAGGAGATCCGAAGTAAGTATGTCCGGCAGGTCATTTCAAGTCATACTGAGCAAGAAGACAAGCTCTGCAAAGACTTTAAACGATGGATTCCCTGAGGGATCTGTCTTCACTCCATTGCTGTTTAATCGGTAAATCTCTTAAATGCTGAAATTATATCTCGTAAGTTTGGGATTTCCGTAACTGGGTGGTGGGAGAAACCACAGCTATCCTAACACTTGTTTTGACGACAATGGGAACAGTCATGGAAAGTGCAACCAAATGCCTCCAAGCCAGAGACAGGCTGCTTTTATTTGTGCGTCAGAGCGATGAACAGATTGTTCCAGGTCCATTATGATAACAATGTATTTCACCACAATCAGCATCCAAAATACTTAGGGATTACGGTGGACCGGACACTGTCCCACAAAAAACAACTGGAAGATATCGTAAGGAAGATATGAACAACATCCTACCGAAGATGTGGAGCACCTTATAGCTTCGCTGATGAAACTCTGTGCTCTTCATCACAAGAAACCCTCTGTTACCTGTCCGTCAAGACTAAATTAATTTAGAACGAAACCGGCTTCAATTAAGAGAACCATCTATGAAAACAACAATGGAACTACACACGATTCGGTTCAACTTAACCTACGCATGAGAGTGAGATTGGGCAGTAGCTTACCTTCCTGTTGACAGCACTTGTCCCGCTCAAGAAGGAAAACTCTGCCTTCGACAAGTGGCGCAGAAAATGGACAATACGCATCAGTCATGGCGAAAGCGCTGCTCTATTCTTACATGGGGTGTAAGGTTCCATCTCCAAAATTCGATTGCGGAGCAGCCAGGCAAACAGTTCGGCACACTGTCACAGAAAGTTGCAACAGAAAATATAGCGGAACTCTCAAGGATTTCCTGATGGCTACAAACGACGCAATTAATTACATTACAAATCTAAGTGTCTGTTTGTAAATTACATGTTTGATTGATAGTATTTTATTTAATACTAGCTCAGTACCTAGTGCTTCTCGAGTATGTTTGTTGATCTCCTCCACTTTCCTTTTTTGTGTACGTCTTCTCCTCTCCGTTCTCTCTGTCCACCAACTCTTCTGTTACTCTGTCCATCTGCTCTTCCCTTACTTTGTCCATTTCAACCTCCCCCTGTGTCTTTCGCCTCCTCCTCCCCCATCCCTCTTTCACTCTCTCTCTCTCTCTCTCTCTCTTGACCCCCCTGTCTATAGCTTTCTCTTTTCTGTCCCCATCTCCCCTTCCCCCCTCTCTGTCCATTTACCCTCCCCTATCTCCGCCCGTCTGTGCTATTTTCTCCTACCTCCTTTCTCGCTCCACATTATTACTCTCACCTCAATAGGAGGCTGGTGAATCTTACCCCTACGGTATTTTCTTCCAAATTGTAACTGTGCAACAGATCTGACATAAATCGTTCCAACGGCTTTGGATGAACTTTTTATCTGTGGCTTTGCTCGCATACGTACATTTTAACACATTTGACACATATTTAACATATTTCACTCGTATTTCTATGTATATTTGACTTGTGTGTATAATGAATTTCGTGCTACAGATTTATTTCCACGCAGCTCAGTGTTTATGACGTATCTCCTGAACTGTGTGCTGTACAACGGTATATCCAGTGATGTATGTACTTCTTGTCTGCGAAATGTGTTGTAAATATAGTTGGTAGTAAAAAAGGAAAAAATTATTACGTCATGCAAAGCGCAGCAGTTTCGCACGAATCTTAGTGTTTACGAAGTCATATGTCCTGAACTACATGTCGTAAAGTGGTATATTTTTCTAGATACATTCAGCGCCATGTATGGATACCGTTTAATAAATAGGTTGATAATAGAATTAGTAGCAAAGAAATAATAAATTAAAACGTAGTGCATGATGGTGCAGAATTTGAAGCATATCTCCAGAGCTATGTGTCGAACAATGACATTTAGCGGCATATTTGGATACGGTCTGCGAGAAGTGTTGAGGATGGTTAGTAGTGAAAAAGTAATAAAGTTCAACGCGTTGCATGATGCGGTAGTTCTCACGCATTCAGTGTTTATGACATATCTCCTGAACGATGTGTCGTACATTTCAGTGGTATGTGTGAATACTGTCTTCAAAATATCACGCTCACAGTTAGCAGTAAAGAAGTAATAAAATAGAGCGTCTGCTTCATGTGGCAGTTTCACTGTATGTACATCATTTTGTTGGGGTTGTCAGCAAGAAAAAGTACCGTGGAAGTTTGATATTACGTGTAAAGTTTCTTGCAAGTATCAAAGTGCTCTCATTCTGAAATACTGGATGACTAAAGCATGGGTATTTTCGCGTCTCTCTGACAGTAATCCTTTCCGGACAATAGAGGATATGTATACCAATTTGGTTGAAATCAGTGCAGTGGTTTAGGAAGAGGAGGAGTCTTACGTAGTATAAACATATACGTACGTCCAATTTTATAGTCTGTCTGGGAAGATTGGAATGAGGTAAAACTCGTCAAAGCGATTCGGTAATGATTTACGTTGATGTGAGTCAGAGGACGCTCATAGCGATGTATCATTGTAGATGTCACAATGGCGAGTTGTGCCCCCCCTGTTTACTGAATGGAAGGGAGACAGCGACCTGGAGACAATGAACTTTCACTAACGAGAGAAGCACAGTATTAAGGGATGGTCAAAATGAAGATTGTGCTGGCTGTATAATGTAGCTGTCTGCAGCCTTCTATAAATCACCTATCATCAGACTTCGGTGAATTACGGACTCACTAATAAAAGTAACACAATATCAGCTGACACTAGTAGTAACACTGAGGTGACAAAAGCCATGAAGTACCTCGTAACATCCTGTCGGACCTGCATTCGCCTGTTGTAGCGTAGCAACTCGACGCAACTTCCACAAGCCGTTGGGAGTAACCTGAGGAAATATTGAGCCACGCTGTGTCTATAGATGTTGATAATTGCTAAAGTGTTGCCGGTACACGATTTTGAGCACGAACTGTCCTCTTGCTTATGTCGTTATGTCCCATAAATGTTTCGATGGGATTCATTTCGGGCAGTCTGGATGCCCAAATCATTCGCTCTAATTGTCCAGAATCTCCTTTAAAACCGATCATGAACAAGTGTGGCCCGGTGACATGACTTGTTATCATCCACAAGAATTCGATCGTTGTTCGGGGCCTTGTAATCCCTTGTAATCCACAAATGGCTGCAGATGCTGTCCAAGTAGTCGAATACAACCATTTCGAGCCAATGATCTGTTCAGGGTTATAGACACAAATTAAAATAGGGGTAATGCAGGAGTAGGTTTAATAATGAATAGGAAAATAGGAATGCGGGTAAGCTACTACAAACAGCATAGTGAACGCATTATTGTGGCCAAGATAGATACGAAGCCCACACCTACTACAGTAGTACAAGTTTATATGCCAACTAACTCTGCAGATGACGAAGAAATTGAAGAAATGTATGATCAAATAAAAGAAATTATTCAGATAGTGAAGGGTGACGAAAATTTAATAGCCATGGGTGACTGGAATTCGACAGTAGGAAAAAGAAGAGAACGTAGTAGGTGAATATGGACTGGGGCAAGGAAATGAAAGAGGAAGCCGCCTGGTAGAATTTTGCACAGAGCACAACTTAATCATAGCTAACACTTGGCTCAAGAATCATAAAAGAAGGCTGTATACACGGAAGAAGCCTCGAGATACTGACAGGTTTCAGATAGATTATATAATGGTAAGACAGAGATTTAGGAACCAGGTTTTAAATTGTAAGACATTTCCAGCGGCAGATGTGGACTCTGACCACAATCTATTGGTTATGGCCTGTAGATTAAAACTAAAGAAACTGCAAAAAGGTGGGAATTGAAGGAGATGGGACCTGCATAAACTAAAAGAACCAGATGTTGTACAGAGTTTTAGGGACAGCATAAGGGAGCAATTGACAGGAATGGAGGAAAGAAATAGGGTGGAAGAAGAATGGGTAACTTTGAGCGAGGAAGTAGTGAAGGCAGCAGAGGATCAAGTAGGTAAGAAGACGAGGGCTAGTAGAAATCCTTGGGTAACAGAAGAAATATTGAATTTAATTGATGAAAGGAGAAAATATAAAAATGTAGTAAATGAAGCAGGCAAAAAGGAATACAGTCGTCTTTAAAATGAGATCGACAGGAAGTGCAAAATTGCTAAGCAGGGATGGCTAGAGGACAAATGTAAGGATGTAGAGGCTTATCTCACTGGGGGTAACGTAGATAGTGCCCACAGGAAAATTAAAGAGACCTTTGGAGATAAGAGAACCACTTGTATGAACGTCAAGGGCTAAGATGGAAACCCAGTTCTAAGCAAAGAAGGGAAAGCAGAAAGGTGGAAGTAGTATATAGAATGTGTATACAGGGGCGATCTACTTAAGGACAATGTTATGGAAATGGAAGATGATCTAGATGAAGATAGATGGAATGGGAGATACGATACTGTGTGAAACGTTTGACAGAGCACTAAAAGACCTAAGTTGAAACAAGGCCCCGGGAGTAGACAACATTCCATTGGAACTACTGACGGCCTTGGGAGAGCCAGTCCTGACAAAACTCTACCATCTGGTGAGCAAGTTGTATGAGACAGGCGAAATACCCTCAAACTTCAAGAAGAATATAATAATTCCAATCCCAAAGAAAGCGGGTGTTGACAGACGTGAAAATTACAGAACTATCAGTTTAATAAGTCACAGCTGCAAAATACTAACACGAATTCTTTACAGACGAATGGAAAAACTAGTAGAAGCCGACCTCGGGGATGATCAGTTTGGATTCCGTAGAAATGTTGGAACACGTGAGGCAGTACTGATCTACGACTTGTCTTAGAAGCTAGATTAAGGAAGGGCAAACCTACGTTTCTAGCATTTGTAGACTTAGAGAAAGCTTTTAACAATGTTGATTGGAATACTCTCTTTCAAATTCTGAAGGTAGCAGGGGTAAAATACAGGGAGCGAAAGGCTATTTATAATTTGTACAGAAACCATATGGCAGTTATAAGAGTCGAGGGACATGAAAGGGAAGCAGTGGTTGGGAAGGGAGTGAGACAGGGTTGTAGTCTCTCACCGATGTTATCTAATCTGTATACTGAGCAAGCAGTGAAGGAAACAAATGAAAAATTCGGAGTAGGTATTAAAATCCATGGAGAAGAATTCAAAATGTTGAGGTTCGCCGATGACATTGTAATTCTGTCAGAGACAGAAAAGGACTTGGAAGAGCAGTTCAACGGAATGTATAGTGTCTTGAAAGGAGGATATAAGATGAACATCAACAAAAGCAAAACGAGGATAATAGAATGTAGTCGAATTAAGTCGGGTAATGCTGAGGGAATTAGATTAGGAAGTGAGACACTTAAAGTAGTAAAGGAGTTTTGCTATTTGGGGAGAAAAATAACTGATGATGGTCGAAGTAGAGAGGATACAAAATGTAGACTGGCAATGGCAAGGAAAGCGTTTCTGAAGAAGAGAAATTTGTTAACATCGAGTATAGATTTAAATGTCAGGAAGTCATTTCTGAAAGTATTTGTATGGAGTGTAGCCATGTATGGAAGTGAAACATGGACGATAAGTAGTTTGGACAAGAAGAGAATAGAAGCTTTCGAAATGTGGTGCTACAGAAGAATGCTGAAGATTAAATGGATAGATCACATAACTAATGAGGAAGTATTGAACAGGATTGGGGAGAAGAGACGTTTGTGGCACAGCTTGACCAGAAGAAGGGATTAGTTGGTAGGACATGTTCTGAGGCATCAAGGGATCACTAATTTAGTATTGGAGGGCTGCATGGAGGGTAAAAATCGTAGAGGGAGACCAAGAGATGACTACACTAAGCAGATTCAGAAGGATGTAGGTTGCAGTAGGTACTGGGAGATGAAGAAGTTTGCACAAGATAGAGTAGCATGGAGAGCTGCATCAAACCAGTCTCAGGACTGAAGACCACAACAACAGCGATCTGTTCACACAGACCAGAGGACCCAGTGAGTTCCATGCAAACACAGCCCACGCCATTATGGAGCCACTACCAGATTCCACAATGCCTTGTTGAGCGCTTGGGTCCATAGCTTCATGCCATCTGTGCCTCACTGGAAGCCTACCATCAGCTTTTACCAACTGACACCAGGACTTACCTGACAAGGCAACCGTTCTCCAGTCGCCTAGTGGCCAACCGATATGGCCACAAGCCCACGATTGGCGCTGCAGGGGATGTCGTGCTGTTAACAAAGGACCTCTCGCCTGCTGAGTGCTGCCATAAGCCATTAACGCTAAATTCCGGGTACTTGGTTCAATGGCTCTGAGCATTATCTAGAACTTAGAACTCCTTAAACCTAACTAACCTAAGGATATCACACACATCCATGTCCGAGGCAGGATTCGAACCTGCGACCGTAGCGCCAGACTGTAGCGCGTAGAACCGCTCGGCCACTTCGGCCTGCATTCCGCGTACTGTCCTAACAAATACATTCGTAGTACGTTCCAAGTTGATTTCGGTCTTTAAGTGAACGTTGTTGGACACTGTATTGTCTGTGGTGAGAGATACCGCCTAGAGTTTGATATTCTCGTCACGCTCCAGACACTGAGTTCCCGGGACATTAAATTACCTAAAGATTTCAGAAATTGGATGTCCCCTACATCTTTCTCGAACTGCCATACCGCATACAAAGTCTGTTATATGCCGTCTTGTGACCATAGTCACGTCGTACTCCATTACACATGAATCAGCGGACAACAAATGACAGCTTCGCCAATGCACTGCCCATTTATACCTCGTGTACGTGATATTGCCACCATTTGTATATGTGCATACCGCTGTTACATGTTTCTTTCAGCTATGTCTATCCCATGCTTTTTTGTCACTTCAGTGTAAGTTTAATGAACACCTGCTTCACAGATATGTGTAATGTTTGTATTTATGTATATGTGATCGAAAGTGTATCCTCACTATATCTTGCCAGAATTGTTTGTTTCTAATCCCAGTCCCAAGGTACAATAATTTCTGGTCACCCATCGTAAATGTTGAGTCAGTATTACAACCATTAATACAGTAAAAGCATTTACGC
The DNA here is from genome assembly GCF_023897955.1 of Schistocerca gregaria. Lineage (NCBI taxonomy): Eukaryota > Metazoa > Arthropoda > Insecta > Orthoptera > Acrididae > Schistocerca > Schistocerca gregaria. Next base: position 323,351,805 of record NC_064925.1, on the reverse strand, counting down.
AGTGCCACAAACTTTTTAACAGTTTTTGTATTATTTACAGATTACTCGGAATTTCGTGTTTGTATATCTCTTCAAGAGATTTAATCTCGCGTTTTTGCAAGTTTCAATTCATTCAATTTGTAGCGTAATAGTTGTTCATCTCTTTTTGTTTTGAAGACAACCGACCACTCATTTAGCAAACCAGTGAGTCAGGACGCAGGTTTCCACTGGTATATATCTACACTCACAGTTATGTGAGTGGCTCGAAGACTTGGTGTGATGAATAACAGCTAACTCTCAATGTCGAAGTGTAAGTTAATGTGAAAGATATTTTCTGAAAACTATCTTGAGCATCTAGCTCGGGAGCCTACACAAAACGCGAATATCTTAGGCCTTTTATCTATCAATAGGTCGGACCTTATCGAGAGTGTCAGTATAGAAACAGGGGTTAGTAATTATGTCATTATAGTAACTATGGTTATGAAAGTTAATAAATCAGTCAAGAAGGCTAGGAGAATGTTACTGCTAGATGGAGCAAATAATCAGTTGTTAACATCTCACTTACACAGTGAATTAACATCACTTAGTACCAGTATGATGGAAAGTAGAGGGTTGTGAGCAAAATTTAAGCAGATTCTTAATCATCGTTTGTAGAGTTAAAAGTAAGTGGATAAATGAAGGAAAAGACCCATCATGGTTTAATAACAAAATCTGGATATTGCTTAGGAAGCAGAGCCTGTTGCACTATCGGTTGAAAAGAGAACGTAGAAATGACGACAGGCAAAGTTTGGGACAGATTCGTGAGTCTGTGTAAAGATCGATGTACGAAGCCACGAAGAATACAGGAAATATCCCCGTCATACCTTAGCAAAAGATGTGGCAGAGAACTTGAGAAAATTATGGTCCTGTATAAAACCCTAAGGCTTCCATTCAGTTCCTTGTTGACCAGTCTGACGTGGCAGTCGAAGATAGCAAAACGAAAGCCGAAGTTTTCAATTTTACATTCCATAAACCGTTCACACAGGCGAATCGTACAAACATACCGTCATTTGACCATCAGACAGAATCCCGTATGGAATGGTTCAAATGGCTCTGAGCACTATGGGACTTAACTTCTGAGGTCATCAGTCCCCTAGAACTTAGAACTACTTAAACCTAACAAACCTAAGGACATCACACACATCCATGCCCGAGGCAGGATTCGAATCTGCGACCGTAGCGGTCACGCGGTTGCAGACTGTAGCGGCCACTCCAGCCGGCCCCGTATGGACGACATAATGATAAGCATCTTTGGCGTAAATAAACAACTGAAATATTTGAAACAAATAAATCATCAGGTCCGGACGGAACCCCAATTCGTTTTTACAAAGAATACCCTACGTCATTGGCCCCATACCTATCTTGCATTGTCAAGAATCCCTCACCCAAGAGAAATTCCGAAGCGACTGTAAAAAAAGCGCAGGTGATCTCTGTATGTAAGAAAGTGAAAGAACGGTCCCGAAAAATTACAGACCACTATCCCTAACTTCGGTTTGTTGGAGAATCCTTTAACATATACTCAATTCGGTTATACTAAACTTTCTTGAGACTGAGAAGCCAATGTCCACGAATCAGGATGATTGCATTCTCACATGATATACTGCGAACTATGGATGAAGGGCAACAGGCAGAGTCCAAATTTCTAGATTTCCGGAAATCAATTTACACGATGTCCCATAGCAGGCTGTTAACGTAGGAACGGTCAAACTGATTAACTTCACAGTTATGTGAGTGGCTCGAGGACTTGGTGTGATGAATAACAGCTAGCTCTCGATGTCGAAAAGACTTTGAATAAAAAACCCGTAATGTTCGGATACAATATTAGCTGTAGTCTGTTTGATACACTTAAGTTGTTTAAATACCTGACTGTAAGGTTGGAAAGCGATATGAAATGGAATAAGCGTATGAGAACTGTTGCAGTAAAGGCAAATCGTTGACCTTGGTTTTTTGGTAGTATTTTAGGAAACAGTGGTTTACTTATAAGGAAACCGTATACAGGGTGGTCCATTGATCGTGACCGGGCCAAATATCTCACGAAATAAGCGTCAAACGAAAAACCTACAAAGAACGAAACTTGTCTGGCTTGAAGGGGGAAACCAGATGGCGTTATGGTAGGCCACCTAGATGGCGCTGCCACAGGTCAAACGGAAATCAGCTGCGTTTTTTAAAATAGGAACCCCCATTTTTATTACATACTCGTGTAGTACGTGAAGAAATATGGATGTTTTAGTTGGATCACTTTTTTCGCTTTGTGATAGATGGCGCTGTAATACTCACAAACATGTAATAGCCACAAACATGTCCGTAATTCATGACATGATCCTCCTGCAGTGTTACATTCTCCTCCAGTCTATCTGACAGTTAGCCTTCGATTAGCACGCACCATTTCTTTCGCGTTTCTAACACATGCGTCGTCGGTAGACGTGGAAGGGCGCACTCAACAAAGTCACCTTTAAATTTTGTCCGGCCGTTTTGAAACCGTAAAGCGTTCATAGCATCGAGTAGGGCTTAAGAATTCATCACCGCATCATTTTTTGTGTCTCTGTCAAGATTTACTTGAGTTTGACGCAAAATTTAATGCAGATGCGTTGTTCCTCTAACTCTGCCATCCAGAAATTCGCAAATTGTGCGACACAACGTTCTACTCAGCACAGCACTGAACAGCAACTGAGGGACATACAACTGTGAAACTTCCAATAGTTTCACATGAAACACTGGCGTGTGCAGTGATGCCAGCCGCATTTTGCTCCAACACACCATTGGTGTGAAATTACGATGTACCGGACTTTTTTGAATAGACTTTGTATGTCTGAGTGATCTATATGAACATTTGAAATCAACGGCAACAATTAAGAGTAATTATATTAACTACAACCTGAATTTAGGTTCGCGGCGGACAGAATTGTGAACTGCAAAAGAAATATTTAAGAAGGTTTCTCGTCCAGCATGGATGGCGGCTGGGTGTGAGGTTCTTAGCGCAAGCAGTTACTTTCCATAACTGTATTCATACCACTATGCGTACATACACTCTGGCTCTAAGCCCCCGCAGTCTACCAACTCTAACGCGATTCTGAAGCCTGGTAACTGATGACAGCACAACTCCTGGCGGCTAGAAAAGAACCATTCCTATTCCGCGCGGTCAGGTATAACCGCGACCGAAGGCCAGAGCGTGCGAACGCAGCGGAGACGGGCATGTATGATGTAAAACGCAAATTGAAAATAAGGACTACATTTCTCAAACGTGTCAGATCGTCTTTTACTTATATGTCCACCCTACAAGTACAGAACTTTTATAATTTATTTACTTCTTCTTGCATGTACACAGTGTTAAAAAGTCACCATATGTCAATTTCATTAACAAAGGTCGAAGTGTCCAAAACGGAAAACGGAAAAACGCTAGTCATCCGTCAAAATCACAAATTTTTGGGTTAAAACGTTTTTGTGAATACGTTTTGTGATAAATGATAACTCCCAAAATGGGATTGAAACAAACTGATGCAAAGAATTTCGCTTAGCCAACTGGATTTACCCGCTGAATTCACAATGCGCAGATATGTTATGAACCTATTTTCCACCACCTCCCCTCCCCCCTGGGATTTGTTTGCGACCGAATTGTAATTTCACCGGTATCTCTTGGTAATGCAAAGCAGTAAACGCTTCCCAAGAAAACATATTGCAATGATATTAACAACTATAACTATTTAAAGATGTGTCATTTTTTCAATAATTAATGTGTAAAAGCTTGTCATGGCCAAATTAGTTCGACTCCTCGCTCTTGTAGTGACACTACTTAATGTTTGTTAGCTCTCAATGACTGATTTTAGTGCCGAGCAAAGTGATATATAGTAGTTAATTTTCTAAATAACGATAACAACATTCAACATTGAATAACCACGCAAATTATCACAAAAATGACGTGTTAGAAAGTCAACAATAATGCGTTTCCAAATGCCCCACAACTATATGAAAGTGCTTTATTCACAACTACCGGTTTCGCGTCAGTATAGACGTATCGTCCGATTATCTGTCAAGATGACAAACCGCTGTGTTAAATTTTTGAAATGGTATGAATGGTAGAAATATAGAAGTGTTGGCATTCAACAAAAACTATAATAAGTACTCATAAGGGGTATATTTCAATAGTGCAGATGGACAATTATGGAGATCTAACGTCGGAGAAGTTATCCCCTATGGAGGGTAATTGTAATAAAATTGAGTACACCGAAAATATACTTATCAAAAGGTACAAAGAATGACTGTTGAATGTGCCATGTGTAGAAAGACGTGGGCAAAACTGAGAATGAATGGAACACTGCTCTTAAATTGGGTAATTTGTTTTTAATTAAATGGTTCAAATGGCTCTGAGCACTATGGGACTTAGCATCTGTGGTCATCAGTCCCCTAGAACTTAGAACTACTTCAACCTAAGGACATCAACACATCCATGCCCAAGGCAGGATTCGAACCTGCGACCGTAGCGGTCACGCGGTTCCAGAATGAAGCATCTACAACCACACGGCCACACCGGCTGGCTGTTTTTAATTAATTTTCTTCATGAACAGTAGAAGCACTTGGTACCACTTTGTCTAATTGTGCTGGCGACTGTTGATCTTTACGTAATTACACTTTGTAACTACAAGAACCTTTGTCCTATTCCCGCTAATTCAACTGCTTTTACTTACCAAAATATTATCTTTTTGATAAAGAATCATAGTCCAATATCGTCACGGTCATTTTAAATACCTTCCATAGGAATAACTTTGTCGGCGAATTTCTATTATAGTAGTAGCTGGTGGCGCTGTACCTTTGCATCAGCACTAGGCAGCTCAACAGCATGGGGTAAGACGGACGACCGAGTGGAATATTCTACACGACAGCTGCCACATCACTTGCAAATGCGTGAGGACCCCACTCCGTGGCGTCGCTTTTGTGCCTTGTTCACATACAGGTTACCACGGTGATGGAATTTACGTATCAGTTAAATTCACAGGCGAGGCTACTTTTAAGAGGTGGTATCGTCAATCCTCACATCGCCCGCCCGTGGACTGCTATTGTCTCGTGGGAGCAGTCATCCTTCTCCAACGACTATCTGTCGAGGCCAAATCCAACTTCCTTTGTGCAGCCCTGCCTCCCCCTCTGAAGGATGTACTCCTTCTGGGACGAAGAGTAATGGGGCTACTGCACGACGGTGCTCCAGGTCACTGCCCTCTTGACTATGGAGCTGAAACACGAGTACAGACAGAGCACTCCCGCTAGTCTGGCGAGCTCTCATCAAAGCTGTGGAAGTGAGTATACATCCTTCAGAACTCATTTCCACCCACATGTCCATATGACCTTTGTTGCTCCTTATACCCTCAGGAATTGTTTCTTCTAATTGGTTTTCATTTTCGAAACCTTGTGTATCAGTCAACGGCTGACTTTGAAATGAGACTGTGTGGCAAGAATGGCGCTACCGTTAATTCTAAACAACAATACTATTTCAATATATAATTTCATTTCATTTTTAATTAACTTGCGAACACTGGTCTGCCCTAACGTTATGACCACCGTCCTACTATCGATATAAACAGGTCCACGCGATAGTAACATCACCTGGCGAGAAACGACTGCTGGTCACACACACGCACGCTGCTTGTAGCATCAATGAGCAGACTGTCCGTGTGTAGAATGGGGAAGGCGCGCGACCTATCTCAGTCTGACAGAGGGCACATTCTGATGATCCGGAGGCTCGGCACGAGCACAACTTCATGACTTTCGGGTGATGTGATGAGTGTCTTCAACACGTGGCGAAATCAGCATGAAAGCACATCCAGACGTCGTGAGCTTGGACCGCCACCCCTCATTGCAGACCTTGGACATCGTAGGCTGTGTAATGTCCCCACAGCGAATACCCTTTACCACGCACCAATTAATCATTTACAATCAAACCAACTACATTCATTCACTTTGGAAAAGTTTACTGATCTGATTTTCTCGTAATATATGCGGCAACAGCTCGTCGACACCAAGGTATTTTCTAGTGCATTTATTCTTTGAAATATCAGAGATGCATATATGCATTCTCCATGGTTGTTAGAGTGGTAACTAGGACAGCTTCTGGAGTATCGGTTGAGGGATTGACGTGTTTCTGAGAGATACGTATTCTGCTTTTCTTCTCGCTAAAGCGAGCCAATTAACATTTGTGCCGCTAGCGCTTTTTTTTTAAAGAGAAAGAGATTGTAAAAGGAAAATAATTAAGGCGTGGAATCATCGGAGATCTGGACATCTAATGGAGATGGATTTAATACACGATTTCCTCCATAAATAAGGTTTGTGACTTTTTTGTTCTGGAGTGAATGAACGAATGATTTTTTTCTGAATCATGTGTTGATCACGTTGGCCCTGTAATTAGTGGGGAAGTTTCAGCTGTGTCGAAGAGAGCCTGCAATCACTGAGTCTGTGTTAAATCGTCCAAAAACGCTCCGTACAAATCTGGAATTCGCAATCTTTCGTAAAAGGATCAAAGTGTCTAAACGACTGATTCTCCCGACTGACTGCAGTGTTTAACAGTAATAATTAATGTAAAGTTCTCTTACAGCAAGCCAGCCGCTGTTACCAAGACGAAGGACTCCTCCAAAGATTCTATTTGGCTGATTCTTTTTATCACTATATCACGTAATGAAATCTTATATTAAAAACTATACATAGATAAAGCAGAGAAAGAGAGAGAGTGAATGAAAATAGAGATATTACTAAGAATCCTCCATTAGTCTTATTTTTCACCTACCTTATCACGGATCAGCCAAGAACTGAGAGGGCCTTACTTTACTGCATAGACTTATGTGTGAAGGTGAAGGGACCTAAAAGAGAACAGATACACGTCTACACAGACAAGACATTACACAGAGATAGCGGCTAGCTGCATTGATCATCTATTCTTAGATTAAAGAGACGGCAACTTATTATCCGAACATTAAAATGTTAGATCTGGGCAGACTGGCGAAACAAGACAGGCGAAACTAACTTCATAATTTAATGCTGGGCAGAATACAAGCGTGTCTGAACACACACGGCACCGAACGCTCCTGACTATAGGCCTCCGCAGCCGACGACCCATTCATGTCCCTACTTTTACACAACGATATCGGCAACTGCGACTGAAGTTCGCGCGTTCCAATTGGCACTGGACGTTGGCGCAGTGGCAGAGTGCTGCATGATCTGATGAATCCCGATACCTTCTTCATCATGCCGATTGCAGGGCGGGAATCCATCGTTTTCCAAAAGAACATCTCCTTGACACCTGTGCTGCGGAACGGTGACAAGCTGGCGGCGGCTCCATCATGCTCTGGGGGGCACTCACATGGACATCCATGGGTCCAGTGGAAGTCGTGCAAGGTACCATGACGGCCAAGGGGTATCCTACACTCGATGCAGACAACTTACATCTCTTCATGACAATCATTTTCCGCGACGGAAGTGGCATTTTTTAACAAGATAATGCGTCATGTCACAAAGGCAGGAGTGTGATGGGGTGGTTCGATGAACACAGATACGAGTTCCAATTGATGTGCTGCCCCCCGAACTCGCGAGATCTGAACCTGATCGAACGCGAGTGGGACGTCGAATATAGAGTCAGAGCTCATCGAATCCCTCTCCGGAAATTACTGGGATTCGATGATTTGTATATGCAGATGTGGTGCCAACTGCCTCCGGCAACCAGCCAAGGTCTCATTGCTTCCACGCCAATAGCGCTGCTGTTAAGCGTGGCAAAGGTGGACATACTGTCTATTAGGTAGTTGGTTAAAATGTTTTGGCTGATCAGCGTATAAGATTACGTAGTGATTACCAACAGAATCGTTTAAAAACCTAGGGAATAGTGGTTTGAAAAAGATAACATACGTATATAATGTTGTTGTTGTTGTGGTCTTCAGTCCTGAGACTGGTTTGGTGCAGCTCTCCATGGCACTCTATTCTGTGCAATCTTCTTCATCTCCCAGTACCTACTGCAGCCTAGGTCCTTCTGATCTGCTTAGTGTATTCATCTCTTGGTCTCCCTTTACGATTTTTACCCTCCACGCAACCCTCCACGCTGCCCTCCAGTACTAAACTGGTGATTCCCCGATGTCCCAGGACATGTCCTACCATCCGATCCCTTCTTCTAGTGAAGTTGTACCACAAGCTCCTCTTCTCCTCAATTATATTCAATACCTCCTTATTAGTCATGTGATCTACCCATCTAATCTTCAGCATTCTTCTGTAGCACCACATTTCGAAAGCTTCTATTCTCTACTTGTCTAAACTATTTATCGTCCACGTTTCACTTCCATACATGGCTACACTCCATACAAATACTTTCAGAAACGACTTCCTGACATTTAAATCTATACTCGATGTTAACAAATTTCTCTTCTTCAGAAACGCTTTCCTTGCCATTGCCAGTCTACATTTTATATTATCTCTACTTCGACCATCATCAGTTATTTTTCTCCCCAAGTAGCAAAACTCCTTTACTACTTTAAGTGTCTCAATTCCTAATCTAATTCCTTCAGCATCACACGACTTAATTCGACTACATTCCATTATCCTCGTTTTGTCTTTGTTCTTGTTCATCTTATACCCTCTATTCAAGACACTGTCCATTCCGTTAACTGCTTTACCAAGTCCTTTGCTGTCTCTGACAGAATTACGATGTCATCGGCGAACCTCAAAGTTTTTATTTCTTCTGCATGGATTTTAATACCTACTCCGAACTTTTCTTTTGTTTCCTTTATTGCTTGCTCAATATAGAGATTGAATAACATCTTGGATAGGCTACAACCCTGTCTCACTCCCGTCCCAACCACTGCTTCCCTTTCATACCCCTCGACTCTTATAACTGCCATCTGCTTTCTGTACAAATTGTAAATAACCTTTCGCTCCCTGTATTTTACCTCTGCCACCTTCAGAATTAGAAAGATTATTCCAATCAACATTGTCAAATCTTTTCTCTAAGTCTACAAATGATAGAAACGTAGGTTTGTCTTTCCTTAATCTTTCTTCTAAGATAAGTCGCAGGGTCAGTATTCCCTCACGTATTCCAACATTTCCACGGAATCCAAATTGATCTTCCCCGAAGTTGACTTCTATGAGTTTTTCCATTCGTCTGTAACGAATTCGAGTTAGTATTTTGCAGCTGTGGCTTATTAAACTAATAGTTCAGCAATTTTCACATCTGTCAACACTTGCTTTCTTTGGGATTGGAATTATTATATTCATGTCCGCAGCACGTGCGGTAGCGTTCTCGCTTCCCGCGCCAGGATCCCCGGGTTCGATTCTCGGCTGGGTGAAGGATTTTGTCTGCCTCGTGATGACTGGCTGTTGTGTGATATCCTTAGGTTAGTTTGAGTAGAGTAGTTTTAAGTTTTAGGGGACTGATGACCATATATGTTAAGTCCCATAGTGCTCAGAGCCATTTGAACCATTTGATTACTCATTTAAACTATTCTAAGCAAACCAAAATAAATCTTTATCTGCAGCTGGTTAGCTGACTTTTTCAACCTCTCCATGTTTATTGTCACACAACTGCTGATGTTACAGCCACGTTTAAGATCTCAACTAAGTAATATCCGATTACCTTCAACACTGGAACACTAAAAGGTGGAAAATGTTACATTGCTGCAAAACCATTGTAAATTGCACGACTCCAAATTTATTCAAAGGATGCCATAATTTATTGGTTATATATTAGTTATTACAATTACGTAATATTCAATAGTATGTTAAATACCAAATTAAATACAAAATGTTGTGTTTTATACCCTTATGCCATAGTAAATTTTACTATGGTTTATTAATCTAGGGTTAAATTTGCGTCCGCTAATAGCACCGAAATACAGCGAAATGTAGTGGTAAGTTTACAACGTTAAACTGTGTCTATTGTATATAGGGTATTTCCTTCTGAAACTCTTGTCGTCGCTCCCTCCACAGGTAAAAGTCCAGAGGTGTTAAGTTTGCTTAGGGTGCAGGATATTTTTTGTTCCCTGCATTACCGATCCAACGATGTTCACCATTTCTGTTATGATCTACAAACATCTGCGGGAATCGGCGAGACATCCTTCGTGTTGATACCAGCTGGATTTTCTCTGTCTCCATAGCTGGTGTTCTGTACATTCGGATATTCGAGCAGGTCCCCACGTTATTGTGAGTTTTGTCATTACACACTAGTTATTTAGTATTACTCAAGGACTAGTCGTTGGGATATCGGCTTTGCTGCAGCCGACCCACACTTAACGTACATATAAAGGGCAATCAAATGAAAATGTGATAGACGAAAAAAGTTAGTAAAGTATCTCTTACACCAGTTAATAAATGTATTCCACTGAGAGACAAGACGGTCAGTGCCACTATGGTACAATGTTTGCGGTTGACTACAGAGACATTAATGTACCCAGGCGTACACCTCTTCGCCCGAAGCAAATCTACGGCCACAGATAAGGAAATCGCAGAGATCGCATTGGGAGAGTTCGGGAATGTACGAAGGGTGTGCAAAGGCTTCCCAGCGAAACTTTAGCAGCTTAATCGAGACAACCTTGGCAAAATGTGGGCGGGCATTTTGTCCGTTGGTGTCTGAGACTCCGACGCGGAAGTTTGACTGGGAAGCTCTTATACATCCTCCACACCGTTCCGATGTCTCCTTCTGAGACTTCTATAATTTGGTGTACCAGAGAAAGAGATTAGTGGCCGTCAATTTGCTTCGGGCGTAAAGGTGTACGCCTGGGTACGATCTTGGTTGCCTACATAAACGCAAACATTTTTCCATGAAATCACCGACAGCGTGATAGAAGTATGAACAGCTGTTGCGATTACTTCTGAAAGAACAAACTGTTAGCTTACTTTTTTCTACCTGTTTCGTTTTCATTTGACTGTCCTTTATATGACAAACGTATAAGCACGTGTACGAAGCTTGGAGAGAGCTGAGTCCTCAGGACATTTGCTGCTCGGAGACGGCTCTCCAGTCGGCTAATTTATGGATAGAGCAACTGAAAAGTTAACTGGACTGCTCTAGTAGACCGCTCCCGCCGAGGTTTTGGAACATGTATGACGGGATAAATATGTATGAGTGCGATGGCGCCGAGGTGGTGGGGGCGGCCCTCAGCCCTCGGCCCTCTGCCCTCTTGACACCGCCGGTGCCGGGTTGAGAGCCCTGCAAAATGCACCGCGCAAGCTGCCCGCCTCTCAGTGTACACTTGTCTTGTTTTGGCACTGACGTCAACGGCGGGCACAGAGCGGCACAGGTTTCAAAGTTTTCGTGCCTCGCTGATGGCTGACTTCCCTTCACAGGATTCAAAGTGACATGTAGGTAGATCTGTTAAGTGCAGAGCGTCGTTCGTGACACTTATCATGCGCAACGCGAGGTGAATCAGCTTCTGGATGAACGTAGTGTAATACCTGCCGGGAGCGACCGTCTTTGCTCATCTGTTGCTAAAAACAAAGCCATTACTTTTTCTACGAATCTCAATACCCCTAAAGTCATCTCATGATTTTCTAAGTAGTCACTAACAATTTATCTATGATGTTCTTTCTTTTTGTTACCTTTTCGCTTTAATGCCCACATCTCAGTTACACAAAATTAGAGTAGGTGCAGATACAAGATTGTTCGTAATTATTTTAATACGTTTCTTCACGTACTGCGCTAAGTGTTTGTTAAAACATCCATTTCGGTTTATTACATTTCTGGTCTTTTCTGTCAGCGTTAAATCTGCTGCAACACATTATCTATTATAATCTCCTTGATTGTTCTCTGTAAATCGTTTGGTTGCATAGAATATTTACCACTTTTCTGTTCTACAATATCGTATTATGCTACTCCACACATTTATTTAGTACTACTACGTTCATTTGCAAGTTGATACCTGAATTCGCTAATAGCACCTCGTCGTGTACGAGGACTATTGTCATAAAATCACCGTAGTCACCGTAGTCCTCATCCTTGCCACTCACGAAGAATCTTGATTACATAAAGGATAAACAATGAATGTCTGGTAAGCCCTTTTCCTTGTCCCTTCAGTAGCTAGTTTCTCGTCTTATAGTATGTAAAACCTTTGTCTGTTCAATAATGCAGGGATTTGATGACACTTCATAAACTGTCAGTATATCTCTCAATTTAGTTCGTCTCATAGAGTTACTTCTTTGACTACTACTAATAATAAAAAGTTGCTGGGTTGCTGGTCCGATCCCACGCATTGATTAGATTTGAATAAAAATTCTCAACAATGGTAACGGAAGACTACCTGTGCAAAAAGTCAGACAGCCACTGACAACAGCCTCGTAAGGGAGACCGGAGGACCAGAGGGAGCTTCAGGGCAAGCTTCTTTCAGTTTCGGAGGGCCACTTTCCCGAAAATGCGGAGTAATCGGAATTAATCAACAGCATGGGGCTCTAGAAAGCAGCTGGAGCCATTGAATTAAAGGCACATAATGTGTACCAACAGGAAATAAGGCCTGAAATGAAGCAAGAAATTCCAGATTCAGATTTCCAGAAGGAGAGTGGAAATCGGGAGGTAACCATGACACGATGATTGACAATCCGATGAAGGGGTACATTTTACAAGTCTGAATGTAGAATGTCAGAGATCTGAGTATGGTAAGGGACATTAGCGAATGACTTATCAGTATTGGGGACCACGAAGAAGATGACAGGTTGGAGGTCCACCAACTTCAAACCAAATTAGTGCACAGCGGATAGAGCAATAATAATATAAGCAGAAGACACGAGAACATACAAAGTGGATTACATCAAAGTGAGACAGAGATTCTGAAGTCGGATACCGGATTGTTAGTGTATCTAGAAGAAAATAGAGATTCTTAACACAATTTAACGACCATGAAGAATGGATTGAAGTTTAAAATAAATGTCGAGGAGGGACTTTCTTTATAGAAGTGACATTGTGACGTACTGAGGAACAAGAAGGGACTTTGAAGTTCTCAGAGCCTGTATATTTTATTGTAATAAATACCACAGTAAATGAAGGTAAATAAACTTCATTAAGAAGCGTAATCACAGGTGTTAGAGAAATAAATATAGATATGGAAAGGAAACTGCAAAGAAACCTTGCGTAACATAAAAAATAAGTTGACTGATGAAAGAAGCAAAAACAGAATCAGGAATTAAGGAAATATAGCAATGTAAGTCACTGAGAAATGAAATTAATAAGAAATGGCACGGCGGAATGCATGCAGCAAAAATCTGGACAAATTGAAAAGCAAATGGTCATCGGAATACCAGATTCAACACACAGAAAATTCACAATAAACTGGAATTCCTCAGCCTTGTAAGAGAAAACGTATCTCCATCTTCAAGACTGAGAAGAAATTGGATATGTGGAAAAAATTTAAGGGGTGCCTTTGGCGAAGTCTTCTACAGACGTGATATAAGAAGGAAAGATAGTCAGTTGGGATGACAGAGGGAGTCCATTCAAATGGTTCAAATGGATCTGAGCACTATGGGACTTAACATCTGAGGTCATCAGTCCCCTAGAACTTAGAACTACTTAAACCCAACTAACCTCAGAATAGATGACTGATCCATCCTACAAAAGGTGTTCAAAAAGTCTTCCACGCATCTCAATGCACTTGCCAACATTTAGGAGGGTGCGTTCAGTTGCACATCGAATATCATCCCAGCGGACTTCAATGCGGGCAACAGCGACGGTGATGCGAGCGACAACTTCTTCACGTGTGTCCAGCTTCTTAGCGTACGCTTTCCCCTTTAACCAGTCCCATAAACAGAAGTCTAATAGTGTTAGTTCGGGTGATCTGGCAGACCAGTTAATGGGTCCGAAACGGCTAATACACTGTTGCGAAAATGTGTTATTCAGGTACTCGATTACTTATCTGGTACAGTTAATCGGTGATCCATCACGTAGCAGGTAGATTTGCCGTCGTTCTTCTAACGTCAGACCTTCCAAAAGTGCAGGTAGTTCTTCTATCAGAAAGTCTACGTATGCTGCATATGTCATGCGATTTGTCAGGGACACAGGTCTAATCACGCCCAGATCATGAATCATACCACCTTCACTCAGTACCTAACTTGGAATCTTGTTTCTTTAGTGTAATGTGGGTTCTCCATCACCCATGTATGAGAACTGCAGATGTTTATAATAGCATAGGGTGTAAATGTACCCTCATCAGTAAATAAAGTGTGTTGTGTACAGCTAACCATTCACAAAATTGTTGCCTACTAACTGAGGCGTCTGGATGTAGATGTTGCATGGGCAGCACATGGGACGTGTACAATACAAGCCCTCGAAATGTAGCGTATGTCATACTCACGGTTGTGCGACATTGATGTGATGGCTAATGTGCCATGTACTGGTGGTGGGACTCCGTTGTACCATAGCAATAATGTGTTCCCTTTCGTCAACTGACTGGACCTCGTGTTCTGAAGTTACAGTATTGTGGGCAGTGTTCTGGATTCATGTAGTGTTTGAAAAAGCCTGGGAAATACCCTGGCATAGGGGATTCGTCGATCAAGGAAACGTCTCTGGTATTCTGTCACAGCCGCATATGCACTGCCATTACAATACCGATACCGAAACAACATGTCTGAGTATTTCGCGTGATTTAACTTATGTAGCATGTTGGTATTCAGGGACACAATGTATTTGCTCAATTAAACAACACTGAAGCATGACATGCACAAGACATCGCGACTGCTCACTGATCCAGCCCACGAATGGACACAGGTTACACTTGCAGTTGTGCCGAGGTGTAATGTCACAGTGATGCCATCTGTTGGAAAAACCCCACACCTACTGTATGGAGGATCATTCATTTGGAACACCATTATACTGCCCACCAAAGCGCCTTCTCTGCATTTCAGTATGTAGTATTCACACTTGTCCTCATATCTGTTCATAGGTGTCCATAGTGTTCAACCCACTCCAGTTCCGTAATGATCGAAAATCGAAAACATGTTCATAGACTTTTTCAGTTTACTTTAAAACATAGAATCACCTCACAAAATATTTGACATTCCTCCTAAATCACTCTGTATGTTTAAACTGATAAAATAGGATATGCACGATGTACGCTTCCTTAAGTCGCATTGAGTTTTGAGCAAGAGTATTTCGGTAAAAGCTGCACTTTTTAACGTTTAAGCCATTTTATGTGCAACGTTGGTTACTAAGGTTCTTCAGTTGTTGTCACATTGATGCTTTTGTCACTATTCTTATAGAATTGGCTTGTGATCCTGATAGTCAAGTCCTCTGAGGACTTCCCCGTGTTTCATATTTCACTGTTGTTGTTGTTGCTGTTGTTGTTGTCTTCAGTCCTGAGACAGGTTTGATGCAGCTCTCCATGCTACTCTATCCTGTGCAAGCTGCTTCATCTCTCAGTACCTACTGCAACCTACATCCTTCTGAATCTGCTTAGTGTACTTATCTCTCGGTCTCCCTCTACGATTTTTACCCTCCACGCTGCCCTCCAACGCTAAATTTGTGATCCCTTGATGCCTCAAAACATGTCCTACCAACCGATCCCTTCTTCTAGTCAAGTTGTGCCACAAACTTCTCTTCTCCCCAATCCTATTCAATACCTCCTCATTAGTTCCGTGATCTATCCACCTTATCTTCAGTATTCTTCTGTAGCACCACATTTCGAAAGCTTCTATTCTCTTCTTGTCCAAACTAGTTATTGTCCATGTTTCACTTCCATACATGGCTACACTCCAAACAAATACTTTCAGAAACGACTTCCTGATACATAAATCTATATTCGATGTTAACAAATTTCTCTTCTTCAGAAACGCTTTCCTTGCCATTGCCAGTCTACATTTTATATCCTCTCTACATCGACCATCATCAGTTATTTTACTTCCTAAATAGCAAAACTCCTTTACTGCTTGAAGTGTCTCATTTCCTAATCTAATTCCCTCAGCATCACCCGATTTAATTTGACTACATTCCATTATCCTCGTTTTGCTTTTGTTGATGTTCATCTTATATCCTCCTTTCAAGACACTGTCCATTCCGTTCAACTGCTCTTCCAAGTCCTTTGCCGTCTCTGTCAGAATTACAATGTCATCGGCGAACCTCAAAGTTTTTACTTCTTCTCCATGAATTTTAATACCTACTCCAAATTTTTCTTTTGTTACCTTTACTGCTTGCTCAATATACAGATTGAATAACATCGGGGAGAGGCTACAACCCTGTGTCACTCCTTTCCCAACCACTGCTTCCCTTTCATGCCCCTCGACTTTTATGACTGCAATCTGGTTTCTGTACAAATTGTAAATAGCCTTTCGCTCCCTGTATTTTACCCCTGCCACCTTTAGAATTTGAAAAAGAATATTCCAGTCAACATTGTCAAAAGCTTTCTCTAAGTCTACAAATGCTAGAAACGTAGGTTTGCCTTTTCTTAATCTTTCTTCTAAGATAAGTCGTAAGGTCAGTATTGCCTCACGTGTTCCAACATTTCGACGGAATCCAAACTGATCCTCCCCGAGGTCCGCATCTACCAGTTTTTCCATTCGTCTGTAAAGAATTCGCGTTAGTATTTTGCAGCTGTGACTTATTAAACTGATAGTTCGGTAATTTTCACATCTGTCAGCACCTGCTTTCTTTGGGATTGGAATTATTATATTCTTCTTGAAGTCTGATCGTATTTCACCTGTCTCATACATCTTGCTCACCAGCTGGTAGAGTTTTGTCATGACTGGCTCTCCCAAGGCCGTCAGTAGTTCTAATGGAATGTTGTCTACTCCGGGGGCCTTGTTTCGACTCAGGTCTTTCAGTGCTCTGTCAAACTCTTCACGCAGTATCTTATCTCCCATTTCATCTTCATCTACATCCTCTTCCATTTCCATAATATTGTCCTCAATTACATCACCCTTGTATAAACCTTCTATATACTCCTTCCACCTTTCTGATATCCCTTCTTTGCTTAGAACTGGGTTGCCAACTGAGCTCTTGATATTCATACACGTGGTTCTCTTCTCTCCAAAGGTCTCTTTAATTTTCCTGTAGGCAGTATCTATCTTACCCCTAGTGAGATAATCTTCTACATCCTTACATTTGTCCTCTAGCCATCCCATTTCACTGTATACGTGTAATTACAATTATTTTACTTTCTGTGTTCCACAAGAGAAAATTTGTAGTTTCACACCAATACAATATAATACTCATTATATGATGAACTTCGTTATGACGTACCTCCCACACTTCCTGATCTCACTTCTGTTAGTATATGATAGTGGATTTTTGATCAAAGGGTTCAGATTCATAGAAGTGTTCAGACCTGCTTCTTAGCTACAATCCGAAATGGTCCGTCACTACACGTTTTCTGAGCTTGGTACAGTAAAATTATAAATTTCTGATGTCAGGTTGCAGCAATCCAATGGGCCATCAGTCGACCAAGGATCTATCGCCAGCGACGCTCTCCTCCTTTTGCTCAGACTGTGTTCCACTACACAGTATCCATGCTCAAGTGACTCAGGCCTGGCTCGCAGCACGTTGATGACGGAGTACTGCCATGCATGGTACAAGCCCGCTGCCTCTGGCAGGAGATTGGCAGTGGCAGGTGCCGATTTAATGTCGATGCTACTGTGGCAGCAAGTCCCACAGGTTCGACTTAGTGTGGGAGGTCGCTACCCTGACCTGGTATGAACCCATAGCTCCATCTGGCGGTGCCCAGTTGTCTCGTTATCTAGCATAGGCATGGCATCGTGATGGTGTTACCGCACTCTGAACTGAATCTGCCTCGAAATTTACAGATATTTATACAGCTCTGGAGTGCATTTGTAGTTCTGTTTCACATCCCACATAGTTCATGACATGTTTTTCCTGTAGGCAGTATCTATCTTACCCCTAGTGAGATAATCTTCTACATCCTTACATTTGTCCTCTAGCCATCCCATTTCACTGTATACGTGTAATTACAATTATTTTACTTTCTGTGTTCCACAAGAGAAAATTTGTAGTTTCACACCAATACAATATAATACTCATTATATGATGAACTTCGTTATGACGTACCTCCCACACTTCCTGATCTCACTTCTGTTAGTATATGATAGTGGATTTTTGATCAAAGGGTTCAGATTCATAGAAGTGTTCAGACCTGCTTCTTAGCTACAATCCGAAATGGTCCGTCACTACACGTTTTCTGAGCTTGGTACAGTAAAATTATAAATTTCAGTGTTAAAAACATAACAAAGTGTGAGAAAAGTGTAGGGGTGACGTCGATTTGATGCGCGACTCCGTAGCGTTATTCGTGGAATGGTGGCCAGTGGGGCCAAGTGACTGGCTAATTGCCAAGAGATATATTATATTAGACTTCAGTTACACATCTCTTCTTCGACAATGCGAGGCAGACACACCCCACCCCAGCATGGCAGCCTGGTGATGACCAGTGGATGGCTGGATTTTGCCCTGACAGAGGTACAAGCGTTTGTGCCCTGCTGCTGATGTCAGGTTGCAGCAATCCAATGGGCCATCAGTCGACCAAGGATCTATCGCCAGCGACGCTCTCCTCCTTTTGCTCAGACTGTGTTCCACTACACAGTATCCATGCTCAAGTGACTCAGGCCTGGCTCGCAGCACGTTGATGACGGAGTACTGCCATGCATGGTACAAGCCCGCTGCCTCTGGCAGGAGATTGGCAGTGGCAGGTGCCGATTTAATGTCGATGCTACTGTGGCAGCAAGTCCCACAGGTTCGACTTAGTGTGGGAGGTCGCTACCCTGACCTGGTATGAACCCATAGCTCCATCTGGCGGTGCCCAGTTGTCTCGTTATCTAGCATAGGCATGGCATCGTGATGGTGTTACCGCACTCTGAACTGAATCTGCCTCGAAATTTACAGATATTTATACAGCTCTGGAGTGCATTTGTAGTTCTGTTTCACATCCCACATAGTTCATGACATGTTTTTTGCCCTTGTATAATGACGATGTCCTACCTGATTTCGCTCTTACCCCTGCACAGTACAGGTTATGCTGAGCACTGATAGCTCATCCCCCAATGATTTTGCATAATTTTGCTGTAACTTATATGTCCCACTCTGCTCTTATAAGCTATCAGCAGTTGATCCAATGCTCCATGGTGGCTTCCTAAAAATTCCTAAAGTTTTACTTTCAACCAATTACGACACCACTTGTCAAATGCACCCGTGTGGTGGGCACATAATTACTTCCTCCATGTTACCAATCCTACTGAAGATGTAACAAATTCATTCTCCATCTTTAGCCCAGACAATCCACTGTGACCTGGGTTACCCATGGAGCAGGCTTCTGCAATGAAGTGTAATGACTCTTCATCTCAGAGAGATAAAATCTATACAAAATAAAATGAAAGTCAGTATGGCGTTACAAATGGCGACTCTCAAGGAACCTCTTACGTACCTGCTCCTGGAGGAGGTCATTAACAGATTACAGCTTAGCAAGAGAGAATTAACCAGAAAAGCCAAAATATGAAAGGCCATGGAGGTCTTATGAGGCTCGTTCTGTGCAGAACCTACTTCTTATGAATTTTGCTGTGAAATATAATGTGAGGTGCCTTTAGGTTGCTCTGCAAAAGACGGCGACGGATAATAAGGTTTAGTGGTGATGCGCTGGACGCCGTTCTCAAAGCAAGAAACAACCTAAATTTCTTGGAAATAAAGGCACGCATGTTATTACTAAGTAGCGCTCTGGGTGTCCCAAAAATGAAAAAATCCCAGAGAGAGATAAAGAACCGGCCAACAATGACGGGAAAAGGCATCCATGACTACCAAGATGTAGTTATTTCCAGCACGAGTATGAAGGAGGGCCCCTATGTAATCGATAATAAATTTACTCTTAAGTGCTCCTCTCTGGTTGACCACAAAACCCCTTACAGGAATTAGTGTTAGGCTTCATGCTCATACAGGTTTCGCGTCTGCCCCCGTCTCTGAATATCTTTATAAATTGTAGGCGAGGCCAAACAACGTATTTCTTGCTCTTACCACTATAAATCCCCATGTCACCTCCAAGTGACAGCTCCTTGGCAAACAGATGTAGGGCTTGCACTTGCTGCATCGACTGTTGCAAAGCCTCTCCTATGCGGACCATACGCGGTCACATGTTCTCCTCAAAACAACCCCTGTTTAATACCAGAAATCACAGTCCTCTTCCTGTTTGCTCTTTAAATTTTCAAATAGCTCGGGAATCTGTCAACACACCTCTTGCCCAATCATGAGAGGAAGCTGCCTGCTCATCGCACCTCACCCTCAAAGATCCGACTTAGGGTATCCGCCACTATATTATTTGGGCCCATAATATATTGGACTTTGAAGCGAAAGGCGAAAATACAGATCGCTCTTTGAGCAATTCAGCCAGTTTTTCTGGGACGCGCCACAACGCAGCCAAGGGCCTGGTTATCGGTTTCCAAAAGAAACCCTCTATGCTTCGTATAACAGTTGAATGTTGCAAGAGCAAAGGCGACCGCCAAGGCTTCCTATTCGTATACAGAGTATTTCATCTGATCAGAGTACAGTTTCCTCGATACTCTGGTTGTTGGACGTCGCTCACCATTTTGCTTTTTCAAGAAGACTGCTACTACCCCATAATTAGACGCATCCTTTTGGATGAAAAACGGAAGGTTAAAGTAGATTGCTAAGGACAGGTTTAATGGCTTCAAAGGATGCCTCATGGCTTCCTTCCCACCTAAAAAGAGGTGGGAAGGACCCACTGAATGTGCAAATTTGGGCAAATATTTGTGAAAAATATTGGCCATGCTAATGAATCTGGCGACAACTTTCTCATTCTTAGGTGTGGAGAATTTGTGCAGATCCTTAGCCTACACGTGGACAATCCTAATTCTGTGAGCAGAAACTAGATGCCACAGAAAGGAGATCTGATGGCATGCTAACATTATTTTAGATGATTTTACAGTCAGTTCCGCTTCTCTAATGGGGACCAGAACCGCCTCCAGGCGTTAAAGACATTCCGAAAGTGTCTCACTGTAAATGACCATAACATATAAATAATTATAGACACACATGAACTTAAGATCATCCAAAACATCACCTAAAAGATGAGGCAAGACGGCAGCTCCTTTTACCAGAGGACCCTGTTGAATTAGTATAGATTCGAACCAATACGAGGTGGGTAATATACGTGGCATTTTCGGTAAAAAAAATCAGGTGATATGCCTGGTTGAGATCAAGAGCCGTGAAAAATTGTGCCCCAGGAAACCCAGTAAAACAATTATGTAAATCTAGGGACGGTACAGACTCTAGAACGACTTTTTCATTGCCTAACCTCTAATTAACCACCGGACGACATTCTCCAGTCTTGTGCTTACGTACTATAAATTTGGGTGAAGCTCACCAATAAATTCTTGACCACCACCCAGTTAATCGGCCAAAAAACGTTCGAAATACTCAATTTTTCTTACATCTCCCTAACTAGAGGCAGTGTCTGCCGTTAACCGCCCTATAACCCGGGAGGAAGCGAGCAAGCGGCACAATTCACAAATAGTCCTAAATTCCAAGTACCACCGGTATTCAAATGGTTAAAATGGCTCTGAGCACTATGGGACTTAACAACTGAAGTCATCAGTCCCCTAGAACTTAGAACTACTCAAACCTAACTAACATAAGGACATCACACACATCCATGCCCGAGGCAGGATTCGAACCTGCGACCGTAGCGGTCGCGCGGTTCCAAACTGCAGCTCCTACAACCGCTCGGCCACATCGAGCGGGCACCACATGTATTCAAGGAGGTAAACAGAGCTACCTGAATAACACACAGGCTCCTGATTAAGTTGTGCACGAAGGTAAGGCAGAGTCTCTCCCACCACAGTCTTAATACCGAATTAGCATTTCTGCAAACCACCGACAACAAGCCCCTGTTATCACCGATGGCGTCAGCTGTTTGGCCCCTCCCTCCACGAAACAGGGCACTGACGCACAAAATGTCCATCTTAAGCTTGTCCTTCCACAAGGAAACAGTTTTAGGTTGTTCCAAATTCACGCAGGCATCTTGATAATGACGCTCTAAGTGCCCTCCGCTCCCTGATGTTGATCTAGAAGCTCAATCCCTCAGTAGCTGTAACCAATGCATCTAAATCAACAAAGGAACAAGGTTTGTGGAAGAATGTAATATGCAGATGGTCTTCAGGTATTATGCCTTCCAGTATATTTTGTACTACATGCAGCTCAATAACCTTCAATTCCATGCTGAGACTGCTGTCCAGCCAGCGCGGTAGCCGCTCGGTCTAGGGGCGCCCTGCCACGGTTAGCGCGGGTCTCCTCGTCGGAGGATGGAGTCCTCCCTCGGCCATGGGTGTGTTTGTGTGTGTGTGTTGTCTTTAGAGTAAGTTAGTTTAGGTTAGATTCAGTAATGTGTAAGTCTAGGGACCCATGACCTCAGCTGTTTGTTCCCATAGGAACTTGCCACACACACTGCAGTGCAAATCTTCTAGTACACCTGGCTGTTTTCGCTCAAGTTCACTCTTAATGTGGCCTGCTAATTTCAACCTGACACTACGTTTTCAAAGATCCTTCAGTGCGCTGTGTTCCTGTAAATTTTCGGAGAGTATGTGGTCATTACATTACACATTAATGAGTACAACAACCGAAGCACAATATCATGGGAAATTCCTAAGACTTCGGCATGAAATTCTAAGCTGACGGTCAACCACAACATGTATTCTACGTGTTTCAAACTTTCAACAGGAACTTCCTCAATCCCCTGAAGCAAATGCTTCATCAGGCTAGGCAATTTACGGTAGTAATCCCCAACAAACTAGCCCTCTCACATCACCTATCATTTTACTACTACCTCCGACAGGTAGCTATTCAGGAGAATTCTCCTGCTCCTCACTCGTTGGCCAAGTATTCTATTCTATTTTTTACTGTTTTCTGGCTGGATAGTGAATTAGTTTTTGAATTATAAATGTTTTATGACGTTTAGCTGTGAAGACATAAATGGGAGTTAGTGAAATGTTTTTACAGCCAGCTGTCGAACAGACACCACTAAACGAATTTGAAATGAACTCTCTACGATATTAATAGTGAATGCTCTTAATTGTATTTTCTTCTCAGTGGGAACGTTCTCTCTTCATTCTGCTACGATTGTCCGCTCGAATAGACCCTCCGTGGACATTGCTAATTATTGACTATGCTTGCTAATGAACGTAACTTCTATTTCGATGAGGTGAGATAAACTGTTTGTCAAATAAATAGACAGTCACTGTGTTTCACTTCACATTTATATTAATCCGGCCGCGCTGGGTAGCTGCACAGTCTTAGGCGCCTTGTTACGGTCCGCGCGGCTCCTCCAATCGGAGGTTCGAGACCTCCCTAGAGCATGAGTGTGTGTGTGGCCTTAGCGTAAGTTAGTTTAAGTTAGATTAAGTAGTGTGTAGCCCTTGGGACCGATGACCTCAGCAGTTTGGTCGCATAAGACCTTACCACAAAATTTCCAAATTTATATTAATACAAAACACAATCGAATTGAGAAAAGTATTACAAATGCTCTTCATTAAGACACACCACAGACTCCTCTCTTTACGCCGAATTAAAAAAGAAGTGACAGTCACATCTCTCTCAACTAACAGCATCTCTGCTGCGCCCATCGCTTCCGTTTTTTATCTTACATATAACTTTTTCTAAACATTTAGCAAGTTCCATTACACCTGCCCCCTACTGTGGGCCGCGGATTCATAAACATAGCACAAAAGAAAAAAATTATTTTCTTTATTAGTTAACACAAATCTACACACTTTACGTTTTGCATCCACAGAGGAAAGGTGCAATCGTCTGTTTTCAAGGCTGAAGGCTCAGAAACCTATATTTTTCCGTTCAATTGTTGGAAAATTGGTCTATCATTCTTGATATACTGTTTGTCAGCTACATGAAAACTTCGTTTATATTAAATTTTTCATGTGTCATAGAGTTTACAAAAATTTTCTTGTTGTTGTTGTTGTAGTTGTTGTTGTCTTCAGTCCTGAGAATGGTTTGAAGCAGCTCTCCATGATACTCTATCCTGTGCAAGCTTCTTCCTCTCCCAGTACCTACTGCAACCTACATCCTTCTGAATCTGCTTAGTGTATTCATCACTTGGTCTCCCTCTACGATTTTTACCCTCCACGCTGCCCTTCAATGCTAAATTTGTGATCCCTTGATGCCTCAAAACATGTCCTACCAACTGATCCCTTCTTCTAGTCAAGTTGTGCCACAAACTTCTCTTCTCCCCAATCCTATTCAACGCCTCCTCATTAGTTACGTGATCTATCCACCTTATCTTCAGCATTCTTCTGTAGCACGCCATTTCGAAAGCTTCTATTCTCTTCTTGTACGAACTATTTATCGTCCATGTTTCACTTCCATACATGGCTACACTCCAAACAAATACTTTCAGAAACGACTTCCTGATACATAAATTTATATTCGATGTTAACAAGTTTCTCCTCTTCAGAATCGATTTCCTTGCCATTTGCCAGTCTTCATTTTATATCCCGTCTACTTCGACCATCATCAGTTATTTGGCTCCCAAAATAGCAAAAATTCTTTACTACTTTAAGTGTCTCATTTCCTAATCTAATTCCTTCAGCATCACCCGACTTAATTCGACTACATTCCATTATCCTCGTTTTACTTTTGTTGATGTTCATCTTATATCCTCCTTTCAAGACACTGTCCATTCCGTTCAACTGCTATTACAAGTCCTTTACCGTCTCTTATAGAATTACAATGTCATCGGCGAATCTCAAAGTTTTTACTTCTTCTCCATGAATTTTAATACGTACTCCGAATTTTTCTTTTGTTTCCTTTACTGCTTGCTCAATATACAGATTGAATAACATCGGGGAGAGGCTACAACCCTGTCTCACTCCTTTCCCAACCACTGCTTCCCTTTCATGCCCCTCGACTCTTATGATCTACCAGTTTTTCCATTCGTCTGTAAAGAATTCGCGTTAATATTTTGCAGCTGTGACTTATTAAACTGATAGTTGGGTAATTTTCACATCTGCCAGCGCCTGCATTCTTTGGGATTGGAATTATTATATTCTTCTTGAAGTCTGAGCGTATTTCGCCTGTCTCGTACATCTTGCGTACCAGCTGGTAGAGTTTTGTTATGACTGGCTCTCCCAAGGCCGTCAGTAGTTCTAATGGAATGTTGTCTACTCCAGGGGCTTTGTTTCCACTCAGGTCTTTCAGTGCTCTGTCAAACTCTTCACGCAGTACCTTATCTCCTATTTCGTCTTCATCTACATCCTCTTCCATTTCCATAATATTCTCCTCAAGTACATTGCCCTTGTATAAACCTTCTATATACTCCTTCCACCTTTCTACCTTCCCTTCTTTGTTTAGAACTGGGTTGCCATCTGAGCTCTTGATATTCATACACGTGGTTCTCTTCTCCCAAACGTCTCTTTAATTTTCCTGTAGGCAGTATCTATCTTACCCCTAGTGAGATAAGCTTCTACATCCTTACATTTGTCCTGTAGGCATCCCTGCTTAGCCATTTTGCACTTCCTATCGCTCTCATTTTTGAGACGTTTGTATTCCTTTTTGCCTGCTTCATTTACTGCATTTTTATATTTTCTCCTTTCATCAATTAAGTTCAATATTTCTTCTGTTACCTAAGGACTTCTAGCAGCCGTCGTCTTTTTACCTACTTGATCCTCTGCTGCCTTCGCTACTTCATCCCTCAGAGGTACCCATTCTTCTTCTGCTGTGTTTCTTTCCCCCATTCCTGTCAATTGTTCCCTTATGCTCTCCTTGAAACTGTACAACCTCTGGTTCTTTCAGCTTATGCAGATCCCATGTCCTTAAATTCCCACCTTTTTGCAGTTCCTTCAGTTTTAATCTACAGGTCATAACCAATAGATTGTGGTTAGAGTCCACATCTGCCCTGCAAATGTCTTACAATTTAAAACCCTGTTCCTAAATCTCTGTCTTACCATTATATAATGTATCTGATACCTTTTAGTATCTCCAGGATTCTTCCATGTATACAACCTTCTTTTATCATTCTTGAACCAAGTGTTAGCTATGATTAAGTTATGCTCTGTGCAAAATTCTACCAGACGGCTTCCTCTTACATTTCTTTGCCCTAGTCCATATTCACATACTACGTTTCCTTCTCTCCCTTTTCCTACTGCCGAATTCCAGTCACCCATGACTATTAAATTTTCGTCACTCTTCACTACCTGAATAATTTCTTTTATCTCATCATACATTTCTTCAATTTCTTCGTCATCTGCAGAGCTAGTTGGCATATAAACTTGTACTACTGTAGTAGGCATGGGCTTTGTGTCTATGTTGGCCACAATAATGCGTTCACTATGCTGTTTGTAGTAGCTTACCTTCACTCCTATTTTTTATTCATTATTAAACCTACTCCTGCATTACCCCTATTTGATTTTGTATTTATAACC
The DNA here is from genome assembly GCF_023897955.1 of Schistocerca gregaria. Lineage (NCBI taxonomy): Eukaryota > Metazoa > Arthropoda > Insecta > Orthoptera > Acrididae > Schistocerca > Schistocerca gregaria. The sequence goes on along the minus strand of NC_064925.1, from coordinate 323,325,423 downwards.
CTGTATTCACCTGACCAAAAGTCTTGTTCCTCCTTCCACCGAATTTCACTAATTCCCACTATATCTAACTTTAACCTATCCATTTCCCTTTTTAAATTTTCTAACCTACCTGCCCGATTAAGGGGTCTGACATTCCACGCTCCGATTCGTAGAACGCCAGTTTTCTTTCTCCTGATAACTACATCTTCCTTTCTTATACTATATTAAAATTACAAGTACATCAGTTACTTTACACATTAATGATATATTATAAATTTTGGTTCATATCATGCAGTCCATCTTCACATTCAATTAAATATTTATCCTTCTTTATTTACTTGTATGACATTTTCGTGACTCTCCTTTAGTTTGAAACAAAAATTTTCGTCTTCTATCTTCTGTGTTTATGGATTGTCGTTTAGTCGTCGGCGTGAGCATGCTCCAATGTTTGAAGTCCTCGCGGCTATTGCTTTTCGCACCACGCAGAGCGTGATGAAGCGTGAACAGTTTGTAGTGTCCATTCAGGGAAACTGTTCAAATCTGCTTACGGATTCCGTAAGTTAATGCATCGTGAGGCCCAAGGACACTGATGGAACAGCTGCGATTTTGCTGCAATTTTGAACTTGAATCGCCGCACATCATTATTTTTTAACCATTTTGTGGCAAGCCCACATATTTTAAGTACGTTGCACAATTTACGTAGAACACTATTACCAGTATTTGCAGTTTCTAATGCGCCTGATGCCGCATAAGACTGTTTTTCACAGGTTTACAAAAGACACATGAACAACTGTACAAAGATATGACACAAAAGCAGTACAGGAACAGTTTCAAGAAAATCTTATCATATTGTAATTCGAAGTTCCTCATAATTAAATTCATCTGACACTTTATTTTTAGCTCTAGGAAAATTTTCTTCTTTCTGTTTAGTGAGTGAAGAATTTACTTGTCAAAATTTTACATCTCCCGTAACAACTTGAAAACAAATGTTATCATCAACGCAATCAAGAACAACTTCATCACTACTCGAAGAAAGGGAAAGCATAGGAATTTCGTCAAGCAGCTTCTGTTCGAGATAAACATCATATATCAACCTTTACTAGAATTTGTTTTCGCAGACAATTTACGCTACTTGCTACGAGGATTGGTGAAATACTGGTTGTAAATCCATGTACTGGTCAAAGCGCAGAGTGTTTCTTATATTCCAGGCTACGTCTCAAAATTCTTTGTTGTATATTTATATTTTTCATTCAGCTTATCATTACTGAAACGGTCCTCTTATGCTACAAACCGATATGTATGTATACATGTTTTCACTGCATTTTATGTTCAGGTTTATTGGCAACGCGGTGTTTGAATATAGTGTTCAAGCGTTTCTAGAGCAGTAATTTTGTATTATTCTTTGTTCGACATTAACATAAGTGTTAATTTCCACACAAACGTGGCTTGGATAACCATGTATGTATTTCACTGGACATTGCACTCAAAGGTTTATGTAATCGCTTAACACGCAGGCTAAATTAATGTGAGACCCACAGTACCTATTATTGCCCTCCAGCTGACAAAACTAATCTCGTGTCCAGCTGTTTCAACGTAATGAATATAATTTGAACCTACTTATCCATAAATTCGCACACAATCACAATTACACACAACTTATAAACTAATAAGATGGGGGCCCTTTTATCTGATATGTTTCACCTTCAATTCAATCCTTTCGCCACATGGAACGTGCTACTTTGCATCATTCCCTACAAAATTCTTATTACTACATTACTTCTGAATTATGCTTAGCTGCTCATAGGTCAGTCAATGTGTTTATTCACACATTCACAAACATAAAGTACAACTCAATACATTTAATGTTTTTGCTAATAATGTTTCGTCTTCGTACCCTTAGGGTATGTTGTTGTTGCTTCAACTCCCAGTACCTACTGCAGCCTACATCCTCCTGAATCTCCTTAGTGTATTCATCTCTTCCTCTCCCTCTACGATTTTTACTTTCCACGCTGCCCTTCAGTACTAAATTGGTGATCCCTCGATGTCTCAGAACATGTCCTACCAACCGGTCCCTTCTTCTAGTCAAGTTGTGCCACAAACTTCCCTTCTCCCCAATTCTATTCAATACCTCCTAATTAGTTACGCTAATCCTTAGCATTCTTCTATAGCACCACATTTCGAAAGCTTCTATACTATTCTTGTCCAAACTATTTATCGTCCATGTTTCACTTCCATACATGGCTACACTCCATACCAAATACTTTCAGATACGACTTCCTGACACTTAGAAAAATACTCGATGTTAACAAATTTCTCTTCTTCAGAAACGCTTTCCTTGCCATTGCCAGTCTACATTTTAATTCCTCTCTACTTTGACAATCATCAGTTATTTTGCTCCCTAAATAGCAAAACTCCTTTACTATTTTAAGTGTCTCATTTCCTAATCTAATTCCCTCACCGTCACCCGACTTCATTCGACTACATTCCATTATCCTTGTTTTGCTTTTGTTGATGTTCATCTTATACCATACTTTCAAGACACTTTCCATTCCGTTCAACTGCTCTTCCAAGTCCTTTGCCGTCTCTGACAGAATAACAATGTCATCGGCGAACCTCAAAGTTTTTATTTCTTCTCCATGGATTTTAATACCTACTCCGAACTTTTCTTTTGTTTCCTTTACTGCTTGCTCAATATACAGATTGAATAGCATCGGGGAGAGGCTACAACCCTGTCCCACTCCCTTCTCAACCACTGCTTCCCTTTCATGTCCCTCGACTCTGGTAACTGCCATCTGCTTTCTGTGCAAATTGTAAATAGCCTTTCGCTCCCTATATTTTACCCTTGCCACCTTTAGAATTTGAAAGAGAGTGTTCTAGTCAACATTGTCAAAAACTTTCTCCAAGTCTACAAATGCTAGAAATGTAGGTTTTTCTTTTCTTCATCTAGCTTCTAAAATAAGTCTTAAGGTCAGTATTGCCTCATATGTTCCCACATTTCTACAGAATCCAAACTGATCTTGCCCGAGGTCGGCTTCTACCAGTTTTTCCATTCGTCTGTAAGGAATTCGCGTTAGTATTTTGCAGCTGTGACTTATTCAACTGATAGTTCGGTAATTTTCACATCTGTCAACACCTGCCTTCTTTGGGATTTGAATTATTACATTCTTCTTAAAGTCTGAGGGTATTTCACCTACATCATACATCTTGCTGACCAGATGGTAGAGTTTTGTCAGGATTGGCTCTCCCAAGGCCGTCAGTGGTTCTAATGCAATGGTGTCTACTCCCGGGGCCTTGTTTCGACTTAGGTCTTTCGGTGCTCTGTCAAACTCTTCGCGCAGTATCATATCTCCCATTTCATCTTCATCAACCTCCTCTTCCATCTCCATAACATTGTCCTCAAGAACATCGCACCTGTATAGACCCTCTATATACTCCTTCCACCTTTCTGCTTTCCATTCTTTGCTTAGAAGTGGGTTTCCGTCTGAGCTCTTGATATTCATGCAAGTGGTTCTCTTTTCTCCAAAGGTCTCTTTAATTTTCCTGTAGGCAGTATCTATTTTACCCCTTGTGAGATAATCCTCTACATCCTTACATTTGTCCTCTAGCTACCCCTGCTTAGCCATTTTGCACTTTCTGTCGATATCATTTTTGAAACGTTTGTATTCCTTTTTGCCTGCTTCATTTACTGCATTTTTGTATATTCTCCTTTCATCAATTAAATTCAGTATCTCTTCTGTAACCCAAGGATTTCTACTAGCCCTCGTCTTTTTACCTACTTGAACCACTGCTGCCTTCACTATTCATTCCTCAAAGCTACCCATTCTTCTTCTACTGTATTTCTTTCCCCCATTCCTGTCAGTTGTTCCCTCATGCTCTCCCTGAAACTCTGTACAACCTCTGCTTCTTTTAGCTTATGCAGATCCCATCTCCTTAAATTCCCACCTTTTTGCAGTTTCTTCAGTTTCAACCTACAGTTCATAACCAATAGATTGTGGTCAGAGTCCACATCTGCCCTGCAAATGTCTTACAATTTAAAATCCTGTTCCTAAATCTCTGTCTTACCATTATATAATGTATCTGATACCTTTTAGTATCTCCAGGATTCTTCCATGTATACAACCTTCTTTTATCATTCTTGAACCAAGTGTTAGCTATGATTAAGTTATGCTCTGTGCAAAATTCTACCAGACGGCTTCCTCTTACATTTCTTTGCCCTAGTCCATATTCACATACTACGTTTCCTTCTCTCCCTTTTCCTACTGCCGAATTCCAGTCACCCATGACTATTAAATTTTCGTCACTCTTCACTACCTGAATAATTTCTTTTATCTCATCATACATTTCTTCAATTTCTTCGTCATCTGCAGAGCTAGTTGGCATATAAACTTGTACTACTGTAGTAGGCATGGGCTTTGTGTCTATGTTGGCCACAATAATGCGTTCACTATGCTGTTTGTAGTAGCTTACCTTCACTCCTATTTTTTATTCATTATTAAACCTACTCCTGCATTACCCCTATTTGATTTTGTATTTATAACCCTGTATTCACCTGACCAAAAGTCTTGTTCCTCCTTCCACCGAATTTCACTAATTCCCACTATATCTAACTTTAACCTATCCATTTCCCTATTTAAATTTTCTAACCTACCTGTCCGATTAAGAGATATGACATTCCACGCTCCGATCCGTAGAATGCCAGTTTTCTTTCTCCTCGTAACGACGTCCTTTTGAGTAATCCCCCCGAGGTCGGAATGGGGAACTATTTTACCTCCGAAATATTTTACCCAAGGGGACGTCATCATCATTTAGTCATACAGTAAAGCTTCATGCCCTCGGGAAGAATTACGGCTGTAGTTTCCCCTTGCTTTCAGCCGTTTGCAGTACCAAAACAGCAAGGCCGTTCTGGTTAGTGTTACAAGGCCAGGTCAGTCGATCATCCAGACTGTTGCCCCTGCAACTACTGAAGAGGTTGCTGACCCTCTTCAGGAACCACACCTTTTTCTGGCCTCTCAACAGATACCCCTCCGTTGTGGTTGCACCTACTGTACGGCTATCTGCATCGATGAGGCACGCAAGACTCCCCACCGACGGCAAGGTCCATGGTTCAAGGGGGACCTTACGGTACATGTTTTTTTAAATACTTTATATATCCTTACGTACTTTTTGACAGTATTTGACCTGCTGCTCTGTGTTTCTGTAAATAACGTTAATTTTTCCGTAATGAACCTTAACTCACCTTCAGGCTTATAGTTGTTAGCTACGGAAAATTTCCACAGTTTTATTCACGTGTGCCTAATTTCATTTTCTTCTTAATTTATTCCCCATAAAATATATTGGCATTCCGAATTCTAATGTAGAGATAGTTTTCAATAGGTGGTGAAAAGTTTTGCATAATCGTCATAACTTAACCGGTTGTAGTTTTATAATAATTAATGTAGTTCTTTCTTATTATAAGTAGCTGGAGATAGTGTATTAAAAATCGCACTTAATTTTAGTACCGTCACTATATTCATTGACCTGTTTCTTTTCGTAGCATACTCCTTTATATTTGTTTTGTTTATTACTTTAGTACAATCGATAACTTTCTGTAAAAAGTTCTTTCCTTGCGTGTGCCCATAGCTCTTTCTGAGAAAATAATTTCTTATATATATATATATATATATATATATATATATATATATATATATATATATATATATATATATATATATATATATATATACATGTGTATAATATTCGGTCTTACGTGTGTGTCCATGTTTACTTAATGTAGTTTATTCATACTATTTGCTTTGCGCAATTACTTCTTACTTTATCATTTTCATTAGTTAATATTTGGACGACGATTTGTGTATTTTACATTCACTTATTGTTTGTTATGTGGCGTGCTAGCGCGTAACCACAAATATGGCCACTACAGACCACGTCAAAAAGTGGGAAGAGGAGAGACGGAAATGTTTACCCCCTTTGCACTGCGCTATGCGCCGGCTGCCGGACTGTACTGTTGTCGTTCATATTCACTGTTTTCAAAACTGCATTTTTTTACAGTTTGTATATTATCATTTTGCTCTAAATTGAATAAGAAAAGGATCTTCATACTTACCTTTGATTATTGATAGTCCAGCATTCATTATGACATTCTTCAATTTATTTCAAAAGTGATATGGATATTTTGCTTATAGTTAAGCGAAAATGTATTTTGTGTCACGTCCTAGAAGTGTTTTCGTTTGTTACTATCGGACAGACTCTCCAAATGTCTATAAGGATTATAGATTGTTGTATTTTCCGTAAGGTCTGTAGACGCTGAAGTGCTTCTTTCTCAGAAAATTTATGTAGGGGTTTAACGAGTCGTCTATTTTAGACTAGTCGACTGATGTAAAACGTATTGGTGAATGAGGAATGTTATTTACCATTTGCTGAAAATGTATCATGTATGCAACCCGATTAGTGTGTCTGTGCTGTGTATACGTTCTGATAAACCTGTTAAACTCATGAAATACCTATTCTTTTGGGCTGGCCTCGGGATGAAATTTGGATACATAAATATGTTTCATGCTATGTGTCAAATTATTTACACTTCGTACTTGTGAAGTTAGTTGCATTATCACTTAGAATAAATAGCTTTCACTTTTCTACTCTCACAAAATACTCTCTCACGATTCGCTTAAGTATAGGCCCTGCCATTAGATGTTTAGCGGCATGCTTCTGCAGATATTTACAAAACACGCCATTCAAAGCTATTACTTATTTCAATCCTCCTTTTGGCTTCAAAAAATGTCGTTCGCCATCGATTGATAGGAGATAAGGGAGTTTCCTGGTATAATAGATATAATTAATTGAATCGTGGTCTCTTTGTTTAGTCTTTTGAGAGGCGACACATTTCTTGATGATCTGTTTTACCCCACGTGTAATGTTACGGAAAAAGCTGTATGACGTTGTTTCCAGAGTATATTTGGCTACACCATATTGACCTCACGAGCTATGAGCGTAACTGATAAAACTGTGCCGGCCGGTGTGGGCGTGCGGTTCTAGGCGCTTCAGTCTGTAACCGCGTGACCGCTACGGTCCCAGGTTTGAATCCTGCTTCGGGCATGGATGTGTGTGATGTCCTTAGGTTGGTCAGGTTTAAGTAGTTCTAAGTTGTAGGGGACTGATGACCACAGATGTTAAGTCACATAGTGCTCAGAGCCATTTGACCCATTTGATGAAACTGTCTACATATGCTTCAGATCAACAAACACTCCAGTTACTAGTCTGAGGCGTTCGACAATAAAACAAAACTCAGTTAGATAACTTACAATGTATTCTCAATCCGGAACCGTCAGTAATTGTTAGTTGTTGCCTAACCTTTTTCCATCAGGTATCTTCCTCTTGAAGCTGACTCACACTTTTACACGTTTTCACATAGTAGGACCTATATGTACCATTGTACGTGAGTAGAATCCTAAAGGGGGATGCTTGTTCTGTTGATTCTGCATATTCATTTAATCTTTGTGGAAGTCTAGACAGGAGCCGGTCGCGGTGGTCTCGTTGTTCTAGGCGCGACTGCTACGGTCGCAGGTTCGAATCCTGCCTCGGGCATGGATGTGTGTGATGCCCTTAGGTTAGTTAGATTTAAGTAGTTCTAAGTTCTAGGGGACTGATGACCACAGCAGTTGAGTCCCATAGCGCTCAGAGCCATTTGAACCAAGTCTAGACAGGGCATCTGCCAAAATATTCTGATATAACTTACCTCAAAATCGAACTCTTGCAGAAAGAGATAGTGGTGCTGATCTTTTGTGCAATAGTTTACATGTCAGTAAGAATAAACAGCTTGATCATTACGATACACTTTGGTGTGATTTCCCCATAGGAGGTACTGATATTTTTAGGAGGTCCGTACTATTGCGAGCGGTTCAATCTTGGTTACGGAATAAGCTTTTACATATTCAGTCATCATGTCACTAGCAAAACTGAAAACACTTACATTTGGATTTTTATGATAATGGTTAGTCTGGAACAATTGTCTACCACTAGAAATGTACAAGTAATTATGGTTCCAGCGAAAATACTTTTGTAATTTCAGGCCTTTTGGCTTCTTTCCTAGAGCGGTTAAAATGTGGCGATTTTGCACAGATAAAGTACGTAGGTTTAGTTTCTTTCTTTTTCTCATTGAACAAGCTGTACGAAATTTCTAGAAGCTATTACAGAGATAACGGTGCATGTTTTCTTGGATTCTTGTGAGAATGCTGAGAACGGTCTATGTTTAATAGAGCCTGGTTTATTAGTACTGATGACAGGCCAGATGTTACGTCATCAGACTGCGACGCCGTTCTACGCGTTTTGGAGGGAGCAGAGCGGCTTATGCTGACACTGTCACTGACGTTTGAACGTTTGCAAACTGTTCTCTTTCCTTTCGCTTTTGTCATAATCTGAATTTGGCGAAATAATTTTCGTGTGACTACAGTTTGTTCAATCCATCTCTTTCACTGATAAGTACGGAACGAGTCTTACCTTCTATTGCTTTATATCAATGTCAATTTTAGCGAGAATTTTGTGTTTTCTTTCGTTCACGATTTCTGCAATCGCGTCAATATAATATTTTGTTCCTGGACGCACTTTTCACTTCTGGTAGAACCGCTGTCAAAGGCTCCGGCCTCAGCACTCTCATTTAATCTTCTTACAACATTATTGATGCAGTCGTACTCAGTTTTCAAGGTGTTAAGATATCCTACGCCTTCTATAAGTTTTCGCGTCTCTGGGGTAAGCTTTCGGACGCAGACTTCATTTCCGATACATCTGCTTGAATTGTTGGTACCACCTGAGCTAAGCCTTGTAAACTACCGTGCGCCTTGCAAGTTCCTCAAATTGACGTGCACACTCTGTTTGAAATTCATCATACTAGAAATATTTTTTGTCTAGCTGACTGTACACATTAGCAAATTTTGCATCTCATTTGTTGGTTAGCTCTGACGACTCTGTGTTTCAGTTAGTGGGCAATATATTGCAGAAATTTCAAATCCGTATCTACAACAGTCTCTGAGATAATGAGTCATTAACAATTGGTGAATTAACATGGGCGAGCAGGGGCCTGGGTTTCTCCTTAACCGCATCGACTGTGAGCCATGTGAAACCAGTTGGTCTAACATTTTGTCCACTGGCTGCAGCTAAGGTCGGTTGTATATTGTTTTCGATTATGACATTGCCGCCCTGTTACGCGTTGTCATTTCCATTATCTAATACCGGATGAACAAAAAGTCAGTATAAATTGGAAAACTTAATAAACGACGGAATAATGTAGGTGGAGAGGTAAAAATTGACACACTTGCTTGGAATGACATGGGGTTTTATTAGAACAAAAAAAAGTTTACAAAATGTCCGACAGATGGCTCTGGACAGCAAAACGTCAGTGACTGCGCATGACAATCGTGTATAAAAGGAGCTGTAATGAGAGAGAGAATCAGATGCGCCAGCTGTCGCAGCATGTTGACGTTACCTGATAAGGCGCTTTTAGTGAAGCTGTATTATCAGAATGGGGAATGTGCTAGTTCAGCGTTACGATCCTATCGCCTTAGGAAGGGGATTCGAACGGGTAAACGTCCGTTGACAAAGGCAGCTGTGGCGAGAATGATTTCGAAGTTCGAAGCCACGGGTTGTTTAGACGATAGACCCTGTAGTGGCCGACCGAACACAAGGCGTAATGCTGCTGAGACAGTTCAGGAAGAAATGGAGACTGTAGCGCGTTCGTCTATGCACGGGGACGTCAGCGTTCGTGCAGTCGCACGTCGCACTGGCATTCCATACACTACTGTTTGTTTGGCACCTAGACGTACCCTCCGATGCTATCCATACAAAATCCATCGGTATCATGAACTGTTACCTGGCGATTTAGTGAAGCGGAGGGCATATGCGGTGTGGGCGTTTCAAAAGATGGTGGAAGATGACGATTGGTTGAGTAACGTGTTGTGGACTGACGAAGCTCATTTCACGCTCCGAGGGTCAACACCCACAACTGCAGAATTTGGACTACCGAAAATCCTAGAACTGTCGTGGAAACTCCATTGCACGACGAGAAAGTCACGGTATGGGTTGGATTTACCACATATATCGTTATCGGGCCTTTTTTCTTCAAGGAAATGCGTGATTCTGGTTTTGACTGATACCGTGATGGGTGAGAGGTACGCCGATATGTTACAGAATCGCATCATCCACAGCCTGGCTGATAATCACCTGCTGGAACGTACGATGTTTATGCAGGATGGCGCTCCACCCCATATTGCTAGACGCGTGAAAGATCTCTTGCGCGCGTCGTTTGGTGATGATCGTGTGCTCAGTGCCACTTTCGTCATGCTTGGCCTCCCAGGTCCCCAGACCTCAGTCCGTGCGACTATTGGCTTTGGGGTTACCTGAAGTCGCAAGTGCATCGTTATCGACCGGCATCTCTAGGGATGCTGAAAGACAACATCCGACGCCAATGCCTCACCATAATTCCGGGCATGCTTTACAGTGCTGTTCACTACATTATTCCTCGACTACAGCTATTGTTGAGGAATGATGGTGGACATATTGAGCATTTCCTGCAAAGAACATCATATTTGCTTTATCTTACTTTGTGATGCTAATTATCGCTATTCTGATCAGATGAAGCGCCATCTGTCGGCCATTTTTTGAACTTTTGAATTTTTTTGGTTCTATTAAAACCCCATGTCATTTCAAGCATGTGTGTCAATTTGTACCTCTCTATCTATATTATTCCGTGATTTATTCAGTTTTCAAATTTACACTGACTTTTTGATCACCCGGTACTTAAGATTCCGATTCAGTATTTTCGAGATCACTGCCGTTAGTATTAATTTCCTTATTGACACTTGATTCCATTCCAACTGATAGTGAAAGGTACATACAGTAACTGACTTATTAGAATGCATAACAGGTACTCAAAAGCTGTGGAAAATTTTACTCGTGGTATACGTTCGCGAAAAGATGACTTCTCGTTATTGTCACTGTTACGTATATGAAAATCTTTTGATAATGCAATGAAAAATAAACTCTACCAATAATGCAGTTGCTGGCAAAAACGTTTTAAGCAGGTTAAGGATGAGGATGTTGTGGCGATACTGCTTTTCGTGAAATGATCAACGGAATATTCTTGATCCTAGCTTTGACTGACGTACTGCACGTTCCGTAAAGTTCAGTTTCCTTTCTCTGGAGAAATTTTTTAATGGCAAAATTTTTCTTCAGAATCCATAATTTTATTCCGTTTTTACTGGTAACATTCTTCTTTCCTCATTGTATCTTCACTGTCGAATGTATGGAATAAAGACAGAGCACAATTATTTTTTCAACAGTCACTGTTACAATTACATTACTTTTTACTTACGATCCGAAGATTACGGAATCTGATCTCTGTTCGGTCGCCAGTGTATTCTATTCTACCTTCTTTCTGGATGGATAATGAATTAGATGTTTTTGAATTGGAAATCTTTTATGGTTTTTAACTGTGGAGTCATAAATGGAAGTTAATTACATACCTTAACAGCCGCTTGCCGAACAGACATCAGCAAACAGATCATAAATAATCTTTCTAGGAAGGTCAGCAGCGAATATTTTTAGTTGTATTTTATTCTCAGTGGGAAACTTTACCTCTTCTTTACGCTGCTACGGTCGTCACGATTACATCTGCTCTAGAAGTTGCTAATTATTGACTGTGTCGGCTAATGAAAGAAACTTCTATTACGATTCGATGAGATGAACTGTTTGTCAAGTAAATAGAGAAGCACTGTGTTTCACTTCACTTTTATATTAGCCCGAAATACAATCTTATTCAGAAAACTGTGACAAGAAGAGCGATAAAAATTTCAACGTCCCCTCTTCATCGGGATACAGACTCCTCTCTTTCTAAAAAAAAGGTCACGTTTTTCTCACCCCACACCATCTGTGCCTTTATTTATCTTACGTATAACTCTTTGGAAACATGTAGCAAGTGTCATCACAGCTGTAAGTCATCTAATTCGAGGCAGCTTACTCTTCCTAGCAAATCTCGCTCCTGTGTTTCAAGTGCTGGGCCTACTTAACCTGGTCAGAATTAAGCTCAAACTGGTAAATATCACCGAAGTGTTTCTCCCAAAGAATAACCTCCACCTAGAACGTTTAAATGTCCTTATATGTGAGTTGGCTAGTTTCTAAAAATTTATGGTTCTGACGTAAGGCTGATAAGCTGCGGCACAATCAGCTATCGTGGTACCTACTTCGCCAATGCTACCAGTACTGATAAGCGAGGGGCTTTCCAAACAAGCACGAAAGTGAGCCACCAATCCCGTAACTCCTCCATCACATGGAAGCCTATGTACTCCGAGCTCGAACACCAAATGTTGCTTTTTCAAAAGCGACAAGCCGTGGTAGCCACGAGGCCCCATGTTCAGCAATATACACTGAAGAGCCAGAGAAACTGGTACACCTGTCTAATATTGTGGAGGGACCCCGCGAGCACTGAGGAGTGCCGCAACACGACGTGGCATGGACTCGACTAAAGTTTGAAGTAGTGCTGGAGAGGACTCCACGAATCGTGCAAGGCTCTCCATAAATCTGTAAGGACACGACGTGGTGGAGATCTCTTTTGAGCAAGGCATCTCTGATATAAATAATGTTCATCTGTGGGGAATATGGCGGCCAACGGAAGTGTTTAAATTCAGAAGAGTGTTCCTGGAGCAACTCTGTAGCAATTCTGGATGTGTGCGGTGTCGCGTTTTCCTTCTGGAATAGCCCAACTACGTCTGAATGCACAATGAAGATGAATGGGTGCAGAAAGCCCATATGGATGATGTTTCGTCGAACGGTTCACACGCTGACACTTGTTGACGGCCCAGCATGAAATCTGCAGCAGATGGTTCCGTTCTTGCACAATCTTCTTCCGAACGCAGCGATGTTAGAGGTTTCATCTATTACCGGATTCGTGATATTCACAGTACACTCGTGAAATGGTCATACGGTAAAATCATCCCCATCTAGGAGATGATGTGTCTCATCTCTCGTGCACCGACTATAACACCGCGTTCAGACATACTTAATTCTTGATAACTTGCCATTGTAGCAGCAGTAACCGATCCAACAACTGCACCAGACGCTTGTCTTATACAGGCGTTGCCGACCGCAGCGCCGTATTGTGCCTGTTTACATATCTCTGTATTTGAATATGCGTGCCTATACCAGTTTCTTTGGAGCTTCAGTGTGTAACTGAGAAACACAATTCAGTTAACGCCAATACAATGGCGACTGAACAGAGATCAGATTCCGTAATCTTCGGATCGTAAGTAAAAAGTAATGTAATTGCAACAGTGACTATCGAAATAATAATTGTGGTCTGCCTTTGTTCCATACCTTCGACAGTGAGGATACAATGGGGAAAGGAGGATGTTACCAGTAGAAACGGAATAAAATTATGGAAACTGAATAAAAATTTCTCCAGAGAAAGGAAACTGAACTTTACGGAACGTGAAGTACGTCAACCAAAGCTAATACTAAGAATATTCCATTGATCATTTCACGTAAAAGCAGTATCGCCGCGACATCCTCATTCTTAACCTGCTTAAAACCTTTTTGCCAGAAACTGCATTTTGGTAGAGCTGAAGGGTTGCAGGAGGCGCCAGGCCCAGCAAAGACCATGTCGGCAGTCGATGCACGCAAGCGGCCGCTCCACAGAGAACTACGGGGCCAAAAGGTTTGGTGTCCTCTGAAGACCAGCTGTCCTTCTAGAATCTTATACCACAATTCACATCTACACATGGGATTCCAACTAACATGAAACCAAGAACATGATGGAATATAAGGACAAAAAAATGGCTCTGAGCACTATGGGACTTAACGTCTGATGTCATCAGTCTCCTAGAACTTAGAAATACTTAAACCTAACTAACCTAAGGACATCACACTCATCCATGCCCGAGGCAGGATTCGAACCTGCGATCGTAGCAGTCTCGCGGTTCCAGACTGAAGGGCCTAGAACTACTCGGCCACACGGGCAGGCGATAATAAGAACAATTATATATAATTCATACCTTTAACATATTGCCACTACCTCTAATAGACTTTTTAAGTAAGAAAACCTCGTCTTTGCCAGATAATAAATCTTAAAAAACTTAACAAAGTAAGAAATGGCAGATCACACCTCTTCATAAACTGAAACCTGGTTAGTGCCAAATAATAAAATTTAAGGAAATTTAACTACCTGGTAAATGGCCACCGATGGTCCAGCAGAACATTAAAGCAACAGAGTGCAGCTCTGTTACTCTCATTATTAAAACACCATGCAGAAGCCCGCAATAAAGTTTATGTGAGTTAATTGTCTGCAGCGTGATGAGCAGATGGTGGCAGGCTCGGGGAAAACTATCTCATCAGCCGACACATGTATTCAGTCAGCTGTCCACAAGAGAACTATAGCGTCAACAGGTTGTTTATCCTCCAAGTGTGTCACAATAGCCGAAAGACTGAAACAAACTGAGTGTCTAAGTTTTGGCACCACTAGCCTCAGCCGGCCTCTGTGACCGTGGGGTTCTAGGCGCTTCAGGCCGGAACCGTTCTGCTACGGTCGCAGGTTCGAATCCTGCCTCCGGCACGGATGTGTGTTATGTCCTTATGTTCTAAGTTCTAAGTCTAGGGAACTGATGACCTCAGAAGTTAAGTCCCATAGTGCTTAGAGCCATTTGAGCCATGTGAACCACTAGCCTCTTCCACAATCTCCCGCACTCTGGTGTCCAGTCAGGAAACGATTCCCTTAGCAGGCACCACCTGGTCAAAAGTCGACAGTTCTCCACACAAGCAGTCACAAATCATTTATACAATTTTAAATATTTTTACCCTGTCGGATTTACTGCTGAGCTTAAGAACCAAAAATACCATTACCAGAACGACATCTGAGGCATTGCAGCCACTTGATTCTGCTCAGCACCGAGAGGCAAAATACCAAGAAGGAAACAAACCCAAAAACCGCCAATATCGCCTTCTCGTGACTGGGTCCATGTAACGTTCTAAACCAGTTCCAAGCTCACTGGGCTGACAGACAGTAAGGCAATCCCATAATCCAAAGACCAAAGCATCTATTAAGCCAGTCTACAAAACACCAGACTCTCCACACATTAGTTTATACAAGGTGAATCCCCAAATGAGATGAAAATGACTCGAACGTCAAAAATGGAACACATAGGAGCAGATTCGCTTACAGTAATTCGCACTCGGGATTAACTTCGGAGTACCGCCGTGACAATAGGGCTCATACCGAATGCTTACGATCAACGTGACCAAAGCCGGGGCGCCGCACAACGCACCGCTTCAAGCCGAGCGGTGTTCGACATGATGCGGGAAGCCGCCCTGCCGCTTACAGCCACCGCCCGGCCGCAGAAGCAGGCACGGCCGCGCCCAGTTGTTGGAAAGCGCTCTGTGTGGCTGTTTCTCTGGTGCGCACGGCGGGAGATTTGAAAGAAGGAAGCCGCCATGGCTCACCCTGGAACTGAAGTGGAGTCTCAATGTATGTCTTTTCTAGCTCGCTTTCCGGCTACACTATTATTTGTTCATGCCCTGTGGACTATGTTACCTGAATTATTTAAAGGTCAACAAGTAGCGAACATGTCATGTGATGATTTGACTGCCTCCTGGCATATTGCTCGTAAACTTTCACTGTATGCAAAGAATCAAGAACGCTAACCTATAAACTGTGTGTTTTACAGTACATAACATAATCACATGTCAGTCCCTGGTATTAATGTACGCCACTGACTAGCTTTGCTTAATACTTTGACATTGCTTAGTAACGTTTCTGTGCAAGTTGGATACCGTGAGTGGTACATTATGTTGTCAAGCTTGTCCACCGATCTCTCTAGTTTTTATTTTTGACTGAGTACCATAAAGTATTTTCATTACTCGTTATCGTTGATATTGGTGCAATGTTTTTAACCTTGTATATCATCATGTACCTCTACTCTTACCATTGTTTTTAAGATATTCCAAATTACTTTGAAAAATAAATATATTTTTCTAGCTTTTAAGCACAGAATTTTTTGATAGCTTCACTATTGGTGATTTTACTGTCGTACATTGAGAAGCCATTTTCCTCTCTCCTCTGTTAGACCAAGAGGCCAACTATCATTAAAACCTTGAAACATTGTTTATTTCAGCCCTAGTCAAGGATTCAATTTTTATCGAATCAGTGCTCTGTGATTTAAGATCTGATCCAGTACCAGTACCTCGTTTCCAAACCACATGTTGCACTGTCTTTTATCAAGTACCTTTTGTATAAAGTGCTCCTTTATTTTTGAGTGCAAAAGGTTTTAACACCCTATTCCATTTTAAATAAGTTGTAACTTTTCATGTCTGTTTTAGATTACTGGAGAGTGTGATTCCCTCTGTGTAAAAATTATATTTGTTTTACATGGGAACATGTTTGAAATACTGGACGCGCCAGTTAGTCTGTAAATAGGCAGATATTCAGCGATCATAGGCCCTGCAAACCAGCTGCTGCTTTCACAAACTGCCTCCAATCCTTCCTGTTCTGTGCCCGGTTCCTCCAGGTGTCTTCAATTCCCAGGGCTGCTAGGTTCTTCACCAGGTCGTCCATTCAGCGCTGCCTTGGTCGTCCATTGTTTCTGAACCGTACATCACTGCGTCAAGACAAAATAGGGTTACTATGTAAATGATGTTGTAAATGTTGCACTCACAATGGAATTGTTATCTAACTTAATGTGTAAACTATACATGTATTAAAGAAATAGTGTTGGCCATTTTCGGTGCCTTTTATTTGGTTATTCAAATTTCTATGCTGGCCGTTTCCTTGCAGTCCCTTGATAAAATAAAATTATGAAAAACTGTACCTGTTTTTGTACACTAGATACCTTCCACAATCGAAGTTACTGTATTTTCTTGAGGTTATTTTAAGATAGCTCACAGCTATCAGACAAAGATTGGTCTTTGAGGGTGGGATGACGCTTGGACCAGTATAAACTGTGCTATGCGGGTACATGCTGGCGGGATTCAATATCGATAGATCCTTCTGGTTCGCATCATCAATGGCGGAGATAGAGTCAGACAGATTTTCCGCCACCAGAGGGAGTGTCATGAGTCATCAGTGTTATGACTAGTCTGATGCGGCCCGCTCCGAATGCCTCTCCTCCGCCAACCTCTTCATCTCAGAGTATCACTTTTAAATTACGCTCTCAATTATTTTCTGGACGCATTCCAATCTCTGACTCCTCTGAACTTTTTGCCCTCTACGGCTCACCGTAGTACCATGAAATCTACTCCCTAACGTCTGAAAAGATTTCCTACGATCACGTCCCTTCTTCTTGTCAGTATTTTCCATGTAATCCTTTGCTCGCCGATTCTCTGGAGAACCGTCTCATTGCTTACCTTATAAGTGCAACAAATTTTCATTCTTCGTCTGTGGGACCACATCTCAAATGCTTGCATTCTCTTCTTTTCTCATTTTCCCACAGTCCATGCCACACTACATTACAATGCCGAGCCTCAAACTATACATTCTTACAAATTTCTTCCTGAAACTAAGACGTATATTTGATTCTAGTAGACTTCTAGAGACCAGGAATGCTGTTCTGCTTTTTATGTCCTCCTTGCTCCGCTTATCGTGGGTTATTTTGCAGCCTAGACAACAGAACTCGTTAACTTCGTCTACTTGGTGATCACTAAACCTGAAGTTAGGTTTCTCGCTGTTCTCATTTCTGCTACGTCTCTTTACTTTCGTCTTTGTTCGATTTACTCTCAATCCGTAAACTGTATTCATCAGACTCTTCATTCCATTCAGCACATCTTGTAATATTCTGCACTTTCACTCAGGATAGCAACATCATCGCTGAATCTTGTCACTGATTTTCTTCAACTTGAATTTTAATTGCACATCTGAATCTTTCTTTTATTTCCGTCATTGCTTCTTCGATATACAGATTGAACAGTAAAGGTGAGAGACTACATCCTTGTCTCACATCATTTTTAATTCGAGCTCTTAATTTTTCGTCATTCACTCTTATAGTTCCCTCTTGACTCCTGTACATACAGTACGTCACCCGACTTTCCCCGCCGATAAATCCTACGGAGATGTTCTGATTTGTCTTTAATCTTCCTTCCAATATCAATCGTAACGTCAGAACTGCCTCTGGTGATTTTACCTTTCCTAAAGCTAAACTGATCCTTATTCAAGACATCTTTATTTTCTTTTTCGTTCATCTGTATGTTATTCGTGTCAGCAGATTGGATACATGGGCTGTTCAGCTTATTGTGCGGTAATTCTACTACTTGTTGGCTCTTGAAATCTTCGCAAATGTGTGGATGTTGTTTCCCGGGAGTCAGATGGTATGTTGCCAGACACATACATTCTACATACCACCGTGAATTATCGTTTTGTTGCAACGTTCCCCGATGATTTTAGAAGAATGTTATATATCCATTCTGCCTTATTTGACCTTAAGTCTTCCATAACTCTTTAAATACTGGATCCCCTATCTCTTCCGTTTCAACTCGTGTTTCTTCTTCTATCACGTCGCCAGACAACTCTTCCCCTCATAGAGGCCTTCAGTGTTCTCTTTCCACCTATCCGCTCTTTCCTTTGTGTTTAATAGAGGAATTCTCAACCCACTCTTGATGTTACCATTTTTATTTTTATTTCACCGAATGTTGTTTTGACTTTGTATACGCCGAGTCAGTTCTTCTTGACAATCATTTCTTTTTCGATTTCTTCACATTTTTCATGCAGTCACTACGCCTTACCTTCCATGTACTTCTAGTTCGTTTCATTCCTAAGTGACTCGTATTTTTGTATTTCAGAATTTCCGTGAACATTTTTCTACTTGCTTCTTTGATAGATCAACTGAAGTATATCTTCCGTTACCCACGGTTTCTTCGCAGTTACCTCCTTCGAACCTACGTTTTTCTTTCCAGCTTCTGTGATTGCCGTTTTTCTCGATGTTCATTCCTCTTTAACTCAAGTGCCTACTGAGGTATTCATGACCACAGCATCTATAGCCTCAGAGAACTTCATTCCTTAGCATTGCTGTGTACCTCTTCATTGTGATTGCTTTTTCTGACACGTCTTCATGAGTACAAAACTGTGACCTGAGTTTATATCTGCTACTGTCTATGATTTAAAATCCAGGATCTGATTTCGGAATCTTTGCCTCATAATCTCTCCCGGCCTTCCCCTATACCCCGGCTTTTTCATTGCAGAACTCCTCCTACTGTGGTTCTTGAGCAGTTTGTTCACTATTACTAGATGAAATGTACCGCAGAACTCAATTAGTCTTTGTCCTTTCTCATAACTAGTACAAAGCCGATATTCTCTCTTTACCCTTTCTTCTACTGCTTGTCCTACAACCACATTCCAGTCTCCCATCACTATTAAATTTTTATCTCCTTTTACGAACTAAATTACTAGTTCAGTATCCTCAAATACTTTTCCTATCTCAGCTTCGCAGGTCGGTGTGGCCGAGCGGTTCTAGGCGCTTCAGTCTGGAACCGCGCGACCGCTACGGTTGCATGTTCGAATGCTGCCTCGGGCATGGATGTGTGTGATGTCCTTAGGTTAGCTAGGTTTAAGTAGTTCTAAGTTCTAGGGGACTGATGACCAACGAAGTTAAGTCCCATAGTGCTTAGAGGCAGGACAGCTTAAGCGCATTGTGAATCCCGCTACAAGGTTATTGAGTTAAAGAAACGTTTAATCCTACGGTGATTGCTCTTTCTGTTAACTGATTGTATTTTATGTATACTCGTCATTAGCGTGTTTACTTGGATTTCTTGCTTTCCTTAGTTACATCTGCTTTACTCGCCGATGGATGTCGCATGTTAATGGTCTGTTAAAGCTTAAATCTGGAATGTATTATTCAACGCCACATTGTTGAGATTCTTAAACATCAGTGTTAAGGCTTGAATTATTATGTCAAGGTTGGAGAAATTTTTCTTTTAGGAGTATTTTCTTAAATTTTCTTCCTAAATATCGTTTTAGAGGTTTTGTACGTTCTACCACCATTTACTTTGCTTCCAAAAGAAAAAGTTGCTCGTAAATTAAATTCTGGTGGTAGGTCATGTGGGAATAAAGTTGTTCATTTCTATTAGATTTGTTAATAAAATTATGGCCCAGTATCCTACCACTCAATACGGGCTCACAATCGCGTTTCTTAAATGAACATGTATTTCTTTTCTGTGTATCCTTCATATCTTCTATTATTTCAGGATGGCATCTCGACCACGAACTGTACTGGGCATGCCTTATCTGAAAAATTCCTGTCTCATGGACGAGCTACAGGTTCATGAAACGCCTGTGAAATGTACACTGAACTTATTCAATGGTTGCGGTGACTCTTAGACCAGCCCGTTCACACCTCTGTAAACGCCAATGAAGAGGTGAGCATCACCTGTACTGCTTATGCTAACCTGTTGAATGGGACTCGTCAGACAGTCGAAATTTCGGAAGAAGTAGAGCTTTCGCTATCACAGCACGTCAAGGCAATCATCTGTGTAATAAGATCACGGGCTTCACTGTTTTAAGTACTGAAGTCAGCTTTCGTCCTCAGATGGAACAACTGCCGAGTGATTTATTTTCATTACGACAAAAAATTGGGTTTTAAATTGAAAATGGAAATGGAGTTAGGTATTCCGCAATGAAGTCAAGGCACGGTTCAGAATGTGATAATGTGATAACCAGGGAACAAGTTATTCGGGGAAATACCAAAGCAACTATTACGAATAATCAGCAGTTATGAAATGCTTTCTTTAGGTAATAGTGAAGAAATTAGATATGTTCTCTGGTTAACGGTCTCATTAAGAGATCAGCACGCCATTTTATACCTCTTGCATCACTTTGCCTTACAAATTTTTCATTCATTAACTGTTGGTGTCCTTAACCAATTAATTGCTGAAACCATTGAAAATACGCGTTCTCTAGACTATTTTCTAAATAATATTGTACAAGAAAACATCACGATTCATATGAGAAAGGTCTTGATCAGTATATACTTCTTGAAGCGACAAGATACTCTTAGACAAGTCTGTAGAAAGCATTCGTGCAGTTGGAACAGAAAAATGTTTGAATTCACCAGAGACTGAAACAGCTGGTATTATTCTTGAAGGGGTGCGCCCACCGGTTCGGTAACATATTGTATTTTATGATACACTGAAAGTTTACGCTGGTTTACGTAAGATTTTTCTGCAACAGAAAACATTAATGTTACTTAAAAACCGTCTTGATTGCATTTTTTTTATTCATATGACCGGTTTCGGTTCATTCAGAACCATCTTCAGATCTGATATTTCAGTTACAGGAGTAACCTGTCCAAATCCAGCGATTTTCACATGCTACGTCACATAAAAAAGGACACATGTGTCGATGGCCTCGAGAGATTTAGAGGTAGGAGGCGATGGGACCCACTTCGTTGTTATTTGTATGGGGTGAGGGATAATGGGTCACTGGGGACTCTAACGACGAATTTTCAATAGGAGGCAGCCACGTTTAAGCGGTGTCTCACGTAAGCACGTAGAGTTATGCGTTCTGCTTCTGCATCATGCGATAATTGACCATCGACAACGTGTAGTGAAATTTAGAAGGGACGACTTTCCGGCAAGGAGAAGCTATTGTTGACCTATCGTGAGGAGAGTCTGTTCTACAAGGCTATCGAGTTTAACCGCTAGGAGTGACATTAACTGAAGTCGCAGTCAGTGAGTGTGGAGCCTAACTTACCAGACGGTGTCACGTATATAGTGGAATTGCCGGATGTTGGTGATACATTGGAAGAGAGTGTTGATTTTGTGGCGAGATACGGTATGCATACAGGAAACAGATGGAGGCCAGCTAATACCTGTCTATGATTTTGGCACTGAGGTGTTTGACAGGAATTTCATTGGAAACGTTAGATATTGTGGAAGACGTAGATTGACGAACAGGAAATATAAGCTCCCGTAAGGCACAGGATGCCATTGGGACTGAATTGCATGAGAAGGTTAGGCATTTTGAGGGGTACAAAGAGAGAGAGCAGATGGAAGAATTGTTGTTCGAGTTTAAAAACTTGTTCTTTTTTTACCTTCTACGGGGACTGTTGCATACAGCGTCCTTGACGCAACACATTATTCCCACAAAGCACGAAGTGTCGGTGCAGTATAGGTCGTATAGAATACCATAGTCTGATTTTGGAAGTCTTTATCAGTCACTAATTAGTGTCGGGTGGGTATGCTGTTTGGCCTAAAGAATGTGCCAGCAACATTTCGGCATTTGTTAGACAGGATGTTGGAGGGACTAAAATCGTGTCAATATTTAGTTTATCAGGACGACGTAATTGTTTTTACAGGGGATATGGAGGAACTTAGGCAGCGACTAACGGTAGAATTCAAGAGTCTATGGACTGCGCATTTAAGACGAGTACTGAAAAGCGTCATTGTATTGGAAGAAGTATATTACTTTGGTCGTGTAATTAGTAAGGATGGTGAAAGCACTGGTCCGAAGTTAATACAGGTGAAGTGATATTTTAGAGCAGAAGGGACAAGCAAAGGATTGCAGTCCTCTCTGGGCCCTGCAAACTATTATACGGAATTCGACAGAGGATTTTCAAATAGACTGTGAGCAGTTACAAAGTTATTGAAAAAAGGCATCAAATTTACGTGGTCTGAGGACTGTGAAAATTCATTTGACAAGTTAAAGGAGGTACTGATACCGAGTCGAGTGCTGGTGTTTCTGGATTATCATTAGTAATTTATATTATCATGTGAAATAATGAACAATACTCTCGAGTGCGTTTTGATCCAGGAAGTTGATGGAAAGCAACACACGATTTTCTGTCGATACAACTAAATGGACCTGAGAGGAATTATTCTACCGTGTAGAGTGATATGCTTAGCCTAGTGTACGGAATAACGCACTTCTAGTGTTACATGTATTCTGGCAGTGGCAAGGAAAGCGTTTCTGAAGAAGAAAAATTTCTTAACATCGAGTATAGATTTAAGTGTCAGTAAGTCGTTTCTGAAAGTATTTGTATGGAAGTGAAACATGGACGATAAATAGTTTGGACAAGAAGAGAATAGAAGCTTTCGAGATGTGGTGCTACAGAAGAATGCTGAAGTTTAGATGGGTAGATCACATGACTTATGAGGAGGTATTTAATAGAATTGGAGAGAAGAGAATTTTGTGGCACAACTTGATTAGAAGAAGGGATCGGTTGGTAGGACATGTTCTGAGGCATCAAGGGGTCACAAATTTAGCCTTGGAGGCCAGCGTGGACGGTAAAAATCGTAGAGGGAGACCAGGAGATGAATACACTAAGCAGATTCAGAAGGATGTAGGTTGCAGTAGGCACTGGGAGATGAAGAAGCTTGCACAGGACAGAGTAGCATGGAGAGCTGCATCAAACCAGTCTCAGGACTGAAGACCACAAGAACAACAACAACAGTGTTACATGTACGGGATGAAGTTTAAAGTATTAATATACCATGCTGCTTGAAAGAGGTTACTATGTTTAAAGGATGCAGCCAACTGAATGACTATATGGGCATTAAAACTCAGCGAATTTTAGTAAGAAGTATTTCACAAATCTGGAAAGAAACTTGGAAATGCGGAAACAGTAACCATGAAGGTAATGGTGATAAAAACAATAGGTCAAGGCCTTGCTGAGCAGCAAACAGCGCAGAGCACCGATGGAGATTGCGAGCAGCACAGGAAGTAGCAGAAGCACAGCATGTGCGATAGGTTGTTATAAAAGAAGACGAGTCTACAGCCTTTAGAGGTTGTACCAGTGATGTTAAGGGAAGAGGTGCTGACGGAAATATGTGATCACGATTACCCAGGCCATTGCGGGTGCAGAGAAACGAACTGAAGGATAGCGGAGAAGTGCTGCTGGAGAGGAAGGAAGGGTAATGTCGACCAGCGCACCGGGAATAGTGTGCAACGTGCAGACGTAAGTTAGAAACAATTACTGCTGCAGAGACTGTCGAAAGTGGCATAGCCGTTTCAGTTTATCGGGGCTGATGTGTTAGGATCAGGTAACCGAACTATAGTAGACCATATTTCATAGTATACCGATATGGTGACCATACTGGAACAGTAGTTAGTCACAGATGCACAAGCATTGGGTGTTGAACTTTAGGGTTTTAGACGCAATAATAGATCATCAAGGCACAAATAACATGTCTGACCTGATGAAAGAATTGTGCCTGCTGTTGAAGTGAAAAAGTTAAAAACTAATCGGTTGCATCTTCAGTCAAATGGAAGTAGGGAGAGGGTTTATCGGACTATTGGGAAGACGCTTAGTTATTGTTTATTTATTATGTTAACTCACACTGCAATAGTTGGGACACATATTTATCTTGTTTGGAGAGTACGTATTATTCGAGAATACACACCAACACAGGACTGTCACCATTTGAGGAATATGAGGTAAGAAGATGTCATTGCCATTCAGTATGACTAAACAGCAAGGGAGCAGAAGGGAAAACTGAGTGCGAGAGTTTACGAAGATTCAACAAGTGAATACCAGTGATTAGAAAGAAAAGAGCAAAAACGTAAGGAGTGGAGGAGGGAGCAACAGGAGAAGGAGGACCTTGTACGTCGTATACCCTATTAATTGGTCTTTTGTGCTGTGTAGATTGTTATAGTAACTGTGGGTAGAATTGTATGTATATGTTATGTTACGTGTTGGCTTTAATTGTCATGTGAAATATGCTGATGAGAAACATTAGGCTATTGGGGGGTGGGGAGAAGATAGTGGTCCCTGTCTTCAGGTTGCCATTCTGCGATGGGGAGGAAGTGTCTTTCTCCAGTAATAAATACATCCTCAGTCCTGAGTCCGAACACAGCCACTGCTTGAATTTTGAAGAAAAGTCGTCAGTAATAGCAGGAAAAAACTTCCAACGTAAGTAGTCATCCTCATTCTGCCAACGGCCTTGCCAAAGACCGAAGAGGAGCAGACAGAGGTTCGAGACACTCTCTTGCCATTTAGTGTGGGAAATTGAGCGTAAAAGATGCAAGAACCAGCAATGTTACGCACGAAGCTGCAGAAGGCAATGGAAATCACTGCATTACAGATGCGTTAAGTGTGTCCACAGGACACGTGGCCTGCAACTGAAAAGCGCCAATGGCAAAAGATTCCGGACTAGTTCTCCATTCGGATCTCTAGGAGGGAACTACCGAAGGAAAGATGACCATGAGGAAAAGACTGAATAATCAACGGAATGGTACGTTACACGAGTGGGGCGTGGAATGTCAGAAGTATGAAAGTGGTAGGGAAGCCAGAAAATCTGAAAGGGGAAATACAAAGGCTCAATGTAGATATAGCGTGTGTCTGTGAAATCGTAAAGTGTGAAGGGGTTCCTAGTCAAACGAGTGTAGGGTAAAATCAACAGTAGCAGAAAATGTGTAAAGTAATGCATAGTTTAACGAATCAGATAATCACAGCAGCTGAGTAATGTAAAAAAGAAATGTAGTAGAGGTAGAGGCGGAAGGAGGGAGAAGAAATATTCATCGCGAGATTTGTGGTGAAAAATGTACAATGTGTGAATAAAGGAATCGCGCAGTCTTTAGGAATGACATTGTTATCTTACTTTATTGCAAGATTTCTTGACTGTTCTTGATGCGCCGCTGTGCAATCTGTATTTATTATAGTGGCCGATATATGAACTGTAGTAGAGGGGGAAGGAGGGAGAAGAAATATTCATCGCGAGATTTGTGGTGAAAAATGTACAATGTGTGAATAAACGAATCTCGCAGTCTTTAGGAAACGAAGGGTAACGTAATGACATTGTTATCTTACTTTGTTGCACGATTTGACTGTTCTTGATGCGCCGCTGTGCAATCTGTAGTTATTATAGTGGCCGATATATGAAAAGCTCCAGTATAGACACACTTCTCTTTCTTCTATGTAGCGCTGTATTAATTGATTTGTTTCGGTACTCTACTGTAGCTGTTCATTACCTTCTTTTGTACACATGATAGTGACCTACTGTATTCAGAATTCGAATTAGTCTGTAACCAGACACTGGAGGCTAATGGTTCCTCGTGTCAAAATAGCGAACTCCTGAGAGGCTCTCGCTAAGATTCTCACTCACCTTGCAAATGGAACGGCCAGCAGCTCCTGTGATTATCCCCTCCTTGGTTCAGCGGAAGAGTCTTGAGACCGGTACATAGAGACTCAGCAGTCTTTTAAGCTCCGAAAGAGCATATAATCTGATCGCGTTCGTCCGAAATAAGGTCCGCCTTGAGGGAATTCCGGAGGAGAGAAATCTCTGCTCCTCGTATATCATCTCTAAATCTGATTTACCGTCCTCCTCTACCCTTTACGGAGAGCTTAAGTTTTCTTTTTGTGGTGAATTTATTCTTAAGCTGCTTTCTGTCCAGCTGATACCATCTCCTGAGTCTAATTTGTTTCAGTGCAGCGAGAAAATGAGCTTTAAACTTCTAATCCACAGCCTGGGAGACTTCTGAGATATGACAGTAATAATGGTCAGTTGTGTTTAACTTTTACATTTATTTACTAGCTTTCGCGTTCTGTGCCACACAACCAGCCGTTTCATATTCCTTTAAAATTCGGTCTGTTTTTTTACGCTAGGTTCCGCATTTTATACAAATACAGAAAAGTCCTTTCGACAGGCTATTACAGCATTGGGCTTATAATGAATTGCTTCTTATATTAAGGTTATACGTGAAAGGGAGACTATATCTATTTTAAATTCAGGACTCTCGTTGCATGCCTCTCATTTGTGGTTATAGTGGGAAACATATTAGTGAATTTTCTGTGCAGGAAAATTCGTGGTGCCTTAACAATATAACTAATAAGGATAGACTAATGAAAAAAGAGAAATATAAGCACCTGGTTCCATGCTCATAGCTTGCATCTTCTTAGCACTGGACTACTCTTTTTGCCCTACTACTGCTACTACTACTACTACTACTACTACTACTACTACTATTACTAATACTACTCGTTTCTCTGATCCCATTTTCATTTAGGTATCCACATAGCAACGACTAAGCTGTTGTTCCTTTTGGCTTAAGAATGATACAGCGGAATCTATCATTTTTGTCAGCGTCCTGGGACAGCCAACTTGTAAGGCCCGCGTCGAGTAGTTAACAGTCAACCGTCAACTTGACCAGAGTCACGATCTGAAAGTGATAAGAGCTTCTAATATAGGTCGGTACCTTTATGATTAATGAGATGAAAATCATCTTATCATCTCATTCAGTATATAGATGAATTGTCAGCCCACATTCTGCTACGCTTCAAGAAGTCATTGACTATAAAACAGGCTGGGTAGCATGCGGTCATGTTCCCTGTAGCATCTGATTTCCCGCAGTATTCTCTCTCTCATTTGTGTAAGTCTCAGATTGCCTTTCTAAATAAATTTCTTCATATCTATTGCAACAGTTATGAATTCAGTAAAACATAATTCCATTTTCCACCTTCTCTGCTTTCTGGAAAGTTGGGAAACAGGGCTGTCTGTTATTCTAAATACAAGAAAGTGGTCATCTAGGAGGACTCAATCACACTTTGTGTACATTTGTGAAGTTGTGTGACCGAGATAACTGACCTGTCCTTGACATCACAAGCCCTCCATATCAGTGACTTCGACACACTTATCAGTGATGTCATCACTCTTATAAGAGGTAACAGCACTCTTATCAATGAAGACAGCATCTTTATCAGACACGTTACCAAGCCACACTCGTTCCTCTCCCTTTGCCCTCACACCAATCTCTGCATAATCAAAATCCAAGACGATGGAACTGTCCCTGTTGGGTTAGTGAGAATTAAAAACAAAAATGAAAGTAATACCTGACATTGCCAGGAAATGGGGAAAGATACCTTAACGACTTTCAGAAGGTTTTTAATAAAACCATGTAAAATCTTTTAGTTGTCTAGATCACAAAGAATATACAGCCTTAAATTTGATCCCTAGTTTGGATTGTTCTCATACCTCTCCTCAGATCTGAAAAAATAAGCTGACACAGAAAATTGCTTTAGATAAAATTGTCCTTATGAGTCTCGTGGAAAAACGAATCTCAAAGTAAAGTAATGTACAAGTCGAAATGACGTACCAGTCATCGTACAGACATTAAGTCATCGTATGCAGTAAGGCTAGACCACATGTGTTCGTACTGTGTAAGAAAGGAAAAGCAGCTGTCACATGAACATGAACAAAAATCTATTTAATGTTATTACTAAATTAGGGAAGTAATAAATAAAACAGACATTTCTTCCTCATATAAGAGTCAACGTCCATAAAGTACTGGCTACATCTACATGATAGAAAAGAATAATTCTAAGCCCGTAGGGATAAAAGAAACAGTTTCATTACATATAATGAAATAAATCGGCTCAAAAGTTATAAGTTGCGATAAGCAATGCTTATAAATAAAGCTGAACAAAACTTTCATTGCTTATTAAAATTGCACTTGAGTGTAAAATTTTTACTCTTCATCATTACAAAACGTAGCTTAACTTTAATGAAAAACTTCAGAAGCAGAAGCTCTCGTTAATACAGCAGATAAGGGTGACACTGCTGTCATTGTTTATAAAGGCGATTTCCTTAATACAGTCCTTTTTTAACTCAAATAGTATCGGCAGCATCCAAAAGGATCCAACTGAACTGATAATATCGCTTTCCATTCACAGAGAACGAAAAGAAGACTGTTGACACGATCAACCCTAGTGTTCATCGCCTAACATCCTATATTAAAAGAGATTAAAAATAAATTTAATTCATAGTGTAAGTTCTCGTATTATTAACTGACAAACTGGTGAAGAAGAAATTAAAAGGAGAACACGCTTTTCAGTATTCTATCAGTAGGAAGAACAGTTACAAAGTTGCCAAAACTGTGATAAATATTAAACTACTAGTTGGTAGCACTCTTACATATTGCGCGTTACTACTCTAATGTCACTATAAAAATGTTTACAGATTATTAAAGATAACTTTCCGCTACATTGTGAGCTTAATATAGGTGAAGTCATTGAATTGTTACAGCTACTAATCACTCACTCACAACTATCTTGAACTGAATGGGAAAATTTATCAACAATGATGGGCATGCTATAGGCAATAGCTCTGCAGGTACCTTAACAGAGATATTTATAAATTATCTACACAACAAATTTTTCTATATATAAAACAATGAAAAACGAAATTGTGTACTATGGACGTTATGTGGATGAAGTTATGATTCTATTTAAACATAATGAATGTGTCATAAACATTTACGGCTACTTATTAAATAGCATGCACAAAAAATTAAGTTATGTTTGCAACTGGAACAAAACTACTCTGTTGGTTACAAAGACGTGTTTATCACAAGGAGAAATTACAAGGTTGTAGTTGGCATGTACAGGAAGCTGACATATTCTCTTACTGAAATTAATATGCGTTTGTTGCATCCACAGCTTCCGAGAGTGGTTCGTTTATTCTATGATGTATCTTTTTTGTGGTTTTCCCTCACAAGAACACAAAGTCCACAAAGAGATTGGTGTCTTGAAACTGAGACGCAGTAGCGAATGGGTGCGAAGGTAACCAACGTTACCAGTATCCACAATAAACATTAAAGAAATAAACATTCGTACCATGCCATTAGCGGTTTGCCTAACAATAATAACGGCAAGCTTAAAACTAGATTTGTATCAATGGCTTACAACAGTCGTATCTCGCGTACGTTGAATGTTGATTTCATGAAACCAACATTAGGTTTGATTTTCAAACAACTAAAACACTCCTGTTCCTCATTTATATAAATGATATGCCCTTTATTATTATGGGTAACTCTAAAATATTTCTGTTTGCTGATGACACTAGCTTGGTAGTAAAGGATGTTGTGTGCAGCATTGACTCGGTTTCAAGTAGTGCAGTAAATGACCTCAGTTCATGGATGGTAGAAAACAAACTAACGTTAAATCACAGTAAGACTCAGTTTTTACAGTTTCTAACACACAATTCAACAAAACTTGACATTTTAATCTCACAGTACGGGCATATGATTAGTGAAACTCAACACTTCAAATTTCTAGGTGTTCAGATAGATAGTAAGCTGTCGTGGAAAGCCCACGTTCAGGATCTTGTTCAAAGACTTAATACTGCCATTTTCACTACTCGAACGGTATCAAAAGTGAGTGATACTTCGACACGTAAATTAGTTTACTTTGCTTATTTTCATTCACTTATGTCGTATGGTATTATCTTTTGGGGTAACTCTTCCCGTTCTAGAAGGATATTTTTGGCTCAGAAACGGGCGGTTCGAGCAATAAGTGGTGTGAGTTCACGAAGCTCTAGCCGACCTCTGTTCACGACCTCTCAATATATATGTTCCTTACTGTCGTTTCTTGTTACCAATATTAGTTTATTTCCAAGAATAAGCAGCTTTCACTCGGTTAATACTTGGCAGAAATCAAACCTCCTCTTGTGCAAAAAGGTGTGCAGTATACTGCTGCATCCATTTTGTATAAGCTGCCACGCGAATTTAAAAATCTTAACAGTAATCCACGCGCTTTTAAATCGAAACTGCAGAGTATCCTCATGGGTCATTCCTTCTATTCTGTCGAGGAGTTCCTTGAAAAATTAAGCTGATTCTTATTGTATTGCTGATAGCGTTTACTTAAACTTATGTACTGACTTCTTTTCAGGTTTATGAACATTTATTTTTATCTGTTATTACTCTTATATTGTAAGTTCATGTACTAACACGTTCCATGCCCTTGGAGATTAGCTCCTCAATTTGTTTCTACGGAACTTGACGTGTAAATAAATAAATAAACTAAAAACGCGCCTTTGGCATCGAACTGGTCCTAAACGAAACATTTTTAATGTATAGGGAGTGCATAAAATTATATTTAATGTCTGTGATCCGCTTTATGTTGGCCAGATGGGCCGTTGTTTAGTACTCGTTTTAGTGAAAGTACGTACTTTCATAAATAAACCGGTCTTTGGAGTGCATATCACTGAGGATGGACATGCAGTGCAGTATTTTGGGCATGGTATCGAGGTGCTGCACAATCTGCCCAAAGCAAGTAAGTCTTATTAATTAGAGAACTTACAAAACTGCAGTTGTTGGAACAAAACGTATTGCCCATATACTAAATGAACAACGAATCCATACTCACGAACATATCCTCAATATTTTCGATTAACTTCTTTAATTACATGTAGCAAGCATTTACTGGAGGCATGTTTGTAATGCATGCTGTTCCGACGAGTGTAATAATTAGTTTCGTCTTCCTGCATCCTTCTAGTTAGACGCAACCAACGTCAGTCTTAACTGCGTTCACTCGCAGCGAGGCTGGGTCTCACCCCCATTGGCAGTCTTTCAATCTTTATTTGTTAATATCATTGATTGTTTTAATGCCTTTTATTCGTATTTCAACATTTGCTCAAAATATTGTTGTCTCTTAAGTGGTTGTGGCTTAACTACTACGATTTCGACATTACATAGACAGATGGGCTTCTATTTTTGTTATTCAGATATGAGGTCTGAAGAACACACTGATTGCATACTATGCAGTGGTACTTTCTCTGAAGTCCAACGTATTTGAATGGGCATACTACATGGAAAGAAGTAATACTGTTGTTCAAGCTCTTATTAAATATTTTCATAAACGTATCCAGAAAATGTGCTTAAATTGAGACTCAGGACGGACACAATCGCTTAGACCATATGTGTCGCACACTCTGCCATATCTGACTCTGATGCTTTTCCCCGTCGTTATATGTGAAGTATCGGTCGCTGTCTGGTAGGCCACACATTCAAATCCGCGGACCGCCAGTTACGCCGCCACGTATCCTACAGCCGCCGACGCGGCACGAGGGCGCTGTCACAAACGATTAAGCCGCTTTCAAAGAGATGTAAGCATCCCCTTTCCGGAGCTCCAGCTGTGGGTGCACTTAATTTGAAACATTCGTGCACTGGCCCCGTTTTGTGAGTTTTCCAGTTGTATATCATTTACAGATTTTCATAGTGGTCCGGGCTCGATATCTTCTGAATAGACTTAGTATTGGAGAGTGACAGATTTATAAATCTTTTGTGTCTGTATATATTTGTACATTCAAAGCTACTGTAGTAACTGACGCTGCCACTACAGCAACGAAGTTATGTATGACTTTTACTGTTTGATATTAGATGTATAATAAACTAATATCAGAATTCTCTGTTCATGAAGAGCCGCACAACGTGCAAAGGAAGTCATATCAACGTGCAGCATCAATAAAGGGCTACGCTGCTTAGATGAAACGTATATCTTCTGTGTCCTATTTTATAGTTCTTAGATACATATTACTATATGTTGACTTCTAGTGCATCAGAAAACTGTTTACAATGTATGCACATACTCGTGTTACGTGAGGAACTTTTGTGGCAATAAGTAAACAGTCGAATGTTCCGATACATCGCTGGTGTCCGGCAGGAGAACCGTACCTGGCCGTGTTCACAGCACAAGAGCTGATTCCGGATACCATGCTCTCCAACGTCAGCACATTTATTTGATACTTTCGCTAAAAATTCAAAGCCAACATTAACGCGCATTACATCACTGTAATGTTATTTTCAAGAGCTTTAGAATACCGGGAAAACTATACCGTTCCATTTTAAAAGACATACTTGCTACAATACCTCGGTTGATGCTTTGGCGCCGGCCTGGGTGGCCGAGAGGTTCTAGGCGCTACAGTCTGGAACCGCGCGACCGCTACGGTCGCAGGTTTGAATCCTGCCTCGGGCATGGATGTGTGTGATGTCCTTAGGTTAGTTAGGTTTAAGTAGTTCTAAGTTGTAGTGGACTGATGACGTCAGAAGCTAAGCCCCATAGAGCTCAGAGCCATTTTTGGTACTTTGGCATTATCTAGGGTAAGCGTGTAAACTGCGAAGAAAAATTGTTCAAATGGCTCTGAGGACTATGGGATTTAACTTCTGAGGTCATCAGTCCCCTAGAACTTAGAATTGCTTAAACCTAACCAACCTAAGGACATCACACACACCCATGCCAGAAGCAGGATTCGAACCTGCGACCGTAGCGGTCGAACTGGAAAGAACAAACTTTTGCAGCTTGCAGGAAATCTCTCTTCGGCCTACATATAATCCAAAAATTTATATTTCTCCCACCTCAAATTGAAAAAAAGTTAGTTTAATCTTTAGTCCTGCTAAATCCTTATTATTTTGATATAGTTCGACATGGCGGCAGCAGTGGCAGCTCTAGTGAATGTTCCAGACGACTCGAGGTAGGAATTAACGCTTGTGTGACACACGTGGGCAACGTTCGGTTGTTTGATATATAATGAGTCGCTCCTATGTTCAGATTGAATGCTACCGAATTGGCGATGTGATTTTCACACACTCTGTTCAATTCATACGTTTCGTAATCTGTTATGTTCCACACCTTGAAACTTCTTAATTTGAGTCTAGTGAAACTGCTGAATGCTAGTGAAACTACTGAGTGAAACTTCTGATCTTTACCGCCAGATGAAACTTCTGGTGAAACTACGGAGTGAAACTGAACCTACGTCATCGTTACTTATTTTTGTTATTTCAACACTGACCTACAGAATTTTCCCTGACAAGGACAACTCAAACTTAACCTATTCATTTATTACCCAGAATATACAGGTGCAACGCAATGTGACTGCTCTAAAATGACAACCAGTCTTCAAATAATTAAGACAAAAGAATGTCTCTGAATTGGAAGAAATCCTAACAGTAACCCATACTTTTACATAAGTCACTTACATCACAGAAAATCTTCATTCACGAACTACAGCAATTATAGCAAGCAGCAACTACAGCCAGCTGAATAAAAAGTTTCTACCTACACTCTAACTGTTAGTAGGTATATGGTTAGCAAAAGAAAGATTTTGTTGCAGAGCAAACACTGTATTTAGCAGATTTTACCTTATTCATGTGACATCCAGTTCCAACAATTATAAAGTCGTTAATAATTACACTACCCAAACAATACCAAGTACTTCCATCATCATTTTACAATACAGGTCCTATCAACACTGAGTCTCCATGAAGGACACATGTCCAAGCCGTCCGCTCGCTAACTGATAACAATGCTAATTGCAACTCCGTCCAATCAGAGAGTCTCTTACTGAGGGCGCCAGTGCGCTGTCATTGATGTTAATACAGTCTATAGCGCTGCCAACATACAAACATTCGACGGGCGTTTCATAGGACGTGGAGGACGCATAAATTGGCCAGCCCGTTCTCCTGATCTTACACCTCTCGACTTCTTTCTGTGGGGTACGTTAAAGGAGAATGTGTACCGTGATGTGCCTACAACCCCAGAGGATACGAAACAACGTATTGTGGCAGCCTGCGGCGACATTACACCAGATGTACTGTTGCGTGTACGACATTCATTACGCCAGAGATTGCAATTGTGTGCAGCAAATGATGGCCACCACATTGAACATCTATTGGCCTGACATGTCGGGACACACTCTATTCCACTCCGTAATTGAAAACGGAGACCACGTGTGTACGTGTACCTCACCTCTCATGGTAGTGTACATGTGCGTCAGTGAAAAAGAACATTAAAAAGGTATTAGCATGTGGACGTAATGTGCTGTTCCAGTCTCTTCTGTACCTAAGGTCCATCACCGTTCCCTTTGGATCCCTATGTAATTCGGTGCTCTCCGATACACACGATCGAACAGCGGAGGAGTGGTACTCAAGCGTCAACTTTAGGTTACAATATCTCCGGATGTAATTAACATTTTACGAAGCAAAAAACGGCACTGATTACGTATTTGTTTATATGTTCAGATGTGATAACGAAACTAACGGGGTTCCATTTAAAAAAACGTAGGTTTGTGTTAAAAAACATACTTCCGTGCATTTTTTTATGGTTTGTATTAACCATTTACACTAGCCCCTCTCATCACGTTCGGTCTGTGGAATCGATTCGTCAGTATTTGATGTGGTTTACGAAATATATCCAGCGGTAAAGTTACGTGACACCCTGTATAATTAGTGGCACTGCATTCAGGAAAACAGCAGGCAAGGAATGACTATTGCACACATGACGCGGTTCGGAATTTATCCATCAAATATCCACATATTTGAACATAGTAACTATTGTCGAAAGAACAGATACCATTGATGACCGTGCAGCTTCTCTAGAATAAATGATAGTTAATTGAAACCCTGAGCTGCCGACAGGTGTTGTTGACACACCTCTATGGGAACAGCTGAAAATGTGTGCCACGACCTGGACCCATCTGCCATGTGAGCAGGAGATTCCGGGTTCGAGTCCCCGTCGGGGCACACATTATGAGCTGGCCACATCGAGGTATCAACACCTGTCTGCAGCTGAGGGTTTCAATTACTTATCATTTATTCTAGAGAAGCTGCATGGTCGTCAGTGGTTTCTGTTCTTTCGAGAACAGTTGCTACCTTCATATATAGGGTGAGTCGCGTAAGACGTAACACCCCCATTATTCCGGGGGCGATTGCACGTATGGACAAAGGGTGTTCGGCGAATCATGGCCGACAATGGGGAACATACTTTAGTACATGCACAATAATCACAACGTTTATATTGACCGAGATAATGAGGCAAATACATGTTTTTTAAATGGGACGCTATACTTTTTTTTACCATTTATCGAAGTCTCTGGAAAAAAGGCATATAGTGATGTAACGCATGTTGCTATTGTGATTCAAACTTCGCTTAAAAGACCTTGGGAAATATTGTACAATTGAAGGTCGAGGCGGTCGGAAGCGGCTGCAGACCGTAAACAGTCCTCGCGCGTCCCGCAGGCCGAGTTGCCGCGCTCTGTGCAGCATGCACGGCCTACGCGATGTAGGTAAATCCCCAACCACCCTCTTTTAAGTAAAATTAGAATCACAGTAGCAACATGCATTACATCACTATACGCGTCTCTTCCAGAGCGTTCGAATGATGGTAAAAAAAAAAAAGGATAGCGTCCCATTTAAAAAACATGTAGTTGCCTCATTATCTCGGTCAATATAAGTGTTGTGATTATTGTGCATGCACCAAAGTATGTGCCCCATAGTGCGCTGTGATTCGCCGAAAACCGCATGCCGATACGTGCAATCAGCCCCGGAATAAAGGGGTTGTTACGTCTTACGCGAGTCACACTGTATACAGGGTGTTACAAAAAGGTTTCAGGAAACATTCCTCACACACAAAGAAAGAAAATATGTTATGTGGACATGTGTCCGGAAACGCTTACTTTCCATGTTAGAGCTCATTTTATTACTTCTCTTCAAATCAAATTGATCATGGAATGGAAACACACAGCAACAGAACGTACCAGCGTGACTTCAAACACTTTGTTACAGGAAATGTTCAAAATGTCCTCCGTTAGCGAGGATACATGCATCCACCCTCCCTGATGCGCTGTCGCAGCCCTGAAGAATGGCGTATTGTACCGGGGTTGCGTAGACAAGAGCTTTCAAATGCCACCATAAATGAAAGTCAAGAGGGTTGAGGTCAGGAGAGCGTGGAGGCCATGGAATTGGTACGCCTGTAACAATCCATCGGTAACCGAATCTGCTGTTGCGACGCGTACGAACACTTCGACTCAAATGTGCAGAAGCTCCATCGTGCATGAACCACATGTTGTGTTGTACTTGTAAAGGCACATGTTCTAGCAGCTCAGGTAGAGTATCCCGTATGAGGAAGTACAGTACATACTGACGAAACTAAAATGAGCTCTAGCATGGAAATTAAGCGTTTCCGGGCACATATCCACGTAACATCTTTTCTTTATTTGTGTGTGAGGAATGTTTCCTGAAAGTTTGGCCATACCTTTTTGTAACACCCTGTATAGGTAAAGGCTACTCAGCTACTGACCTTCGTCTGTGCGAATGCGCACAGGTTGTCCGAACTCTTACGGGATTCGTCAGCTTAATGTGTGCTAGTAATGAGTGTATGGGCAAATATCTGTCAGGTACATTACGTATGTAGAGTGTGGACAGTTGGGAATGTGGGTCTCACGGGAAGCGTGCAAGGGATAAGTTCCCGCAGTCGCGCAACTCATCTGCGACCTCGGTGGCTCAGATGGATGCCGGCACGGTTGTTCAGCGTGTTAGGTCAGAGGGCTGCGTGCTCTCTGTAATGAAAAAACTGAGTCAACGAAACAACGATCAATTTGAACGTATGTGTTTTGACGTCCGCCCAGACCAAATGCAAGGAACCATATCGAAGAAAACGACGAAAAAAAGGAAAGAAAAGATGAATGGAGCGTCTGCCATGCAATAAGGAGATCCTGGGTTCGAGTCCCGATTGGGGGCACACATTTCCAGCTGCCCCATCAAGGTATATCAACACCAGTCGGCACCTGAGGCTATCAATTAATTATCATCAGATATCCAGCAGCGATTATTGCACGTAGATATTGTGAAACGTGTCTGATGTTTGACTTTTACCATTGCAATACGATCAGTATGAGTGTAGAACTACTGATTATTCTGTTGTGGATCATTTCTTACATTTTTTGGCGAAAAATACTCGGATACAAAGTGCAAGAGGCTCCCGCTCCTGGGAATGGACGACCCCGTAGCGATTCCTTTTTTAATGAGGGAGTGTGAGGACGAATCGGTTACCTATATCGAACACCAGTGCGGTTCCAAGAGCGGTGGTCGCCCGTGTAGCGGGAGAGCGACATTAAATATTAGGCTGCGGACTCGCGCCGCTCCGGCGGAGTGGCGTGGGACCCGCCGTCCGGCCTGCAGGTCCACAACTGTGCGGCGGGGGCGGACAGCCGCCGAGTGCAGAGCAGGGCGGGGCGGGGCGGGGCAGAGCGGTGGGCGTGCGGCGCGGCTGCCTGTTCCCCGTCCAGCCGCCCACGCCCCGCTCTACTTCCACACCGATGTTAAATTTTCCACCGCAGTCCGACACTTCACACCCGGGCGAGACTACAGCGATACGTAGAGGCAGCAGAACAAGTTCCTGCTCACAACAACACGCGACTGGCCTTTACCTAATTTAAAATCGGTTTGAACTGCGTTACTGTCCATTTAGGCCGGATCAGTAACGCCAACATCAGATTCTGTAAAAACTCGAACTCCCGTGTATAAAACAACTTCAGACGCCTAATTGCTTCACATGTCAGTTAATAAGCTAAATATTTGACCTGAAGCATGTAAACATTAGTGCTTAAAGGTGAAAACCTAAGTTATGTTGTAAGAGAATGAAACACCTGCAGCCGTCCTTATGATCTTATATAATGTGTGGCACATCAGTCGCAGACAAACTGCGCGGGAATCGGGAATCTCAAAAACGTCGGTGTTGAGGATGTTACATCAACATATTTCTAGTTGATGCAGAAGGGGTTATCACGATCCATATATATACAGGGTGGTCCATTGATAGTGACCGGGCCAAGTATCTCACGAAATAAGTATCAAACGAAAAAACTACAAAGAACGAAACTCGTCTAGCTTGAAGGGGGAAATCAGATGGCGCTATGGTTGGCCCGCAAGATGGCGCTGCCATACGTCAAATGGATACCAACTGCGTTTTCTTTAA
Source organism: Schistocerca gregaria (assembly GCF_023897955.1). Lineage (NCBI taxonomy): Eukaryota > Metazoa > Arthropoda > Insecta > Orthoptera > Acrididae > Schistocerca > Schistocerca gregaria. The sequence continues at coordinate 323,286,970 of NC_064925.1, read as the reverse complement.
ATAGGACCCCCTTTTTTATTACATATTCGTGTAGTACGTAAAGAAATATGAATGTTTTAGTTGGACCACTTTTTTCGCTTTTCGATAGATGGCGCAAAAATACGTATCACGTAAATTCCGCCAGTGGGGACGGTGTTAAATGGACCGTTTACCAATTGCGCAAAAGGTCGATATCGTGTTGATCTATGGCTATTGTGATCAAAATGCCCAACGGGCGTGTGCTATGTATGCTGCTCGGTATCCTGGACGACATCATCCCAGCGTCCGGGCCGTTCGCCAGATAGTTACGTTATTTAAGGAAACAGGAAGTGTACAGCCCCATCTGAAACGTCAACCACGACCTGTAACAAATGATGATGCCCAAGCAGGTGTTTTAGCTGCTGTCGCGGCTAATCCGCACATCACTAGCACACGAACTGCGCGAGAATCTGGAATCTCAAAAACGTCGGTGTTGATTATGCTACATCAAAATCGATTGCACCCGTAACATATTTCTATCCACCAGGAATTGCATGGCGACGACTTTGAAAGTCGTGTACAGCTCTGCCACTGGGAACAAGAGAAATTACGGGATGCTGACACATTTCTTGCACACGTTCTATTTAGCGATGAAGAGTAATTCACGAAGTGCGGTAACGTAAACCGGTATAATATGCACTACTGGGAAACGGAAAATCCACGATGGCTGCGACAAGTGTAACATTAGCGACCTTGGCGGGTTAATGTATGGTGCGGCATTATGGGAGGAAGGATAATTGGCCCCCATTTTATCCATGGCAATCTAAATGGTGCAATGTATGTTGATTTCTTACGTAATCTTCTACCGATTTTACTACAAGATGTTTCACTGCATGGCAGAATGGCGATGTACTTCCAACATGATGGATGTCCGGCACAGAGCTCGCGTGCGATTGAAGCGGTATTTTATAGCATATTTCATGGCAGGTGGATTGGTAGTCGAAGCACCTTGCCATGGACCTCTCGTTCACTTGATCTGACGTCCCCGGATTTCTTTCTGTGGGGAAAGTTGAAGGATATTTTCTATCGTGATCCACCGACAACGCCTGACAACATACGTCAGCGCATTGTCAATGCATGTGCGAACATTACGGAAGGAGAACTACTCGCTGTTGAGACGAATGTCGTTACATGCATTGCCAACTGCAGTGAGGCTGACGGACATTATTTTGAACATTTATTGCATTAATGTGGTATTTACAGGTAATCACGCTGTAACAGCATGCGTTCTCAGAAATGGTACATTCCAAAGGTACATGTATCACATTGGAAAACCGAAATAAAATGTTCAAACGTACCTGCGTTCTGTATTTTAATTTAAAAAACCTACCTGTTGCCAACTGTTCGTCTAAGTTTATGAGCCATATGTTTGTGTCTATTAAAGCGCCATCTATCACAAAGCGAAAAAAGTTGTGCAACTAAAACATTCATTTTTCTTTACGTATTACACGAATATATAATAAAACATGTGAGTTCCTATTTAAAGAAACGGAGTTGATATCAGTTTGACCTATGGCAGCGCCGTCTAACGGGCCAACCATAGCGCCACCTGGTTTCCCCCTTCAAGCTTGACAAGGTTCGTTCTTTGCAGTTTTTTCGTTTGACGCTTATTTCGTGAGATAGTTGGCCCGTTCGCTATCAATGGACCACCCTGTATGCACTGTTCCTGTGGACAACGTTACTGGCTTAGGCAGTGGCACTACCTGTAACTGTGGTGTCAGCACTCCAACCATCAATCGCCAATAAACAAGCAGAATAAGGCACTGCGGTCCGCAACGAGTAAACAAGAGCCTGGCGCAGTGGTTAAATGTTTCAAATGGCTCTGAGCACTATGGGACTTAACTTCTGAGGTCATCAGTCCCCTAGAACTTAGAACTACTTAAACCTAACTAACCTAAGGACGCCACAAACCTCCACGCCCGAGGCAGGATTCGAACCTGCGACCGTAGTGGTCGCGCGGTTCCAGACTCTAGGGCCTAGAGCCGCTCGGCCACTTCGGCCGGCGCGCAGTGGTTAGATTGGTTACTGCTGCTAAAATGGCAGGTTATCAAGATTTAAGTGAGTCTGAATGTGGTGTGATGGTCGGCACACGAGCGATGAGACACAGCATCTCCGAGGTAGCGATGAAGTAAGGATTTTCCCTACGACCATTTCACGAGTGTACCGTGAATGTGAGGAATCCGTTAAAACATCAAAACTCCGACATCGCTGAGGCCGCAAAAAAGAAATCATACAAGAATGGGACCAACGACGACCGAAAAGAACAGAAGAGCAACATATCCACAAATTCCTGCAGATTTCGGTGCTGGACCATCAACAAGTGTCAACGACCGAACCATTCAACGAAACATCATCGATATGGGCCTTAGAAGCCGAAGGCCCAGTACGGTACGAAGGCAACCTCATGAATTCATGAACCCTGTATTTTAGCAAGGGACCGTTGAAGCTGATGGGGGTCTGTAATGATGCGGGGCGTGTTCAGTTCCAATGATACGGGTCCCCTAGTACGTATAGATACGACTCTGATGGGTGGCACGTATGTAAGTGTCCTATCTCATCACCTGCATCCATTCATGTCCATTGTGTATTCCGACGGGCTTGGGCAGTTCCAGCAGGACACTGCGACACGCCACACGTTCAGAATTGCTACACAGTGGCCCCCGGAACACTCTTCTGATTTTAAACACTTTCTCTGGTCACCAAGCTCCCCAGACATGAACGTTACTGAGCATATCTGCGATGTCTTGCAACGTGCTGCTCTGAAGAAATCTCCACCCACTCGTAATCTTTCGGATTTATATAGACAGCTCCGCCGGATTTACGCTATCAATTACCTCCAGCTCTACTTCAGACATTATTCGAGTCCAGACGACGTCGTATTGCGGCACTTCTGCGTCCTTGCGGGGGTCCTACATGATATTACGGAGGTGTACCTATTTCTTTGGCTCTTCAGTCTATAACATCATAAGGACGGATGTGGGCGATTCATTTTATTACGTGACTGAACGGTAGTGTTCCCCAAGATTTCCAGTCACATGGATGGACATACAGAAACCAAATTATGTTGGGTTTATAAGGTTCTGATTAGTACAGTCTCGGTAACCAGCTATGTGTTTTAAGCAAAGCTGCATTGCTTAACACAATGAAAGGATCACTTTTTCGGAACCCCGCAATTGCATCCCATTGGTACGCAGAAGTTTGAAAATTTGGGTCAAAGATGCCCACACTCTTTCACTCTAATGCTGACAATGCATGGCACCCTGCAGTGACCCGCCGACGCTTGAAACAACAAAGTGTATACACATAGGCAAAAAAAAGGTAAAGCCCAGAAGTTGATCTGATGTGTGACGTGGGTTAATTATGACACACTGTAACCAAATTTGACAGCAACGCCAGCGTGGAGGTGTCACACGATGGTAGATCGTTATACCCCCTCTTACTCATTCACCTCTTTCTTTGACGCCTCAAAACCACGATGCCAGACATTGAAATCACTTGATTTTCTTATGGGTGGCCGAGGAAATATAGCAGACACGCCGACGCTGAGAGTCGATACGAAAGTGACGACGTTCTTAACAATCTTTGACGCTACTGACATGCCTCGGCGCATTCAGTCCTTCTCTGACGACACCGTGGGCCAGCAATCGCATTGATTTTGTTCGCATCCCTATCGAGGGCAGTGTAAACATAAATTTTGTTCTGATATACAGGGTAGAAACACCGGCCGAAACTACTGGACGAAATTTGAGCTATATTGAAGCACCAAGGTGAGCTTACGCTTTCTTCAGCCGTCCTGTGTCGCTCCCTCTTTCGAAGTGATCAGAGGAGGATTTCACATTGACACGTGCACGAATAAAATGGATGAGGGTCCGTCTTAGAGCACCCAGTACGGCAATCCCTCGGAGCCATCCACTCATCTTCGTTCAGATCTTTAAAATTTTACCTCTGCAGAGAGAACACATGACCACAGTTCGGAAATGACTCTGAGCACTACGGGACTTAATATCTGAGGACATCAGTCCGCTAGACTTAGAACTACTTAAACCTAACTAAACTAAGGACATCACACGCCTCCATGCCTGAGGCTGGATTCGAACCTGCGACTGTAGCAGCAGATGGTTTCCGCACTGAAGCACCTAGAACAGCTCCGCCACAGCGGCCGGCTCACGACCACAGTCCTAGGTGCGTGCAGCACACTAACCTGCTGTCCTTGCCTCTTCTAGTAAGCATACAGAACGGGAGGGCTGCAAGGGACTACCTCTGCTTCCATCACAGCTTGTCTCTGTACAGGTGCGTTGCTGAAGTGCCCAAGAAATTAATGCTGGTGGCACCGAGGATGTGGCCGAAATAACGGGTCTTAGACGGACCCTTCGCCGTTTTAAGCTCACATTTTTGAGTATCGTGCGTTGTTATTATGCCACAGGAGGCCTCGAAACAGAAGGGCCAAAAAAGCGTAAGCACCATTAGCTGCTTCGGATCGTATTCAAATTTAGTCGACTCGTTTTGAATAGTCTCTTTTGGTCCCACCACCTACCCCAAGGGCCAAAATTCCGGTCGCACTGCACTCCAAAGAGGGACGATCTCGTTTATTGCGATTGTTGGCCCATGCTGTTTTTAGAGAATCGTTTAATCGTCCTGGGAATGTCAGCAGTATCAGAGGTTGTCCAGAACGTTGTACTGTTGCTTACTACACTGTGACCTGTTTTCGGCTGAAAAATTTGTGAGAATCAACGACACAAGGAAAGAATTATATATACTGACGCACCTTACGACACTCCCTGAGACATTTTGGGTATCGATTCTCAGCGTCGAAGTGCCTGAAGCGTTGTCCTATGCCTCTCAAAAGGAAACCCGCGTGTTTCGAACTCCAGATGTCGCGGTTCTGAGCTTCATCGCAGAGGCGTCAAAAGAAGCAGATAAATGTGGGTACGAGAGGGCCTCACGATGTTCCCATCGATAGATACGTCAACGGTGGCGTAGAGTAAAATTGCCGTGAAACTGGCTGCTAGTGTGGTACCATTAACTCAAGTTATTTCTCACATGAACTTCTGAGCTGAGGCCCTTTTTCGCATGTATGGACATCTTGCTATTTGAAGCATTGCCCAGTCTCAAGGTGACGTTGCAGGGCCCCGTGCTTTTTTATCAGTACAGTGGAAGAGTGTAGACATCTTCGACCTACACTTGAAACTTATGCTTCTCAGTGGGCGGCAATTGCGGCATTTCGAAATGTTATGCTTTAAATGCACTGTCAAGTGAAGTTTCTCAGTGATTATGCCGTCATTTCACCTTCACTACGTAATACAATTTTGCTGCTACATTCAGTGCCATACATGGACCCAGTCTACAACATGTGTTGAGAATAGATTTGGTAGTACAACAGTAATAAGCTAGAAGATGCTGAAGTTTTACTGCATGAAGAGCAAAATGTAGTAATCGGTTATCTTTATTCCTATCTATATTTTGTGGGTAACGTCAACGAGAAAATGTTTCGGAGAGGTTTTAGATTATGCGCAAAGTTTGTTGGAAGTTGCTAAGAGGTCTCATTCTGAAATACTGGATGAAGATATTTTATTTAATTTGCTCCTTATGAGTTAAGCTGCCTCAAGAGATATACATATTTCTAAATTCAATACTGCATTTATCATTTGAACACTTTAACGTGAGGTTATACATCCTGACGGGGAGATTATGACAGAATTTTAAACTCATTAATTCGGTCAATAATTACACTGAAAAAGCTATATATCTGGCATGGGGGTGTACGTTTTCTAATGCAGTTCAAATCTGAAATCTATTTTAGTCTATCGCGTTTACTTTTGAAGATATTGAGAAAAAATAATTTACATAAAACACCCCAGATTATTTTTAATACTCACGTTCTTAGCAATTTTCCATGTAACACCGTACTATATTTCAGTCGTCTGCGAAAATTGTTGTATTTAAGGTAATACCTTAACACTTTTTGGAATCGCATTGCTGTTCATTTCTTTCCTTTTTATTGTCCATTTAAAAGGATATTATGGCGTCCTGAGATTCGATAAATTCACCATAACTGTTTTGCTATTGTGCAGCCATCTAAACGACAAACCCCATCGGTAGACTTCTAAACATGGAAAATTTGCACCTGGTAAATTTGGGGTACACAGTTAATATGTTTGATATGTGCATGCAACTTGCTTGGATGGACAAGGCAAGCAAAGAAGAACAGTTATCTGGCTTTGCAGTTCCTATGATATGGCGTGAGCAATGCGATCATATCAAAGACTATTATTTGTGTCTGCGAATGTTACCGGATTTTCCTACAAAACTTGTGCATCTGTAAAGAACCCAGGTGTTTTCCCAGCTTCTAAACCCATTCCACATGCTCCTATCTGTTGTCCAAATCCAACATAGTATTTAGTTGATGAATAAATGCCAGAATAAAGTTCTCTTTCGTTTTCCAGCAACGTACGAGACCAACACTACCTATCTGCAAAAATGTTCATTTCAAGAACAATGTTGGTCTTTGTAACCTCGTACGGGACCTTGGACTAACAAAACGTCAAGCTGAACTGCTTGTGGAATTCTTTGCAGTGTATGAAAATATTTACTACTGGACGAACGTTGAAGGTCTTACGTTGAGCCTCAGGTGGAACACAACACTGAATCACGGCGATTTTTAATCAACTCATCTCAGACAAGCTTCGAAACAATATTCTTACACAATAGAAACAAATATGGATCAGTACCGGTTGGGTATTCTAGCCATGTGCAAGAGATATATCAGACTACGCTATGGCGAATAAAATTGGGGTATCAGTCACGATTTAAAAGTTTTCACCATTTTTATGGGAACATAGGGCACCCCAAGTACTGCTGTTTTATCTGAGAGTGAGATAACAGAGATAGAAAGAACCACTACAAAACGAACAATTGTCCAATAAGAAACAGAAGGCGGCCAGGAAATAGAAAAGTCCTTCAATGCCGTTGATGGGCAGGGAAAAACTTATCATGTCACCGCTTCGCGTCAGTCTGGTGATGTGAAGGATTTCGTGAAGGAAATGGACGACACAATTGTTTTCCTGTTCCTGTAAAACAAGTTTTCAACATGTGAAAGTAAAAGAAGATGTATTCATTGTTCCACGAATAAGGTGGTGGTGGTTGTTGGGATGTTTAAGGGGGACTAAACAGCTAAGGCCATCAGTCCCCCACACAAATAAGGAAGGAAATAGCTGGAACCACCTCAAAGACTTAATGAAAGATACTGAAACGAATGCGGGAACAGCATTCGAATCAGTAGCAGCCAACTTCCTTGGAAATTATTAATTTTCTGACCATTTAAATGTAGTGAAGAAGTAACATAGTGCGTCCAAACAGCTGTGTGTCAACACCTCCCTCAAAACTCATCTCCTCGACTCATTTCTTGTCTTCTTCCCCGAAAACCTAGATTCAATCAATGATGAAAATGCATGATATGAGGATCGGTGGACTGCAGACTTGCAGAAGTGTAGGCTCACTGATGTGACACACTTTGCCATTTAAATTCTCTGCACAAACGCTAATGCGCATTCAAGAAATTCAGACTACACTCACCTTAAATTAATGAAGTAAATTCAGTGTGTTTGGATTTGATGTGCGTATTATACGTTGCATTAGATATCTGTGCCATGCGATTGAATATCATTGTTTTCTCAGGTAATGCCGCATCCGTTTGTGCTCCATGCAACAACAATTGTTGTAGTGAAAAATAAATGAATGAAAAAGTATAAATAACAGTGGATGAAAGATACAAATGGTTTATATATTTAGAATCAGCATGTTTCACTTGTCTCAAATCAAGTGTGGATACCAAGAGAGTATATAAAATTTGTTTTATGTTGTTGTATGAAACAGCGAAAATCATATTTCTGTTATCCATGGAAGACGTTAGATAGGCAAACTGCTACGGAAACTGCATATTTTTAATGGTGTAGTAAGAGAGATGCTTCACCGTCACATGAAAACAACTTTTACAAGACCTTCCAAAATCAGCATAAGAATAAACCTTACTGAAACAGAATATTTTATGATTTTACATCTCTCACACAGTCGTAAGAGTACTGGCACATTTTAATCCGTGATACAGGAAGTTTATTAAGTCACAAATATGGACGTTTAGATAGTTTGTTATCGTGATCAACTAGGAACAAATAAGAATCTATAGAGAAAGCCTAGGACTAAAATTAGTAAGCTAAAGAATATTCTGTAATGAGTACAAGATGTAATTAACATGTGCAAAGGGCTATGTTGGGCAGTAGTTTATGTTTCACATGGAGATGAGAGATGTTTCCACAGTTGGTTTGACTGTGTACATTGGTTGGTGATTTACGACAGAAAAGTAAAGTCCTACAAAAGATACACACATCAAAGAAAGTTTGACGTCACCCCAGTTCTCACAACACCTGAAGACAGAAGTTGACTGTGGTTATTGCAGCATAGACACAGCCCCTTTGACTGTTCAGAGATGTCACTAAGATGTTAACAACCATGCTCGAAAAGCGCCTATTAGACGGAGGGGTCAGATAGACGGTTAGTTCCAGTCATTCCACAAAGTAAGGAGGTACTGGGCTCGTGTTGTCTGTAGTTCATCCGGGCCTAGAAGGTAAATACCGCCGTTAAATCGCGTCCGCATTGTTACTTTGTGCCAGGAATGGCTCTCAACAAGGGAAGTGTCCAATCGTCTCAGAGTGACCCAAAGCAATGTTGTTCATACATGGAGGAGATACAGAGAGAAAGGGACTGTTGATGACATGCCTCGTTCACGCCGTCCAGGGGCTACACTTTTGCAGTGGATGACCGCTACCTACAGATTATGACTCGAAGGGACCCTGACAGTAAAACCACCATGTTGTATAATGCTTTTCGTGCAGCTATAGTATGAAGAATCAATACGCTAAGAAGTGGGATACGGAAGTTCTAAGGAATGACGAGATACGTTTGAAGTTCTCTAGCGCTATAGATGCAGCAATAAGGAATAGCGCAGTAGGCAACACAGTTGAAGAGGAATGGACGTCTCTAAAAGGGGCCATCACAGAAGTTGGGAAGGAAAACATAGGTACAAACAAGGTAGCTGCGAAGAAACTATGGGTAACAGAAGAAACACTTCCGTTTATTGATGAAAGGAGGAAGTACAAACATGTTGCAGGAAAATCAGGAATACAGAAATACAAGTCGCTGAGGAATGAAATAAATAGGAAGTGCAGGGAAGCTAAGACGAAATGGCTGTAGGAAAAATGTGGAGACATCGAAAAAGATATGATTGTCGGAAGACAGACTTATCATACAGGAAAGTCAAAACAACCTTTAGTGACATTAAAAGCAACGGTGGTAACATTAATAGTGCAACGGGAATTCCACTGTTGAATGGAGAGGAGAGAGCAGATAGGTGGAAAGAATACATTGAAAGCCTCTATGAGGGTGAAGATTTGTCTGATGTGATAGAAGAAGAAACAGGAGTCGATTTAGAAGAGATAGGGGATCCAGTATTAGAATCGGAATTTAAAAGAGCTTTGGAGAACTTACGGTCAAATAAGGCAGAAGGGATAGATAACATTCCATCAGAATTTCTAAAATCATTAGGGGAAGTGGCCACGAAACGACTGTTCACGTTGGTGTGTAGAATATATGAGTCTGGCGACATACCATCTGACTTTCGGAAAAGCATCATCCACACATTTCCGAAGACGGCAAGAGCTGACAAGTTCGAGAATTATCGCACAATCAGCTTAACAGCTCATGCATCGAAGCTGCTTACAAGAATAATATACAGAAGAATGGAAAAGAAAGTTGAGAATGCGCTAGGTAACGATCAGTTTGGCTTTAGGAAAAGTAAAGGCACGAGAGAGGCAATTCTGACGTTACGGCTAAGGATGGAAGCAAGGCTAAAGAAAAATCAAGACACGTTCATAGGATTTGTCGACCTGGAAAAAGCGTTCGACAATATAAAATGGTGCAAGCTGTTCAAGAATGTGAAAAAGTAGGGGTAAGCTATAGGGAGAGACGGGTCATATACAATATGTACAACAACCAAGAGGGAATAATAAGAGTGGACGATCAAGAACGAAGTGCTCATATTAAGAAGGGAGTAAGACAAGGCTGTAGCCTTTCGCCCCTACTCTTCAGTCTGTACATCGAGGAAGCAATGACAGAAATAAATGAAAGGTTCAGGAGTGGAATTAAAATACAAGGTGAAAGGATATCACTGATACGATTCGCTGATGACATTGCTATCCTGAGTGAAAGTGAAGAAGAATTAAATGATATGCTGAACGGAATAAACAGTCTAATGAGTACACAGTATGGTTTAAGAGTAAATCGGAGAAAGACGAAGGCAATGAGAAGTAATGAGAACAGCAAGAATCTTAACATCAGGATTGATGGTCACGAAGTCAATGAAGTTAAAGAATTCTGCTACCTAGGCAGTTAAATAACCAATGACGGACGGAGCATGGAGGACATCAAAGCAGACTCGCTATGGCAAAAAAGGCATTTCTGGCCAAGAGAAGTCTACTAATATTAAATATCGGCCTTAATTTGAGGAAGAAATTACAGAGGACGTACGTCTGGAGTACAGCATTGTATGGTAGTGAAACATGGACTGTGGGAAAACCGGAACAGAAGAGAATCGAAGCATTTGAGATGTGGTGCTATAGACGAATGTTGAAAATTAGGTGGACTGATAAGGTAAGGAATGAGGAGGTTCTACGCAGAATCGGAGAGGAAAGGAATATGTGGAAAACACTGATAAGGAGAAGGGACAGGATGATACGACATCTGCTAAGACATGAGGGAATGACTTCCATGGTACTAGAGGGAGCTGTAGAGGGCAAAAACTGTAGAGGAAGACAGAGATTGGAATACGTCAAGCAAATAATTGAGGACGTAGGTTGCAAGTGCTACTCTGAGATGAAGAGGTTAGCACAGGAAAGGAATTCGTGGCGGGCCGCATCAAATCAGTCAGTAGACTGATAACAAAAAAAAAAAAAGTACGTCGTTTTGCGACTCAAATTTTGTGCAATAATCTGCATGATCCGCAACTTCACTACGAAGTCCATGGCGAGGTCAATTTTTGCAAGCACGACACCATGCAGCGCAGTACAGATGGGACCAACAACATGCCGAATGGACCGCCCAGGATAAGCATCACGTTCTCTTCACCGATGAATGTCACATATGCCTTCTACCAGACAATCGTCGCAGACGTGTTTGGAGGCAACCCGGCCAGGATGAACGCCGTAGGCACGCTGTTCAGCGAGTGCAGCAAGGTGGAAGTTCCCTTCTGTTTTGGGGTGGCATTATGTGGGACCAACACACGCCGCTGTTGGTCATGGAAGGCGTCGTAATGGTTGGACGATACGTGAATGTCATCATCCGATCGATAGTGCAACCATATCGGCAGCATATTGGCGAAGCATTCGTCTTAATGGACGACAATTGGCGCCCCCATCGTGCTCATCATGTAATGACTTCCTTCAGGATCACGAAATCACTAGAGTTGCCAGCATGTTCTCCAGTCATGAACCCTATCGAACATGCCTGGGGTAGATTGAAAAGGGCTGTTTATCGACGATGTGGCCCACGAACCACTCTGGGGGATCTAGGCCGAATCGTCGTTGAGGAGTGGGACAATATAAACCAACAGTGCCTTGATGAACTTGTGGATTGTATGCAACGACGAATACAGGCATGCATCAAAGGAAGAGGACGTGGTACTGGGTATTAGAGGTACCGGTGTGTACAGCAATCTGGACGACGACCTGTGAACGTCTCACTGTATGGTGGTACAACACGAATGTGTGGTTTTCATGAACAATAAAAAGGGAGGAAATGGTGTTTATGATGATCTCTATTCAAATTTTTGGTACAGGTTCCGGAACTCACAGAACCGAGATGATGCAAAAGTTTTTTTGATGTTGTATTCGCAAACAGAAATGATCGTCCTTGATTAGCTTGAATGAGGCAAAGCCAAAAGTGGCCTTCATCGTTGTGCGATCGCTGCTGCTACAAAACTACACCGTAGCACTGCGTCGTGACTTTGTCGTGACGTAGCGGTGCTATGTGGTGCAGAGGCATCAGGAACTCCAATAATTGTGACGCCAGAGGCGACCAACACGAGTGCGCTGGAGCGGAGGTGTGATTTCAACTCACTGCTGGAGCTTGCGCTATTGCTTATGTATACTGCGCCGGCGGCATATCCGCGGACTGTTGATAATCACGTGACCCACGTACGCATGGTAGACCCTGGTAAGGGCGGCACCGTTGTTGCTGTGCTCTGCCTGTGGACGATGGTAGCGGTTCCCAGTAGTACCTGCTAGAGCTAAGCCTGTAAACAGAGTGTTTCCTTTCAGCACCGAATCAAGATACGAGATGTACTGGCGAAACCCGTAATTGTCCCAAAAGGTTACTGCCGCCAACGCACATTTCGCGGAAGGAACATAAATAAAAGGTTAAAGAGATTAGGACTCGTATGGAGGGATGTAGACAGTAGTTTTTCCATCTCTAGCAGAAAAGAAAAGGCTTGTAGGATACCGTCCACGACGCATCGTCAGGTGGCTTGCAGAGTATGCACTGTATGTGGATGTAATGTAGATGTAGATGAAGAGCGCCTGTGGGAGCCGGGACGGCAACCAGCAGGACATAGATGTTGTGCCAGGAACAGAAATGACTCCACAACGAACTCATCGCTGCTGGTTTCAGTGTCAGCCTTCAGTAAGATAATTACTGATGTCATGGACTTCAGTCCATGGGAATTTCTTTGGTATTCGCGTACGTCTCTAACTGGTTTCTGTGGTGGCTGATGGGCTTAATGGTTTTAATGACACCACAGTAAGCCCTCCTGCTGGCAGTCGTGTAAATAATCTCAGCTCAATGACATGACAAACACGTAGACTAATACTTGAACACTGTGACTCAAACTTATCTGATCGTTGAGAAGGTGAAGTGATATTTTCGCATGTTTCTGTAGGAATTTTTCTAGTCATTGGTGATGTGCCTTATTTTCTGATAATTATGTCAGTGTGACATCTGTTTGTTAATAAATGAGAACACTGTCTGCATCGCTATTTCTATTATCGGTTACCATCTGTCATGCAGGTTATCTTCAGTCTTCTTTGGAAAAGAAGAAAGTTTGTGAACCGTGGTACGAGTGGTGTTAGTTTTAAGTCGTTCGTCCGTGGACCGTTTGAAGCCTAAAGACGCAGGTATATGTGATTTTTACAAAGATCTGATGTTATTTATGCTGTAAAATGTAAACTTTTACTGCCGAATTGTCACAATTAATAAAATATTCCGGGCTATTATGCCATAGTGGAATGGACTTCACTTTAAAACCAGACGTTTCGTAGCCACTTGCGGCGGACATTTTCAAGGGGGATCGTAGTTTTGTTGAGTGTCCGATTTACACTCTGGCTCGCTACTGACTATAAGAAAATTCTCATTGTGCAACATTCCGTGCAGTGGTGTGACGTCATATGTTTTGAATACGTGAGTGCAATTGGCCGTTTCGACGGCTGTCGTCCGCTGTTTTTATCATCCCAGGGGGGAAGATTGGTACACATCTTCTTCAGCACCGGAATTCAAGTTCCATTTAATTTCGCGCCCTCCTCCTTCCTGCTGAATGTCCTGGGGTGTTTCACAATCTCTATGGCCTCTCTGTATAGCCTTTCGTGGTATTCGCTTGTGGCTGACAGTACTTGGTGCTATCAAAATGAATGTGGTCGTCTCCTGGCTGTAAGGCATGTTCCGCAACAGCTGATCTCTCAGTCTCCCCTCTTCTGCAATTGCCCTTGTGCTCTTCGAGTCGTTTTGTACTACCCACATAACCTCCCCACAACTACACGGAGTCCTATAAATTCCAACTTTTTCCAGCGGTTGGCGAGTATCCTTCGTCGAGTTTAGGTGATCTTTTATCATCCGTGTGGGTGTGCAGATCAGTGCGATGTTCTGGTTTTTCAAGATTTTTTCTATGCGATCAGTCGCCTCCTTAATGAGTGGCAGGAAAATTTTCGATTTCACCGGATAATCGAAGAGCACAGGGACAATTGCAGAAGCCTTTCTCGCTAGCATGTGATTCCTCCTGACGGTTGGAACCACTATATAGCAGATACAGCGAAGGTAGTTTTTCATCTAATTTTAAACTCACGACCTCCATACTCATTGTCTTCTTGTTACTGTTGTTAAACGCTGAGTCCCAGCTTATTGACGTCTGGATAGATCGTCAGCTTTGGTATTGCAGGCAGCTATTCTGCAGAAAATATCGAATCTGTGCTCTTAGAAACAATGTCAGTCTTTCTAACTATGGAGCTGTTTCCTCCTCTATCTTTTTCTCTAGGACCAAATATGGCTACTAATTGCTTGTCATTCGTTAAAAGGTGAAAAGTCTATTTGCTATCAAAATGCATATGACGCTTCTAGAATCGTTGTTTCTACATTAGAATCTCAGATTGCAAGAATCGCTGGTTATTCAGCTCAATCAGTTTTTCAATATGAAATGTCCGTAGTTACTCACTCTTATACTGCATCTGACGTGACTAACAAGAGTTTTCAGGGCGATAAAATTTTTTTCTTGTGTGTGTGGAACCCCTGCACGGGTGTTTAGACAGTCAAATATCGTGCCTATACCCTTTAATTAATTAAGAGTCCTTTACATATTCCCAAACACTCCTATAAATTTAGTTCACTAATTAATTATTCTGGAGAATTCTTACAATTCAGAAGCATTCTTAGGGCAAAGAAGAGCATTAAGTACCGACAAATGTTGCATGTAAACGTAGGCTTCCGCGGCCGTTGCCTCAGTCAATAAAATTCTTCTGGGTTTGAGGCCGCATTGTCAGCTTTCGGCGACTATTGCAAGAAGCCTTCCCAAGGGTGTATTGCAGTTAGCAATACTCCCTGCGGAAGGCGCCTTGCAATAGGTGCCGAAAGCTGACAATCCGGCCTCAAACTCAGAAGAATTTTATTGAGCACATCATGCACAATGAGGTGTGGTGACCCATGACTAATCTGTAAACATGCTGCAGCGTCATTTAGTGTCACTCGGCGGTTTTCCTTCACGATGGCGTAGCTGCTGAAATTTTCTGTGGAGTAACAAGTCTTTGTGCCTGACCTGGACGAGGAGCATCTTCCACTGAAGTCACACCATTTGCGAACTTCCTACTCCATTCGTAAACTTGCTGCTGTGACAAACATGCATCATCCTACTGAAACTTCATTCGTCGATGACTTCCAATAGGTTTCACACCTTCACTACTCGAAAACCGAATAACAGAACGCTGTTCTTCTCTGGTGCAAGTCGCAAGCGGGGCGGCCCTCTTTATACTGATACTGCGACGGTATGTGTGCATCTGCACTATGCTGTCACCTACAGGCCATTCTGCACCCTCTTTGTAGCACGCTTACTAGCGTACAGGAAAACAGCGCGAAATTTCCATTCGTTATTAAAAATTTAAGGTTTTCATTTGACTCACCCTCGTATATTTCATCTTCAGGACAGGAGGCAGCGGTTGTTAAGACAATAGTTAGAAATAATTTAGCATACACCTACTGTTATTAGGTACATAATCCTCAACAACGCCTTTCGGGAGTTAAAATCCCATCATCTGTCTGTATAAGACAACTCTACATAAAAATGCACTTCAAAAGCACACAGGATCTAAATATAGAAACAAATAAAATTGTTTGCACATGAAGTCCTCGTCTAATTTTAAAAATGGAAACCAGCATTGTGTGCTCCAGTTGCCCATGTTATCGCCCACCAACCAAAGCATTCCTCATGTAAAGCTGTAAAAAGCGGTTGCATGAGTTGCCTCTCCATGCACCCCTGGTTCGTAAACATGTATATGGTTCTGACAAACTACACAGAGCCATCTGCCGTTACATGACATTCCAAAGATGATACAAAGGACACAGAAAGTCACTATAACAAGGAACTTCTATGCAAAATCGTTCGCATTTAAGGTAATAACGTCAACCTTAAAAAAGATATAAGAAGCCATTGAAGAACGCATTACAATTTTCACCAGTTTGTATATTAAGTACATTATCAAACTATTTCAAGTTACTCAGGCAGGTAGAACTTTTCTCCTTCCTTATCTACATGTAGGTATCACTTCTGAGTCCTCATCTATGCCTTTGATGGGGTGAACAGTCTCATATATATGTTTGGCAAACACCGATCTGCTGTAGCCGCCCAGTCTAATAGCGTCTGTACGCTCCCCACATCTCGCCGAAAATTTTCTACCAGATCGTCGTATATATTTCGTTTCACACGGTAGACACTGTATTTTATATACACCTGCGTGTTCAGATTTACTTATCCTCTTGTCACCGTTTCAAAACTTCTATTACATACAACCTGAAGCTTGAATTTGTCAACGGATAAAGAAAATTTCAACTGGCAGGTGTTTATAAGATGCAGTATACGTCGCGAGAAGAGAAATATGTAGGAAAAGCGGTAGAAAATTATCGACATGATGGAGGGAGCATGCACCTTGTAGACTGGGCAACTATGGAAGTTCGATGGTTTCCAAACAAGTATATGAGACTAGTCACTACTTGAAAGTCATAGAAAAGGACTTCATGGTGATACAACTAGATAAGAAGGGAAAGAAATTTACCTGCTTAAGGAACTCGAAATAGCAATCTACCGGTTTTTGCTTGATAATGTACTTAATTTGCAAAAGGTCATGAATGGTAATGCCTCCATCAGTAGTCGTTCAGGTCTTTTTTTAAGGTTGACGTTATTACGGAAACTGTGAATGATTTTGCGCACATAATTACTGGTATGAGACTCTGGATGTCTTGTGACATCTTCGGAATGTGATAGTTCTGTGAAATCTTCGTTAGTTATCAGGGTACAATTTGAAGATCCAAGGACTGACATATTGTATTAACGGTCAAAGTTCATCGATTTACTGTTACAATACAGTAATCAGGTAATTTATATTTGGAAAACAGAAAAAAT
This sequence comes from Schistocerca gregaria, assembly GCF_023897955.1. Lineage (NCBI taxonomy): Eukaryota > Metazoa > Arthropoda > Insecta > Orthoptera > Acrididae > Schistocerca > Schistocerca gregaria. Next base: position 323,269,974 of record NC_064925.1, on the reverse strand, counting down.
ACAATTTATTTAATATTTTCACTTTTTGTATTCTATAAAACTTTGTCTGTAGTAGATAAGTTTTGTTTATCATTTCCTGGATCTAAAATGGATCCTGAAATGTCAATATTCACTCAAAAGTCCAACAAATAGAAGAAATTATCCTTCCATTTTTTTGTAGGATCTTAGAAAAAAAGCTGATTTCAAATTCAGTGGGGTTCCTCAAACAGAATGACCTCCTTCATACCAGCCAATATTCCGAAAACACTGATCATATGAAATCAAACTCGAGTTATTATTATGTGACACCCTAAAAGCCACGGATGAAGGCTATCAGGTAGATGTAAATTTCTTTGCTTTCGAGAGGCAGTTGATGCAGTAACACAAATACGATTATTTTAAAAAATTCGATAGTGTGGGTATCAAGCGATATTTGTGACTGGATTACGCATTTTTGGTCGGCAGGGTACATTATGTTGCGCTAGACTGAGAGTTATCGACAGATGTAGAATAACATCAGTGTATCCCAGGGAACAGTTTTGGTGTCCTTGTTTATAATTTTATTTATAATTAACTCGTAGACAGTGTTAATTATCACTGCAGACATTTCACAGATGATAGGGACCATTTTATATATATATATATATATATATATATATATATATATATATATATATATATATATATATATTACTGGCCATTAAAATTTCTACTCCACGAAGATGACGTGCTAGAGACGCGAAATTTAACCGACAGAAAGAAGATGCTGTGATATGCAAATGATTAGCTTTTCAGAACATTCACACAATGTTGGCGCCGGTGGCGACACCTACAACGTGCTGACATGAGGAAAGTTTCCAATCGATTTCTCATACACAAACTGCAGCTGACCGGCGTTGCCTGGTGAAACGTTGTTCAGATGCCTCGCGTAAGGAGGAGAAATGCGTACCATCACGTTTCCGACTTTGATAAAGGTCGGATTGTAGCCTCCAGCGATTGCGGTTTATCGTAGAGCGACATTGCTGCTCGCGTTGCTCGAGATCCAATGACTGTTCGCAAAATATGGAATCGGTGGGTTCAGGAGGGTAATACGGAACGCCGTGCTTGGTCTCAATGGCCTTGTATCACTAGCAGTCGAGATGACAGGCGTCTTATCCGCATGGGTCTAACGGATAGAGCAGCCACGTCTTGATCCCTGAGTCACCACATGGGGACGTTTGTAAGACAACAACCATCTGCACCAACAGTTCGACGACGTTTGCAACAGCATGGACTATCAGCTTGGACACCATGGCTGTGCATGGACTATCAGCTCGGAGACCATGGCTACGGTTACCCTTGACGCTGCATCACAGAAAGAAGCGCCAGCGATGGTGTACTCAACGACGAACCTGAGTGCACGAATGGCAAAACGTCAGTTTTTCGGATGAATCCAGGTTCTGTTTCCAGCATCGTGATGATCGCATGCGTGTTTGGCGACATCGCAGTGAACGCACATTTGAAGCGTGTATTCGTCATCGCCATACTGGCGATTCTATTGTAATTAGAAATAAGTCTAAGTATAAAATATGTAAGTGTGAATAAAATAACCTATATAATGAGTTGTAAGGCTCCTGAATACGGAGATGTCGTGTTTTGGAGCTAATTATTGAACATGTCGCCTTTTGGAACCAACAACAGTGAACTTTTAATAAAACCCCGTTTATTTAAGAATGTGCATTTTATTCAATATGTTTCAAAATGTTATACATAACAACATTTAATAACGAATGTTAGTCTACTGAGTTTAGGCTCTTTTTATATTTTAATTAGTTAATAAGAATATTTTATTCGTCTTCCTGTGGTTCACAGATAACACAGTCTATATCTGGATGCACATATTCCTTCTCCTCCTGCTTCTTCTCCTGCTTCTTCTCATCCTGTTTCTACTCCTCCTGCTCATTAACACTACCTGTTATACTTCTGTAATACACCAATGATTCCATCTGTCTCCAGCTGTCTCCAAAATATTTCTCAAGTAATCGCTCAACATTTATGATGTGGAGACATCTATGGGAATTTCCATTTTCTTCCATGTTGAGAAGTATTGTTTCCCCGTTGAAGTATTCCTCTGTATACATTCTCGTCACTTCTGTAGTACTGCTCACCTCTTACTGGAACCTTATTTCGACGTTTTTATCATAATTCTTTTGTTAAGTTTCATTTTGAAATGTCACCCACTTGGTGGCCTGAAATCACTTCGTATGCTTGTTTTCCAATCGTAAACGGAACAGTTCACATCTAAATTGTTTTGGAAATCATACTTGTTAACTATATTGTAATATTTTTCCGATTTAATAATTTTCTTTACCTTCTTTTCAGTTCTCCGAATACTCAGTCAGCCGGGATAAACGTGTGGCCAACAAATGGGAGGACCAACTGAACTTCATCGATAGTCTATGGGGCTTCATTTCTCATCTAGTAGGAAATCATGCCAAAACTGGCCTGATCTTGTTTTGCCCTGTGCAACCTTCGGTAATTAGTTTAATATTTTTTGGCACAGAGATCAGACTTGTTTACTTTGTCATAAACCCTACGCGATTTAGTTGGGTCCATTAGGGCCACTTGATTCTAGGCAAACATGCGTGAAGGTATTGTCCTTATTTTGGGGATCATGAGATGAAGCAACACAAGTAGTAAAATTGTACAAATACACAATCGCCGATTAGTAATAAGCTGCCTGATCAGTAATTTTCGGCAATACCAATTTTTTTCAGCAGTCGTAACTAATTATGAGTTCATCAATCTCTTCCTTGCGTAAAATATCATAGACACCCTGGGCACCTAAGTCCTCTTAGAGTAGTCATCAACTTCTATTTTTCTTTGGGTGTTGTAGAGTGCTTTGCTTCTTCTCTTAACATCAGGCAGGTGGGACAAACATCAATTGATGTACTTCCAAATCTTATATTGTAATTCGCAAAAATAATGTCTAAATAAGCCTTGTTTACTCTAATGTCAGGTGCAACTGATTCACAGAACATTCTCCAGGGTTTGGAAATATTCAGATCACTTTACAAGTACTGGCGGCCTTTACTCTGACTTCTGCAGTAATGGAGTTCACTTACATTATCTAACTGTTCGATGAAATTTTTCATAGCCACCTTTTTGATTTCATATTTCTTTCTACATATATCACCTCTTTTTTGTAATGGTGATAGCCCAGTTTGTAAATGCCGCTTGAATATGAGTCCTACCCGATCCTCTGAAGACGCGAGATTCCTGAGAAAGTATTTTAGCACAGAGGATCGACAACTGATTTGCTTTTTGTCTCTAGTGCTTTTCTTATATTTTCCTGGATGACCAGCTGCAATGTATTTGAGAATGAATGCACCCTGAACCATGTTTTTAAGAACTTTATAAAACACATTATGAAAATGCTTTATATCATGTAGAGATAGGAGACTTTATTCGAAAGCTTCTGTTTTAAGATTGCAAATTTCATCTCTGGGACTGCTTTTCGGTGTGTGCCTACAACAGTGAATGAAGACACATTCAGAACATAAACAAAAGTATAGTGCAGTAGTCATAAGTAAGCAAGTCAAAAATACAATGACAGAAAATACCTGGCACTTACCTATCTATTTGTTTTATGTATTTATTCCATTTAGTGGCATTATGGACTCTCTTCCTTCCACGTCCTGGTTCTACTGGTGACACCTCTTATACATGAGATTCCATTTTATAAGCTCAGGATAACACACCAATTCACTCTGAGAAACGATGAAGAAGTCCGGTTCTGGCAATAATGCAGTACAATAATATGAAATAGAGCTAATGCCGCATTTTTAATCTTACCTATAGCGAAAAGAGCGCAATAAAGATGTAGTGTTACAAAATTGTGTAAAATAAATGTCACGTATCTGAAAGCCACACATGTCATGTGATAAGATGTCAGGCTCTGGATCATTACATGCTATCATGGTGAACAAAGTAAGCACAATTGTCTGACTTTGGAACTAACTGCATTTGTCGAGTTTTGGAACGTCCTCTTACGAGAATATGTCGTGTTTTGGAAATAACTTTGAATATAAATGCTAATTTTATGTAAGAGAAGAAGGGTTTTGGAGCGTACACTGATGTTTCTTACACATACTTCAAGGTAAAGAAAAGGAAATGAGTGTAGATCATTTCTGAGACAAAACGTCAGATGTCGACATTTGGAACTATACAATTCCGTTAATTCCACTCTTTGGGGCTACTCCTAGTGTGAGGCACAGTGCACCCTCAAATCAGTTATTTCCACATCGAAGTGTTCTGCGATCTTTGTCAAGTGTTGCAACGGCATCTCCACATCGAAAATACGCTCCTCCAAATGGAAAAAAGAACACATTGACACCGGTGTGTCAGACCCACCATACTTGCTCCGGACACTGCGAGAGGGCTGTACAAGCAATGATCACACGCACGGCACAGCGGACACACCAGGAACCGCGGTGTTGGCCGTCGAATGGCGCTAGTTGCGCAGCATTTGTGCACCGCCGCCGTCAGTGTCAGCCAGTTTGCCGTGGCATACGGAGCTCCATCGCAGTCTTTAACACTGGTAGCATGCCGCGACAGCGTGGACGTGAACCGTATGTGCAGTTGACGGACTTTGAGCGAGGGCGTATAGTGGGCATGCGGGAGGCCGGGTGGACGTCCGCCGAATTGCTCAACACGTGGGGCGTGAGGTCTCCACAGTACATCGATGTTGTCGCCAGTGGTCGGCGGAAGGTGCACGTGCCCGTCGACCTGGGACCGGACCGCAGCGACGCACGAATGCACGCCAAGACCGTAGGATACTACGCAGTGCCGTCGGGGACCGCACCGCCACTTCCCAGCAAATTAGGGACACTGTTGCTCCTGGGGTATCGGCGAGGACCATTCGCAACCGTCTCCATGAAGCTGGGCTACGGACCCGCACTCCGTTAGGCCGTCTTCCGCTCACGCCCCAACATCGTGCAGCCCTCCTCCAGTGATGTCGTGACAGGCGTGAATGAAGGGACGAATGGAGACGTGTCGTCTTCAGCGATGAGAGTCGCTTCTGCCTTGGTGCCAATGATGGTCGTATGCATGTTTGGCGCCGTGCAGGTGAGCGCCACAATCAGGACTGCATACGACCGAGGCACACAGGGCCAACACCCGGCATCATGGTGTGGGGAGCGATCTCCTACACTGGCCGTACACCTCTGGTGATCGTCGAGGGGACACTGAATAGTGCACGGTACATCCAAACCATTATCGAACCCATCGTTCTACCATTCCTAGACCGGCAAGGGGGCTTGCTGTTCCAACAGGACAATGCACGTCCGCATGTATCCCGTGCCACCCAACGTGCTCTAGAAGGTGTAAGTCAACTACCCTGGCCAGCAAGATCTCCGGATCTGTCCCCCATTGAGTATGTTTGGGACTGGATGAAGCGTCGTCTCACGCGGTCTGCACGTCCAGCACGAACGCTGGTCCAACTGAGGCGCCAGGTGGAAATGGCATGGCAAGCCGTTCCACAGGACTTCATCCAGCATCTCTACGATCGTCCCCATGGGAGAATAGCAGCCTGCATTGCTGCGAAAGGTGGATATACACTGTACTAGTGCCGACATTGTGCATGCTCTGTTGCCTGTGTCTATGTGCCTGTGGTTCTGTCAGTGTGATCATGTGATTTATCTGACCCCAGGAATGTGTCAGTAAAGTTTCCCCTTACTGGGACAATGAATTCACGGTGTTCTTATATCAATTTCCAGGAGTGTATATAACACGTTTCTACATTCCAGTCTGAGGTAATGTGTTGTTGGTTCATAACATGTGCAAGGAGGCTGTTTAGGTTTTTTTATTGGTAACGCCGCTTAGCGCTCGGTATGAAAAATCACTGGCTGTGCTGTGCGCAGTCTGTGTTTAGTTTGCATTGTTGTCTGCCATTGTAGTGTTGGGCAGCGGCAGCTGGATGCTAACAGCGCGTAGCGTTGCGCAGTTGAGGTGAGCCGCCAGCAGTGGTGGACGTGGGGAGAGAGATGGCGGAGTTTTGAAATTTGTAAGAAGTAGTGTCATGAACTGCTATATATATTATGACTAGTGAGGTAAATACATTGTTTGTTCTCTATTAAAATCTTTCATTTGCTAACTATGCCTATCAGTAGTTAGTGCCTTCAGTAGTTTGAATCTTTTATTTAGCTGGCAGTAGTGGCGCTCGCTGTATTGCAGTAGCTTGAGTAACGAAGATTTTTGTGAGGTAAGTGATTTGTGAAACAAATAGGTTAATGCTAGTCAGGGCCATTCTTTCGTAGGGATTTTTGGAAGTCAGATTGCGTTGCGCTAAAGATATTGTTTGTCAGTTTAAGGACAGTCGTGTATAATTGTTCAAAGAGGACGTTTCACATAGTCCAGTCTTATATAATTGTTCTAAGAGGACGTTTCACATGTACTATCATCACCTAACATTTTTAGAAATTTTTGATAATTTGTAACTTAAGGGGGGAACGAAATAATTTATATTTTTCCACTCTAGGATAATATAATCGATAATAATGATTGGCCGTTAATAATTTTCATTACAAATGGTTGGACCTAGTTGAAGTTACGTCCAACAACTTTTTGCGATGGCTGCAATATTTATCTATTAGAACTGTGGTGTCAACGCTCTCTGAAACACTGTTTACCGTAATAATCAAGTAAATAATAATATGTGGCACAGAAACAACAGTCTCATGCACCACATAGCCAAAACAAAAACGAACTACTAAAACAAGATTTTAGGAAGTAAGGAAGAAAGTGCTTTTAAGAGACTTCATTTGTTGTAATGCAGCACTTAAACAGCATAGTTTTGAAATTTAGCTACAATTGCATTCATTCAAAACAAATGGGGCAAAGATGATGCTAGATCATCAGAGAGATGAATCTGAGGGGTGATGATGAAACAGAACACTAATTAAAGGTCGATATCGTGGTAATAAAATCTTCGACACCAAAATAAAGATATTCACCATTGTTCACTACAAAATACATTCTGGTTGCTTATAAAAATGTACTGTTATAATTACATATTCCTAATAGTAAATGAAAATTCAAACTTGGCTGAAAATAAATTTGAACTGTTTCTCACAATATCGGAGACATCTAGAACCAATCATTGCAAGCACAATGGCTTTTAAAATAAAATAATTCCACAAATAAATCTTCTATATTTCTTATTAAAATAGGCGCAACTTGCTTATAGGCGATATTGAAATAAACTAGAGGATAGTCAGTCATGTTTCATGGTGACCAAAGACCAGCGTATTAACTTTATTTTGCAATTCAGTACTTTCCCTTTTATGCTGCCACACAGTGGAAACTTGGGCAAAACTGTATTCCTTTCATTGTCTCTGTTGCATATTACAACGTTGTTGCCTCATTAACGTTAACATTACCGCCTTTCATTTCCTTAGTTATATGTCTTATTGTTATTGCCTCATTAAAGAAAGCGTTACATACAAACAGAGTGAGAGCTAGCGGGAGAGACAAGAAGTATATAGAGGTGAATAGTTCGAGAGAAATGTCAGCTATGAGGATGTCAGCTTATGGAGAAAACCGTATTTCCTTCATTTTTACTGAAGTCTGTAGTGTATCGTAATATTATTGACTGAGTGATGCAGCAAGTACTAGGGAGAGAGAGAGAGAGAGAGAGAGAGAGAGAGAGAGAGAGAGAGAGAGATAATCCACAGTGGTGGTAAAACAAGAAATATGGAATTTTCTAGTAAGTCAAATGTATCAATACTCCACATATTTTTTCGATCGTGTGCACACATGTGAGACAAAATAAAATGACGATGCCGCAGAGTAGATGAGGCAGATGTGGAAATATCTCAACTCCACTGCCTTACATTCTTTTGGATAGGATACTGTCAGTTTAAAGGGTGGACACCGTTTTTCACACTGTAAACTGACCTTTATTCTCCATTCTATGAAGTAATCACCCAATAAATTCGCCATCATTCCGTACTTTATAACCTCACCATGATTAGCCACCCTGTAAATGGACTATTGCTCCCCACTGTACAAACTGACCATCATACTTGGCCCTGTAAACTGACTATTATTGTTCACAGATTATCCATCTCCATCCTGTAAACTGTCCATCATTCGGCTCCCTATATACAGACCATACTTGTCGCATCCAACAGTAACAGAGAAGTGGCAGTCAAGTATTTCAGGATCTCCTTCATTTTCATAATGACAATAAATTTTATTTCTCTGATATGTACTCGGCAATAAATTTCCTTCCTGTCTGTAATGGTAACTTACCTAAGCAACAACATTATGAATTATTACAAGGGTAACGGGAGGAATACGGTTCTTCCTAGTACCTGAGATCCCCTGTAATGGGAATCAGCTCTGATTTGTACACCTATGCAGACCCCCCCCCCCCCTCCGTGTGGTCAATGTAACGTTTGACTGCCAGTGATGGAAGTTGAGGTTTCCACGAGGGAATTACATATCTTAAGTGACTAATTTCCGTCGAGGAGCTCTCTTTGGGCAGTGAGTCATATTAGTAGCAGTGTTTATGTGAGTTGACAAATGCTATAGAAACATTTTTTGTGTCCTGATAATTTTAATAGGTGGTTCGAAGATCGAGCTGTGGTCATTGACTAACCTATAATGTACTTCAGTAGTCCCAATAAGCAAGCTTTGTGTATTTTAAGAAGTAACACCGTTTATGTGCTGGACTGTTTAATGTGCAGGTCACTGTGCTTGTAATGTATGGTACAACATTAGAACTTTGGCTGTTAACAAGTGGTATCAAAGTACATGTTTTATCAGTAGTCCCAACATACAAGCCACGTGTCATCCTTTTCTAAATCTTGTGGAGTAATTCACAAGAGTAGTGACACATACGTTTTGTTCTCGAAGTGTTCCATATTTTGAGTAAGAGTACAATTTTCGTTCACAATTAGAGATCTGTAATTGTAACTGTGTATGAGGATAATCACAGCAATGACGAATAACTTTATTTTGGTGTAAAAAATTTTATTGCAACGATGTCGACGTTAAATTGCTATTTTGTTGCACCATCATCTTTGTTTGTGATCGATTTCTCTCTTGATCCAGCACCAGCTTTGGCCATGTTGCGTTGAATGAATGCGAACGCCGCAGAAGTTCTCATTGTTCATTACGAAAATGTGCAGTTAAAGTGCTACATCACAAAAATAAAGTCTTGCCAAAACACGTTCTTTGTTACCTGCTCAAAACGTGTTTCAGCAGTTCGTATTTTGTTTTGGCAATTTTTTAAACTGCTGACTTGTTTTTTCAGAAGCTTTAAACGTTAAACATTCTGACACAAGATAAGTGTCATAGAACACTTTACATATAGAAAACAACTTAGGTCTTTATTATGCCTTACACACTGTATGATACACAAACTGATCTTTGAACTTTTAACAGTTCGGCTTGATCCATAATTTCATGATTTTAATGTTGTGTGTGTAGAAAATAACGTTGGCTCACTTTATGTAAACACTACATTCATAATATTCACGGTGCATTTTTGCAGATATTTTAGACTTAGAGAGAACATTCTGACACTTCACAAGCATCGTGTAGCAGTTTAGATGTGGAAATTAATTAATTTGAGAGTCCGTTGTGTCTTACACCGCTTATTGTGTGATGAATGTCTTATGAATCGTGACATCATTTGGTGACGACAAGCAACTGTACCGTAAAGGAGCACTTGAATCTATTTCGAATTTTGCGGTTTTGCTGGATTGTAATTTTAAGATCATTTTATGCCACTATGTATTTTTAGAACATTAAAAACGTTATGTAAGCAGACATTGATTTTTAACTATATTGGCGTGTAAAACTTAAGGTTGAAAGTAATTTCACAAGATGTGTCACTGCCAAGTAATACACCTCTATGAAACTTGGACCATGCATAGAATTAACTGCTACACTACGTTACAGATTTTAACTGAAGGAAAGAACTAGATGAACAGAAATGGCGCTCATATTCAAAGACAATAATGATACTGATTCATGGTAGTCTACTGTACATACTAAACAATGGGATACAGTACTTAATCGGATGTGCGAGCACCATGGATGGCAATGCATGCTCTGAAAGCTGCTACCTTGCTGGCCACAACGATTGTGAGGAGTTCGTATGATATGATGCTTCATCTATCAACCAGCACTGATGAACAACTGCTTCGTGGTTGTTGGTGTATGTGGTCGTGCTGCAATAATTTTCCCAGACACATCCCACATATGCTCGACACGATTTTGTCGGGGGAACGGGTCTGTCCAGTCCGTTCCCAGAGTATCCTCTCGACCCCAGAGCTCCACCTGCGCAGTTCGAAGCGCTCGCGAATTTTCGTCCATAAAAATGGAGTCAGGTCTAATGCATTGTCGAAAAAACGCACATGGATATGTAGGACCGTGTGATAGTAACGTTTACAGGTGTGGATAACGAGTTGAATGATTTTAAAATCAGCACGCCCATGGAATATTGTGCTTCCTTACACTGTAACACCAGTACTACGAAAACAGTCCTGTCCTACAATGTTTCTGCGAGTATCACCCAGCGTACGTCCAGAATCACTATTAGACTGAATGTCTTCTCATCCGAGAAGAAAAAGCGACCACACTTCTTGCTGGTACTGTCTGTTTGCTCTTGATCTCAAATGTTGCCGGTGATGTGCGGGCTTCAAAGGAAGGTAGTGATGTTAGACTCTATCGTCCCGTGCTAATTCGACGCTCTGACTCATCCTATACCTATTCCGTTGGTTTCATGCCGGGGCTTTGGACAGGACAGTCCATTTCAGGACTGTTATTGTCCACAGACCATTTCTTCACAGCTGTTATCCTATGACAGGTTACGTTGTCATATTTACACAGTTATCGTCTCTAAATAGTTCCTCTAGTGTACGCAATGCACAATGTCACTGGAAGTGTTAATATCCTTCCAAATTTAGCGTTTTTTCTAACTGCAAGAAAGGGACCACAACCTATGCACAAAAAACACCCAAATAAGGTAATATTTTCTCTGTACTTCGCTGTTAGCACAGCACATGATGAGAGGTAACGCTCTGCAGGCAATCTTCCACTGGTTTACCACATGGTACAGCGTGCTTCATCACTCCAATTCGCAGTTTCCACTCATCCACTGCCTCCTACCGTCACTCTTTACACTGCATAAGGTTTCATCGGTCATTGACAAGAAATATATGGCTTATAACCATATAATATCTTCAGTAATCTGCTTATACTTGTCATGATGTGCACCTACAACTATTCCGCTTACTGCTCCTTCCAGCACCAACTTTACTATGCCTGGAGGTCCCATTAGTCTGGCCCGATTGGTAAGGGTTCTCCACAGCCTTCTTTCTGCATCCGTAACCGTTAGTACTACATTTCGTCCTTTATTTGCCCATGTAATTTTTCGCATTTTTGAGAGCGCTATATTTCAAATACTTTCAGTTTCTTTTTCTTCTCACGACTGTCGATGGTCCATTTTTTTCTTCAATAACATGCTTCACCTCAGACGCGCTCTCCAGAAACTAATGCCAGGAATCCATTACATTATCTGATATTAATAGAACTCTTTCATTGTAGAAAGCTTTCTTCATTTTATCGAAAAATGGTTACATGTACGAGGCAGGACATCATTTAGAAGTGGGCACAATGGATTGTGAAAGACTTGGTCGAAAATAGATTTATTGACTCGTTTCGATACGTTTTCATCAGCCACAGAGCAGAATACAAAAACAAGTCACACAAAGGTGGGCAAATCAGGTACTGAGAATATAGATTTATGTATCTGGAGCAATGTGCGTTGAATATCGAAACGAGTCAATAAATTAATTTACGACCAAGGCCTTCACACTTCATTGTCTAACATCGTAGGAAGCTTTCTGCATTTGAAACTACAATTTACTTCTGATCACTCATAATTTATTTACTTTCCATTACACGTTTTGGAAGGTTATATCCAGTAATCAGTTGTTGTATCAGTTAAAAATGCATGATTATATTTTGTCTTCTGCTACCCCATAGTGCCACATCTTAACCATGCCTTATTAAGTGATATACCAACATCAAAATGTTGATGGAGATATAATACTCCGAAATGTCTATCCGAAAATTAAATTGTGGCTGGATACGTTACCTCAGAGCTTTAATTGATACTCGTAACAGTGCTGACGAAGGCTAACGTGTCATGTTCCTATTTATTTTTTTCCTCCTGTGGAAAAGTCCTCTTAAGCTCATTCCTTTGCACATCTTATGTAATGTAGCTTTCTTGTTATAAAACTTATTTTCCTTCAGTTTAGTAGCATTTATGCTTTGCTAATACATACAAAAGTACCTGGAAAGCTATTAGTGGACATTTATGTGTTGTTACTCAGGTATCAGCCAATGAGTTATTCAAACTCGAAGTCACTGGTCTCTACTGACTGAAGATGGACGATCATTCCTGAACTGATTCAAACGGCTATATCCTTTCACAGAGTAAGCAATTGGTGACTCAGGAAAAATGGAGTGCTAGCTCCGAAAAGCCTGTCCAGTGACAGTGTGTGGTGCAAAGATCCGGAGGCAGGCCGTTCTAACACCATCCCACCCATCAAGCAGAATTAGTCTCAATAACAAAGATTATGCTTAAAAAAGTATATTATGTACAAAATGTTAATTATGCATGTGTAACCCTTACTGTTGTGAACCACTTTGGTTAGCCTTGAAAATGACAGAAAGCAACGAAAGGTCATTCTCTTATAACATTGTATTAATGCAGAAAACGATTTCTTGCATTTTGTTTCCGTTTTTTATTCGAACAGATCACTTGCAGTCAGCCTCCATGCCGGCCGGGGTGACCGAGCGGTTCGAGGCGCTACAGTCTGGAGCCGTGTGACCGTTACGGTCGCAGGTTCGAATCCTGCCTCGGGCATGGATGTGTGTGATGTCCTTAGGTTAGTTAGGGTTAAGTAGTTCTAAGTTCTAGGGGACTGATGACCTTAGCAGTTAAGTCCCATAGTGCTCAGAGCCATTTGAACCATTTGAACAGCTGCTATGTCAGTCCACTTGACACTTCATTGTTTGCAAGATACTCTGTTAAGTCCAGCACTTGGCTCCCCTAACTTTCTCAATCCATCACGGAGCAGATCGCAAGTGACTCATGAGTTGCTGCAATCTTGGTTATTGACTGATTCAAATCACAGGTGACTCATGAATCACTGCACTCTTGCGCATCTCACTGATTTGGCTCCCAATAGCTGCTCACTGCTCCTGATAAGACAAAGTGAATAGAAAGGCAACCTGAGAATCACTCTGCTGTTTGCATTCTTGGCTCGCCCACTATTTTGGCCTGACAGTCACTGACCCAGCTCGCAGTCTGACTTCAATCTTTAATTCACTGCTCTCCCTTAGAGTTCAACTCAGCATAAATAATGCCCATTGTTGCAATAGCAATATATATATTAGATTACTAAATTGTACAAACATATTAGTGCATTTGTAGATTACAGAATACATTGTATGTGCATTTGTCCTAATTCTATCATTTTAAGTTTTCACTATGTAAAAAGTGCATCTTCAGAGTAATTATTAGAATTTTTACACATGAGCTATTTTTTAAAGCTACGGGACGTAACTCAACCACGCTGCCTTTGTCAAGAAGAGTTTTGAATGATATATGGTATCATTTTACCTAACTGTATAAAAGAAGGAAAATGCCATTAGTATATGCAATACCTTCCTGTTCTTCTAGTTAATCCAAAACCTGAAGACACATCTTAAGTTCAAGCAGTCAACAGTACCTCTAGAATGATGGTGGTCAGAGCACCCTTCCAGACTGCAAATCAGACGATGTTACTCCTGCAGAAATTCGAAAAATTGTTGTTCCTGAATCATCCCCACCAATGTCTCCTACTTCAGATGAAGCTCTCAATATAGGAAATCAAAGCGATTCTCAATCTGTTTCCACCTTGCTATTGTACTTTGGTTATCAACAAGACCAGAATTAATTTGTTTTGTCACATCCTCACTCACAGCCGATTTCATTTGTTATGAACACAGACACGCAATTAGGTCTGTCAATGCAATAAAACCTATTTACACTAAATCAATTTAATGTTATATTTTACTATACACCAACAGCTTCTATAAATGCTTTATATAACATCATGTACCATTTAGCATTGTTATTTTTATTTGACATTGGCAATGACAGGAGGGCAACCATATATAATTTTAAGTTGCATGGATTCGTCATATATATTTTATATGATAAGATTTAATTAATGTTGTACATTGTAAAATGCATCCATTCTCAAGAAAGGCACACTGCAAAAATGTTTCAAATTGGGTAAAGGTTGTTATAACCAAACTGAAATCCCCTTATAAGATGGAAAAGGAAAAGGACACATTGGAGTGCCGACCCACAACAATCACATCATTTTTCCTTTCACAGCTCACATTTATTTACGGAACACATTATCCTAATAAGTGGAATACAATATTAACAATATCAAAAAATGGGGCAACAGTTTTCCCTTCTTTACCTACAAATAATCGGTTTAAGCCACTAATCAAAGGACCCAAGCCACAAGGAAAAAATCGGTAATAGATGCAAAATGGTAAGGTAATAGGGTAAGACAATTCCTAATTGAAGCAATTTGGTCTTGGATTAATTCAAAGACTTACTGTGCTAAAATCTTAAGAACAAATAGTCACTTATAGCTGTTAAAAGGGTGTTAAAGAGAGATAGTAAAATTAATTTCAATATTAATCAGACTAGCCTTTGAGGGAAGATCTGCAGCTGCGATTACTAAATCACAAGTCCATTCAGTCTTCAGAAAAGACCAACCAATAAACCTAAGTACCAAAAGTTACCTTTTGTCAAGATTTTCTCGCAAATTCATGGAATGAATGCGAGATGGAAGATATGTGAAGTTATTAGAAAAAAAATCTCAAACATTGATCGCTAGATAAAGTAAGCTCAAAGTTGCCAAGTATTGTCACAATAAATACATAAAATTACCCATTTCAGGAAAGAAGCAAAATAATTTGTGAAAAATACTAACATAAGAGCTTGTAAATTAGAGTGTAGACTAAAAAAACTTAAGAAATACTCTGATAACGTGAACAGCTCCACTTAGGTAAAGTGGAGCAGACACAAACACTCCTGAAAACCACTATGTCGGTTCGTAACAGCAACAGGTCCTTGCGGTTCAGCAATGCCCCAAACAGTGGACCCACAACTTGTGAAACTGAGAGCCACTAACAAACAACACTCTGGCGAAACATGAGCTAAAAGTTGCAAGTTAAATGTAATTCGCGCTCGCCTCAATAACTTAATGTCATGAAACCTTCCACTCTGCCATAATAATCAAATATTAACGTTACTCAAGGCTGTGAACAGCAAACACCGCTTATAAACATAAAACGGTAATAAGTCTCCCCCAAAACAACTTAACTGAACAAGTTGAATTCATTAATCTCAGAAAGTTACCTGAAATAGAAATCCAGCTCATAGGTTACCTAGGCTGCAAACCCAGAGGCTTGTTTCCACCAAACTAACTAAAATTTCTATGAGAAACAGGAGGTAACCTCTAGGAGATAGTACTTAATAGCTAGCGTTTACAAGTAAGGCTGTCTTACGAAGCACTTACATTTCAGAACTCTCTATATACCATTTCAATAGCATATATTAGTTCTAAAAAATTCCTTAAAATAGTTAAAAAGTCGAGTAATAAATCCAAGAAAATGACAATGCGTTAAAAACAACCACCTAATAAATTAAATTTACCACAGAGCTTATGAACAGTTAAACAGCATTTAAACTCTAGGATAACGACAAAAGCTCTACCGGCTCACAGGAAAATAACAGTGACTTAAAAGCCGCCAGATTTAAAGAGCCAGACAGCTTGAAAGTTTACCGTCTACCTCCTTGCCTAAGGACTCCAAATGAAAGTTGATGTCGGCAAGCCCTGAATCAAAATTGCGCAACGGATAACTGGGGAGAGGAGCTTGAGAGCGCTACCTAGAGAGCGTGTCCTTTCTGTACGATACTAGGCAAGGGGCTGGAGGGCTAACACGCTGATGTGTGGGTCCCTGCATTCTATAGCTTTTATTTTAAATAAATTCCTTGAACTTGACTTTTTTGTTATTTTTAAGGTATGTTAAAGATTGATGACAGTTGGTTACCTATTTATTTCAAACATTATCACTCGACTTCATAGCGACAGCAGCAATTGTTTCAGTTTACAGACATTACAATTTTACAACTTATAGCTCGGCATATTATATACTAATCTGCACGCACATTTCTAGGAGGTAAGACGGAATTGCGTTGGCCAAATGTATACCACCAAAGTCTCCCAATATTTTGCATAGGACATTCACTATGTGAGGAGGATAACGGGCCAACTGGGGACCAGATACTTTAACACAGGGGGTCAAATTTCCGGAATTAAACGAGCACATTCATTACCTTACACGATCCGAAGCTGGAAATAAAGAAATTAGTACAAACATTCAAATACCTCTCTTCCATGCGTGAACATTGAGACAGACGCACTAAGGTCACTTCTGCTCACTTACACCCGTCTTCTGTAACACTCCTAGAATATAGCGGTCACTGGGAGGTCTTCCTGGGCCCTGGTGAGGGAGGGGGGGGGGGGGGGGGGGGTCGAACCACTTGGCCGTGACCAACCTGTCCACCCCAAATCTTGTGACACTGGAAAGTCTTTCACTTTTACCTACCTGTGCTGTCTCTCTGATCCACTAGGCAGGAGTAAGGTTAGCACTACTATACTACAGAACTACTTCCCAACAAAGATTTGGCCACTCTTTACGGAAAGGTGTGAGGAGGATTAGGAAAGTTCATGTGCAGATTCACATCCACCTACAAGAAATGCATAATACACGACACATATAAATACGTATTATGAAGCCTGACACATTTGTTTCCACCCATCCACATTGATTCTGTTGCACCCGCGGCCGGCCGCGTCGTGTTATAAAATCTGCTGCGGAGCCGCCTCTGTTTCTATTTGCCAGTGTGAGCGAGCAGCGAAACCTGCTGCTTATTTAGTGGAAACTACTCTACCGTTTCATCACCCCATGCGTGGATGGAAAGAAATGATACGGAATGTTCTTCCCATGGGAGGACAATTCCGGTTCATTTCTTTTACCAATCTTATGTTCTTTGCTTACATAACAGAAAAAAGGAAACAATTGCAAACAGTAGTTTGTGCTATAGAAAAGGATAAAAAATTGCAACGTCCTGCTCTCTGGCATGAATGAATATTCCCGCTTTGAGCGGATCAAAATGCGGCCACTTGGCATAAGGCGATGGCATTTAAATGACATAGCAAAGTGAATAACTTAGGAAATGTCTAAATTAACCTCCTAGGCAAACAAGTGATGACCATTCAAAATCATTCATTTCATGATGAAAATTTAAGTTAAAATGAACCAAAGAAATGTCATTTGTAAAATCAGATGGTGCTGCCAAGCACATGTAAAATTCTAAGTGAAAAGTCCAAGATCAACAAACAAATCCAATAATGCTAAAATAATTAATAACAGAATTTACGTTAAGATGAGCCACAGAAATGTCATTTGCAAAATCAATTGGTGCTGACATACACTTAAAAATCTGAATGAAAAGTGGAAAATCAACAAATGAATTAGGCATAAAATTCAGTGGGCGCCCGTTTTACACTAAGGGCAAAACAAAGCAAAACATTGTTATGGAACGACACAATACTATACCACATCAAGACGTCCGTGTCTTAGCAATCAATTATCAAAGGATTTCTCAAACACACCTTAAAGACAACTAATTTTACTTATCTAGCTTTGACGTATGTGCAAAACTTACAAATTCATGTGAAATATCAAGTTATTCGTGAAAATTGTACTTCTATGATGGAGACAAAAGTTTTTTTCCCAGTAATATCACAAACATCAAGAAATAGAAGAACACCTTTCAATAAAGTTACGTTCATTAAATCCTTACCAACATGGACGTGTGCAAACACACATCAACAAATTACAATAGAACTATTCTAATTCACATAAAGGAACATCAAGAAACGATGACAATTATAAGATCCCAAGTTATTCCATACTAAAATTAAATGTTACCCTATTACACAAACAAAGACAAAAGCCTCTAAACTATATGGGACAACGTCAACATTGTGCAAGTCACAACTAAGTTCATAACCTAGATACACAAAGAAAATGTCACTAAAGTTATCTGTAATGGTAAAAACACTGTGAATAGTACAGAAACAACAACAAAAGACACATACTTCAGCTACATAATAAAATTAAAGCTCCACTAACCTAACCTGTTGACAGATTCCAAATGAACACGGTAAAAAACGTCAAGAAAAAACTTCAATTGAACTATCATAAAGATAAATTATCCAAACACAACACTGTGCCACACAGCACCAAAACAAATCTACAAAATAGTTATAAATATTAGAACAGAGAAAAGTTGTTACAAAAATCGATGGACCTGAAAATAAACAAACACAAAATGCACTTTGCCTACTTTCATATCGTCACACGCCAATCGACAATGCACCACAGCCTAGGGGCGATGGGGAGGGCATTCTTCCAAGGATACTTGGAGGACAACCTAACTTCACATCCAAGGGCCGGTGACTCCGTAGGCCGTCTGTTTATGTGATCATGTACCTCGCGAAACACGCCGTAACAGCATAGCCCACTCCTCTTACATCTGTTCATCAGCTCCGCCACCTGTGCCTATCACCAACCAGATTATATCTGAACAAAACTTCCCAGTTAACCTTTGTCACTAAACTTTCAATATTACTATGACCTGAGCTATGGATCACCGATAAACTAGGCGAGTTCATCATGCTCTACTTTTTCACTTGGTCATCACAATCGTATTGCCAGAGAGTTCATTTCTTCCTTTGTCGAACCATTCACAATGACGCCTGTCTCAGTCCTTCTTTACTTTATGCGTACTTAGCGATTCACAGAGTAAATAATTGTTCGTAGGTACCTTAGTCTTGGCAGCAATCATATCTAGTAAACAGTTCCTATCTGTCTTTCTTCACGACAGAGCAGTTTGAAACACGTCATCATTCATCAGTCCCATAATGTCTTGATGACAACTATAATGATGACAGCGAGGGCTACCGGAGACCAGGGTGACAGTCATCCGATCGTCATTCCCCGCTGCATATAGGTGCTTCAGCACCGTAGTCCGCTGCTTCACCTCAGGGGTTACCCAACTTAAGGCGAGCGGTGTCCGCCGATGCTTGTCGTGGGGCTGTGTGTGATGACACAGCTGTTGACTGGCGCCCCGTGGCCAGTCCGCTCAGCTGGGACGAGTGACGTCAGCAGAGGCTCCCCCTGCAACTTTCCCTTTCACACGAGGAGGGCTCGTAGCTGCCCTCAGCTGATCGCTTCGCCGTCTCCGTCCCGACAGGTGGTGGGAGTGTGCGACAGAGACAGGGCCAGGAGTGAGCGAGACACGCGCCAGCTCCAGGTAGGTGGTCCAGTTATGTCTCTCCCTCTCCATGCAGCCCCAGCCACTCTCGGTCCGCTTCACCACTCGGAGCGACTTGCACACAGACAAACACATTTTTGTAAATAAGATTTTACAAAGTACAACTTTCTCATTGTTCATCACAACTTATCCACAGGGTTTTACTTACAGTAAAATTAAAAGTGTTACTATTACAAAAATTATATCGACCCTGATTTTATAGAATTGGAGGTGACAAAAACAATAATATCCAGAAAAAAATCAAACTTTTACGAACTACTATTGCAGTACTGTCGACCACCTCATAAGTTTACAATGAAAGTGAGGTATCAGTTAGAGCCTAAACAGATATTAAATCTAAACCTATTTACAACAATTTGACATACACCGATTCACCTCAGAGCTTTTACAATTAAATTGAGGTGCCATTTAGACTTAAGTTATCTGGGCCTATTTTCTGAACACACGTTCGCCTGTTCAGGGTTGAAGACTGACTCATCAACCGATGAAGATATTGAAGTTTCATAGGAATGGAATGGGTTTGTGGTTGTCCCTCATCCTACACAGCAACCGCAAATCACTACATTGATACAGTCTCCACAACTTTGTTTAAAATCATGAAAGAAATTAGGCTGCGTGGTTAAATTATTCCACTAACTACTTCCCGACCTAACACCAAAATTTACAAAAAGAGTAACCCTCTACCAATGAAATCAAATTACAATACATGAGAAATTTATTAGACCCCTCAGAACAGAACACACCAAAATAGTACAACATTGCAGCCATTGCAACTGGCAACACAACTGTCAGTCATTAAATACTTCTCCTTCCCCCCCCCCCCCCTCTTTTTTTTCGAACTGCGTCTAGATCATTCTTTCACTGCTTCTTGCCATTCGATCTGCAAACACGACTTCCTTCCACCTTAGCAAACATTGGCTGGTTGTCATTCTTTAATCTCTCTTTACTTGTACTAAATTGGTACCACCTACAAAATGACGTGAAAACCTGCTAACAAAAGAAATTCACTTACATCAACATGTACACCACATGGTTTCAAATTTCAGGACACACCAAAGAAACTATATTAATAAAACATTACAGGTAACATCATCTTAAGTACTCTCTGTTCATCTTGAAATGACGTACAAATCTCCGCAGCCTCCTCACTGCTTTCCATCGACTGAGTCACGCATCCATTTGTATTCATGGATTCTCCTAGTCCTTGCGGGTACTACCTTTTGATCCTCACTCTCTCTCACTCTGTAAACTTCAAGAATTAAACCCCAGGCCCCCATGGCCCACAAATCAGCGCTCTTTCTGGCGCCACATCCTTATATCCTGGAACACATCAAATTATTAGACTTAAATTACGAACAAATGCGCAATATTCGCGCTAACTCCTACACCAAATTTAACTTCATTCTTGTACATATTGACCAGAAAACTTCGAGTATGACCTTGTGTCGTCCCCGCACATCTAAAGGATCAACACCTACCGTCAAAAACTACATAAACAGTCTACATTATAGTTCTTAACATAAACATTTTCAGTACGTCATCCATGAAAAACAAGGGGCTACTTCCACCAGGATAATTATCCACGGAAAAGTTTTAAATTAGATATATGGTGTTTTCCGCGACTCTTCCTAGATCTCAGAGTCTCTATGTCATAGCTGTTCTCATGAACCTTCCTCTTAATGCGGTATGGTCCAACATAAACATTAAAGAATTTACTAGCTAGAAACTTCTTGGACAATCGATGTCCTCTTAGAAGACTCTTTTCACCAGGTTTCATTCCCTTTCTGCCTCCTTAGGCGGCTCAGCACTTCCCTTTGATCATTCTGAGCGCAGCGTTGACAATCGCTCAATGCCTCTCCTTACCAGTGGGTGGAAAATTTACCAGCTCTCTTATTCTATCCGGAGGTGCTCTATTCTTCAAGACCAGCAGTGGACACATCCCCGTGCTCCCATGAGAAATCTCATTGATAACATCTTGGAAATCGCTCAGAAACATATCCCATGCCGTCGGCTACAGTAAATACTAAAAAGCTTGCCTAATTCTTTTATTACCCTCCCCCCAGGATTCGACGCCGGGTGGTACTTTGATATAAAGGCGGTTTTAATCCCGTACCTTCTCACGGTGTCGTGCCACAACTTCGACCTATACTGAGGCCCGTTATCTGCGATGACTTTCTCGACCACTCCAACGTCTCGCATAAAACCCTTTATGAACGCCGCCGTTACGGTTCTCGCTGTGTCCTTTTCTCAAAGGAACGAATCATACATACTTCGGAACCAGCTCCACAGCAACGAACACATATTGAAATCCGTTCATAGTGTGAGGCGACGGCCCGAACAGGTCTGTCGCTGCGAATTCTCCGAGGCGCGCGGGATCTCTATGGGGAATAGTGGGACACGACAGGGTAGAGGATTTGGCCCCCTGACATACTTTACAAGTACGGAGCACGCTCGCTACCCTCCGCTTCATACTAATACAGTATACCGACTCTCCCAACTTCCTACTGCACTTGCGCGCTCCAAAATGCCCATAACTCAAGTGGCAATACCAAATTAACTTGTTGACCAGCTCATCCGATACACACACTAACCACTGATGCAGGTTCGGATTCTTTCGATAGAACAAGACGCCGCCTCTTACCAGGTAAAAACGTCGAAACCGATCTTCGGCCGAGTCACTCAATTTCGCGTTGATCACCCACCAATTCTCGCCCTTGTCTTGTTCCCTACCCATTCTAGACAAAGCTTCGCCTACGTACCTTTCAAACGGCACACCTTTCATGTAAAACAGGTCGTATACATTTCCGTTAGGATCAGTGTCCCTACGTACTGTGAGTCCAATCGGACCTCGAGATAGTGCATCTGTCACTATGTTCTGTGTGCCAGGCACGTAGTGGACCTCAGATTTAAATTCCTGCAGAAATAGAGCCCATCTGATCAATCGCTGGTGAGTAAGTTTTGCTGTCATCAGGAATTGTAGAGCCTTATGGTCTGCATGTACCTTTGTGACACGGCCAAACAAGTAATACCTGACTTTGTGAAACCCCAGACCATCGCTAACGCCTCTAGTTCAGTCACGGCGTAGTTTTGCTCCGCCTTATGGAGCACGCGGCTCGCGAAGGCAACGGGCTTTGGCACCACACCATCGTTATCTTCCCACTCCTGGAATAGAACAACACCTAAGCCCGCCCGGGAGCTATCCGTGGCCATACAAAAGGGTTTGGACAAATCCGGATGTACAAGCAGAGGAGATTACATCAACGCATCTTTTAAACTTTCAAATTCCCGTTACGTAGCATCACTCCACTTCCACACAGTGTTTTTTCCCATCAGGGGATACAAACAAGGTGTCGAGATTCCTTTAATTTTTATAAATCTTTTATAGAAATTAATGATTCCAAGATACGCCCGCAACTATCTCTTACTCTTAGGGACTGGATACTCTTTGATTGCCCGGAGTTTTTCCGGGTCTGGGCGAATCCCGTCAGTGGTTACTATGTGCCCAAGAAACTTGATCTCTAGTCCTCCTAATTCAGATTTCTGTAAGTTTATTGTCACCCCACATCGTCCAAAAGCCTGTAAAACTTGATTCTGGACGTCATTATGGTAGTACCATGTCTTCTCCGCTATGAGTATGTCGTCCACGTAAAGTATAATCCTACGCAGCAGCGACTCGGGAAACACTGTACCTAACACCCGGATAAATGCGGCGGAAGACACATTGAGTCTGAAAGGGAGTTTCCGGTAAACATAACATCGGCCACACCATAAGAATACCGTATATTTTCTACAGGATTCGTCCATATCCACTTGCCAGTAACTCGACTTCATGTCAAGGGAGCTGAGAATGGATACGCCATGAAACTTCTGCAACAGCTCATCTAGTTTCTCAGGCCTATCCGTTTAAGTGTAGATGATAGTATTTATTTGGCGTGAATCAAGGACTAGCCATTCTTCTTGGGAATGCATAAAATCGGGCTGTTATAGGAACTACACCCAGTTCTATAACCCCTTGTTGTAACATTGACTCTGCCTCATGTGACACTTCCTCTCTGTACGCAAGCGGCACGACCAACGGTCTTACGAAAAATGGTTCATGGGGTTTAACCCCGAACTTGTAGGTAAAACCTCTTATAGTGCCTGTGTGTCCCAAAATCACACGGCCGTTCCTTTGAAAAATCCCTTTCACGTCGTTACGGATCCCATCATCTTTAATGTGACCCACTTTCTCGTTCATTACAGACACCAAATCTATCGCATCTGATTATTTGTTATCCTGTGTTTCCCGTTTGATCCTCGCATTTCCTTGGCCCAAATGTCCTGTGTCCATTGACAGTCTAAGAGACTCGGCTATATGCGCGTCTACTTTTATAGCGTCATCGAATTCCATCCTAATTTCTTCGTCACCAATTTTTATGGTAGCAAATCCACGTTGCAGATCCAAGGTGGCTTGGTACCGGCTGAAAAAATCAATCCCTAATATGGCCTCAACCGTCATTCTTTATACAATCAAGAACACAACACTAATAGTTTTCTCTTTGTACACACACTCAACTTAACTTTGCTTTTCACTTCGATGCTTTTCCCAGGCACAGCACATCGCACCTTCGTACGCTGTAGTGGCAACGTCGGCCACTTCACATCCCCCCCACAACAAATAAATGCGTCTTCCCTTATAATAGACGCTTGACTCCCGGAGTTTAAGATACAAGGAATTATTACGTTTTTTACATCCACACTGACAATTAGTAATTTAAATCCCGAAAACTCCTCCGGTTCTTCCAAAAGAACTTCCCTCATCTCACCTAATGTATCTACAAATCTAACTTATTATCCCCTTTATCATCAGACTTAGGAGCCGCGCTTGCCTGTCAAATTGTTTCGCTCGCCACTACTGCCGCATCGTTCTCCCTAATATCCTGTCGTGGATCTGCTGGCCTTATTTCGACATCAGGTGAGTCCGAGTGGCCAGTATGGCTCGCTCCATTACCACAATAGTTCCGCCTCCGTTGGTTTCGTCTCCAGTTACTTGAAGGGCCAAAACCTCTCCCACGTCCGTTACCATTTTGCGGGTATGACACATAATATACGTTCCTGTACCTTTGCTGATAGCCGTTATGCTCATGGCGTTTGTGCTCATTTCTCCGCACTTTTTGCGCTTGGTTCGGCACACTTTTTTCCCTTAATTCTTGTAACAATTGCTGGAAGGCAGCCACCTCATGCAATCACGAGATTGTTATCTCCCTACTTAGTCTATACGGTAGTTTCGTCAGGCATATTATGATCAACTCCGCGTCTCCACACGGCATATCCAGGTATTGGTTATCTTTGACCATTTCCTGGAATTACCCTACAGGATTCTTCTCAGTATGGTTCTGGCAATTTTCTTTCATGAAAATGTTCAATTTTATCTTATCCTGTATTGTCTTCGACCAGAACTCATTCAGAAAAACTTTACAAAAATCTTGATACGTCACACAGTCTCTTATCGCTAATTGCACCTTGGCACTTGCTTCGTCACGAAGATGAGTGCATACAAAGCGTATCTTCATTTTATCAGCCCAAGAAGTCGGCATCGTATCTTGAAATTGCCCCAACCACACGCGCGGGTGTTGTGGATTATGCGAGTCAGGATATACCGCATAGTTTAGTACTGACACAAAGTGCCTGCGGCATTCCCCCTCATCTTGATCGACTTCTCGTGAACGGACTCCCACGGTGGGGCCTGCTGCTGGCTCTCTTATTTCGGAAAGACGCTCCTCCAATTCTTTTATCTCCTCCGATTCAGTGCGGCGTCGCGTATGAGCGCCCATTGAATCATCGGCATTCATCGAATTTGCCTCTTCATTTCGCTGTGGCGTCTCATCTCTCAACAGTTTTGCTATCGCATCCCTGTTCTGGCGATTGATTTCTTGTGCCTGACGGAAACTCATTAACGACTGCACTTCCTCACTATCTTTCACTACATTATGCGCCTGTAGCGCATCTAGTCGCTCACCAAATTCGTTAATTTTCTTTTCGACACTAGTCGTCGTTACAACGCCCTCTGCAATCACGCCTTCTATGCGTTCGTCAACTGCCTCGAATCTTTATTTAACTAACCTTTCATTCCCCTCAACCTTCTCTTGTAGTGAATCTATTAATTTTTTGTTCCTGAAATTGCCTATTACGTTCTTCCCTCAAGTCGTCAAACCGCTTGCCTGTCCCTTCAAACCTCTGTTCTATTTCTTCAAATCTCTGGCCAGACGTCTTTTCTATCTCTTAAAACCTCTGTCCTATTTCTTTCAGAAGAACGCTCATCCAAGCTGGCACATCACTGACATGAGCCTCATTTGGAACATCACGATGTGTTGTTTCTGAGCCTGGCGAGTCACGTCCCCCTGTCTCGCGCTCTTCGGCAGTGGCTTCACCTAGCGATAAACTCGACCGACCCCTCTGAGGCCATTGTCCACTTGTCCACCCTCCCCAGCACAAACCGGATCGCTGCCAGCGTTGGGACAATTACATGCGGTCAGGGAGGAAAAGTAGCCACCGGCGGCCATTTCCTGTTCGCCTACATCACGTAACTCGAATATATTTTCTGCTTCTATGTTCGCGTTACTCTTTGCCCGTGACCTAGTCATTACGCTCATTATCTTATAGCAACCACAAAATTAGCAACCAAAACTTGCTCTGCCTCTCCAATATCTCCCCTACAACTTTCACAAAATCAATGACAAATAAAAATCAACAGTATTGAAAATCTCTACCCACTCGTTTCGGACAACGCTGAGTAAGAGCAAAATAACGCTTATCAATCTTCAACACAGCAACATAGAACAGTTCCTGAAAATAAAATGATTAATTATGCTAATCTACGCAAATTCGTGAAACAAGAAGGATGACTATTCTATCTGGCTCTTTTACAGAAGTGTCTAGTATTCGGCTATTAAATAATCTATCCTGGCAGGATTCGCCAGGTGAAGGTTTACCGTCTACCTCCTTGCCTAGGGATGCCAGATGAAAGTTGATGTTGTCAACCCCTGAATCAAAATTACGCAACGGATAACTGGGGACAGGAGCTTGAAAGCGCTACCTAGAGAGCGTGTCCTTTCTGAACGATACTAGGCAAGGGGCTGGAGGGCTCACACGCTGATGTGTGGGTCCCTGCATTCTATAGCTATTATTTTCAATAAATTCCTTTAACTTGACTTCTTTGTGATTTTTAAGGTATGTTAAAGATTGATGACATTTGATTACCTATTTATTTTAAACATTATCACTTGACTTTACAGCGATAGCAGCAATTGTTTCGGTTTACAGATATTACAATTTCACAGCTTGTAGATCGGGTATATTATACAGGTTGAGTCACCTAACATTACCGCTGGATATATTTCGTAAACTACATCAAATACTGACGAATCGATTCCACAGACCGAACGTGTAATTGGTTAATACAAACCATAAAAAAATGCACGGAAGTATGTTTTTTAACACAAACCTACGTTTTTTTTAAAGAAATGGAACCTCGTTAGTTTTGTTAGCACATCTGAACATATGAACAAATACGTAATCAGTGCCGTTTGTTGCACTGTAAAATGTTAATTACATCCGGAGATATTGTAACTTAAAGTTGACGGTTGAGTACCACTCCTCCGCTGTTCGATCGTGTGTATCGGAGAGCACCGAATTACGTAGGGATCCAAAGGGAACGGTGATGGACCTTAGGTACAGAAGAGACTGGAACAGCACATTACGTCCACATGCTAACACCTTTTTATTGGTCTTTTTCAGTGACGCACATGTACATTACCATGAGGGGTGAGGTACACGTACACACGTGGTTTCCGTTTTCAATTACGGAGTGGAATATAGTGTGTCCCGGCATGTCAGGCCAAAGGATGTTGAATGTGGTGGCGATCATTTGCTGCACACAATTGCACTCTCTGGAGTAATGAATGTCGTACACGCCGCAGTACATCTGGTATCATGTCGCAGCAGGCTGCCACAATACGTTCTTTCATATCCTCTGGGGTTGTAAGCACATCACGGTACACATTCTCCTTCAACGTACCCCACAGAAAGAAGTCCAGAGGTGTAAGATCAGGAGAACAGGCTGTCCAATTTATGCGTCCTCCACGTCCTATGAAACGCCCGTCGAACATCCTGTCAAGGGTCAGCCTAGTGTTAATTGCGGAATGTGCAGGTGCACCATCATGCTGATACCACATACGTCGATGAGTTTCCAGTGGGACATTTTCGAGCAACGTTGGCAGATCATTCTGTAGAAACTCGATGTATGTTGCAGTGCTCTCCGATACACACGATCGACCTGCGGAGGAGTGGTACTCAAGCGTCAACTTTAGGTTACAATATCTCCGGATGTAATTTACTTTCTACAATGCAACAAACGGCACTGATTACGTATTTGTTTATATGTTCAGATGCTCTAACAAAACTAACGTGGTTCCATTTAAAGAAACGTTTGTTTGTGTTAAAAAACATACTTCCGTGCATTTTTTATGGTTTGTATTAACTAGTTACACTAGCCCCTCTCCTCACGTTCGGTCTGTGGAATCGGTTCGTCAGTATTTGATGTGGTTTACGAAATATATCCAGCGGTAACGTTAGGTGACTCATCCTGTATACTAATCTGCGCCACACTGGACTCGCATTCGGGAGGACGACGGTTCAATCCCGTCTCCGGCTATCCTGATTTAGGTTTTCCGTGATTTCCCTAAATCGTTTCCGGCAAATGCCGGGATGGTTCCTTTGAAAGGGCACGACTGATTTCCTTCCCAATCCTTCCCTAACCCGATCTTGCGCTCCGTCTCTAATGACCTCGTTGTCGACGGGACGTTAAACACTAACCACCACCACTAATCTACGCGCACATTTCTACAGATAAGATGGAATTGCGTTGGCCAAATGTATACCACCAAAGTCTCCCAATATTTTACATAGGACATTCACTATGTGAGGACGATAAGGGGCAAACTGTGGACCAAATACTTTAACACAAGGGGTCAAACTTCCGGAATTAAACCAGCATATTCATTACCTTACACAATCCGAAGCTGGAAATAAATTAATTAGTACAAATATTCAAATACCTCTCTTTCATGCTTGAACATTGAGACAGACGCACTAAGGGCACGTCTGCTCACTTACCCGTCTTCTGTAACACTCCTAGAATATGACCATCCTCTCCACCCCAAATCTTCTGACACTGGAAAGTCTTTCACTTTTACCTACCTGTGCTGTCTCTCTGATCCCCTAGCCAGGATCAAGGTTGGCACTACTATACTACAGAACTACTTCCCAACGAAGATTTGGCCACGCTTTACAGAAAGGTGTGAGGAGGATTAGGAAAGTTCATGTGCAGATTCACATCCACGTACACGAAATGCATAATACACAACACATATAAATACGTATTATGAAACCTGACCCATTTCTTTCCACCCGTCCACATGGGTTCTGTTGCACCCGCGGCCGGCCGCGTCGTGTTATGAAATAGGCTGTTTCTATTTCCCGGTGTGAGCGAGCAGCGAAACCTGCTGCTTCTAGAGCGGAAACTACTGTAGCGTTTCAGTCGTATGGAATAAACCAGTAGCAGTAAGGGAAAACTTCAAGTAGCACTTATAATGGCAAGCAGCCGCAATTACACTTGTAGAACATGCTCTAACCATTAAATGAATCAAACTCACACAGGCCAGTTATGGTTAGCAATAATTGCAACGAATGACAAAAGTTTTGAGATCCGTAAAGCGAGAGTCACAGAGGTTTGCATATCACAGTGCTAGCAATACAAACCACTGATATACCAAGCAGTGGTTATCCCATAATTTCAGCTCAGTGTAAAACGTCAGCATCCAACAGTGCAAAGCATGGCCATGAGGGAAGACAATTCAACTGAAACAAACTGAAAGGCCTGGTGAAAACTCTGATGCAGGCACTAACAGTCCGCTCACAACCAGTCTTAGACGGAGCTAACAGCCCACACAGCCGTCAGACCGACCACTGATTGTGTTGCCCTCTCGCCACACATCCAGTAGAGATGGCCAGTCCACTCCTAAATTGACGGAAAGAGCCACGTCCTTATAAGGAGTGGATCAGGGATGTGGAGAAAATGATTCGTAGTTGATCTGATTTCAAAATGCATCTATGGTGGCTGTAATGAGCCGAATGAAAATCCTGCAAAGGCGCCCGACGCCACTTTCTTGAGAAAACGTTTCCCAAACTACAGAAAATTTGTTATAGACTATGAGCACATGTGGATTTGGATATCTTATCAGTACATGAAGCTTTTCTCATCCATGAAAACAACAGAAAACAAAAAATGCTCCATATGTTTTTCATTTCATCGCCGTCAGACAATACCCATTTAGTTACATCAATATTAATGCCAACTTTGATGGTACTAAAGTAAGGACAACACAACACACAGTCCCTGAATGGCAGCCGGCCGCGGTGGTCTCGCGGTTCTAGGCGCGCAGTCCGGAACCGTGTGACTGCTACGGTCGCAGGTTCGAATCCTGCCTCGGGCATGGATGTGTGTGATGTCCTTAGGTTAGTTAGGTTTAAGTAGTTCTAAGTTCTAGGGGACTGATGACCACAGCTGTTGAGTCCCATAGTGCTCAGAACCATTTGAACCATTTTGAACCTGAATGGCAAAAAAGGAAGTCTTTGATCCCACAGAGCTTCGAGCCCAGGACGCTTTATTTCACAGCCCACTGCATTGACAGTGCCGTTACAGAGCCTAATGAGACACCAGTTCTACATTAAGATAGCAAACACATCCATCATCATGTTTCTGCTCTTGATTTGAAAATAAAACCTCAAATTTCGGAAGCTCGTGTGCATGCTTTTGAGTGAATTGCTGTTTCCAATCCTTTGACTTAGCATCGAACTCAGAATATGTTGTCAGCCGCTGCACAATAGGAGTGTATCACAAAGGCATCACTCCCCATCCAAACGATCTCACCGACCGGACTGTAAGCTGTCTCACCAACTCGCAGCTCCCCACCACTCTCAGAAATCGGCTCACAAGGTGGTTTACCAGCAAAATATAAAGAAAAGTTAATGATCATAAGATACAGCATTGCGACAACTGTGTCAAAACGCAACTAATTGAAAACATCTGCGGCACACCATTTAAGCTTTTGGCAGAGAAGATTAAATCGCCCACAATTTTGTTTACACTGAAAGAAGAAAATGGGAACATGACTAGAGGATGGAGGAGCACTGCGGATAATCTGTATTTTAAACTTTTACCAGACGATGACCCGACGTCAGATAACACAGAATACGTAAAAATGCGAGGAAGTCTTAATGATGTCTACTTGACAGAAGCAGAACTCCCACTTTCACGAACGAAGAAGTACAGAGGGCAATGAAAAGTCGGAAAGCACCGGGCCCGGACAGTATGCATCCGGAGACATTACACCAAGTAGCCTCACAGATAACGCCTTTCTTGAGAAAGGTTCTAAACGATGCACTATCGAAAGGGAAAACACCGGCTGCATAGAAAACGGCAAACACAGTGGTAATAAAAAAGGCAGCCGATAAAGAACGTAGAAATCCGAGGTCATACAGGCCCATATGTCTGTTAAACACGCTGGCGAAATTTCAGGGAAGACTATTATGCGATCATCAGCAAGCCCACGGAGAGCTACAGGGACTTAGCGAACTTCAGTATGGTTTTCGGAAGAATAAGTCAATCGTCGACGCCATCAATCAAGTGCTTCGAATTATTAATGATACAGACAGAAAATATGCAGTAGTAATACTGGTAAATATACAAGGAACATTTGACCACATGTGTTGGCCTGGATTATTCTTACGGCTAAGAGAGCTGCAGGTCCCTTGCACCCTAAACTACAGCTTGAAAGACTACTGCCGAGATAGGGTCACCCAATGGAAAGAAGGTAACAGCAAGGTAGTCAAGAAAATAACAAAATGGTATCCACAAGGATCTGTCCTTCTGCCACTATTCGGGGATATTACAATTGTGCCACTTCTCAGTCTCATGGAAGAAAGCGTCAACACAGAAGGGATTGTGGGCTATGCTGACGATATGTCAGTTTTAGTGATGGCGAACTCAGGTGCCGAACTGGAAAGAAAGGCAAATGACACTCTTCTTGAAATGAACAACTGGTGCCAGAAATATAAGCTAAAAATAACCCTAGCTAAGACGTCATATATGCTGATGAAAGGGAACCTACAGCGGAAACCAATGATAAGATTAGGTACCGACAATATTGCCAGGAAGAAGGTAACACCTTGGAGTCCAGCTATGCAGCATATACAGCTGACAACAGGCAAGGCAGTAGCTGTTCTACATAAACTCGCCAGAACAAATATGGTAGAGTATAGGATGCCACTAAAAATGACTAAGACGTATTACTGAGCAATATACGAGTCGATAGTGACTTTTGGCTGTAGCACGTGGGCACACAGATTACGTCTATCGACATATGTGACAGCCACCAGAAGTGGCCAGAGGAATGTACTCCTGCGGCTATGTGACGCCTTCGGAACAAACTCTACTGAAGCCCTTTGCGTAGTGCTCGGCACGTATCCTAGAGATACAACAATCAGATATAGAGCGTCAGCATATTCTCTGGGACAGGGACAGCATCACAAAGTTCATGAGGTAACTCATGAGTATATCGCGACCAGACACGATTTAAAGCGATGGAGATTAATGGAGTGGCAAAGGGAATGGAACCCCAGTGAAAATGGCAGGCACGTATATGAGTTCCTTCCCTATTTTGAAGTACGCCTAAAAATTAGACACGCTGACCCAGGCACAGGCATAATGCATTTCCTTACAGGTCACGGACCGTACCCAACACACTTTAACCGTATAAATCAGGACAGAGCCGCCAACTGCACATGTGGCATCCTGAGCACACCAGAGCATGTTGTTCTCCAGTGCAAGAGACATGAACCAAGTGAGGAAGTACAACTGCTAGAAAACGATCTGAAGCGAGCGCTGCGGGACCCTGATAAATGGAAGTTAACCAATGACACAGCAGAGTCTCAAGGGCTCTTAAGAAGGAGTACAGGAGAGAGGGGCAACGCCAGGATTTTTGAAAATGCTGTAAGCAAGGATACTGGCCAATAATTATTGACATCTGGGGTGTCCTCCTTTCTGTAGAGAGGCCTGACAATGGCATATTTTAACCAGCCTGGGAAAATACTTTGAGTTAGTGATGAATTACATATGTGACTCACAATGTCAGCTGTAATTGCTCCACATTGTTTTAATATCTTATCAGAGATGTCATCTACTGCAACAGAACGTTTATTTTTCAAAGATTTAATAATTTTGCTTATTTCACAAGAGGTTGTGAGGTGAAAGTTAATCTGACAAATTTTTTTCTAAACAGACTCTTCCATGTACTGCCTGGCTGTTTCTTTTGAACTGTTGTCACCAATTTTTTCTCCTTCACTTAAGAAATGGTTGTGTAGTGGTTAGGATGGTTTCGTTCTCTTTAATAGTAGTGCTGCCTACCCCAGTGGTCACTTTTCCTGTCTCCCTCCTAACAACATTCTATATTGATTTTATTTTATTGCCAAAGTTGTTAATTTCTTCTCTGACATACATATTTCTTGATTTCTTTTACAACTTTTCTCAGTATGTTACAATAACTTTTATAGCATAAAACTACTTCTTGATCTTGACTAGTTCTTGTTGTTTCGTACAGTTTTCGTTTCCTTTCTGAAGACACTTTAATACCTGTAGTAATCCAAGTTTTCTTTGAAAAGTGTGTGGTGTTATATTTAGTAATTTTCTTTGGGAAACCAGGTTCAAGAAGGGATATAAATTTATCAGGAAATTTGTTGCATTTGCCATTAGTATTATATACATATCCCCAATTAACATTTCTTAAGCTTTCTCTGAAGTGCTCTATAGATACCAGGTTGAGCGATCTCACACTTTTACTTAATGGTTTCAGAACTGTAAGTTAATCAGTTGTGCATCACGCTCTGACAATCCATTTACCATAGGGAAAGCATGTGTTCCTTTTACATCCTCTTTCTGTACAAATACATTATCTATTAGCGTGCTACAGTCGTGAGCTGTAAGTGTAGGAAAATTGATCACTGATTCTAAGTTTTATCTCGTTAATAACACTTCTATTTCTACTTTTCCTATTACAATTACTTAGAAACTTTACATTGAAATCACCACAGATTAATAACTTCCTGGCCGTCCGTTATGGCCGAGCAGTTCAAGGCACTTCAGTCTGGAACCGCGTAACCACTGCGGTCGCAGGTTCGAATCCTGCTTCGGGCGTGGATGTATGTGTTGTCCTTAGGTTAGTTCTAAGTTCTAGGGGACTGATGACCTCAGATGTTAAGTCCCATAGTGCTCAGAGCCATTTGAACCATTAATTACTTCTTTTTTTTGTCTGACAGACAGCATAATACGGAGTCAAACATTTTTATGAGCAGCTCTCAGTCTCCTAAGGGGACCTGTACACTGCTAATAACATCAATACTACATTATCTAGCTGAAATTCACATGCACCAACCTCAAAGGTCTGACCAATATAAAATTTGCTTACTTCTACAGTTTTGCATTTTATGAAAATGGCAACTCCTCCTTTATAGATCCTAGATCTACAAGTTACATGGTGTTCAGACAGATAGAGTATATCAATCTCATTCTTATTTTTGAGATCATGCAAACACACTAATAGCTCATCTACTTTATTTTTTATTCCCCTGAAATTTTGATGAAGTCAATTGATACTGCCCTTAGCATTACTCCTATTTACTGTACACGAAGTTTCTTTTGTTCTGTTTATCTTGATTGTCATCTGGCTGGACTTTGGCTTTAACCTAAAAACCTATCTGCCTGGACCCATTAACCACAGGGATCACTCCTTGTGTGACTGACGACCCCCTTAAATTTTCTGTTAACAGAGAAGTTAACTTATTTTTCCCCATCCTATTCAGGTGCAGGCCATGTGTAGTGTATCCCCACCTGCCAAGAGCATTTACTGGAACAACACTTATTGGTTCTTAAAGTTTTATGTATCTCAGCAACATCTGTGCCCTCAGATTTTCAAAAGCAGGACAGATATGAATCGAGAATAAAAACAGATTCACATCGACTAAAATGCGGCAAATTAGTCAGTCCTGATCAGTTTTTCCTTTTTTGGTACATATATCGTAATACTAAATCTAAATGACCACTGCAGACACTCTTTAATTACCAAAATATGACAAGAACCAGTCGTCATTCTTAAAATTTTTCCACTTGATGAAAAATATTTATGTTTATAATTTTACAGCAGACGATATTTAAAACATTTACATGTCAAAATTTCTAGGGGTGTAATACAAAATTATTACTTCTGTTTATATATTGCTTCGAAATAGCACCAACGCAGGTAAAAATACAGGTCAGTCACCTGAATTAAAAAGGCAATGTACCTTCCTTTTGCTTATTTTTGTGAGTGAATGCTGACTCATGAGAAAGGACGATTTCAGTCCAGTGAGTGACCAGTTGTAAGCTGATCTCTGAAAGGAACAGTTTTGCCCATCTATAGGACCCAGACACTATATTCTCCACGCGCTCCAGCATTTTTTCACGTGTCTGTGGAAGCGATAACACACAGAAACTAAGGGTACTTCCTGCGACCTAGTGGGACCCAAGTAAATGAAGGCGGAAGAAATGAAACGAAGCTGCCACGGCTCACAAATATAATTTAAAGTTCAAGATCGATTTTATAATAAAATACAATGCTTCAGCCACTAAGTCCGCTGCTGTCCTCTTGAATCTTCTGCGTGTCTCATGTTATGCTCATTACATGAATTAAAAAAGTCAGTAGCGAAAGCTGTTCAAGAAGTCAAAAGTGAAGTTATTTTCTCAGTGAGAGTCCTTCTACCTCAATGAAACAGCTGAAAAATAAATTAAAAGGAAGGCGAAAAACCAACCAAATTACTCGCATAAAGGGTGGTAACTATTTAGCTTTGGAGGTGTACAATGATACTATCAATAAGTTTTAAGAAAACTCGGGACCTGCAGCCATTCAGGGATTAGACATATATTGTGACGTAGACTGTGAATGAAACTGCAGATAATTTCAGGAAGTAGAAACAATTCCAATCATATTTCAGTTTTTATAGAATATTTTCAACAAAATTATGAAAACTAAAAAGAATGAGCTATTTTTATAATTTCCCTAACTTTTAGTCAGTATTTTGTTGATACCTTTGATTTTTCACTGCTAGGGACGTAATGAAAAATTATTAGCCTTCAACCTACATTCTTCACAAGAAGTTAAAATAAGCGAAAAATACCAGTATTGTGTTCTTAGATTAAAAATGAAAGGTGCGTTTCTTTCATTTATGGTAGTAAGTGAATGGTCAGTGCTGAGTTATGAGAAAGAGTTTATTCATTCCAGTTGTCGAGTGCTTCTGATCCAATCCCTGAAAAGAATAGTACACCAGACTCTACTCCTGTAAGACCAATTCTGCCGATATTGCCTCTCTGCTGAGAACACTATCTCTCAACCGCCTTTTTTACTGGCGCGTTCGTGTCTATTGACATTTAGTGGTCGGTTGTGCAGCGTACAGTGATCTCCATACGCTTTTGATCACACAGTGTATATTACGTACTTGTTCAGTTGTAGCACCCAAATCACGTACCGAGTTACAAAGTCTGTGAGGAAGTTTAGAGTGCAATATAGCCCCACGTCCTAGCACTTCCTCACTTTCTCGGACGACGGTTGAAGTGGCAGAGAGTGGGAAGGGCATGGTGGGGGCGGGAGTGAGAAGAAGTGTGCTTCACAACCGCCGGGCCCTCGCCGGCGGATCCAAGGAACGCACTCCACTTCGCCCGTGCGGCAGGTAGCGCCCAAGTGGCAGCTCGGCGCGGGCAGTTCTTCTGTTACGTCTGCGAGAAGAGCTGCCTCCGCGGCCGCAACTTTTTAATCCAATTACAGGCCGCACTTCCACCCCGTCAACCTCCGGCGAGCAGCCGCCGCCGCCGGCCGGCGCGGGACTCGCTAACGATGTTTACAAACTGCGCCTAACGAGATTGTCGGCCGCGCTGCGCCGCGCGAGGCTCGGGTTTCGTCGTCGCCACGCCGCCGCCGCCGCCGCCGCCGTCGCCCCCACTTCACCGCGCCGACCGGTGTCCGCCAGATTTACAACTCTCTTCCCTTTCCCTCGCCTCCGGCGCGACAGCCGCCCCAGACGCGCAGAACTTGGCGTTAATTAAGGCAATTAGCGGGCTCGCATCCGCGCCTTATCTGCCCTCCCCCCCACCCCTACCCGCCCCCTGCGGCTATCGCGCAGCCGGCGCTGGCGGTGTCTCATTAAGCAGGCTGCCTTCTTCGCACCGAGGAATCGCCGCTAATTGTCCGGCTGTCGGTAGCCAGTAATTGCGGCTGTTGGGAATTTATATTCCAACCACCGACTCACCCGTTCCCGTTATGCACAAGCCAGTATACGTACGATTTTTATAAACCGACATGTAATCCTAAGAAAGCTTAACGCTCCGCTGTTAACAGTTTCAGCAGTTACACCAGCTGCTAGCTACCTTTAGCAGAAATAGGCTGTAGATTTCGAGTACGAATTTGTTGCGACATAGACGGAAGGCACTTCTACTGAAGTGTGACGTACACTGAGGTGAAAAAACTTTTCGTATACTTCCTAATATCGTGTCAAACCTATATTTGCCGGCATAATGCTGCACGTTGATGTGCCGTGGACTGCAAGAGTAGCTAGAAGTCCCCTGCAGAAATACTGAGACATCCTGCCTCTATAGCCATAAATAATTGCGAAAGTGTTGCCGGTGCAGAATTTTATGCTCCAACTGACCTTTCCTTTGTGTCCCATGTCTGACGACCTGGGTGGCCAAATTTTAGTTCAAATTGTCCATAATGTTTTTCAAACCAGTCGCGAACAATTGTGACATATTGTCAAGGCGCAGTCATACACAAAAATTTATCATTGTTCGGGAACAAGTAGCCGAACATAGCCATTTCCCGTCAGTGATAGGTTCAGTTGGACGCGAGGGCCCTGTCAATTCCATGTAAACATAGCCCACACTACTGTGGAGCCATTACCAGCTTGCACAGAGCCATTTTGACAATTTATCTCCATGGCTTCGTGGGTTCTGCGCCACACTCGAATCCTACCGTCAGCTCTTATCATCTGACCAGACAACGGTTTTCCAGAGGTCTAGGGTCCAACTGATAGGGTCACGAGCCCAGGAGAGGCGGGTAGCAAGTACAGTTGTTACGATGTGCTTGGTGCAGAGTACAGCTTGGCAGATGTAGTTGACCAGAACCTTGACGGCAAATATACATTTCCTAACGCCCTATGTCGCCGGATTTCCGGTTTCTGTCGCATCCAAATCTTCCAAAATTCCGGATATTACACGATTCGATCAATAAGCGAAGTGGAGACCCACAATAAGGTCCCTGTCAACTGCTGATAACGCTGTTGTTCGCGAGTGTACTGCATCTACATGTTCTGATGATTGATCAATCAACATCTGATTTTGTTCGTAATCCTTACTCACTCCACAATACTACGGCAATCGGACGATGGTGAGTAAGTGCACGAACCTTCACGAGCAGTCGGATGCTACACCATTTTGTCAGGTAGTGTATGCTACAACGGAAGTTTATGATGACTTGGAGGAAGTGAAATATACATTCTTGACAGTGAGGCCTTAGGCAGTATTGCAACGTTACCAGAGGGCCGGCGCGTGTTACCATTTCGACACTCGTGCTTCGTGAACTGTGCAAGTGTTTCTCCCTTTTCGACTCTGACGCCTGCACGGAGGCTGACTATAACAATCCCGGAGGAAGCGTGTTGCTTGCGGGAGATTTTAACAGCAAATGCAGACTGACTTCTGTCCTTGGGACCAGCTCGAAATCTTGGCAATCAAAGAAACAGTTGGTCCCCCCCACCCCTCCCATTTTACAGACAATCTAACTGTGGCTATTTTCACAGCGTTGATAACCTAGTCGTCGAGTGCCTAGAAATAGCAAACACGACAACGTTCATTTTCAGAGCTTTGGGAAGGTTTCCAGACTCGTTAAACAGACAGACATTGACGTTCCCTAATGACTGATGGCTGAAACGGCCTCGTGTATTCATGTGCCACGCATTTTTCAAGTTCTTATAAGCTCTTACTCTTAACAGTAACCACTATCTTGGCCAAAACTAGCAGCTGATTAGTGAGCATTACGGAAGAAGACCTGTAAACCTATTACTATCACCGGCTATTCAATATCTTCCACACTCTCACTTAGCGCATGAAATTAGTGGAGAGAGTATTGTAACTGGAAGCTAGTGTACCGATAAACACATGCTATTCCCTGATAGTAGTTTCAGTCTAGCGACTGATTTTAGAATCACATAAAGGAACGTGCTCCAACAAAGTAGCTTCCAGCATTATCTATTGTTTTTGTTGTAATCAAGTAGCAGGTTGTGTTTCGTCCAGCGTTTGTAAATATAACGAATTTTACATACTTTAAGTGCTGTATAATATATTAGGCCTATATTGAAAATACTGTTAATTCCTTATTCACATTGTTTTTAGTGAGTAAAATTCTGCACATTTTCAAAACTAGTTACGAAATTTGTGGATGTTTAAGCCATACTCCGTTAGCAAATTCTATCTGCTCGAAAATAGACAACTGTGTTGGTTGCCAATAACTTTTGTTACAAAACGTTTTTAGCTTCTCTTTCATTTGAAAATGTTTTTAATTTGCAAAAGATTTATGATAATACCTCTTAATATCATTTCACTTCCTGATTATTGGTATAAAATACAGCAATGAAGTAACACATAAGCTATTGGATATACACGCATCAAAAAAAGTTTTGCATCAACCCGGTTCCCAGAACTCCTGAAGATAGACGTTCACTGTGGGTATTGTATCATAGACACAGTCCCTCTGACTGTTCAAAGATGTCACTAAACCCACCCAAAGATGTAAACAGCCATGCATGAGTAGCGCCTATTAGACGGAGGGGTCCGACACCCGATCAGTTACAGTCCTTCCACCAGGAAACAGGTAGACGGCTCGTGTTGTCTGTAGTTCAATCATGCCCAGAGGGTCAATAGCGCTGTGCGACAGCGTCCGCGTTGTTGCTTTGTGCCAGGAAGGGATCTCACCAAGGGAAGTGTCCAGGCGTCTCGGAGTGAACCAAAGCGATGTTGTCGATGACATGCCTCTCTCAGATCGACGAAGGGTTACTACTGCAGTGGATGACCTACTGATTATTTCTCGCAGGAACCCTGACAGCAACGCCACCATGTTGAATAATGCTTTTGGTGCAGCCACAGGACGTCGTGTTGCGACTCAAACTGTGTGCAATAGGCTGTATGATGCGCTACTTCGCTCCCGACGTCCACAGCGACGTTCATCATGGACCGCTCAGGATTGGCATGACGTTCTCTTCACCGATGAGTTTTGTATATGCCTTCAACCAGACAATCGTTGGAGACGTGTCTGGAGGCAACTCGGTCGGGCTAAACGCCTTAGACACACTGTCCAGCAAGTGCAGCAAGTTGGAGGTTCCCTGCTGGTTTTTGGACCGCATTATGTCGGGCCGACATACGTCGCTGGTTGTCATGGAAGGCGCCCTAACGGCTGTGCGATACGTGAATGCTACCCTCCGACCGTTGGTGCAACCACACCGACATCATATTGGCGAGGCATTCGTCTTCATGGACGATAATTCGCGCCCCCATCGTGCACATCTTCTGAATTACTTCCTTCAGGATAACGACATCGCTCGACTACAGTGGTCATCATGTTCTTCAGATATGAAACCTATCGAAGCTGTTTTAACGGCGTCGTACGGAATGGTGAAGGTGCCTAGTGCCTTTGGCGCAAATTGTCCACTCTCAAGTTGTTGAAAGTGCTTTGCAGCGTTCACTTTCGTTTTTTGCAGTGATTTAAGTATTATTTGGGAGTTCGTCGGAATTACTGATGGTTGGTCGAATGGATATCGAGATAGCACCATTAAGCTGTCAAAATTGTCATCCTACCGCACTGTAAGATAGTGACGCATAGGCAGTGACGCCACGGTATTTCCAAAGAGAAACAGTATCCATGGTTTATATGATGCGTAGACTTCAGGGCAGAGCCTGTGAACATGATAAGTTTTCTGGGTATGTTACCGGGTCATATCGTAAGAAACTTGCAGCGGTGAGACCAATGTTTCGGCCACGGTTACAGTGTCTTCCTTCTTTGTCTTCTGGTGTACTTTTTTCTTTATTGTTGCTTCATCCCTCTCACCCCATACGGATAGGTGCTGGGCTGTCAGCGGTACACTGAATGCGCTCTTCAGCCGATGATCAAGTAACATATTCGAGATGACGACATCACGAAACTGAAAGCTGTGATATTTACTAGAGAATCGACAAATCTAAAGCTGAAGATAATGGAATGTTTGAAATAAAATAAACCTTACTTGCTTGGTTATTAATTTCAAACAGAAATAACTAAAAGTTAAAACGAAAACAATCATAATACACTTACAACGTTTAACACAAGATATAAGAACTGATCTCATTAAAAAAAGTGTTGGTATGGGGGAAGGGGAAAATGGTGAGGGAAAGCAACCTTGATGTGTTGGAACTAATGTCCTGGGTTTACAGTAGGTAAGTTGGATAAATATAAGGTTCGAATTTACTGTCTGGGAACGGGTGACCGTTGAAATTTTCTTGGGATGGTATGTGGAGGATTTGCAGGTCTAGGGTTGATGGGATGTGCCGGTAGAAGTGAAGTGAGGAGTATTTTCAGTGTGTGAGAGGAGATATGGGAACTTGTTGAAACTGTAAGGGATCCATGCGGCGGAAGGTAAACACATGCAGGGAATGAGGTCGAGTGAATGACGTTCCAGGATTCCTACGGACTTAGAGATCTGGGACGAATATCCATGCCACATTTCATAGGAGAGGATTGGTTGCATCACAGTTTTGTACCTCTGGAGCACATTGTTAATTTCTAGTCAATGGTCAGTTCGAGATATTTTAGTGTATTAGTTAACTCGGTAAGATGGTCGCAGATGGGAAGGCAAGTGTCACGGAGCAGGAGGTTCCGGTAGTTCGTACTGTAATTAGTTGTGGAGGAATAGTTGGTATTTATAGAGTCTAGGCTATCTCATAAGGAAAACTGTGTCATTAGATTATGGATGCCGCTCGGGATTAGCCGAGCGGTCTCAGACGCTGCAGTCATGGACGGTGGAGCTGGTCCCGGCGCAGGTTCGAGTCCTCCCTCGGGCATGGGTGTGTTTGTTTGTCCTTAGGATAATTTAGGTTAAGTAGTGTGCAAGCTTAGTGACTGATGACCTTAGCAGTTAAGTCCCATAAGATTTCACACACATTTGAACATTTTGAAGTTCATCGATGCTCACGGACTGGCGGAGGTGGTTCTGGTATATCGGCAGTGTAGAAGTGATAAAGGGGAGAAGGGAGGACAGAAAGTTCAGGAACACTTGCAGGGGGATTGATTGTTTGGAAATGGTATTGACTGTTTTGTTGTTGCCAAGAGCCACTTATCTTTAGGCATGACTAGTCAACTGAGTGTGATTCTATGTCGAATTTTTTTTTTTTGAAAAGGAATGATGTAGATGTTTTCTTGGGGCGGACGAAGTGCGAAAATTTATTGTGCTAGGTTCCTGTGCTGGAAGGAATTGGGATCTGCTGTAGTCTATTGCCTCTAACAGGGTTTGTTAGCATTGGTAATCATCTGCGAATGGGGTGAGGCTATTGTTTTTCCCACGCTGTATGTAGGCCATGTGGTGGCAATTACTCGCTGGCTAAGCTAACGTCTCGGGCTGTTAGCTTTGCCTCTGGGACTCTGACGTCTGGCAGCCAGGACTGTGGGAACCTAAATCTGTGTTCTCTATTCTTGTTGTTACGGTGTGTTAGTGTCTGATTTGTTGTGCAGCCTTAGTCGAATGCGACTCTCATGCTTAATACTGGCCTGCTGGTTTCACCGGCGTAGACGTCCCTACCATACATTCCACTTCGTACACGACTGCAAAGTGTAGAGCACATATCTTGTCCTTGGTGGAGCGTTGCGTTTCCTGACTCCTTCAAGTGCATTGTTGTGCATTGTTTTTCAAATATTCGGGAAACCCGTGTAGCGCCATTTCCTAACGCAGTGAAATAGCGAACGGGTCGTCGACGTACCTGAATCTGGAGCGTGAGTTAAGGAGATGAACAAAGTGCTGTTACTTCAGAGGCGTCCATGAAAAAGTCGTCTGTACTCACGGGAGGGCCCTTCGCTACACCGACTTTATGTCGTAGTATTTTCCTTGCCATTCGAAGTATGTTCATAATAAACATAAATCAAACAGATCGCAAATGTTAGGTAGGACACGCTCTAGCAGGATGAGAACAGTTTCGTTTACTGCCACATTTGTAAATAGTTACTTTATGGGAAGAGCGACCGTTATTTCTGTGGGTAATGTTGTTTTCCCTTCTTTCATTGTATAAAGTGCATCAAATTCTTCAAATAAGATTTCATTTCACCAATTAGAGGCCTTAATTTGCAGGCTAGATACTTTGCCAAATTTTATGTGAGTGAGAGGATCCAGTTTACGTTTGCGCTTAATGTGTGCCTTTCTTTGTGTATTCTTACCTATTTATAAATTGTAGGTGGAACTGAGATTCTTGAAATGAGTTCCTTCGCTGTATACGAGTAGATTGTTGAGTCTTTGATTAATGCCTGCGTCTTTCGAATTGTCTTAGCCACAGGGTCCACTTTCACTTAATTTTAGTCTTAATCATATAATAGTTCTTTCATATTGTCTTCATAACGCACAGTGTGCAAGATGGAAGCATTGCATTTATCTGCTTATAATTACAACCTCTGTGACCTTTTTAGTTAATCAAAGGCACATCGCTTGATTTTTAAACTGAGCTACAATGTAGGCTGTGCCACTCTATAGTTTCAGACAAAACCATTTCCAAGAGAAACATAAATAATTGTTCAAAATAAGTGTCTGAAAACTATGTTTTTCTCAGGAGACTACTTTAGAAAGAATAAAAGTTGACAGCACGGCTGTACATGGAGAATTCGTGACCCAAGTTTGAACTAATGATCTCGATGTCACTGGTTCTGAGAAGTTTCTGTGGGTGAAATATCAAAATCTGTTGCTTCTTAAATATTCCAAGAGAGTGCTTAACTGTAATACTAATTGCCGTGGATCATAAATGATGAACAACCACAGCAACTCCATTCTGATAAAAGAATATTTGTCTTCACTAGCTATTGAACAGTGTTTATCTACACCACTCACGTAAAACCAATTGAAATTGCAAATAAATAAATAAATAAATAAATAAATAAATAAATAAATAAATAAATAAAAAAAATAAGAAATAAATAAAAAATAAATTAATTATGTAACTCATTTTTAAATTAGTATTCCCCATTACTCTGTTTCTGAGTGGCCAGATGTAAAAGTTTCAGTAGGTCTATGATGCTAAATTAAATTAGAAGTTTAAGAAATTATAAAATAATTTTAAGTATTCTGGTAATCGTTCACTATGAAAGAATTTCTAATTGTGTATGCAAGATCCACTTTTCTGGTAAAATGAGTTTCATGTCCCTTACTTGGTCATTCGCAGTACATCATTGTACTCATATTAGGGTTGAATGGATGTTTCGACATGATTATATGAACAATTGCACTTCCATTCATAATACCTTTACTGCAAAATTTTGAAGGTAGCTGTCGTTCGGCAATGGTGAATGTGCATTAAAGATTTGAGAAAATCAGCCAACCAACTGTACGTATAAATGTCCATTAACGATCCTTGACCACAGTTTCAACAACTGTAAAATTGCCTGCTTTGGAAGCACATGGGTACGTAAAAGGGAACAGTATCGTAGAGCAAAAAACGCAAAATGTACAAATGTACTGCAACTTCCTTCATTGACAACAACTTAAACAAAAGCATTGTGCATACAGTTAACAATGTCAATGATTCCTTTCTCAT
This sequence comes from Schistocerca gregaria, assembly GCF_023897955.1. NCBI lineage: Eukaryota > Metazoa > Arthropoda > Insecta > Orthoptera > Acrididae > Schistocerca > Schistocerca gregaria. The sequence continues at coordinate 323,225,470 of NC_064925.1, read as the reverse complement.
TCAGGTGTTTATAAAATGATTTGTAATAATTATCCCTGTTACTACACAGATCAAGTTCGCAGGGCGATTATAGTAAGGTGTAAAGAACATTCACCAGGAAATAAGTGTGGTAATTTGCATTAATCCACATTTGCTGAACATTATTCGTTACTAATCATTCCCCTGAACATCTAGAGAAATCATAATTTTGTATTAGGAGATTGAAGGGCGAAAATGGATTACGTGAAGAACTGGAAATACTTAAGCACGAACTCAATAGTGATGACCGCATGTTAAATGAGCAGCAGCAACGTGTGAGTCGACAGTTCCTTGAAGGCTTTAAGCTGATACTTGAGAACGGTTAATGTAGTCAAGGTTTGTTGGTAGCCTCCACTCATCATTCACTCTCATCAAATTTCTATTTCTCTTGGTCAAACTAAGCAACTCTTCTGTTTATCTCCCTTTTCACAGTTACAATTATATTTCAATGTGTCCCTTCCTCCCCTCTACCTCCTATCTTCACCGATTTTTCTACCTAAAAATCTTCTCAGTCCCTTTTCGATACAACGTGGTGATTGACAGTTTTTGTTTTATCTGTTTGTCATGTTCATATGGTTTCGCGCATGTATTACACCTACCCATAATTCCTGTATCGTGTGCTGCGACAAATTTGTCAGTCGCCGCATGGCACCAGCCGTATATCCGCCGCTTCACCTTTTAATTCCATTTACATTTTAATGTGAAGACTTTTATGCTTAGCCGAGCTCAAATGGAATGCTTTTTCATAGATTTTATTTGCCTTTACAGACAGTTACACATACCAAGTTACTTGACATGAGCTTCTTTGTTCTGAAATTTATCGTCGCCAGTATGTGATTTTATGTGTCGATGTACTTCTGTAGAAGACTATTTTACAAATGTGGAAACAATGGTCAACGGTTGTTATTAAACCTTCGTACCTGTAACTGGCTGGCTGGTTTCCTCAAACTGTTCAGTGCTATAGATAGAAATGCTATATTTTCAAAAAGCACCTTTTCAATACGATTGTGTTCTCAGTTCTTTGTTGCATTCCCTAAAATTGATACAAGTACGAAATCGCGGAGAAAGTCTTTCAAAGATGCCTTAATAGATAGTGCATGGTGTTTGTGGCAAGCTGTGCTTAAACGATATGTGAGCGGTTATTGTTGATCACAGCTCTACCGCCACACAATGCTACGTCAAACGTAGTATCTCAGTATTACTGGCACTAGGAACAAAAACTTTCGTTCCGATGTTTTATGGAAAACTAAAAATTTTTAGACTGTGGCTATGTAAAAAATCAAAAACGGTTCCTTCAAGCGCCGTTACCCGTTTCCAACGGTTGTTCATGTGTCTACTACATTTGTTGTTGTTTACATTACGTGTTAAAAATACCAGCCACTAACTAATGTAATAAACAACAAATCTAATCTACATGTGAACAGTCGTCTGAAGATGAAGTTGTCGCTTAGAAATGGGTTAAGCACTGTTGTGTAAATAAATGGGATTACGAACAGTGGCTGGTTGCTGTTTTCTTCTTTGCAGGAATCAACTTGTAAAACCTTTCTTGGTGGCACCTAGAACCAGCCACTTTCCTGGATGGCACTGAGAACGTTTTTAATAAAGTTATGAGTTTGTAATTTGTCTGATACCATTTTGCAGGGAAGGAGTGAGAAACATAATTCTGCTGTATGGAAATAATTTCCCAATTGTTTTAAGCAGATCTTTATATACAAACAGAGATACAGAAGTCAGATTTAGCACTTGTAATGTGTCGATTTCCACTGTTCTTGCTGCAACTGTTATTAAGAGCAAAGTACCTTTAGTGGTAATTTATCACAGATTTGGAGGCGATATTTCTATATTATCACTCAGAAACTGATGGATGAATGTTTTTACATTGGGCTATGATATTTCTGACGAGGCATTCAAAGATGCAAAGGATACTCGTTGCATGCCATAGGTACTGACTTTCACAAATTCTAAGAAGTAAAACTTTTAGTATACAATGGTGATTTATTACGACTGAAAGTGTATGTCATAAGTAATTACTCATAACAGCAATTGGTAGCTCAATATTCCTTTCTAGTCTCTACACTTCCTCAAAAGTCCTCAACTGCTGATAGAAAAGAAATTAACCCATTTCTGCCTGAATTATTTTTTCCTTCTGATTTCTACAAACTAGATATTTATGTGGTTATTGACATAAAAGAAAAGGAATACAACAATTAAAACAAAAAATAATCAATAATTGAAACAAAAAAGAGTGTGACATATATGTCACGCTAGGCAGAACATACATTTCAGGCAGAATATATGACAGCAAGTAAAATAATACACTGTATGTGATATACATCAAGTTCAGGTGACAGTACTTACTTACTGTGATATGGTACAAAACATTCTGCGCACAAACCAACATCACATTTCCTCGACTATCATATTCCCCAGAATATTCATGTGAATCCACATTACCTTCAGGTAGGTTCAATAAATATATCTGTTGCATCTTCTTCCTCCCCTTCAAGAATAGCCAGGATCTCATGGAAAGATAGACCTCTAAAGAGAACGTTCAAATGCTTCAAATGGCTCTGAGCACTATGCGACTCACCTTCTGCGGTCATTAGAACTTAGAACTAGTTAAACCTAACTAACCTAAAGACATCAGACACATCCATGCCCGAGGCAGGATTCGAACCTGCGACCGTAGCGGTCCCGCTGTTCCAGACTGCAGCGCCTAGAACCTCACGTCCACTTTGGCTTGCTCTAAAGAGAACGAATCGTTATTTTCACTGTTTTGCCTATTGATACATATATGCAACACAAAATTAAAACTGTATTTGGAGCCACAAAAATCAGAATTGAATTTTATAGATAACCATTAACATAAATTTCAGTACTTTTAACATTATAATTAACCATAATTTAAACAAATTGTATTATAATTTTCGATAAAAATGTTACTTACTTCTTATTCCAAGACATAATCACACTCAGAAAAGTCTTCTATACTTGAAGCACCAGTCACTGAACACTTATTGCTTGCAACTGACTGAAACCTATCTAAACATGAACAACGAAGCCTCCTCATCTAAAAGCCATTCAGCAATAGCCACTCCAAACGCAGGCATTGTTGCCAATGGGAGAAAACAGTAACAGGCTGTTCCGTGACATATACATTACGCTAATCAGAAATGGGTTAATGTCGGACTTCTGTAAGACTTGGGCGTGGCTATCGTTACATGACACCCACCTTTGAAGTTCCCTTTTTGTCAGTCGCTCTGTTGTATTTTGTAAACATTATGGTAGCTCTCCTGTAAACTTTGTAGGAATAGCATTACCAGGCAAATGCATATCGCAGAGAATTTATTAATCCATAACTTTGAGAACAAATAATTCATTCTGCAGCAGTGTGTGTGCCATTAATAAACTTCGTTGTGTAGGTCTGGGTTTCAATCCAGGTAAGCAAAAACAGTTCCAGCCTGGCAGGAAGTTTCACAGAAGGGACGTCTTCCCCTGTAAGCAGACTACCACGTAGCACGCAGGCAGGTAGCGCCTGAAGTTATGCTGCGCTGAGGTACGGCCGCATTCCTCCAGCTGCGGCTGGCCTGGGCGCCCTCGTGGCGTGACAGCGCAGCCTCCCTCCACCCCCACAGCCGCTGGTGCAGCTTCCGGCCGCCGCAGCTGCCGTGGCCCACCACCATTAGGGACCGCGATGCATATTGCATGAGCTGACCCGTCATAATTACAAGTCCGCAGTAATAAATGTAAATAGTTTATGTCCGAGTGTCCCACGGCTGCCGTTGCGTGTTACAGTAACAGCATTAGGCCGCTGGTTTGCACCGCTCCACGTCATTGCCTGGGTGCGCGGCAGAATCCGGCTTGATATAAGTGGTCTACCAACGCAGTGACGACGTTGAACGGTAAGGCTGTTGCTGATCAGAATCTGGACGAAAGAAATCATTTCGTCTCCTACAACTCGCCTCAGAAGTATTCGACAGGATGTACGATGCCGAGAATCAGTATTTTTCGCTAATTCATCACTAAACAGCTAAAAATCCACAATTTACTTCATTCTACTTCATTTATATAAATTTCGTCACATTATGTGAAACACTTTCATTTTCATTGGTGTAAAAAGGACAGTGCAGATGCCACCTAGGAGTGTTTCATCAGCTCTATTTTATGTAAAACACTTGGCTCAGCCGCTCATGAGCTCCTGGCAGTGATAACGATATGCTGACGTGTATTTATAAAATAAAATGACGCTGCGCTACAGCAGGCAGAGCAGTCTTGCACTAAGATGTTCATAAGAATCAATGCACTACAAGAATATCAAAGTGTGCACTTAATCATTACTAATTACACACTCAGCACTACGATACAAGTTCATCCGTAATTTAGTACTTACTTTTGTGGCTTTGCTGTAATGGTAGTCTCCATAGGCATATTGATCTAATGTTGTATCACAGACACAATTCTTTTTGTTAATGAAATTATGAATGAACACAGAAGAAGACTTATTTTACTTTTTGAGATTTTTCTGACCCCATATTCTTACTGTGAAAAACTAATATTTCGTAATTCATTTTTAAATTCATATCTAAGCATTTTTTTTTTTTTTGCTTTTCACTTAAATTCATTTTCGGAGCCAAACGCCTCACAGAGTCATAAATTACGGAAATGGGTATGTAGTCCAACTGGAAGTCTGTCGTTTGATCATGAGACAGTATCAACCCATCAATGACTATGGTTTCATTAACCATGCCTGTCGATGAAAGGACACTTTCTCAATTTAAAACCATATGCTTGGGGACGGATTCTACATTTTAGCCTTGTGTACATGGATGTATTACTCGGACTCATCTTCATATCGGGAGAGGTGATAAAACGTAATGTACCCAGAAACATTCTCGAAAATGATCTTTTTGATGGTTCAAGTAACATAGAAGTCAGGGACACAATTTTCCATTTGTTCATTGACCTCCAAATCCTTGAACACAGCAAACCAACCAGTCAACATTAGTGTGAAACTGTTCGTCTTCCCAACGTGCGATATTTCAGGGATGCATTCCTGCGTGTCTTCACTTTTATGGAAGACAATGTGCGATAGCATCGAACATCGCAGGTGGTGCAGGTTTTGGAACAAGAGGTTGTTCCATGAATGGACTGGCATGCCTGTTCCCCCTGACTTAAATCCAATGAGCACCTGTAGGATGTGTTGCACAGCCGTACTGGAGTATGTCAATATGCACCAACGACCACACAGCATTGTCAACTAAGCAGGAGGAGGAATGGAATGCGCTGCCACAAGATCTCCATATTGTAGCGTATCAACCACATTCAGTCAAAAAGTATTCAGAGTGGAAGTGGACTGCAACAGGCAGGCAAATGTGTTATGCAATGCGAAGCAAAACAAGGCTGAGCCCGCCCGGTTAGCCGTGCGATGTAACACATGGCTTTCCGGATTGGGAAGACTGGGAAGGAGCGCCTGGTCCCCTAGCATGAATCCGTTTGGCGTACTGGTGTCGAGGTCGGGTGAGCCAGTCAGTCTGTGGATCGTTTTCAGGCGGTTTACCATCTGACTCGGCGAATGCGGGTTGTTTCCCCATATTTCGCCTCAGCTACACTATGTCGGTGATTGCAACGCAAACAAGTTCTCCACGAACGCGTACACCACCACTACGCTACCACGCAAACATAAAACATAGGGGTTACACTCGTCTGGTGTGAGACGTTCCCTGGGGGAGGGGTGGGGGGGGGGCACCGGGGGCCGAACCGCACAATAACCTAGGATTCGTTGTGGGGCGGCAGAGGGGTGAAGTGGAGCCTCTCTGTCGTTTCTAGGACACCGGTTAACATACAATAAAATACAATGCAATACATGGATGACAGGTTTTGTGAAGCAGTGCCAGCTTCTCGCGACAGCAACAGACGAAGATTAAATAGGCTCGCAGAAGGACAGAAGCCTTTCCTCATTTTCCATCACGGAAGACTCGATTCGTACGGTTGTGTATATTGGAGTAGAGGTAAATTTCCTTGCGTCGGTGTTGAGCGCAGCTCGCCAGTAGGCATTTTGTGTGTGATGGAACTGTTGGAAGAGAATTAAGTATTAGATTAATTAAAAGAGATATTGTACGTGCACAAGAAATAAAGGGTGAAAAGAAGGTACGCATTTCAATTGACAATTTTAACATATAGGACAGGCGATTAACAAAGCGGTTGTTAGTCGCTAATATGGATATCTTGGACGAAGAAGAATGGGACAGGGGCTGTCAACCACGGTCAATCGCTAGGTGCCATTGAAATTGCATTCTGAGGAAAACTTAGACTCCTAGAGGGAAGCAATGGCGAATGAATGGAAAAATTACTTTTAGAATTTAAGGATTTTTGTTCCAAAGGCATCATGGCCAGCTACGTATATTACCCTAGCACCACATACTAATGGGGCATCAATCACTAGTCTACTGCAAACCATACATAATACCTAGCTACTTGGTGCCGATTTTGGAGACATTTATTGATCAACCGCTGACAAATGGAATAAGCGACAGTGTCTGGGGGAGGCTGGAGGGGGCAGGAATAGTTGTCGTACCAAAAATTCAATGGCTGGAACACGAAAATATAGGTTTTGCTGTGATTACTGTCATCTAAATGCGAAAACCATAACGGATACTTATCTTTTGCCAAACATCACAATAACCTTGGACCATTTAGGGCAGTGTAAATATTTGTCAACAATGGATTTGAAGAGTGGTTATCACCAGACAGAGGCTGCACCGCAGGATCGACACAAAACAGTGTTTTCGGCACCCTGTTTCCTCTATTAATTCATTAGAATGCACTTTGTATTAAAAATGCATCTGCAACGTTTCATAGATGGAGTAGTGAGAGGTTTAAGACACGGCAATGTTTAGTGCGTCTCTATGACACAATCGTCCATGGGAATGATATGGAGTAGCATGTACAGAGATTAAAGGAAGCATTCCTAAGGTTAAAAGCAGCGAAGTCAACATTAAGTGCAGAAAAGTATAATTTTGTGGAGGAAGAGGTAGCGTACGTAGATCATATCATAAGAAAAGATGGCGTTAAGACCGACCCAAGATTAATTAGAGTCATACATGCATTTCCTGTACCATAATCTGTTAAGAAGTTTCTATCGTTCTCATGAGTCAAAAACTATCACTACCGGTTTGCAACGGACTTTGCGAATATTGTCAGAAAGTTGACCCAATGTTAAAAAAGGGTACTAAATTTGTGTGGTCAGAGGAGTGCCAGCACGCTTTTGAGGAGCTGAAAGAAACCTTAACATCGAGTCCGATATTGGCATTTCCGGATTTTAATAGAGAATGAGAAGAACAACTGGCAGCTCTCCGAATGTTGTAATAAGGGAAGGACATGGTTACAGCGCAGTGAAATTGGTAATGGGAGAAAACGTAGTAACAGAATTCAATAAAGAAGTGATCGAGTGGAATGGTACTTTCAGCAGGTCAAGGCGCATTGGTTGTACTCCACGTCTGACGAGTGATTAGTCGTCTCCATCAGGGGAAGCTTACTTGAGCAAAGAGGCTAGAATAAAACGTGAGTGGTTTGTTACTAAACGGAACAATGAGTGATATAGTGGGGCCTAGATTCCACCAGCCTGCTACGATTTCAGGGATAACATACCTGAATATTTAGCGGTCTCTTACTAGCTGTAAGCTGAAATTAAACCCTAGGGTCAGAATTACTGCAGTCAGTAAACACGCTTCTGGACCAGCTGGACCGATGAGTCAACCTGGAAACCTTATTGCAGCATGTAAATTTATATGAGGAAAATCAGTATCGGAAAGAGACAACATTGACTATTGTCACACCAACCACTACAACGGCACTTGTTCTGCTGAGCCCAGTCCATGTTTTGATACGTAGAATATTAAGCATAAGACTGAATTCGGAACCAGTTGTCATTCAGAGTCCGTTGGATTGGATAACCTGAGCATAAAAATAGCAGACTGGAGATAAGCATGCAAGAGGGTAATATTAGAAGTAACTGATTCATTTCAGGTTGTAAGAAGCCAAGTAGTGAAAAAAGTTTCAAGGTGTTTGAGTTAAGGAGCAGGGAAACAGGCCCTATAGAAATGTATAAGATTAAGTGGTCAGGTTAAAGGAACCAATTGTTAGAACAATACTTAAGAGCAGAAATACGGTCGGAAGGGCCCGTCGCCAGGAAGTCTAGTGAAAAGGATAATTTAGTTTGGTTGATCTGAAGGACTGGGTCTTGATCATAAGGAGGGAAATGTCGTGTGTCAACAGTATTTAGTCAAAAAGTACACCAGAGAGGAAGTGAGTTGCAAGAGAGCCAGCCGCTGGCCGGCAAAGGTGTTATCCATTGTAAAGCAAAACATGGCTAATAGGCTGAGAAGTAGAGACAGCTGGGTGCAGACTAGCAACAGCTAATGCTGAAATGCCCTAGCAGAAGAACAGAATCCGTTCCTCACTTGCCACCATGAAACTGTCTAAAGTATATGCCTTCAGCACTAAACGAATGTAGTCTAGAATGTAGAAGTACTCGCAGCCTACATCACGAGCGTGTGACACCCAGAGTGAATGCAGTGTCCTGTTCCAGCACAAGACAGGGCAGGGCAGCCTGCCCTGAGTCATGAAAGCAGCTGCTGCTGGAGCAGAGAGCTACCCACTCGCTGGAGGGATGTCATGGCTGCCTCCAGGGAATTTTCAGCTGCACTGCCACACTGTCATCACGGTAGCTGCTGGACATATCACTGACTGCGACATTCGAGTGATGCCCCACTCTCCGCGCTGTTAGGAATGCCAGATGTCTATTGTTTTGCATGAGTGGCAAATAGACGCCTCTATCAAGCTCTTTCTCATGTACTACGGGTGAGGGTCCACAGTAAGGAATTAAACAAATCTATTTGTTACGGTGCTCACTTATTTCCAAGTCCGTATCGACCTTAGTGCTGAGTTTTCACTCAGATGGCGCTTTGGCGTTAGGCGGTTGTTTCCGCGTGTGATCGCTGCCCGGGGCTTAGCTGGAGGCGTGTGAGGAGGTAGGAGGTGGCTGCCTTGGCGTGAAGACAGTTCGGCTCGGCTGGGGTTGTTTGCGTCTGGACGCCAAGTGGGGCCCGATGGGAAGACCGGACCGTGATTTTATGGTTAATAGTGTGGACAGCGGCGTGGAGTGCCGTTTAACTTAATTCGCAAGGGGAGCAAAATCTCGCCTGTTGTAGTCTGTCAAGCCTGAGTTTGAAATACCTTCTACGTGCGGCGGGATGTCATTTCGTCCTCCTGTCTCTCCGTCGCTGGGATTGCTATCTTCGTTTACCGTCCCTTGGATGTATATCGATGAGCTACGCTGCTCTCCGTACTCTACTAGACGCTGGTGATGGAAGTGCGTAGTTCAGCGGCACGTTAGTCTGGGTGCTTTTTGTTTGATCTTCAAGTGCATAGTCTTCGAGTGGCACTCCTTAGAGTTTGCCTTGCGCAGTTAGATTGGAGTTTATTTTGTCTTGTGGTGCTTCCGTTCTCCGTCAACGAAGGTTAAGATTGATTCGGCACTCCGTACGACGCTTGGCACCTCAGCATGAGGGTCGGAGCCACCTTCGCGACTAAACGGAAGCCTTTGGACTGAGAGGTCTTCGGTTGGGCACATTGTTGATAAATTGTTGTTTTGCTATTAAGTTGGCTGAGGTTAAGTATGGATTTACCGGCATTTGGTCTGTTGTCCGGCCCGGGCTAGGTCTCGCTCCTTGTTTTGGCTTAGTACGATATTGGTTCACTTCCTAGTGGTTTTGGTAATACGCCAGGTCGCTGTGGTTGTGTTGCATTTTGTATGGGGCTGTCTGCTCGGAGCCGTGGAGTAGCATTTGTGTGAACTGCTTCACTGGGGAGTACTGATCGGGCCATTCTTGGTCCTCTTTTGTATGAAATAATTTTATTATTATTTTAAAGAAACACTTAAATGATTTAGTTCTTGTTGCGTCAATTGAAACTTGGGTACTGAGAAATTTAGTAGTGTAATTACGCAAGATTTAATAGTGGCACATGCCCCTTTACCTTTCGTAAACTGCTAATAACCGAAAGACCTTAAGCTCATAGCCGGCCAGTGTTACCGTGCGGTTCTAGGCGCTTCAGTCTCGAACCGCGTGACCGCTACGGTCGCAGGTTTGAATCCTGCCTCGGGCATGGATGTGTGTGATGTCCTTAGGTTAGTTAGGTTTAAGTAGCTCTACGTTCTAGGGGACTGATGACTACAGATGTTAAGTCCCATAGTGCTCAGAGCCATTTGAACCATTTGAACCTTAAGCTCATGCTCATATGATGTGATTTTCTTAAATTATTGTATGTTTGCCACATTATCGTTTTTTAAATTTGCTGATCCAAGTATTAAAATGTTTCAGGTAGCTGTTACTTGGGTGGAACGCGCGGAACCGCAACGGAGAGAGTAGTTGCGTGCCTTACGTGTCCGTTGTTTGTTTTGGTGCACCTGAGTTAAGTATTGTGTTGCCTCCTCCCTTGCGGCCCCGTCGTGTTCTTCTCATAAACATTTCCTTCAAGGCATTTTAGTTAATTTTATGCTAGTATTATTTTAATTTCTTACATTGGTAACATTGTACGGCCTTCATTATGTACACTGCTTGTCATAATGTCTCATATATCATGATGTGCGTGTGTAATCGTTCAATAAATGGATGATTGTTATTTCTGTTTTGGCGCCCTTCATGCCTCCTTTCTTGTCCCTATTGGTGCGCTATCCTTGTACTGGTGTTGCTAACCCAAATCACTCTTGTCGTCCTGATGCCACATTTCACTCTCCACAGGGAGATGGGACATGTAACACTACCAATGTATGGTCCAAGTTCCATCACAGTGACACACAATGTGGTACTTACTTTCATCCTTAAGTTTTTCACACCAGTGTATTTTGTGCACATCAGATGGATTAATTTTGAAATTGCTGACTCTGTCAACTAGCCATATAATTCTGAGGGATTGTCATCTACTCAGAAGGTCTCATATCCACTTCGGTCTGTCAGTGCTCTGTTGAATTCTTTTCGTGTTTCATGTCCTCTACCTCATCTTCACCTACTTCCTCATCACCTTCTTTAATGTTGTCTTTAGGTTTCTTCAACTGATATGGAAACTCTATAAATTTCTTCCATGTTTCCTTGTTTCTCCTCTTCGCTTTGTACTGGCTCGACATCTGATCTCTTGATATAAATACAGCTGATTCTCTTTTCCGCAAAGGTCTCTTTAATGTTGTTATAAGTGGCATCTATCTTTCACCTAGTAACGCTTAATTCTTCAACCTTGAATTTATCCTCTAGCCATTCGTCCTTAGACATTTTTAGTTCCTGTGAATCTCATTTCTTGATATTGAATACTATTTGCCGCATTATTATATTTTCTCCTTTCTTTGATGAAATAAAATATCCTGAGCTATCCACGGATTTCACATAGGCCTTGTCTTTTTACTTATATGATGCCGCATTACATTCTTCATTTCATCTCTGGATACTACCCATTTGTATTCTATGGTATTCTTGTCCTCTATTTCACTCCATCGTTTCCTGATTCTACTCCTAGATCTCCCACAGGTTCTGGTTCTTTTTATCCAGGTCTTATTCCCTTAATTTCCCAACTTCTTGTAATTTCTACAGTTCTGTAACCCATAACCAATAAATTATGGCCACAGTCCACACCTGTCCCTTTAAATGTCTTACAGCTTAAAAAATTAGTGCCTAGTGGCAACTAAAGTTTCCAATGAATTTAAAAATTAATGTTGGCCACAATGGCAGTGCTGTGCGCAATTTAACTCTTAGAAGCAGTTATGGACACTTTCCTTTGTTGTTAAAATTTGAAGTATCAGTATTCAGTACATTGTTGTTTCTTACGAATGTTAAATCTATTGGTCTGTATGAATGTTAAAAGCCGAAACCGCTTCGACGAAAAATGTAAGCACAAGACAACATGTGAATATCTGAAGTAAATTTACTTTGATATCTTGTAATAAATAATTTAAATTTGACGCAGAATTTCTATGGAATTTGTTTTTAGCGTGATTTGCGTCGATGAAAATATATCTAGCGTCCTCAGTATCCACTGGGCAGTTGAGTAATCTTTCAGGCGTGACGATACTTTATGGACTCTGGATGAAATAACAAATTTTCTTGACACAGATCGAAATAGAACAATACGATCAGTTGATGTCATCCCACCTTATGAAGCACAAGGTGAAATACTGATCAATATTCTGATTATTTTTATCATGAAGTTGAAGGAAACCCATATCATTTCCCTGCACGTATACTAGGGGCACAAGTACAAGTTATGCTCCAGAAAATGAACGTGTTGTAAACACGAAGGGAAAGAAAGAGGGCATATCACGGTAAACCTTTTACGGAGGGGAGTAAGCCAAGATAAAAAGCGGTAGAAGATATTAACAATTCTGCTGAGCCTCCGGCCCCATCAAAACAATAAGGACCAAATCACGCATGAAATCCATCACATCAACTTGGGAACAAACAAAGAAGCTAAGCTGGAAACTAAATAAGTGAGTTGGACTTACGGTCCGAATTTACTACATTTTCAACGAAACATATTAAAATCCCCACTGGATTTTTTAAAAATGTTTTCTGTTAGGAATTAATAAATTTTATTGTTTCTCAAAATAATTTATATGCTGCACAGAAAGGTGATCGTAATATGATTGCTATGATGAGCTATGCACAGTCCTGGGAATACCGATTCTCTAAGGTTATCATAAATTGTCAAATAAAAGACTCTATGGACAAGAGGAATCTGATGGCAAAGAAGCTTCACTTTCGGAATCTATGAGGCGAAACAGATTTGAAGAAATCTTGCGATATGTACACCTGAATGACAACACAAACATAAATGAAGACGGATTTTATAAAGTTTGGCCACTGTTTAACTTTTTCAACCATGCTTTCAAGCAAATTACCTCTGACAATGCAGTATGCATTGATAAGAGTATTACCACCGAAGAATGAGTTTGTAAAACAAGACAGCAGCTTTGTTTAAATATCCAAAAGCCAATGACAATGAAATAATGACAGTTCTTTCCCACTGTGATTATGTAGAACCTTTAAAAATGTGAAAAGATTTAGCATAACGGTTGGAAAGAGAGTAACAATAAATATGCCTGAAGCTGTGAAACAATATAACCTGCATCTGGGAAGGGTTGATCTGAATGATCAGTTCAGAGCTCTGTATAAGACAGAGAAGTATTGCAGTATCTTTGGTACAGGGATGCTGAGAGGCCAGACAAACGTGGGGTTCCTGAACAGGGGGAGCAGCCTTTCCAGTAGATGCATGGGCAAAAGTCTGGCTGACTCACTGATCTGGCATTGTAGCGTTAACCAAAACGGTCTTGCTAGGCTGGTACTGCAAACGGCTAAAAGCAAGGGGGAAACTACAGCTTTACTGTATGTTTTAGTGATGGTGATGTCCTCTCGCATAAAATTTTCCAGAGGTAAAATAGTCCCCCATTGGAATCCCCAGGATGGGACTACTCAGGAGGACGTCGTTAGCAGGAGGAACAAAACCGTCGTTCTACAGATCGGAGGGTGGAATGTTAGATCCCTCATTCGGGTATGTTGTAACATTGTTGCATTAATTTGTTATGAAAGCTGTGCTGATAGACAATAAAAGTGGGTTAAAAGTTGTGAGCTATGTGGGGAAGTTAACCTTGCGTTACTGCACAACTGTTTCACTAGGTATCCAGTCTAGCTTACCAAATTCCCAACCAGACTAACAATAATTATAATCTTTTAATCGTCATACTATAACCGGTGATATATATAAAGAGAATTAAAATAAAAAGAAATAAATCAGTTTATATTTGGAAATTTATTTTAACATTGATCATTGAAATTTCAGCATATTAAATTTGATTTCATAAATGAACTGGTGCCTTATTTAGGATTGTGAAAATGTGAGTTTGTAATTTTACAGAACACATCAAATATGGAGCCAAGATTGGGAGACTGCATACAACACTACCTTCATAAAATAACACACGAAGAAAGTTGAAACAAATGCAAGATTTAGGTAACCACAACCAACCGATTCAATTTTCACCCAAAGAAGTTACATTCGTAGCGCAATCCTGTCCGTCATGTAATTACCACGCACTGGTATACTAAATTCATACTAACTCTCTGTGAAACCTTACCGAAAAGAATAGCTGAGGGCTACTTTGGTGATTACACCACATGCTTCACGTGGTCAACTTGGTTTACACAAAGAGTTAACTCCACAATAATTTTGATAATTAAAACAAATTAGATCGAAAAGCAATTTACAAAAGAACCTCGAACTGGTTACTATCATCTTACTATTAACCTGATGGATCAAACAATTGTATAAGCACGTAGTACTCGTCTCACAAAGTACACCCCACGTGGGCTGAACATAAAGAAAAGTTGCTATATAGAAAAATATTGTCAAGACGAGACGTTATAATCTCACGCACATTCGCATTTAAGATTGATGATCTTAGAGTTACTGATCAACACGTGGTTCCACTTCACTCACAAAGTAGTGATAAAGCAACTACCGCCACACATTTCGAACTTCACACTCGAATTACACTGCATTGCAATTTAAGATAACATTAGATATTTTAGAGCTAAACCTGAAATAAAGGTGATTAAATTTTCAGTTAGGCTGAACTTAAGAAATTCATTGTCCTACGGACTTAGCAGACACGTGCTTAGCCGGAGATCTTACCACTTCAGACGCTCGCCACGGACAGACTGACCTGGGTTTCTACCAAGGATGCTTCCGTATACAAAACGGAAGTGACCAGAGAGCCAGCTTCCTATGCCAACATGACAAGGGCCGGACAGGACAATACTAAGTATAGAAACCTCTTTGCTTTTAGAAAAGGTAGCTACCTGTTCCGACGTTGGTCCTACTGTTCTCTAGCAGACAGGCTTGTCTGCTGCCATCCAGTATGCAACTAGAAATACATTTGCTCATTCATCCTCTCACACAGAAAGGAAGGGGGGTGACAGTATCTTATCGTGTACAGCATATAAAAGAAAGGGGATGTAGGTTCCATATGAGACTGTGTGACATGAATTACATATAAACTGTGTTTTAAAGTGTAGTAGCGTGACAGATCGTTCTTGTTTATTTGTAAAAGTAACACATTTCACTGCTCAGTCTCCTCCCGGATAGTCAGAAAAACCACAGTAAATTTAGAAGAAGAATTTATGCCGTAAATGACAACAGATTTAAGAAATTAACATGAAAGGAATCCAACAGAGACCTTTCAATGTAGATTAGAAAATTTAAAAAGGGAAATGGATAGGTTTCAGTTAGATATAGTGCGAGTTAGTGAAGTTCGTTGGCAGGAGGAACAAGACTTCTGGTCAGGTGAATACAGGGTTATAAAAAAAATGAAATAGGGCTTATGCAGGAATAGGTTTAATAATGAATTAAAAATAAGAGCGCGGGTAAGCTACTACAAACAGCATAGTGAACGCATTATTGTAGCCAAAATAGACTCGACGCACTGGCTTAGCACAGTAGTCCAAGATTAGATGCCAAATAGATCCACAGATGACGAAGAGATAAAAGAAATTATTCAGAGGGCGAAGGGTGACAAAATTTTAATAGTCGTGGGGTACTGGTATTCGATAGTAGGAAAAGGAAGAGAAGGGAATGTAGGTGAATATGGAATGGGGGCAAGGAATGAAAGAGGAAGCCGCCTGGTAGAATTTTGTACAGAGCATGACTTAATCATATCTAAAACTTGGTTTAAAAATCATAAAGGAAGGTTGTATACATGGAAGAGACCTGGAGAGTGGAAGGTTTCAGAGAGATTATATAATAGTAAGATAGATTTAGGAACCAGGTTTCCAAACTGTAGACATTTAAATGGGCAGATGTGGACTCTGATCAATATCGATTGGTTATTAACTGTAGATTAAAACTGAAGAAACAGCAAAAAGGAGGAAATTTAAGGTGATAGGACCTCCATAAACTGAAAGAACCAGAGGTTGTAGAGAGTATCAGAGGAAGCATTAGGAACCGATTGACAAGAATGGAGGAAAGAAATACAGTAGAAGAAGAATGGGTAGCTTTGAGAGATGAAATGGTGAAGGCAGCAGACGATCAAGTAGGTGAAAAGACGAGGACTAGTAGAAAAGCCTTGGATAACAGGAGAAACACTGAATTTAATCGATGATATAAAGGGCAATGTACTTGAGTACAATATTATGGAAATGGAAGAGGAGGTAGATGAACATGAAATGGGAGATACGATACTGCGTGAAGAGTTTGACAGAGCACTGAAAGACCTGAGTCGAAACAATGCGCTGGGAGTAGACAACAATCCACTAGAACTACTGATAGTCTTGGTAGAGCCAGCCCTAACCAAACTATACCATCTGGTGAGCAAGATGTATGAGACAGGTGAAATACTCTCAGACTTAAAGAAGAATGTAATAATTCCAGTCCCAAAGAAATCACATGTTGACGGGTGTGAAACTTTTCGAACTATCAATTCAATAAGTCACGGTAGCAAAATACTAACACGAATTCTATGGTATACAGATGAATGGCAAAACTGGTAGAAGCCGACCTCGGGGAAGATCAGTTTGGATTCCGTAGAACTGTTGCAACATGTGAGGCAATACTGACCCTACGACTTATCTTAGAAGACAGACTAAGGGAAGGCAAACCTACGTTTCTAGCATTTGTATACTTAGAGAAGACTTTTGGCAATGTTGACTGGAATACTCTCTTTCAAATTCTGAAGGTGGCAGGGGTAAAATAGAGGAAGCGAAAGACTATTTACTATTTTTTTAAATAAACCACGTGGCAGTTATAAGAGTCGAGAAGCATGAAAGGGAAGCAGTGGTTCGGAAGGGAGTGAGACAAGGTTGTAGCCTATCCCCGATGTTACTCAATCTGAGCAAGGAATAAAGGGGAAAAAAAGAAAAATTAAGAGTAGGAATTAAAATCCATGGAGAAGGAATAAAAACTTTGCGATTTACGGATGACATTGTAATTTTGTCAGAGACAGCAAAGGACATGGAAGAGCAGTTGAACAGAATAGACAGTGTCTTGAAAGGCGGATGATGAAATGTAGTCGGATTAAATCAAATGATTCTGAGGGAATTAGATTTGGGAATGAGACACTTATAGTAAATGAGTTTTGCTATTTTGGTAACAAAATAACTGATGATTGTTGAAATAGAGAGGATATAATATGAAGTGCTCATTTCAATAGTGGCACAAGTCTGTTTTTGTTCATTTAGAGATACAGAATCGTAAAGTTCAATGAGCGGTGAAATATCTGCATTTGAGATATTAGAAATATTTAAGCGTATGGATTCTTGCTAGAGATGAACCTTTCTTTCTGTTTGCTAGGATCATTAATTTCAGAATCATTATAGGCAATGGGGGTAATGGACTTGTACCACTATTGAAATAAGCCCTTCATATGTAGACTAACAATGGCAAGGAGAGCGTTTGTGAAGAAGAAAAACTTGTTGACATCGAGTTTGGATTTAAGTGTCAGGAAGACTTTTCTGAAAGTGTTTGTATGGAGTGTAGCCACGGATGGAAGTGAAACATGCATGATAAATAGTTTAGACAAGAAAAGAATAGAAGCTTTCGAAATGTAGTGCTACAGAAGAATGCGGAAGATTAGTTGGGTAGATCAAATAACTAATGAGAAGGTATTGAATAGAATTGGGGAGAGGAGGAGTTTGTGGCACCAAGCTGGCAAGAAGAAGGGATCGGTTCTGGGGCATCAAGGGATCATCAGTTTAGTATTAGAGGGCAGCGTGGAGGGTAAGAATGATAGAGTGAGACTAGGAGATGAATACATTAAGCGGATTCAGAGGGATGTAGGTTGCAGTAGTTACTTGGAGATAAAGAAGCTTTCACAGGATAGATTATCATGGAGAGTTCAGTCTCTGGACTGAAGACCACAACAACAACAAGAATGTATAATAAAAACAGTTGCAAAAATAAAAATTTTAATAAATCTGGGAACGTGTTTCATTTGTGGCCTTAAGTGCCCATTGTCAACTTTAGTTGCCATCAAACTAAGATTATGTTTTTCGTGTGAACGTGTTACAAAGCTGCAAAACCTTTAACTATTTTTAAGCAGAAATAATTCTGGGCATAAAAGGGTTAAAATTTGGCTTCATAATCACTGTTTTATTTTTATACAATCAATCTGAAAACTTCTAGTGTTACCAGTTCTCTTCCCTCATGAATATTAAAACATGCGTTAGCGATGATTAAATTTATGCTCTTTGCAGAACTATATCTTTTGACTTCCTCTTCCCTTGTTTCCTCTAGTCCACAGTCTCTATTACAAGTTAGGAGACGCAAGGACGTCATATTAACTGAAAATCACAACTGGGTTTCACGTTTATTTGATGGGTGACTATGATATTTTCACATGTTATAATTTTTTTTTAATTCTCGCGTATTTTATCCTTGTACCAGCCGTTGTGTTAATTCATATATTGCGTTGTTACGTTTATTCTGCAGGAAGATACTCATCGAAGAAACATCCGAAACACAAATTCCGAACACCATGAGCAGTGCGCGAAAGCAAGTTTGCCACAGGGACATTTCTTCGTATGCCTCTCACTCTCTGCGGAAGATTTTACGCTTCGGCAATAATTTCGGGACAGACCACGCATAACGGAACACATTCCCGAAAACTGAAGCTAGATTCAACACACGGTACAGGCATTTCAAAGAATTGAATTTCTCATTCGTCTATTGATTTTTTAATTCATTCACCAGACAGACAATTAGTAGGCGAATAAAGCCAACGGCATTTCAGAGCACTCTGGAAAACATTCGTAGAGTATTCTTCTAGTGGCATAAGAAGGTAAATGAAAAACAAAGTAAAAATAATGACTGGTTGTCGAATATGGAGCGCAAAAGTATAAAGCTGCTTCGGTTCGACTGTTTACTCCCGCCGGCCAGAGTGGCCGAGCGGTTCTAGGCGCTAAGTCTGGAACCGCGCGATCGCTACGGTCGCAGGTTCGAATCCTGTTTCTGGCATGCATGTGTGTGATGTCCTCAGGTTAGTTAGGTTTAAGTAGTTCTGGGCGAATGATGACCTCAGCAGTTAATTCCCATAGTGCTCAGAGCCATTTATTTGTTTATTCCCTAGAAGCCAGATAAATTATCTCGAAAGCTTTTACCATCGTTTTCTGAGAACAGTTGAGTGACACGGGTTCACTTATTTTGACCCCTATCCCACTGAGCGAAGAGTCTGTGAAATCGGATTAAGGTACTTCGCGCGTTCTCCTCGTAAGATTTAACACAGATGATTGGCACTTGACCCCAATACGAGAAACTTGCTCAGCTGTCACTCCTCCCCCCAACTGCAAAATGTCGTCATATTTCCTCCTCCAGGATTCGACTGACGTCGTAACCGCGCGCTATTGTAGCAACCTTCGTTAGCGAGCTCGGCTGCGGTAGCGGGGCGTACAGCGTTGAGAACAGTGTGGCTGTGGGGGAACGTTTGCGTCACTTCCGGTCGCTGTCCTCTGTTGCTACGTTTCCCTGGGAACGGCCCAGTGGGCCGCTGTGTTTTAATGAACAGCAGCAGCGGTCTGTGCCCACCGCATAACAAGACGAGGCAACAAGACGGCAAGGCCTCTGTGGAAGACGACGTCATCATTTGGCAGCACGTCTTACTGCTTCAACGTCTCGTCAGAAGCGTTGGCGGAAAATGGAGGCACGGGGATACTCTGGTTGGCGTGGTAAGTGTGTGGTGGGAAGACGGGCGGTAAGTCTGAATAGGACTTCGTCAGCATCGTCTCTCCGCTAAAGGAGCGTTGTCCTTAACGTACGCACAGAACGGGGTTGTCACGTTGGCAAGTTTCAGACAAGCTTCATGAATACACACCAAAGCGGCAGGACATGATCGAATGGATTGGAGATTTCCCACACTATTCATTAAACAATCATTCATGTCGGAACTCATACATTTCTAGAATAATCGGTTTGTTGCTCCACAACGAGGGAGAAAGTAAGCTCGACAACAGTAAAATGATTGTTCAAAAAAAAAAAAAAAAAAAAAAAAAGAAAAGACGCCAGTTTGCCAGTTTGATTACACAAGGATGAGAGAGAGATGTTGGACCCAGATATTGGACTTCAAGGTTTACCATGGAGGAGATAGTCTCAGAAAGTAATTTCGTAACGATTAAAACTAGAATGAAGTTTCAGAGAATATCCTGGAAAGTTCAGTTGAAAGGTCTCTGTTGGATTCCTTTCATGTTAATTTCTTAAATCTATTGTCATTTACGACATAAATTCCTCTTCTAAATTTACTGTGGCGTTTCTGACTATCTGGGAAGAGACTGAGCATGTAGAACGTGTTACTTTTACACATAAACAAGAACGATCTGTCACACTAGTACACTTTAAAGCACGGTTTATATCTAATTCATATATGTAATTCATGTCACACACTCTCATACGGAACCTACATCCGCTTTCTTTTATATACAGTATGTGATAAGATACTGTCATCGCCCTTCCTTTCTGTGTGAAAGAATGAATGAGCAAATATATTTCTAGTTGCTTGCTGGATGGTAGTAGACAAGCCTGTCTGCTAGAGAACAGTAGGACCAACGTCGGAACAGGTAGCTACGCTTTCTAAAAGCAAAGAGGTTTCTGTCCTCAGTATTGTCCTGTCCGTCCCTTGTCATGTTGGTATAGGAAGCTGCCTCTCTGGTCACTTCCGTTTTGTATACGCAAGCATCCTTGGTAGAAACCCAGGTCAGTCTGGCCGTGGCGGGCGACTAAAGTGGTAAGATCTCCGGCTAAGCACGTGTCTGCTAAGTGCGTAGGACAATGGATTTCTTAAGTTCAGCCTAACTGAAAATTTAATCACTTTTATTTCAGGTTTAGCTCTAAAATATCTAATGTTATCTTAAATTACAATGCAGTGTAATTCGAGTGTGAAGTTCGAAATGTATTGCGGTAGTTGCTTTGTTACTACTTTGTGAGTAAAGTGGAGCCACGTGTTGATCAGTAACTCTAACTAAGATCATCAATCTTAAATGCGAATGTGCGTGAGATTATAACGTCTCGTCTTGACAATATTTTTCTATATAGCAATTTTTCTTTATGTTCAACCCACGTGGGGTGTACTTTGTGAGACGAGTACTACGTGCTGATACAATTGTTTGATCCATCAGGTTAATAGTAAGACGATGGTAACCAGTTCGAGGTTCTTCTTTTGTAAATTGCTTTTCGATGTAATTTATTTTAATTATCATAATTATTCTGGAGTTACACTCTTTGTGTAAACCAAGTTCACCACGTGAAGCATGTGGTATAATCACCAAAGTAGCCCTCAGCTATTCTTTTCGGGAAGATTTCACAGAGAGTTAGTATGAATTTAGTATACCAGTGCGTGGTAATTACATGACGGACCGGATTTCACTACCAATGTAACTTCTTTGGGTGAAAATTGAATCGGTTGGTTGTGTTTAACTTCCTCTTGCATATGTTTCAACTTTCTTCGTGTGTTATTTTATGAATGCAGTGTTGTATGCAGTGTTGTATGCAGATTGGGAATCTTAGCTCCATATTTGATGTGTTCCATAAGATTACAAACTCACATTTTCACAATGCTAAATAAGGCACCAGCTTAGTTATGACTCAAGTTTAATATGCTGAAATTTCAATGATCAATGCTAAAATAAATTTCCAAATATAAACTGATTTATTTCAGCTACTTAGGAATTTCCAAGCGCTGAGAGAACAATGCCAAAAAGAACACCAGCAGGTTCTCTCGAGGGTCCAGGAGGCGGAAACGCATTGTCCCGCGTCCGTTGGCAACATAGTAACGGATAACAGTCAAGCGATTCACGCACTCGAACAGCAAGTAGAACAATTGAAGCAGCTTGGGGCGGAGGACAACAGACAAATACATGATAAGATTGCGGCATTAGCGGACATCGGAGGCACGATGAAGGTGACGGAGAGCTATAACAATACTACACAGGTAGCGGTCGTAGAAACCGAAGAAGTGCATTCGCTTCTTAGATTTCAGTAGGGACGGTTCGAAGTGAACAGGCGGCACAAAGCTGCAACAGGCGAATTACAAGAACGCGTGGCGCATCTGGAAAGCCGCATTGGGTGCGATTCCGAACTCTCCAATAGCACTAAAAATAGCCGTACGCACAGTGCAGAGAGGGACTCCGGCCACGAGGGAGATTTTGACGACAGGGAAGAATGTATTTTGAGGGGCAGAAATGGGAAAAATAGAAACATTCAAGGGCCTCGCCGGGAGGAAATGCGGGGATTTGATTTCAAACATTTCCTTACGTTGAGAAAGTTTGAGATATTTCGAAATTCGCAAAAATAAATACATCCACAAGCATGGCTCGAGCAATTTGATTTCTGTCTTCCCCCTGACTGGACAAGTTCACATAAGATAGAATATATGTGTGGCTATTTGGAAGGCGAACGGGCGATTCGCATGAGGTCGGCAGCGCGTCACTGCAACTCCACTCGCAAGTTTCGACAAGCCTTTATGTCCGCCTATTGGTCGTAAGCGGCACAAGATAGGGTCAAGCATGGCATAATTATGCTGCCAAATTTGAACCAGTCTGGTTTCGGCAGCCGAGCACGCCTATTCGACCACATGCTGCAGGCAAATCAATTTCTATACGACCCATACGGGCCTGCGGAACTAACTAGGATATGCATCACCAAATTGCCGATGCACTTGCGCCACGTCATTCTTGCGGGACGATACAAAGAGGACGTGGAAACGTTTAAGACACTTCTCCAAGAGTTGGAATATAATACAGCAGAATGCTCGCCTAATCAGGAACAAAGTTATTACGGGGCACAGCAGCGCGACCGCAGTCTTCGCTGTAGTACTAATCAACGGCGTAACTGGTCGTCGCGACGCGAAAGGAACAATAATCGGTACCGGCTGTATAGAAACTGGGGTAACAGTCGCGAACACAGGTGGAACAACGGAAATGATCGAGGACGTGGACAGGATCGTGAACGCAACAGTTACGGCAACCAGAATCGATACTACGATGAATACGGCGGGAATAGAACTGTAGGCGGAGCTCCTCATGATGCTGAAATTCGGCCGCCTAACCCTAGGCATAATCCAGCAAATGGAAATGAACAAAACCGGCAATGACAAACGATCAGCGCAGAAGGCGCCCAATCGGAACAACTGAGCGACATGGCAAATGAGTAAAAAGGACACTGAGAAGTAGAGAGGATGGTGAAGAGAAAGAATTGATTAGTTTAAATTTGTGATGTATGCATTTTAAATAATATGTTGGTAAAAATAACGATAAAGATGTTTCTATGTGATTGATTAAAGTGATGTTTTTATTTTTTTCTTTCCTTGTGCAATTACGATTTAGGTTTGTTCAAATGTGAAGATAAAAGGTTTCTTTGTGAACGAGTGAAATGCTGTTTATGGTTTTTTGTGTGTAAATTGAAAAGAGTTGCTCCTGAGAGAAGCAAGATCTGTGTTTAATTAATGCAAAACTCAGGGGAATATCCGATCTGTGGGTATTATGGGTCTGGCAAACAGAGGTCCCGAGCTGTTAGTAGCCTTTTTTCCGATTTTCTGCTTTCAGTGCTACTATCTGTCTATTACTATTCTATATCTGTCAGTATAAATGAGGATCTCTTAATATAGTATGCGTGCTGTATGAATATTTTAAGGTAGGAGAACTCTGAGAAAGGAATGAGTAAGTTTGGAATCTTGAAAACAGGATGCGATAATACGATTGTTTAACCATTGGCTTCCCAATATGCGATGATATGTTAATATTGATGATAAATGTCCTTTCTGTTCTTTATAGCTGATTATGTAAAGCGCTGTCTGTGGATTTCGTCAGTATATTGATTCTCTTCGAGGTGAAAGAAGAATTGTGGTTTGTGTAATTTACGTGGCCCTGAAATAGTATTATGCCAGTCAAATGACGAGCAGTTTTCCAGCAAATGGAGAATGGAACGGAAATATGGATCCTTTTTGTAGTCTTGACTGATGTTGAGCCAGAGCCTGAAAAATTATTCTGCTTTAATACTTGTCCTAGAAAAGTAACGTTTATGTGTTTCGCTGATGCTGTTAGCATTACAGCTTACTGTTTTCGCTAGTGCGGGATGCACTGCAGCCTATATGATTAGTACTGAGGAAATTTCCCTCTTGAAGGTAGAGGAAGATTAAATAATTTTGATTACGGGACCAAAGGAAAGCTTGGTTTAAGGTGATAAGGAAGAGATGAAACTGTTTTACAGAATAGAGGTGACCACAATTTTGCCATTCATGAGAAATGAATCCAGAATAACCACCACAGGCGAAATAACTGATTTGGAAGCGAAAGGTAACTTAAAGAATGAACGAAATGGGAGCAATATGGATAATAAAATGTGGTACAACCTGTATAATTAAAATATCTTTACCGTTTTCAGAGTCATATGTGTGATTACTTCGTGTGATAACGTAATTTTAGGTGAAATTTTCGGACTGTTTTATGTGTGAATATATGAGTATAATTGCGAGTCTCTTATCAGGTGTGTCAGCTGGTATAAGTGTATTGGCGTGTAAATAACCATTGTTTTTTATTTACTGTGTATGTTTAAGGAAAGTTTCTCCATATTTATCATGTGACAAGACAAATGCCGCGAGCGTCAGGAATAGGACGTATTAGGACAATGTTGTAGTGGTATAAACACTGTGTTGAAGTAGCATTGAAGTAGCTTGTTGGATTAACTAGTAGTGGATTGAAGTCAAATTTGAGTAACGCATGTTCATGGGTAGTTAGTTTGTAGAATAGACAACAGGTGTGCATGTGTGTGTGTAAATAACACGTAACCCTATGCTGTCCTGACCTATACTTGCACAAGGCATAATCCTATTCATTTTAGTTAATTAATAAGTAGCATTTGATTTATTAAGACCTAAGTGAACCACATTAGTGATGTGGATTTACATTTTATATTGTCAGTTCATTTAATTTTTATTTTTATACTGTCAAGTCTTTTCACTTTTATTTTTCACATTGTCAAGTCATTTAACTTATATTTTTATATTGTCGATTCATCTAACTTTTTTTATTTAAAAAAATTAAGTCTCACTTTTGTTCTAAAAAAAATTGTGAAAGACAATACTAAGTGGTATTATGTATGACATTTTGTAGTCACATAACTATGATGAACAATTTCTGTGAATGCAGTTGAGAATCTGAAAGCGAACCGGCTAAACTCTTACAAGAGAGCGGGAGCCGCGAGGAGGAGGACTAGTTGTAAACTGTGGGTTTCCCAGCGGGACACACTGTCAACCGGGCCATTTCGGGAGCGCGGTCGGCAACAAAAGAAGGGTACGCGGCAAACACTTTCCCTTGTACCTGGAGCTAATGGGCGGCCGCACCAGTGTGACCCTTCGTGGAGGCGATGACCTGAGATGGGCGAGCGGTCCACCGCGCGGAAATCCATCTGCTGGCAACGCACCACACGCACGCACCATGGCGAAGCGGGCGCGGTGAAACGACAGAAGACAGGGGATAAAGGGGCGTGGAGCCTTTTGACAGTTAGTGTCCAGAGAAAATGGCAGACTTCATCGACGCCTATCAACATTTCCTGACGGATGCTTACTGTCAAGCGACAGTAAATCATGGTTCGATGTTCTCTGGTCGCTAAGGGTGGCACAAAGAAGAGCATTAACTGTCATCCTTGCCCAGGTATATCAACCTGGCGTGTCAAACGAGGATACCGCACGAATTTGACAACACACACATGGAACCAAATCGAGATGTACGCGACACGGGCCACCAAGAGAAACTTAATGAGAGGGCAGAGACGGCGGGATTGCACGCAACAGATGAACAAAAATCCCTACTGACACTTGTGGCGACGAACCCCCCCCCCCCCCCCCCCCCCCCCCCGCCCCTCCGCCCCTTATATTGTGCCACGGAACAGTGGAACTACTGAGTGTGTCAGTGAACAGTGATTATACGGTTCTTAGTCCAATGCATATACGTGTGTTTCTGTCAGAGAAACTCTGACTCGTGTGTTTTACAGGGGTTCGATTTATTGGTGTTTATAAAACTGACTCTTGTATTTTGCAGGTATTCTATTTATTGTTTTTTTTCTAGACTTTGACTGTTGTATTTTGCAGGTGTTTTATTTATTGGTGTTTTTTTTAGTCGTTGACCATTGTACTTTCATGGCTGTTTTATTTATCAATGTTTGTTTTTGTGTGATCTATTAGATTTGTGATATTTTGTTTCGTAAATTCATTGCTGTGGCATTGCTTCGTTTATCAGTCAGATAGCTTTTCATTCTCATTGGACTGTGATGGCTTAGCTATGAATGGGACATATTTATAGTGAGGACCCCTTAAGGGTAACAATCACATAATTAATTGTTTGCTAACTAACTGAAATATAGTAGAGTGATTAAATTAGTACCACAAAGTTATTTTAATTCTACAAATTATTAGTTTTATAAGATATAGAATTTTTTGCGATAACTACTTTGTAAAACATGTTTTTTCTCTTATGTTTTTTTTCTTTTGCGGGTTGTGCATTGTAATGTTCTGCTTTATAATACTGATGTTATTTTCATATTTTTTTTAATTGCTGTGGCACCTTTGCTATTTTCATAAATTTTACTTGCTAATAAACAGTCAAATTTTCCTGTGATCAGTTGGCTCTTGCAATGAGCAAATACTGGTGAACTCCATAAGGGTAACAACAAGAAATTGTTTTCACATTAATGACACAGAGACCATTGTTTTTACTTGCTGACCGAATTAGGTCTACACTATCTTTTAAATAGGTGTCACAGATTGTTTATTTTTCTCTTTGAAATTGGTAGATTCTAGAGACGTGTTGAAATAATTGTGTTTTAGCAAGTAGCTGGTGACCTTTTGCCTTTTCTTTACATTTTTGGTTTAAGTTGGGTGTGAGAAGCCTGCTTGCGAATGTCCTAGCATGGCCAGAAAATTCCCTGCAGTCTTTTCCCAGAGCGTTGGGGTTATGAAAGGTCTCTGTTGGATTCCTTTCATGTTAATTTCTTAAATCTGTTGTAATTTACGGCATTAATTCCTCTTCTGAATTTACTGTGGCGTTTCTGACTATCTGCGAGGAGACTGAGCAGTGGAACGTGTTAATTTTACACATAAACAAGAACGATCTGTCACACTACTACACTTTAAAGCACGGTTTATATCTAATTCATATATGTAATTCATGTCACACACTCTCATACGGAACCTACATCCGCTTTCATTTATATACAGTATGTGATAAGATACTGTCATCGCCCTTCCTTTCTGTGTGAAAGAATGAATGAGCAAATATATTTCTAGTTGCTTGCTGGATGGTAGTAGACAAGCCTGTCTGCTAGAGAACAGTAGGACCAACGTCGGAACAGGTAGCTACGCTTTCTAAAAGCAAAGAGGTTTCTGTTCTTAGTATTGTCCTGTCCGTCCCTTGACATGTTGGTATAGGAAGCTGCCTCTCTGGTCACTTCCGTTTTGTATACGGAAGCACCCTTGGTAGAAATCCAAGTCAGTCTGTCCGTGGCGAGCGTCTAAAGTGGTAAGATCTCCGGCTAAACGCGTGTCTGCTAAGTCCGTAGGACAATGGATTCCTTAAGTTGAGCCTAACTGAAAATTTAATCACCTTTATTTCAGGTTTAGCTCTAAAATATCTAATGTTATCTTAAATTGCAACGCAGTGTGATTCGAGTGTACAGTTCAGAATATCTTCCGGTAGTTGCTTTGTCACTACTTTGTGAGTAAAGTGGAACCACGTGTTGATCAGTAACTCTAAGATCATCAATCTTAAATGCGAATGTGCGTGAGATTATAACGTCTCGTCTTGACAATATTTTTCTATATAGCAACCACGTGGGGTGTACTTTGTACTTTGTGAGACCAGTACCACGTGCTTATACAATTGTTTGATCCATCAGGTTAATAGTAAGATGATAGTAACCAGTTCGAGGTTTTTCTTTTGTAAATTGCTTTTCGATCTAATTTATTTTAATTATCAAAATTATTGTGGAGTTACACTACTTGTGTAAACTAAGTTGACCACGTGAAGCATGCGGTGTAATCACCAAAGTAGCCCTCAGCTATTCTTTTCACAGAGAGTTAGTATGAATTTAGAATACTAGTGTGTGGTAATTACATGACGGACAGGATTGCACTACCAATGTCACTTCTTTGGGTGAAAATTGAATCGGTTTGGTTGTGGTTAATTTCCTCTTGCATATGTTTCAATGTTCTTTGTGTGTTATTTCATGAATGTAGTGTTGTATGCAGTCTCCCAATCTTGGCTCCATATTTGATGTGTTCCGTAAGATTACACACTCACATTTTCACAATCCTAAATAAGGCATCAGCTTAGTTATGACTCAAGTTTAATATGCTGAAATTTCAATGATCAATGTTAAAATAAATTTCCAAATATAAACTGATCTATTTTTGTATTTAAATTCTCTTTTTTATATATGTATCAAAGGTTTTCGTATGACTATTAAAAGATTATAATTAATGTTAGTCTGGTTGGAAATTTGGTAAGCTAGACTGGATACCAGGTGAAACAGTTGCTTAGTAATGCAAGGGTAACTTCCTCAGATAGCTCACAGCTTTTAACCCAATTTTATGGTCTTGTATATCATTACCGCTTTCATAACAAATTAATGCAACAATATTACACAGTGTCTTAGGAGTTGATATTCAGAAGTACTGTAGAATGATGATGTGGGTGCGAGATTCTCTAAGAATGTGGATACTGGGATGATGAGTACCACAGTAAATAGTTTAGTGGGGGACTGATTGACTGATGACGCAAACTTTCATCACAATCAAAATAAGTGGCAGGGAGGGATCAGTGGACTAGGAGCCGATTATAAGTTCTTGACCTTAATCAACAGTGACACGAAGACTTTCACGCGACTGCTGGAGGTGCGTTTCAAGCGGACGGTGTTGTCTCGTTTCACTGAAAATGGTATCGTCAGGAGGCGATCATAACATGCATACTGCACTCTGTCGGTTTCGCGAAGTGAAGGCACTTGCAAGACTCGCCAAATCCCTGGGATCCTGGCCTTTGATAGGATTGACCACTCTTCTCTAATGGTTCTCCTACGATATATTCGGTACCCGGACATTATCGTACAGGAAGGGATGTTCTTCTTCTCGTAGCGACGTCCAAGGTGTACAACTGCCGTCTTGTGACGCCGAGAGCCTTCTTCTCTCTGCGATACTACTCATCTACGTTTCGGAACCGCTACTCTGTGACCTCCGGCAACGCCTGGAGAATCAACTTTTTGCTACACTGCCTACGCCGACCATCTGGTACTCCTTCTTCGAGGCGGCAATGATGTCAGTACGGCATCGTGCAGTAGTCTGAACGCCTAAAAATCGCATGCTCTATCTACAGGTAAGGGGCTGCCCGATGGCTGCGTCGCCTCCCGTACGGATAAGTCATACTATGCGCTCCTAGGGCTTTGGTTTCATAACCAACTTGCAGCGCTCGGTAGCCCCCAATGCAGACGTCTATTAAACCAGATCAGAACAGGGCTAACTGATAACCGTTTTAGGACTCTAGACATTATGTAACGGACGTGATATGGCAGCGTCTATTGGGGGTTGCACATTTAACATGTTGCACAGACGCTTCCGATATCGTCGTCTTTGGGCCGCCACATATTAGCGGCTTAGGATCATTTTTTAGTTTGAGCATCCTGGCAGCGGAGGACTTGGTCTTTTTCATGTTCAAGACAGAGCGAAGGCTCTGTTTGTTAGCTCTCATGTGATGTGGCGACATTGTCCAACATGTCCAACAAGCCTGCTGTTGAAGGCGGCCAATTCTTCCCTGAGCTGAGTTATATCCACAGCTCACTATTGCTCACAAACTTGACATCGGATAGACTGATGTATTCTGACCTGCAGCTCAGTTAGGCGCCGAACGTGATTGAAAGGGAATCCCCCATATAGAGTGGTGTGTTTTCTGGCAGGCTGTGAGTGCCGTCACTCTTGACATGGACGATCAGTCCGCTTGTTACGTAACAGTTAATGGGAAATAGTTGTGCCAGTATTGCCTACATGAAGTTCACCTCGCAGACACTCCCTTGTGCGACGCATATGGGACGACGGATACGGACACCTCTCGCCTTGACTGCGGATCAGCAAAGGATCTTTCGAATTTGGTGCGCCAGATGGTGGCTTCCTCACAAACGTGACTCCTGGTTGGATAACTACAAACTTGCTCCTCTTCTCGAATGAGGGGCATTTTCCGAATTCTGCGACGTTCATACGTGTCACGACGACCACTACTTATTGGGTGACAGTGAAAAGACAGTCCTCGGTTTTTAGCACTGCTTAAACGAACGAATTTATGCGACAGTAGGAACCCGAAGTATCTGAGGTATTTTAAAAATTTTCTCTGGTGCACGTTCCATAAACCGCCTCGCCGCTGCGTTATCCAAGACAGGAGAAGAAGAACTACAAACTCTTCTGTTGGTAGGATTAAAGTACCAAAGGCGACCACATTACTCCGAGACGACAAGCATCGATAATTCTGCAGTGAGTGGCACCGTGGAATGTTCTCACCTCGTACTGACATGACATTCTTTGTTTTTCGTCGTGTTTGGTAGCCTACGAGAACCAACTTCCCTCTACCTTCGCATCATTACTGTGAGGCATGCCGTAGCACGAGCGTTTGCAACTCATTGACGATAGTATAAAAGAAAACTCGTTTCTCCTTTTCCGTCATACATTTTGGCCCTCTTGGAGCCTATGCTCTCACTCCTACCTGGTTCTGAGAGAACAGGACATCGTGGCAGGACCTCGGGTTGCGAACCATGCCCACTTTGCTGTCGATCTGTCGGTCACAATCTGAATCGAAACTCATCGCAGAACGCCACAGAGTGCCATCGACTGTCCGAATGTAGTCTGATACTACACCATGCTACCCTCAGTTGTCTGTGGTATGGTGTCAACGGTATGTGACATATGGAAACTCGAGACCTCAAGCCAGATTCGAGTAATTTTTCCCTGAAGGTTGGTGGTGACACACTGGCTGTAACCTATGCCCACATTTCAGTTGTTGTCGTCGGTCTGTTCGTCAGAAAATGTAAAAATATGCTACGATAATATGGTAGGTGGTCGTTCTGTTTAACGGATGCGTACTGTTCAGTGATAAGACTGTACTCAAAATCCGAAAGACGCATATCAGCTTCCCGTGCATGTACTCTGGGCACACTATGTTGCGATCCCCAACCGAACAATATCAGTAACGTTGTTCAGCTTTATGAATGGACGGTTTCTGTACTGAAAATAGACTTGCATCAGGCAGAAATTTCAGTCAACATATTCCACTTGCATGGAAATGCTTGAGTTTCGGTTTGGCGGTGTTTGTCCAAGGTGTTCATGGACTAATACTGTACTTTCCATTTCCATCAGTGTGATGATTAATAATGCATATCACGTGATAACTGAACCGGATTTAGGTGTTCGTGACATATATTGTAAAGGAAATTAATAATCGCAAACCGACTAACGAAGAATTAAACTGTGTCAACCAACATGTTACCCGAAAGTTATTCTCGATATTTATACTGTCGCGTACACGACGAATTTTAGTTACACTCGTGGACCGCTGTAGTGACGTTAAGCTCTGCGATTTTCATTGCAAAAGAACACGTTGTTGTCAAGCAGCAAAAGCAAATATACAATAATTGGAGGATCAGTATACACAAAGAGTGACAAAAAAGAAGGAATGAGTTCAACGTCCTTGGACAAATAGATTCATTAGAATTTTGGTTGTACGTCTAATATGGGTGAAACATGGCGGCTCGATCCGGGTGACCTTCGATCAAAAATCATGATCTTTGGCCGCTCTCCTTGACCGGCGGCAGAGACTCATGTTGAGACGAACACATAGAGCGGTGTTGGGCTGAGTCAAAGGCAAGTTCTTGTATGTGGAGTTGTTCAGCAATTGATTGGTCAGTTGGGAGTCATAGAAGCCTGTGTTGTTGTCCCCGGCCGGCCGAAGTGGCCGTGCGGTTCTAGGCGCTGCAGTCTGGAACCGCGAGACCACTACGGTCGCAGGTTCGAATTCTGCCTCGGGCATGGATGTGTGTGTTGTCCTTAGGTTAGTTACGTTTAAGTAGTTCTAAGTTCTAGGGGACTAATGACCTCAGAAGATTCCCATAGTGCGCAGAGCCATTTATGTTGTCCCCGTGGAACGCGACCATGGCAAAGAACCGGTGGTTGGTACCTCCCCGATGGCGAAATATTCATTTTCTCGTTGGCTTTGCGCTGAGGACAAGGCTCGAATTTGGAGTTTTTCTTCTTATTCCTTAATGACTATTGTCTACTCGTAGCTTGTTTGATTTGTGGATGAAACGTCCTCGGTCCAGGGTTCGAAACCCACCACCGCTTAAATTTTGATTAATAATCAGCATTGGCGGCAGAAGACTTCCGGTATAACAGGCCTCGTTGTGCCAACGGCCATGTCCAAGAGGGGAGAGGAGCGGACATAGGTTCGGGGTGCTTCTTTTTGTCCCTGGGGTGGGAAACAACCCCTAAAGGCGGAAGAATCAGCAATGATCAATGGCATGAGGGTACGGAGGGCACTGGGAACCACTGCAATAAAGACATATAATGTGTATCCTTAGGACATGTGACCTGTAACTGAAAAGGTGTCACGGTGGTCTCTCCATTGGCGAATGATTCGGCAATAGTTCCCATTTCGAATCCCTGGGTGAAGACTGCCATGGCGTAGGCTACCATGAGAAAAAGATTGAATAACCAACGAAAGGATAAGGTACTACGAATCGGGATGTGGAATGTAAGAAGTTTGAATGTGGTAGGGAAGCTAGAATATTTTGAAAGGGAAATGAAAAGACTCAATCTAGATATAGCAGGGGACAGTGAAGTGAAATGGAAAGAAGACAAGTATTTCTGCTCAGATGAGCATAGTGTAATGTTAACAGCAGCAGAAAATGGTTTGACGTGTGTAGGATTCGTTATGAATAGGAAGGTAGGGCAGAAAGTGTGTTACTGTGACGGCAGACCATCATCGACCACGATAGTTCAGGTATACATGCCACGTCGTAAACTGAAGATGAAGAGAGAGATAAAGTATATGAGGATATTGATAGGGTAATACAGTACATAAATGAAAATGTAATACTCGTGGGGACTGGAAGGCAATTTACGGGAAGAAGGAGAAGAAGTGGTTACAAGAGAATATATGCTTGGGATAAGGAATGAGGGAGAAGAAACAATGAGTTCCGTCCCGAGGAATGATGACATACGCTTACAGGAGAATATATGCTTGGGACAAGGAATGAGAGAGAAGAAAGACTGATTGAGTTCTGTAATCAATTTCAGCTAGTAATAGCGAATACTCTGTTGAAGAATCACAAGAGTACGAGGTATAACTGGAAACGCCCGATGCTATTGAAAGATTTCATTTAGATTACATCATGGTCAGAAAGAAATACCGAAGTCAGGTACTGGATTGTGAGGTGTGCCGAGAGCATATATCGACTCAGATCACAATGTAGTAGTAATGAAGTGCAGGCTGAATTTTAAGAGATTGCTCAGGAAGAATCAGTACGGAAAGAAGTGCGATATTGAAGTACCGAGGAATTATGACATACGCTTGAATTTCTCTAAGGGCGTCGGTACAGCAAAGAGGAATATCTGGATAGGCAGTACAATTGAAGAGGAAAGGACACCTATAAAAAGATCAATTATAGAAGTGGGAAAGAGAAACGTATGTACAAAGAAAGTAGCTAAGAAGAAACTATGGGTAACAGAAGCAGTACCTCAGTTGATCTATGAAAGAAGGATGTACAAAATATTCATGGAAATATAGGAATACAGAAATACAAGTCGCTGAGGAATGAAATAAAGTGCAAGGAAAGTAAGACGAAATCGCTGCATGAAAAATGTGATAAAATAGAAAAAGGAATGATAGTCGAAAGGACTGACTCAGTGTATAGGGAAGTCAAAACAACGTTCGGTGAAATAAAAAAAAGAAAAGGAACATGAGTGGTAACACTAAAAGCGTCGCGGGAATTCCACTGTTACATTCAAAGGACAGAGCGGGTAGGAGGAAAGAGTACAGTGAAGAACGCTACGAGGGGGAAGATATGTCTGATGTGATAGAAGAAGAAACAGGTGTCGAGTTAGAAGAGACAGGAGATCCGGTGTTAGAATCAGAATTTAAGAGAACTTTGGAGGAAGATCAAACAAGGCCGAAGGGATAGACAAAATTTCATCAGAGTTTCTAAAGTCATTGGTAAATTTGCAACAATACGACTATTCACGTTGATGTGTAGAATGCATGAGTCTGTAGATATACCATCTGACTTCGGAAAAATATCATCCTCACAATTCGAGAGACTTCAAGAGCTAACAAATGCGGGAATTATCGCAGAATTTTCTTAAAAACGCATGCATCCCAGTTGCTAACAAAGATAATATACAGAAGAATGAAAAAGAAATTGAAGGATCTGTTATATGATGATCAGTTTGCTTTGGGAAAGGTAAAGGCACCAAAGAGGCAATTCTGGCGTTGCTCTTGACAATGCAAGCAAGACTAGAGAAAAATCAAGACACATACATAGGGTTTGTCACCCTGAAAAAGAGTTGGATAATGTAAAACGGTGGAAGATGTTCGAAATTCTGTGAAAAATAGGAGTATGCTACAGGGAGATATAGGGAATATACAAAATGTACAAGAGCCAAGAGGGAATAATTAATGTGGACGACCTAGAAAGAAGTCCTCGTATTAAAAAGGGTGTAAGACAGGGATGTAGTCTTTCAGCTCTACTGTTCAGTCTGTACGTCGAAGAAGTAAATGGAAATAAAATAAAGATTCAAGAGATGATTAAAATTCAAGATGAAAGGATATAAATGGTACGATTTGCTGATGCCATTGCAATCCTGAGTGAAAATCAAGAAGAACTACATGATTTACTGAGTGGAATGAACATCTTAATGAGTACAGAATATGGACTTAGAGTAAATCGAAGAAACACGAAAATAATGAAAAGTAGCAGAAATGAGAACAGCTACAAACTTAACGTCAGGATTGATGGTCACGAAATAGATGAAGTTAAGAAATTCAATTACTTAAGCAGCAAAATAACCAATGATGGACAGAGCAAGGAAGAAATCAAAAGCAGACCAGCAATGGCAAAAAGGGCTTTCCTGCCCAAGAAAAAGCTATTAGTATCAAACAAAGGCCTTCAATTGAGGAAGAAATTTGGAAACAGTATTGTATGGTAGTGAAATATGGACTGTGGGAAAACCGGATCAGAAGAGAACCTAAGAATTTGGGATGTGGTGCAGACGAATGTTGAAAATTACGTTCAACTAATAAGGTAAGGAATGAAGAGGTTCTGCACCGAATCGGAGAGGAAAGGAATATGTGGAAAACACTGACAAGGAGAATTGACAGGATGATAGGACATCTGTTAAGACATCAGGGAATGACTTCCATGGTACTATACGGAGCTGGAGAGTGAAAAAATCGTAGAGAAAGAACGAGACTGGAATACATCGAGCAAATAATTGTGGACGTATGTTGCAAGTGCTGCTCTGAGATGAAGAGGTGGGCACAGGAGAGGGATTCGTGGCCGGCCATGTCAAATTAGTCAGAAGGCTGATGACTCAAAAAAAAGAGACTATGTGAGTTTGCTGTCTGCTACGTATCAATTACCTTCTTGTGAATAATCTGTGGTCATAAGACATAATAGAATCAACTTTAATGTTGTGTGCAAGACATTATAATTCTTGGAATGGCAAATGAGATTTTGAACCTTATGTTTAAAATTAATCAAACCCTGAATTCGGCGTGCTCTTTGAAGTGACTATCTAGTTATCCATTGCAAATTGTAAATAGCT
The DNA here is from genome assembly GCF_023897955.1 of Schistocerca gregaria. Classification (NCBI taxonomy): domain Eukaryota; kingdom Metazoa; phylum Arthropoda; class Insecta; order Orthoptera; family Acrididae; genus Schistocerca; species Schistocerca gregaria. Next base: position 323,189,529 of record NC_064925.1, on the reverse strand, counting down.
AATAAAATGTTTGTTGATCCGTGTACTGGGCATTGGCGTATCCTTATCTTATTTCATCCTAATTCTGTTGAATATCAGCGTAATTTTCAAAGGCATCTTAGTCAACTTAGTTGTCATTATTATGACAACACCAGCCTATTGACCTTTTAAGATGCTAAAACTTCCTTGCATATTAAAACTACGTGCCGGACCGAGAGTCGCACTCGGGACCTTTGCCTATCACAGACTAATGCTCTACCAACTAAGCCACCCAAGTACGACTCACGACCAGCCGTCACAGCTTTACTTCCGCCAGTATCTCGTCTCCTACCTTCCAAACTTTAGAGAAGCTCTCTCGCGAAACTTGCAGAACTAGCAATCCTGGAAGAATGGATATGCGGAGATATGGCTTTTCCACAGCCTGGGGGATGTTTCCAGAATTAAATTTTCACTCTTCAGTGAAGTGTACGCTGATATGAAACTTTCTGGCAGATTAAAATGTAAGCTTTCGATATCATTGCATTTTAAATGGCTTACGGAATTGCTTGTTACTGAAAATTTAAATTGAATGCCCATTTTGTGAATTTTCACTGATACATACTAGTCGGGATGATTACTCATCATTTCAGAATTTTTGGTAAAGTGGAACCAATTTTGTATTTTCCAAAGAACTTTGTGCTGAAAAACTAACTTGGATACCCACTCCATAGATTCTTACAGATTAATTAATGTTTGTGTTGATTATTTATTGCATTAAATTTTCTGTAGAACTGAATTTAACGAATTTGGAACTGTAAAAAACTTCTTGTTGCCTAAAATTCAACCTGAATGCCCACTCCACAGATTCTTACAGTCTGGTTACTATTTGGGCCGATTATTCATTATTTCAGAAGTTTGAAAAATCGAATATAACAAATTTTGTAGGGTGTATAGAACTTCCTGTTGCTGAAAATGTAACGTAAACACCGTTTCACAGACTTCTTAGTTTTACAGTAACCAGGCTAATTTTGTTTGTTTTGTGTTTTGCAAAAATAAATTTTATGAGCTTTCGGAAATTAAAAACGGTGACAGGTGTTGCGAGCGAAGGTGAATCTCTGGCCCAATCCTTCAACATTGGTTTCCTGAAATTTGTGTCAGCCTTGCCATGCAGATGTCGCTCATGGATGACGTGACTTCATTTGTGGTTCCACAATAAAACCAATCATAAAACGAAGTTGTCATCCTGTGAGTACCCACTATAGCGAACATAAGAGTTCTCTGCTACGTATTTACGTTATAGCAAGTAGCACTTAACGTACCTCGTGTGATTTTAACAGATTTCCGCAAAAGTGGTAAAATTCGCCGAATAATTATTTTCTTCCGCATGAATACCGACTGCTATCTGCAGTTCTCTCAAAATTTGGTAGTAATGAAAATAATTGACAAGCGTGAAAGCTCCGTATTATTTCAGCACTCTTTCGACAGGCTAAGCCATACAATGAGTGATGTGAACATTCGAAATGACACATATACATTATAGGCAACAATACATGAAAATTATAGTTCACTTCTCAGTGGTTGTGTGAAACCTCGATGATAACATTTGTATGCCGTGGTGGACACAACTTTTCAGAACTGACTTGATGCTTACAGGCCCCGAAAAAAATCTGATGAAAGTAGTAGTTTTAATATTTAATAATTTGATGATAATTATACATTTCCAATACCTTTATTTATAAACCATTATAGAGGTAATTAGCGAAGTACATGAGTCGATCATATCTTACAACGAAAATAAGGCACACAAATTTTGTCTTTCAATTTGAGACGACTGGTGAAATGGTGTGGCTGCGTTCGAGAGAGAAAGGAAGAAAGAGAGAGAACTTGAGTTAGAGAGGCGAGGAGAGATAGGATAGTAGCTATAGAAGAGCGACAGAAGGGAATAATGGGACAGAGAAATAACGTGAAGAAAAAGAGGAAAATAGATATATGTTAGCGTGATGTACAGGGAAGCTCGCGGTTCGAACCATTGACACGCATTTTAGATGTGTTGCACAAGGAATCGTAGGGTTACCCCCTGACAGTGATAGAACAAATTGAGATTTTCAGGCTTCACATTAATTCAGCAGAATCACTGAATTAACAGTGCACTTTAAGAACTTCATAAATCCCCAGTGTTACTGTGTACTTACAGCGTGTACATGAGTGGTTGCCAATGTTGCATCAGCGATGCAAATATCACGCCTACTAATTAATCAAAAATACACTCCTGGAAATTGAAATAAGAACACCGTGAATTCATTGTCCCAGGAAGGGGAAACTTTATTGACACATTCCTGGGGTCAGATACATCACATGATCACACTGACAGAACCACAGGCACATAGACACAGGCAACAGAGCATGCACAATGTCGGCACTAGTACAGTGTATATCCACCTTTCGCAGCAATGCAGGCTGCTATTCTCCCATGGAGACGATCGTAGAGATGCTGTATGTAGTCCTGTGGAACGGCTTGCCATGCCATTTCCACCTGGCGCGTCAGTTGGACCAGCGTTCGTGCTGGACGTGCAGAACGCGTGAGACGACGCTTCATCCAGTCCCAAACATGCTCAATGGGGGACAGATCCGGAGATCTTGCTGGCCAGGGTAGTTGACTTACACCTTCTAGAGCACGTTGGGTGGCACGGGATACATGCAGACGTGCATTGTCCTGTTGGAACAGCAAGTTCCCTTGCCGGTCTAGGAATGGTAGAACGATGGGTTCGATGACGGTTTAGATGTGCCGTGCACTATTCAGTGTCCCCTCGACGATCACCAGAGGTGTACGGCCAGTGTAGGAGATCGCTCCCCACACCATGATGCCGGGTGTTGGCCCTGTGTGCCTCGGTCGTATGCAGTCCTGATTGTGGCGCTCACCTGCACGGCGCCAAACACGCATACGACCATCATTGGCACCAAGGCAGAAGCGACTCTCATCGCTGAAGACGACACGTCTCCATTCGTCCCTCCATTCACGCCTGTCGCGACACCACTGGAGGCGGGCTGCACGATTTGCTGGAAAGTGGCGGTGCGGTCCCCTACGTCACTGCGTACGATCCTACGGTCTTGGCGTGCATCCGTGCGTCGCTGCGGTCCGGTCCCAGGTCGACGGGCACGTGCACATTCCGCCGACCACTGGCGACAACATCGATGTACTGTGGAGACCTCACGCCCCACGTGTTGAACAATTCGGCGGTACGTCCACCCGGCCTCCCGCATGCCCACTATACGCCCTCGCTCAAAGTCCGTCAACTGCACATACGGTTCACGTCCACGCTGTCGCGGCATGCTACCAGTGTTAAAGACTGCGATGGAGCTCCGTATGCCACGGCAAACTGGCTGACACTGACGGCGGCGGTGCACAAATGCTGCGCAGCTAGCGCCATTCGACGGCCAACACCGCGGTTCCTGGTGTGTCCGCTGTGCCGTGCGTGTGATCATTGCTTGTACAGCCCTCTCGCAGTGTCCGGAGCAAGTATGGTGGGTCTGACACACCGGTGTCAATGTGTTCTTCTTTCCATTTCCAGGAGTCATTGACAACCTAGGCCTAGAGGAATTCATAAGATGAGATATCTATTCGTGATCAACCAGGAAATCGATAATATTTAATAGATATTGTATTCGAGAGAATACCATTAGCTACCGTTACATTATTTATTTTCAAACAACCAACAAATGAAATACAAAAATAAAGTAAATGCAGATTGTTAAATCTTACCCTTAATCTAGCTTTGAGATTGGGAGAACATTTGTGACTTTCCTCAAAATCGCGCCACCCTTTATTAGACTGACGCACTAAGTTGTTCGATAATGATTAAGCCCCAGAAACAGAAGACATCCACCCTCTCTGACACTGACAGTAAAGAACTCAGATAAAAGGCAGATGGAACGCAAGTCATTCACTGTGATGAACGTTGCGTACCTGTAAATTCTGTCAGCACAGTGGACATAATACACCATCCGCAAACTTCTTGAGCTGGAAGTAATCCAGTGTAATCCAGTGACGACACAGAACACGTTTGTTTACAAGCCAGGAACGGAAACTCATCTCAAGTATTCGTTCGTAGAAAAGCACCTCTAGAAGCCTCCGACACCATGGATAAGCAAATAACGTCACCATCCTTACGGAGAAACGACCTACTCACTTCTAATGGTGAAATCGACACTTTGCAAATTCTAACAAAGGGACTCTTCACTGAGTTCTTAGCGAAGTCTGTAAGTCGCTTACGCCCGATGTATCCTCTTCCGATACCCGCAGGACAGTCGTTCACACGCCGTAATCCGGTTTCCAGCAATGTTCGCGGCCCTCGTGTGTGCTTTCCCTGCAACGAATCCTCGCACCCGTTACAAAAGTAGTGCCTGCCACTTTACGGGTCATGAAGCTGCCAGCCAATCGCCTGCATTTCATACTGGGCATAGAACAATGCTCTAGAATATTCTAAAACACCGCGTACGGCTAAGGACACTTCCAACCACATTCAGTCGCCTGCTTTCCATCCACCCCTTGCTTTCTCGTGAGGTCTGCGAAAGGTCAACTCACGTTCGCCGTTCCTGACTCCAGCACATTCTTCTGTATTAAAAGGGTGCGTTCTTCTTTCCAAAGTTGATACCATTCCCCACCCCTGGCAGCCAACCTCTGGCTTTTTTCTAGCAGCAGGAGTGCGTGTAGTCTTAACTCACCAGTCGCCCACAGGGATACAGCCCTTAGGCCTATAAAGCCGCTGGCTCCATATTGTTTCCTGTAGAGCAGTAAAACATCTCTCCTAGACGAATACGGCTCGCCTACTTTTGCAGTCCATCTTCGTGGTGATCGCTGACTCCTCAGGAGCGCGTAACCGTCACCTATCTCTGATCTGTCACCCACAGAAATGACAAATTATCCGATCACCCATCGTCAATCGCAATCTGATATCGAATAAAATAAGCAAACCAACTTGTGTCGTTTTACATCTATGGAGGCAAAATATTGGCACCTTACAACTTAGAAGGCCTCTCCCAGTCGTCTAAGTCGACGTAGCAGCAGGTCGGCATGTAGACTAGTTCCGTACATACAGCAAAATTGTACCATACAACGCAACCAACCGGAAGAAATTAACCATAACTTTACCCTGTAACTTTGGTTCATACACATAGTTTCACTATTATAATTTACTGTTTTATACCTTTCGTGGTTTTACGCTTTTAGTGCCAAAAACATTGATATTCTGTGACCATAAGTTCTAAGAATTCTACGTTAAGTCAAGTTTTAATTTTACTATCTTATCTCTTTTATCGTTTACACAAGCAATGTGCTATGCTTTTAACAATTTAATGAGAATTTTTATACAATTTTACTTTTTGTACTATCAGAGGAGGGCCCTTTTATTTTTATACAATCATTGTCACACTTTTCATGTGACACAGATACAGCTTTAATTAGTTACGTTATTTCCAATTATATAACTTCCTATTTTACTTCTTTTACTATTTTACATATCGTTTGGCCTACGCTATTATTACTTTAAAAAAAATTTTACATATCTGATTTATTTGTCAATTTTAGTATAACGCACGGTCTTGTTAAAATCATGTGATCCCTACCGTTCTCCTACCTGCTTCCTTCCCCCCTCCAGTTCACCCTCGGTCCATTTCTCTTCTACTCCCCCCCTCCACCGGGCCTTCACCCCTTTCCCCATCCCCAATCACCTACCTCCAGCAGACATCAATGTAGAACATTGATTGCAATTGAAGAAGAAAGTACCTTGATACGTAGTTGTGGCACAATCAAGACAGTTTCCTGATTAAACTGCTTAGGCGAATTCTAAATTTAAGTACAGTTCCTTTCCATGTGTTGAAAAATATTATACGGTACGAACACGTTGCGTAATAAAAGACTGAGAGGGGCAAAGGAAAGAAGGAATTGACAGCATGCACATACACAGTCCGTCACATTAATGTGAACTCTGATCGACGTCAACGTGAAAAAAAAAGACAGACGGCAGCACTGACAGTGTAGGCTATATAAAGCATGTCGTGGGATAAACGGAGACATTTCAGTCGTTGTCGTGATGCGGACACAGCCATTTGTCTGACGCTCAAAAGAGCACGATCGTTAGCTTTTGGGCAAGGGTGGAAGAATTTACGAACGGCTAAGATTGTAAACCTTTTGCATCGCGAGGCACGTGTATGACAAATTGGCACTTTCGAAAACCAGTGCCGAGGCGACTTGCTGCACCACAGGGCATAGATGACAGGGTTGAACGACGACTGCGGGGATGTGTAAAAGTGAAGAGAAGTGCAACAATCTGACCGCCAGATGAACCAAGGGAGCAACCAACAGTGTCTTCTCCATGACTGTTCAGTGAACCTTGTCGCGTGCTGGGCAACATAACAATTGTCATTTGGGAACTATTTTCATGGCGTTCCCAGAGACATCTCGTCAATCTGGAAGTCACAATGAAGCCACAAAAGTGTGCATCTATCCGTGTGGCCATGTCCACCGCTACACACAGTTTGCATCTATCCGTGTGGCCATGTCCACCGCTATACACAGTTTGTATCTCTTCGGTACGATGGCATTTAACAGCAGGACAATGCAATGCGTCACACAGCTGGCAGTGTACGTCTGTGGTTTGAAGAGCATAAGGATGCTTTTACAGTACTCCGCAGGCCAGCAAATTTCTCGGATTTGAACGAATTAAAAACTGCTGGAACTCCTAGTTCGGAATTCCTCTATCGGGCTGTTCGATTCCTGAATCCTCAGCTGAGAACAGTAGCGCTCGCTGGCCAGGAGACTGGAGTCAACGTGACTCCGCTCACCTGTCGGTAGCTTCGAGAACCTCACTGACATTTCCTGCACATATCGCGCTGCAAAAACTGGTTTTCAGGCTTTTGACGAGTGGTCACATTAATGTGATTAGTCAGTGTATTGAGTTTTACTTTTAGGTCTGAATAATCCAGAGATATTGAAAGATGTCATTTTATTAACAATATGCAACTGAGACTGCCGAATAAATGACGTAGTTAATGTTTGCTGATTCTCTCCACATGAATATGTCGGGTACAGTGCAGCATAGAAGTCGGTTGTCCCTTTGTCAGAGAGTGCTCTGTGCGAGGGAGGAAGAATCTGAGAAATGATTTATCGGGGCAGATTGAACTCCGAAAGCGCAGGAAACAGGCGAAATTAGATGGACTTACTGCTCATAAAGTTAATGTACCAACTCGCGAAGTTCTTAGACGTAATAGCTGGAGCCAACTTGCACCTTTAACTCGCGAGTACTTCCACATTCATAGGCGAGACGGGCACTGTGTGACGCGGAGGAGCGGCTCGCTAACCGGCGGACGACTCGCGAGCGGCGCCAGCCTTGCCTTCCCTCCTCGCGCAGCCGTGGCGCGGATTGCCGCCGCGCTCGCTAACAAGGTTTTAAAGGTCCTTAAGCCGTAACGAGGTTTCAGATGCTGCCAGACGGGGCCGCGGCACAGCTGCGCGCCGCCAAATGTAAATTAGTAAGCTCCGCGCGCTGCCGGAAAGAGCAGCGATATGGTAGCAGCCGTCTGCCACCGCTAGTGGCCAGAAGAAAATCCCAATAACCTGACCGGATGTTATAGCTCCAACTCCATTTGTGAACCTCGAACCATGATTTATTTTCAAGGAATATTGTTAAGAATTTATTTTATTTACTAACGATTCATCAAGAACATTGACACATTTAATCACACTATGTAGGCATGGAAGTAGTTGCCAGGGAGTAACTGATGAAATCATAACCAAATTCCTGTTAACAAATGGGAATTTTATTCACATTAATAGTGACTAAAAGCATTTTTAAAAGAAACAGATTTAAAATTATATTCAGAAAGCACACATCAAATCCGACAAACATGACAGAGGCAGCTACTAACGTACGGTGGATTGACAGGGAGATTACCGGACAATCCGAACCTCAGGTTGCTCTATCCCACCCCTCCTCCACAAGGGAAAAACGCACCACCCAATTTATAAACAACCGTCTCCCCGCGGGTGGGAAAACGGAGAAGAATTGTGGGACGACCCCAAAGCAAAACCGCTGGTGGCCTCACCAAGAAAACAAGTAGAATTTAACAAGAGTAAATCAAACAACATATGACCAATCACTCAACTTCTAATAAACTGCGACTTCTCGAGAAGACCTGCCGCAGCATCCCCAAATCGCTCTCCCGAACCGTCCGCTGCCAGCCGCTTCAACAGACGGAGGAAGGCGCGCCGATCACCCGTCTCACGGCCTCGCAGCTCGCACCGGCCAGACTGATGTCGTGGGTTGACTCTTGTTGCTGTCGTGTCGACAGCGAAGTCACTGCCCCTCGCTATACGCCGCGGCCCACTGGTCTCAGGGGACGACCTCACAAGCGCCGACGCTCAAGACGGACAAGTCATCTTGCCTCTCAGTGCGCGGCCGACCAACCGATCGAACCAACCGCCAATGACCACTCCCTGAGCAAACTCGAGCGGACTGGCGGCCTAACACACAGACTCAGATGCAGGAACTAAGCCCCGACTGGGCGACCACTTGCTGAGTTCCCTTACTGGCGGAGTGGAAAGACTCATTTTGCCGGCTTTAAAGGTTGATCCGATCGACGGACATACTAGCACTCCGAACGACAAACAGACACTAACTGCCTAACAAATGCGGACGAGAGACAGACTAGCAAGCTGGGGACGAGAGACTGACCCAGACTGACCGACTGGCGAGCTCATAGCGCCCCTTAAATGCACGTGAACAGGCAACCTTTCCCCTTTCTCACCAGAGGGAGACACCAAAGCTGCGATTGCCATAGCGGCGCCACCGCCAGAAACGGAGGGCGGCTGCTTCACACTACGCGCTGCGGGGCGCTCTTCAAACCAGTAATTTTTATCATGGCTCAAACTGAAGCACACTGCAGCCTACAGATAAAATTACACATAATTAAGAGACATAACAATAAAAACAGGTGATAAAACGGAGACTGTTTAAAATTGGTACAAGGCGAACAAGTTGTGAGGAAAATTGCTAGATTCTCATATGGCAGATTAGTTTAGTAGGTTGTTCTACAAATAAAGGTTTGACCTTTTGGTCAGTGATGCTCATTAAAAACACTTAGCAAATAGGCAGGCACTTTAAAAAGGAGACGCACAACACTGAACACCCATGGAAAACACTGCACTATAGAGTACGAGGGCATGTGGGTATGGGGGGGGGGGGGGGGAGGCGTGGGGAGTACCCATAAAGGTGAGAGGGGAGAAAAAGAGGAGAGCCGATCGAGGGAGAGGGCACAGAAAAACGGAGGGAGCAGGGTGGACGGGAGAATGTAGTGGGGAAGACAGTGGAGGGGAAAGGAAAGGGACTCAGGGGGAGAGATTGGAGAGGGTAGGTGGAGAAGAGACAGAATGAAAAGGGGGGGGAGCCCAGGAAAAGGACAGAGGGATGGAGAGAGAGATGGTGATCGTAGTTGATACGAGAGATAAATGTAGGGAAAGAGGGCATCATCCAGGAGGAGGGGTTGATGCAAGCCACCTTGGGAAAGGAGATGAAGAGTATACAAATGGAGGGTAGGGGAGGACACAACGGTGAAAGTGCGGCAGTGGGAGAGGAGCAACCAGGGGATGAGGGGGATCAAGTCGGTGGGAGGTGTAGAGAACGCGGACATGTTAGAGGAAAAGGAACAGATGTGGGAATGGAATCAGGTCTTAGAGGATTCGTGTTTTCTCGAATGTGCAATTCTCACTACTGGTGTTAATTATCATTGTCAGTATTGCGATCATCAAAATGTCTCAGTTGCTGACCCGTGTCGAACTATCGGTCTCGATAAATTAGGATCGAGTCGTAGTTTTCCGGTTGTTTATGAGAGACACATGCTAAGCAGCTGGTCGATATGTGTGAGTTCGGGAGCAGAGGGGACTGAGTTGCAGAGCGGATTTGCGGACAGAGATCTGTGGTCACCAAAAGAAAGCATCAAGAGCCGAGAAGTACGGTACCACTGGGCACTGACACGAGTAGCAAGGAGATCGATGGGCTCTGCAGCTGGTGACGAGGTGGACAGCTCGACTATCCTCTTTTATCGTGCATGGATTAGAGAGGCATCAGCAAGGACAGAGGATCGTGCAGCTGATGTTAGACTACGTGCCAGGACAGCCGGTACGTGAATATGAGGAATCATCGGATGAATTAAGCAGTAGATCGATATTTTGTCATGAGGATTGTACTTACGAACGTAATTAATGTGTAGTATTGTTCTACTCAATAAATAGAGTATCTAGCTGTCAGGAAGTAGAACTCTTGGCCTACTGTAACTGACTACAGGTAATTTGATAACCTTTGTTCAGTTTTGCTGTCTTGTTTATGTAAGCACTCCGTCTTCAGGCCACAAGTGGCCCATTTGGACCATCCAACCACCGTGTCATCCTCAATGAGTATGTGGATAGGAGGGACGTGTGGTCAGCACACCGCTCTCCCCGTCGTTATGATGGTTTTCTGAGCCTGACTTGTTTATGTAAAGTCGGAGAGAAAGAATAACGTTGTCTGAAGTTTGGACAAACAGATTAGTCAAAAGGGTGGGTAGTACTTAAGAAGTAATTTTCTTCAGTTATTAGGCTCAAGTTCAATCTTGAGTATATATCATATGTGGTTTTTAAATGGATATGTACGATGTTTAATAACAAGAAAAGTTTTATAAATTTTCTGTCGTTCTGTGAAACCAATGTGTTTAGAGCGTAGTTGCTCAAAGCTCATTGTTATTTTTGAGAGCATAGTAAGCTCGTTAATAGAAGGTGAAGTTTTTTCTTTTATGAAGTCGTAACTTTAATTAACTGGTGTTCCACATAAAACTGCAAAGATCATTTACTTGTGCAGACATATCAAGAATTAATCTTTTTGCTATGAACTGAGTAATACACTAGAACATGGTAAAACTGTTGCAGCAATGTTTGATTATTGTTTGGACTACTGATGGCGAATAAATGTTTTTAGAAGTTTCTCTTGGGATTCAGTAAACCTACTGTATCTTCCACTTCCCTAAATGTATGAAAGGCAATTGGCAGCCTTAGTTTGTACTACGAAAGTGATCACTATATTGCATTGCAAACAGATTACGCGTATTTATTCCAGCAAAGAAAATCACAAGGCATGCCACTTAAGACACAAAGACGTTGAGCAAACATCTGACCAACGAATCCAAGAGTGTGACCAAAGGGAAACTGGATATGCTGCACAACTATTAGCAGAGGCTGGTAACTTGTTCGTTGGCTGAAAGTTAATGTCTAATAAAACTGGTACACGAGAGCTGTGGTTTCTGTCAAATTACATCAGGTGGTAATGTCTTTTTTTAAAGAATTCCGTCATTATTGGCAATTTATCTAATAAATGTTGATCTATCAAAGACGAAATAACTTTTAAAGTTACAAAACTGTTAACAAAGATATTTTTTAAGGAAAATTTAATTTCATGGCTGAACAATTATCGAATACTGTCCAGATTTTCCTCTTTAGATAACTTCATTTGAAACTCGTTTCTAACTATTGACTATGGAGATACGGAGATGTCCATGGGCCGTGCATTAGGGAGATGCCTTTTCTGCGAAGGTACGTGCGTTTTGGCCCATGAAGAGGCACAATGGAACACAAAAATGTTGGAAAAGTCGGCAGAGAGTCATCTCGATACCTACAGGGTGTTACAACAAGGTACCGCCAAACTTTCAGGAACCATTCCTCACACACAAAGAAAGAAAATATGTTATGTGGACACGTGTCCGGAAACGCTCACTTTCCATGTTAGAGCCATTTTATTACTTCTCTTCAAATCATATTAATCATGGAATGGAAAGATACAGCAACAGAACGTACCAGCGTGACTTCAAACACTTTGTTACAGAAATGTTCAAAATGTCCTCCGTTAGCGAGGATACGTGCATCCACCCTCCGTCGCATGGAAGCCCTGATGCACTGATGCAGCCCTGGAGAATGGCGTATTGTATCACAGCCGTCCACAATACGAGCACGAAGAGTCTCTACATTTGGTACCGGGGTTGCGTGGACAAGAGCTTTCAAATTCCCCCATAAATGAATGTCAAGAGGGTTGAGGTCAGGAGAGCGTTGAGGCCATGGAATTGGTTCGCCACTACCAATCCATCGATCATCGAATCTGTTGTTGAGAAGCGTACGAACACTTCGACTGAAATGTGCAGAAGCTCCATCGTACATGAACCACATGTTGTGTCGTACTTGTAAAGGCACATGTTCTAGCAGCACAGGGAGAGTATCCCGTATGAAATCACGATAACTTGCTCCATTGAGTGTAGGTGGAAGAGCATACTGACGAAACTAAAATGAGCTCTAACATGGAAATTAAGCGTTTCCGGACACATGTCCACATAACATCTTTTCTTAATTTGTGTGTGAGGAATGTTTCCCGAAAGTTTGGCCGTACCTTTTTGTAACACCCTGTATAAGCGTCAACAGCATTTCTCCAGCCACAAATGACGAGATGAAGTTCGTCACGTCCTTCCAACATAATTTAAGGTCCCTCTACAGACCAAAACTATCACCTGTGAGTTAACTGGCCACCATTATTCCTCGAGAAGCAAGTGCGCTAATAGTCATTCTGAAAACTAAAGCAATATTTATCTGCATAAACCATTCGTACAGTGGGTCGTTGTCAAAACTACAGGCTGCTGACCCTATGAAGATGGCATCATCTATACAAACGGGACAGCTTGTGCTTGGGAAAAGTTACTGTAAGAGATTCATTCAAGCACTTATCGGGATACTGCAAACCATGAGAAAGTTGGGCTTCCCTTGTTCGAACTCGATGTGCGGTTAAAGTCACATATGTATGTATCCTATCAAACAGAGTTCAAACGGCATATTGGCATTAAACTATTTACAAAATGATGTGAAATTAATTGTGAGGAGCTCTGTTCTTTCACTGTACATTAAGGTTCGTTTATTTTACATTCATGTATACAAACTAGAAAGAATTACCGCCTCTATTGGAACTGTCTTTAGTCTTCCATCTTTCGTCACAGTTTCAACTGGAACGATGTACAAAGGGCTACGAGGACTCGTAGGTTACCTTCTGAACATCAGTTTCTTAGCTGTTGTAAGTCGGTTTTCATACGCTACATTTTGTTACTTCGCGTGTCGGTCAGAACATATGTTTCAGCATTTTTTACACTCACCCATGAGCCAAATTGTTCAGTGACCACTCTCGTTGCCAAATTTATGTACTCTCCGTATTATCCGTTGGTATAACTGTTCAAATGTTCAAATGTGTGTGAAATCTTATGGGTCTTAACTACTAAGGTCATGAGCCCCTAAGCTAATACACTACTTAAACTAAATTATCCTAAGGACAAACACACACACCCATGCCTGAGGGAGGACTCGAAGCTCCGCCGGGACCAGCCGCACAATCCATGACTGCAGCGCCCCAGACCGCTCGTCTAATCCCGTGCGGTGGTCTAACTGTTGAGCTACAGTTTTCCAGTCTAGACTTACGTACGTTTAATATGTCACCAATGTCGTAGAAGTACAGCATGTTCCTAAATATCTCGCCAAACTAAAGAATGCTACCACTTTCGAGACCTAAAACTGTTTCTATACAGCCATTACACATCAGACCTTCGCGCATTACCAAACTCAGGTTTTTGGGATAGATGTCAAAAATAGCAAGTCTTTCGTTGTCATACAAATAAAATCTTACGTATCACTACATTACTTGCACTAAGCTGATATTTTGTAATCATCTAACTGCTCATTTGTTCCATTCGCTTTTGATGGATTATAAAATATATGAATATATATATGAAAATACTAACCATAATTTCGTCGAACTGAGTAAACTGTGAAAGGATACGTGGCGGCCTTAACTCAAATTCTGGGGAAGACGTTCGCGCATGTTGATATCTGCTCCACTATAAAGTGCTGCCATTAAGCTTAGCACGTATTCTTCAGTGTAATCACAAATATACTTTTTGTACCTCTCGTTTCCTCGTGTGATGTGGGTGCAACCATATACCTAATCTATGGTGGATTCTCAATGTGTGGAACATGTCATGAAGAGGGTAACGTATACGCAAACGGGCATTTTATTCTATATTGTGATTTTCACGAACTAACATATACGGACATGGGCATGTGCTGAAGGTGCTTTTTATCTTTAAATATTTGGTTCCTGGCAAATGTTTGTGTGAAGCGCTATATTTTATTCTCCACAGTGACAACATGGCATGAGGCTCTCACAACGAACACGTTTAATAACAAAATGTTGTAAGTCGAGAAAATGACACTTATATCTTTCGAAAGCATTTCAAGACTAAAGACGAAGTTTTGAAATTCTTTCTATGGAAACTTTTTTACCGGTTACTAGTGACTAGAGCTTACGTTGCAATTGGTTCTGCCTGGTGTTTGTTTGTAAAAATTAGAGAAGTTAACATCCGACGGAAATCGCACTATCCAACAGCGCACATGGCCTCACTGATTGGACTCTACCCCCGAGGCACTAGCATCGATTTTATCATCGGGAAATATACGTTACCACTTGTTTCTTTGTCGGTAAATCCTCACAAAGAAACGTTCTTTCATAACTACGTCCAGAAACGTTAAGGTTAGGTACCTCGTTGAATATTTCATTGGCCGACATGACGGATGTCTACATTTTCCATTTGTTGTTATCGCAGTGTCGCTATTTGCGGATGACTGCTAGAGGCTAGTTTGTGTGCTCTGCTTTGACAGACAGCAAAACCCTGTTAATCACTTTTATGTAAGTACGGGCACAGAGATCAAAATCTCAGGTGGACCTAGAGCAGTTTTCCGTATTTATTGCCTCTGTTTCGGTCCTTTCTTTCCTTGGTAACCTAATGAAATAGCAAACAATTATTTTAAAGTGTGTTTGAAATTAAATTGTGTCTGTGTTAGTGTGTGAGCATTCTAGTGACACTATGAAGTGTCTTTACTTGCATGGTCAATGAGTACCAGAAAGTTGTTATTCTTGTCTAGTTATCTTGCCTTCTCGACATTCAGTTACGCGACGTACTTCAGAGGTTTAAAATTGATAACTTAGAAGACGCAGTACTCGTATGATTCTAATTGGTGATCTCTTCGTAGTGTACTGTGCAGTGCCGTGTCCTTACAGTAAGTGGCGTGCTTTTTGGGAAATGACAAATACGACCTAAACACCCTTACAGCTCACAGGGTACAACATATGTACAACACGAATTCTGGACATTTATTACTATAAAAGTGGCAACGTTATCCCAGCTGAAAGAAAATCTATCATTATTAAACATTTTCTCGCCAGCGAGGGGAACACGTATAAGTCTTACATCAAGCACACCAAAACCACTCCCAACGAGACATCCATGTCGCTATGCATATAATAAAGCAAGCCAAAGGAAGCACAACTATAAGCGATACTAAAAACTTAGCCCTGAGGAACGTATGATATAGTGAATTATAACAGACGTCTTTGTTCCAATTTGCGTAAACCACCAGATTGATTTTTATCGTACATATACGATAGGTACTCGTGAATTAGCATATTACGTACTAGTGTATTTCGTACTTGTATAATACTTTGTGTAATTATGAAACAACTATAAAGGTTCAAAAATTAACATCGGGAAGATGAAACTTCTACTAGAATATATGTCTATCTCTCAAAACTTGAAAATAGTGAACTACATGTAGCAAAATTCAGTCATACGTTTATAAAGCCACCCATGAATTTCACTCCAAAATTCACTTACAGTTATGCGCTGGTTACCAGTCACCGTTGCAACTATGTTCGCTACCAGGCGCGTAGTTGCTTCATTACGTCATTTGTAGCAGTTGATTCCCTCAGTAAAGTGTTAGATAGATAGGTTGAAGTAATGTTAAAAATTATAGGCACGCTGCAGGATTAAATGAGTGAACTTTAGTTCTGATGGCGTAACACAGCTAAACGGAAACGCTACGAAATTGCAGATTTCTCTTCCTCGAAATGACTCGAGACTTACACGCCAAACTGAGAATGCTGTTACTTGTTCGTAAAGTAAATCCACTATTAACGAACCCTTCTCTGGTAAACGGTAGAAATAACATTGCCCGCCGTATCGAATGCGTGTCTAAAAGCATTTAACAGTAAGTTCACCCGTAGTTCACTGTTAACAAATCCTGCTGAACACATTTCTAATTCTCAGTATCTTCTGTGTCGAATTAGAATTACGTTATTAACAAAGTTCAATAACAGTCACATAGCAGGTTTCTTAATGAAAGATACATGAGTATTCAAGGTAGCTTAACACAATATTCAACTTTCCATCATAGGTTTAACAGAATTCAATCACAAGGCTGAATAAAAATGTTTCATACGTAGAATGACAGTGAAGCACTTTCTCTTACGTATGCTCACCTATACGTCTCCCCATCTACTCTGAATCATCGGGCATTTGTGCCAAGAATATTGGTGAATTTATCACTCTGCATAAGTCACTGATCTCTCTTGCAGATCGAAAGTGTAGTTTAACGAAAGTAATAGGAACACAAAACTGTGCGTCACTAATTCTCATTTATTGTTTGCAGAAAGGAATGTGGGGGCACTGCAAAGGGCTGTAAGGGCTTGAGAGGTAAACCTTTGATTGAAGGCAAACATGTGTACTTTTAAATGTTGATGAAATTATGAAAGCTACTCGTATGTTTATTAAAAGTATGCATGCACTACAAGGGAGATACCATCATAGCTTCGCGTCTGGTTGCACCTCTTCCTACTTTTCGAACTACACAGAATCTCTCCTAAATATAGCGGATCCTCATTTATCCGGACTAAATGTGACCATAAGTGATACGTATTAAAATAACCCTGTCATTTAGAAGAAATATAATTATGTTTGGGAAGTGCCTTAAACTTGCATGTAATATTTATTTTAACGTGAACATACGAATTACACAAAATTTTAGTATGTTTTGTACGGGTACTGAATACAAAACGTACGGTAAGTTTTACACAATGATATAATCAATTTCTTTAGAACCCGATTGTTACATTTTTCACATCCAGCACGATCATGCCGCCGCTACACCAGCATTAGTTTGGGCGAAGAATTTGCGCCTGGCGTTCCAAATAAAGCTGAGCTGTTGTCTCTGTACGTATCATAAACTCTTGATTTGAGCGCTAACTTTTAATCCATCTTCACTAAAGTCACGTTAGCAGACAAAAGAACGTTGATTATTTTGTCATTAGGAATCGTACCGTAACCACCATCGATACAATTTCTCAGCCAGTCATTTAGCGTTATTAACAGATATGTCTGAGCATCACATATGTGTTGCAACGAACTATGATGGATCGACGTTGCCACAACTTTATTCAAAGTGCAACAGTCTCATGAGAGTACACAGTACCAATCTCGGGTTCTATTGATCATAGAGATAAAGCGTCAAGTGTTCTGGATAATAATTTGCCTTTCGACCATTTATATATCAGTCGAGGAGAATGGCGTACTATAGGTCTCCTGCAGTACGGGGTCAAAGTTTAAACATTACACGCATACAGTAGCACAAGAAAACTGAGCAATTCGGTTGATTATATGTGTGGTCCCGAAGCAATAATTTTTGTTACGAAAAGTACACATTATGGGTATGTTCATTCGTTATTTCTATTCATAGCAGAATTTTTACCATATGTTTCTAAGATGGCATTCACGAGGCACTGGAAAACATCATTGTCCGTTACGGGATATTCATAGGTACATTTGAACGTAAAATATATACGTACTATCCAGTCTGATACTTAAGTGTATACTTAAATGACGTTGTTAACACATGAAAAGTTTGCTAGGGTCATCGCAAGGGTTCTGAGATCCCAAACTACCTTTTTAGACAGTACTTTTCACCATAAGTCTATATGGCCGCTGTCTCTGAATGACGGGCACTTCACGCCTATACGAATATGCCCGAAGTGATTCTACAGTGACAGAAATGGGCAGAAAATGGTTTTAAAATGCCTGAAAAGAATTAAAGTAAATACCAAAACATGTCTAAAACTTTAAAACTGCACTTTCAGTAATATGTCTCTAACAGCATTTTTACCCTTAAGATACAAATCAAAAGCTCGGTGTTTTCGATGAACTGCGGTCGATGTGGAAAGCATCCAGAAAAGTTATAAAGGAAACGATGTTGTGTTAACCTTACACTACCTGCACTTACTTGTAGTTTTTATGAGCCAAAGTGTATAACTGTGTGAAGTACACAGGGTGTTCCAAAAAGGTACGGCCAAACTTTCAGGAAACATTCGTCACACACAAAGAAAGAAAATATGTTATCTGTACATGTGTCCGGAAACGCTTACTTTCCATGATAGAGCTCATCTTATTACTTCTCTTCAAATCACATTAATCATGGAATGGAAACACACAGCAACAGAACGTACCAGCGTGACTTCAAACACTTTGTTACAGGAAATGTTCAAAATGTCCTCCGTTAGCGAGGATACGTGCATCCAACATCCGTCGCATGGAAGCCCTGTCGCGCTGATGCAGCCCTGGAGAATGGCGTATTGTATCACAGACGTCCACAATACGAGCACAAAGAGTCTCTACATTTGGTACCGGGGTTGCGTAGACAAGAGCTTTCAAATGCCCCCATAAATGAAAGACAAGAGGGTTGAGGTCAGGAGAGCGTGGAGGCCATGGAATTGGTCCGCCTCTACCGATCCATCGGTCACCGAATCTGTTGTTGAGAAGCGTACGAACACTTCGACTGAAATGTGCAGGAGCTCCATCGTGCATAAACCACATGTTGTGTTGTACTTGTAAAGGCACATGTTCTAGCAGCACAGGTAGAGTATCCCGTATGAAATCGTGATAACATGCTCCATTGAGGGTAGGTGGAAGAACATGAGGCCCAATCAAGACAACACCAACAATGCCTGCACAAACGTTCACAAAAAATGTGTGTTGATGACGTGATTGCACAATTGCGTGCGAATTCTCGTCAGCCCGCACATGTTGATTGTAAAAATTTACGATTTGATCACGTTGGAATGAAGCCTCATCCGTAAAGAACCATGGATGATTGGATGAACCATTCGCAGAAGTGTTCCCGTGGAGGCCAATCAATTAGCTACTGATAGTGCCTGCACACGCTGTAAATGGTACGGAAACAACTGGTTCTCGCGTAGCACTCTCCATACAGTGACGTGGTCAGCGTTACCTTATACAGCATCAACTTCTCTAACGCTGGCATTAGGGTTACTGCACGAAGAATTGCCTCGTCCATTGCAGGTGTCCTCGTCGTTCTAGGTCTTACCCAGTCGCGAGTCATAGGTTGGAATGTTCCGTGTTCCCTAAGACGCCGATCAATTGCTTCGAACGTCTTCCTGTCGGGCCACCTTCGTTCTAGAAATCTGTTTCGATACAAACGTATCGCGCCACGGCTATTGCCCCGTGCTAATCCATACATCGAACGGGCCTCTGCTAACTCCGCACTTGTAAACATTGCACTGACTGCAAAACTACGTTCGTGATGAACACTAACCTGTTGATGCTACGTACTGATGTGCTTGATGCTAGTACTGTAGAGCAATGAGTCGCATATCAACACAAGGACCGAAGTCAACATTACCTTCCGTCAATTGGGCCAACTGGCGGTGAATCGAGGAAGTACAATACATACTCACGAAACTAAAATGAGCTCCAACATGGAAATTAAGCATTTCCGGACTCATGTCCACATAACATCTTTTCTTTATTTGTGTGTGAGGAATGTTTCCTGAAAGTTTGGCCGTAACTTTTTGTAACACCCTGTATAAACTAACTATCTATACAAGCACTTCACACTAAAAAGGGAACCAGTGGAAAAATGGTTCTGTCGGAGGAACAAATAGGCGAGAACGTTCCTCTTTAAGAGATCCTGACAAAAAAATGGGAAAACGTCTACTTCAATCTTCGTTCCACCTTCCTCAGCAAAAATATAGGATACGATTATACTCTCACCTTTTGTGGTGAAAGAGAGTAGCAGTGAGACACCATCTGTGAAAGAGAGAGGAGCCAGTGCCAGAGGAACTAGGAGAGAGAAAAGAGAGAGAGAGAGAGTGAGAGAGAGAGAGAGAGAGAGGAAGAGGCACTGATTGTTGTGTCAGTGGTAGTAGGAAAGAAAGACAAAAGCAGACAGTGCCACTAGGAGCTACTGTACGCTAGTGAGAGTAAAAAGCCAGAGTGGGAGAGACATACAGTGTATAGACATTGTTAGCGAGAGGAAGATGCTGAATGTGAAGGCTTAATTACAAAGGGTGACTGGGTGAAAGGATTTAGAAAGTTCTGTGGTAAAAGAGCGCGGATTCTTTGGCATTCCAAAATTTTTGGTGAATAGGGCTGAATGATGGTTGAGGCAGCTGTATCCCCATTTTTCTGTAAGTCTTTTAAAGATGAACGTATTCGTCGTTTTTTGTGCTCCGTTAGCGGCATTTTTGCTCTGTTGATGCTGCTTAAGCTACGAGGCTAGATTCAGCAACAGTGTTGTTCACCAGTTTATCCATCCCACGTAGCGCATCTTTCTGTCCATGGCAGTGTCACCTTCCTTTCCTGTGGCGTCATTTTACACTCGCAACAAGCAGAGACAGTCCAGTACTACACAACAAAATGTTGACTTCTTAACTCATGCCGGAATCCTGTGTACGGCCATTGGCTAAATTAATATTTTCTGGTTATCGTCGTCGATTGTTGCCTTTATTGCTTTCGGAGTAAGGAACAGAGCTGAATTGCTCCGTGAAATAAGTCTCAGTGAACACATCACCTAGGAGGAATTCAACGAGGACATAAGCACTAAATTTAAGGTAGGACAGGGAGGGTTAGCAATTTTCTAAATGTCACCTCTAGGGTCCGTTTGCTTACTGGTATCTCTAATACCCAGTAGCACGTCCTCTTGCGTTGATGCATGCCTATATTCGTCGTGGCATACTATTCACAAGTTCATCAAGGCACTGTTGGTCCAGATTCTCCCACTCCTCAACGGAGATTCAGCGTATGTGCCTCAGAGTGGTTGGTGGGTCATGTCGTCCCATAAACAGCCCTTTTTTATCCATCCCTGGTATGGTCGATAGGGTTCATGTCTGGAGAACATGCTGGCCGCTCTACTCGAGCGATGTCGTTATCCTGGAGGAAGTCATTCAAAAGATGTGCACGATGGGGGTGCGAATTGTCGTCCATGAAGACGAATGCCTCGCCAAAATTGCTGTCGATATGGTTGCACTATAGGTCGGAGGATGGCATTTACGTATCGTACAGCTATTACGGCGTCTTCCATGACCACCAGTAGCGTACGTCGGCCCCACATAATGCCACCCCACAACAGCTGGGAACATCCACCTTGCTCCACTCGCTGGACACTGTGTCTGTGGCGTCTCCGACGATTGTCTGGTTGAAGGCAAATGTGACAACTCATCGGTGAAGGGAACGTGATGCCAATCCTGAGTATTCCATTCGTCATGGTTTTGGGCAAATCTGTACGGCGCTGTATAGTGCCGTCGTTGAAAAGATGGACCTCGCCATAGACGTCGGAAGTGAAGTTCCACATCATGCAGCCTATTGCGCACAATTTGTGTCGTAACACGACGTCTTGTGGCTGCACGAAAAGCTTTATTCAACATGGTGGTTTTGCTGTCAGGGTTCCTCCGAGCTATAATCCGTAATTAGTGGTCATCCACTGCGGTAGTAGCCCTTGGGCGGCCTGTGCGAGGTATGTCATCGACAGTTCCTGTCTCTCTGTATCTCCTCCATGTAAGAACAACATCGCTTCGGATCACTCCGAGACGCCTTCCCTTGATGAGAGCCATTCCTGGCACAAAGTAACAATGTGGACGCTATCGAACCGCGGTATTTACCGTCTAGGCACGGTTGAAGTACAGACAACACGAGCCGTGTACCTCCTTCCTGTTGAGGTGACTTGAACTAATCGGCTGTCTGGCCCCCTATGTCTAACAGGTGCTGCTCATGCATGAATTTTTAGATCTGTGGGAGGGTTTCGTGACATCTCTGAACAGTCAAATGGACTGTGTCTGTGTTCTGTGACACAGTATCCATAGCCAACGTCTGTCTTCAGAAGTTCTGGGAACAGGGGTGATGCAAAACATTTTGATGTTTTTAGATCTCCAGAACACGTGGAATTATACTGCAACATCCTGGCACACGTAAGCCTTGTAATGGAATACACTCCTGGAAATGGAAAAAAGAACACATTGACACCAGTGTGTCAGACCCACCATACTTGCTCCGGACACTGCGAGAGGGCTGTACGAGCAATGATCACACGCACGGCACAGCGGACACACCAGGAACCGCGGTGTTGGCCGTCGAATGGCGCTAGCTGCGCAGCATTTGTGCACCGCCGCCGTCAGTGTCAGCCAGTTTGCAGTGGCATACAGAGCTCCATCGCAGTCTTTAACACTGGTAGCATGCCGCGACAGCGTGGACGTGAACCGTATGTGCAGTTGACGGACTTTGAGCGAGGGCGTATAGTGGGCATGCGGGAGGCCGGGTGGACGTACCGCCGAATTGTTCAACACGTGGGGCGTGAGGTCTCCACAGTACATCGATGTGTCGGCGGAAGGAGCACGTGCCCGTCGACCTGGGACCGGACCGCAGCGACGCACAGATGCACGCCAGGACCGTAGGATCCTACGCAGAGCCGTAGGGGACCGCACCGCCACTTCCCAGCAAATTAGGGACACTGTTGCTCCTGGGGTATCGGCGAGGACCATTCGCAACCGTCTCCATGAAGCTGGGCTACGGTCCCGCACACCGTTAGGCCGTCTTCCCCTCACGCCCCAACATCGTGCAGCCCGCCTCCAGTGGTGTCGCGACAGGCGTCAATGGAGGGACGAATGGAGACGTGTCGTCTTCAGCGATGAGAGTCGCTTCTGCCTTGGTGCCAATGATGGTCGTATGCGTGTTTGGCGCCGTGCAGGTCAGCGCCACAATCAGGACTGCATACGACCGAGGCACGCAGGGCCAACACCCGGCATCATGGTGTGGGGAGCGATCTCCTACACTGGCCGTACACCTCTGGTGATCGTCGAGGGGACACTGAATAGTGCAAGGTGCATCCAAACCGTCATCGAACCCATCGTTCTACCATTCCTAGACCGGCAAGGGAACTTGCTGTTCCAACAGGACAATGCACGTCCGCATGTATCCCGTGCCACCCAACGTGCTCTAGAAGGTGTAAGTCAACTACCCTGGCCAGCAAGATCTCCGGATCTGTCCCCCATTGAGCATGTTTGGGACTGGATGAAGCGTCGTCTCACGCGGTCTGCACGTCCAGCACGAACGCTGGTCCAACTGAGGCGCCAGGTGGAAATGGCATGGCAAGCCGTTCCACAGGACTACATCCAGCATCTCTACGATCATCTCCGTGGTAGAATAGCAGCCTGCATTGCTGCGAAAGGTGGATATACACTGTACTAGTGCCGACGTTGTGCATGCTCTGTTGCCTGTGTCTATGTGCCTGTGGTTCTGTCAGTGTGATCATGTGATGTATCTGACCCCAGGAATGTGTCAGTAAAGTTTCCCCTTCCTGGGACAATGAATTCACGGTGTTCTTATTTCAATTTCCAGGAGGGTATAACAAGTGAGAAATGTTATGTGACTCAAAGACATTGTCTGCGCTAGGTAACATCGCCGGTAAAGTTAGAAGAATACTGCATCACGGCTATAGAATAAAAAATCCACACCGCAGATCTCGAACCGGCACACAACAAACACGAAAACAGGATCCTTCGGAGGACATAAACTCAGGCACAGCCATGGACACTGATGTATGTGCAGAAACAACAACACAAACACAACAACAGTATTGTACATAGACCCATAATTCACCGAAGTGTAATATCTAAAATAGAAAAATAAGGAAATTAAAAGAAAAGCAGACATAACACGTGATTTTATCAGGCATCTAAACTGCGCTTTGAATATGGTAACGAAAAAATATAAAGGAAAATGGCTAACACAAGCAATGAATCAATTATCATATCTAAGGAATACTCCAGACAGGAAGGCGAGGGTCGTAGTTCTGAGGCTTCCATCCCGCCTCTAGCAGTAGTCAAGAAAAGCAGCATCACGCACACAACATATAACGTAACAGCATGCATACAGCATGGAGAACTGTGTCCACATACAGTCACATGAATAGTGCAGTGGGTATTCCCTACATAAATACTTAAAGTAGTACTAATTCTTAGACAGTAGAAGCAAATACACAAAGAGTCAATCATAACATATTTCATTTAGTAATGTAAAACCACATAATTTTGTTTGGTACCCCAGTTGGGACACACTCAATGTCTCTGCTAGGCCCTCCCACCAGGAATAGCAACAACGCGAATCATAATTACATGTTTTATTTTAACAGTAAACAAAAATCTGTAGACCTTCCTTTCCCTGACTTCCTATTGTTTTCTTCTAAATTAATTACATTTATTATTCTAATACTGTTTCCTGAAATTAATTTAATTTTCTCTGTATTTAATTGCTATTACCTTTTTTATATTGCTCAAATCAGATGTTTGCTAATAATGTGGAACAATGTACTATTACATGTGAATTGTACAACGTACGACTTGCTTTTTAAAATATCAGGCCGCAGGTCTTGCATATGCACTAGGTGAAATGAAATGAGATTTATTATTATTATTATTATTATTATTATTATTATTATTTACATGCGGCTTGTACCGGCGGAGGTTCGAGTCCTCCCTCGGGCATAGGTGTGTGTGTTTGTCCTTAGGATAATTTAGGTTAAGTAGTGTGTAAGCTTAGGGACTGATAACGTTAGAAGTTATGTCATAAGATTTCACATTTCATTTGAACATTTTTGATTATTATTAACATGTTCCATTACATAATGGACCACAGATCGGTAGTGGAGTGAGAACTATGTTAATAAGGCGCAGAATGCCTGCTTAATATCCATAAATGAAAAATGTTACATTGACAAGAAAATTTAAATTTTAATAATTATCTGCAGAGCAATTAAAGAACGGACTGTTTACAATAAATGACTTGTTTCACTCCTTTGTAAAAATGTTTCTTCCCCAGTTACAGTCAGCCAATACTTGGGCCTTTGTCACTACACACAAATGTTACATGCAACGGAGACTCTTATGATCTGCCAAATACATGCCATTATGCGTCTCCAAGATGTAAGGTTATAAATCGCAGACCCACAAAGTCTTAAATTGTGGGACACTAAAATACCTCCTACTCACATAATTAAAAGTAAGTCATTTCTTATAACATACTTCAGGCTCTAAGTTTTAATGAGTGATAATAATCTAGTGAACCACCAAATAAACATGAGGTGGGAATGGGTTGGAATACACCCTACTAGGTCAAAGGCTGAAGTTGAACTCGTACAGAACACGGAAAAACACTTAAAATAATTATTACCTGAAGCACCATTTGTCTTACAAACCTCCAAGACAATATCATGTGTTCTATAAACTGTCACGTATATTGTAATAAAAACCTAAGTACATTGAAGACTAAAGGCTAATGTAACACTCCCGGCAACCCCGTGGTTCAAAATTTTAGACAACTCTTTTACAGGAAGCACCATATTAAATGTTTAGCTAATAGACCACTTATTACTAATGGGCGTCTCACATTCACGCACCACACCCACAGCAACAACAAGTTCCATCATCAATGGCTCAAGTGCTACTTAGTTGCATCCGTAATGATCACGACCAAGCTGTTAAGACGCCAATGTAGTTCATCTGCCCAAGCCAGAACACCAGGAGACTGGAGACCAACTCTCAGAACACACTGGAAGTTCCAGGACCACAATCTATGGAGAATTGACCCAAGTGAAACACAGTCCACGATTAAGAAGTCCACAGTTGATAACAATGAGCTTGCATCCCTTATTGTGTGTAGTAGAGACCATGTACCCGCAGAAAATTCCGTCCTGGAAAGTCTAATATTGTTAGATAGGCGTGCCAAGGTTTCGTTGCGAGGTCGGGTTTGGTACATTTACAGCACCTGGGGCTAATCCGATTTCCAGTACATGTAACGGAGCTCACACACTGTCAATTCCAGCATCCAGTATCACCTCAGATCCTTCCTGGTCACTGGCTCACAACCGACTCCATTCATGGCCGCCTGTCTATGTCCTCGGCTTCGGAACAGGAAGCGCCAGTGCACAGAGCCAAAGATCAAACGGCTCACGCCAATGACAATGACGTCACAGTTGAGTAATATTACGAATGTTGGGGTATCTATTTACGTCTTTTGTTGCGGACACAAAAAAGGCTTTTTAAATAGTACGTAACTTCTCTTATAATGCTGAAAGCCCTAACATTAGTACAGTGTTTGGTTTGTTATTAGGTACTGAAATTCATACATTTCGGAATTATGTTGATGTTCATTCTTGTTAAGCAGCCAGTTTACGCTTTGGTTTATTACTCACTTGAATAATATGATTCCTACCTCTCCAAATTGCTATATTTCAGTGAAATGTGGTCCACAGTCTGGCGACCTCCAGGACATGGTTACATGGTGTCGTTAGTTATTCTATATCGATGGCAGTAAACCATCAATTTTCCTTGTCCCGTCAACATCACTGTGAAACTGAGGGACATTGGTGATTTGTTCGGCAGACTTTGTAGCACCGTTGGAAAATATTCTTCTGTAATGAGTAATTTTGTAGGCTGTTGCCGTTCTTTCTGTACCTAAAGAAACTAGCAGACTGATCTGTAGCGAAGGCTGCAGCTAAGTTTATGTTGGAGTGCGACAGTTTGGTTGTGAATTGGTGGAGCCAACGAATAAGAATTGTAGAAAACTAGGCGTGGTGACAGACTGATCTGTGACCAAGGTCGATTCTAGGTTGGAAAATTTCGTTATGAATTGGCAAAGTCTATGAACCTCAACACAAAAATATGATAGCCTTCATAGATCGATGTGTAGCGTAGCCCGACTTTGTAAGTAGGCTGTTTACGTTTTTATGTTGGTAACGCCACATAGATACCTATATGAGAATCACTGACTGTGCTGAGTGAAGTCTGTGGCAGATTTGCCTTGTTGGAATATTCGCTATAGTAGTGTTGGGTTGTTGGATGTGAACAGCACGTAACGTTGCGCAGTTGGAGGTGAGCCGCCAGCAGTGGTGGATACGGAGAGAGAGATGGCAGAATTTTGAGAGCGGACGATCTGGACGAGTGTCGATCAGAAAGAGTAAATTTGTAGTATTGGATATCATGACATATATGATGACTTTTGAACGTTATTAAGGTAAATACCTAGCTTGTTCTCTATCAAAATCTTTAATTTTATAACTATGCCTAACAGTAGTTACTGCTTTCTGTAGTTTGAATCTTTTATTTAGCTGGCAGTATTGGCGCTCGCTGTATTGTAGTAGTTCGAGTAACGAAGATTTTTGTGAGGTGATTCATGAAAGATATAGGTTATTGTCAGTCAGGGCCATTCTTTTGTAGGGAATTTTGAAAGTCAGAGTACGTTGCGCCAAAAATATTGTGTGTCAGTTTAGTGTTGATCAGAATTAGCTCAGTAATTCATTTATTTCTCTAAGGGGACGTTTCAACTTGTATGTTCGTCACTGCCATAATCTACTTCTGTGCCTTTATTTCCGATTTTGTCCAAAATTTGGACAATATGGTTAAATTATATTCTAATAGAACAAAATAAGAGCTAACTTTATTTAAGAACCATAAGAAAGTACTAATGAGCATTTTGGATGACTACCGATAACCAGCTCACTATTTGCAATATTTAATTCCCGTAAGTCATTGCACAGTTACCAACCAAAGCACACAATGCAAGGACAGGTACACTGTAACTACACTTATACCTAAAGCACAATCCGTAACATACTTTCCACATCCCAAGAGGCAAAAAGTGTAAATTTTAGCCACTTTTGAAACGTAAACAGAGGCTGTACGCAGAATAGTTCCGTCAGGGAACGAGGCAGCGCAGGAACGTGGAGAGCCGGGGGGTGGTGGAGTTGGGTGCAGCACCAACACGGAAGTTGGCGGGCAGGCGGCAGGTGCGGTGTGTGGCGGAGAGAGCGCGGCGCAGCGGCGCAGAATTTATGAAGCGCGACGCCGCACCAAGGCGCACCGGGTCTCGGCGTCGCATCCCACACAGAAGGCGCTCGCACAGGGCCCGCCAGCGGCGCCGCCTTAAAGGGGATCATACGCCGTAGGCGCTGCCACAGGAGCTGTTGCCGCAGGGCCGTAGAACAGAGCTGAGGCGCGGTGAGGCGTGTTGCGAGCCCTAGCACTGCCTTCGTGGCTCATCACCCAGCTGAGCACATCACGTATTCTACACGACTACATTGCTTGCACAGCCCACTAATATTTATTTATTTATTTAGTTAACAGTACAGAGTAACCCACCACCTTGAAACGTATAGTAGGCCGGATACAGTTCCCCACAGTCGTTTAATGAACAAAGTAAGAGCATATGGAGTATCAGATCAATTGTGTGATAGGATTGAAGAGTTCCTAGATAACAGAACGCAGCATGTCGTTCTCAATGGAGAGAAGTCTTCCGAAGTAAGAGTGATTTCCGGTGTGCCGCAGGGGAGTGTCGTAGGACCGTTGCTATTCACAATATGCATAAATGACCTTGTGGATAACATCGGAAGTTCACTGAGGCTTTCAGAGGATGATGCTGTGGTATATTGAGAAGTTGTAACAATGAAAAATTGTACTAAAATGGAGGAGGATCTGCAACGAACTGACGCATGGTGGAGAGAATGGCAATTGAATCTCAATGTAGACAAGTGTAATGTGCTGCAAATACATAGGAAGAAAGATCATTTCTCATTTAGCTACAATATAGCACGTCAGCAACTGGAAGCAGTTAATTCCATCAATTATCTGGGAGTAGTCATTATGAGTGACTTAAAATGGAATAATCATATAAAGTTGATGGTCGGTAAAGTAGATGCCAGACTGAAATTCATTGGAAGAAAGCTAAAGAAATGCAATCCGAAGACAAAGGAAACAGCACACTTGTTCACCCTCTGCTTGAATATTGTTGACTAGTGTGGCATCCCTACCAGATAGGGTGGTGTGCAGTTCCTTTAGGTGCAATACCTGCTACCTGATTTTTTAAGAAAATAGGGTTACAGTGACAGTGAATTCAGTCCGGTATGTGTACAGGTTTGAGGTTTTTTATTCCACGATTTGATGCAGTGGACGTAGGAGACATTTGGTTCCAATAGGACGGAGCAACGTCTCACACTTTAAGGGTAGGAAGGGTTGGTTTGAAGGAACACTTCCGAAACGCATCGTCTCAACAAGGGGTGATTTTGGAGTGAACAGGCCGCTACCATGACTGCAGCCCTTCCGAATTTTCAAATTTTGTGTGTTTTTTTTTTTTTAAATCCTGTGTTTATGTCAACTATGAAAGTCTCATCATACGGGCAGAGATAACCAACATACCCTAAGCTGTGCTGGAAAGGATCATGAGAAACGCTATAAATCGGCTTACTCAGTGTACGGTCAATCTGGGGCCTCACCAACCGGGTATGATTTTCAAAGCTGTGTAAAACAAAACATTGGATACATACATGCATTTTTTAAAGGAAGTAAAAAGAAATTATGATTCATGAAATGAATTTTACTGTGTTTGAAAATCAGGAAATTATGCTGGCGCACCCTTTACAAAGTAAACGGCATCCGACTCTGCGGTTGGACCCACCCTATTCAGATTACTAAGGGTACTAGAGCCCCCGCCCCCCATGAACCATGGACCTTGTCGTTGGTGGGGAGGCTTGCCTGCCTCACCGGTCCAGATGGCCGTACCGTAGGTGAAACCACAACGGAGGGGTATCTGTTGAGAGGCCAGACAAACGTGTGGTTCCTGAAGAGGAGCAGCAGCCTTTTCAATAGTTCCAGGGGCAACAGTCTGGATGATTGACTGATCTGGCCATGTAACACTAACCAAAACGGCCTTGCTGTGCTGGCACAGCGAACGGCTGAAAGCAAGGGGAAACTACGGCCGTAATTTTTCCCGAGGGCATACAGATTTACTGTATGGTAAAATGATGATGTCGTCCTCTTGGGTAAAATATTCCGGAGGTAAAATAGTCCCCCATTCGGATCTCCGGGAGGGACTACTCAAGAGGACGTTGTTACCAGGAGGAAGAAAACTGGCGTTCTGCGGATCGCAGCGTGGAATGTCAGAACCCTTACTAGGGTAGGTAGGTTAGAAAATTAAAAAAGGGAAATGGATAGGTTAAAGTTAGATATTGTGGGAATTAGTGAAGTTCGGTGGCAGGAGGAACAACACCCTTGGTCAGTTGAATACAGGATTATAAATACAAAATCAAATAGGGGTAATGCAGGAGTAGGTTTAAAAATGAATAAAAAATAGGAGTGCGGGTAAGCTATTACAAACAACATAGTGAACGCATTATTGTGGCCAAGATAGACACGAAGCCCATGCCTACTACAGTAGTACAACTTTATGTGCCAACTAACTATGCAGATGATGAAGGAATTGATGAAATGTATGATAAAGGAAAAGAAATGGTTCAGGTAGTGAAGAGAGACGAAAATTTACTAGTCATGGGTGACTGGAATTCGAGAGTAGGGAAAGGGAGAGAAGGAAACATAGTAGGTCAATATGGATTGGGAGTAAGAAATGAAAGAGGAAGCCGTCTCGCAGAATTTCGCAAAGAGCATAACTTAAGCATAGCTAACACTTGCTTCAAGAATCATAAAAGAAGGTTGTATACATGGAAGAATCCTGGAGATACTAGAAGGTATCAGATAGATTATATATAGTAAGACAGACATTTAGGAACCAGGTTTTAAATTGTAAGAAATTTCCGGAGGCTGGTGTGGACTCTGACCACAATGTATTACTTATTAACTTTACGATAAAACTGAAGAAACTGCAAAAAGGTGGAAATTGAAGGGGATGGGACTTGGATGGACTGACTAAACCAGAGGATGTACAGAGTTTACGGTAGAGCATGAGAGAACAATTGATAAGAATGGGGGAAAGAAATACAGTAGAAGAAGAATGGGTAGCTCTGAGGGCTGAAGTAGTGAAGGCAGCAGAAGACCAAGTAGGTAAAAAGACGTGGGCTTGTTGAAATCCTTGGGTAACTGAAGAAATATTGAATTTAACTGAAAAAAGGAGAAAATATAAAAATGCAATAAATGAAACAGGTAAAAAGGAATACAAAAGTCTCAAAAATGAAATCGACAAGAAGTGCAAAATGGCTTAGCAGGGATGGCTAGAGGACAAATGTAAGCATGTAGAGGCATAACTCACTAGGGGTGAAGGAAAATTAAAGAAACTTTTAGGGAAAAGAGAGCCACTTGTATGAATATCAAGAAATCACATTGAAACCCAGTTCTAAGCAAAGAAGGGAAAGCAGAAAGGTGGAAGGAATATACAGGGTGTTACAAAAAAGTACGGCCAAACTTTCAGGACACAAATAAAGAAAAGATGTTACGTGGACATTTGTCCGGAAACGCTTAATTTCCATGTTAGAGCTCATTTTAATTTTGTCCACCTACGCTCAATGGAGCACGTTATCGTGATTTCATACGGGATACTCTACCTGTGCTGCTAGAACATGTGCCTTTACAAGTACGACACAACATGTGGTTCAGGCACGATGGAGCTCCTGCACATTTCAGTCAAAGTGTTCGTACGCTTCTCAACAACAGATTCGGTGACCGATGGATTGGTAGAGGCGGACCAAGTCCATGACCTCCGTGCTCTCCTGACCTCAACCCTCTTTCATTTATGGGGGCATTTGGAAGCTCTTGTCTACGCAACCCCGGTACGAAATATAGAGACTCTTCGAGCTCGTATTGTGGACGGCTGTGATACAATACGCCATTCTCCAGGGCTGCATCAGCGGATCAGGTATTCCATGCGACGGAGGGTGGATGCATGTATCCTCACTAACGGAGGACATTTTGAAAATTTCCTGTAACAAACTGTTTGAAGTCAAGCTGATACGTTCTGTTGCTGTGTGTTTCCATTCCATGATTAATGTGATTTGAAGAGAAGTAATAAAATGAGCTCTAACATGGAAAGTAATCGTTTCCGGACACATGTACACATAACATATTTTCTTTCTTTGTGTGTGAGGAATGTTTCCTGAAAGTTTGGCCGTACCTTTTTGTAACACCCTGTATAGAGGGTCTATACAAGGGCGATGTACTTGAGGACAATATTATGGAAATGGAAGAGGATGTAGATGAAGATGAAATGGGAGATACGATACTGCGTGAAGAATTTGACAGAGCACTGAAAGAAATGAGTCGAAACAAAGTCCCGAGAGTAGACAACATTCCATTAGAACTACTGATGGCTTTGGGAGAGCCAGTCCTAACAAAACTCTACCATCTGGTGAATAAGATTTATGAGATGGACGAAATACCCTCAGACTTCAAGAAGTATATATTAATTCTAATCCCAAAGCAAGCAGGTGTTGACAGATGTAAAAATTAGCGAACTATCAGTTTAATAAGTCACAGCTGAAAAATACTAACGCGAATTCTGTACAGACGATTGGAATAACTGATAGAAGCCGACTTTGGGGAAGATCAGCTTGGATTCCGTAGAAACATTGGAACACGTGAGGCAATACTGACCTTACGACTTATCTTAGAAGAAAGATTACGGAAAGGCAAACCTACGTTTCGAGCATTTGTAGACGTAGAGAAAGCTTTTGACATTTTTGATCGGAATACTCTCTTTCAAATTCTGAAGGTGGCTGGGGTAAAATACAGGGAGCGAAAGGCTATGTACAATTTGTACAGAAAGCAGATGGCAGTTATAAGAGTCGAGGGGTATGAAAGCTAATCAGTGGTTGGGAAGGGACTGAGACAGGGTTGTAGCCTCTCCCTGATGTTATTGAATCTGTATATTGAGCAAGCAGTAAAGGAAACAAAAGAAAAATTCGGCGGAGATATTAAAATCCATGGTGAAGAAATAAAAACTTTGAGGTTCGCCGATGACATTGTAATTCTGTCAGAGACAGAAATAGACTTGGAAGAGCAGTTGAACGGAATGGACAGTGGCTTGAAAGGAGGATACAAGATAAACATCAACAAAAGCAAAACGACAAAAAGAGGATAATGGAATGTAGTCGAATTAAGTCGGGTGCTGCTGAGGGAATTAGATTAGGAAATGAGACAGTTAAAGTAGTAAAGGAGTTTTGCTATTTGGGGAGCAAAATAACTGATGATGGCCGAAGTAGAGAGGATATAAAGTATAGACTGGCAATGGGAAGGAAAGCGTCTCTGAAGAAGAGAAATTTGTTTAACATC
This sequence comes from Schistocerca gregaria, assembly GCF_023897955.1. Lineage (NCBI taxonomy): Eukaryota > Metazoa > Arthropoda > Insecta > Orthoptera > Acrididae > Schistocerca > Schistocerca gregaria. The sequence goes on along the minus strand of NC_064925.1, from coordinate 323,156,245 downwards.
GAGTATAGAATTAAGTGTCAGGAATTCGTTTCTGGAAGTATTTGTATGGAGTTTAGCCATGTATGGAAGTGAAACATGGTCGATAAATAGTTTGGACAAGAAGAGAATAGAAGCTTTCGAAATGTGGTCCTACAGAAGAATGCTGAAGATTAGATGGGTATATCACATAACAAATGAGGAGGTACTGAATAGATTTGGGGGGAAGTCGAATTTGTGACACAATTTGACAAGAAGAAGGGACCGGTTGGTAGGAAATGTTCTGGGGCATCAAGGGATCACAAATTTAGCATTGGAGAGCAGCGTGGAGGGTAAAAATCGTATAGGGAGACCAAGATATGAATACACTAAGCAGATTCAGGAGGATGTAGGTTACAGTAAGTACTAGGAGATGACGAAGCTTGCACAGGATAGAGTAGCATGGAGAGCTGCATGTAACTAGTCTCAGGACTGACGATCGCAACAACAACAACAACTACAATAAGGG